>NC_090927.1:262728164-263978164 GCF_040938575.1 Ambystoma mexicanum | reverse complement strand
GAGGTAATGAAAATACTGTACCAAATAGAAGAAATGATGAGCAGCAGCAGGAGAAACAAACAGAAGGAGCCAATCTTGGGGGGGGGGGGGTGGAATGATATAAAAAAAACTCCAACTATGGAAAAGATTCTCTAAAATATCTTAGAAATGTGCATGTAGTTGACATGGCACCTAGACCCTCATTGCGGCCTAAACCAGTAGAACAAAACTATGCTGGTGTAAGGTTAGGAAACAGCGACACGCAAATGGGCATAGTGAGTCATGAATGTATAGATTTGACTAAGCAACCTAATAATAGGGCTGCCCAATACCTGGGGCGAAAAAGGCAGGTATTTGCCACATGTCATGCCAAATAACTCCTAGGAAAGAAGTGGGTGAGCCAGACATGATCTCAGACTTAAATGAGGATGAGGGTGAAGTTGGAGTGATATTGTGGCCCCAACGTCATCTGGGTGTAAGGAAGCTACCAGAAGTAGTGAGTATGGTCAAAATAACCCAACCCAGCTAGAGAAAAAAAAGAGAGGAGATTGGGTGCTGGGCCGCAATTTTCTAAAAAAACAGAGATAGGGAGCACGTCTAATATGGTGCCGGAGAGCAACCAGCCAAGTTCGAATGAAAGCAAATAAGGGAAGGAAAACATAGGGGAGCTAGTGTGGACGTCTTCAATGGGGGGGCAGACTCCTGGTAAGTGGCTCTTCTACGCAAATTGGGAGAGAGGCACAGTGTATGGGAATAGAGAAAAATTAATTGAGCTTTTTAGCTTAAAAAAACCTGCTCCTTTGTTGCCTATTAAGAGGGATTTAAGGATCAACAGTATATGTATTAATTTGACCAATATGATAAGTGGAGGTGTGAAGGAACGTGACTTGAAAACATTTCAGCTATACATGGAACGAAGACCTAATCTAAATTTAGACATAACACTAAATCGTGCTAATGTTCTCAACATTTTGTATGTATTGCCTGAATTAGAAAGAATCTCATCTGAAGACATCAAGTTTGTGAGCTTCCCGTATGAAAAAGGACGGATCTTGTCGAGATGCATTTAAAATCTACATTTGTAGGAACATCTAAATTGGAAGAAGAGATGCACTATTAGATCTTAAGTGCTTGGTATATCAGGAAAGAAAGGAAATTAACGATTACCTAATGGATATTGATCAACGGGTGGACGGGAAGGATTACAAGGGGGGCCAGTATTATGCCAGAAAAGAAATAGCAGAGGTATCCCATGCTCAAACCCTAAAAGAAAAACGTTGTAATTTGTCTGTGCAAAAGATCAAGGGGAATTGGGCTTGGTCCTTAAATCTTTGAAAAGTCAGTTGGTGAAGGAATTGTTAGGGGAAGGGGTACTCTGACAGATTAACCTCTCAGAGTAGTAGTTTAAAACACGAGGATTCATCAGCTTCATGAAATATGAAAATCAGAAAAACATATTCTCTATGGGAGACATCATAATGCTGCAAGAGACGTGGCTGCTGAATCAAACTTGGTTGGATGGTTTTCAATACTTCAACAACTGGCAGAGAAACCTTGGGTGGGTCAAACAGCGGGAGGGCTGTTAATTGGGTTTAGAAATTCTAAATTTCAGTTGATAAAGGTTATTGGGAATAACGTACCAGGGATCCTGGTTACCACAGCAAAATTTAAAATGGGTGAACGTTTCTCTGAAATTTTGATTATAAATATATACTGGAATGAGAGGCAGGTTGGGCTTAGTGAATTTTTCAACTACATTGAGGAATGTTTGGCAGATTGGAGATCTGGGGGGAGCGGCATGTAATTATGGCTGGTGACTAATTTGAATCACACAGGCAAATCTTGTGGGTAGCAGTTGTACTTCAGAGTATGTCATGAAATGGACTTAATTATTGGAGGCCTGGAATTTGCTGGTGGCCAATGGGAATTTAATGGATGATCTAACAAAAGGGTAAACTTGAAAAAGAGGAAGGCAGACATCACACATTGTTTACCTGATATTGTTTTAGTGATGTAGCAGGCTTGAGATCATCACCACATACTTGAGTGATCATAATATACTTGCAGCATCGTTTGAACCACATACCAAACCGCAATATAAGGAGCAATATCAGGGTTTGATTGTTAGTTGTGAGGGCAACAGAATTAAGAAAAATGTTGTCATAACAGGGCCAATCTAACCAGGCATTTAGAGGCCTTTGTGAACAAAGCCCCAATAGAAGGAATCCTTGGGAAGTGCACAAGCAAAGGTTATGGTGAGTATGTTTGGGAAAGAGAAAAGCCTAAAGCTGTCAGCTGTCGTCAGACTAGCCATGCCTATGCATTCAATTCCCTGGTGGGATTGAAAGAAAAAGCATAGGGCAGACCTTGCTTGGCTACGACAGTCTTATGATAGAGAAACCCTTGTTAAAAAGAAAAAAGAAATAATAAGAGGTTTTAAAAATTGGATGCGCAATCAGAATTTTCAAATGATACAACATGATAGCGAAAGGATATTGGTCGCACTGACGCAGAGTAACACTCGAAACATTTGGTCAATTATTAACAACGACATGACGGACCAAACTTGAATGCAAATGACCTCATACTGGGCTGGAATGTGAAGTTTCAAGAATGAATAGGAGTGAGAGTTCTTCGTCACTTTGGAAGGTAGAGTTTGCTTAGGAAGATACAACACATATAATCATAAAAGCATCTAATTCAAACTCAGCAGGTTCAAATGGACTCACAAATTCTATGTTTAAGCTGAATGCTGATATATGGTGGTTGGTGCTGATGCTTCTGTTTAAGGACATCTTGGAGTCATGCACTATGCCCAGATAGAATCCATAATTATCACAATTTTCAAGAAGGGCAATCAGTCTGATCCCAATAACTAACGTCCGATTGCCCTTCTGGATTGTGATAGTAACATTTTCTCTGCATTAATATCAGAAAAGTTGGAGATTAAGGAAAAGAATACCTTGCTGAGGAACCAAGGTGGTTTTAGAGCGAGGCAATTTACAACTCTCAATGGGCTTATACCAGCTGTCATCAAAGATGAAACAAGGCTTGGGGTGAGGGGAATGCCAAATCATGTTTATGTAGCACTAATAGATTTCTCTAAGGCGTTTGACTTTGTGAATCGTTAAATGCTTTGGGGACAATGCCACTAAACAATGTCTATTTGTGATGATCTGAATATTTGCGCCCCATCTCAACAGAAATCTGTAAATAATAATTCCAGTCACAGTTCAAAAAGGCAATTTGCTTTACTGAACAGCCAACACGTGTTTAGAACCCTGAAAAGGGTCTTCCTCAGAGCAATTGCTATTTCTAATAATTGATCATTCCATATGATTCACGCCAAGCTATTTAATCCAGCACACAGGTGTGTTGGGCCCAGTGTGTAGACCGTAGCGTTCAGCGGGGAAATTGTGGTTTATCCTGAGTGGGGTTCGTGGTGCAGTTACTGGCAGGGGAGTTTGCCCGCGGGTTCGTATTGACATGAGCACCTGCAAGTATAAAACACAGATGCAGTGCTAATGCTTTTTTTTACTTTTACATGGCCTTTCATGAACGTCACTTGTGGGTGAGGCGCCATTCATGAAAGTAAACCCAAATAATGATAGAAACAAGAAAGGGCACTTGGAAACCAGTGTCTTTTCTTTTTCTGTGGTACCCATTACAGGGTGGAGGGGAATGGCCTTTCGGTAAGAAGTAACAGCTTCTGAAATTGCAGCACCAGGCATTCAGGAGGTGTGGGGTGGCAAGAGGAGTGTTCCAGGGTTTGTCTGAGCTCTGATCACAAATCCAATCCTCTCTTCTCCAGCTTGGGGTCTGGGATGGATTCACATGCTCATGAATATTCCCCGTCGTCACGATGGGAATCCTCGGTAAAGAAAAAATCATCTGTGGTTCAAGATCGCTCCCCTCCTGGACTTCCTCCCAGACGACAAGAGGGCGGGAGCCCTTGAAATCCTGCAGGAAGGAGAGGTGGCTTCAAACCACGACATCACGGTGGCCACGGACATCGCTGACAGCGGTTTTCGCCAGATGGGCAACAGCGTTTGCCTTCGCCGGCGCGGTTGGCTGAAGGCCACTGATTTACATCAGGACGTGCAGACCAGGGTATGGGACATGCCCTTCAACGGGAATAACCTGTTCGGCAAGGCAGTGGATGAGTTACTGCAGGCTATCAAGATGGACACCGAGACGGCCCTGGCCTTGGGTTCTCTCAATCAATGACGGCTGTCCTTTCGGACCTCCGGAGGCAAGTCTCAAGGTGCCTCCAAAGGATTTGGCGGCAGGTCCGCGTCGTACCACCAGGCGGCCCGCTCCTCATCGCAGGAAGCCTACAGAGGCCACAGCAAAGCCAGAGGTCACTGTCGTCGCCAAGGAGACCAAGGTGTCAAGGCCTCGGCGAAGCAAGACTGAACCGGCCATGATGTCGGGCCCCCACCCGAGCATGTGAATCCATGCCAGACCCATGCTGGAGAACAACAGTTACAGGTAAGTAACTTGTTCCTTACTCTCTGTGCCACTTTGCAACTCCAGTAGATTTCCCTCCTTCCACTAGACCCCCCCTTGACTTAACATCTGCACCATCTAATATTTCTTTAATTCGGCTTCTAAACACCACATATTTTATCTCAATAAAAGATATAGTACCCCATATAATGGCACTGTTTATAATTGTTCGAGAGATCTCTAGTACTCATCCGTTCTTGCTATACATATATAGACCACTTTTATAAAAGAGATATAAAATTAAGCACAACACGACCTGCAATGTTGTTTTGATACACAAACACAATGATTAGAGTTCTTATTGGTCCATTTTGGCATTTTATTCTTCCAAAAAGATTGATTCTCGGCAGCAGATGGGTATAATCTATCAGCCCTACAGATAAGAGTCCAGATTTACTCCCTAAAGAACGGCAAATAATCTTAACAAACATAAATAAATAGTGAGAAAAAATAATCCAAACCCCTTTGGAACCTGTCATCCTGCTACCACCCACACAGCTCCAAGGACAGGTTCAGATCATTGGTACCAACAGGTGAGTTCCACAGTAAGTAGCTCTACTATCATGGTTGCCGGATCCGAAGCATAGCTTTAAGGAAATTATGCATCATTCAAACGGATGCCTTCTTTCCACACATTCCTCATGTTACAAATAACGTGCAGGCGACAGTCTGGCTTTGAAATATTTCACGCCACCATGGGGCCCACTGTCTACACGTCAACTCCACTTAGCGTTGTTACCACACATGACTTTGGCTCTAATGCCATAGGTATTATATATTAAGCTGTCTGTGCCCTGTGACCTCATTCTTTTTTGTGGTTGCTCAGTACCCTCCTTCGGGAACACACCATTGCCTTTTACAGCAAGTTTACTAGTGTCATGTGTTGAGATATTTGTTGATATGTTTTCTTTTCACACAGTGGCAATCCGTGATAAAACACTCCTTGCTAAATACTACCAGCCTGCACAATTCTGGGACAAGAAACAGGCTATGTTTACAGTCAAAACATTAATGTATTTAATTTCTTTTTTTTTTTAATCATAGGTGGTCCCCTTACCTGGCCTGCCTGTGACATCTCACTAAGAAACTGTGCAACATGATATGATGATAGGATATGACATTTATAACGCACCTATACACAAGTGTTTCAGGGCGCGACGAGGCAAGGGAGGAGGAACAGAGGGAAGACAGACAACGATCTTACTAGGCCCAGTGTCATTCAAATCACGCAAGTGCATAGGAAGGGGGAAGGGGAAAAGAGCTAGGGGGAAGGGGCAGGGGACAGTGCAGTACATGGGATAAAAGAATAAATAGAGAAATAAAAATACGGCCGACTGGGTTAAGTGCAAGGTAAGTGCAGACATAAGTGCTGGTAGGGGGACTGTAGGGATACAGAAACAGTCACCAAGTGCGGGGGTTACCAGGGAGGCAGTGCAGATGTGCAACTGGCGGGGCCTGTGCCCGAGTTCAGAAGGGTGGCCAGGTAACCAGTGCAATCTCAGTTTCAACCAGGAATTCAACAGGGGAGAAGGGGAGAGAAAGCGGGAGCAAAGAGGAAGGTTTTAGGATGCTTCCTGAACCGGAAATGGTTCTCCTCAAGTTCTAGGGAGGCTGTTCCAGAGGGAGGCCCCTGCCGAAGAGAGAGATCTACCACCAACTCGTTGCTTCAAGAAGCGATTGACCCTCAGGGAGTTGGAGGTGGATGAGCGAAGAGCATGAGGAGGAAGATATTTAGGAAGAGACAGTTACTGAAAAAAGTAAAAGTGAAAAAGAAATCACTGCTCACAGAAAAATGTCAGGAAAACAAAACATGATGTGCGGGTTGGCCAAAAGCAATGTATATTATGTTTAACATACCAAAGCTCCAGTGACATTTGAAGAGCCACTTTGTCTTCATGGAAAATGTCAGCCGAAGACCCTTGGCTGGCTGTGGGCAAAACTTCACAAGGAAAACTCACACTCTCAGCCTGGATGTCACATCTCTCATCTAATGACCAGCCACAATAAAATGTCCTGCTAAAGGTGTCAAAATTCAGTGTTCTCCAGGCCTGCTGCCTCTGAAAGCATTAACTTCAAGAAAAAGTCACCCTTGGCTGGAGCACGACTAATATGTGTGAAAATGGGGGCAAGCTTCCGACACAAAGGAGATTGATAAAAAATACTGTGGGCACAGGCTGACACAGTGAGAACAAATGGCCGTAACGCATGAGTCGGGCCATTTTTCCCACATGAAGATTCACAATTAATTTCAAAAGACTATTATCATTTAGTCCTTTTTCTCGTCCATCATAAGGCGGATGGATTTCATCTATGTACCATTTTTTATGTCATTTCAAGGCGATTTTGGGGATATAGAATTCATCCATGTGCGACACATGGAACTGTAATGGCTGTCTAAGATGTGTTTCTGGCTGATCTGAACAATTTCAAAATGTGAGAGTTGGTGAGCTGGTGGAAAATGAAATTAAGGATAGGCTTAATAACTTACATATTCATAACTGTTGTGCTTTTTATGGAAAAACATGATACAGATTTTGGTGGTGGGCTTGTTGGGGACAAAACTCCAAGGTAAGTTTGAGGACTAGAAGGAGTTAGCGAACTCTTGGAAGGCCCAACACCTTCTCCCAAAAGTAACGTAGACCCATCCAACAGCAAGTTCAAAATGGGTTTTATTTCAACCAAAACCAAATCAGTACAAGGATAGAAGAAATCCACAGACATCTCAACGTCTCCTGGCTCGCAGGCCAGTTTCCTCCTGAAGTGGCGTTATTGTGATGTCACAACCTGGGCCCCTCTCCAGAAAACCTATCAGCCTACTAGATTGATCGTCAGGAGCCTAATAACCTATATAATCCCCTATAAGAGTTATTGTACTGGCTCTCGCATTTCAGGTGGCTGGCCTGGTCCATCCCCAAATTTCTATCTCTAAACACTGTTGCAAGATTGAGGGTCTTAATATTGTTTCTTGCCCATTGCTACCCGCCCTGACTAAACTGCGATTGGCTAGAGTTGACCTTGCCATACCTGGGATCCGCAGTGGTTCTCAGCTCCTGGTGTACCTTCTCAAGGTAGTAAAAGTGAATATGTGTCTGCATTGTAACTTTTGTGCACCACCTTAGACTATGAGAGTACTTGTTCATCTCGTACAATACTTGTCTCACATTGTAACAACTTTGTTGCAAGCTTCTGTCTGATGGCATGAGATCGACTCTTACCCAGCTCTGAATTCTATTAATTGTCTGAGTCGGCCGGGTCACGTGTTGGGAGACCATGATTTGAAGCTTCTGCAGCTCTGAATTATGAGGAATTATTCACATTTATTGCAACTGGTGTTACTGTTGTTCAGGGAATGGAATATTGTTTGTATCTGGGGGCCTTGACAGCGGGTCCTGTCTCACACATTTGCTCTGTGTTGCAGCCTGAATTCAGCTCAGCTGTTGCTGAGAGGCTTGTGGCCTGTAATTTTCCTAGGCCCTAATGTGGCTTCTACATGTTTGTGCTATTCTATATTCTCGTATGTTAGTCACACGTGACTCTGTCAGGTCCCATAGGTGCCGCTGTAGTTCTGTAAGGTTATTTGCATATAAGCATCTGCAAGCTTTGTTCAGGATCTCTTGCTTCTTGCGGTTTCTGCGTTGCTGCATTAATCTAATGACAAAATAATAAAAGCAATGACAGTATGTATATGTATCTGTCCTCTTAACTATAGAACTGTACGCTCGTGTTCTTCATGTTTTCAAGTGTGTGTTTGTGTCCCTATGTGCAGCAGGCACGTGTGCTTCCTGTCTAATGCTGCTAAGTAGTGGTGTCTCTAACGATGTCAATGGCTTTGCTTCTTAGCGCGTTAGTTGATACTATCAATTGAGGTCTCTTTAGTTGCAGCCTGAGGCTCCTCGTTCATTCTGGGGAAGATTTGTACCACAACTGGTCCTTAGGACTGGCTGAGTGGGTACCTCTCGACATACTTATCAATTATTGGAGCACTAGGAATTGGTCCAAAATAGTATGGGCATTCACGATATCTCACTGCCTTCTTCCGTGTCTTGTACCTTATGGGAGGGGGACAAATTTGCCAATCCCTCTTCAGGCTTATCTCATACCCCATGATTAGCTGAAACAGAAAATATGTTTAGTATGGCAGTTGCTAGTAAATTATGAAGTTTTGATACATAACTAGTTTTTACCAAAAAGTTAAAAGGGGAACAAAAGGGCGATGACATATGGGGTTTGCCATATGTAGCTCCAGACACCTAAACCAATCCTGACTTGGAGGCTGGGTTTGGGAGGAGAGAGTTGAGTCACAGTTAAGTGGTGCCCAGTGTTTTGTACAGTATGTGTAAAGTTTTCCAGAAAAAGCAATGCAGTTGCTATTGAACTTCCACATCTATGTGTGCACTTGCCTGTGCGGTTACTGCTTTTGCATGCATCGGTTCTAGTAATCTGGTGAGTATTTGACCTGCTCGGTTTGGCTCAGCCTTTACTATTGTTTAAGGAGCAATATTGTGTGGGGGTACAAATGAGGACCAATGCCATAACATCACACATTAGCCCCAGTGAAAATACTTGAATACTTCAATGTTTCTGTTTTATGGAATAAAAGCAGCAGAAAGGATGCGGACAGGTCTTTCATCAAAGCACGTTACATCAAGATTGAATGAAATGGGGTTGCCCATTTATTCTGCCAAAGTGACATGGCATAGAGAAATTAGGGATTGCTCCAAATTTCCCTAACATCACATTACATAAAATGTTGACACAGGCAAAAAAAATGGGCTCACAAGCTGATATTTTTCATGTTTCCCTTTTTATGCAATAAGGGGCAAAAACAAACCGGTGACTTTTACAACCTACGAGATGGGATAACATTTTTTTAGTGTTTAGGTCACGCAGCAAACAACACAATACAGACTGCTTAATTCTTGCAGTGGGAATGTGTGAATCTGTTGAATCTTGCTTTTCGGCATTGCTCCACATATCGTGGATGTGTTGTCATATTTATTGGGTCCCACTCTGTCCCACCTTTAAGATTTCTGTGCTTAAGTGTTTGGACACATTACATGCAAAAGCAAAGGGTGAACAGCCTGCTCTTCCTGAAAAAGTAATTCCCCAGTACCGCTGGAGTTGAGAGCTGCTTTCTAATGGGTGTCAATATGTGTTTCTGTTCTTATCTGAAATGTATTGCCCTGTAGATAAGCAGGCATTTTAGGACTGAATTCCATGTATACTCTTTCCTGTAGTAAATGGAGTTAGTGAAACATTCACTCTTCCTTTTTCCCTTGTAAAAGAGAGTGCAGCACTATGCTTCCTGTTGCGTATTTTACTGTGTGACTGCCTTCTGAATAAATTGTCCATGGGACTTCGAAAGCTAATCCATATTACATATCACTATCGCAGAATAAAATGTTCAGTCAGAGGAGCAGACAGGGTAGGGCCTGAGCAGGCAAGGCCCACTCAAAATCTCTAAATGCCAATTTAACAGCACTGTGTGGGCATTTGCAGATGTTAATATCACTGTGGTGGGCCCAACTACATTAGCTTCAGGCCCCACTACTTAGACAATCCTGGATACGCCTCTGTTTTCAGTGAGTCCTAGATTTTGTGTGAATGGGAAGGACTAGTCCAAGCTCATCTGCTCCGTTTCCTCCGTCGGTGGTAAAGTTCGATAATCCGGCTGACGATGTTTATTACTCACTCTGCAGTGAGTAGGTAAGGCCGCGTCTGTGTGGCTGCAGGCCGCCAGCTTGGCGTGTGCCCGGCCTCCCTGCAGCGCGCCCACTTCTTCCACCCTTGTGCAGAGACACAGAACATCACCCTTGGCTCTGGCGGAAGGATGCTGAGCGCTGTGCTGTGTGCGCCCCAGAACAGGCACTCGCTTGTTTTGACCTTTGTGGAATATTTTCTATCCTTGCTACTAACTCCTTTGCGCCCCCTTCTTTTTTCTCGGCTGAAATAGGTTAACGTTAGAGCTATGCAAACTTTGAAATGCCCTAATTCCAAATTGGACTTGGCCACCTTCCAGAAAAGCTCGGAGTTGGCACATTTAAATCATTTTCAGCTCCGGGCTCCTTTTTGCACTGCTTTATGTCATCGCTTATGAGTAAAAACTGAGGAAAAGTCTGGTGCTACAGTTATTAATGTAACCTTTTTCGGCTGGCTTTCCCTTTATGGTTTGTTTTTAATGCATGCGTGTGTGGGGTGTTGGAATTGAAATTCCAGTAAAAAAAAAACGATGCTCACTAGTGGTCCACTCTTACTAAGCAGAAGGCCAATTAACCCTCCACGGGCCATTCCTGAATTTTCACACACATGGGGAGGTGTTTTTAATAAAAGCAAAAACTGTAATTTCTTTACACATTTGTTGGAACTTTGCAATTTTGCGGAATATGTAAGATAGGCTGCTCTGACAACCTTACTTGATAAATACGTAACAATAAAAAACAATTTGCTTTTATTTGTGTTCCATATGTAACACTTTGGAGACCGACATTGTTTTCCCAGGATTCTTTTTTTAATCTCTTTATTTGTCCTAAGATGCCAAACATATTAAAACGTCTCCCTGTTGGGTTCCGTTTGCGCCCATGGCGCCGTTGTGTAATGCTATTTTGTGAAAGGCCAGTCTGTCCTCCCTAGGCCAGCTAAGGGAGAAGGAAGGTGGTGGTACAGCATGTAAGTGTCAGAAGGTGGAGCTGGGCACCTCCAGCAAAGGCTTGTGCCGCGCTGCCATTACTCCACATCATGTCACTATTTGTTTTGTGTTGTGTTCGCGATCTGCATATCAGATCCAAAACCACTTGCCTTGCTGCCCCACAGTTGGGTGCGCAATACATGCATGTAGAATGGAAAACATGTATACAAAATAAGCTTTCCAGCGCTATCTATTCCATTTGCATTATGTCTGCAGGTTTGACCTGTAAAAAACACATTGGGCCTCATTCCAGTTCCATGTCATTTCATCGCCTGCAATTTCATCCCCTGTCATTTTAACGTGTACAGTCCAACAAAAATGCTCATCGTTTTTTTTTTTGGGAGGGTCACCCCCCCAAGCCCTCCTCCCACACTTATTTTTGGCTATTGCCTACCCACCCAAACCCTTATCTGCCCTTTCCCACCCCCCTAAAAAATTCGATGAGCATATTCGTTGTAATATGCATGGTAAAATGCCAGGGGATGGAAATGCAGGCGATGAAAGTACGTCGTACCCTCATTACGAGGTTGGCAGTAACCTGCTGGTGCCCCCTGACTTCGTAACACCGTTTCTGCAATGTCAGGCTGCGGAAACTGTAAGTCCCCAATCCCATTGGACTCCACGGGAATGGGGTCACTGAAGCACCGGCAGACTTTAATGGCAGACAAGGAGTTGTGGAAAAAACTCAAACACATGATTCTTTCAATGCAATTTATGTGTACTATGAAAAAATGCACCCAAACAAATGCACTTGAAGAAATGAATCGTGCCAGAAATTATACTAAATGAATTGACATATATTCCATGCACAGGGCATAGTGCCCCACTGGACATGGTTGCATGCCGTGCCCATCTGCCACTGCAGGAAGGGTACCTTCATGGTAAAAATTAGGTTTTGGTTCTCTGGTGTATATATACACTATAATGAACTATGGTAAAAATACATTTCAAATGAAGTGACATTATGGTTACAATGGAAAACCTAAAAAGTCTGAAAATGTGCCAGTAGTGGATCTCGCAGACGACACTGCAAATATATCGATTACATGTCTAATGCGTGCGTGTTATGAGGGAAAGTCGCACAGTGATATTCCGCTTAAGTCATGTGCTCAGGCCAAGGCCAGTGGGTGCAGAGGTTATATGTACTGTGTGCGTGCCAGTGAAGCAGGTAACACAGCAGCCAGACTGCTCCAATATGACCGTATGAAAATCATTTGGAGGCCAGAGCCTACTGGATGCCACCAAGAAGAGTCAAGAGGACAATAATGGCAGCCGTGTACAAAAAATGGGATTGATGATTTTTAACTTGCCAATATAACTCATCTTCCAAACTACACTGGAGCATCCCATTGCACTCCATAGGAACTATGGGTGAAATGTTCAAAATTCAATCAATGGTTCCTACTGAAAAATCAGTTAAAAAAACGAATATTAGTTTCAACCTTATTAATATGATTTGGAAAAGTGGAAATTCACTCAAACATAATTTGGACAACAAATCTACTGGAGTAGAGATTCATAAATATAGAAGCAAACCGTTATTTTGCAATACTTTACTATCAATGAACAGGACAAAGCCTCCAGAGAGAAGATCGTCCACCACCTAATACAGTATAAAATCAAAATTAACAGAAAAAGACAAAATTATTCATTTATATTTACAGAAACATGACACTGCATATATAGAGAAAAATAATGAAACCATATGACATTGTGCTGGTATAGATATTTACAGCACTTAGCGTCGTCTCAATGTATAACTTGGCTATGCTGGTCCATCTGGATTTCTGACCTGGCCGTCTTCAGGGTGCCTCATTTTCAGTGCTAACATTTTTATTTTCATACGAAGGATTCATAAGAATATCAAAAACAAATTTGAGCAATTACTAAAAAAAAATAATCCAACACACAAATGTCTAAAGTGACTATGATTATATCTTGTAATCTAGGGGGTATTTTTGCCCAACCAATTGGTAAGGCAATTGGTAAGGCAATTGGTCCCTGATGGCATACATCTTTTATTAATAATTTCTTTAGCAACGTCATGTCTGGTAAGTGGTAAGGCCCAAGTCTCAAAATCTACTAGTTGTACTGCTAATGATCTTAAACATCCACTCCAGTGGGGGCATATTAAAACATCACAAGTAGAATTTCTGCCACTTTTGTAGTAATATAAAAAAACGCGGCACACGTTTTTACCGTACGAGCAAACCTTTGCGACTTAGGCCAGATGCAAGGTGGTTGCACAAGTTTAGAGGAAATCCATTTAATGTGTTTTGTTGTAGATAAGCACAACATTTTCCTATAGAGAGAAACCCAGGTTTTGGATCCCCCTTATAACTTTATCTCCCCAAGATAGACATTCATGAACCCTCCCGAAAGTGGACGTTTAATTGCACAAGGTGCGAACAACTGTTCTCAAAGCGACATTCTGTGAGAATTGCAAAATGTCTTTAAAAATACTATATTCATAATCTAAGCAATACATATTCTTTAAAATGTGATACATTTGCTTATTAGCATGGTGTGAACTTGCATCACAATGTTATGTAACATGGTTGTTAATACCTTCATTTACGGTTCCAACACCTATAAACAATATTGAAAAAAAAAGGTTTTCTTACCTTAGTCAAAGATGGGTAAACTGAATCCCTCGATCCACACGTGTGTTGCCACAATATGGGCTTGTTCACACGGCGAGCACCGAGATGCAGAAAGCATGGTCCATTTTCAAAGTCCACTGGTACACTGCACGCGTTCAGGAGTATGTCCTGATGGCTAGAATAGGCAGCAATTTAGACGGTAGCACCTTCAGGAGAGGTAAGTTGAGCGCGGGAAGTGGGCTAGGGAGTAGGAGGAGGAGAAGGAGGAGGAGGAAGCAGGAAAGGCATCAAGAGGCGGAACACAGTGGTGTTAAGCAGTGGGCGGACTGGGGGAAAGGGTATGGGATATGTGGGGTGGACTATGAAGTGGTAAGGCTTACACACCTTTGTGTGTCGGTTTTTGATCTTTTCTTTTATTTTCTTTGTTTGCTTGCTTATAATAATTTCCTTTAATGTGTCCGCTTGTTTAGCAGGCTCGGCTGGTTGACCCAACACCCTTTTTATCACATGCATATTTGAATTATTTTATCTTGCTTACATTTATTACTTTGGGTTTATTTAATTTCCTTGTAGCTGTTACGGTGGTGCCAAGTTTGCCTGTACTTGGAGGGAGACCGGTGTCTCACACCGGCTCGTGCTCCCACGCTATCTTTTGTTTCAGACCACCACACAATTTAAATTTGGGAGTCTTTCTTCCATCCCTATTCCAAGCCTATGCTCAGATTGGTCTTATTAATATCATGCGCAGGTCATTTAAAAAGTGCTCACGGGCGCACAGCTCGAAGTCTAGCCAAAGTCCTGCCTGTCTGTGCTCGTCCTCGATAAGTCTGAGCTTTGGAGCCCTGCTGTATCCACTACTAACATTCTTTGTTCAACATTGTTAGCACTGGCACCTGGTAATACTATACCTCCAAAGGGTTTTACGACAGATGCGATTCCCCTACCGACTCTACACTCTATGCTTATTCACTTAATGCACGTTACCTCGGAGCACAAACATGGGACTTTTTTCACTTCTTCAGGACTTCTCTCCTGATTTGTTCTGTGTGACTAAGACTTGGCTTTCACCCTCGACGGGCCATGATTTACTTAATATTTTATCCCCTGGGTACTCTATTTTACATGTTGACCGTGATGTTAAACACCCTGTGGGGGAGGAGGGTGTCGCCCTTATTTTCAAGGATATCCTCATGTGTACTCTTCTCCCATGGTCACCTGCTATCGTGATGGAGCACATGTTGGTCCGACATTCGGTTACCCCATACTTTATGCTGTATATTTTTATTGTTTATCACCCTCCTTCTTTTAGTCTATCTGCTTTTGAAAAAGCTTTTTCCCCCAGAATATCAGCCTTAGGCTTATGTTATGATATGTCATTTATAATGCCCCTGTACACAAGTGTTTCTAGGCGCAACAAGACAAAGAGGGGGAAACAGAAGGAGGCCTTGTGTCATTCTGTTAGTGACTTCAATGCAGCACTCCAACTAAGTCAATGCCTAGTCTGGGATGCCCAATGGAAGCCCTTATTGATATATTTTTATGTCAAAGTTCGACCTCACTGAGCCAAGAAGTAGGTTTGTTTTGCAAGTTAAAAGGTTTATTTGAATAATTAAACAATATATATATCACACTTTTATGAATACATTAATATTTGAATAGCACACTTATGAATATAATAGTGATCAGCAATGGGTAATATTACAATAGCACAATCTCTTTAATCACTGAGGAGTTGGAATAGGAAGAATAAGCTAGCAGAGAATACTTTTATGGTTCAAGGAAATGCAATAGTGGGAAAGAATGCAACACAGAAATAAACTTGATATGATTTCAATCAGAAGATAATATAATCACTTTTTCCCCTGTGACTGCTCACTCCCCCCACTATGCAATATGAAGAGATGGGAAGGAGAGTACACAGGTTTCAATAATACAATCAATAATGCAGTTCAATTCCAGTTCCCCCAGCAAGCTTAGAGAGAACAGGTAAGATTTTAAAACAGGCAAAATACTTTTGAATGTAATTGCAATGGATGGGAAAATATACAAAAAATGCTTTTAATTCACTAAGGGATATTCAGGATAAGTGAGAGTTACTCTGGATTAGTTCAGGTCAACACTAGCAATGATTCATGAGTGATTACCAAGTTGAAAACGAATTTCAGCAGTGGAAAGCTAGAGCCAGCTGTTTTGACAGAAAATGAAATGGAGCTAAATTTCAATTCGCGGCACTTTTTCCGCGTGCGTAAATCGCGATTACGGAAAAACTATAAGGAATTGGAATGTTTTAGGTTTGTTGGAAAGCTGAGGATCTTCGCTTTAAAATGACAGTGAAAATTTGCTTCTAGGAGAAAATATACAGATGTTTTTGTGAAGGTAGATTTTCAGAAATAAAGTCAAGATTTCAGAATGACAGATGCCGCTTTTACAGATTTGAAATCACAGGATGGACACAAAATTCTAAATGCAGTTCTGAATAGGTTGAAATGGATGGGATAAGATTACTTTAGACTAAGAGATCAGTTCTGTAAAGTTCTAGACTAGATACTCACTCCTAGTTTTGGAATGGAATGCGCCTAGTCAAAGATCTGGTCAAGGGGTTTGGACTGCACTCGCCTCCGGACAGGTCTCAGGCACGGAATTCTGCTCACAGCACGGCCTCTGGTCTGCTCGGTCCCTCGGTCTGGATCTGACGGTTCTGGGTTACAGCACTGCTCTCTCTGGATCTTGGTTCTAGAACAGGGTTCGTGGCTAGAATCAAACAGCACGGCCAGGCTGTCGAATAGTTTGGTTAGGTTGCTAGCTTCTGAGGCCTGCTGAGAAGAGTTCAGCTTTTGGGTTAGGCCCCTGCTTCAGGTTCTAGAGCTTGGTTCTAGAGTCTGGTCTCTGGATCTATCTGGAATCTGGAGTCTCTGGAGTCTGGAGTCTTTGTCTGGAGTCTTCTTGCAGAGTGCTGTGCAAGAAATGGGTTGAAGAGTGGAAAGAGAAGTCCCTATCTGGGTCACAGCAGTCTCTTTTTATGTGTTTTCAAAGTGGGTGTGGAGGCTGACTCTACATGCCCAACCCGCTAAGGATTTGATAGGTTAGAGGATTCCCTATGACCTGACTGGAGAAAGGAGTGGTGAGTCATTCTGTGTCATCAGGTGTCATGTTTATGGTTTAAGGAAAGAACACTGCCCTTTGTGTCCATACAGCATATCTTCTTTTTCATAAAACACATATTTACAATATACAGAACTTGTTAATATTACCTAAATTGCATGACAGATTGCTTAAGGTACAGTTCGGTTCAAGTCACATGTTTCTATGAGCTTGAGTTCAGGAATGACAACTTATTTTCGTTTTTGGTAGGTTTTCCAATATCGGATCTACACCAAATTTTACACAGACATACAAACCCTCTCTGAGCATATGACTGTAAGTTTTCATGTTTCTAGCATAAACACTGTATCTACAATATTAATAAATCCTGGGGTTTGGTCTCAGAACATCACACGGATTTGAGCTTAGTCTCAAACTGTGAGTGCATATTTCTCAATTGAATTCACATCTCAGTCTGGTCCGCCCCCCCAGAACTTGGTGAGTCGATGTCACATGGCCTGTCTCTCCCAGAGCAGTTGTTTGACCAGTTACACCCAAATCAGCATATTCTATTCAGCTGAAAGAATCCATTGTCTCTTTCCTCCAGGGTGCAGGGAAAATCTCCTCCCTCTTAATCAACATGACCATGCGATATCCTGCCTTCTGGTGTGGAGCCCACAGGTGTGAAGGATTCTCATGAAAGGCAAGCCTTTTGAAGTCTGAACTGCATCAGGTTACTTCCTGATCAATTGCAACCTATTTCCTTAAGGAAAAAATACATTTATAACTTAAAATAAGCAACATGTCTTTAATCTAGTCTTTTTCAACATGAAACCACTGTGTAGCACTCTATCTGGCATTTTGATGGAATTCTCTTCTTTGGCATAGTGTGAGTTCAATTGTTTAACCTTACAAAAGTGGCTGTTTTAAAACGCCGGCTTTCTGGTAGAGGTGAGTGACGGTATTGCACCCATTTTTGACAGCTTTCTTCCCATTAAATATCTTTAAAATAGGGGGTTTTGCTCTGAGAACATATGAGTCTTGCTGATATTGTATTGATATGGATTCTTGCAGTAATGATGTGAACACCCAACAAGAAGGTTGGATCTTTTTAGGTGGTTTTGTGAGCCATGATTTTAGCACTTTTTGATACCAAATAAAAACAGATTTTTGAACAGATCTGTATTCCTTTGCAATCAGCATTGCTTTTTCCAAGTGGTTTCAGGCTACTATGTGGGTAGCCCAATGGTGGTTTTAGGCAGTGGTCTCCTGTGTTACCATTGACATAGGCAAAAGTAGATGGCAGCCTATCTTTCAGATTTTTACTGCACATTTTTGGCTGGTTTTGAGCGAGCAGCATGCTTTCCTGTGGCCATTCTGATGCTTCAGCTGCCAGCAATGCACAGTACTGTTGCAGGGCTTGGATGAGTGGGTTAAAACATCCCACAATTCAGATCGCGCAAGTGCGGGGAAGTGGGAGGGGAGAAGTACAAAGGGATGGGGGAGTGCAGGTAACTCAATAAGTCCTGCCTGAGGGTGGCTTATAAGTGCAGAGAGAAGGGACTATAGGGTTGCAGATACAGACCCTTAAGTGTTGGGGGAGCCCGGAGGCAGTGCAGGGACAACTGGACATGCAGGAGCCTGGGCCCGAGTTCAGTGGGTGGCCAGGTAACCAGTGTGCGGAGCAGTCAGGGACATCAGCAGGGGAAAGGAAGAGAGAAAGCGGAAGCGAAAAGGAAGGTCTTGAGTTGCTTCTGAAACCGGAGATGGTTCTGCTCAAGTTTCAGAGAGGCAGGGAGGATGTTCCAGAGGGAGGCCACAGCGGAGGAAATAGATCTGCCCCCCACTCTATGCTTGGAGAAGCGTCTGACCCTCAGAGAGTTGGAGGTGGATAAGCAGAGAGCTCAAGAAGGAAGATGGTTAGGAAGAGAACGTTGGAGGTAGTGCAGTACCAGGTCCCAGAAAGCCTTGTGGGCGATGGAAAGGGTCTTGAACTTGATCCTTGCAGCCACAGGGAGCCAGTGAAGAGACGTCAGAGCTGGAGAGATACTATCCCTAGGCTTGAGGCTAAGGACAAGTCTCACAGTCCTGTTCTGGATAAGTTGTAAAGGTTGAAGAGTAGCGACAGGCAGATTTAGAAAGAGGCTGCTGCACTAGTCCAGCCTAGAGAGTACCAGGGCTCTGGAGACGGTGAGCTTCTGGGGTAAAGTGAGAAAAGGCAGAATACCTCTGAGGAGGTGTAATAATATATGTATTCTTGGAGACTTTAACTTTTGGGCAGATTCTATGGATTGCACTTTGTCCAATTCCATACTATCTTGCATGGATTGTCTGTCTTTACCCCAACTGGTTACTAAATCTACTCACGAAAAGGGGCCCATCTTAGCCTAAATTTTTTCCTCTCCATTGCATGCCCATGCAGACCCTACTTTGGACAAATCATTTTGATCCTCTTTACAATAACGTTACCTTTTCCATTACGAGGCAAGTTCAACAACAAGTATTATGCAGAAAACTTTGGTCCTTGCCAAGACGATTACTTTGAACTACCAGTCCTCATCCACCTGCCCATTACCCCAGCCTTTGCTATGACTGGTTTTAGCATGCGCAGAGGCTACCATGTTTTTAGCACCTCTTAAAACGACTAGGAAATCTGGCCGCCCATGAGCCAGATGGTTGGTTCACTGTAGAACTTCGGGCACTCTGCGCAGGAGTCCGCAGGGCAGAGCGGAAATGGCCAGCCACTCGGGACCCTGAGCTTAAATGCCGTTTCAGAAACGCGCTTGCAGTTTACCATTTAGCTATCAAGTCAGCAAAACTGTTTTATTTTTGGGCTGTTATTCAGCTAGCTGCCAATACCCCAAACCAATTGTTCCATACAGTAAAAGATCTTCTTGCGCCCAGGATTTCGTCTGATGTTCCTGCCTCTCAAAACAATGTGTGACGATTTATCTGCTTTTTTTCATCAAAAGACTGTAACTATAAAAGCAACATTAATAGTTTACAGAGTTCTGTTAGCACTCCTATGCCGCCTTATGCCCTTCTGAGCCAATTCTGGTGAAATTCAGGCTTAATTCTATTCAGCTGATTGCTGTAAGGCACCCCAAATTAGCATCTCCATTAGACGAGATTCCGCTCTCACTTTAAATTGGTAGTGCAGGACATTAATGAGATCCTTGCTGAAGCACTGAACTCATCCTCATGCATGGATCTATCCTTCCAGTGTTAAAGCATGCTTTGCTTATCCCGTTGTTAAAAAAAAACCTTCTCTCGATGCGAAATTGTTAGCCACCTATCGTCCTATCTCTTTACTCCCTCTGCTTATGAAGCTACTTGAAGCTGTGGTGACCCAAAACCCAGAGCTGAGGGAAGTCCAGCAGAAACTGGAAGCCTCTCAACTTGGTTTCCACCCTCAAATGGGCAATGACTCCGTATTAGTCTCTGTGCTAGATGACTTAACTCGGATCAGAGATTAAGGCGTTGTGGCAGTTCTTATTTTATTAGACCTGTCTGCCAGCTTTGATACCATAGATCACCCTATTTTACTGATCCGATTTCATAACTTTGACATCACTGGCAAAGTCCATGAGTGGTTCCAATCCTTCCTTGACTCCCATAAATAATCTGTTTCTCTCTCCTCCTTAAGACCCCCCCTTCCCAGTGTCAGTTTTCTATGGGCTACCACAGGGTCCAGCGCTTTATCCTCTTCTTTTTAGTATTTATGTTCAGTCATTGACCCATCTGATTCACCCATTTGGTTTCTGCTTTTTTGCTAACGCGGCTGATCCCGAGATATTATTCCGGCTTGACGGAGTCTGACGGTACTGCCAACTGCCCAGCAGCACTATCTAATTAAATGTGATCAGACTGTCTGAAGCTAAATAGTGACAAGACGGAGGTCCATGCTGTGGGGCCTACTTGTGCTCCTCCATCTTGGTCGTCTATTTACTGGCCATCTGACCTACATCCGCTACCTGCTCCTTCGAGAGTTGTCCATGGAGGCCCAGGTTAGCCCCATTTGCAGTTCAGGTTTTCTTAATCGAAACCACTGAAAATGGTGCTTCCCTATATTCTCCCGGCTTCCATGCCTCAGTCATTGCTGCCATAATTAATGGCAGCCTTGATTATTGTAATGCAGTACTGGCCGCCCAACCAGTGTATTTACTTGACCTTTTATAGATGCTTCAAAATGCTGCTGTCCCCATGGCTCAGAATATGCCTTATGGCATGCCGGTATCATCAGCCCGGCGTGACTTACCTGTCAAGGCTCGCGCCCAATTCAAAGCACTTTGCATTACCCATCTTGCATGCCAAGGCAGGAAAAATGGTACCTTACTGCCCTGGCTGACCCCTGCACTCTGCTTCCTTGGGCCTATTCAAAGTTCCCACATGTCGTCTGGAATGTTGTTTGTTCTGGCTGGATCAAAGCTATGGAATTTGTTAGTCCCACCCCCCCTTTCTTCATAAGATTGAAGACTTTGACCTTTTCAAAAAACATCTGAAAACGTATCTTTTCATCTAGTCCTTCAGTCTTTTTTTTAGCTTTCAGTCTTTGGCATCTTAGTGCTTTAATGGCACTGGTGATGATCAGCGCTATATAAACGATTGATTGACTACCACATTGAGAGACAAAGGAGAACGGAGGGACAAGGGGGTGGCAAAGTCCCCCTTAAGGGGAGAGAGCAGAAAATATGTGTGTACCGACAAGTGAAGAAATGCCAACACTAAGGGGGACTGGCTGGCGAGATTGTATGATTACCAGTTTTTCAGGTATACATATTTGTTCATCGTTATCAACACCTATTTTAATCCAGGCATTTCCCCCCAAAACATGACATCTCCTCATCAGATTTAACTCCTCCTGGCTCAGTATCCAAGAACATAAATTCAGTGAACTTTGCTAAAGGGCCGTTATGTTGAAATGCAAAATAAAGCCGAAAAAATATGACGGTTTTGGTTTCAAAAGCAACCTTAACTCTGCCATTTAAAAGAAAACAACCATGAATCGGCCGCTGCCGTGCACTGCTCATGACGCCATATATGCCAACATAAGTTTACAACAAACATATTAATTTATGGTTTCTAATCAGAAAGTCCCTTTAACAAAGTTTTTTCTTAACGTTCTTTTAAGAAACATTTAACAATAACATCCCTCTTAACAAAGTTTTTTTAACTACATTTTAATGTTTTTTTGCAATGAGATAAACGTTCATATTGTCCATGTCCGCTGTGCACTTTGCCCAGGGTTTGGCCCCTGTCCATGCCACATCCCAGGCCACCTGTGATGGCCACTGGCTGTGAATCCCAGCCATGGCCAATAGCCTCTTTGCCCTGGGATTGACCTCGTTCATACCCGGGGCCCCATGAACTCACCTCTAGAAGACACTTTCCATGGCCTTGACCTTCATGATGTGCGTGCGACAGATGTTACTTTTACCACATTGGATGGCACTAAATCTAACAACCTGGAACAGATGAAAAGCTAAGGAAGTCCGGCCTAGGTTCGAGGTCGTGACCTGGATTTCTATGTGATCTGGTCGCCACAAAAATCCTGTAGCCAAAAATACCTTTGCACTTGTCAATGCATTTATGTCAGGGGAGACACCCCGCAGCCCCCTCCTATATTCCCCCTGGAATACATTTTGACACTAACCCACCCCCACACATATATGTGTTAAAAAGTGCAATTTCTTTAAAAGAATATTCTGTCTTTCTGGCTGTGGGATTTTTTGAAGCAACCATATCACTGAGCACTGTGATGTGAAGGTAAACACAGATTATAGCATTGAGTACGCTAGTCGTTGAGCTTGTGCTCTAGCACCTTGAAGTATCTTGCGTGCTTGATGGAATTACCAATAATGATCTCCGACCCAAATAGCCGGAGAGGCTCAAAGAATATTGCAAAGTACTACTTTATTATCAGCTCAAATCAAGTAAGTTTTGATTATACAAAGGCTTTATACCTCAATGTATTTCAGCTATGACATCATCCTACGTGGAAAACTTAAAAACCTATGTAACTGAGGGATTGGTTAAGGGAACATATATACCTATATGTCAAATACATATTAGTAATATCACTGGATACCCCTTATCTGGTAGGTATGACGGAACAACCTCTAAATACGTATAATACAGATTATAGCAGAATAACAGCAGCAGGTTGGCCTGCCTGTGCAACATTGTATAGCATGTTGCTACATAGCCCCTCTGATTGGGTAGCATTCTCTCCCAACCTTGGACATTCGGCTTGTTAGCAGCATGGAAGCAAAACGAAATTCAGGTGCAGAGAGCAACATCAGACTACTACCCACCTGCCCAATTAGTCCATCAACACACCGGTCAGGCCCTAAGCGAAGACTTCTCCTTTCTAGTTGACCTTGCAGCCTGTTCTCTGCTCTAGGACTTTCAAGGTAGTGTAGGTACACCATTATCTTTGTCTAGGGTTTAATGAATAGCACTTGTTTTCGACTTCTGAATCACATGTGAGAAGACCACGATTTTGTCTATTTTGACCTTTTATTTAATACTATTTAATTCAATTAAGCTGGGTGTCATTCCTCCTCTTGGCCTCTGGAGACTTGATCACTCCACCTTGCATATGCTTTTCGCATCCTTGATTCTCCAATACTTGCCACTTGCAGATGTTTTCTTCTCTGCTTAATCGAAGAGAAATATGCCTTACGTACATGGCTTATCCTCTCAACACCCTTTGTGCCTTGCAATTATTCCTTGATATGACATCCTTGATCCCAGGCCAATGGACTCCTCAATTTCCTCACACAAAGCTGTTTTTCCAGCATCTCCTGACTCTGCAGCCCTGATCTGTCTCTGAGGTAGCTTGATTGGTTTCAACATGAGTCCGGCGTCCATCTTTTTCTCATTGCCGCTTCAGTCACGTTACATTTTCTTCTGCAGCAAGCCTCTATATGTCTCATCTACATTGCGCTTCTGCGTATGCACATTCACTTTGTTTCTACTCACTAATTTCTTTGGTGAACATGATTTCTTTCATATTTTATTACATGTTTCTCTTAGTACTCCATATACATCTTCATTCTTTTTAAGTATTTGCATATAGTTATAGTGTGTCTTTGTATCTTTCCTTCATGACGTCACTCTGCCCTCGTTTGATTTCACGTATAGCTCTTCGATGTCCAATGATGTGTGCAGACATCCTTCCATCTTTTCAGAGCGAGGGCACATTCGATATGGTTGTCAAAGTGCATATTGTCTCTCATACACTCGATGCAGTATTGGCACAATACCTGGTGTGCCACATAGGTCTCTTCTCCTGCTGTTTCAATATGATGGAGGTAAAGGGGCGGGAGCTAGGGATGATGTGTCCATCTGCTCCTCTGCAAGCTACTGTACTTGCTGGCTACACGACAGCCGTGCTGTTAATTAGATTTACAATGTCAAACTAAATGGCCATTTCTTCTCCACTGAAATCAGCTACGCGACCATTCTCCCACCTTTTTTCTTCTCTACAATTTTCAAATTCTCCTAATCTCTATTTCAGTCAGTGCAACATCGTGTGTGCTCTATTTGCGTGTTCCTACTTCTAATTTGTAATTTAAAAAGTGTCTGTACATTTGAGCATAGGCCATTCTGTTGAGGAGATGGTGGTTGTTCCCTGGTGCCCACTCGCTACCCTCCTAACCCCTGAATTCCTGGCAACGAGGGGAGTGTCGGACACAAGGGCAAATGCTTGGAAGCAGGTACAAGGAAGGGCGCCCGGGATGGGGGCAGCGAAGAGGGAAACAAGAGAACTGCAAAGCATGAAATGTCAAACCGCATTTTGAGGCACTTTTACTGTATTTCCATAAATGCATGAGGGAATTATGTTGAAAATACTTGGAGCTGTTTATTTTCATTTTTGGCCCTGATTTTTATAGCATTGAAGAAACCATGTCTAATGATCGTAGGCATTCTTGGAGATTTTTTTCTAGATTTTGCATAATGGTTAGCATGTGTGAGTTCCCTCTGGCAGAAGTACTATAATTATTCTGTCGTCTCTTGGAGAAGAGTCTATCTGTCTTGAGGATACAGCAGAGAGAAGCTTGGCTGCCACAGCTCGAAGCAGAACATTGCGATTTCCTTAGGATAAACATCATTCCCTTTTCCGTGTTTTCATCTCTCTCTCTCTCTCTCGCTGTTTTTTCTTTTTCTCTCCCATCCTCTGTCTCTCTCTCTCTCTGTCTTGTTCCTGCTTCTTTGGCTCTGCATTCTGGTTGGAGAAGCGAGGGAGGGCTGTGCACAAACAATGTTCTTCCTTCCTCTTGCAGCAAAGCATGGAGAAGGATCTTGGCTTCCTGACATCAATAACTTTGCTTGATCTCAAATTTGGAACTGTGGCAGCAACTTTAAAAATGGGGAAAAATAAAAAAGTACAAATGGAAAAAAAGTGAACGGACTTCCAGTTTTACTCGCAATGGAGCCAGTTCCACCCAGCCCAAGCCCCCTTTCTGAGATGTGTCTATGTTCTACCGTGGAAGGCCAAGGTTATGGAACATTATATATGTATTATGTTGTGGCCATTAAAAGACAGTTATCTAGAGTAGGGTGGTGGCAGACATCGCACAGTATTCCCAGCTCTGTGCTCCTGTTACCAGCAGAAATGATGTTTGGGGTTTAGCCAATGCTCTCCTGCTTTTCAGCAGTATTGAGAGTGTTTCTTAATGGTAAGAATATACTGTAATGGTGAAAGCCTTGCGGGATATATTCATGCGGCTCGACTAGTACAGAGTATCAATTGCATAGGACAGAAGGGTTAACCAAACAAGGCATCTGGCCCCATGTCACCTTGGCTGAACCTGGCTTTTCAGACAGAACCACTTTGCATCCTGGGATATGTAAGCCATTCCATATAATAATAGAAGAAGAGAAACGACAAGTCTCAGCATCAGAAGTGCTGTTAATTAGAATGTCATTACTTAATGTTGGTGCATATCATGACAGGGGCCAGTTGGCACCCAAGTGTCTTCCTTATGGGGGTCGTGCAGTGAGATCTTGCGGTGACACACGCCGGTGTATGCACTGTGATAGTGCAGTGTGTCAGCGCCTAGTCTCTCTGATGCATTTTGCATACATTGCCTCCACTTGTGGCCTCCCATAAGTCATGGCCACATGTCATCAGGTGGCGCAAGTATCTAGTTGCATAGCAGTGCTTACAGTGTCTTCCATGGTGCGGGAAATGGATGCTCCTGTCATCACACGTGTGAAACCCACACCAAGCCTTCGACTTACTGGCGCGCCCTCTGGGGCCTTATGCAGTCGCTGATGGCAAATATGCGTTTTATTTGTTTTGGATCTGCATTTTGTAAACGCAAGGGGTAGGGGTTCCAATTTTAATAAAATAGTCTATTAAATACAAATTTGACAAGCAGATTTTAGCCTAGTGGAATCTGACTGCTGTATGGTAGTCCATAGTGCGAACATATTCTGTAAAATGTGCACACGAGTTCAAAAGTACTGTAAATGGACTTAGAATCAATTGGTCTGGGTTCAGTGCCCTCCTATATTTTGACTGAATAATGACAGCAAAAAACATCTGCCTTCATCATGTTGGTTATTCAGGTTCAGTAGGCCAGTCAAAGCCAAGGGAAGGTATTGCTTACAAAGTAAGCTTAGAATATAAATTTGTTTTGTTCATTTCCAAATGTATCTGTACATTATGAAGATGGGAACATTATGATTGTAAATTGACTGCAATTAGCACCCTTGAAGGGTATGCCAGCCAATCAGGTTTCTCCAAACCAGGTCTGACTCTCATGTTCCAAGCCATGGTTTGGACAAAGCTGCGATCTGTGCACATTGGCCCTCCTGCCAGATCCAGCCTAGCAAACTCTCTCCCCTTCATCCATTTTCTGTCTTCCCTCAGCCCCCCACCCCTATGCTTGCACTGCCGGTTCCCTTCCTTCTTTCTTCTTGGGGAACCTGATCTCTCGCTCACCGTCCTTCTTACAAAATGGGTCGCCGCATCTGCTGCCACCTACCACGTCTGCCATGAAAATGGAAGAAGGGCTCTGCTCGGAGCCCCACCTTCCATCTACATCGACACTGATCACTGCATGAGCTGTCCGGCCCTTGTTTGCCTCAGAGTGCTAATAGCATTAACAACCTGATCTACAGCCCTTACCCGCTAGTAATATCACCAGGGTCCGGCGTTAAGTCCCTCACGTTGTTCGGGGCTATAACCTGAGCCCCAGGCCGTTATCAGTGGTTGAAGCCCCTGGGATGGGTTATTATCGCTTAATTAGCCCATGAATTCCATTATAGAGCTCCTTCCAGCCAATAAGATTGGTCGAAATGCAGTCTGTAATCTCTGCTGCAGACCTCTTTCCAAACATTCTCAATTCCTTCGCTTTACTTTTCTAGTTGAGCAGCTCCATGTGCCAATAGCTTTATAGACCAAAGGAGGGATCATGATCACTTTTGATAATAACTCTTCCCCAAATGTACAACTCTCCGCTTCATCTTCGCTAGCAATTTGTGGGGCGGGGGGGGGGGTCATTACACCACGATCATGACCCTCCCAACGTCTGTAAGGCTCCATTAGTGCAGTTAGAGTGGAGCTACCAAACAATAAAAACCCTTTTTTTTATGACAAGAGCAACTTATTGCTGAACAATATTTGTCCACATTTCCAGAATGTCCCTTTGTTTGATGATGTCTGATTGGGGTTTGCAACCCATGATGACATTGAGTTGATAGACTGTCTGCTTCAAAAGGGGCTATTGGTTGAATCATTATGCACCAGTGCCACGTGGGAGCCTCTAAAAAAGCATTTTCTTACCTCTGCAAGACCTCATCAGCTCTTCAGTCAACAGCAGTACTCTCAACATCTTTCTTGGCACCCAATCATCCTACTTTGAGGTAGCCCAAGAACTCTTGCCAATGGATCCCATTTCGGACCAACTCTCCATGGCGAGTCACACCAGTCTGTAGGCGACAAACTGCATGACACACTGCAAGCCATTGGCAAGCACTCATCAAAAACATAGAAGGCCTCAGCTTGAGAATCTTAAACCCAGCAGCCAGGATAGTTTCCAGTTAGGTGCTTTGTCCTGGATCCTAATAACTGTTGACTAAAAACCCAAAACAACATGTTACTCCTTAAACTCTCAATGGAAACGTTAAATGCAGAACCTTCCTTGCAAAATAGAGACCATGTGATACTTCTACAAGGTTAGCCACTAAAAGGTTTTGCAAATTTTCATTGGAAACTGGAATTCTGAATTATTATCCAATGAATATCTCACAGAGAGCAGCAGATGCTCATCTTGCAACTGATATTGGGAATCAGAAAGATGTATTCCAGGGGACTCTTTTGGGGACCTGTGAGTGGTGTGATGGGGATGAATTACTGTTGAGACTGGTGTTTTAGGGGCAGAAACAAGATGGCAGGTGGCACAGTGGCAGACAGATTTGGGCTTGCCATGGTGAAATCTTCTTCTGAAAATAATCCTGCTAACTTTTTAAATCCGAGCATATTCTAGGACTGCATAGTTAAATGATCAAACTCCAGTCGTAGATTGTGCTGGATAGTGGGAGAAAAACACAATTTCTCATGGGTGATGTTAAAGGATTACAGTGTTTTCACATGTTATGCGGCTAAAGATTGCAGACACTTTATTAAAACTATAGCAACCTGCTGAGAAGAGTCTATGTAGCATTACAATTACGGTAGTGCTGATAAGAAACGGCGGTAACAGTTGGGTGGTAACATAGGGCACACTTAATTGGGTGAAGCGTTTTGGTGGGCTTTCATACCTTTGATGACCAGTACACATGCACACTTCTTAGCAGGGCCAGTGGTGGGGAGGGAGCTTATGCTGTCGGAGAGGTGGGAGCTGGCTCCCAAGCCGGTACCAGACTTACAAATGATTATTCTTCTTGGCTGCTGGTGAGTTTTGGGACTATTGATATTGCCTCTGAGAGAGCGTCAGCAACCGAGCGTAGTGGGGGAGCCTAAACTAATGTAGAGGGCCAGGGGTGGTCCCACCCACAAACATGTCAAATATTCAAAAATGTATTTTTTAGCACAATGCTTGAGAAAAATAGGGTAAAAACATGCAATTTGCAGGTGGTTCTGTAGGGTTACCCATGAAAAATTCAATGAAATGCCACTTCACCAATTATACTTATACATTGAAACACTTTACAACATTTTGATGATGCTTTTGACCACACTATATGCCAGCCCTTCCAGTGAAAATCATTAGCATGGTCCAGTGCCCACTATGTGTTCCAACCTTAATAGTATAACACGGTTTTATGTAGCACCCCCATATCAGGCATCGCCATTCATTTTGTTTGTTGTGGGCACCCCCAAATAAGACAGCATTACCTTTATAACATACTCCCATGATCTACGCTCAAAATGTATGCCAGTATTCCCATTGTAAAACACTACATGAAGCGGTTTTATTTAGTATATGCCAGCCAGCATTGTCAATGAAAACACTTTCTTGATGCTGCACCAGCACTGCCATGGTAAAAGATGTTCACGATGCTGCATCCACAATATGTGCCAGTATTCTCACAGTTAAATGTTTTCATCTCCTGTGCTCACAATAAATACCAGCATACCAGCTGTAAAATCCTTCATGATGCTGTGCCACAATATATACCAAACAGAGTCGTTTTCCCAAAGTTATCTGGGTTCAGCCTACTGGAAAGTCATTTGAAAGGGGTGATATGTATGCAGGTTATTTCCAGAGAGCCCAGCAACCACCTAATGCAGGGTAGTTAGCTCATGAATGAGCACTAGTCTCTGACATGGGGCCAGCATCGCTTCAGAAGTTTGAATTCCGTTGCAGGGCCAATTTAGCCTTTCATCCTTCTTCGTTGGATACATGGAGTACCATAACACGGTGTGATAACCCAGGTTATTACTGCGCTTTGAAGCCGGAGGAATCTGGTATTAAGTTCTACATAAGAACACAAATGATTACATTATTAAGAGGTGCTCAGTTTCGACAATGTTCTATGAATCCCCATGTGTTTTCCTGCAGGGCCCAACAACCACTTGGGCAGCAGCTTCAGAAGTACCTTCTTAAAAGGGAGCCTACATACAAAAGGCCACACTAACAGCGAAGTGTATTCAGGGTCACTCAGTCATCCCATCCCTATTATACAATTCACTTTGGGGAACGTTAATATAGCTGGTTGTGCAATGGTGCCTAGAGTGTGGTCCTGCAGCTTTAAAGACGTATTTCCCCTGCCTCACCCTCAGTGCTGTGAGGTAAACCTACTGCATCATAAAGCACTGTACAAGCAATAACACTGCCATAGCCCTATGTCTTGTCATGTAACCACTGTATAAGCACCCTGAAATGTACATCGACTGCAAATACATAGAATGAATAACAACATACTTCCAGTATATTAGACTACTCCCTCTTACTCCACCTCTCCCCCAGTATGGCCATGCACGTTTGTCACTCTGCAGGCTGCCCCATATGCCCGATTTCTCTTCCCCTGTGCATCCACTAATTCACCTTGCACATAGTCCACTCTGGGCCTTGTCGCATCCAAAAGTTGGCTGTGCAATGCCAGGAGTCTGCCAGGTTACAGTATCTCCTAGTGGGCAAAAAAGCATACACACTTCAAGGCTATGCATGACTAGATCTCAAGATCACTTACTCATTTCATTATTTCCCTCTACATACTAGAAACTGTCCATATGGGTATATGTTCATCCTCCAGAGCATTAAGTTGTTACGCTTTTCTGATGAGTGTGATCCTACACTGACCCTGCAGGCATACAGGCTGTCGCAAGCTCCGCCCCTACTCCTCATTCCTCTCATTGCTGTTTCCACTGTTAGATCACTACCCTGATGAGTGGCATAGTATACATAACTATTAACATAACATACTGCACCGGCAGTCTCACTGTAAAACCTTTTCATGATGCTGCGCTCACAGCATATGCCAGCGTTCTACTTCCCAAAAATGCCAAGTGGACTCCACAAAGGATGCAATTCCCATGTCTGGAGTAAAAGGTTTTATCTGGACTTCATACAAAGATTTGATAGCTTAAATGTGGTGGCCCTGAACGTAAATCAAGAAAAAGAAAGCCTGTTTGCTTCAGAAAAGCTATCCCAAAATGTCTCTCTAGGTCTCTTCCTGGTGTCAATCCAGTCTCTTGTGCATGACCCAGCAGGATTGGAAGGCGTCCCAGTTTCCGCATGGGTTTCTGCCTATGGTCGTAGTCTTCTTAGCATATTTTTGGTAACATCAGCTCTCAAGTTTCAGTTCCCAGCTTAGTCTTAGCAGGGCTCACGATGCCTCTCAGAGGTGATATGCAGGAGTGTCTCTGGGTGATGGGCTAGGTGATATAGTGCCTTCCAGACCATTGGCCGGATCCTTTCATCCAAGCCCATTTTACTCATCTCTCCTCACTAAAACAAAGCACACTCATGCCTGAGGACCCATCTCTGGGCCTCATCTCTGACCCTCATGCTATCTGTTGGCTAGACTTCACTCCGTTCGGCCAGAAGCTCATCCCACTGTCTTTAGACAATGGGTAGTCTGGTGTAGTCTTGCTGTCTGTCTGTTACTGGCAATGTAACTTCAGGGACTCTTCCACCATCTGTCATTGCCTGTCCTCCAACCTTTCGCTCCATCCTTTATGTTCCTTTCCTTCTGAGTGTACTTCCGCACCCTCCATAGTCTCTTCTCCCTCTAATCTCTGTTCCTCCTCCTCCTCCTCACCAATCTCCTTTTGCTCCACCTACCATACTCTACTTATTTCCTTCAAATTTGATTTATTTATAACACGCCATTGACTCTCAGGCATCTGGGCCCCCAAAAACACAATGATACATGACTTACACAAAGGGACAAAATTAAACAAGAGCCTTCAGAATGTAGAGACTAGAAGAACTGAAATGAAAGCCTAGAATGGAAATCAAGTTTTGAAACTAGGAAAACAATCTAGTTTTCAAGGCTAAGCGAAAGGTCCTAGCATCTTGGTCCAGGCGTATGGTGTTTAGCAATGAATTCCAGACCTGTGCTGTCAGTACGGGAAAGCGCTTCCTAGGCCCTTAGTCCTTTTGAACTTGGAGGTGTTAATCAGTCCAAGGTTCACAGAGCGAAGGGCACCGTTCGGTTTATACAATGAAATACGTGTTCTCAGATAACCTGTTCTATACCATGTAGGCATTTATGTACCAGAGAAGCTGTTTTAAAGTGGATCCGAGCTGAGATGGGTAGCCAGTGAAGTGATTGTCTACCAAGAGAGATGTGCTCGCGTCTTGGTATGCCTTTTACAATGCACACAGCACAATTCTGCAGTATCTGTAGTTGTTTCATGCATTTTTTGCTGCCCCGCACCAGTAAGGCATTACAGTAATCCAGGCGTGAGAGTATGATGGCCTGAGCAATGGAGGAGCAATTAGCTTCGGAAATAAAGGGCTTGATATTCCTTACGAGTTTCAGATAGTAATGGCAGTTCTTAGAAACGTAATTGGTCTGACTTTCCACTGAGGAAAGAATCAAAGACAACCCCCACGGTCTTAAATTTGCCCACTACCGGGATGGAGCAATCCTTGATCTTGAAACAGAAGTACTCCTGTCCTAATTTAGAACTTGGCAAGGAGCTGCTGAATAACAGGAGATCAGTTTAAGCTCCATTCAGACTGAGGCAATTCTTAGTCATCCATTGTTCAATGATCCCACAGATGGAATTCAGATTTATTATGTCAGTGTTATGATCCCCACTGATTTCCAGAATCAGTTGTGTCGTCTGCGTCATTTGTAAAAAAGAGTCCCAGGGTCTCTAGCGGGTCACAAACGGGTCTGACATATCGGTTCAAAAGGGTCGGCGAGATGCAGGCCCCCTGTGGAACATCACAGGTGATGGGAGCAGATTTGGAAGAAGCATTTTTCCAACATACTGAGGATTGTCTGTCGGAGAGAAAGGATTTGATCCAGCCTGTAGATTGTAGGGCACGGTTCCCCAAATCAGAAAGTGTGTAGATCAAGCGGTCATGATCCAGCCGATCAAAAGCAGCTGATAAATCGAGGAGGACCAGAAAGCCTGTCTTTCCCCGGTCCACCATCTCGAATATGTTAGTTTGTAAATCAATCAAGGCAGTCTCCGTGCTATGATCGTCTCTAAAACAGGATTGTTTATAGTGGAACCTGAAGGAAGATTCCAGGTGATCCTGTAGTTGGTAGGTGGCAACCTTATCCAGGATTTCTAGCAGTAAATTTGAATTGGTGACTGACCTGAGATTCTGGGCACCTTTAGGATCTAGGCCAGCCTTCTTCACCAGGGGGGTAATGGTGGCTACTTTAACAGCTTCATGAACTGAACTATAATGGAAGGAGGCATTTACAAGTTTTATAAAGAATGATTTAAAGATATTTGTATTATTCAGAATTTGGCCAGAATGATGATCTCTCGGCATGAGGTCGGGTGCATGGAAGACAGAAAACGTTCCATCTCGGGGTACGTGACATGCTTGAATGAGAATTTAGGTTTTTTTTCTTTATCTCCGAGCAACGGCAATTGTCTACACACATAGCATGGTTTGAAGCCTAGTTCACATTCAGTTTTGTCATGAGCGGTCTTAAGTTTATTAGCAACAGCTTGTCGAACATCTGCACAATCCTGATGGGATGGGCAGATGGGGGGAGTTAATGCTTCGGGATTTTCGGGACTTTTCAAAATGTTTTCTAGACTCATTACTTGCCCCAAGTATTTCGTCATTGCAAAACAAATGTCTTGCCGGTGATGATTTGGGTTTTATATTCCTGGTATGAACCATACATTTAGCCTTTTTGGATTCAGTGGGGAGTTTCCCTTCTAGTGTCATCTCTGTTCTTCCTGCACTCACCCTCCTTGTGCTTGCAGACCTCTTTCAACACCTCCACGTCATCCTGCTCACTCAGATATCTCATCCCTTCCTCCACCTTTACACCGTTAGAAACCTTCTCCTCATCCCGCTTTCAGCTATGTTCCCCACCTCCATCTCCCTTTTTATCCTCTTTTCATCCTCCTCCTGCATCTTAAGCTCTCTCCATTGCTACTCATCCTCCTCCTGCACCTTAAGGTCTCTCCGGTGCTCCCCTCCTCCCCTTGCACCTTGAGCTCTCTCCACATCGCCTCCTGCACCTTCAGCTCTCTCCACTCTTCTTCATCTTCATTCCACTCTCCCTTCCTTGTCACTCCAAACTCCCACACACCCTATCCTATTTCTTCTGCTTTTATGGAGCCCTGAAAGCTCCCCCTGATACTGAGTTATGGTCTATGGCCTGCAGCTGTGGTTGGTAATTGTTTTGGCTTAGGATTTGTTGTGCGGTTTACCATTCGTTTTTTTTCCCTCTGATGTTCACTATGTGCCCACCTTATTGGATTTTTCCTCCACGTGCATGCACATGAGAGAGTAATGGCAGGCCGCAGCCTGTACCCCGGTCTGCTCGTGAGATGTGGCAGCCATTGGAGCAGAACCGGCTGCAAGTCTAGAATAGTAACCATGACTTCCTTAAATCCACTTTGCCATTCTTAGTGTCTGCATAGGAGCAGGCCACAATGTTGCTCTAAGGCACATCTAGGAAAGGTTTTAAAGGGCCAGCAACAGATGTTGAATCAATGTGGTGAATGCGTGCAGATGTTCCAGGGGATGTTCCAAGGGATCCTCACCATACTGCACCTGGGCCCCACACTCAGTAGTAGATGGAGGGGTCAAGCTCCCTGAGACGTGACACACACACACTCTCTCTCTCTCTCTCTCTCTCTCTCTCTCCCTCCCTCTGTTTCTCTCTCTCTCTCTCTCTCTCTCTCTCTCTCTCTCTCTCTCTCTCTCTCTCTCTCTCTCTCTCTCTCTCTCTCTCTTTCTCTGCATCTGGGTCTGTCAAGGGGCTTTATAGCAAACTGTAATTCACACATGATGTTGCAAACATGTTCATCATGCCACACCAACAGTATAAGCGCAGCGAGGCGACCAATAGTGGCAGACCAGCACTATACAAGACCACTTACATTACGTTCTAATATATCCAAACATATGATTCCTGCGCCGCCCAAGAAATACGTTTTCTCACTGTAAAGCACTGCCATGATGCGATGTTTGCGCCCTCTCCCTTGTGCCAAACAAGTACGCAAGCATGCACGCGCATTTAAGTATTTCATACGCATGCGTACAAACTTTTTTTAAAGTGTGCTTTGATTGGCTTCAGTCTCCTCTGCAGTCCAGGCCGGGCCTGGGCACCTTGAATTTCAGGAAGCCTGGCTCAGATGATGGAGGTTGTAACACCCACTTACCCACTAACCCAAAAGCTCAAATTTCTGCATACTTAACTCACACAAATATCCACACAACCACCCTCTCGCACAGCAAACCGCACGCATTTAACCAAACCGCAACAACAAAAAAACAACACATAAGTCAGACCAACAGCACACAAGGACTCAGATTGATCCGATATTCTCACCCAAGCTCAGCGCATAGTGAAAACTGAACTAAAGCTGCCAACAGTACATCACCTTTCTCACTTTCCTACTCCCTCTTCACCCTACACCACCTTCTTGTTTGCAGATCCGCCTGAGCGCCTGGGGACCAATTCCGTTGGTGATGGTGAGCAGTGCAAATACCTTTAACAGTAACACTAACACACGCGAGCCTGGGCTCGGATCTGAACTAGGTTTCCTTGCAACATGTGTCCTGCAGTGGCTAGAGCTTTGTGAAGCCTCAGGGCTCAACTTACTAACTCCTTCACCATTTATTGTATTGATGTGTTTGCAAGTTCCTCGGATTACAGGCCCGTTATGCTATATAGTGCCAGGGGACCATAATTATATGATTCTAGCAATTGCACAGCTAGGCTGCTCTATATTTAATGGATGGTACCTGCCCTTCTTTAATAGTGCAGTTTAAAAAAAAAAAAAAGAAATGACACAGGAGCTTTCATAATGATGCCTTTATTAGGTTTTCTCTCTGGTAGCTTTGAAGAACACATGCAGCTTAATTATGAGTATGGCGGTGCAGTAAAATTAGGTGGTAACGTGGTGGTAATTCTGTTAGCGCCACGTTACCGCAGCATTTACCCGCCACCTTTCCACCCAAAAAAACAGCAAAAACTGCGTAATGACCAGAAGAATTCGCATGGAGCCCACAGGACTCTAGTTAATGGGGACCAAGACTGCCTACCACCACTTGTAATCCGTCTGTAATTCCGCTGGACCAAGTAGCGGTAACGGTAATTCAGTTTGGTGGTATCTTGGTGTATTTACCGCTGACATACCACCAAACTCTTAATGTGTTTCTTCCTGGGGCAGTACAAATGCAACTGAGATAGATTCTTAATTTAAAGTTAACAATAGCTTGATTAAATTATGCACACTGTAAAATAAAGATGTGTTAGTTGAACATAGATGTATTAGTTGAACAAAAGAAAGAATGAAACAAGTTTGCACTTTATGAAGTGTGAAGGTGGAAGTGCACGTTTGGAGAAAACAGAAGCACTGTTTTTCTTTCTTTAAATTTTTTTGTGTATATAGTTAAAATAAAATAAACTTGTACACATCATATATAAAATTGTAAGTAACTCCAATCAAGCAATCCCACTAAGTCAGTGCCTTGTCTGGGATGCCCAAGGGAAGCCCTTATTTATATATTTTTATGGCAAGTTATAATCTGGATGATGAACCCTTGTATAACACCCCTCGCTTAGAATCCCCCTGACCCCACTGAGCCAAGAAGTAGGTTTGTTTTGCAAATTTAAAAGGTTTATTTGCACAATTCAACAATATATATCTATCACACTTTATAAATGAATTGATAACTGATATCACACTTCAGAATATGACCGTGATCAACAATGGATAATGTTACAGGGGTACACTGATTTGGTTACTTAGGAGTAGTGTAGAGGATGAGGTAGCTGAAAATGCTTGATGGTTTCAAGGAAATGCAAGGTGGAATAAATGCAGTACAGAAAATAAACTGATATGGTTTCACAAGAGATATGTTCACTTTTCCCCTGGTGGCAATTCACCCCCCCCTATCTGCAATGCAAGGAGATGGAAGTAACACACACAGTCTTCAGGAATACAATCAAATACAATACGGAATTCAGTTCCCCCCAGCAAGCTTAGAGGAAAACAGGTAGAGGTTTGAAACACAGGCCCAAAATGCTTTTAAATGTGATGGCAATGGATGGGAAAATGTGCTAACTGATTTTAATTCCCTCTAGAGATTCAGGGTGAGTGAGAGATGCTTGTTGGTATTAGTTCAGGCTCACTTTAGCAAAGCTCTATGAGTTATTACCAGGTTGCAAACGGATTTTAACAAAGGAAAGAATGGAGCTGCTATTTTGACAAGTGGAGAAATTGAGCCAAATCGCGGTAAATTTTGCGAGTGCGTGAATCGCGATTGCGGTAAAAGTATAAGTAGCTGTTGGAAAGCTTAGATTCTAAGCTTTCAGAGGAAAGTTAAATCTCGTTCCTAGGACAAACGGTTTCAGAGATACGGACGATTTAATAAAGGTAGATTTTCGGATTTAAAGTAAAAACTCAAATGACAGGTGACAGCTTGCAGCTGCAGAATTGACAGGTGACAGTTGTGCAGCTTTACAAATGACAGATGACACGATTTCTAGGAGGCTGTTCTAATTAGGTTAAAATAGTTTGGATTAGATTATTTTAACTAAGAGATTGGTTCTGCACAGTTCTGCTAGGTACCTGCAATATAAATTTGAAATAGGCCTCGTCACGGATCTGGTCAACACGTCCGGCGGCGGTTCTCTCTGCTCAGCGGGTCAATCAGGCACCGGTTCTGCTCACAGTGATCTGTGTCTCTGGTTCTGCTCACAGCGGTCTGGGTCAGCTCTCTGGATACAGCGGCCTGTGGTTCTCTGGATCTCTGGTCTGGTCTGTGGCAATTGTTCTTGGCAAAGAATTCAAACAGCTCGCCCGGCTGTGGAATAGTTTGCAAATGATTTTAAGGATGCTGAGGCCTGCTGAGAAGAGTTCTCAGTTTGTGGGTTTAGGCTCTTGCTTTAAGTTCTGAAGTAAATTTCTGGTCTCTGAAGATTGATGGATGTGAAGTCTGGAGTCTCCTGGCAGAGCGTCCCGCAGAAAATGGAATTGAATTTCTCTACCTGTCCCAGCAGTCTCTTTTTATGTGTTTTAAAAAGTGGGTGGAGAGGCTAGCATCACTAAGCCTGCCCCTCTCTTGATTTGATAGGTCAATAGATTCTTTGGTCCCTGATTTGGGAAGGGATAGTGTGTCAGAGTGATGTCATTTTTATGACCTGCAGAAATGACACTCCCCTGGTCAATGTGCACACAAATCTATTCCTGATCCAAATACATATTTCCCAGGTACACAGTTGTTTGACATCACATACACACATCATATATTACTAAAGATAGTCCCTGTCCCGACTCTGGCGTTTCTAGGAGCTTGCATTCAAAAATGGCAACTTATTTTCGATTTTGGTTGGTTTTGCAACATTGGTTTTTCATCAAAAATTATACAAAGGTACATGTCCCTTCCTTATATATCCCAGTAACTTTCCATGTCTCTAGCTGAAATACATTGTCTACAATATTCATAATTAGCGGGGTTTTGCCCCAGAACATGGTACAAATTGGAGTTTGGACTCAAATCGTGAGGGCATTTTTCAAACTAAGACTCTCAAAGTTGTACATTCCTGTCATTTGGTTACAATAAGTTATGACTGTTTGTATAAAATATATATTTGTTGCAATTCAACTCCCCAAAGTGTTTGGGTCCGCCTCCAGAAGTCTGGGTGGGTCAGTGATCACATGTCTCTCCTTGCTGGCAGAGGGCTGTTGACAGGAAACACTCAAAATTAACATACCCCATTCAACAGAAAGGGGCTATTCTCTCTCTCCTCCAGGCTGAAGGGGAAACCCCCTCCCTCTCACTCAGAAGGGCCATGTGATATCCTGCCTCCTGTGGTGAGTCTCTGGAGTGTTAAGAGTTCTCAGCCTCTTGGCCTCTGGGAACAGCAGGTGGCTAAGATTTTCAATTAACCAACAAGCTTTGAAGTCCCTGCCCCTCTTGCAACTCCTAAATACAGTTTCCCTGTCAGAGTTTAGACCGCTAGCGCCGCCTTGGGGAATTTGTCGGTACTGCATCCATTTTTGAGTTGTCTTGAATTACTGCATTTCAATAGAGTGGTCTTTTGCTTGATAGTATAGGACCCTTGCTTAACATTGTTTTGATGGCATCCTTACAGTAGAGTGGTGATGTGTAATCCCCCACAAGAAGGTTGTATCTTTGGAGTGGTCTTGTGCCAACTGCGCAGTTCTCCTATTCTGGCGTGAATGTGGGCGGCGACAGCTCATCCCCACATCCACCCAGTCTATTGATTTAGTTTGTTCTGGGATAGAATAATGGGCGGCGACAGCTCATCCCACATCTACCCAGTCTATTGATTCAACATGGGTCAAAACCGTTGACAAAATATAACAGGTAAATAAGAACAGATATCATAAAATATGAAAATTCATAGCGAACAATACACAAATATTCCAATTATAAAGGTACATCACTAAAAAGTTCTTAAACTGTCTGGCAGTCGAAACATACAGTTAAGAATATATCAGAACAGAAAAACACAAACCATGATAGAGAAAAGAGAAAAGAAGAGTAAAAAAGAAAAAAAACAAAGTTCCAATAATACCACCAACACATAGTCACCATAACATATCCAAAATAAGTTTACAAATTAAAGATTTGCTACCAAACTTCCAAAACTGTGTGATAGCTATTGTAAGGCCTTGATTATAGCCAGAGATGCTTCCCACACTACTCAGCTCCACATGGCGTCCACACAAGGATCGACTACTTGTTTGTTGATAAGGAACAATCTCCACTGGCCACATCCACTGAATATTTGGGGAGATCGATCTCCGACCACTCCCCGCTCGCCATGCATTGGCAGCTGCGTGGACCCAAACCTCCAATTCCCATGTGGAGGATGCCTACAGCAGCGTTGGATGATCCGGAGTTCAGAGAGGACCTTGCTGAGAAGCTAGAGGAATATGTCGAAATCAATAAGGGATCGGTGGCTACCTGGTCCACACTGCGGGAGGCCATGAAGGTAGTTACCAGGGGAGAAATCATTTCAAGAGCGGGCGGAACCCGCAGACAACTACAGTCCTCTCTCGAGGCCCAGGAATTAGAGATCGCAAGACTAGAGTCCGCCCCTGACATTTCTCCAGAGTCCGAGAAGATCCTTAAAACAGCCCGTATAAAATGCCAGGAATCATGGGTCAGACTGGAGAAATTTGACTTCGCAACACATACCGCCAGATCCCACAGCGAGTCTGACAAACCCGGCAGATTGCTTGCCTGGCTCTGCAAGCGGGAACACCCAAAACACCTGCCAACGGAGATAAAGGACGAAAAAGGAGTAACACACAAGACGCAGATGGAGATCAACGAGACTTTTGCTAAGTTCTACTCCAAATTGTATGCCCACGAGTCCCAGGTGCCCGCCGCAGAATTAATCGAAACATTGGAGGAGATAGGCCTCCCTCAAATCTCCAGCGAGCAGAGGGAGGAACTGGACTCAGAAATCACTTCCGAAGATGTGACAGCGGCCATCAGATCGCTCGCTAATGGTAAAGCCCCCGGCAGTGATGGTCTCCCGCCCGAATTCTACAAGACCTACGAACCCATACTCACCCCCATCCTGCATGAAGTTTATCAAGAAGCCTACACAAATGGCATCCTGCCCAACACCATGAAAGAGACCATAATTATTCCAATGCTCAAGCCGCACAAGTCACCCACCGAATGTGATTCTTATCGACCTTTGGCCATGCTGAATTACGACAGTAAGATCCTCACTTCCATATTAGCCAACAGACTCGCCAGAGTGGTAGGATCCATAATTCACGAAGATCAAAATGGATTCGTCCCAGGACGCAATACCATGGCCAACCTCAGGAGACTACAACACATCATGGCCGAAACCCACGACCGAGAGGAGGACCTGGCGATACTGTCACTTGATGCCACCAAGGCCTTCGACTCTATCTATTGGGAGTGGCTTGTGGAGGTTTTGAGGGGCTTCGGCTTTGGTGCGGGCTTCATCAGATGGATCCTGGTACTTTATAATTCGCCAATGGCAAGGGTTAAAACAGGCAGAATTGTCTCGGGATCCTGGGCAATACAAAGGGGCACGAGACAGGGGTGCCCACTCTCGCCCGTGCTGTATATATTGGGCCTAGAACCAATAGCCATATACTTTCGCCAACAGTTTTTTGATGCGGGCATTAAGGTGGGCAACGCTTACAATATAATCTCATTATACGCGGATGATGTACTTCTCTACTTGAGGAACCCTGAGCTCAACGCACCCACAACGCTAGAAGTTCTCGACAATTATGCAAAGTACTCAGGGATACGATTCAGCAGACACAAATCAACTGCATTCCCCCTAGCTAGCCTGAGGGGCATTGCAGTAGACGACCTCCCGCCTATCGGAATACAGTGGCAACCTGACAAGTTCCGGTACCTGGGAATCAATGTGGGTCACACCCCGCTACTCACACACGAACATAACACTATAGCAGCAGTCACCGGCCTTCGGCGTTCAATCAAATTTTGGTCCAAACTACCACTGTCAATGGTGGGTAGAGCGGCGATTGCCAAAATGATAATCCTTCCTCGATTTCTGTACTTCTTTGCCAATATTTGCCACTACGTTCGCCCGCCTTTCTTCAAGACACTAGAGGCCATCATCAAGGACTTCTTGTGGGGTCCGCGCAGACACAAGCTCACACTGGCCACGCTGTCTCTCCCACATAAGGAAGGTGGAATAAAACTCCCAGACCTTCACCTTTACTACTTGGCGGCCCAGCTCAGTCACATTACGAAGTGGCTGTCTGATGACACATCGGCCGAACTGGAACTACTCAGGCAATCTTCCACAAACTTAATACCTAAAGAAACTCTATGGTTTCCCCCTCGGCTACCTCCCGAAGCTCCGCTGATTGTCAAACTGGGCAGGCAGATATGGGCCAGGGCCTGTCACATAAGGCAAGTGAAACATCCGTACTCACCGGAAAACCCCATAATGGTGGATGTGTGCAAGTCAGAGGCGGAACTTCCCACGCCCAGGAGATGGGAGGAAGCAGGCATATATACATGGGGAGACATGTTCACAGATGGGGAATTCAGGGACTTCGAGTCGTTACAGAACATTGAAGGACTATCCAAGGGCCAGTTCCTCTGGTACCACAGGATCAAACAGATCGCTAAGAAGCAGTGGAACAGTTGGCCGGAAGAGCCCACCCCAGACCCACTGCTACAGGAAATGCACGACCTCTCAGATGGTTGGAGACCAGTTTCCAGACTTTACAACAGACTCATAGACAAGCCTAACCCCAAAGGTCAGGCACTGAAGGCGAAATGGGAGGCAGATCTTGAATCACCACTTACTGACAAGGAATGGGAGAGAGCACTGATTTACCCCAAGAAAGTGTCCCGGAATTCCAGATTCGGACAAATACAGCTGAATGTCCTTTACCGGACATATATGACTCCCCACAGGATTGCCACATTCAACCCGAAAATACCCCCGACGTGCCCATGGTGCGGAAATGACAAGGCAGATATGATCCACATGTTCTGGTCCTGCATCAAAGTGAAATCACTCTGGTCCAAAGCCAAACAATCCTGCGCAGAAGCTGGCATGGTAAGATACGACTGGACGCCCGGTGAGTGCCTACTAGGTATATATCCTAGACCGGGCAAATTTAAACATTTGGTGAAACTAATGGACATCTCATGCATTTTGGTCAAGAGAACAATAGCGATGGCCTGGAAGACTCCAGCGGGCCCCAGCCATGCTCGGTGGCTGAGCGAACTGGCGAGATGGACGACTGCTGAAACCAGGGCCTGGCAAGACGGGATCACAACCAGCGGAGAAGCCACAAGTGGGACCCTGGACTCCTGGAAAGCCCTCCTGAGTGACATGCGCTTCAAGGCAAACTATAAGCCTCCCTGAGGGACTGTAGCGTCCTACAACACCCGATTTTTCATACTGATACAGAGATGGAATTACCCGAATCTGTTCCCCTCGCTTCCTGTAACATCGGAACTATAATTTTTACTTGCCACCAAACATCTCATAATTAACGCTACACGTAGACTGCTGTTGTTTTGGTTGTTCTCACGTTACTTTTTTTTTTTCTTTTTTTTGTTGTATCGTTTTTTTTATTACCACACTTGTAAGTTTGTAATGTTTCTCACTTTCTTGAAAAAACCAATAAAATACTTTATAAAAAAAATAGCCAGAGATGCTTCATATACAAAATAATTCACGAGCCATGTCATCAAGATCATTGACGTACTTATTCAGATAGCAATCATACAAGGCTCTCAAAGATGGACAAGAAGTAAGTACATGCCTTGCTGTCTCAATGCATTTCTCATCTTTACATATTCTGCAGGTTCTTTTTTCAACAGGTAACCCCATCCAAGCTCAAGTGATTTCCAGAACCTTCAGTCTATTGAGCCGAATGTTTAGGAATATTCTTTGCAGGATAACCTAGTTGATGGCAGATGACAATTCAAGTTGCTGTTCTTAGTGGGACTCCTTCAAGTACCTTGGACTTTATATTTTTTAATTGCAGGGTATTGGCCACAGCATCTTTTTCTAGATTCATAATTTGGCCCTCTAAACTGTAGCAGAGATTTAGTAAAGAGTTATTGTTGTCCAACTCCGCTGTGGTTCATGTTCTTTCTTCCAATGACACTGAAGACTCCAATGGCTCATCGTGTATTTCTATGGCCACACTTGGCCCCATGAAGAATCCATTGATTTTTGTTGTAGCGGCTTTAGTTACTATTTTTTCCAAATAGAAGTTTGTTTAGAAGCTCCCTTTGTTTTGCCACATATCTTTTGTTTGTTGCGTAATTTCATCGTGGCCACCAGCGCCTCTCGCGAATCAGATAACGCTCTTAGTCAAACACTCGACACGCTGGGGGACGACTCAAAAGCAAACCAGTCAATGGTCACCGTCCCACTCGAGCTTCACCATTGTACAATTCCACCTGCCGTTCAGAGATATATATACAAAAAGATTTATTGAGGGATATATATTATCCCTCGGTGTTAATGAAACTGACTTTGACACTGTGCTCACCACTTCCTCTTAACAGTTTTTAGGCAAGGCTTACCCAAATCACCACCATATAGTCAGTAAAACGCAAATCTGTATGCCCTCTACCTTTGTACTGAGGACTGCAGACTGCTCACTTTGAGCTCCACTTCGCGTTCTGCTTCGCGTATCCCGTGACATCTTGACTGCAAAGTGGGCGGAGCTGCTTCGGATTGCATAGCATTCATCTACGACCATACAGCACATATCCAGGAACTTTTTCATCCCGACTATAAACCGCATTTTACAGTGGGAGGAAGATACCGTTTTGTTGTAGACATGAAGGGTCAATTCAGTTGCCGTTCAGGAAAGTCCCCACAACACAGTGCTAGGGATGTTCAAACTATCCTAGATGTATTCTTAGCCGAAAAATGAAAAACCGAATTGTGATCCGATTGGTAAATTGGTCAAGTATTTATTTATTTTGGAGCAAGGGAGAGATACCCAGACTGTTTTCCCTATTTTTGTTAAGTGTCTGAATTTAGAAGGGAGTCTGGCAAATAAGGATTCCTGTTTGGTTGTTTTTCATAAACCCGCTGTCCCTAGTTAGTCCAGTTTGCATACTCCCAAAGTTTTATACTAGCTCTAATTCCATTGTTTTCCTGTCGCTTTGTTTTGGAGTTTCTGTTAAGGGTTCTCCTTAACTTCATGTCCTGGGCTGGAAAATTGTTCCCCAGAGTGGTTTCTTCATTCCTGTAGGTGTTGATGTAGTGGCGCATGTTCTTTCCTTGTCTGCCTTCCCCCACCTAAACAATGCCAGGTGGGTTTTGGTGCATGCAATCAGATACACTGCATTGGTTGGTGTTGATATTCTGAAGACTTCGGTGATTTCTGGGATGTTGGTTTTTTCGTTTTCTCTAATCTGTGTGCATGATTTGCATCAGTAGCATTGCTAGGAACACGTCCCATGTTCTGCTGTCTGATTTATAGGTCTGTATTTGGCAATCACTTGTTCCAGTTGTGAAGTTATCAGAAGGCCTAATAATGGCATTTCTTGGATGACATTTTGCAGCTTTTCATGTTTATGGAGAATGGGTTGCAATTTCCTACCGGTCTTCTGCAAGACTTGTAGTTGGGGAGGGTTACTAACCACAAGAGGCAATGCCATTGCTACCTTTCTTGTTGTATTAAAGCGGTTAATTTGGAAGTATTTCATTTTCTCTATGCATCTAAGCATTCGTGGTTGTATGTGCAATTTATGAATTTCCTGCCAAGGACTTGAGTTTGTTAATCCCTGTTAAATGTTTTGCGATCATATCTGGTTTTAGTGGATTTGCCTGATGAAATATGTTGGCATTTTTTTTAATTTCGGATGGAAGCTTTCACTCTGTTTGTATTTTTATGTCCCCTGTGCTTATGCCGCTGCCTAAAAAAGTAAACTGATTTTGAAGAGTGGGCAAGTTCAAAGTTGATTGTTGGAGGGAATTAATTAATGTTGTACAACTATTTAAGGTTCTGTCCAGCCATTAAAACGGTCAACAAATGGTTTGACCACAAACTTGCGCCCTGAAGGTAGGAGGCAGCTGCCTTGAACAAGTCTGACACTATAGCAGAAGCATACGTTAATATCCAAAAAGACAGCATATAAAAGACTGAATGAGAGATTTGATCAAATTTCGCCCATATTAAAAATTCGTACGCCTGAAAAGTTTGACCAAATCCCCCATTCAGTGGCATTTTAGTGGACAAGGGTAGTGAGGGCCGCGTGGGTGTCCCTCTCATCTTGTTCACTATAATGTCAGTGGGGGTGTCCACCATAGTCACGGAAGTGAGTGGGAACAGACGTCGCAGGGACACAGCGAGTCGGCAGCACACAGGGAAGTGCTGCTGCAAAATAAGTATGGTGGGAGTGGATGGGAGCAGCTCAACTATTGGTTTTGGGTTTGTTTTACTGCAATGGAAAAAAACATATTTTCGGCCAAACCCGCTTAAGTCTTTTCCGTCGCTGTTTTTTCCATTACGGTAAAACAACCCAAAATTGAAGCATACATACTCTGTTAACTTCACCTCAAAGGTTAGCAAACAGCAGTAAATTTGGCCAAAAGGTCATAGTGCCAAGCAGATACATGTGTGTAATCCAGGGAATGTCCTGCAGCAGTTACCTTCATTATGGACACATGGTCAGGGCGTGATGCCTTTATTGGACCTGTGCAAATGAAATAAACCAAAGCCAAACCAACTAATGATCTGCCTGCTTTGCTACTAGATGCCACTTTATATTGTCTAGCAAGTTAGTTTTATTGGGGTAGCTTGTATGGATGATAAAGAAAGCAATATTGGGATGGCACAAGCAGAGTTTATAGCAGCAGGACACGGTACCACAGGGCAGGGTTCTATTTATTCTGCAAATACACACATTTACTTGATTTTTCTAGATCCGAAAATCATTTTTACTGGAGTTGATGGATACCAGTTTTGGCAAAGCTTAGAAAGGTATGGACTTGAGCATTCAATATTTCCAGTGCCACGGTTACTCCACATAACACAGCATCCTATAACACAGCCAACCTTTCAAAGTCTGCAAGGAACAAGCTGATCCTACGGCAGCCTCCTTAACCATTGTACCCGCCCAGGCCCTTTGCTGGGCCGTGGCTGCACACTTCACATCAAAAACACAGGATATCCTATCCTCTCTCTTTTCCTCACGACCTCCTGCACCAACATCTCTTGTACGGCCCTTGGATAACCCCTCCGCTCCCCTTCTTCTCTCTTCTCTCTCTCCTCTGACACACCTGAGGAGATCACTAGACATGTCCGGGCTATGAAAGGCTCCTCCAAAGTTGAACCCCTGTCCCTCCAAAACCACCAAGGACAACATTGACTCTCTCGCCACAGCCTTGGATGACCTCAGCAACCTCTCCTTCACCAGTGGAGTTTTCCCCACTGCTCTTAAGCACTCCCTTGTGCACACTGTCCTCAAAAAACCTTCTGCCGACCATTCCATTCTGGCAAACTATCACCTGATCTCTATCACCCCTTTGTTGGGCAAACTACTGGAGAAGTTGGCTATTTCGCAGCTTACTGTCCACACGGAATCTGCTGGTGTCATCCATGACCACCAATCTGGCTTTAGACCATCCAGAGGCACGGAAGCTGCTCTTCTGAACACCCATGAAGATCTGCTCTCAAATCTTGATTCTAATCTCCCTCTGTCCTCATTCTACTCGACCTGTCCTCTGGCTTCGATACAGTGAACAACCCTGATCGCATGTCTTTGTGATAGCCTGGGCATCACTGATCAGGCCCTGGCATGGCTAACCTCCTTTCTCTCTGACCATCCATCCCAGGTGGAATTGGGGTCCTTTCTTTTCCCCCATCACTCTCTCTAAGTGTGGTGAACCCCAGGGATCTAACCTATCCCCTTGGTTTTTCAATGGCTACATGGCCCCCATGGCCTGTATGATAGCCACCTACACCGCCAACATTCAGTGTTACACGGATGACATGCAGCCATCCTTCAGGCTATGCCCGGCTTCTTCCTCACTCATACCTGACTGTCTATCCGCAATTCAGTCGTGGTGTGCTGCAAACAACCTCTGCCTCAATGGCAGTAAGACAGAGATTGTCCTCATCTGGACCCCTGCTCCCGCCTTCCCTCTTTCTCTCTGGCCGGCCTTCCTTGGCCCTGCGCCTCCACCTACCAACAAGGCAAAAAATCGCAGGGTCATTTTCGACTCTACTCTCTCCTTCTCGTCTCACATCGCGCACATCTCTAAAAAGTACCACTACCAACTGCACCTTCTCATTCTACCTTTTCTCACTTTCCCACAGAGACTCACCGTCTCCAGAGCCTGGTCTGCTCTAGGCTGGACTATTGCAACACCCTCTTTCTCAACATTCCCTCTTCTACCCTCCGTCCTCTTAAACTCATCCAGAACAGTACCGGGTGACTTATCCCTGGCCTCAAGCCCAGGGACCGGATCTCTCCGGTGCTGAAATCCCTTCACTGGCTCCCCGTGGCTGCAATGATTAAGTTCAAGACCCTTTGCATTGTCCACAAGGCTTTCTGGGACCTGGGCCCGCTCTAGCTGCAACGCTCTCTTCCTAAAATCTCTCCTTCCCCAGCCCTCTGCTAGTCTTCATCCAACTCTCTGCGGGTGAGCCCCTTCTCCAGGCAGAGACTTGGGGGGTTTGGGGGGGATATTTATCCACTGCAGGTGCCTCCCTCTGGAACAGCCTCCCTGCCTCTCTCCATCTTGAGCTGGATCTCCTTAAGTTCCAGAAACTCCTCAAGATCTTCCTCTTCGCCACCTCCTTCTCTTTCCGTCTCCCCTGCTAATCACTTCTTTCTGCTCTCTCGCTCTCCCTTCTCTACTTCTGCTCAGCTTCGCTGACTGGCTGCCTGATGTACTTTCAGAGCCTCACAGGTCCCAAGATTTCCTCGCAGTCTCCTGCACTTGCCCCCGGGCTTTGCGCTTGCCGCAGCACTACTGCACTACTGCACTTAGGTTATGACCCATGAGATTGGTATCTCTCTGTACTTAACCCATGTTCTGACTGGACTGGGCGCACTTGGTCCCCATTGCCCCACACGCACTTCCTGTTCTGTGCACTGCATGATATCAATGTGTACCATGCCTAGTAAGATTGTTTGTCTTGTCCTCCTTATGTCTTGTCCTCCCATGCATGGTTGCGCTTTGAAACACCTTTGTATAAGTGCATAATAATCAATCAACAGGCAATTGGATGGCCAGAGTTTGGCGAGCTTGGCTCAGCTCTATTATATAAGGGTGATAGCACACACATACATATCTCATTAAAGATAATGAAGCTCACAGATACATATATCATTAAAGCTAATGGATAGTTTTATTTATATAGTTTTTAGCTAACAACAATTATTCAAGAAAAGGTTATCAAATCCGGGTGTATGCCTGTTGCATTTTGTGAAAGTGTTGTTGTTGTGATTACACACTTTAGTACATAAGTATTACATTTTGATTTAGACTAAAGCTAGTTTCCTCTTACAGATAGTAAGGCACCTATTTTCAGACAAATTTACCGGTATGTGGCAATGCAATGGAGGCCTTTGCAGCTGTTGTTCATTGATGGAAATATAGGAGTGTACAAAAACTGATATTAACTTTTTAAAAGCTCTGTTAAACCTACCTCCATTCACACCATTTCTAATCCTGCTGCTAGCATTATGTTTACGATCATTGTAACGTTTGGTCATTTGATGTAGATACACCTTATCAGAAGTATGCAAAGGAGGAGGTTGGCAAATCGATCCTTGCTGTGGCCTTGTAGTACTATGTTAAAAGGTTTCTTGAAGGGCTTAGTCTTCCTACATATTGTCATTACCCGGGTAGTATTATTACATCCTGTATGTCAACTATTCATATATGATTGCTCTAAAAGCCAGGCATTGGGACTTTGCATATGATCAGGCTTTATTTCAATTCTTGAGTAAGACAGGAACAGTAAATCTATTTCTTCCATGTTTCTCATAAAGAAAGAATGAAAGTATTCATAGATGACCTATTTCAATGATCCTTCTTTCATCACACTTCGTAGCCCGTTCTCATGAATGACATGCCATTATCAAGCCGCAAGTTTATATCAGAATGTTGCCCATCATACCCACTCATGTCAGAGCTTCGAAAAACCATCCACTCAAACATATGATTCTACTTTTTCTACAGCCTGCGTTCTTTTCTGTAGAATGATTAATGGGACCACTGATGGATAGTCCAATATCTTGAGTTTTTCAATGTGACTTAGTTTCATCATTCCACTTCCCCCTATATTTTAGGTTTGGACTATCGCCAATTGCTAAGGCGGGATCACGCAAAGAGGGCCCCGGGAATGCTCAGCACACATACACAGGTTCCTTGGCACTTGCTCCTGTGCACCAAGTCAACTTTGCTTAGTGCCTTTTATTGGCCTCTTGGCTTTGTAGGTGTTTTTGCACTTCTCAGGCTTCTCCTTCTTAGCCTTGTGGCCCTGCCACCATGTATCACACACCTCCTGCCAAACTGTGGCCCTGCCGCGCTGCATTCACTCATAAAGGTTCCCTGTTTGGTTCTTTCCACCTTTAGCACTCTTGACTTTGATGTTTGAATTAAATTGTGGTGCAACATGGGCTCATTTTTGTTTAGTGGCCAATATTCCATTCAGTTCGATATTCAATATGCACCTTTTTGTTTCAAAGTTGTTACCCTTTTGTTCGGTATTCATGAAGAATGTATTTGTTCAAAGTTATGTTTCCCTTTAGTTTGGTATTCAATAAGCATGTAGTTTCATTATGTCGGACCGTTGTTCTCTCGCGGTCCTGTTGGTTCGCCCCAGAGACTCTGTGCCATTCCGACACTCACTGGTCTTCTGTGCTTCACCTCAGGTAGTTGCCACAACGTCCCTTCTGCCTGGAAAGTCAGGAAAACCTGACTGGCATGAGGCCCACTTGCCTTGCTTGTGCCTCTCTCCACACACTGGCAGCTTCAGTGCTTTTGTCGGCATGTGGGCACCTTTCTCTCCACTCCGGCTCCACAGCAGCTCCTGCCCCTTGCTCTGGGGCCTGGAGGCTCCCAGGCTTGTGGAAATCAGATGGCCCATTCACATCAGGACCCCCAAGACCGCTCTGATTGTTGCCGGCATTCTGGATTGGTCTCCTGTCCCACAATGGCCGCCTCCTCACATGGGTCGTCTGTTGCTCTCTCCGTTGCTCCCCTTGTCGCGCTTCCCTTTCCTGTCTGGCTGATCTCCTATTATAGAACTGCAGCCCCTAGACAGGCTGCAGGCGTGCATGTCCAATTATCCCTGTCTGACCACAATTAAAGGAACATGCCTGACCCTCACAGCTCCTAGCAGGCATCTTCTTTGTGCTAGTACAAAAGTGGTGAAAAGGTGTAATCTTCACTGCTCTTAGTGGTCTCTTCTTGGTCCCAGTACTGTCAAGTGTTACATGTGGAAAAGGTAAGCGTTTGGACAGTGGACTTCATTATTTTGGACCTTTCCTGACGACTGACGAGCACCTTAGTTATTCATATAGGTAGGGAATACCCACTAGTGTAAGGGACAGATAGGCCTTATTCCTATTATTTAATAAACTTATATTGGCCATGTCATCACAGTGTCAGTGTCCTCCTTCTGATCCACCACAGGTGGCAAACTCTATCTTCTTAACCATGCACTGGAATCAACCTCATGCACCAAGAATGTTTCCACTTACTGGCTGATCACGGACATGCTTAGTAAATCGAATATCCTGCACAAGGGGGTCACTACATAACTGCAGGAGTATCTAGAGTACACCAGCAAATTCAGTGATCGACACTCAGGGCTTTAGACTATCAAGAGGAGCTGAAACAACTCAGGCAGACATGTGATTGCCTTATTAATGCACTTGTTGAAGACCAGCTAGTGGCAGTGGCTGTTCTCATAATTTCCATGGTTTGTGACACAGTTGAGTCCTGAAGAATCATTGGGAAGAATGAATAGAAGCAATAGCATCAGCGCTAGGGTGAAACAAACTGTGAGGAATTCGACCATCCGCATGGTGAGCGTGTGCTCGTCTGGGCTTTTTTTAAATGTTTAAATAAATAGAATGATGGTAGACCGACTGCAGGAAAATGTGTGGGGCTAATCCACACACATTTTCCTATGGCCACAGCACAGCAAAAGCATAGACCTGTGTGCTCTGGCATAGACATAGCCTAAAGGCACAGTCCACCCTATCATATTTAGTTGGAATGTCACAACAGAGGAAGGTGTGATGTCATTCTGAAGGGGGGCAAACTTCCCCCTGCCATGGACAGCCTGATTAACTGACAAGGGCTCCATGGAACTATCCTGCTCTTTTGTTAGGCCCTGAATTTGGTGGCATCGATAAACATACCACTAGAGGGTACTTCAAACGGGCCCCCAGGCGGCCTGGCTGCAGAGGATACCAAAGGAGACGGGAAACCCAACAACATTTCATATGTAACTGAAGCCAGCTCCCGCCTCTCAGTATCAAGGAGAGTGAACTGACGTGTCTGGGTCTAATGTTGCACTAGGCCACCCCGCTAGGGGAACCCCATTCATGAGGCACGAGAATGTGGTTTGCAGAAGTTACAAAGTCTGGTCTCCCTGCAGCTTCAAGGGAGACCTGCCACTTTAACAGAAACCACACAGGGAGGACCATTAACCAGAGAGACTATTTGATCACAACAGACAGGATGATGGGTGGGACTTAGTAACACAAGGGAGTGAGCCCAGAGCTATTTCTGTTGAGAGGGGGTTCTGCCATATTAGTTATGGGACATCCCTTGTTCCTGTTTCACAGCTTTACCTTTTCCTGTTGCAAAGCACTCTGGTTATGACCTCACGCATGTAGAAAATTGTTGGTAGCGACCACAGGATTGGTTCACTAAGGTAGGAGTAGCCTACCCTACACCAATCACTGTGGCCCACTTGGCTTTAAAAGAGGGCTGGAGCCCCTCTTTAAGCAGATCATCTGAAGACTTCACAAGAAGTAAGAAAGAAGAACTCAACCTTGGACTCTGGCTGAAGGTACAGTCTGCCTTACATCTTCTGCCAGTCAAGGAAGGCCAGGCTATTCAAGAGGGAAGCTAAATCCCTCCCCTAAACTTCTCCCCGAGAACAGAGGGAGATGAGAACTTGGAGGACCCTCTGGCCGCTCCAGAACCAGTATCCAGCCAGCACACAGCGTGCCCCGCTAGGCTCTGCAGCAAGCTTCCTGGATAGGACATGCCAGAAGGTCTCTGAAACTGAAATGAAGGACCAGGCAGCTACCTGCAACGCACTCCACAGCTTATGCCCATCCGCCTTAAATGACAACACAAGCCCAATGAAGAACCTGGGAGAAGTGCCTCGACAAGCATCTACCACCATCCGTCTTAAAGGACATTTTTGAGCCAGTTGGTGTTCCTCGATCCGCAGCCGACTGCAACAGTGACCATTGTCAAGCCACAGTTGCTTAAAGACATCCGAGACGTCTCGGCCAATGCTTCGGAACAGCAGATGAGCACTGAGACAATGATTCCTGACCCTGAGTCGCTGTGTGGGCCTGCCTGCAGCTGTTCATCTAGCTTTGCTCACCGAACAGTTGTGCCACCTGATGCTCACAGCTGATGTCTTGAACTCTGTTGCACAAGCCTGCAAAGCACCCTGAAGCCAACCCGACCCTGCCGAGCACCAAGAACACCAACAACACAAGGTACACTGTGGTTCTATCCATAGGCCACTAGAGAAATATTAAGACCCTTTTCTCCCTTTGTGCTGAAGCCAAGAAACCTTAACACACTCTTGTGGTTATTAACTATACCGACTGCCCTCCTGTCAGTTTCCAGAGTGCATCCCTTTTCCTTCTTTGAAACTGTCTGTCTTCTGCATTCCTGTACAGGGTGGGTTGTATTTTGTAGTGGTGTTAGATTGTATGTTGTGATAATAATAAAGTAGATCTTTTTATACAACCTTGACTGGACCCTCCTATCATTGGGTAATAATTGTTTTTTTGCTGTATTGCAACTAACCAGTGATCCACGAGGAGATAAGCCTGCCGTTCCATCCACGTTACCAAAGTTGTACAAGGAAGTTTATCATTTTCATTGTATGCCTGTTTAATCCAATCTGTTGGGATTCATTCTGGTGTATTAGAGGTGTGGGGCTGCTTGATGGCTTAGAAAGCGATATTCACCCCTGGACTACTGGTACCCCGGAATTTGATACGTCACACAAACCCTTCCTATCAAGTAGTGGCAAAATGTGTGTTTCGCCTAATTGCACCTCAGAACCATATGTTTTACATGCAGGGTGCCTCTGAATCTTATCTGTCTCCACTTCTAGTCAACATATTTATGAGCACTTGTTCTTAGATTATCAAGTTTCACATTGCAGACGATGCTCAGATTGGTCTGGTAAGTGCCACAGCAGCTCAGTGTCCGTAGCATATTGTTTCTGCTTAACGATAAAGCACGTTTGAAAGGAGCACAGACTGAGCTGCATCTGATTGGAGATTTCGTTTCTTCAACATGGCCCTATGCTTGGCAATGGGGAAAAACGAAAAATAAAATGTTGTTGCTTTGTGATGCTGAAATGTCAATTGACTTCTATTTGCTTCAGACAAGTATGAGAACTGGAACGGCTTAGATATGAGAATCTCCAGAGGAGCCAGAATCTGGTTTTTGGATAGCCTTACAAAAAACAGTATACATATTTGGCTCTAAAGTCCCCCTCCACCTTCTAGTGGGACACTTAATTAAGCTTTGTAGACTGAAGGAGTGGTCATGATTGTGGAATAATACATTGATGGTGGCGAGATCCTTGATAACAATTTACGGCTGGACCCCTTTTGGCAGGGATCTGGGATCTGCACTAGAGCTTCTTCGCGAGCCTGACCAGTTGAGGAGTTCAGAGCAACGCCTGTCTTGCACTGTTCTCCTCCAGGAATTGGGTGACAAGACCTTGAACAACTCAACCCCCACCTCTCCCCCACCTCTGTAATACATGGTTCTACATGAGTTCTGGGACTGTGACAACTCTCTGTTCAGAATGTCCCCGTTTTAGTCATTTTGGGGGCTCTGTATGGGAGCAGACATGGGTTCTCTTGTGTATTGGACATGGACAGATTCAGTGTGCGAGAGCGGAGAGGCCTCTGAAGAGTGGGTGCCATTGACGAATCGTGTTTGCTGCCTTTGGGGGTCACGATCCAAGTGTGTAATCTGGGGTGTAAGAAAGGAGATCCAGTTTCCCAGAAAACGGTTGTTTCTGGTTGGTGTTTTCCTTTGCTTCTTGAATGCAATTTCACGGAGTATCCCAGGCCACAGTTCTCATTAACTGTAATAATTTCAATTCCTTCCTTCTGAGCAGAAGGGAGAGAGAGGTCTGCGGCTTTCGACGTCTGCTAGTTATCATTCACCAAAACTCTCTGGGCTAGGGACTCGCGCTCGTGGTTTCACTGTTATTTCACACAACTGCCACTGTGAATTAGCTCCTTTTGTATGGTAACCCATAATATGCTCCTGGCGTACAGTTACTGCAGCTTTTCATTAGGCCTTTAATTTAATATATTATAATTTTACACTTTAATTGTGTCATGGTACATTTTCTTGGTGGGAAGCATGAATTTGTTACGGTCGAAATGTCAAGAGGGAATGGCTACAGTAAATATATATTTAAATGCCTTGGCAATTGCATTTGATGATCAGCTTAATTTATTTAAGTATTTTTGTGCAATATGCTATAATTTTGTTTTGGATGCTTTTTAATTAGTTTGTTTTTGAAACACTGTTTGATCAGTGAACACTGTCTTTATAGTGCTCACTCTGCAAGTTACATTGCGTCTGGACACAGTGATTGCTAGTTAAGGGCTGTTGTGGGGTTCATTGTTAATTATTGCTGTGACGTTAATCTCTGGCTGCATTCTTGTTTATGTTACTTCATTGATAATAAATACACATTATTGCCTTGACTTGCCTTTAGGAGCCAATAGCACCTACGAAACTCTCGTCAATATTTAACAATTTTATTTACTTACATTTGTTTCTAACAAGTTAAACATGTTGCCATATGGCTACATTAGAGTGCATGATGGCGGCCATGCCACTTAATACAGGAATGGCTCTCGCAAGAGTCTGTGGTATGACTGAAAGCTGCGGGTGAAGGTGATTCCGTAACCATTTCCTCGACTTGGATGGTGGCCCACTGGCTGCACCCTACTTGGATGGTTAAGCTGGTCGAGGGAACGGTTTTTGGTTGTAGGGTCTCTGTCCCTCCAGTAGGGAATGTATATGAGTCCCACAGCTAGTAAGATGGCACATTGTGTTAAGTGTTTATTTCAGAGATTTGTGTACAACATGTAGTAAGGGATTCGAGTCCCAGCAGGACCGATTTAGCCCTGCACTCCTTCAAACTCTCTACATTAAGTACTCATGGGTCGGGTGACAATACCATCCGCTGTTACATCGCTGAGGAATTTGGCCTGTGGCTGCGTCATATGATATGACATATGTCATTTATAACGCGCCTGTACGCAAGTGTTTCTAGGTGCAACAAGACAAGGGGGAAAGACAGAGGGAGGACAAGACAAACGATTTTATTACGCCTTGTGTGATTCAGATAGTGCGAGAACGAGAAGTGCAAGAAGAAATGGGGGAAAGGAACAGGGCAGCATTGCTCCGAGTAAGTGCAACCAGGGCAGTGGGGCTCTAGGTGAGTGCAAGGAGGCAAGGGACTGTGGAGGTTACAGTTACAGCCCCTAAGTGAGTGGTAGACCCAGAGGCAGTGCAGGGGTGACTGATCAGGAAAAACCTGGTACCCAGTCAGACTCTGAGGGTAGCCAAGCAACCAGTCGGTACAGCAGACAGGTAGGTCAGGTATGTCAGCAGGGGAGGGAGAAAAAAGAAAGCAGAGGAGAAGAGGAATGTTTTGAGCTGCTTCCGGAACTTCGGGTGGTCAGGCTCAAGTTTGAGGGGGGCAGGGAGGCCATTCCAGAGGGAGGCACCTGCAGAGGAGAGAGATCTACCCCCACTCTCTGCCTGAAGTAGCATGGAGTAGCGTCTGACCCTTAGAGAGTTGGGGGTAGCTGAGCGAAGGGCTTGAGAAGGAAGGAATTTTGGAAGAGAGTGCTGGATGTAGTGCGGGCCCTGGCTCCAGAAAGCCTTGAGGACAATGCAGAGGGTCTTGAACTTAATGCTTGCAGCCACCAGGAGTCAGTTGGGAGATTTCAGGGCTGGAGAGAGACGGTCCCTGGGCTTGAGGCCAAGGATAAGTCTTGCAGTCCTGTTCTGGATTAGTTGCAAGGGGCAGAGTGTAGAGGAAGGCAGGTTGAGAAAGAGGCTGTTGCAGTAGTCCAGCCTAGAGAGAACCAGGGCTCTGGAGACAGTGAGCTTCTGGGGGAAGGTGAGAAAGGGAAGAGTACCTTTGAGGAAGTGCAGCTGGTAGTGGGACTTCTTGGCGAAGTCCGAGATGTGAGGAGAGAGAGTGGAGTCGAAGATGACACCAAGGTTGTTAGCCTCACAGGAAGGCAAAGGAAGAGGGCCCAATTAGGGGGGCAAGAGTGAGAGAGGGAAAGTGGGAGCAGGGGTCCCAAAGAGAAGGATCTCCATCTTACTGGCATTAAGGAAGAGATCATTGGAGGCCCACCAATCCTGAATCGCGGATAGTCAGGAATAAGTGAGGAGAGGAAGCTGAGTGTCATCCACATAACACTGAAAGTTAGAGGCGAAAGTAGAAATCAGGTGGGCCAAAGGGGTCAAGTAGAGGTTGAAAAACCAGTGTGAGAGCATAGAGCCCTGGGGAACGCCACAGGGGAGAGAGGGAGGTGGCAAAGAGAAAGGAACCAAGTTTGACCTGGGAGGGGTGGTCCAAGTGGAATGAGGTCAACCACTCCAGGGCTTGATCCATGATGCCCAGGATCTCATGGAGTCTATTGATCAGGCTGGCGCGGTTGACTGTGTCAAAAGCGGAGAAAAGGTCAAGGATGATGAGGAAAGAAGGAATGCTGGAATAAAGGTTAGAGAGCAGATCTTCAGAGGTGTTCAGGAGAGCAGTTTCCTTGCCTCTAGCAGCTCTGAAGCCAGACTGATGGCCATGAAGACAACCAACAGATTCACTGTGGAGAGTAAGCTGGGAGATGACCTGGTTTTCCAGGCGTTTGCCCAGGAAAGGGGTGATATAGATTGGGTGATAGTTTGCCGGACAGGTAGGATCTGCAGACGGCTTCTTGAGGAAGGGGTGCACAACGGAGTGCTTGAGGAGAGATGGAAAATTTGCAGTGGCAAAAGAATGATTACAGAAATCGCCCAAGCTTGGAACAAGGGTGTCAGTATGGTCTTTGATCATTCTGGAGGAGCAGGGGAGCACCTGTTTGGACAACACTTTTATAGATCAGACTTATCTAGAAACCTTGTCAGGTGATGTCCGCGAGAAAGAGGAAAAAGGAGTAAGAGAGGGAGAGATGGCCAAAGGGGGGCCGAGAGAGGGAGAGGAAGATGAAGAGGAGATAGAGGACAGGATGTCCTGAGTTTTAGTGCTGAAGTGAGAGGCCAGAGCCATAACAGAGGGTCTGGGAGGGAACAGAAGAGGTAGAGACGGCAGCAGGTTTGGCCAGTCCCTTGCAGATTTTAAAGAGTTTGACTGTGTTGTTAGAGGTTGCAGAGTTGCAGACTTAAATGTGGCCTCTCTTCTTGGTCAGGACAGTCTGTATTGCCTTTGGAGCAGGCGGCATGCCAGTTTGTCAAAGGATGCGCCCAAAGCCCTCCACTTCCTCTCAGCCACCCTGCATTTGAGTTTCAGGACGGGTAGGTCGGAGTCATACCAAGAGTTGCACTTGGAGGTAGGCTTCAATCAGATTCTCATGACAAGGGCACTCATGTCCAGAGTGTTGGGGATAGAAAGATGCAGATTAGAGAGGGATGTGTAAGTGTGTGAGTCAGCCGCAGGGGTAGGAGCAGAGAAAATGGAGGCAAAGGCATCCACTGGCACACGCTTCATGGGCCGAATGACCACTAAAGGTAGGTGGCAGTGCTGGGATGGGCTTTGCCTGAGGGATAGAGAGTTTTAGGTGAGAGGAGAGTCGAAAGTGGTCAGTCTAAGAGAGAGGAGTGGTAAGAGGGAAGTATGTCCAGCAGAGTGTGTCGGATGAGAGGACCGAATGGAGCAAGACAGAGTGTCACAGAGCTTGCAAAAAGCCCATAGGCGGGATTAGAAGCATCCAGGTGGATGTTGAGGTCTCAGAGTAGGAGAAGTTGAGAGGTAGAGGCAAGGAGAGAAGAGGAGAGGTCATCCCACTCTGGGAGGAAGAGGGCAACCTGGCCAGGTGGCCTGTAGATAGTGGCCACAGTTAGGGAGAGGCCAGCCTGCAGACCATGCATTCAAAGGAGATTTAGGCCTTCATAGGAATGACAGAAGCAGAGAGACACTCAGAAAAGATCAAAGTTACTCCACCTCCGGGTCGGTTGGTTCTGGGCTCGGAGAGGATCGGAGAGGAACTTGTAGCTGCCAGGGAGGAGAGTGTCAAAACTAGTGAAGGAGCTGGACGTGAACCATGTCTCGGTGACAGCGCGGCCATCCAGGTTAGGTTCTTTGAGGAGGTGAACGGTGTCAGAGGAGTGTTTGACATAAGACATTAAGGTGTACCGCCACATATATTTAGATTGACTTACTCTGTAAGTCTTCTCTGACTTTTATCCAATTCTTAATTGTGGGGCTTTCAACAATCTGCCCATTAATATCCTCTACAGAGATGTCATTGAATCTTCTGAATAAAGCATGCAAATGCACATACAGCTTCAAAAAAAGCACTGTTCAGCATTTATTATTTAGCTGATAAACAAATTGTTTTTATGTATCAAACATTTTTCCATTTTTAAATGAGCATATACAACAATACATATACATACATTAAATGCACATTGCAGTTTCCATAAATGAAACGCTCTTTTTTCAAATAAGTGGGTATATTAAACCAAAGTAAATGTCCACTCCCGTCCTCTTCATGTAAGGCAGTACAAGAATCAGTATCACATTTATAAGTAACACTGTAACACATATATACAAATCGATCCACAAAAAGCAGCGATGACTCCTAGTCTGATTTCTGAATTACATGAGTTGCTGGCTTAGTTTGTGGTCTATATGTGGCCTCTATTCTGACCTCTTGGGGGTTGAATGCCGGACCAAAAAGGGTCTAGCAAATACCCCTGTACAGTCGAAAGTCTTTGTCCTGTTTGTAATTGGAAAGCTAAGGGAGATGAATCCTGTATAGTGAGTTTGGGAGAATGAACTGTATGATTGGCAAACAATTGCCAAGAGTGAACCCGACAGAGGGTTGCCGATTGAACGGGGAGAAGCCTGAAGTCCCAATTACCAGTGTGTTGACAAGAGTGAACCCGGCAAAGGGATGTCGACAGTGAACTGTTTAAAAAGACATTAAGACTCATGAATGTCACAGGTGAAATTGTTTTGAAAAGCTGTAATGAACCTGCCAGAGGGAGACTGATATTAGACAGGGGTCTGAGCCCGAAAAAGGGGGACCCATGCGTGAAAAGTCATCACCTAACGTACATGCAGAAAGGAACTTTTTGTTTATTATTTTGAACACATCAGGTCCTCGGAAGCAAGAGACTTTTTGTTGAAAAAAGACTTAACCACCAAAGGTCCTGAGAGCTGAACTGTCATCTCATGCTGGGAAAGCTTGAGCGTGTGCTGTACTCTGGAATCCCACCTTGTCGCCTGCTCAAATGTGGGGAAGGAAGACCCCCGGCTACCACGTCCTGACTTATCATTTGTGAACACTTCTTTCTTTATTGTGAATTTTATCCCACACTCTTTTTGGTATTAGATGTAAGGATTGCCAATAGGTTTTTCTTAGTATAGGCCCTTTTATTTGACAAGATGCCACTAGGACTGCCTTTTTATTATTTGATAACTTGCTCCCATCTTAGATTTAGGTTTAGATTAGGCCTTTTTCCACCCTACTTGAACTGTGATCACTTGTGTCTGTCTTTACTGTTGCCACCATGAGTTCCTTACATATGGTGTTAGAGTGGGATGTGACTCAATTGAAACAATTTGGGGAACCCTACAATTTCAAAAACTTAGTCAGAGAGCTTCTAACGCTTCCATCGCCACCAAGGAATCAATAGGGTTTGATATCTGCAGCAGTAGGGAAGCTATTATTCCCCTGCGGAACACATGTTTCTCTCCCTTTGCACTACTCTATGGTAGAGAGCCCATAGATGTCCTAGACATGCTCCGGGAAACCTGGGAAGAACGAGAGGAAGCCCCCATTCCCATCTCGCAGACCGCCATCAGAATGCGAGAACATATGAAATTGGTTCAAGACTTACCTGACTTGTACTTGACTTGTTTGTACTCGTATGGAACAGGCCCAAAGCCAACAAAAATCCACTTAGGTGAATTTAAGATAAGAAAACAAACGTGTCTCCAAGTGGCACGGACCTTATGAGATAGTAGAATGAACGGAGACCTGTATTATAAAGTAGTCCAACCGAACAGAAAACAGAAGGTCGATTTGTATCACATAAATCTCTTGAAAGAGCGGAGGGAGAACCCGTCAGCTACCCATGCCAAAGTACAAACCTGTCTGGTTCCTGAAGAGATAGATAACTTTGACTTAATTCCTCCCGAGTTATCTATCCAACAAGAAGAAGAGCTACGCCCACTGAGAGCTACAAGAGCAGGAGATCCCCACCGGTGCTGCAGGAGCAGCTGCAGACTGCACTGATCTCGAGGGAAGTAGAAAGCATTACCGGAGCTTTCGCCGCACTTTAAATGTGCCCGACATCTGCTATATTGACTTTTGCACCTACGGTGCATATCTGACCCTGTTCGTGCTAAAGGCAGCCCAAAGCTTATAATTTCCCTGTGCAGGCACCAGAGCCCTGCAGAGCTACGTTCATATTTGCCTTTGATTAAATGGCTGCTCGACCATTGTCCTAGCAATCACAACGCATTGGATCAACAACTAACAGCTGATCAAAGAGGGTCTGTCTGGTAAGGGTGCAGGATAAGGCCCCTGTCTGTGCCTGTCCGTGCCGTGTCGGGCATGAGGAACTCTCGCCGTGCACCCCTGTTAAACCGCAACACTGGCCAACTCCCTTAAAGACGCCATAATACTGAGAGAACTCTTTTTTTCACATCGGCAACGTGCACATTGCCACAATGAGTCCTAAGCATTGTATGATTTCATATCAATCACTACCTATGTTATATCCGTTGAGTTTCTTTATTGTTGTTGCATTGTTTCACAAAAGCCTTCTAGTCTTAGCATTTAAGCTCTGCCTCATTCTCGCACCATTTCTCCTGAACTCATCTGGTATAAATGCCTGTTACCACTGAATGCGCCCTCTCTTGTTATGGCTTAGCTTAGAACTTCATAAGTGTCATGTTAGCACCAATCTTCAATTACTAGTACCCTACTTGTCCTCAGTTGGGGACTCACCACGTGTAATCATAACCATTGAATGTAACCCCCACTATTCGCGCACAGCTACCACTGTAGGTTCTGAGCATCTTCCCAGGTTGGGCGCACACACATATAGATCCTACTTGCTCAAGATCCTCCCCTCTGGCAGAACCCTACCCACTCCTCACTGCATCCTCTAACACCCAGCGGTGCGCCCTCTCCTGGTGTGACTTACCCATCCTTTCAACACCTACCCTCAACATAGGGAACCTCCTATGCGTCCCCTCAGTCTGACACCGCTGCGCTCCCACGTCCCCACTCAAGCACTCTTGCCATGCACAGGAAACAACTCCCCGACGCAGCAGAAATCCCACCAACTAGCTTTCTACGCCCTCTCGTCGCCCCTACCCCTGACCCACATGCTCTCAAACTTAATACCAAAATGAACCCCTCTGATGGTCTGGCCCGCAGACTAACATTGTTAAGGTGCCGGACTAAACCACTGCCCTATGTAATGTGCCCAAGGCCTACAGAGCAAAGAAACCAACTACTTTAATATCGCTCCACACAGGCCTCTGCCCTCACTCGCAAGACCTGTTCCCTCACCAAGCCTCCCCCAGCTCCCACCCCAACTGGAAACACATGCCCATTGCTGACAAATCAGCCTATCCACACTCCTCTCAATCTCACCCTCACTGAGAACAACCTCTCCATTGCTAAGCCACACGCACACCTCCCCAATAGCCACACGGCTCCCGCAACACCCTATGCTACTAACCATGCACCACTCAAATCACCCTTAAACACACTTCCCACTCAGCACAGTACTCCCCCAATCCTGCTTCAATGTGCCCTTATCAACTCTCGCTCTCTCCCAGCCCATGCCACAGAGGTCCGGGACCTAATCACCAACCACAACTTAGATCTCCTCACTATAACCGAAACATGGCTCCATGAGGCTGCAGGACCCGCCATATCCTTTGCCCTTCCACCAGGCTACACCATATACCTGCAGGACAGACTGCATATGAACGGGGGCGGAGTAGCTCTGAATTTCTGTCCATCCTTCAAGTAAATTCCTCCCTGGAGGCAATACAGACTCTGTCCATTAAACTCTCTTTATGGCCCAATTGCACCATTTCCATTCATATAGTCTACAGACCTTCAGGCCCTTCCTCAGAATTTCAGGAAAGCCTTCTCCATCTTCTGAGAGAGAGCCTAAAAACCACCACCAAATCCATCCTTCTTGGCGACCTAAACCTCAGCCTCAAGGACTCCAAAGACAAACATGACAAATCGCTTGCCAACTCACTTAACAGCATGTGCTTTGTACAATGAGTCACAAACCCAACGCACTCTAAAGGTCGCATCCTCGACTGGTTTTCTGATCACAACTGCTCCACCTCAATAAGCGCCAACACCCCATCTCCTTGGACAGACCACCATATTATTCACTTCTCCATCACAACGACCACTAAAGCCATTAAGCCAAATACACCCCTGCCACCAGCCCTAGCCAGGAGCTCCCAGAAACTGACCAAAGCCCCTAGCACACAGGACATCACTAAAGATGAATCCTGGTGTTTGAGCATTCAAAAAGCCATGCTGGATAAAATAGACCTTTTACAGTGCAAAATCCGCTCCAAAAAGCTTCAAAAAGCCATGCTGGATAAAATAGACCTTTTACAGGGCAAAATTCGCTCCAATCACAACTCCATGACCAGTCCAGACCCTCACATCCCATCTACTACAAACTCCCCCTCTCTGGACAAGACACGTTTCGCATTCAGAAACTTCTCAGAAACTGATGTCCTAGCCCTCCTCAAAAATATTAAACCATCCAATTGCAAAGGTGATATATGCCCAGTCAAAATGATCAAAGACTGCTCCCATACCTTAGCAGCTTTCCTCAGAGCATTTATAAATACCTCCTTTGCCTCAGGCATCGTCCCACCCTGCCGTAAAGTGGCCTGGGTATGCCCTCTCCTGAAAAAAAACATCTGTATAAACTTCCTCCCCTAACAACTACCAGCTCATCACCACAGTCCCATTTTTGTTAAATATTCTTGATAAAGCCGCCTACACACAAATCCAGGACTTCCTGGAAACCAACAACATTCTAGGAAAGCGACAATTGGGTTTCCTCCCTGGCTACGGAACTGAATCAGGGCTTCTGGACTTGAAAAAACAGTTAGCTGAAATCATGGATGAAGGCAAACCAGCACTTCTCCTCCTTGTTGATTTATCTGCTGCGTTCGACCTTGTCGACCATGATACCCTCTGCAGGCATCTCATGACCTCAGCTCAATTCACTCCTGAAGCCACCACATGGATCTCCTCCTTTCTTGAAGGGAGAGCCATGAGGGTTTTTATTTCTGAACAGGCCTGCACAGCACCCACCACCATTCACTGCGGAGTGCCTCAGGGCTCCTGCACCTCGCCCACCTTATACAATATATTTACTAAGCCTATCTTTGACAAACTGGACTCTCTTGGCATATCATACACAAATTATGCAGATGATTCTCGGGTCCTCCTCCCACTCTCAGGTTCTTATGAAAGTGATGCCAGAACTCTCCACTCTACCTATGCCACCATCCAAGCCTGGATAGCGGCCAATGGACTATGCCTAAATGGAGACGAAACTGAAATCCTCCAGTCAAACCCAAGGAAACCCTTAAGAAACTTGACAATCAATACAGCTCTTTCACCATAGACAACACACAAATCATAGTCTCAACCTCGGTAAAGACCTTGGGGGTGTACCTTGATTCCACACTATCCATGACATGCCGAGTCAGCGCGATTGCCGCATCGGCCACCATTGACATCACTAGCAAAAGAGGGGGTTCTGTTTGTTTGAGGCAAGGAGCAGATTATGCTTTCCAAGGATTGAAACAGCAGTTTACGTGCTGATTCTGTGACACCCGAATGAGGAGATGCCATTTGTTTGGTGAAATGTATGCTTCAGGCATCTCTATTGGATCTATTTTGTCCCAAAGGTTACAGGGTGCCTTCACCCAGTGGCTTTTTTGTCTAGGTCCCTTTCACTGGCGGAACATAATTATACCATCTACAATAGGGAACTATTGGCCATCAGAGAAGACTGAATCTAATGAAGATACTACTTGAGGGTGTACGTCATATGGTGATTGTTTGGACTGACCACAAGAATCTTGGGTTCTTGAGCTCTAGGAAGTGCATGAATCTCTGTTTGGAGTGATGGATGCTGTTTCTTTCTCAGTTTCACTTCCAGTTGAACATTTGCCTGGGCCACCGGCATCAAGAACTCCAGGGCACAACATCAGACCTTCAGTTCTTCCAGAAACCACACTAGTATCTGCCTCAGGTATACAATAGAGGGTGGATTTGGCAATGTCACTCGAAAGTGATGCAGCAGATGGTGGACGCTGAAACCTGGCCGAAAGAACAACCATACTATTGGGTATTGAAGGTGGGGCTCTTGCTCCACGATGGGATGACCTTTGTACCTGTAGTCAATTGGAAGGAACATTTGTTGAAGTGGTGTCATGAGGACAGGTCACCCAGGGATTCAAAGAACTATAAACTTGGTGCAACATCACTTTTGGTGGCCAGGATGAAAAGCAGCAGTGGCAACATTTGTGCCTGTGTTCTGTTAGTGCACAATGTAAACCAATGGCAGGGAAACCCATTTGGTTATTGATCCCTTTGCCTACACCTACTGGTCCATGGAATAATAGTTCCATGGACTTCATTGTGAATCTGCATGTGTTGAATGGGATGAGTCATCTGGTAATAATGGACCATCTAACTAAAGTGTCGCATTTGGTGCCATTGAAGCAATTACCTTTGGCACCTCTGTTGACAGAGTACTTTTTGAAATAAGTGGTAAGTTTACATGGATTGACCTCTCTTATTGTTTCTGACTGAGGGCTCCCAATTTATATCCAAATTCTGGACCAGTTTATTGCGGGACTTTGGGGTGTACCTGCATAAATAATCTGCTTTCCATCCACAGTCTGACGGCCAGATGGAGGGGGTGCACGGGACTATTTGAGCAGTATTTGAGATGCTTCGTGAGACAACATTACTGGGTCAAATGGTTGCTCCTTGCAGAATTTGTGTATAACGATCTTCACCATTCAGCTATCAGGATATCTCTGTTTTCTTGCACGTATGCCTTTTATCCATGTTTTTTTCTGACAATGAAGGTGCCTTCTTTAGTAACGACAACTGATAAGGGGCTCTTGACTATTTGCACTATGCATAGGATAGAGAGGACTAAAGGCCAATTTGCCGGGTTAAGGATTTTATTGCTTTATCCCTAATGGTTGCCCATACAGATTCTTCAGGTTTCTTCACCAGAAAAGGTATTCCATGAGTCAGGTTAAGGCAGGGGTGTTGCTAGGTCTGGAAAAGACCTGGGGCTACGCTGATGTCGGAACTGTTGGGACTGCGGGCCAGCTAGTCTTTTGGCTGTAGCTCCTGAGATTCTATCCGGGGCTACAGCCAAAAGATCAGGGGCTATAGCCCCCTTAACCCCCCCTAGCAACGCCCCTGGGTTAAGGTGTTGATTCTTTGGAGTCCATATCCTTTCTCTCCTCTGGTTCCTCAGCCTAATATGTCCAGTCAGAGCAAGGGCTCTCTCCAGCAGCATCGTCCTCCTGAAACGAAGGATGACACACAGTAACAGACCCGTCCGCATTCATACTGCAACAGTATGTCTATAGCAAATCATTGCATGAGTGTCCTTGTCCCTTCTCCATTTCACCTAAGCTACAGGCCCTGCCCCCTTTTTCTTCCAACCTGACTCCACTGTCGGGCCGCCATGATGCCTTCCCAATCATATGCGGCTCCCTGCAGGGTCCAATTATCGCACATGACTCGCAGAAGCATCTCAGCATTCCACAGTATGACCGCTCACTGCACCTGGAGCTCTTGCTTGACGGCTACCAGAGTTCCTCATGTTCCCTCTGTCATCCTTCCAACTCTCGACGGTGCAGGTAAGACTTTGTTGCCTTACTGACTTATGTGCCTGTGAAGGATCAAGAGTAAGACTCGGACACAGTGGAGTTTTTGGTGTTAATCAAAGGCTTTTATTATCAAAAGAAAAAGAGGGGTTGGGGAAATCCTACTTATCAGTAACTCTGAGGGGTGTTCCCTGCCTAAACAAAATGAAGGAATACCTGTGTCAGGATGTGTAAAGCAAAAAGAGTTCAGTCCTGTGTCCAATATCCTAAGCTGACCCTCGCACAATAAACTCAATATAATGTGAGATGGGGAATGTCTCTTGGCTGAACACCTGCTGCTTTGATATTGATATTTTATTTCTATTGCGCTCGTACACAAGTGTTTCAGAGCGCGACAAGGCAAGGGACGGGAACAGGGGAGAACAAAACAGCGATCTTTCTAGGCCCAGTAACATTGAGAACGCACAAGTGCATGGGAGAGTGGGAGGTCAAAAGTGCATGGATGGGGGGAGAAGTGGAAAGTGCGAAGCAGAGGAGAAACAGATAAATAATAATGAATAAATAAATAATAAAGGCAACAAACAGTGATAGTGCAGCCAGCAATTTGCAAGTGCTAGGTTTAAGGCAGCAGACAGGGTAGGTCTGATAAGTACAGGAAGAAAAAGGGGGGTGCTGTATGGTTACAGATACAGACCCCAGTACAAGGGGTGGCCCGGAGGCAGTGCACAAGGGTGAGCAGGTACCTGGGCCCGGAGGACAGAGGGTGGCCAGGTGCACAATGCCAAGAGAGAACAGATCAGCAGGGGAGAGGGGGAGCAAAGTCAAAAGAAAAGAGGAAGGTCTTGAGGTGCTTCCGGAACTGGAGATGGTTATCCTCAAGTTTTAGAGTGGCAGGGAGGCTGTTCCAGAGGGAGGCCCCAGCCGAAGACCGAGATGTAACCCAAGCTCGTTTCTTTGAAAAACGACTGACCCTGGGGGAGTTAGAGGTAGAGGAGCGAAGAGCTCGAGAGTGGGGGCATTTGCGGAAGGATAGCTGAAGGTATTTTGGACCGAGGCCCCAGAAAGCCTTGTGGACAATGCAGAGGGTTTTGAATTTAATCCTTGCATCCACTGGGAGCCAATGGAGAGATTGCAGAGCTGGAGAGATAGCAGGGGACAGGGGCGGGGCGATTTCCTTCCAAAATTTCAAATATAAAGTCCGTCTCTAAGGTGCAAAAAATAAAAATGAATAAAGGTCCACTAAAGAAGTGCCTTCCCTTCCCCTAGTCTCTTTCTGGTTATTCAAAGTGCCACTTCTTACATATTCCACAATCCCAAAGGGGATAGCTCTTCACTTGAGTTTTCTCTGTTTACATAACAATTCTTTCTCTGGGCCCCCTGATGCTTTTTACAGAAAGGGGTAGGTTGCTTCCCTTTTGGTCCACAATTCAAAAAAGGAGGTTTCTTCCCCTGTTTTCTCAGCACTTGCTAGGGGGCTCTACCCCGTTTCTCCAATCCCTGGTTTAGTCTCCTGCCAGGGTTTTATTTTGCTACTTGGGCGTGGGTCCCAGACTCGCTGTATGCCTGGTTTACTCTCCTACTAGGGCTTTTTATCTTTTCACTTGGGTGTGAGTGCCAGACTCGCTGAGTGCCTGATTTACTCTCTGCCAGGGCTTTTTGAGTCCTTTCAATAGTCAAGTGCAAATCCCAGGTTCACACTCTTCATCAGCATTCACTTGCTTCTGTATGCAGGTAATTATATCTTTCATACATTGGCCACCAACCCTTCTCCAACCACGTTAAATGTCCCATCTCCCTTGTGTGGGAATGTGCTCTTTACTAATGGTACGCAACAACCACCCTGAAGCACCCTAGTATTCCATTCTCCTTTTCTGGGCTTACTGGTCTTCTTTGGCAGCTTTGGCATCCCTCACGTCTCAACGTTTCCTCTACTGTCCATCTGTTGACTGGCAGCGCGTCTCGTCGGCTTCTCGATTCCCGCCTGGTTTTCTCCTAAGCTCGGCAGCTCCTGCAGTTGAGGATGGCAGTGTGGTGAACACTCTTCCGCCTGACTTCCTTGGATGCTGACCTCGCCAGCTTCTTTGCTGTGGTCTGCAGCTTGCTTTCGTGCCGTGTCCCAACCAGCATCGGGAGGGCTGATTCTCTTGTTCTGTTCAGGTGTTCCATATTTGAATGTTCTAGCACCTGTTAACATCTTCCAATGACTAGTAAGTGACGTTGGTTTGCCACTTGTAGTTATCTTCATCACTCCATCCCTCTTCCTTGTCTGTGTTACATAGGGGGGTTCTACATACGTTCCAGTACTTGTTGTTTCAGTGTTATTAAAGGGAGAGGGATATATGTAAGTCCCAGAACTTGTTAACATCCTCCAATGACTAGAACGCAGTGTGGGCTTGGCACTTCTACTGATCTTAATTCCTCCATCTCTTTCTCATCTCTTTCTCATCTCACCATTGAAGGGGGAGGTATGCATATAAGGTTGGTGACCAGGAAACAACAGAAATTCTTTATCCACCCTACAATAGCTGTGCTAAAGTCTCTTTGTCATTCAAAGGGCCTCATTACGGGTCTAGCTGTAATCGTGCCGGTAAAACTGGCAGGTTGCCGTCGGACCCATAATGAATTACCAGTGCCTGACTTCCCGGTAACACCGGGGTCTTCTGACCCTGGCGGCTGGGAAGTGAGGCGCTGGTAATTTTGTAAGTCCCCATTCACATGGAGTCCCATCGGACTCCATGGGAATGGGGACTACAGAAACACTGGCACTGTTAAGAGCAGTGCCGTTGTTTCCATGGAACTCTGCGGACGGTTTCCGTTCCACCCGCCACTTCTGACCTGGCTGGCGGGACGGCACCCGCCTGCAGATTCGTACTGTGCAGGTCCAGAAACACCAGTGCCCGTAAGCTTACTGGCACCGGTGTTTCCGGACCGGCACAGTTGTAATGAGGCACAAAGTCTCTTATTTCAGAGGGCCTGATGCAACACGACAAACATTAAAGTTCCTTTCATCTTAGGATTTCACATACATAACGTCTTGGGTGATTTACTGTTCACCCCGGCGTCCCCCTCCACCGGGCTCAGACCCACTTTAACAGAAAACCCCAAATTAGTCTCCCGCTGCCGGGTTCGGACCAAATTTCTCTACTTCATCAAAATCGAAGACTTTAAATTGTGTGCAGGGTTTTGCTTGACCGGCGCAGGACCAATTTGATTCACAATTACTCATTCTCTTCTTGATATAACCTATTTCTCAGTTCACTTTTGCCACTTCTCAGCTGGATACCTTACAGAGACCTTTGATTGAGCACCCACGCGCTGCCGGACCACTCTGTCACAGGTATTGTATCTTGCTTTTAAAGTTCAATCACTCATCAGCAGTTCAACTTTACTTACATCTCTTATCACAGGTGTTTTAACAATGTTCAATCCAGCACTCGCCATACAATGTTGCTGCTTGCACCTTGGCTTCAACACAGACCAGTCTTGTATCGGTCTCCCCAACTCACCGGCTGTGTTTATTCACTGACGCTGCTTTTTTCTTGGAGCCAAGGATGGTATCACCGCGTCTGGCGCATTACCCCTCTTTGATTATTGATGCAGGAAGGCCCCAGGTATCTCCGACACACAATGAAGGATTCTTCAGCCTGGTGTCCTGGTCTTACGCTTTCTATTCTCGAGGTTTCTGGAAAGTAATGGTTTCTTGTCGAAAAGGTCAAGGGAACTTCCTGTGTTGCCGTATTTCCTTTCTCGTACAGCTGCCGTCTCGAAATTGCTGTTTCCTTGTGTGCTTTGCCTCATTCCCGAGTGTACTCACGTGAGCCGCCATTTATCCATGTGGGGAAGCTTAATGGAAGTCAGGTGTGTATGATGGTCAGTAGTTGCCTGACCTTACCTGGCCATTGTGTTGGGATATGTCAGGTATACTGCTCGGGTGTTAATCTGTTTTCTCTCATAGCGGGCTGTCCATGAGAACGTGGGGGAGGGGTAGAGTTTGTAAATATCCTACCTGGTAGGATGGGGGTAAAGGTGTTACATGGAAGGGGATACTGTGTCTCACCATCCAATGTCTCACTCCCCGAAGACCTGTCACGAAGGTGATGCTCCCGCACTGGTCCACCCCCAGGAACTGGATCCAAAAGCGATGGCCCTGTCCTGGCCACCTGGGTGACAGATCCACGGGGAATAATGGGTGAGACATCTTTTGGTTTCTCAGTCTTAGCTACATTTTCAGGTATTTCCAAGAAGAGGCACTTTTGATTGCCTGATGGCTGTAGTTTCTCCACCATCTTCCACTAAATGTTGGAAAACCTTTTTATATATATAAATGTTCTCCACATAGCATTGACTTTCAGCACCTCTGGCTTAAACACTCAGACTACATACCATTGAAAATGATTTATTTTGATAGTTTCTTGGATCATTCATGATTCACAACAAATTGACAAGCCATTGTGACAAATCTGAGGATGTCGTCCCTTCTTCCCTATGGGCGAGATCTTTCTCATGGGGCCCGGGTGGTGTGCCCACAGTACAATAGTCCCCCGGGGGTGGTTCACCGAGCTAGGATCACATGCAGAAGGAACCCCTCTATGGGATTGGGGGCTACCATCATCAGAAAATGCAGTATGACCCTGCTTCATTATACTTAACCCCTTCTCCAACTATAAAGCCCCCTTGCACCTCTCTAGATAGAGCCAATGTAATTTGTGATAGGTCAGTCAGCCCAACAGACATGACAATACTGAAAGACCATGATGACCAAAGATCACTCAGAAGAAGCAGAGTGAGTGGTCTAGCTTCTCAACACAACTGATTGGTCCAAAGCAATGCAGCCATCCCACGCGGCAGTTTGAAAGCAGATCAGCTGGGATGCAGAATGCAGAGAAGGCTCCTTTGAGGATAAACAATGGTAGCCATGCATGAGAACAGCTGGCACATCCAGAGTGAAAGTCCTAACTGGAGGAACGGAAGAACTTGGTCCACAGGGCGAGGACTACTCGGGCTGCTGGCGAGTGGATCCTCCAAGCGCCCTAGGGCCCGGCGAAGCACAAGAGAGACAGCACAGCCAGGAAGTGTCGGAAGACTGCAGAGCCCCTGGAGACCCCGCTGGAAATCTTAATGCTACCGGAGCCTAAAAATGGGATGCAGCTGCCTGGCAACCGCCAATACCTGCAAAAAGGAAGGAAACAGGTACACAGGTTGCCCTGGAGGTGCTTGAGGTCCGGGGAAGCAACCGGGTGAACATAGAAGCCTGAAAGAGAGGGTCTGGGACCCTGAAGCAAATGACGGAGAGATGTATACTTGGCAGGAGAGTGAACCAAGCAGCTACAATAGAAGGTCTGGGGCCATGATGGCTCCCCTGTGGCTGCAAGGATCCACTTCAAGACCCTCTGCATTGTCCACAAGGCTTTCTGGGGCCTGGGACCGCTCTACCTTGAGCTTTCTCTTCCAAAACATCTTCCTTCTCGAGCTCTCCGCTCATCCACCTCCAACTTTCTGAGGGTCAGACGCTTCTCCAGGTAGAGAGTTGGGGGCAGAGCTATCTCCTTGGCTGGGGCTTCCCTCTGGAACAGCCTCCTTGCCTCTCTCAAACTTGAGCAGAACCACCTCCGGTTCCGGAAGCAACTCAAGACCTTCCCTTTCGCTTCCGCTTTCTCTCTTCCTCTCTCCTTCTGATGCACCTGACTGCTCCGCGCACTGGTGACTCTCTGAACTTGGCCCCAGGCTCCTGCATGTCCAGTTGCCCTTGCACTGCCCTGGGCTCCCCAGCATGTAAGGGTCTGGATCTGCAACCCTACAATCTGTTTTCTCTGGATTTATGAGCCACCCGCTGGCTGCACTTGTGAGTTAACTGCACGTTCCAATGCCCCTCCACCCTGGGACTTTTCCCCTTCCCTCTTCCCCGCACTTGCACTATCTGAATGACACAAGGCCTAGCAAGATCGTTATTTTGTCGTCCCTTGTTTCCTCCTCCTTGTCTTGTCGTTCCTAGAAACACTTGTGTACAGGCGCGTTATAAATACCACATCATATCATATCATATCATATATGATGAAAAAAAGGGTCTGGGACCCTGAAGTAAACAATGAAGATTTGTGTACTTGGCAGGAGAGTGAACCAATCAGATACAACAGAGGTTCTGGGACCCTGAAGTAAAGAAGGAAGAGTTGTATACTTGGCAGTGAAGAGTGAACGAAGCGGATACAATGCAGCAGTGAGAGTCTGGGACCTGCACTGTGAGGAATTCCACCATTCCCACAGGGAGTGTGCACTCGCCTATGCTGTTTTGATATTTTGTTTTAAAGAAATTGAATTTTGGCAGATAAACCTCCAGGAAATGTGTGGGGCTAATTTGCACACATTTCCCAGTGCACACTCTCGGGGACACAGCCTACCGACGAAGTTCTCCTGTCATGTTCAGCTGGAATGTGACAGCCACGGTTACTTCAAAGTATCTCAAGAAGGGGGAAGGCAACACCTTCCGCCGGCCATGGCCAACATAATTAAAATATCAAAGGTTCCATGGATCCGACCTGCCTATTGTTAAGTTCTTTGTGGTCACAGCACATACTGATGAGAGTTCATTGAAGCAAGTCTGCAAAGAGGCCTGTTCACAGAACCAACAAAGGGTAGGAAACCCCAACACCTTTTTGATATGCAATGTGTCAGCTTGAAGCTAGCTCACACTCCTACGTATGAATGGCAGTGAATGTCATGTCTGGGACAACTTTCTACAGTAGGCAACCACTGCAGGGCGACCTTTCGAAGTATGTGATTTGATAGAGAGAGAAAGTCTGTTCTCGCCACAGACTTCAAGGGAGACCTGCGCTTTTATCAGGAGTCACAGAGAGCTCAATTAACCAGATAGACACTTTGATCTAAAACAGACAGGAAGATGGGTGGGACTTAGTTGTACATGTCATCCCTTACCTTTCCTGTTGCAAAGCACTCTGGTTATGACCTCACGCATAACAGAAGATTGTTGGTGGAGACCCAGGATTGGTTCATTAAGGTAGGCTTAACATGTACCAATCACTGGTGCCCATTTGGCTTTAAAAGAGGGCTGAGCCCCTCACTTAGGAGATCATCTGACCACTTTGAAAGGAGTCAGAAGGAGGACTCATTTGGACCCTGGCTGAAGGTACAGTCTGCCTTACAGCTTCCACTAGTGAAGGAAGGCCAGGTTTTTCCAAGAGGGAATCGAGATCCCTCCCCTAAACATCTCCCAGGGAACAGAGAGAGATACCGGACTCAGAGGACCCGTGCAGCAGCTCCATAACCGGTACCCTGCCAGCACACAGCATGCCCTGCTATTTTCTGCCAGCAAGCGTCCGAGGTGTGAAATGCCAAAGAGTCTCGGAACAAGGCTGTTGCCTGCAAACACTCTCCTCAGATTTGGGCCGTCCGCCTTAAAGGACGACAGGAGCCCACCGAAGAAGCTAGCTGGATTGCCACAACAAGCATCAACCAGCATCCATCTTTTATGGACATTTTCGAGGCAGTCAAGCCCTCGAACTGCGACCGGCTGCACCATTGACTGTCGTCACGCTGCAGTCACTAAAGCTGTTTGAGGCGCCTCGACCAGCATTCCAGGTCCGCCAACGAGCACACAGACAACAATTCTTGACCCTGAGATGCTGTGTAGGCCTGCCTGCAGCCATCCTTCCAGCCTCGCTTGCTGTATTGCCTGCCGCCTGATACCCGCAGCTGTCTCCCATCTTGAACTCTGTTGCAGGAGCTGCAAAGCGTCCTGGAACCCCACTTGACGCTGTCGAGCATCAAGATCATCTCAAGCACCAGGTTCATTGTAGTTCTGTACCCCTGATCCTTCTCTGAAGGCCCCTAGTGACATTTACGACCCCTTGTTCCTTTGGTGCTGAAACCAAATAACCTTGAACAGTTAAGACTGATTGCTTTACCGACTACCCTCCTATCCATATCCAGAGTGCATCCCTTTCCTTCGTGAAACTGTCTGTCCTTTGTATTCCTTTACAGGTTGGGCTGTATTTTTTAGTGTGCTAGAACTGTCTGTTGTAATAATAATAAAGTCGATATTTGTATACAATCTTGACTGGACAGTCCCTTTTAATAATTGTATTTATTGTATTTGGTTTAAAAAAACCTTTTGCAAAACCAGTTTACCATCCATGTTACATTTTTACATAGTTTAAAACAGAATAAAATGAAGAAATAAAAAAAAACACAATAGAATACAATGCAGCAAATAATGAAAAGAAAGAAAAAATAAAGAAAAGAAGAGGGAAAAAAGGTATGTGGAAATCATCTAGCCTTTGACTCGCAATGACTTTTCAATTAACATAAAACTACTAACTCCGTACGGAGTCCACATGGCAATAAAACAAAAAAGGGACAACGACTGAAACAAGGGAGATGAACAGACTACTGAGTTAGCAAAACAGTATATGAATCACTGAGCATTGACCTCCCAGTAGCATATCATATACCCCCTACAAGGGGCTTCAGCCCTACCGGGTGAACACAGCACATCTTTCCCTATTACTTCTGTTGCGAAAAAAGTGCCTTAAAACACAATGTGATTTCTCTCCAGAACCTGAGCCACCGCAGCCGTCAATGCTATATTGTGACCAGCTATCAGGCTGTCCCAAAACCTATCCTCTAGATGTCTCTCATTCCCCTCTCTGAACCTCCCAAACAGCACTAGTCTGGTAGGCCAGGTTCCCTCACATTCCATCAACAGATGTTTGAGGGATTAGTTAGCTGGATTTTTGCATACACTACACAAACTGATGGCAGACCCCACCAAACCCCTTTTCGACAGGATTTCCCCTGTATGAACAACATTTAGGCGGATGCTTAGGAAGTTCTTCCGGATCTTCCAATCAGGGAACTTTACCAGATACCTAGCGATGAAGCTCTGTTTTTTTGTCCACTTTCAATAATGGGTTTGAGTGAACTGGTGAGCGCACATTGTCTATTGTTACAATCCAATCCATCTCATCAAGGGCCTTTTTCGCTTTGCATGGGTTGTGAATCGGTGTCTCCTGTAATTGTATTTTCGCTATGTTGCAACTAACCAACGAGATAAGCCTGATGTTCCATCAACATTACCAAAATTGAACAAGGTGGTTTATAATTTACTTGTGTTTACAATCTGTTCGGATCCCTTCTGGTGTACTAGAGGTGTGGGGCTGATTGATAGTTTAGAAAACCGATATTCATCCCTCAGCCGCTGGTGTCCCGGAAGTTGATTCGTCACAGGCACCCAAATAAGAAGTTGAGAGGGGCTGGGACCTTGAATGTAAACTAAATAAAGCAGGAAGAGGTGCATGCTTTGGAAGGAAGTAAAGCAAGCGGACCCTACACTGCAGTGCGAGTCTGGGACCTGCACCCATATGAGAAACCGGAGTTTAAAGTGAAAAAGGCCTGAGACCCTGTGAGTGGAAGAAAGGCAGTTCATGAGAAAACACTGGCTCGGCATGTGAGTGAACCAAGCCGTTGCAAGTCTGGGACTTTCACCCACACAAGGGATCGAAAACAAGAGGTTAAAGAACCCGGAAACTGACAGAAGGAATCCTTCACTTGGTAGCAGAGTGTAAAGCGTTAGTAGGAACAAGGAACCTGTGGAGCCTAGAAACAGCTTCTTGTGAATTATCAAGTAACATTTTATCTGCGAGTGACACTGGCTCAGAAGCTTTAAAATAACAAAAATAAAATGAAACATTTATTAGGGGAAAAAAACACAACCCTATCGTTGGGATCCTATGCTTGATAGCGAGCTGTGCCATGTAGGTAGGATAAAGAAGCACGAACACAAGACAGGTTACCTTGTGAATTGCCTTGTGACGTTTTATCTACGAGGAAAGGGGCTCAATAGCCTTAAAGCGATAGACATAAAATAAGAGGAAATCCAGTGGAAAGGAGCACAAACCCTAGCATTGGCATCTGATATTTTGGAACAATGTTTTGCATCACTTTATTACCAAAGAGGCTGGGAACTTTTCTGTTGGTTGAAGACACAAAGAACACCTGTTACTTTGAGAAGAGATCATCCTTGCACAGTTACTTTAGATTATTAGTGTTAGGGACAGAGGTGGGCTTTGAGACATGACAGTGACAGACCTTTTAGTTTCAGACTTCCTGACAATGTTCTAGTTTTCTTGAAGTAAACCCTTATCCCATGATATTTTCAATAAAATATACCATGCTATCAAATCAAACGTCCTGTGGTTTCACCTTCTGCAGTGTTAATGAGAAGTCAACGGTAGTATGATGTCACTTATGCTCCCCTCAGGGCTTTAAAGAAAGGGTGTCAGTGTGTCACCAGGTGGAGTAATTAGGATAAGGCGATGCATGCATAATACTAATTCCCCACTTTAAACAAAGACATTGCTCTTACTTAGTTTCTTTGACCGAACTATATTCCTAAGCCACTTGGATGAATTTTTTCTTGACATGATATCTGACTGAACACAGCAATGTCAAAAGCCACCCCATATGAAGCTTTGTTGAGACAGTAATGATACATTATAGAGCAAAACTGGGAAATTACGTTGAGAACATAAACTACTATGCAGCCACACTAGCGAGACTAGTAATGGTGGGGGCTGTACAGACCCCCGCAAACAAAAAGCGGACAACCGAACACCCGGAGAGGGAATGTGGTGAGCCAGGTAGGCTATTACAAAGTCAGATTTGGTGAGAGCTCCCCAGGCCTCCTAATATGCCCTCTGACATCATCCGTGGTTCTAGTCTCAAACCTCTATAGAAGGAGATCTGAACTGTAACAATTTCATCTTCTTCCAAGTGAACGCGGATTTGGGAGTGACGTCATAGGCTATGGAATTGGAAGATACTGATCATCGCATTTATGTATATATCTATATTGGGTCAGGCGACCCTGGCTTCTAAATGCGTAAATAGATGGCCAGAGTGTATTTGCAGCAAGCGCTGCCTCTGCGCATGGTGTGCTTTGCATTAGCTGGAGACGCTGATGTGCTGGGGAGGATTTGATTTAGCCGGCGAGGCGCAGCAGCAGACAAGTTGGAAATGGTGAGTAATGTAATCAAAGGGCGCTTGCGACCCAAATAGTCCGCGGATTGCTTCATAAAATGGAGCCGCTGAAAGTACACTGCAACGGGACAGTTCTTCCATCCACACTAGCGAGACTAGTAATTTAAGCAGGAATATATTATCAATTGAAGAGATTTGCAGAGGCTTTGAACTGTCAGTCCTATGACTTGCATGTTTACTTTTGCAGACAGTAAAAGCAAATAGATTATTCCACATGTGGTCACCTTCTTTTAGGAAGCCAAGTATATGTTCCAGTTCCTGCGCAGAGCCCCTTGCTAGCTTCCAGAGATGAAAGCATTCTTAAGGGAAAGTATGCAGCCATGGGAATTCAAACGAAAAGGCAAAAGCACATTGATTTTCCGACCCCTTTTATGTAGTTTACAACAGGAGTTACAACTGCGATTATTCTGTTTTTGAACTATCTCAAGAGGTGCATTTCTGTTGCCATGTCTGAGCGCCCTGAGGCCTTTGGGCGGGTGGCGCAATATAATAAATGCATAGATGGGTAGATGGAGGCACTATGTGGCACATTATAAGACAATGGATAACCTAAACCTTCTCCTTGGCACTTTAGAAGGTGTTGGCCTAATGGTATTGCACACTGCAGCTGTCATTGGCTATATGCCTTGCCACAGCTCAGAGTACATGAGCATACTGGAGCGGCACGGGCCATGTAGGGTTGGGACATGAGAAGGCTCAGTACAGCTTTGGATCTATTGCCACTCTTCGGGTGACGGGTCTGGATATGGTGAAAGCCATAAGTGCAGAGCCTTTGTTAAGACTGATGCAGTTTGGGTTCTTAGATGGGTTTCTCACTCCCAACTAGATTAGGGCTGTGCCCTTTGGGCACCAAGTAGTAATATCCAGGCAATGTGTTTAGGACAGTCACAATGGCTTTAACACAATAGAGATCGTCTGCATGGCTTGATTATATTATTCAATGGCCCTACTCCCAGCATTTCAACCCATGTGCATTGGCTGTGGAAGAAATTGTACCATAAGGACAGCAGCCAGTACATGATACCACAGAGACCCTCAATCTCGACTCCATCCAACAGCCACTAATGGACCACCACCTCCCACTCGCTTCTGGATACTGATTTATCACAATCAGGCAATCAGCCATTACTATGCCAAATTGTGCAGAAAAAGACAGATTTTACTCCAATGCTGTTATTTTTCAACCACAGGCCAACAGTATGAAGGGCTACCTCCATACTGCCATAAAGTGCATGGGGATGATTTAAAGGCTACACATCTGCATGCTGTATTACCACCAAGTCAGGCCTTTTTAACAGTGTCAGTCCAAATAAATCAAAAGGATAGCGGGGATAGAAAACGGCCTCTTCTTACAAGCGATGACCAGAATCATTTTCCAGGGATTACTTTCCAGATTTGGTTACAAAGAATTCTCTGTATGCCAACAAAAAGGATTCTTCTGAGTTCCTTCACCATGTGGGTGGTGATAGCATTCTTATAGTGAAAAGGCCTTAAAATCTGGCCAAGCCTGACTCCTAGTTCTTGGCCAGACTTGGGGAAAAAAAAAAGAAGTCGATCACAGTCATCGGGGTGAAAGTGCTGGTCACTTCTTTCTTGATAATGATAATGATGTTTATTTATATAGCGCCTTTATCGAAAGCACTTTACAGAGCACATATTTACGTACAATATCACCCAACCGAAATTGGTACTCATTTATCGACCTCGGAAGGATGAAAGGCTGAGTTGGCCTTGCAGGGATTCGAACCTGCGACCTGCGACCTGCAGATCATGCTCAGATCGCATCAGAGAGTGCTCAATCCGCTGTATTGATACTATGCCACAGACTCGGGGAGTGAGGTTCCGTTTTCAGATGGTAGTTGGATCGCTGTTGAAGGACAAAAGGAGCCATGGCTTTGCAAAGGCCCCACAGTCTCAACCACACTGAACATCCGCTCACAGTTTACATAGCCTTTTTGCTGGGTGTCCAAGGGTCGTGTCTCTACTGCCCCCCAGCAAGTAGAGCCTTTGCTCACTCTCCTCCTTGGCATCTCGCCATGTGGTGGTGCCTAAGGAACTATCTCCATATCCCTCTTTCTTCTCCTCACTATTCCCGGTTTCACATGCAGCACCTCGATCCTTCGCCACATGCTCATTCCTCCCTCACTCTGTTCAGACTTATGGTTCTCCTCCCGTACTTCTAGAAAAGCTGCATGCTCAGTCTTATTGTGGTCTGACAGTCCCTTTTTGTTTAACTCCTCCTTTGGCTTCTTCTCATATTCCGCATGAACTTGAATTTTCCATCCATTAACTCTCTCCTCAATCCTTCTAGTCCTGTGGTATATTCTCTCCTTTTTTATGCTTCTTTCACAGTCCTCCTTCTGTGTATTCTTTTTCTTCTATCCTCCTCTCTGTTCCTTACACCATCCTATGTATTTTGTATGTTGTTTCTCTTCCTCTCTTACCACCCTCCTCCTTCACCCTTTAGCTGTTCGACCTCTCCTCCTTCCACTTTCTATTCTCATCTCCCCAGCCTCCTGCCCCCTGCTCCTTCCTCCTGCCCCCTGCTCCTTCTCTCTCCTGCAGCCATTTCTTTCTTCAAACTCCCACACCCTTCTTTCAAAGCCCCTTTCTTTTTTAGGGCCCAGAATTGTTCTGGTCTAACAGGGCTCTATGTGCAGTGTGATTGCTGGATTAGCTTTCCTCTGCACCCTTCTTGTCGCATTTGTCATCCCGCTCCTTTCCCTGTGTCTATCTATGGACAAAGTGGATAAAGACGATGTCTGCCATCTTGAATTTTCTCCTTCCACATGCGTGAGCTGACCAAGTTCATGCGTAGAAGCAAAATACAAGATATTTCTACTGCACGATTGTGAGCTCCTTGAAGTGGGTGTTTTTTCTGATGTGTCTGAAGTGTTTCTGCCACTTGTATGTCTGCATAAAATGCACTGGGTGGCTGTGAGGAATTCGACCATCCAAACGGGGAGAGTGTGCTCACATGGGCTTTTTGATTTTTTGATAAATGAAAATGAATGATGCAAGACCAACCTCAGAGCAATGAGTGCATCCATTCCGCACCCATTTCATCTGCTTTCCGCACCAAATGCATAGTCACATGTACTCTGGGAAGACACAGCCTACAGGCGGCGTCTTCACCTGTATTTTTCATCTGGAATGTGGCAGCCCCGGGTACATCAAAGCATTCCAAGAAGGGGGAAGGCACACCTTCCTCCAACAATGAGCAGCCTAATTTAAATATCAAAGTTCATACTAATGAGAGACAAGTGAAGCAAGCCTGAAGGGGCTTGGTTGCCGGAATAGACAACAGGAAAGGTGGGGCTAACACCCCTTCGGTATGCAATGTGTCAACTTGAAGCTAGTTCCCAACCCTCTGTATGAAAGGCAGTGAAATGCTTGTCTGGGTCCACCATTTACTGTAGGCAAACCCCTGCAGAGCTGGCCCCTTTCAGAGGGGAGTAGTATGTGGTTTCGGGGAGACCAGAAGTCTGCTCCTAGCACAAACTTCAAGGGAACCCTGCGCTTTAATCAAGAGTCACAGAGGTCTCAGTTAACCAGAGAGACACTTTAATCTACAACAGACACGGAGATGAATGGGACTTAGTTAGATGTTGTCCCCTCATTGTCTGTCCTGTTGCAGAGAACTCTGGTTCTGGCCTCATGCATAACAGAAGATTGTTGGTGGGGACACAGGATTGATTCATTAAGGTGGGCTTAGCCTCCACCAATCACTGGGTCCCATTTGGCTTTAAAAGAGGGCTGAACCCCTCACTTAGCCGATCATCTGAAGACTTCGAAAGGAGTAAGTGCTCATTTGGATGCAAGTTGAAGGTACAGTCTACCTTACATCTTCTGCCAGTGAAGGAAGGCCAGGAGTTCCGAGAGGGAAGCAAGATCCCTCCCCTAAACATCTCCCAGGGAACAGAAGGAGAAACCAGACTGGGAGGACCTGTCCAGCAGCTCCAGAACCGGTACCCAGTCAGCACACAGCATGCCCTGCTAGGTTCTGCCAGCAAGATTCCTAGGTGGGAAGTGCCGGAGAGTATCTGAACTAAGGACAAGGCCGTTGCCTGCAAACACTCTCTTGAGCTTTGTGCCATCCACCTTGAAAGGACACGAGCCCTGCGAAGAGGCTCGGAGGAGTGCCACACAAGCACCATTTAGCGTCCATCTTTTAAGGACATTTTCGAGATAGTCGAGTCCTCGAACCGCATCCGGATGCACCGCTGACTGTTGTCACGCAGCAGTCAACAAGGCCCTCTGAGACACCTCGACCAGCATTGCAGATCTGCCAACCAGCACAGATACAATAATTCTTGGCCCGAGCTGTCACGACGGACAGCCTGCAGACGTCCGTCCAGCCTCGCTTGCTGAACTGCCTCCCGCCTGGTACCCGCAGGTGTCTCCTGCCACCAACTCTATCTCAAGGGCTGCAAAGCGCCCTGGAATTGCCTCAACGCCATCGAGCACCAAGACCTTCTTCAGCAGCAGGTACATTGTGGGTATGTCCCCCTGATCCTTCTCTGAATGCCCTTAGAGACAGTTATGACTCTTTGCCCCCTTGGTGCTGAAACCAAATAATCTTGAACAGTAAGACTAATTACTTTACCAACTACCATCCTGTCAGTATCCAGAGTGCATCCCTTTCCTTCGTGATACTGTCTGTCCTCTGTGTTCCTTTACAGGATGGGTTGTATTTTGTAGTGTGCTAGAACTGTCTGTTGTAGTAATAATAAAGTAGATATTTTTATACAACCTTGACTGGACAGTCCCTTTTATCATTGGGTAATAATTGTACTTTCGCTGTGTTGCAGCTAACCAACGATCCACGACCTTGCAGAGATAAACCTGATGTTTCGTCCACGTTACCAGAAAATGGCCAAGGAAATTCACTTGTATTCCAATCTGTTCGGATCCCTTCTGGTGTACTAGAGGTGTGAGGGTTGATTGATGGTTTAGAAACCAATATTCATCCCTGGACTACTGGTACCCCGGAAGTTGATTTGTCACAGTGGCTTCCCTCTCCAAGATGGTTAGGGTTGATGCAGGTTACATACTTGAGCTGTGGAATACGGAATATTAGGGAATTTGTCAAAGCAAGGTCGGTCCCTTAAGGGGGCTGCACAATAAGGGGCCACTATGTGACACGGGCCTGACGTAAGCCTGGGGCACAATGGGGCTGACGGGAGATCATCCCCAAACAGCACCCAGGGCCAACATCCCACAGCAGATGGTGGCACCCTTCCCCCTTGCTCCATCAACTCATAACGCCAAGCTAGGCAAAGCACGCAATCACACTACTGGCCTAATTTCAGCCTTTCTGTCCCAATGGATAGTCCAGCTACTGATTTTGTGGTTGCTAAACATGGCGTCCTGTCACCTTCACTGTTTAACATCTATATTATATCTATTGTAAACATTCCACAATCTCCTTTCAGAGATGATTGTTGACTTCCAGTGCTACGCAGATGACAACCAATTGTTTTTCAAACTTTCTGGCATCCCCCTGCCTGATGACATTTTTTCTTGGACATCGTGTGTTAAAGCAAGTTCTGGATGCAACGTAACTGGCTCAGCCTCATTACTTTGATTTATTTTAATTTATCGGATATTTGTAAGGCGCCTATGGAGATGCAAGGTGCCACGTGGCAGAAAAAAAGGGAGGCAGGCAAGGGGGGGAAGATCACAATTATCCTCCTACTAAGCCTTCTGACATTCAGATTGTGCAAGTGCAGTAACAAGAAGTACGAGGGAGAGGGTTGGGGGGGTGCCGGACTGCACGAAGTGCAATGTGGTGCCGGGAGCCAGTGGAGAGATTTTAGGGCTGAAGAGATGCGGTCCCTGGGCTTGAGGCCAAAGATAATAATAATAATAATTTAGCATTCATATAGTGCTATGATCCCTCAGGTATCTGAGCGCTGCTTACCCACAGTGGGCCTCATCACAACCCTGGCGTTAAGGGGTTAACGGCGCCGTAAAAGGCTGTGGCGCCGTTAAACCCTTAACGCCAGATTCACACTTTAACGCCTGCTTTTTGCAGGCGTTCAAGTCCAAGGCGGTAAGCGACCTTGGTGCTAATTACGACACCGTAATTTACGGTGCCGTAATTAGCGCCTTCCCCATTCCCATTGTGCCCTATGGGCCAAAAATGGGAATGGGGAAGGGGCCATGGTGAATGGGGAATTACTGCCCCGCCAACCTTGTAATGGGGCGGTAATTCCGCCATCCACTATGGCGGAATCCGGCATGGACCATGGTGCTAATAGCACCATGGTCCAACGCCAGGGTCGTAATGAGGCCCACTGTGTGGAGCTCGCTTACCGACCTCGGAAGGATGAAAAGCTGAGTTTGGCCCTGCTGGGATTTGAACCTGCGTCAGCAGGCTCTGCACAGATGTCAAAGCGAGCACTCTACTCGCTGTGCTATCGGACCGGCACTACTCTCTCGTAGTCCTAGTCTGGATTTGTTGCAGGGGGGGAAAAGGGAGGATAAGGAATTTTGAGGAAGAGACAGTTGCAGTAGTCTAACCTAGAGAGGACCAGAGCTCTGAAGACATTGAGTTTCTGGGGGAAGGTGAGGAAATGGAGAATGCCTGTGAGGAGGTGCAGCTGATAGTGGGCCTTCTTGGCAAGGTCTGCAAAGTGAGGCGAGAAGGAGAGGAGTTAAATATGATATCAAGGTTTTTTACCTCACAAGAGGGTGAGGATAGGGGACCCATAGAGGGCGGCTAGAGCGTAGGAGAAAGGAGGGAGGTAAGGTGCCAATGAGAAGGATTTCAGTCTTATTGGCATTAAGGCAGATATCATTGGTAGCACACCATGCCGGATTAGCAGTCAGGCAGTCAGGGATGAGAGAGGAGGCAGTGGCGGGAAGCTTGAGAGCTGTGTGTCATCTGCATAAGATTGGACGTGAGGAGAGAAGGATGTGATCAGGTGAGCCAGAGGGGCAAGGTAGATGTTGAAGAGCAACAGTGAGAGGACAGAACCTTGATGGACGCCGCAGGCGGAGAGAGTGGTAGGGGAGAGAAAAGGGCCCAGTTGAACTTGGCAAGGTCGGTCGGAGAGGAATGTCAACCAGTCCAGTGCCAGGTCCGTGATGCCAGGGGAGTCACAAGGCCGATTTTTCAGGGTATCATGATTGACCATGTCGAAGGCAAAAGAAAGATCCAGCAGGATAAGAATGGAAGGAGCGCTGGAATTGAGATTTGAGAGAAAGTCTTCATGAGTGTTCAGTAGAGCAGTTTCCGTGCTTCTGGCTCCTCTGAAGCCAGACTGGTGGTCGTGGAGGCAACCAATAGATTCAGTGTGTTGGGTCAGTTGGGAGATGCCCAGCTTCTCCAGAGAGGTAAGTTTTCAATTGTTTGCAGAAAATCCAAAAGGATTCTTGGGTTCTAAGTTGGACAGGCAGGGTGTGCTCACTCCACAAGACCTACAAGAGCAGCCTATCTGCACCTCCTCACCACGCCAAGATAGAAGCACCAGGGGGGACAGCTGGGACGAGAAGGGAAATAGTCAATTAACCCTCAACATTCCGATCCCGCATATGAGGTTCGCAGCTACGTATATCTAGATAAGTATGTGGCTATAAGGGATTGCTTGTTGACATAGCATGCAGCACAAAGATGAAAAGAACAACTCTACCAGTAGAATCAACAAAGAATTTTTGCTGATTGATGCCTAATGCATCAGTAGACTATATATTATAGGCAAACTGTATGCCTCTGTGAAAGGTGCTACTGAGCAGGCTGTGAGATCTATAGCAAAATAGAATGAGACAAATCTACGAAATTAGATCAACATCAAATAACGTAAGGTGTGTATAGATTGTCTTTCTAACAACTTCATGTGAGGCCCACTCTTTCATTGGGATGGAACATAGCCTAAATGTTCTGATGGTGGCCGTTAATGCAAAAGTTAAAGTAACTCAATGATTGACGCAAAAATGGTAAATGCCTGAAGTAGTGAGCGCTAGAAATACCCAATGTAAAATACACATGAAAGCGAATGTTCCAAAAGAGGACCCCTAGATCTTATAAGGGAGGGATGAATTCTTCATTTAGGCCTTGTGTGTGGGTTTCCATCCGGAAAATCCAGCGCGCTTCTTTTTCAAGTAGGGTTCTGGATGTATTGATAGAGTTCTTTATTACATCCAGTAGCCACCACAATAATTCATTCGGTGAGTTTTTCAGTGCAATATAATGATTCACGAGGGGAGCTGAAATGGTTTTACACCTTATACAAGAGCGGCGTTCGGATATTCTAATGTGTATTGCTCTGCTTGTCTGCCCCACGTATCTCAGTCTGCACGGACATTCAATAAAATATACCACTTGTTTCGTTTTACAATTGATGAGATGTGGTAGGACCCATGTACGGTCACCAATCTTGAATTCTTTCATCTTCTGGGTGAAGGCACATGCTGTGCATGACCAACAAGGGTAGTGTCCTTTGGCTGAACGCAGATCCCAAAGTCCTGTTTTGGAGAGATGTTTTTGAAAACGAGAGTGTACCAATTTCTCACGGATATTTGGTGCTCTCTTGAGAGCAAAACGTGGACGAGGTTCCTCGGGTAAATCTAGTCCGACGATGTCCCAGTGCTTAGAAATGATTTTCTTCAACTGAAAGGTATTTGGACCATGGGTAAGTACGCAGGTCATCATGCTGTTGTCAGGTATCTGAGTTCTTGTAGTCAATAAGGCGTCGCGGTCCGTAAAGCATGCACGTTTACGAGACCAGCTGATGAGTTTCTTAGGGTAACCCCTTGCTTTTAATCTGATATCTAACTCATCCGCTTTTTTGTGGAAATCCTGTGTGTCAGTGCAATTGCGCCTTATGCGCAAATATTGTCCATAAGGGAGGTTTTCCCTGAGGTGGCGAAGATGGTTGCTGTGTCAAACTAGAAATTATATTGTGCCTCCTATTGCTATCAATATATGTATATTGGCCTACGCCAAGCTGCTAACAAGCTGCTTATAAACTACATGTGAATAAACTCGAATTGCAAGGTCCTGACCTTAGAAACCATGTAAACTGTCATTTTGGGTCACGCCGCCATTTTAGGTTTTCTTGCTCTATAAAGTCACCATGTGAGCTAAAATGGTAGCCTATGTTATTCAGAACAGAACTCGATTGTCATGACCTCTGTACAGCTAATGTATAACTTGCCTGCAGGCCACTTGTTAGGGTCATGAGCTGAGACCTTGTCCTTCTGCTGACCTGTGTGCAATGGATTACCTGTATCACCGAAACTGATCTATAATTGAATGAGAACACCTGCTTAACTATATTGTATAAATTAAGTCTTGCATTGTAATGTTAGGCCTAGAGCATACATTATTACCATTTCTTCTTGTTAATGTATAAACCTAAGATGAACTAGATTTGACCTGGCAAGGGACCATAGAGCAGTAACTTATTTATGGAATGGTTAACCTGAAGAAAGGCTGGACAACAGGCTGGAGAAATGTATAAAAGCCTGACTGTTTCAATGAATATTTGCACTCACTGAGCACACCGAACCACGCCGGAGTTTGCTGTGTTGTACTGAGGGTCGATAGCTATCTGAATTTTGTTCTGTTCTTTTGTAACTGGATTCAGTATAAAATAAAGTACTTTGTATGTTCCTTTGTAACCTGTGTTTGGTGTGTTTCCTTTTTGGTTACCCTGCCTCATATTATTTCCACAGCTGGTATAGTGCAGTAAAGTATTTCTGGCACTCTCTTTCCGGTATAGACAGAATTTGAGTCTACCTTCGTCGTGTTTAATTTCAAGATCCAGAAAGATAACATGTGTTTTAGAATGTTCTAAGGTGAACTGAATGTTCCTATCGATCTGATTCAACCACACCTGGAAGGTCTGGAGTTCAGATGTAGACCCTTTCCATACAAAAATAATGTCATCGATATAATGCTTCCAATTAGTGATGGAATTGAAGAAAGGGTTTGATTCACAGAGAATATGTTGTGACTCGAATCTGGCCATAAATAAAATGGCCAAGCTGGGAGCGAAAGCTGCTCCCATCGCTGTTCCTTTTATTTGGAGAATGAAAGTTCCATTGAACTCAAAATAGTTCCTGCAGAGCGTCAATTCCATCAGCTCCATAATAAAGTTAGTAGGTACCCTTTGTGAACCCAGTTCTGTCAGATATTGCTGCATGCAGTCAAGAGCTTGTAACTGAGGGATACTGGTGTAAAGGAATGTTATGTCCATCGTGACTAAGATTTGTTCCTTGCGGTCAAAGCTCAAGTTTTCAAAGATTTTAATAGTATTCATAGTATCTCTTAAATAGGTGCTCGTTTTCATGCTCAAAGGCTTGAGAAAAGTATCAATGAATTTACAAAGTGGTTCTAGTATTGTACCACACCCAGAGACAATTGGTCTGCCAGGTGGGTTGGCAGGATTTTTATGAATCTTTGGTAGTGCATATAAGGTGGGAGTGCAACCTTGGCTGGTAGTCAGAAATGTGCACTCATAGTCAGACACCCAGTTGTGATCAAAGGCATATTTGACTACCTGACCAATTTCTGCTTTGATATCTTTAGTTGGATCTTTTTTGAGTTTTTTTATAACTTGTGGTATCCTTTAGTAAGGGATTCACCATTGCAAGGTATTGCGTGTTACTAATCACGACTATACCACCCCCCTTGTCCGCTGGTTTTATCACTATTGTAGTGTTGGATGCCAGTTCTTTGAGGGCTCAATTTTCATCAATCGATAGATTGTGTATGATGGGGTGTCTGGTGCTTTTGGTTTTTAGGTTGTGCAAATCCCTGAGAATCCCAGGTATGCACTTCTCAAATGTCAAAATGTCTTTAGACACCTGGTTGTCCTGAGGTGTAAATGATGATGGGCATCTGAGTCCTGAATCTTGTTCTGTGATTCGATCAGGACTGTCCTGAAAAAATGCTTTTAATCTTACTGTGCGTAGGAATCTACAAATTTGCATTTCCGAAGAATACTAATCCGTCCCCATAGTTGGGACAAATGAAAGACCCTTAGATAAAACATATATCTGAGACTGATTTAAATCTAATTTGGCCAAGTTGAAAATTGGGATTTGAGCTGGATTGATCGAGTTCGGCGTCTCCTGCCCCAAGGTCTCTGCATTGGTAGATATGGTTGGAACCACAGAGGGCCCCACTGTGGTATTCCAAAACCGCCTCTGCCTAAAAAAGGGGTGTTTTGTTGGAAATTACCAAATTGTTGTTGTTGCTGGTTTTTTGTGGATTGACCATCTGCTTTCTCGCGATCGTAGGAAAGCTGCTGCCACCCACTTTCTGGTACTTGTATCTTAGCGTGGTGAGGAGGTGCAGATAGGCTGCTCTTGTAGGTCTTGTGGAGTGAGGTTTTGAAATGTTATCTGCCAGGTATGCAGGGGCCCCCTGATGGATGTATTTGTGAGTCAGGGTAATTGTTTTGAACATGATCCGTTCTTGTACCGGGAGCCAATGAAGATTATCTAGTTGAGGAGATCTGTGCCGATCTAGAAATGTTAAGTGCCGCTCTGAGGGCATTGTTTTGCAGAACCTGAATTTTTGGGATATTGGGGATCTTGGTACGGCATACAGGCCGTTGCAGTAGTCAAGTCGGGTTAAGACTAGGGCTCTGGCCAGTGTAATACAGCTGTCCGGTGACAAGAATGGTCTGCAGGCATTGATAAGTTTGCAAGTGTAAGTTGTAGCTGAGGTGGTCTCAGTTACTTGTTTAGACAGTGTGAGTGATGAATCCAAGTAGAAACCAAGTGTTTTTACCTCTTTAGATACTTTGATGGTGTTACCATCGATGTTAAAGGCTTTGACGGCATCATTTAGTTTGGCTAGCCTGAGTTGACAACCTATGAGTAGCAACTTGGTCTTATCGTTGTTCAAGCACATCCACGCCTGTATGCTTAGGTAGATGGCATTGGGTGTGGCAGTTTCCGTGACATGGTTCCCAGTGATAGGTATCAGGATTTGGGTGTCATCTGCGTAATTAATGTAGGTGACACCCAAATCATCAAGACGGTCAAAAAGGGGTTTTGTAAAGATGTTGTATAATGTTGGAGATACACACGATCCTTGGGGTACTCCACATGAGACAATGGTAGGTGGTGTTTCAGCCTTAGGGGAGAAGACTCACATTGTCCTATCGGTTAAGAATGTTTTTATCCATTGAGTTGCACTGGGGGAGAAATGTGCTGCAGAGGCCAAGTGTTTACACAAGATATTGTGGTCCACGAGATCAAATGCAGCCGACAGGTCAAGGAGGAGAAGTAAGGCTATCTTCTCTTTAACTTTTAAGTCATCCATTCGGATTTTTAAATCCAGGAGTGCTGTTTCCTCTCCATGTCTTGGACGGAAACCTGACTGTCGTAGCCCAAGGATATTGTTGGCTTCAAGATATTTCTGTATTTGAATGTAGGCTACCCTGTCTAGAATTTTTAGAAGAAAGGGTACCGCTGTTATTGGGCGGTAGTTGGTGGGTATGTTTGGGTCGAGGGTATTTTTTTTTTTCAATAGTGGTAATACCCATGCATTCTTTAGGTCCGTAGGGATGCAGTTTGTTTTTTTAAACGAGGCATTGATCAGATTTGTGATGAAAGGAGTGAGTTGAGGAGTGCAGTCCTTAATGACTGTTGCTGGACAAGGGTCACCCTGGCATCTTGAAGGTTTTAGACTTTGGATGATTTAGAGGACCTCTGAGTTAGTGACCTTTGTAAATTCAAATTGTGGCACTTCTCTGTTAGTTAGGACATTCCCAGGGTTGCTGACGGTCCGGTAGGGTTTTTTAGCTTCAATTTTAGGCTGGAGTAGTTTGAATTTGTCTTAGGGCCCATATTCTCATCTTGGCGCAGTGAAGGTACTAAACAGTGCGATTCACTGCACCAAAAGAGGACGCCCAGGCTCCACTGCTATTCTCAAGTGGGCCTGGGCATCCTCGGAGAGCATGACAGTGATTTACGTGAATTGTGCCTGTTTGAAGTGTTTACGGGCGCAATCCAATCTCGGCAGCAGTTTTGTAAAATAACAATATATTCGTTATTTTACAAAAATGCTGCAGAGAACACAGTTCCTATACACCAAAGTGAGCAGCTTCAACATTGCAGGATGTTGAAGCTGCTTACTTTGGTGTATAGGAAAGTGTTCATATACACCCGTGTGTTGTATATGAACACTTTCATGTACACCAAACGAAGCAGCTTCAACATTGCAGCAATGTTGAAGCTGCTTGCTTTAGTGTACATGAAAGTGTCCATAAACAACACGGGTGTATGGACACTTCCATTTACACCAAACAAGGCTTCTTGTGGCACTCCTCCAGTTTAACAGCACCAAAAGGCTACCGTAAATGTGCGCTAGTTTAGAGCACATATTAAACTGGAGGAGTGCTACAAGAATAGGCTTCCAAAAAGCCAGTTTACGAATGTGGCGGTTGCTAGGTTGCTTTCCAACCCATCCTAGCAACCACCACATGTATTCCGAAAGTGGCGCATTCCTTCTGACTTCGGAAGAATGCGCCACCTTCAGAATGGGTCTTAAGTACCGAAAAGGTTGTTAAGCCTTTTAACGTCCTTTTCGGTACTTAACACCTACATGAGAATATGGCCCTTGGAGAGCATTCTGGATGTTCAGACACCAGTTTGCGTCCTAATAGTCAAAAATGGTTTCTATTGCTCTTCTGGCACGCATACAAGAAAAACAAAGAGCAGAGCGTTCACGGATAAAAGCATATACCCAAGAAAATAAGGATAGATGGAAAGCACTGGATAAACTGTATAGAAATTAGATCTATGTGGCCAAATGTAATTATTATAATACTCAAATATCTAGCTCTAAAAATGATACCAAGAAACTCCTTGAGATTTTCAAGAGTTTAGAGAAACCCCCTGCCCAACTTAATCCTTTTTTCCAAACAGCCAGGCACTGTGTGGCTGTCCAGAAAGCCTTTGCGGATAAGATACAGTCGGCCCAAGTTAAAATTGCAGACAACCTGCGTAAAATGGAAAGTGATGCCAATGTCACACTCTCGGACAGTTCAGTATGTCATACTAAGCCTCTTTTCTCATTGAAGGAAATTGATATACCTAAAATGATGAGAATACATAAGGCCATGCAACCTACTTTGTGTCCGGGCGACGTTTTTGCTGTAAAAATCATCTTCGGCAAGGCTGAGCTTTTTGCGACTTTTTTTGTATGTTTTACCAATGCTACATGTGGGCATAGCACGGTTCCTGATCTTATAAAGAATGTGGTTGTTACTCTGCTGATAAAGAAGCCAGACTGTAAAATGCACAATAACCTGAGGCCTATTACAAATGTACCCTTTTTCATAAAGGTAATTGATACATTTTCAACCATTCAGTTGCAGGAACACATGGAGGAAAATGAGATATTACATAAGCTCAGATCACATCATGGCACAGAGAGTACCCTGGTGACCTTTAGACAGGGATGTTGTTGAGTATAATGGATCACAGTAAATCGGGGCTGCTGATGTTGTTGGACTTATCAGCAGCCTTTGATTTGTTGAATCATGAATCCCTCACAAAAAGCCTTTAACTTTTTGGACACTTCTCTGAAGCAGCGGTAAAATGGATTGGCTCCTTTCTTCGAAATTGGATGGCCAGGATCTATTGGGGGGACGCATGTTCTGAGTCAGAACGTATTACATGTGGAGTTTCACAAGGTGCTTGCCTTTCCCCAGCTCGTTTAAATGTTTTTTGTGGTCCTCTAGGTGATTTACTTAATGAGCTGGGTGTCCACTTCACCAACTATGCGGACGATACCCAGCTCGTCATGGAATTGAGTGGTGATTACAGTAAGCACTCTAGGAATATTTCATCTGTTTATGAATCGGTAAACGCCTGGGTGACTACTAATGAAATGTGCATCAATGGAACAAAGACAGAGTTCCTTATTTTAGGGTCTTCACAATTGCAAGGTAAATTGGAAGCTAATTATATAGGCTTTCATATTGAACAGCACTTTATTAATACCATCACCAAAGTCAAGACACTAGGTATTATTTTTGAATCTTCATTAAGCGCGGAAGCCCATGTTAATATTGTAGTGAGCAAAGCACAATATCATTTGAGACTACTTCGATTATTCAAACCCTTTTTATCACAAACAAATTGTATTAGCTTGGTTAGAGCCATCTTGATGCCTAGACTGGATTACTGTAATGCCCTTCTGAGCGGGGCCAATTAAGGCTGCCTTCATAAGTTGCAGGTATTACAGAATGATGCAGTTTGTCCTGTTAAAAACATCTCCATAAGCGATCCTATTTCAGAGCATTGGGAGGGTCCTCACTGGTTTATCTATTGAGGCCAGAGTTTGTTTTAAAATAAACACCATTACTCTTAAATGCACAGTCTAGGTCTAGTGACTCGATGCTTCTTTGCTGTCCGTGAAGTAAGCGTGTCAGGGGCAGTGGCCACTCCTTTCCTGTTCAGGCCGCTGGCATGGAATAAGCTGCCAGCAGGTCTGAGGCTGGACAGAAATTTGCTTACATTTCATAAACATCTGAAGACACGTCTATTCAACTGAGATGGTCAATTTCATTTTCTTTTCTTCTTATTTTCTGAGCCCTGATGCCTGTGGGCTCTGGCACATAACAAGTAAATACATACATGAATAAACATAAATGGCATTGTGTGACTGCAACAGCGGTGAATTGGGCAAGGAATTGCAGCAATGTCACTGTTCAAAGAGCATATCTTTCAAGAAAAAGGCAGAGTTTGGAGCTTAAATGTCAATATGGTCCAAAAAGTGGAGATGGGGAAATGACCATTTCACAATATATTTTTCTTGTCTTTGGGGGCTCAACAGAGTTGAGCCTGGCTTCTAGGAGCTTCCTTGGGTAGTAATTTGGCTTTGGGTTGGTGAGCTGGTCGACTAGGTCCAACACATGGTGTGGTCCAAGCATCAAAAGCACGTGGCATAAAGAAGCTTGGGACAGGCAGGTGACGTCTGGGTTGGTGTAGCTCACAAGCAGTTCAATCAGAGCAAAGTGGTGCCCTGTGACATCTAAGTTGCTGGGAGCCCCAATCCAGGGTTGACCGGGACAAGGTAGGCCCTTCTGTTGCACTCCCACAACCGCGTGGTTGGAATGCACCACCAGGATATCCTTAACCTGAAGTGAGCAGGAGCCTGGTTCCAGTGCAACCAGCAGTTGAGGCCTTAGTCCACAGCCGTTCACCCTCACTGGTCCCACGGGTTGGTAAATTGAGAGAGCTCTCCTCTGCCCTGGATGTACCTGTATTTACCCTTCACCAACTGGGGAGCAAAACATCAGTATTTTGAGGTTTCATTGCCCCAGAACTTCTTTCTTGGCTCTTGTGGCTGGATGAAGTTGTGGGATGAGGGAAAAGTGGAATTGTCAAGAGAGGAGCTGAAGAGGGAAGTAGGATGTGGAGAAACACTTGGAGCTATGAGCTTCAAAATGTGTGGAAACTGTGGGTCAATGGGGACACAGAATGGGTTAGTCTTGAGGAGTAGGGCAAGAATCTGATCAGGGTTGGTGGGGGCAAAGGAAGTCATAGTAGCAGGGAGCGGAGGGTAGGAGTGCTGGAGAAAAGTAAGCAGGATGAGGGGATAGAAGTTAATTAGCAAGGTTATTGTGAATGGGAGACATTTTAGAAGCAAAGTAGAGAGCATGATCATTTCCAGAAAGACTAGAGGAGATGAAGATGGGTTTAGGAGGTGAGAGAATTGAGTTGAGAAATGGTTGGTGCATAGGTTGGGAGCATTGCGACGAAACGAGAGAATGAGAGTTAGAAGTCACGGATGGCAGAGTGAAGAGTAGAGGAATAGTTATGAAGAGCAGTGAGATAGAGTTGGAGATCAATGGACTGGCCTCGAGATTTCCTGGTAGGCATCTGCATCATGGGCCTCTTTTGTGTGGTTAACTGTTATTCGCAAACAAATGTTATGGGAAATGGACTGGGCTTGCAATATTTCCATATTTGCTGTAAATGTGTAATATGGGCCACTTTGAAAGCTATTTCTAGGGCCTCTTTTGGTTCCCTGTCCACCCCTGGAGATCAGGAGTGTCTTTACCTTAACCAAGTGCCAATCTTTTTCGACATTGTTGGTTTCAGGGTGCAGATGAAAGGTGTAATCCAAGGCAGTGGGGAGGAGGATTTAGGAGTGAGGGTTTTAAGAGGAAAGGGGAGCATAAAGAGCAGGGTTAAAGTTAGTGAAGGTTTCTTCAGTGGATGGAAAGGTGAGTAGAGCATAGAAGGGGAGATAGTGGTATATGTCAGAGAGGAAGTCAGGGAATTTGGAGGAGGGAAACATGTTCTTAGTGTAAGTTGTGGATGGAGAGAGTTACAAAGAAGCAGGAGTGGAGATTGAGGCAAAGATGATAGAGTGATCGGAGGAAGAAGGCACAGTAGAGATATTGAAAGCAGAGAGTTCAGAGGAGATGAAAATAAGGTAAGGTGAGATGAGAATAAGGTGAAGGGAGTTTCCATTTGAATGGGTGAGCAGAAAGTGAACAGAAGAGAGAGAGTGGTTAAGTAGAAGAGAGTTAAAGTCAATGGATAGAGCAGCAGCGAGAGAGTGGGGGTTGAAGTCACCAATGAAATGAGGTGGTGATCGTGAGGGAGCGAGTCAATTAGTTGGGAAATGTGATCGAAGAATTGACCTACCGGGCCAGGCACTAGAGAGAGATACTATGTATGCCATAGGGAGCAGTGATTGTGGAGATAGTGTATTTGAATGAGGGAGAATTAGCAGGACATAGTGGAGTAGGAGAGATAACTTATTTGGAGGATGAAAAAGCCCTACACTGCCACCCGTTCCAGTGGGGGTGCGGAGGGTGAGTGAAGGTGTAGGCAGGGTCATAAAGGGCAGCAAAGGTTGCAGAAACAGAGGGAGAGATCCATGTTTCAGTAAGGTTAATGAGGTAGAGAGAAGGCAAATGAAAAAGGAAGAAGTTGGAGGTAAAGGAGGTTTTATTGCAGACAGACTGTGCATTGCAAAGAGCAATAGAAAGAGAGTGAAATATAGAAGAATAGCAAAGTTGAGTCTCAGAAATAGAGGCATGCTGGGGGTAGAAGCGAGAAGAGGAAGGGTAATTGAAGTTAGTGTTAGAGTATGGTTTGTGAATAGAAAGGGCTGTGGAGAAAGAAGAGAGGTGGCATCAAGGAGAAGAGATTATAGGGATGAAAAGAGAGTTGAGATGGTTCTGAGTGGAAGAGAGTGAAGAGAGAAGTAGGAGGGACAGGAAGAGATAGCTTCAGAAGTGCATGACAGGGTGAAGCCGAGAAGAAGCAATACAGGGTGCTTACAGACAAGTAGCAGGACAAAGAAAAGTCTCATAGGCATAGAAGCTGGTCAACGGCTGGTCTTCACCATTCACGTTCTGCCCTTATCTGGGACGTCCCTGGCTGGATGCCCTTAGGGAGTTCATAAAGGTTGAGACGCACTCTTGTCACCTGATCACCTAGTGTCTGGTTTCTCTGAAATTGTCCCTGGTATTGCTGGGATGAGGCGATTTCTTCCTGATTGGTGTTTCCAGAGGGGCTTCTTGTGGCCTTCGACTGGAGATTGTACTGATCCAAGATGGCCACCGGAAGTGATGTAATCAATTATTTACGTCGAGTAGGTGGAAGCGGGGATCCCAGTGAGGAGCCGTGAGCTGGAGAGATGCGGCCCAGTCCTGGGAGCTACAATTCAAGCTTTGATCACCGCAAGGTGAGCCTTCAGGTTTGGCAGGGCCAGGAAATAAACAGCCTGAGGCAAGTCAGACGTGGTTATGCACGGTGTCAGCAACAGGCAGTCCCTGCCCAAAAATGAGGCATGTTTGTACGATCCACGAGCTATGACGTTGGGCTTCTTCCTGCATGGAGACATTGGAGGAAGGAACGCTTTGCGGCCCGCACTCATCACATTCAGCAGGAGCCTCTCAATTCAGGACCGCCAATGTGACGTCACAGAGGAATCTCAGCACAGAAGCTGCTCCTTATTGTATTTTGACATCGACCCTAGCTGGAGGACACTGTGGAAACAGAACACATTGCAGAAAATGGGTTTGCTGTGAGAAACACAAATAAATGGAAAGCGAGTTGGACATAACACAAACGTGAAAATAATATAAACACCAGAACAGGCTTATGCCCACCAACCAAGTACATGTACTGACAACAGAGCCATTGTCCATCCAATACATTTGGCATAAGTGTACAATATGCACCTAGCAGTTAGCCGAACATCCCAACCCCATGTCCATTTCTAGCAACTCCTAGTTACCGGCCCATGCCTTGGGAACAATGGACAGATTAATTCCAAGTGTATTTGCTGGACCATTGGTGGAACAAAATTCAATGATGATTTAAAAGAGGCAGCATTGCTAAATTGCTATAGGGCTGAACGATAGATGATTTTCGACACGCTTCCTGAAGCTACCAACCAGGACGTTCCGAGGACTTCATCAACAGATTTGGCAAGCAGGAGATATGAAACTGCACTGTCAAAATTAGAAAAGCAATTTGGCAACAAAGCCAATGTACTTATCAAGAGAGAATATTTTTTTTCTCCAGAAGACAGAATAATGGACTGGCAGTAGACAACTGTATGGCCTCACATAGGGGTTTGATTGTGTCATGTAAGTATACAGTAGTGGCGGAGGAATACCTTAGGGATCAGCTAATGCTACACACGGCTAACGCACATAACCAACACAAATGGTGTCAAGCCAAGGATCCCACAATGGAGCAGGCAATGGATTTAGCAAGGACACTGGAATTGAGGAGCAAGTGCATGAACATTGTAAAACAAGATACAGTGTGTCATGAAAAATGCAAGTAGAAACAGAAACTGAAAACAGCCCTGTGGAGATATCACAAATAAGGAAATGTTTTGATCATAACCTGAAAAACAGAACCTATACCAATGAGGTGAACACAGAAAATCAACTCACAAACCGAACACGTGTCCACAGTCCAGATGTTACAGGTGTGGACACTCTAGGCACTACAAGGGAGAAAAAGAATGCCTTGCATAAACACAGAATCTCTTAAGTGTGGTATGATTGGGCACTATGGAAGAGTTTGCAGGAACAATAAAAGCAGGAATTAAAGTTCCCTCAGAGGACTGGAAGAAATCGGCAGTCCCAACAGTTCACTAACCATAACAAGTGAGAGTGATGAACCAGATTTTCTATTCACAGTCAGTACCATCACCAAGAAGCGACCGTGCAAATCAATGACGATAAATCAGATACCTTTGGAAAGGATGGTGAACCCTCCTTGTCCCTGAGTCTTCAATTAACTTATGGATCCTGAGCCATGAAAGGCATGAGGTGTTCTGAGACTAGCAGATATGGGCTCGTAAGGTCCCTGGCCGTACACTTAAGCCAGTGATGGGCTAGGGAGTCCGGGGGTTTCTCTGTGTACATCCTCTGGAGCCTGCAACATGGATCAAGCCATGGCATGAGGCCACCAGAAGTCACCCTAGTCTCATCCCTCAGCTTCCAGTAATTGCCTTTATTAGAGTATGCAGGATTACAACAGGAGTCAACCTCTGTATGCAGAAAGTCACAATGAGGCTGGTAGGGAGTGCATTCAATCTAATATGTGTGGTCCTTGGATGTTAGAATCAGAAAGAGAGCGAGAGTTCTTGCAGCGCTTTTAGATGTCAGTAATGCAAGAGCTGTTGGAATGCTAGCAATGTCTTCACAATACCATTTAATATGATCCGTAACCACAGCATTTCCATTAGCTAGCACTGAATATTCTTTTGAGTGTGCTCTTTTAGCAATAATAGACCATTCTGAGCGCTGTACCTTGTGGTGACGGCCCACACTCCATGTTAAACATTCAAAATGGAGCAGGCCCTGTGCCATTTCCACCCGTAATGGCTTTGAGAACTGTGCATTAAGACTATTTTCCCCCTGACGAAAACCTCTAGGATGCTACGTTCCTTCTAAATATTAAAGAACAAGGGCCATGGTAAGTCGTGTGCCTCTGGATTCAATTTGTTTATAAAACACATGGCTGCCATGAAAAGGAAAGACGGGCTCTAGATGGAACCCCTCTTCCATTTCTATGGTGTGAGCAGCAGGAGCTAGCACATGGAAGGAGGCCAGACTTTTGGGTGGGGTGGGGCCTTAAGTGCAGTGTTGCAGCCATAAGGGAAGTGGTTTGACACAGTGGAGGAACGCAGTAGGAAAGGGAGGCATGGGTCCGAGGGCAAGTCTAAGAAAAGGAAACCCTGAGAATTGATGTGGTGCTGGCCAGCAGGGTGTACATTTACAAGTAAATCAAGCCTTTGTTCTGTGCAGCCTGATTGACTGGCAACATTAGCAGAGTACTAATGTTTTAAACAAACGGACGGAGGATAGCACAGGGGCAACGTGGTCTTGGAAGCAAGACCACGCAGAGCAACAGAAGTTTGAATCCATGATCCGCGCTTAGAAAGCAAACTTCGGTATTAAGTGCGTTATAAAAAAATAATGACATACTTAAATATAAGTCAAAACATTGCTGGTATTGAAAGGCGTTCATGCAAGTGATTCGACTATAAATATGTCGATATATGTTCTGAGTTGTTGAAAATGGCTTTGTATGCTCTTTTTGCAAAGCAAACTACAAAACACACATTCCAAGAAAGATTGCATTCTTAAGTCTGAACTCCACAGGAAATAGTAAACACATTAGAAACATGACCTTGCTCCCAAGCCACCACCCGATTACAGAGTAACAAGCTCGTCGTTTTGTGTATTTTATTAGAGGAAATGAGAAACGTCTTCAGTCATGGGACTGTCTCAAAATGGAAAGTTGCCTGGGAAGGCGGGGGAGTTCCGACGAGGCGTTCATTGCCTCAAACCGGAAGAGGATATAAACAGGCGGCAGTATCTTACAAAAGGAAACCCGCCTCGGAAATGGCTGCAGATGAGCGATCATTGAAACACTCCGCTGGATGCATCAGTCAGCACTAAATAAATACATTTGTTTATAGACTTGCTCTGCTCAGCTTCCACTCTTTCTCCGGGCTTTGCCAAGCACAACCCAACCAGAAGTGGGATGGATGTTCGCAACCAGAGTGGGAGTTTCTTGGACAAATATTTTTTCAATGTTAAGACCAAAACCACTTCTGCGCGTTGACTGAAAATCGTCTATTTATGCGTGCACTTTTCTTTCCTTTCACTGACGCAGTCTTTTTCCTCGCCTTTCCTACCGCTGGCTTGGTGGGCGAGTTGCTTCCTCAACAAGGAAACGACGTGGGTTAGCAAGCCGCCGCCATCATATGCTGCAGCGCGCGCACATACCATAAGGCTGCCCAGTGTTCCCGCCATGTGCCTCTTCCACGGACATTCGTATATTGGGGGTTCATATGATTCGGGCATGCCTGTTAAAAAAAGCACTGCACCAAAAAGGCAACTCTCTGACGGGAGGGCAGGTGCGAGCGGCAGAGCAGCTTTCAAGGCTCAACAGTGGGGGGTGTTCCTTCAAGAGCTGGGTTTTCTGTTTTTAGTTTGGGCTATTAGGTGTTGCTTGTGACACCTAAGCGACATCTATAAGCCAAAACGATTGCATTAGAGTTCAGATAGGGAAAAATGGCATCTGAGGAGAGAGACACAACTAGTAGATGTTGTTTGGTTATTTGCCCACCCATTGACTGTCTATGGCCATTCCTACCCAGTTCCTGCCCAAAACACCACCTTATGGGAACTCTTTGAGCTCACTTTACCAACAGACTTTGTGCTTGAAGTGCCTGCCAGTGGTTTTTCAAAGCAGTCTTCTGAGAGTTAATGACTTAATTGGAGTTGTAAACCCCCTGCTGGTGTAATAAAAATGTCTTAAGCAAGTCTGCCTTCAGCCACTCAATTTATAAGCGCTATGCGTGTCCTTCGCCAAAGTGCTGTTAAAAACAAGCATTGGCAACGCCAACAGTTGTGGCTTGTGTATAAGTGTTGGATATTTGCCAAACACTGCTATTAGATGCTAAAGTACTCATACCGTTTTGCACCTGCTACTGTCAATGGTCCTTTAATACCACTACAGCCGTGCCAAGCAAGTGCCTTTCCAATGCCTACACAAAAGCACAAACTGTTGGCATTGCCAATGCTTGTTTCCTGGAAAGCTGGAGGGATCGGTCCAACCTGTTATGTTTCCTTATGTTACTCCAGATACCAGGTGTCGGGCGGGGAGGCCTCATTTTGGGGCCTCCCGGCCTTCCATCTCTTAGATTCAAGTCCAGCAATGGTGTACCTTCGGGTCTTTTAACAATTTTCAAAAAAAATCCTCTGGACTTTTGGCATTTGCAAGGCGCACATGGAGACTGAGCTATGTCAAGGCATGCAATTGTCGATGCTAACCATGTGGACTTCACAAAACAAATGTCTTCTAAGATTTATAAAATAAAAAATTGTTTTTGATCTTCCTAAGATTCAGGGGTAAATCATGTCATAGGTGCGGTGCCCAAACAGAGAGTCTTCGGTTACCCCTAGTCTTGGATTTGGATTTTGGAATTTCAAGATACAGAAGATTTTCTGAACGCATCCATCGAAAGCTGACTGCCTTGGAAATGGGAAAAAAGTTGGGGAAAAAAGTTGAAAAAAGCCTAGCCCTTTTTGCAGGAAACTTTTTTTTTGGGTGCTAGTGGAAATATTTTCGGGGTGAACCGGATGTTAACAACCCACCCCTCATGTTGAAGACCCTTGTGATGAACATCTCTACAACCATTATTGCATAATTGGATCTACATGCATTCCTCTTAGTGACAATTGAGAATGCTTTCAGTGAGGATTCTAACTATGGATAAAGGCCTTTGTCATGGGATATAATAATGTTTTGCAAGCCAATCGAATTGGACTTTGGCACTGTCTGCTTCGTAGATCGCTTCAGAATAACTTGATATTACAATACCAGATCTCACAGCCTGTGAACTAACAATGCTTAGCGTGTACATCAGGCAGAGATAAAAAGGTAGTATTTAGCTTATTATAAACGGGAGGAAGCTGGGTAACGTTTGCTTCTGCCACCGTGTATGTCCTAATAGTTCATGTGACGATCTTGAAAGTAAAATAATGTAAATCTAAAATAAAACAGTCACATTTCAAATTATAGAACTGCAACCTTTACGCTATATATATGCAACTTTTGCCTCTCCAGATGTTTGACTATGACTGCAATAATGCATTGACTATGCTCACTAGGGTTGATGGTAGTTGTAGTCCAAAAACTTTGAGGATCCCTGTCTGTGAAACAAGATGCACATTTGAAATTTGAATGGTTTAAACAAGAATCCAAACCAAACTGTCATGCAGTCGTTTTTTAAAAACTTATAATTCTTCACCTTCACTAACCTTTCTGAAATATTTTTAAACCGACTAATTGTTCAGTGGCGTGTGTGACCCACACACCTTCCCAACAGTAGCGTTTCTGGCTGCCTCACCACTCTTCCCACTTCATGCAGCCTCTGAACCTTTATTCTGAAATATGACTTTTGTATATTCTTCTTTTAGCAGTTCAGGTTTTTGTTTTTTATTCGACTTTTTGAGCATTTATTCTCCTATCTTTTCAGTAGTTGCTGGTCTAATAGAATGTATGGCTGGGCTTCAGGGCATTATGATGCTATAATTGACTTTTCTTGTTAAGGGGGCCCTTGCCATCAGCTCTAGTTTGCCCATTTGGGCAGAGGTCAATTATCTCATGCAAATGCCCTGTCGAATATGTGTTAATACTGTGGTATACAGTGTTGAAAAGAGTATCCAGAGGCATACAGTAAGAAATAATGGTTTATTTCGAGTGATGCATGTGCCCACCGGCTCCTTAGCACAACGCCTTCTGAACCAACAGTTTTCTACATTGCATCTTTCCTACAGTATTCCATGTTCTCCAGCATTGGATCTTTTATGGATTCACATGATGTGAATATTCCCCGTCAGGCTGGGGAACCTTGGTCATTTTAACTTAGTGTTTTCCTATGGAAAACTTCGACACTTCAGTGTCCTATCAATGTCCTTTTTGGGTGCTTTAGCCACCACCAATAGGACGTAGGGTATAAATAGCCCCACCCCCACGGCTTCCCTTCAGATTTCAACCGTCTCCAAACTGTTGGGATCACCTCATGCTCGTTGTGATTTCTGCACATTCTGGTGCGATTGGTTTGCGATGTCTTAAGGAAAATCTTTGTTCCGGCCCTGTGCAACTTGCGGGCTGAGGAAAGTGTATGAGGGGGATGGACATATGGACTGTCTCTATTGCCTTTACCCCCATCACTGCACCGAGTCTTGTGAGATCTGTAAAGGGTTTTCACAGAAGTCACTTAAGGACCGCAATCAGCGGTTGGTGTGTTGGCTGAACGAGGGTATCTACGGTTCCTCGGAGGTGGGGTCGGTTTGTAGCTTGGCATCTGAAAGGCCTGTTCAAGCAGCGGATCATCACCGGTTGATGGGAAGAGTGGTTGCTCCTCTTCGAGTAAATACCTATCGAAGGGGGCGTCTTCGTCCAAGCATGGTCGGTTGGACCAGTCACGAGGGTCTGGAGGTAGGCTCGAGAAGTCGGCGTCTCAGATGAAGGCCAAGAAAGACTCGTTGTTGAAACGCTTCTCTTCAGAGGTCCATCACAAGTCCTCCTCTAGTAGGGAGTCGTCTAAACATCGGTCCAATGGAGCCAGGCAGGTAGGATCGCCTGAAATATCTACACCACAGGTTGCGGTTGCAACTACGTCATCGTCGACGGGAGTCCCATCGTCAAAAGCTCCTTTGCCAGCTCCGATACTGTCGTCGACGGTTGTGTCTTCGGCTCCGGCAGGAGAAAAAGGCCAGATATTCTCATCATCGAGGATGGATACGGACAGCTTGCTGCCGACGAGTGACGGGCTTCTGCTTTTCACTCTCTTCTACCAGACACTATTCTACATCACGTCAGCTGAGCCTCCAGCTAAGAAGTCTCGGCCTGTCCCTGGGGGGAGACTGCATCGGAGGTGGAGGACAATCAGGAGCCGGTGTTGGGTCCGTCGGCCCTGGGCCTGCAGTGTGTTGGTCCATCGACGTCAATGGGTGTGGGGGCTGGTCCGTCCAGTTACCCGCTGGTGAATCCACAGGTGATGTTGTCACTCCAGGTGCTGTCCACATTGCAATCCTTGTTGGGCCATCTGGATTCCAGGTTGCCTCCTCTGAATGTAGCTGAGGTAAGGCCTATCCTCGAAGCCGCAGGTGTTCCTCCGCATTCGACGGCTGCAGCTAAATTGCCGGCTCCTCTGCAGGTGAACGAAGATCGTCCACGTTCCCATCCTGAAGAGGGTGAGTTGCCGGACTATGAATCGGACAGTGTGCCTAGGGAGACCATGTCTACTGACTCTTCATCGCCGTCGAGAGATCCGGCGTGGGATTCGGATGTTGAGATGGAACTTCCTCGTAGTCCGGCACAACCGTCTCCGCCCGATGATGTTGGGGCATTCCACGCCATGATGGCGAAGGCATGTGTGGAATTTGGGTTGGCTCCTGAGGAGGAGCGGCAGCAGTGTTTCCTGTTTGACCACATGGGCAAGAGACGGAAAGCTGTGTTCGCCGTGCCTATCCTGGACCATGTGTGGCAGGAGGACCTGCGCACGATGCGACACCCCTTCTCGGAACCAGCTGTCAAAGGGAGGCTGGAGAAGAGGTTTAAGGCCCCGGAACTGCTTCCGAAGTGCTTAGTGTCGCAGCCCACTCCTGAGTCGGTGGTTTCGGCCGCGACTAGCTGCAAAGCCAGAAGTCAGCACAAGTGTATTACCCCTCCTGACAGTGACACCAGGAGACAGAATGCCTTCGGTAAAAAGGTTTTGACTGTTGGGGTGACGACGGTGAAAGCGGCCAATTCTTTGGCGATCATAGCTCGCTACGATCGTGAGATGTGGCATCAGTTGCCACCTCTGCTAGAACATCTACCTGAGGAACACCGTAAAGCTGCCATGCTGTTGGTACGCGAAGGGGAGGAGGCGTCCAATCATAGTAATAACATTGCCGTGGACTTGACAGAATCTGGTTTTAAACAGATTAACAACGGCGTAGTGCTGCGTCGACAAGCCTGGCTTAAGTGCACAGACTTTGTTGTTTGGTGAGAAAATTGATGAGGCCCTCAAGGGTATGAAGGAGGACTCTGAGACTGCTAAGTCATTAGGAGCCTTGCAGAGTGGGTGCTCATTTCGCCCCTTTTGTCCCTTCCGTGGGGCATCGGGAAATGCCTGGTTTACTTCCCCCAGAGACCGGGGCTACAGTCGGTCTGGTTAATCCTCCCAGGGGTATAGGAGGTTGGCGCAGTTGAAGCAGAAGAGTCGGGACTTTCAGGCCTCCAGGAAAAGAGGTGGACAGGCCCCTTCCTCCAAGGGAAGACAAGTTAAGCCACAGCAATGACTGTCATCGGGGAAATCTGCTGGGGGGCAGGGTAGCACTACACATGGATGAGTGGTGCAAGATCACGTCAGACTGTTGGGTGTTGGACATAGTGCATTTAGGCCACTCCCTGAAGTGTTCCCCGGTCCCATTCCTCCAGTGTATACCATACAACATCACCTTCACATTCTATGACAGGAGGTTGTACTTATGCTACAGAAAGGGGCTATAGAATTGGTCCCTGTGGACAAGAAAGGCCAAGGGGTTTATTCCCGTTACTTTATGGTGAAGAAACCCAATGGCAAGTGGCGACCCATGCTGGATCTTCGGGCGTTCAAGACTCTGCAACGCCTGAAGTTCAAGATGCTCACGCTCAGGAAGTCGTTCGGTCTGTACAGCCGGGCGAGTTTCTGGCCTCGTTGGATCTACAGGACGCATATTTCCACATTCCTATGCGTTGATGGCACCGCAAGTTTCTGCGGTTTGTCGTAGGAGAAGATCATTACCAGTATAGAGTGTTCCCGTTCAGCTTAAAGTTGTCCCCCAGGACATTTACAAAATGTTTGGCGCCGGAGGTGGCGTGGCTCCGACAGGAAGGTCATCACGTCTACCCATACCTGGTCGACTGGTTGGTACGCGGTTCGTCGCCGAGGAGGCGCACGAAAGTCTCGGCGCTACCATGCAGCTGTTGCAATGGCTAGGCTTCGCCGTGAACTTCGAGAAGTCCTTTCTGTCACCTTCCGAGGACTTGGTTTTTCTTGGGGCAGAGTTTCAGACTCCGCTAGGTCTTGTGAGGCACTCGGGCAAGAGGGTTTTGAAGCTCAGGCAAAAAGCGGCAGAGTGGAAGATCGGTACAAGGGTGTCAGTCCGGACCTACATGTCACTGCTGGGGGCCATGGTGTCCTGCATTCCACTGGTGAAAAACTGTTGTCTCTTCATGAGGCCGGTACAGGAATTCCTCGCCGACCGATGGGCTCAGAGTCACGGATCGTGGTCCGACAAGGTGGTGATCGACAGCGATCTGGTGGAAGCTCTTCGATGGTGGCAGTGCTCGGACAATCTGGTTCGGGGCATGCCATTGCTGGAACCGGAATTCCACTTTACAATTGTGACGGATGCCCCTCAGACAGGATGGGGGGCGTATCTCGAGGACTCGAAAGGTCCATGGCCTGTGGTCTCGGGTGGAGTCGCGTTTCCATATCAATGTGCTTGAGTTGAGAGCGGTACATTGGGCCCTGAAATCGTTTCTGCCACGCATACGCGGTTCGGTGGTGAGGGTGTTGACAGACAATACCACCACAATGTTTTATCTCAGGAAACAGGAGGGCACGCATTCTAGGGTGCTGTCGAAAGAAGCACAAGAACTCTGGCATTGGACTCTGTTGCACGACATCAGTATTGTGGCTTTTCATCTGCCGGGAGTGTTGAATGTGCAAGCGGACATGCTTAGCGAGGAGGTAAACCAGCTCCACGAGTGGCAGCTGAAGGAGCAGCAGGTGTCCATGCTCTTCCAGAAATGGGGCTGTCCTTCGTTGGATCTCTTCACAACTAGGGAGAACAAGCAGTGCAAGGGGTTTGCCAGCAGGTGGGCTCATCCCGAGATGCGTTCACTTTCCCGTGGACAGACCAGTTCGTTTATGCATTTCCTCCGTTTCTGCTCATTCGACGAACCCTCCAGTGGATTCGGAGATACCCATGTCGTGTGATTCTGGTGACCCCATTCTGGGCCAGGCAGTCGTGGTTCTCGGATCTCCTTCATCTGTCTGTGACGGAGCCGATTCGGTTGGCAGTGACGCCGGACCTTCTGTCTCAGGACAAGGACGCTGTCTGGCACCACGATCCGGGATCTCTCAGCCTGACGGCTTGGCTCCTGACTTCTCAGAGTTTGGCCTGCTAAAGCTTTCTGGTGACTGTCCGCGCATTTTGGAGACAGCAATAGCTCCGTCCACGAATGCCTCCTATGTGTGTAAATGGAAAAGGTTTTGTGTGTGGTGTAAGGGCCAACCTGCGGTGAACCCTTTGAACATTTCGCCGGAGCAAGTTTTGCCATACTTATTGCAGTTGGCAGAAAAGGGTCTGGCATTCTCCTCCATAAAGGTAAACTTGGCAGCAATTTCTAGATTCACTCGTCAGCGGCATGCAGCGCCTCTGTTTAGTGATTGTCTCATCAAGCATTTCTTGAAGGGGTTGTTTCAGACCTTTCCTTCAGTCAAGAAGCTTCCTCCGGTGTGGAGCCTTAATGTGGTTCTGTCAGGTCTGATGAGACCTCCGTTTCAACCAATGTCGTCGACACCTTTGCAGTTTTTGTCGTCAAAGGTGGCTTTTCTGGTGGCCATTACTTTGCCCAGGAGGATGTCTGAGTTGCAAGCTTTGTTTGTGGACCCTCCATACTTGAGGTTCTTCAAGGACACGGTGGTGTTGGCTTCTAATCGGCACTTTATCCCAAAAGTGCCAACAACATTTCACAAACTCTCTTCTATTGTGTTACCCTCTTTCTTTGCTTCAGCCTCCATGCCTGCAGAGCAGTCTTTGCATTCGCTGGATGTGAAGAGGGCGTTGACATTTTTTTTTAATCGTACTCAGGAGTTCAGACTTTCTAAACAGCTGTTTGTGGCTTATGGAACATCCGTCAAGGGACAGGCAATCTCCAAGCAAGGACATTCTCGTTGGGTGTCGTCTGCTATCTCATTCTGCCACACTTAAGCTGGGAAGCTACTCGGTGGACTGCCGTCACGGGTTCCTCTTTGCCAGTGAAAAGAGTATCCGCAGGCATAAGGTAAGAAATAATGGTTTATTTCGAGTGATAAATTGGCCACCGGCTCCTTGGCACAATGCCTTCTGAATCAACAGTTTTATACATTGCATCTTTCCTACAGTATTTCATGTTCTACATTCCACATTCCCTGCCTGGTTCATCATGGAGTGTTGTCTGCAGAGCATTAAATGCTACAAGTGTTTATAACGAAATTAAAATAGTGACAAACTTTTTCAGTGAAGCATAAATAATGACAGAAAGTATAAATGGGATACAAGTATATGCGGGGAGATTAAAAGGGTCGGGGGGTTTTGCGGGGATTAGTAAAGCAGGGAAAACTGGGTGCTTGTCTTAATTCATGAAATACTTCCTTGATAATCGCGCTATATAACGTGTGTAATGAAGTAATGAAAAGGCTTGGAAATTAACTTTTTAGAAATGTGTAGATTGTATTCACTTTCTTTACCGACATTTTTATTGATAATTAGATACATAATTTATTATTGTGTTTTATTATAATAATGCTGATATTTTTGTATGGAATATGTGCAATAGTTCTTATGAACTAGTACCATGTTATATTAAATTAATTACAATAGTCTGCTAGATTATTTTCCCCTTTGTTGTGTTCTAGGTATAAATGACTCAAGTCATTCACTATCAGGCATGGACCGGCAGCTTCTTAGCGGTGGAGAAAACAATGAAAAGATAGTATGCAGAAGGGCTGCTTGCGTACCACCAGGCACCGTCTGATGGTCGCATTAACAGATGTATACTGGAAAGAATGAGAAGATGCCGATGGGTATCTCTGATTTGCACCTGCTACCTTTGATATGCACATGTGCAAGTGTAATTCACTCAGACTTTCTCGGGTGCATCTCAGAGATGCTCCAGGTATCCCCAGGTTGGCTCCAGTTTTAAGGCTTGTAGGTCACATAAAAGGTATCAGGTGTAACTGGGAGGTGCTCAGAGACGTCACCTGATTTGCTGCAATGGAGATTTTTTGGAGGCGGGGGCACCTGGTGTTTTGCAAGTATAGTGGATGTTGGCTGTAACCCAAATGTTTTCATTATTTTTGACTCGCTGTTTGACTTGAGCTGAGGCCTCAGACTGGTAAATTCCTAACCTCAAAAATCTGCGTGTCTGTAACAGAGACCTTTCACATTCTTTACACCCTTGTGAATGGTGTCCATTTTAAGAGACAGTTGATTTCCTGTTCAATGGAACAGATTCCCTGTCATGAAAAACTAGTCAGAGTATTCGTGTGTAAGCCTGACACTGGCGCGGATGTACCTGTGCGGACTTTACAAAATCGAACTTTTGAATACTTCGGCTAGTTTCTAAGAATGCCTAGGTTAGTGCTTAGTGGATGTTACACTTTGCACAGTAGCGGTGTGCAGACATAGGTGATTGCACGAAAGTAGGATACTGACGTGGGTGTACCTGGACTGAATGAAGGAGGATTGAGCTCCTTAGCAAATTGATGAGCATTCCAAGGTATGTGTTTGGTGGTTAATACACTTCGCACACTAGTGGCATGCATACATCTCTATAGGTCTTGTTAATAGACACTCCGGCTACAGTGACGTGGACTCAAGGTGTCCTACCAGCATTGAGAGCGTGCAAGCGCAGTTATTAACCTTTTACCACTTCTGTTCACGAAGGAATGAAACATCAATTAGGAGGTTTTGTACCTACACGTAAATTGGAACATACTTTGATTCTAGAGATCGTGAGCCACATTGAATAGGCCCAGTCTATGGATCTCTCTCCAGTGTGTGTCCGTGTAAACCTTGAATTTATAGCCGGTGTGCAGTCTTCCCATTCTGCAAAACAGACCACCTACATCGTGTTGAGCACGTTTTATATACAGATTACCTTGCGCCTGAAGAAGGGGTGTATCCCCGAAACGCGTAGAGCTTGACATTTTCATCTCATCACAAGAATATTGTTCACTTCTTTTCATGATGGCCGTGTTTGAAGTTTGTCATTATGTGTTCATAATTCATTGTTAACCAGAAATCACTGGATGAATTTACCTTTGTTCCATTGCTTAAATCTAATTATATGTTTTTGAAAGTCTAAATATTGTAATGACTGATTTTATATCAGCTTGAATGGTGTGCAGGGGCCGGGAGTGTCTTTAGAATTAGACATTTTTCCTTTTTTAACATTTACAAATTTGGAATTGTATCTCAATAGGTAGGTAAGCAATGGTCTCAGACATGAGGCAGCCTGCACTTCTCAAGTTCGAATCTGTTGGCACTGCCCGTCGTAGCCTTTCATGCTTCTGAGGACAATAAATTGAGTGCCGTTAAAGCTGCAAATAGAGGCGTCTAACATAAAGCGCTAGGCACAAATTATTTTTTATCTACTTTCTGTGTCGTATTGAGGTAAGTGATTCAAATCCTAGGTCTCACGCAGCCATTAGTGCTAAGGTCCCATCATGAATAGAATTTACCTATTGAAATCCCGTTGGTGAATGGAAAGGGTCGAGGAACCCGGCAATACCCAACCCCCTTGCTGGAACCCTAAAATGCCCATAGGAAATGATGCACCAAAACAGTGAGAGCCTCTTTTTGAGATTCATTTTTTTATTTTATTTTTTACTCCCTGTTTTACTGTTTTGGTTTGTTTAATTTCATGGAGCGTCCTGATAAGCCAATTGTAGGGCTACAAGCATTTGCTGATCAGCAAACCCCTAATAGCAATTAAATGCCTCCTTTTTGGAAAGAAATATAAATCCTCTTGGGGCATCACATAGCCTTTGCTAAGCAAGAGCTCTTTTAAGCGTGCCCATTTCTGCCCACATGCACTTAACAAAAACATCTGTATTCAATTACACTCACCCAAAGAATATTCATCCCGTTGTATCTGCTGCGATCCTTCCTATGCTGTGAACGCCATCAACAGCAGCGGACCAAGGACTTATTCCAATGGACGAACATACTGACGCACAGTCCTCAGCTCTCACACTACTCTGCTACTGTTAAAAGATGGCAGCCCAAATGCTGGCTATCCACACTCTGTACAGCGCTCTGCTGCTCTCAAGCTAGGTCCGCCCTTCAAACAATAAAATAAAATATGCCATTTTGTTTTTTTATGCAACAGGTTATCATACTGGCAGCCTAATTTGAAGCTTAAAAGATCATATGGTAGAAAACATCAGAGCCCACATCAGACCTTAAATGTCCATCTGCCTCGCATCGGCTAAAGCAGCATAAGTACCATGATATCAACATCACATTTTCTCAGAAAAGACCTTATAAGAACACACCCAAGATGAGGTGATACCAACCTATAAACCTGACAACAAGGCAGAATTTGTATCATTGGATCTTGGTGATGTTTCATGGTCTTTATACAGATCATGATGTATATCATTGTTTTCGATCCCCATTAACAGCCAACTATGCTCCGTTAGATATATTTCACAATCATTCTCAAAACTCTTTTTGGCAGAACTGTGAATGTAAAGGAAAACAGTCTATTTTGATTCTATTGCCAAAGACGAACCATTAAAGGCAAATGTGATGCATGGAGCTTATTACGGAAATAGTGTTGGGGATACAAAGTATGACTCGTCCTAACACAGCCATAAACTCGGCTTTCAAACTTTCATCAGAGGTGGTTTCTTACTATATCTTAAGTCGCACCACTAAGACATTCTTCAGAATCGAGGTTCAAGCAGGAGGACACAAAAGCAATTAATTTGGTAATTACAATTGTGAATATAAATTTCCCATAAATGTTTCCGTAATACTAAGTGTTTGTGATGCTGATATCACCAACATTGCTTAGTCCATATAAATATTTGGCTATCTCAAATGATCACCCCAGTGGAGTACGAGGCGTGGCGACCTCCCAGCCAATCCGAAAGCTTGGAATGTGTCTTTACCTCATGGTAAAGTCCCTGTACCTAGCCTCCTCGGAAGCGAGAGGCCACAATCTCCTCTGCCAGGACAGCAGGTAAATGTGCCCACGCTACCCTTTCCCTCCTTTCCCAACCCCAATTTCCACATTCCTCATGCCCCTAACCTGGCACTGCCTTGTCCCTTGCCAGATCTGGGAACACTCTGTCTTCCTGGCGCATCTCTGTCGGTGCATCTCTGGCACAGCAATGGCCGCCATAGAAAAGGAGAAAGCGTGTACTTCCCTTCTCCCAAGTCCATAGCAGCCATTTTGATTTGTGGTTATTTTTTAAGTTAAAATTCTGCAAACACGCTGTTTCTCAACATGAAGAAAATCTTTAGCATCCCAGTAAATCATTACGGGATGCTAATAGCAATACACTCCTCCAGGAGGGCGGCTTTACCCGCTGCTGGTAATTCCTGATCACCCGTTAAAACCCTTGCAAAATGACCCGGGCATTAACTGGCCCGGTAAAGGCCCCACCTGCTGGGGTTTATTGCTTAAGTAAAAATACTAATATCTTCTTCTATAGAAGTGGTTTACTCCATTAAGAAATAAAGCATTTGGTATGGATTCAACGCAGAGTGAAGCTACTATGAGCTCAGTCAAGGCAGCAGACAGAATCTGGGTTTTAGCATCTTATTCTAGAAGGACACACTGACATTCCAACACACTGATGTAAAGTGATCTACCAAACATGGGTAACACAATTGAGATATTTACATGTTGTCAGAGAGTCATTTACAACAAAAACTTCCACATCTCCCTCCTGTTAGTGTACTTAAAACTATGGCTATAGACTGATTCACCCAAGATGACTAGCAAAATTGTAGCTCTCCAGCGCATAATATCCAATATAATATAAAAAATAAAAAGGCACTGACCAAATGGAAAAACAATAGTTTTTGTAATAATGTTTTTGCATGGATAATGGTTTAATAGGAAATTATGTTTTAATTGTCATTGGTTAACACTGTCTCTTGACAAACTAATTGGTAGGGTAACACAAGCAGGCATCTAGTTTCTTAATGGTTCTTGCCTCATAGGAAAACCCTTCCAAAGTGTTGATGGACTTTAGGCATCCCATATGGTGATGGGCTATAGGATGAGGTGTTTCACTCACACCCGTCATCCTGTGAGTTTGAGGCAGCTTTGTTCAGAAGCCCAGTACAGTTCTCCAGCCGCATTAACCATGCGCAACCTCTGGCCCAAAGCTAGGCCTGCTTAAGTAGGAGTTAAATGCATTATTAATTCCCGTAGGAAAGAAAAAGCATGCACAGACCATGGGTTGGGTAAAGGAACTTTATTTATTCATTATTGCCGGCTCGAGTGGGCAATATAGCACCTTATGCGCCCACAAGCCTAGCTTATGGACTGAGTGAAACAAGGTCACATGAGAGGCTGGCACAGGCATTAATGTTATTAGAACACAGTGCTAGGTCGAAGGGCCGGGAGTGCCCAAGTCGTTTGGAAAAAACAAGCAGACGCCAAGCTTTCAATGCTCAATAGAGTGAGTGGTCAATTCCGTTTTCCCCGTTCTGTGTTCGAGCCCTGACGCAAAATGGAAGGGAGAGACTTGGCGTTGCAGCTGGACACAGAAAGCTGGCCATTGTTGCAGGCTAACCCGTGCCTCGGGCCACCTCATTCACGCATCCACACTTGCTCGCACACAGAGACAAAGAGACGCGTGTAGTGCTGATGAGGTCCCGGCAACAACTGCCGTACGGGACGTCTTTATTGCCTATGCGCAGGCGTGGCCATAACGAGGCTCGCAAATGCGCACTTATTGCTTGCAACGTAACAGCCATGAGGGTGGGGCAAGGGCAAAGTCAGAAAGGATACAGAGATGTGTCCGTGAAGTGGATGGGGACCCCAATGGAGGTGAGCATGGCATGAGGGAAGGGAGAGGATGCAGGAGAAGCACTACTGAGTGGACACTGGATTTCCAACCAGCAGGATCCATGGCTACTCGTAGCCATGGATTGCTTGTCAGGATTCCAATGTTCTACCCTGTGTTAAATTAGGTGGTGGAATGTACTATCAGTGCATGGTCTTTCAGAATGTTGGCTACAGTCTCATCTCACAATGCAGAGGACACCACTCTGGTAGTCTGCTGTGTTGGGCTGGGGTAAGCTGTGAAGCAAAGATTACAATGCTTGGTGAAAGAGCAAGGAAATGAGAAAGAGCAGTGTTGATCCTGAGGGGCTGCAGCTTCAGGCACACCAACAGGGCTAGCCCCAACAATGATATCTAAGGGAGCATTCCTAAAGTCAAGATGGTCATGCTGGTAGAGCGGCCCAGATAAAGAAGGAGCGGCACGCTGCCAGGGTGATGTTGCTGTAGTGAAACTCTGCGGTGGCCTACTGAAGTGCTGATCGCTGTACTGTAGGAAGTGACCTGATGGTAAAGCAGTGTGACATGGGTTCACTGCGGCAGCACAGCACCTCAACAGGTGAGTCAGGCCCTTGGTGTGTGGGCAAGAGATCTGGGTGCAGCTAATGCTGCAGGCGGAGGAGTGGGATCAGCTTACTGGCTCTTGGATGACTCCACCCCGCACCAAGGTCAGATGGGAGATATGCCCACACCCGTGTTGTGGTGGAGAGGGTTATGTGGGTACAGCATGCCACAGAGAACTTTGGTGGCATTCTCACCTGGGTAGGCATTGGCGTAGGTGTGTTGTGTGCTGCCCTGGTGTTTCGCAAAGTTAGAGCACTTCAGGCAGTCGATAAATGGAGGGCTATGGCGTCCCGCTGCAATAACGCATGCCATTCTACAACAATCCAATGGAGTAGACCTGCCTACCCACACCCTCGCAGGTGCATCGCCTGGGGGGAAAGTGGGAAGTGCTGGTGGCCTACTCTGCATTGAAAGGTGACTGTGGAAGTATTCAGACTACTAGCCTCCCAAGGTAAGACTAGATTGTGACTCGCTGTTGTGCCATATCAAATTAATACATAAACAACAATCGGGGTTCAGGCTTGCTCATATTGACTTACAGACCCACATGCTACGAATCATGGACAAGGGTAAATGGGGTATGCTGGTCTTACTCGATTTTATCCGCGGCCTTGGATCTTCCTGACCATGAACAGCTTCTGTGGTTCTTGGAACATGTTGGTAATTGCACAACAGCAATTGAAGGTCCAAAATTCTGTCGAGTATGAGCAGGATGCTAACAATCTCCGGACAGTTTACGACATCATGGAGTCCTGGATGACCACGAATTGGATGTACCTAAATGGCAGTAACACTGAAATACTTATCCTTGTCTCTCGGCAGGCTCGCGCTAAACTTAGCCAGAAATATAAAAATGTCCATATAAAAAAATGTGCCACCCTGGTTCAGGACAAGGTAAAAACACCAGGCCTTTCATTAGGGGGTTCCCTAAGCACAGAATCCCATGTGAACCAAATAAACAAGAGCTGTCACTACCACTTCCGACTGCTCAGCCACATCAGACCATTTGTCAATTAAAAAAACTGTTATTGCTAGAGCAACTATCCTCTCAAGGCTGTACAACGGCAACACCCTGTTGATTGGGGCTAACAGTTCTTGCCTGGCGAGATGCCAAACAATACAGAACAGCACAGTAAGAATCATCAAGAAGAAACCAAGGGGCGATCACATTTTGTCCGACATAAGAAACTTGCATTGGCTGGCGGTGAAGGAACGGATTACATTCAAATCTATAACTATTATCCACTTTTCCCTTCATGGGACTGCTCCATCATACTTGAAAGCTCAGTGCGTCCCAGGTAGATCTCTGTGCACGGAAAACCTTGGAAAAAAGAAAAAATGGACCAGTGTGGCACACCCTAATAGGAGGGATATAGATAATATATAGAATTATAGTTAGGAGAAGTTATGTGAAGAAAACTAAAGAATTTTGAGGTGCAGAGGAGAGGGGAACAACCTTGACACCTAGGTTGTGTAAGACAATGAGAAAAACAGCTAGGTTGCCAACTTGGGAACTCACGTCCCCTGCACACTTTCTAATGTCTGGAAGACCAGACCAGTAGTTAAATAATAATTTACACAGTATTTCACATGTTAATTACAAAGGAAATTGATTTTACTAGATTCACAAAAATGATTGTTCAAAGAAATAGGCTTTCAATCAAATAAGTTCACAAGAACTAGTCTTCATTTTATTCGTGATGTTGAAGCTGTGGAGGGCCCAACGCGTTTCGAGTGATTCAACACTCTTCATCAGGGGCAGATCAAGTTTCTAAAAACATATGTACAGTCATATTTGAATCAGAATTTTAAACATTGTATAACTCTTCCAAAAAAAAATTTCACCAAACAAACATTTTTATAGTCGCAGAATATATTCAAATACATAGGATATTTCTTGGTAAAACTATTATATCATTAACTGCAAAACTGTGTATGGGCACCCAATATCCATAAAAATTGCTGTCATGGTCATTCAGTCGATTACAACTTATTGGGGGTGAGATCACACTTAAAGTACTTCTGTGTCCCAACAAAATAGTCTCAAACCATTTTTAGAAAAGGAGGGAGTTTGTAAAACGAAGTAAGTTAACAAAAATAACCTTGTGATTGGAGTTTTATATACAGAAAATAGGAAGAGTGTCTGCCTAAAAAGCAGGAGTCTATGGATTACACGGGAGTAAAGTTTCTGGGTGTAGAAGCATAGTTGTATCTGTAAGACAGGGGTAAAGAAGATAAATACATCTTGTGACCCCAGTTATGAGTATTTAAAGCGCACAGGCGCCAAGAGAAACTTACAGATGTCATTGTGGTAAAGGCAACTGTTTGTATTAAGTTGATGTGATCAAAGCGAACTTCTTTTCTCGTGACCACCATCTATAGATACACCCAAGAAGGTATGGGCTGGAACTATGTCCAGATTCTGTAGAAAAAAATGAATAGGCAAAAAATGCTAGATGAGGTGTTTACCCATTACTTAAAGTCAAGAATAAGTGGTGCTTAGCAAAATGTCGCCTTGCACCCCGGTCAATTACACTTACCTAACGCTCTCCGTACACAAGCATGGAAACAGGAAGCCACAGGATCGTCCTATTCCATCCTGAGGTGCGGCGGCAAATTTATGACGAATATCTCTGTGATGTCATCACGCGCGTGCGACATCACTAACGGGATGTTTAACCGGATAAGGTTTTTATGTATAAAGTAGGGAGAAATGCCTCTGAAAACTGGCATTTGAAAACCTTGGGGAATGTTGAAGTCGATTTTTTTTTTGGCTATGTTGATTTAAGAAATTCAATTCGAAATCGCTGGGATTTTTTACATAGTGACATCATCACGCGTGCGCGTGAGTGACGTCACATGTAAACATCAAATTAACGTAAGCGGTCACAATAAGATGCACGGCATCGGAGTATACGTGAGTACACATATGAATGAATGACTAATGGCCAAAAAAGCCTAATGCTGCCTTAATGTTGCTCGGAGTTGTCATCCCAGTGGGGTCAAGTAAAACCTTGGGTCAGATCACTAGCACACGTTTCAGATGCTCGAATGGGCTGGATAGATCATTCCCTGTAAAGGCTGCTAAAACATGGAATGACCTAACGGTAGCTATCAGGCTAGAAGGTAACAGCAGTGCCTTCCGTAAGGTTCTGAAGACCACCCTCTCTAACTAATCCGGTGGTTTTGAGCAGGAGTTCTACAATCTGTGTTCACTTTTGTCCCGTTGATTCTATGTTCTGTCTGCTGTCTAAATGTTGCAGCCTAATGCCTGCGGGCTTCGGCGCACTACCAATAAACAAAATAAATATATTTCATGTCTTGCATGGGGCCTTTTCCTCTTGCTTGGGGTAGGGGCCTTAGCTACACTAAAATACTGCTGTACTTGCATCACAGAATATTAGAGTATTTCTCACAAGCCACGGCATAAAGGAAAGGATTCTTGCCATGGAGCTAGTTCCATGTGTGGCATCTGGAGGTCAACCTTCTTACACGTTTTCTTTTCCATCGAGACAATATGTGTGGCCAATATGCCATGGCAATTTATGCACTAAATCATGCCCCTAATCCTTATATTTTTGTTTTTAATGTCTTGTTCTGCTGGCATGTTTTTGAGTGTTTCATTGATGTAATTAGACTATCACTTAACATAAATATACAACGAAGCGGAGTGTGGTGTTGGGCACATTCTGTATGTTTTGTCTCATTGCTGCACACGGAGCACATGAGCATCCTATGTCTTTCTGACCCTACGTGGCAGCTGTCCTTATGCTGATTTACTCCTTAATGTCCTCTCTAGGAGCAAATCGCTGTTCCTCGCAGTCGCTTCTTTTTGAGCTCGAAATAGCACAGGCAGCTCAGCCCGTAGTGGCCATCGTAGTCAATTGTGAGGTCCTAGTCCAGAGAACTGGAGAGCTAGCTGTAGGTTTCAAACAACTGGCAGTGCAGTTCATCTGGGTTTTGTCAATAACTGTAATTCCGCCCATTGATCGGGCCACCCGCTGAGCAAGCATCCTTTCGTTTTCTCCCGACGAGTTATTAGTGGGGACACATCACAGAGAGCATGCTGCTACGACAGTGATTATACCCAACTGCAACTCTGATGTACGGTCATAAACCTGTGCCGTTCTGTTAACAACCACAGCCTAATTTCTCACGGTTTCTTCGCAAAGAACCTGACAAGCACTTGCATCTCGCCCACTGATCGGGCCATCTGCTAATTAAGCATCCTCATTGTGCCTGACATTTTACTAGTCAGACATTATATGCAATATGCTGCTGAGAGAGTGATTACACCCAAGTAGGACAAGGTGGCTTTTGCCATAGGAACTACGACCAAAGCTAGCAACCCTTGGCAATTCTAAAAGAAATATCCCTTTCGCTGACTATTTCTCACCTAACATGGAGAAGCAAATCAATGATCAATGATATTTACATCAAAAATTGGGGTAAACCATGTATATGAAGACTTGTTGGAAGAAATCCTCTCTCCTGAAGATGGCCGCAACATCTATTTCTGAATAGACACTCGAGAGAATGTCTAATTCGTTATATGGCCCAAACATGTCAACACACTATCTCTCAAAAGACTACTAAAGATAGCTGTCTGATTAATTAAGTTTTTTTAAAAGTATTGTTCACTGAGTGACGTACACCACTCTGATTCTATTTTTTAGTCCTTATTGTATTTGTATTTATGCAATATTTTTCAAACCCTTTTTGTATTATTAAAAACACCTATTTTTTGCTAAAAACCATTGCATATGTCTTTCCGCCTTTCTAGCTGGTCTTGGCTACTGAAAACACACCTTATTATGTTATGTGAATATTAACTTTTGTGTGACAAACACTCCAATCTCTTAGCTCTCAGGTGCGTGTAGAGAGGGGTAATCTATTCTCTGTGCTTGTTTGCACCTACTTCTCCTTATACACTCACATTTGAGAATTGTTCCCCCGGTAACAAAAAATTTGGGAGCTTACCCCGTTTTTTTATACTTGTTTGATATATGCATGCTTTTTGCTAAATACCCATCAAATGTAGAATTAAGTCTTGAGCTTGCCCGCGCCACCAAATGATGAACTAAGGGTACCTTAGGGAGACTCTAGTAGTTCAACTATTTGTGGATATCTGAGTCACGGTGGTCTGGGCGTTCCAGTATAGCATGCTAATACTTTACAGTAGGAACTGTAAAGGGTTTACATGCTATACTGAAACCTTTAATCTAGACTTCCAAGTCAGGAGTAAGTCAGAGTTAATCACAGTAACCTAAAAAAAAACTTTTGTTATATAGCTATCAGTGCCGTATTCCTACTGCTTCTAAGCGCTGTAATCATAGATGTTTTTACCCAACGTAATGGTACTTGGTTTATAAACTTAGGAAGGATCCTGGGATGAGTTGGCTTGTCTGGAGTCTTAGTGGTTGTGCACATCTAAAGCAGTCACTTAACTTGCTGAGCTATCTACCCTGATGGTGCTGTCATGCTGGCGGTGCATTAAGGACCCCCCACCCCCCTATAATTGCCTTTATTGTAGCACCGGCCTCTGCTTATTGGCGATAGCTGTGCAGCTATCACGGTGACTATTCTGTTGCTCAGTCATTTCTGCTGCTCCAAAAGTCGCATAAAAATAACATTTTCGGGAGTACAGTTAGCAGAGCAATTTAATATGCCTTTCGCTCGAGATCTTTTTAACTTGATATTTCCCAGGTGAGCCCAGCCAAGCTCGCGCCAGTGAGCAAGCAGAGCTTTTCAAACGAAAACAGGACCACCCAGCCAGAAGTCAGCATTGTATCTTTAATGGGACTCCAGCTTTACACTCGGGGTCATTTAGCGCAATGTAAATTATACAGTCCATGTGAATACGATATTTATGTTTAAGATGTTAAAGTGTTTCCACAATGGGTGTAAATGTTTAAAACATGTTTTGGGCCAAGGTGCCAAGATAATTTTTGGATGGTTATTTATACACCAGACGCGCTGGGTGTGGCATGGTGGTAGGCGGGGGAGCAAATACAGCCTGGTCGGCAGAAACACTCCTGGACTTTAGGCCTCTGTTTGCGGAAGGTTGCAGTAACATTTTTCTGTGAAAACCTACAGCACTGCGCGCGGCAAGATAGTTATTTACTAACACCTCTATTCATGAATTTACATTTTTTGCAATTAAGGCTATTAGTCGTTTCCCTCAGTCTTTACCCGAGTTATGTTTATTGAGAAAGCAGAAACTAGAAAAACAAGTGAGTATCGGTTTACCTGCAAGGCCGGGCCTGTTTGCTCCAGTTATTGAGTATGCTTTATGGTTTAATAATGACTGATGTTAAAATGGTGGCTTATTACGCTAGTCTGGATGACTGGAGACCCCATTCAGAACTTGCCACACAAGTGCTATGTCTACTCCTATGCCGGTATGACTCCACCTTCCACTACCATGATTGGGGCCACACATGGCTATGTTGTCATTAAGTCTGTGCTGTATTACCGCAGGTGCAAGAGGGCTTTGTGTGTCCTACTCCTAGGCCTCTTTTCAAGGAAGTTCCTATGACATGACACAGGCATTACCAGTCTGTCCTCTAGTTCTATGCACTTGTGGGTTGCCATGGCCTTTCTGTCCATACGCCTCACCAAGCTTTTCATGTTGGGGAAGAGAATCATTTGAAAGTCAGAAAAGCATTCTCTGCATTAAGGAGTCTTTATGATCTCTGATCATTATCTGCTACTACACTCTATAAAGTGACCTCTGGTTACAGCGAAGGGCGTTTTTTAAAATAATCTTCTCTTCCTTGATTTGAGTACATGCGACAGAATGCCATCTGTGGGGGTGAAATATCCTTTGCTTTTTTTAAATGTAAAATAATGTAGGCAGCCTGGTTTGTGAGCAGGAAAGGGCCCATACCCAGAAGACATTCCAAATGGGACTAGAAGCAATTGAGGTTGGGTAGATCAAGCTTGGAGGCGTTGATAGTGACTGACAACGCCACGTCTCTACTACATAAGAAGCAATATTACTATGTGCATGCAAACAAGGCCATTAAGCTGTTGACGAAGTTGAGATCCAGGAACCATGTGACGGGTATCAGGGACTCCTACAGGACCTTGCAGTTCTCAGACGACGGGAAGATCAAAGCATTTTCGGTATTTCATGAGTGCATGATGGCCTCTGAGAATCTGGCCTTAGGTGAGCAGATTCTCATTTAGCTTATGCTGGCCTCCCTAGGCTCTGCAAGAACAGTTGGAGCTCCCTAATACGGCAAAGAGAATTGACAAGGCAATCAGTTTGCTGCTTCATTAGAAGGGCCCCATGCCTTTACTCTGCTATTCTATAAAACCTTTAAGGCCCAGTTGTTCGCTTGATGATACTTTTTACTTCCTTCTTGCATTCACAGGAGGTGTCGGACACCATGGGGGACTCCTCCTTGTCCTTGATAAAGCCTGGTAAAGATGCTACATTGTGCGATTCCTAACCCCAATTACCCTCCTGAACACAAACGGCAAAATGTATTCTAAAGTATTGGTATCTCGGCTGATAGCGGGCCTTAATCAGACAGGATTTATTGTGGGTAGGAGTATGCATGATAACATCAGGAAAGCTAAAAATGATGTGGAAGCTGGGCGTTGGCGTGGGATACCAATAATGCTACTTGAACTTGATGCTAACAAAGGCCTGTGATCACGTGGACTGGGGCTTTATCCAGACGGTGCTCCAGAAGTTTGGGTTTGGCCCCACATTTATTGCCAGTCTTTGCCTGTTACATATTCCCGAAAATGAGGATATGCCTCAATGGGCTTTATTCCCGTTACATATCAATCGCTAGAGGCACCATTCAAGGGTCTCCTCTGTCCCCCCACATCTTTGCTCTCATATTGGAGCACTGTCCACTCCAATTAGAAGCAACACAGGAAATGGGGATATCCCGATTGAACAGATGGATTATAAGGATGCCTTATATGCGGACAACGTTTTGTTGATGATGTTGCATAGTCGCTCGTCACTGTCAGCGTTGATGTTGGAACTGGAACAGTTTGAACAAGCCTCTGGCTTCCTTGTGAATCTGTCCACATCCATGGGACTACATTTCTTGGAGTCCTCGGATGAAATGGCCAGGATTCGAAGCAAGTGTCCTTTTTCCTGGAGTGATGACTATCTGGGGGTTAGGTTGACGCCTACCGCAGGTTTGTACAAGGCTAATATCCCCTCCTTGCTTAAAGGGTTCCATGTAATAATGTCCCCACAAAAATGTCTCCTGACAAAAAAGTCACTGTTTTTTGCGGAGTATTATTACATTGAGCATGCGGGGACACCTCCGCAACCCACAAATTGTTTTATTTTTAACATGGGGAGCAGAGGACATCCCTGCAACCTATCCGCATACATAATGTCACCATATATAATGTCACCAATGGCTTTTCCTGCCAACATTACGTATGGGGACATTATTACCTGATACCGCTTAAAGATCTGGCTGAGGACCTGTTGGGAAACCAGGAGATTTCCTGGATGGATTGGATCACAGCAGTCAAAATTAATGTCTTTCCCAGATTTTTGTACTCCACGATGGCTCTTCTGATTCTGACCCGCGCTCCGACATTCGATCCCTTCACCAAAAGATGGTGAAATTTGTGTGATCGGATCATAAGACTCAGACGGCCAGACAGGCTCTGCATGCAGACAAATATGGAGGGGGCTTGGGCCTTCTGGTTCGTCACCGTTATGTTATGGCAGCCAATTTATCACACCTTTGATTGAGCAATCATTCTCTACACTTACTGTAGAGGAGGAACCAAATGCCTCTACCAGAAGTTCTGCCCCTATTATGCCTATATTTTGGAAGCCGGAAATTGCGACATGCACAACACCGATAATGATAGCTATACCGCGAAAGATCTTCGAAACAATGTATCCATTGAGAAAGCCTTATAAGATGTACCCACGGATAGATGACGGTCTCTTAAGCGAGATCCTTGAAGATGTATCAAGATGCATAAAAGAGACGATGGGTGGCATCACATGAGGTGAAGACGACGCACTAAGAAGAATGGCCAAAGAGAATGTATAGACCTTATGGAATCTGATGACAAAATGAAGAATGGAGTAACCTTTAATGTGTGTAATGAAGATTGCACATACGAAGAGCACTCAAGAAAATATAAGTTGTTTTTAACTGTACAGATGCTGCAACGCAAGTAGATGAAGTAATCATGAAGGCTGGCTAGAAGTAGTGAATAGACTGGAGGCGGTTCTGCCAATAATACATGTATAGAATCTGGATATATGGTGTCACAACTTTAGTAAGCCAGGACCCGTGAAAGAGAAGGGCTGAAAATATGGTGCAGCAGAGATAACAGCAGAAAATCGAGGAAGGATTGAGAAGGCTGTCTGGCCCAGTGTTAAGGGTTGGGGCAGCCAAGAACTGGTATTCAAGGAGATACAAAGAACGTGAAAAGCGAGGCAAGCTCTTGTTAAGGTGCAGACACTGAGTGCCACGTTATATTCATTTAATATCATTAAATGCGAAGAAGGAGCTAAAACACGGTCTCCTGTCACATGGGCTGGATGGAAATAGAACATGGGCAAGCAGCACCGAGACTTGAAGATAAGAACGTGTTCGCACTCCCTTATATTCTCAGAAGCAGTGATACTTTGCAAGGCCAAGTTCAAAGACAATTCAAATGGCAGAAGGCATGAGTGATGATGGATGATGGGCTAATTGGGTGGGGAAGCATGGTCAAGTCCACCCACCAGCATCTGGGGTACCAGATTGCGTGCTGCTAGCGAAGTGAATATTCTAGAAGGGTACAAGCATGCCAACCAATTATAGAGGGCCATGTTTTGAAGAACTCTATAGTTTGAGAGCCAATGATGTGTCATGTATCTAAAAAATATTGAGGATGACTTGCACAAGGGGTGGGCATAAATTGTCCACCTGACTATAGAGACCCAATCCCAACCCAATCCCCTACAGAAAGTATACTTAGATGTTCCCCGTAGACCAACCACAATCCTAAATGTTTTCTTAGTTTGCCAAGTAGTATGACATCATGTTCGAAGGGGTTTCGCTATGAAAGTGTTATTTTTTATGTGATGCATTGAGATTATGCTGTGAGACATCAGTTTATGTCCGTTGTACTCCCTGTTTTAGACAATTGAGAATAAAACAGATTACCTTTGCCAACTTCCTGAGTTGGTTTTATTATAGGTGTAAAAGTTATTCTGCATCCCCATCCATCTAACAACGCGCTACCTCATTTTTAAGGGCCTAACGGCGCCTTTCGGGCTGGCACCGTAACTCTCCTTGCCTCTTCATTGGAGTTGCTTTCTTACTGGGATGAGGCTATCTAGCTATGGGGGTTTCCTGGAGGTATGGGCCCGTTGCCAATCTTCGGTAACCCTGATTTCTCCCTGTGTCTAGCTGATGGGGACTTTGGAGCATGGAATGGGGAGGACTTGATCGTTTGAGGAAGCTGTATCATGGGGATGCTCCAGTGACATATAAGGAATGTAAGGCTGAGTTTGGGGACACTGAGTCTGAGCTGTTTAGCTATTACCAACTGAGACACTGGGTGGCTAGCTCATCTGTTGCCTACTGCATTGGAACTCACTTCATGGGAGAGTGGCCTAAAAAAAGTAGATAGATTGTATAAATTACTGGACAGACCTGACCCGGTGTTGCAGCTTTATGGGAGAAGGATTCGGCTGGTCGATTTCTGATGAGTATTGGGGTAGGATTTGGGAAATGGCCGCCATGGCGTCCCACTACGTGTGGAACAAAGAGAATGCATATAACGTCTTTTTTTGGTGGTACATGTACCCATCTCCCCTCTATGCTGGAGAGATTGTGGTTTAGAGGGTGACTTTTTACACCTCGGGTGGAGCTGTGGGAGGGCCCGGCTATTTCGGAAGGAAGTGCTGACGTAAATAAGGACATTACCGTGTTACAGTTGCTAATGGACCCCTTGGTGGTTTTGTTGGGTGAGACAGTGGAGTCTGTCTACCCTTTGCGTGGGAGACCAGGCCAGTATTATTGAGCTGATGTTCATTAATGCTAGCTCCAAGTGTGCAAGCTTACATGGACCTCCTCTGACCAGATCACTACTTACTTTGCTGCTTCATTATTGTATTATTTTGACACCCTGCCACTGTATTTGCTTTCGATTTGGTTTGAATGTTTGTACTTTGTTGAAATCTTTGGAAAATATGTTAAACTTTGTTTTAAAATGAGGTAGGTACATCGCCCTCTGAAAGTGGGGTCTGCTAATCAGGCCCCCCTTTCATAATGCTCCAAGCTACAAAGTATAGTGCAAACATGTAACTGTTCTGAGCCTGTCTGCCACTGCTCAACAGCTGCTTGTAGTTTTGCATTATGACAGTGACAAAGTGGCATGTGCATAACTGGCAAAAGCTGACGGAACCAAACATCCCACAATAAGGGTCTGCCTTTTACTGTCGGCAGTCCTATGAATACAATTATATTATTGTGTGTAGGTGGCTGCAGACATTTTAAATATAAGCCATGTATGGCTTTGACATGGTGGTCTCTGGGAATCCACAATTATATTGGCCAAAACCTATTGGAATTATTATAAGCTCAGTTGCTAGTGACTCACTGACTGGGTCTTATGTGTATCAGCATCTGGGAACTGCGCTTTGCCCAAAACATCAATTTGGATTCAGCTCACGAAACCCCACTGATCTCTCTGGGAAGGCTTGTCACCTGCTCTGAAAGGCAGTAAATCTCCCAATGTGGGTATCTGGGAACTACCTCTTCAACTTTCTTCCTAAACTGAGCACTGCAGTCCTGCCTTTTACATCTTGGCCGCACTGCCAGCTCTCCATTACACTGGTGTGTGTGAGCAGGAGCTCCACACCATCATGGCCGCCCCTCCAATCCCCAATCTGCTGGGAGACTCGCCTCCTCAACCAGCCTCTGACAAGCCATGCCATTGGTTGGGAGCATCTTCATCCGCAGAAGCTGGAGTGAGCCAGATGGCAGAGCCGGCCTCGTCCGACCTCGAATGCCGACATAAAAGGCGTAGTACCCCTGTCTGGGGTTGTACGGGCGTGTACGGTGCACCAAAGCTAAACCCCTTTGCACTCTATTGTTCACTGCTGCTTCTTGCAGGTTCACAAAGACTTTTCCTTGATTGAAGCAGGTGAGTGGTAAAGCATTGAACTTACCTGTCACTCTTGTCTGCCTGCACTTTGCCTCTCTCCAGCTGCCCCCCACTTTCTCCCTGCACACCTCCTTCCAGTTGCATCCTCTGCCACCGGTCGCCCTTCCCTTTCGGTTCACTCAGGCCGGATAACCTCATCTACACTAAATTACAGAGGCTGCTCACCTCATCTTCACACTTCAATGGCAATTACCAGGTAGACCGGCTACCGTCTTCGTTCTTGGTTTAACCTGCTGGTCTGCATACCTACTCCAATGCCTGACGCTGCCAATGCAGCCTGTGCTATGTGGGGTATGTTCAGCTGGCTTGTGCTCTGTTTGTCCATGCCCCACTGCTCCCTCTGGAATTTTGTCGCCCCTGCATGCCTACCGCACTCACCAAGAAATGAGTCTCCTTGGGGGTTATCTCGCAAAGCTAGCTGCTCTCCTGCAGTCCTGATGCCAGGAGGAAAGTCCTACTATCGATTGTCATGACCCTCCTTGAAACAGTTTGGTTGACCATTAGTGCTCACGCCTTGCACATATGCACTTGGCTCTAGGCCACTATAACTTGCCTGTAATGCTCTGATTTCCCCTCCAGCCTTGCGCTGTACCTACAATTTGCTGGAAACCTCACTGTTTGTTTCCTGTACTTTACCTGATACTGCTTTTTCAGGACATGTGCCGTACATTAATTTGCATGCAATCCATTGGACTATGACTGCAGCGTAGTGCTGCACATACAATTGCCTGCAACATGCCTGACTGTCCGCTCAGCCCTATGCTGTACATCGAATCTGCAAGTGACTTACCTGAATATGACTTCAGCCTTGTGCTGCACCCACAATTGCATGTAACCTACCTTGTCTATGCCTGCTCAGCCTTTGTGCTGTACATTTAACTTGTCTGCAATGTATCAGGACTATGACATCATCCTTGTGTTGCAGATGTGATATAACACCTTATCCATTGTAACTAGCGCCTAGATGCCTCAGGGCTTTGTGTGCTGCTATAAATGCAAAAATAAAATAAAATAGGAGTACTGCCAGGACAATGACGAGCTCCCACGAGGTTGGTAATTAATCAAGACTCTTATGTAGGCATGCAGGAAAAGAGGGAGGAGTAGAGTACCTAGGAGAGGACTGTCCTGCAAGAGAGTGGTTCCATCATCTTGGGATCTGTTGAGGCTTGAAACCTTCGTGTCCACCCTTCTCACCTCCAGCAGACAAAGCACGCTGGGTATGACAACCCTGTGCAGTAGATTCTGTAAAAGAATTCAGGATCTGACCCTTTACAGAATGCTGGAAGCGAATTATTCCACTATAGCAGATTGATTTTTGTAAAGTCTTCTTCCATAGAGGTGAAGACAAAACCTTATAGAAAAGGACAAGCCTCATCACTCAACCATCAGATAGGAACATTTGAGGGGACCTGCTGGCTGTACAAAGCCTACAGCAAGCTGAGACCAGTAGTATGTAGGTGCCTGTAAATTGGAGATGACAGACACTGCAAGTGCTGTAAAAAGAAAATCTTCCTGTCTGGGAAATGCAGATCAAGGACCTACCTTGCCTCTAGAGACCCGGGACGGGGTCCCCCTGCAACCAGAAGTGAAGGACATGGTTTTCCAGCTTTGGTTGGTTGTTGAGTCGGCTCGACCGTTTCAAGGTGCTTGTCGAGCCACTGCAAGTACCTGTTCCTGCCTTTGAGATTTGCCACATTTAATCTGCTCTTGAGCTGCTGACTTGACTATTCATCTGCCTGCGCTCGTTCCATTTTCGAGCTGATCACGACTGAAGAACCACCTCGCATCATTGGACTGTTTAGTGCCAACGTGACCAACTCAACACACCGACTTAATCATTGCCTGTTCTTCAACCGATTCGAGCCAATCACAGCCACAGGACAGAGGACCGCACTGTATCAATGGAGCATCTGCTGTCGACTCATTTGTTTCAACGCCCGTAATCCATTGAGAGCAAGTGACTCAAAATAAAGCATCACCTAAACATAGCATAAATTGGTCGATGTTATGTGGTGTGTGTTACTGAGAACATACAGAAATAAAGCAATCTCATGGCTATCAAATTATTTAAAGAAATCAGTCCAGCAAAAAATGGCAATAGGTTTCGCTTGATATAATAGCTGGGTGTATGGAGGATGGCGAGACACACATAACAAGCCTATCTGCCAAAAAATACTAAAGTGCGAATGGCAAAGCAATCCTTTTGGTGTTATTTGTATTATGTCCATTTATTTTATTTATATGTCCAATCAGCTCAGCACCGGCAGATGGGCAGGCACACAATCGGCCCCACAAACAATGCATGTGGTCCGATGTTCAAGGAAGTTGGCACGTAAAACGTTACTTCACAGAGGGTGCAAAGAATTGTTTTTGCCATACTATTGAAATATCCATTTAAAAAATGAATGTATTTAAGTATGTATGATATTCATTAAGTGCAAACCTATCTGGGGACACACCCAAGTAATAGTAAGTAGAGGTAATAGCACAGGATGGTGGAAATCTGCAGTGTATGAAAAAGGACATGCTGGTTATTGTTGTACGCTTCAGTGCAGCATGCTTGGGTGTCCCTTCTTCCTTTTGTGGTTGATGGAACATGACATAGGGTTTCCTGCCAGCGATCCATTAAAATGTCGCTATAGCCTTGTATGGAATTTGCAAAGGAGCTGTGACATATCAACTTCCGGGGCACCAGTGGTCCAGGGATGAATATCGGTTTCTAAACCATCAATCAACCCCACACCTCTAGTACACCAGAAGGGATCCGAACAGATTGGAATACAAGTAAATTATAAGATCTCCTTATCCAATTTTGGTAACGTGGACGGAACAGCAGGCTTATCTCTGCAAGGTAGGTCCTTGGTTAGTTGCAACACAGTGAAAATACAGTTATTACCCAATGATAAAAGGGAGTGTCCAGTCAAGGTTGTATAAAAATATCTACTTGTTTATTACTACAACAGACAGTTCTAGCACACTACAATTGCAACCCGCACTGTGAAGGAGCACGGAGGACAGACGGTTTCACAAAGGAACGGGATGCACTCTAGATACTGACAGGAGGGTAGTTGGTAACGCAATCGGTCTTACTGTTCAAGGTTATTTGGTTTCCAAACCAAGGTTTCAAGTGGTCATAACTGTCTCTAGGGGCCTTCGGAGAAGGACCAGGGGGCAGAACCACAATGTACCTGGTGTTGAAGAAGTTTGTGGTGCTCGACAGTGTCGAAGCAGATACAGGGCGCTTCACAGCCTGTAAGACAGATTTCTTTGTGGGAGACAGCTCCGGGTACCAGGCGGCAGGCAGTTTGGCAAGCGAGGCTGGATGGACATCTGCAAGCTGTCCGGCACGGCGGCTCAGGGGCTAGAATCATTGTCTCTGCTGGTTGCCAGATCTGGAAGGCTGGTTGAGGTGTCTTGGACGGCTCTGGTGACTGCGGCATGACAACAGTCAGCTGTGCAACCTGTTGTCACTTAGTACATGGTAATCACTAACTTGCTTCCTATTGGTACTCTAATTCCTTAACACATGATGGTGTCTCCTTCCTCCTAATGTGGGGTACATTTAAGGCCTAAGGCAGAACCCCCCCCCCCCCCTCCGACAAAAACTGCATTTCAGCAGTCATCCAAAAATGGCTGTGCTTTGGTCTGCTGAGCACATATGGGGCGAGAGTTGAACACAGCAACCCCAAGAATAGCTGCATTTGGTTGTCATGCACATGAATCCAGAGAATAAAACTCAAAATCAGAATGGCTGTGCATTACTGTTCTGTCATTTAAATATTCAAGACTGCACAGGAAAATGACTTGCATTTAGAACGGCATCACACTGGTGCTACTTTCATTTTTAACATCACACAGTTTGGTTCTATTAAAAACACAGGCCTGTCGGTGAATTTCATTTTGAACACCATCATATAAGACCATCCCTCCCAGAACGGCATTGATTCTTCAGTAAAGTCCATGAAAAGCAAATAATTGCTGCTTCCAGTCTGCACGGCTTGGATTTACTTTTTGAAATAAATCAACACACGCAAAGTACTTTAAAGAAAAGATGTTCTCTCTTGCCTTTGTCTACCAAGAAACCATTTCCAAGCATATCCCTGTGTCCAGAAACTGACCAGATATATAAAAAGCCTTTCAGAAAGTAAATTCCAAGGGAGCTGTGTGTAGGAAAAAACGCATTTTGTGAAATGAGCAGGAAAGAAAAAGAACACGTGTAAATCTGCTTTTGCAGGAAAATGACATTTTGAAAACTAAATGTGAAATAATACCATTACTCACACAGAAACAGTATTATATATGTGGGGATGGGGTTGGCTGTGAAATGTATATTATATTTATTCCCAAAAAGACTTGGTTTCTGTTGAAAGAAAGACAAAAAAATGTTTAAACCAGCAGAACAGGTTTGGCCTAGGCAGGCACTTCAAAGTTGATCTGGCACCCATGGGAAAAGAATTCCCTCCACAAATGGACCATCCACCATGAGCATATGAATGGGCCAAAGTGTGGTAGTTCGCGCACTCGACAGACTGACTGGCTGCTCTGCCAGAACGAACAAAGGAGGCCAAGATAGGCTGGGCATGACAGTAAGGTGGAAGGGAGGGGTGAAGGGGGAACTGTCAAAAACTTAAAAATACATCATAAAAAACTCTTTGTTGCCAGCCAAGTTTGGCAGAGACAGTTGCTGTGGGAGTTGTAAAGACCGCCCACATCTGGGACAAATCCAGCCCATTTGATTTAAAGACCTTTTCATATTAAGACATTTCTCCCAATGACCTGAATTAGCAATAATGTTATATTATGCCAGTATTTTATGTGAGTTATGGACAAACGCAAAGAGACTAAGCACTTGTTCCTATCGCCTGCAGAACTGGAATGGCAGAAAAAATGCAATTCTGGGGGGAGCGTAAATGGCACAGATATTAAACTTGGGGAAAATATGCCAAATACTATTATGCATATGTATAACCATTTGCAGAATTTTAGATAAAATGTTTCTCCTGGAAACGGCAAAATTGTGCCCAAGGACGAGGCAACATTGTACAGAATTGCCGTTTGAACCACCATATTCCTTGTAAAATATCTGCCCATCTGCTTTTTATGATGGTGACTATTGTAAATATGATGTTTTGTTCCGTAGCCCACTTTTGTGAGACAAAGGGAGTCATAAAAATGCACACACCTAAGGAGAGGTCACTTTCCTTGAACCAATCAGCCCGCATGGAGGAGGGGACACCCGTAGCCTGGCCTATCCCATGCAAGGGGTAGGTCCAGAGTATTTCTGCCCAGATTGTAAAGTTCTGTGATGTCATTCTGGATATATATGGGGTAGGCATGGAGACACAGGGATAGTCAACATTCAAAATTCACCCTTCAAGATTCCAAGACTCCAGATCCATATCCAGGCAGTACCACCTATCCTGACCCAGGCATACCCAATAATCCAGGGAGAAAGAAGCAAAGGCAACTGATCCTCTTTAGGAGAATCCAGTGACTAGACCTTTTGCCCAACTGACTTATCCCACTGTCCACAGTGGCCAGACTTTGCCCAGCTGTCCCCCATCAGGAGAGCCCAGCTGACCCAGTAACCAGAGCTCTTGACCCTGTTGCCCGTGACCAGATCAGTGACCCCGCCATCTAGAGACCCTGCTGGCTGACCAAATTACCAGACCCAAGCTTGTCGTTTAAGTATCCCATCACCCAGTACCCAAAACTGCATATCCCGCTATCTTACCTTGCACCCTGTTCAAAGCTTATTCAAATCCCATAAAAATTCTATTCAAATCCCATAAAAACCCTAGTCATTTTCCAAATTTCCAGTATCCTCTGTTCCCCCTTTCCCTAGAAGAAACTGTTTAGTCTATATCTGTTAGCATATTTGTTTTTTATTTTCTTCATTTACCTGTGTAAGTCCCTAGTATCATTTGGAATAAATTAAATAATTCCCCATTGAAAACTCACGTTCATTATTGTTGCAGTTCGAAAGTCACATATTCTGTCAAGTGTTTTTACTAATTATAGCCTTAAAATATATTTTCAGTAGAACAAATCATTGTGCTAACAAAACCGCTTTTGCCAGTGTATTTGCTTTCCCGTAAAAATTCCAATTTGCCCTTCCCATAATAAAACCTATATCATCCCATAAGAGTCATCCCTACCCCTTAGCATCCTATCTGTTCTGTGTCTTTGTTCCCATCCCAAAAATCGATTTCCGATTTTGTCTGCTAAGCCCATTTTCTTAGCTGTTTGCCAGTTTAAAGCCTGTGTGAAATAAAAAATTGCAATTTTGCCACGTGTGATATTTGTTGCATTGTTTTCCTCCCAAAATCAATCCTCTCACCTGTGTCCATGTTGCTTTAGTGCTCTGATCACTAGCCTCCAAGCTTCCTTGTCTCCTTAGCGCAGCCACACGAAATTCAGTCCTATCGATCCTACCGCAAATGTAAACTGATCTCTAAATAACAAGTGCAATCCGAGTATGCTATTTTGCTCAATTTGAAGGTTTTCATTTTTTGTTTTTGATTTCCCGTTCCGGGGTGGTGGGTCGAATTTAAAAAACGATTTTCCCCTTTTCTTGCTGACCCCTTGCCACTGCTTTCCATCCACACAGAATTTAGTTAGCAGGTGTTTGGGGGAGTGTTTTTTGCAGGGGGAGTGCATAACATGTGAGCCATCTATGAGTGTGAAAAAAAGTGATTTTGCTTCCATTTCTATTTAAGGTTTATGTAGAAGTGTCAGAAAGTTGAATTACTTGTATTATTACATTTTGCATTATATTGTCACCACAATGGTGATTGCAGCCAAAAAATGTGTTTCACTTTGATTTTTCTTTTGAATTTTAAAAACAAATATTTCTTAGTTACACACTGGCCAGGTTCATGGTCCACTACGACACAGGGTATTTGTCAAGGTGGGTGTGAGACGGCTTGGGTGCCCCTTCAAGAAAGAATCCAGGGTTCAAATAAAAATGAAAGGCGTGTTTTATTGTGCGCCACCTTCAGTGTTAGTAGAAGTTGTCCCTGGCTGGGGTGTGCCGTACGATAAAATCTGTTACACTAACAAAGGGACCCACTCATTGTTGTAAAGATGTCTTTCTATGAAATATTATTTGTCTTACCTTCCTGGCATTTCTACTCTGCTAACAAAGCTTTTCAAGAAGCCATTTCAAATAGATTCTTCTCTTTCTTCTACGAGTGGCCTATAGAGACCTAAAAGTGACTCTCCTCCTCCGAAAGACACTTCTTCAAATCCTACCAAGCACAAACCATCTTAATGGAATTGAGGGTTCTTAAGAGCTTCATGCAAACAATGAGTTACAACTGGGTGATAGGTGGTCTTCCTTTAAGACTAGTTCCTTTGAGACCAGAATTGAAGAGGTGGAAAGAAGAATCAGTAATGCTGTAGACATTTCCTTCCGTCATACAACTCGAAACTACACACAATGACTTCCAGAAACATGTTGAAACATTTCAGCAAGAGGAATAACGTTGGCTTTATTGGCATTCTGGGGAGAGCAAAGGGGGAAGACAATATGTTATATTTTTTTACATTTTGGAAATTACCACACGTTAAATATTCAAAGAGTTCATAGAATTGGCACAAAGGTACCCTCTTGATAAACAAGGTCCTGGGATGTTAATTTGATTACTAAACAGGTACACATGGTAATCGGCAAAGTAAGAGAAACTAACTGTTTTGAATTGAAAATAGCATCTGTATCTCACAAGATGCTTTGAATGCTATAGCCCTACAGGAGTTCTTAAATGTGTGACCAGCCTTAAAACAACTACATTCTAAGTATATGGTCATTCACCCAACCACTTCTGTATTTGATAGTCCTCGCGATCTAACACAATGTATATGCTTGTTCAAAATGGAATATATGGAGATTTCCCCAATGTCTGGTAATCAGTTATCTTCCACCTCAAATGGTTAACCTAGATGTCTAATCCATTGTTATTATACGAATCATATTTTTTAAATGCTTCGCTTTTCTCTGCTGAAATGCCCCATTTTTGCTGAGGCAGTAGTACGATGTCGGTTGGCAATGCTGTTTTTTTCTTTTTCCTCTTTAGCTTGAACCTTTGTGGCATCGCTGTTTTGTTGCCATTCTATATCAGAGTGCTTTTATTAACCAGCTGGTTGGATATTTTGTTTCATGCTAGATTGTTGTTTGTCTGCCCTTCCGTTTCATGTGTGTTCATGCTCTTGGTTTGTTATATAGGGTTTGTATGGTTAGATTATATTTTTGCTCTTTCAACTTATGTTCGTGGTGGGACATTTATAGCATACCCTATTCCTATCATTAGTCTTAACACTCTTGTTTATGGCATGTTAAAGTGCTGCAAAACCCAGTGAAAGTACAATTGTTTTTAATCATATGTCAATACATCTAAGCCAGCTATTTTTTCCTATAGTGCAAGAGGCTCTGGTCTGAGGAGGTGGTATCCAGTGCGGCTAATAAGAAAAAGATTGGTGCTTTCATTTCAATTAACAAGTCTCTTAAATATAAAGCTGGACATTGTGAATATGGTCATCGAAGTAGATTGATCCCTGTCAAGTTATTGATGGATACAAAAGCCTTTTCTATAATGAACATTTATGTTCCCACAAATCCAGATACATTTCCTTTGACTTAGCTTAAGAAACATTTACTACAGTCAGTTCTCTCTGAATGTATTAGTTTGTGTGGACTTCAGTTACATTATTGACCCCTTTTTGGACATAAATCCTAAATTTTCTATTAAAAGTATCAAATCTCATAAATAGTTTCTGCGGTGCATTCCTTAATGCAGCCGTGTAGGCTCTTGGCATTTAGCCCATCAATCAGATACTGAAATTATATATCCCTACCTCTTTATCATGCATTATTTATATTTGTATATCAAAATCTCTTACTGGTGCTGCTGTTGAATCTCGCATTGAAAGCATTTACAGTATCAGATCATGTTCCAGTAGTCACAAGAGTTAACCTTTTTTTAATGCATTAAGTACCCCTAGTGGATCGAGACTTGGTGCTCTTCTGTGTGATGAAAAATGTAAACAATCAGTGATACGTTTTCACCATCAATTCTTTGAAATAAACAGAAAGGAAGATGCATCTACTGTTAATAACTGGGATTGTTTAAAAGCAGCCCTAAAATGTTATATGATCTCTTTTCGCATTAATAAAGGAAAAATGCCACAATTACGACCCTCAATTCACAAGCAAATAAAAGATCTTGAATTGTCATATAATGGTAAGCCTTGTACAGATCTCTTAAAGTGTGTTTTTAATCTTAGGGTAGAGCATATGTAACAGCTGAACAAGCTTGAGATGCTATTCTTAAATACAAGGCCAAAATCTATCAATATTTGAAGCAAGTTGTCCCTACCATCATATCTCAAATCCAAAAGGAAATGTTCTAGAATATCGTCTGTTAAAAATTAAGATGGTATTCAAGTCTATTCAGATAAGGCTAAGTCTTCACAAGATTGTATACACATATTTATAGATCAGATGATACTTCTATCCCTACTAATTTCAACTGTTTTGTTTTGAAGAAACCCATTGTGAATAGTATCCCTCATGTGATTTTACTTCTCTAAATTAACCTATTCATCAGATGAAATTATCAAGAAATGTGAGATCTTAAGAAAAGGTAAGGCACCAGGTCCTGATAGCTACACCACTGATTTATTTGCCCAATGTTCCCACATGTTGGCCCCTAAATTGTTTTATCTGTTTACCTGCTTTTCTAATATTGGTAATGGAGATGTTCTCAGAAGCCATGCAAATACTTTTTCCTGAGGCTGATAAGGACTCTTCCCCAAAACATTAGTCACATTTCATTTATTAACTCCAACTGTAAAGTTTTTGCAAAGGCATTTGTTAATCTATTAGGATTGCACGCTTGTGTTGTTAAGACTGATCAATTAGGCTTTAAGGGTTTATTCTTCATTTTACCTGCAAATGAACTGGTAGATTTGCATCAAATTCTCTGTAAGCAGCAAAAGCATTTGATCATGTTAAATTAGACAGATTATTTGAAGCATTAAATTGGCATAGGTTTAGTTCCCATTTTATTTCTCCAATTAAATGTTTATATTATGATCCAAAGGTCTCTATTGTTATTAATCTGCTTATCTCTCTCCTTTTCTTTTTTTTAGAGATACTAGACAAGGTTGTCCTTTATTTCACATTTTATTTATTTTAGCATTGGAACCGTTTTTTGGAACTCATTAGACAAAATGATAGTCTGCTGTGAACGTAGATGATATTAATCTTCTTAAAAAATCTAATCTCTGGCCTTCAGAACATTTAGCAACGTATAACACGTTTTGCCACTGTTTCTGGTTATAAATTAAATATTAATTAATTGGAAGTGCTACCACTTAATCCAAATTGTATTAAATATCTAGGTTTTCATATTGCTGCGTCAGTTAAGGAGCCCGTTAGACTACATTCTACACATGTATTGTCTAGTCTGATTTATTATTGAAGTTATTAGTCTCCCTTATTTCCTTCATGTTAGGGGCCATTAGAAACTATTAAACTTATGATATCTCCCGTTATACTTTATTTCTATGCTTTCCCACCCCTTTCCTATATAATTTCTTTAATTGGGTGAAAAGGGGATTTCTTTTGTAATGCAACTATTTATTGGGGAGAAGCCTATCTGCTTTGATGAGCTTTAGCCTAAATGTGTCCTTCCTTCCTTCTCTTGTGTCCCGATATATTAAACTACCGAAAGTCTTTATTGATAGCATGTCTTGTCTATTTAATAATACATCTACGCCAGATGATATGAAATTGAGTGTAATTAATTTGACCTCCTCTACTGCTACTATGTTTTATTCCATGCTGAATACTAGCAGGTCTTGGGATACTAAATGGTGTCCTTAAATAAGTTGGGACTTGGATTGTAACATGATCTGGATTGGAGAGATGTGGTTCCATATCTGGAGTACAGCTGAATCGATTTCTTTATCTGCTAGTTGGACTCAAACTTCATATCTCTTTCTTAATAGAGCTTTCTCAACACCCATTACAATATATTATACTAAATATGCCAATAGTGTCAAATGCTGGTAGCTTCTACAAGATGGGTACATCTAAACATATGTTCATTGAGTGTAAATGAATGAGATCATTCTGGTATCACATTTAGGAGATATGGCAATATATTTTCAAGATTAATGTTCCCCTCTCTTTTGAACATATTTTGTTAAGCTGCTTAGCTGTTAGCACTGCAATTAATAATTGGTGCTTTGCCCTTTTTGATTCATTTGTACTTGTGGCTACTCAAGTCATTATAATAAATTGGAAACACTTTAGAAATATTATGATTAATACATGGTTGAATAGTAAATGCAATATACATAGTCAAAGATTACCATGAACAACTTCAAATCTTACATTCAAACATAATATAAAATTGCACGCATGTGTTACTTTTCTCTCGCATCCCCCAACAGTATAGCAGGATTAACAATACATTCTCTCCTTTGTAGATCGGGTTCATCTAAATTTTTGTTCGAGGGGATTGGGTCCTCCGACGTATTCCATATCTATGACAGGTAATCACCACAGCTGTGCTGCTTCGGAAACTTTTCCGGCGTCTGCGTCCTGCGTCGATGACGTCGATGCGCCGACGTCGAGGACCTCCTCCGACGTCCGACGTCATCCGATGTGATAAGTAGGACGCACGACGCCTGTAGCCTCAGTTCCGTTTTTTCCGCGAACGTGTTGCTTCGTGTTTCTCGGTTCTAAGCCTCGACTCTTTGGAGTTCTGTTCTTTCTGGTTCTTCGAACCTGTTCGTTTGTGAATTTCCTTCGGCGATGTCTTCCACTTCGTCTTCAACCCCGCGTCCGGGCTTTAAGAAGTGCGGGGAGTGTGGGTCCAAGATGTCGGTGACTGACTCGCACGACGCCTGCCTCTGGTGCCTCGGGGAGGCCCACGACAGGGATGACTGTATCGACTGCCAGTCGCTCACGTCCAAGGCCTTACGCGAGCGTAAGAAGAAATTGTCGGTAGGTCGGGTGTCCAAGCCCCGGAAATCGAAGTCGGCGGGGCTTTCGACGGATGATTCGAGGGGTGACTCTCCGCGTCTTCGGCGGGAGTCTCGTCGGTCTTCTTCTAGGAGTCGGTCTCGCCACTCCTCAGCCTCTTCGAGGCATTCTCGGAAGCGCCGACACTGGTCGCCTTCCAGGTCCTCTTCAGAGGACTCTGCCCGGCACGTCGGTTACCCCACCAGCCGTGCGACGCCGGAGGAATGGGCTTCCTTCGGGAAGAAGATGTTGGCGATTCTTGAGTCGCAGGGTACTCAACCGTCCGCGCCCCCGAGTGGGGTCGGCCGTGAGAGGTCGAGAGCCACCGCTCGCAAGAGTGGTCGGCGCGAGTCACGGGAGAGGTCCCGTTCGGACAAGGAGGCTCGTTCTCGCCGTACCCGTTCCAGGTCCCGGTCCTCGACGCGATCGAGACCGTGTGCACCTGTGATGTCTTCGAGGAAGACATCGACGTCTGAGGCGTCGAGGGCGTCGACAGGCTTTCTCGAGGCTCCGGCTCCGAGGAAGTCGTCGAAGCCGTCGACGGTCGGGTCGTCGAGGGACACGCTCGGGGCTCCGGCTTCGAGGGCTGTGTCGACGCTGCCGATACTGGAGGCGCTGCATCTGACGACGCCGATTTCCTCGACGTCGACGCCGATCCTCTCGGCGCCGTTGCCGGTTTTCTCGACGGCGGCGCCGATTCGCTCGACGCCATCGACGCCTTTCGTGTCGGAGGTGCCCCGTGTCTCGGGTGTACCCCCTAGGAAGGCTCTGGCTAAGAGCAGGCACTCTCGGGTGCCTTCTTTTCGCCGCCTGGAATATATTTCTGAGGCGGATGAGGATTCTGATGGCCTGGTTCCTCGTCGGGTGCCGGATGACATTGTCTCGGGCCATAGTCAGTTTGACGATTTGAGGCAGTCTCTGCATGATGCCAGTGGACTGGACACCTCTCCGGAGGTGGAATTTTGTAGGCCTGAGCCTGGCTCCCATGCCGATTCCTCATACCGGCGCCTTATGGCTAGGGTTTCTGAGTATCTGGGATGGTCTGCTCCCCCAGGGGAGTTTGTGCAGGATGACCTGACGGACATCCTGGATGTTGGTCCCCCTACTGACCCGGTACTGCCGTTCCATATGGCTTTACAGAGAAGGGTGGCGGCGGCTTGGACTGCTCCGGAAAGCCTCCCGGCGGTAGGCAAGTCCTTGTCGCGTAAATACCGTCCAGCCAGTAGCGACCCCTGCTACTTGACCAGGCACCCCACTCCGGAAAGTTTGGTGGTGCAGGCGGCCACGGCCCCGGCAAAGCAGGCGTCGTACCCTACCATCCCTCCTGATAGGGACGACAAGCGTTTTGATGGCTGGGCGAAGAAAGTGTTTTCTTCTGGTGGTATGGCGCTTCAGGCGGCCAACTCCATTTGTGCCTTGTCACGTTTCACGCACACTCTGTGGAACTGTGTTGCGTTAGCGGCTGAACATATTCCCGAAGGGGATGAACGGGATGGTTTCCTTGCTATGGTCCAGGATGGTAAGGATGCCATGTGTGAGTCCGTTCAGTCGGGTCTGGACTTGGCTGAATGCGTCAGTAGGTCCATGGCGGCGAGCACCGTGATACGCAGGTTTGTGTGGTTGCGGAAGTCGGGGTTTGCTCCTGATGTGCAGTCCCGGCTCCTCAACATGCCCTTTGACGGTGAACACCTTTTTGGCAGCAAGGCTGACGAGAGCCTTGAGAGGTTGCAGACCTCAAAAGCTGCAGCGAAGTCGTTGGGCGCTGCAGTTCGCCAACCTCCGCCTTTTCGTCCTAGGGGACAGCAGTGGAGGGGTGGTTCCTTTCGCTTTTACTCGTCCTTCAGTAAAGCGAGAGGGGCTGGCAGTCAAAGAGGCCAGCGCAGGGGTACCAGAGGTGGACGACAGGGTACCCGTGGTGCCAAGGCCGCTCGGGCAGTTGCCTCTTTGCCCTCAGGTAACGCCGCAGCCGCTCCTACTCAGTCATGAGGCCATGTCCCATGGTTCGCCGGTTGGGGGAAGGCTGACGCAGCATCTTGTAGAGTGGCAAGCCATTACTTCAGATGTGTGGGTTCTGGAGATCATAGCCCACGGCTACTGTCTTCCCTTTCGGCGCAGGCCTCGCGACAATCCACCGGGGAACCTCTCTTTGAAGTGTCCGGATCCGCTCCTTGCGCAGGAAATTCAAGCCCTGCTGGAGAAAGGCGCTATAGAACTGGTGCCTGTAGCGGAGAGGAACAAGGGATGGTATTCCCCTTATTTTTTGATTTCCAAGAAAGACGGGGGATTGAGACCCATCATGGACTTGCGCGGTTTGAACAAACTCCTCAGGAAGGACAAGTTCAAGATGGTTACTCTCTCTCAAGTCCTCCAGGCCCTTCAGCTTCAGGACTGGTTGGTGTCACTCGACCTCAAGGATGCTTACTTCCATGTGCCGATCCATCCCAAGCACAAGAAGTACCTGAGGTTCGCGGTTGGCGACTCGCACTTTCAGTTTCGGGTCCTGCCGTTCGGATTGACCTCCGCCCCGAGGGTTTTCACCAAGCTCATGGTGGTGGTGGCAGCACATCTCAGGCAGGGGGGGATTCACGTCTACCCCTACCTGGACGATTGGTTGATCAGGGGGTGCTCTCCCGAGCAAGTCCTGGATCATCTGTCCGTCACCTGCCACTCCCTTCACAGGCTGGGCTTCTCCCTCAATTTAAAGAAGTCCCATTTGACGCCAACGCAGAGGCTCCAGTACATCGGAGCAGTGCTCGACACTTCCCTGGGGCAGTGTTTTCCTCCCCAGGTGAGGGCTCTTCACATTCAGCAGATGGTGCGCAAGTTTCAGCAGGCCCAGACGCTCCCAGCGTTCGAGTTCTTGAGGTTGCTCGGCCTCATGGCATCCTGCATTCTTCTGGTGCCAGAGGCTCGCCTGCGAATGAGATCTTTGCAGAGGTGACGATCGTGACGGATGCATCCCTCACGGGATGGGGAGCTCATGCCAACGGGCTGACAGTCAGCGGTCGTTGGTCTCCGTCGGAGTCCAGACTCCATATCAATCTGTTGGAGCTGAGGGCCGTCAGGCTAGCCCTGAGGGCTTTTCTGCCGACTGTGCGAGGAAAGAATGTCCTGATCCTGACGGACAACACAGTGGCCATGCACTACCTCAACAAAAAGGGGGGGCAGGGTCACTTCCTCTGTGCAGGGAGGCGATGCAGCTCGAGTTCTGGGCCTTCCAGCAGGAAGTTTCGATCTCGGCAGTTCATCTGGCCGGAGTCGAAAACGTGACGGCGGACGCTCTGAGCAGGCAGAGCACGATCTCTCACGAGTGGGAGTTGGCTCAGGAGATTCTCCGGGAGATCTTCGCCCTTTGGGGGACCCCTCAAGTGGATCTCTTTGCCTCCAGTGTCAACCGGAAGTGCGAAAGGTTTTGCTCGCGGGAATTTCCTCCAAAAGGAGCCTTAGGAGACGCGTTCGTGGTGGACTGGTCGTTCCCGCTGCTGTACACGTTTCCTCCAGTCCCCGTCATCCCGCAAGTGCTGCGGAGGTTACGGAAGTTCGGTTCCCGGATGATCCTCATTGCTCCGGCGTGGGCTCGGAGGACGTGGTACCCGGACCTTCTCGACTTGTCCATCTGCCCTCCACGTCGTCTTCCCTACCGAGACGATCTGCTCTCACGGGAGGGGGTCTGGTTCTCCATCCAGAGGTCAGATCCCTCAACCTTCACGCTTGGCTTCTGAAAGGTTGAGGTATAGGGATTGGGACCTCCCTGAAGACGTGATGGAGGTGTTGCTTTCGGCCCGTAGGCCAGCAACTAGGTCTCTGTACCGTTGCCGTTGGCGTAAGTTCTGCGACTGGTGCAGAGTTCGGAATGTGGATCCTTTTGCATGTGACATCCCCATGGTTCTGTCCTTTTTGCTTTCTTTGGCCCACAGGGGCTTGCAAGTGGGTACCATTAAAGGTTACCTGGCGGCGCTGTCCATCTTTAAGCGCTCGTCTGATGAGTGTTCTTACTTTAAGATCCCTTTAATTTCACAGTTTCTGAAAGGGCTCACTAATGTGTTCCCTCCGTCTCCTTTCCTGGTGCCTGGTTGGGATTTAAACCTTGTTCTTAGGTTTCTTATGGGTGCTCCGTTTGAACCTTTACATTCTTGCCCTTTGAGGCTGGTAACTCTGAAAACTGTGTTTTTAGTTGCGGTTACTTCCGCTCGCAGAGTGAGTGAGTTACAGGCACTTTCAGTTAAGCCACCCTTCACTGTTTTCCACAAGGACAGGGTTGTCCTTCGTGTTCGTCCTTCTTTTCTTCCGAAGGTAGTGACGGAATTTCATTTGGCCCAGAAGGTTGTTCTTCCGGCATTCTATCCTCCTCCGCATCCTGGTAAGGAAGAGGAGAGGCTCCATAGGCTTGATCCTAGGAGAGCTTTAAGCTTTTATGTTTCACGCATGTCCCGGGTCAGAGTGGACGATCAACTCTTTATTGGTTACGCTGGTAAGCGTTTGGGGCAAGCTGTGACGAAACAGACTTTGTCCCGCTGGATTATTTTGGCCATCTCGGAGTGTTACCGCTTGGCGGGTAAGGTCCCACCGGCTGGCTTGCGGGCCCATTCTACCAGGGGTATGGCTGCGTCTACTGCCCTGCAGAGGGGTGTTCCTATTCGCAACATCTGTGATGCAGCCACCTGGGCTTCAGTACATACATTTGTACGGCATTATTCCCTCGATTCCATCAGAGGGCAGGATCTGGCCTTTGGCAAGGCGGTCCTTTGCTCTGCTGTTTGATTGGCTATTATAAATTTTGTTTATAAATTCTTTCCCTCCTCCTTGCTCTGGTACTGCTTTGGGAGTCTGTCATAGATATGGAATACGTCGGAGGACCCAATCCCCTCGAAGAACAAGTTACTTTCTTACCTGGTAACGTTCTTTCGATGGGATGGTCCGACGACGTATTCCATATCGCTCCCGCCCTGCCTTCCCCGCTGCAGAATTTCTTTTGCGATTGCAGCTTACGTTCCGCAAGGCTTTGTGTCTGACTGGCAGTTGACTTATGTCACACGTTCTGGGGGAAAAAACTACAACTGAGGCTACAGGCGTCGTGCGTCCTACTTATCACATCGGATGACGTCGGAGGAGGTCCTCGACGTCGGCGCATCGACGTCATCGACGCAGGACGCAGACGCCGGAAAAGTTTCCGAAGCAGCACAGCTGTGGTGATTACCTGTCATAGATATGGAATACGTCGTCGGACCATCCCATCGAAAGAACGTTACCAGGTAAGAAAGTAACTTGTTCATCTGTTTGTATTAGAGTATATGATGTAATGGTGCATATTGCAATGTTGATTCGAATATTTCTTCAACCAACGTATGTCTCTCTTTTCTTTTATGTGCGTATATGCTTTTTATTTTCTGTGTGTGTGTTCTTGTGTATTACTAAAATCATTTAGTTATCACTGATTTTCTTTAGCCATAGCTTAGTTATGGATACTTCACTTGATTGGAGACATTGTAAAATCTTTCTTGAGATTAGATATGTTATTTCCCTTTTTTTATATTTGTTATAGAACATTGCCTTCATCTTGCATTCACCAGTTCTTTAACAATAGAATATGTCCAGTAAAGTCTATTGTTTGTTAGTACTGTGAACATAATCATGAAATAGTAAGCAAAAGAAAATGGGCTGCACATGAAGTACATTATCAGTGCCCTAAGCAAACACATGAATCATGGGTGCAGGTTACAAATGTTACACACTCAGTTCATAAAATCAACACTTGCACACTGACCTCAGTCTGTCATGCATAAAAGTCTACAAGGGGTAACAAAGGAGCAGCACTTCCCACTGCAAAGAACCCCACTGTACAACATCCTCTCCACGATTACCACAATCCCAGTACCAGAAATCATCTAAAGTGTTCCAACCAGGGATGTGTTATCTTCACCACTGATGTACCACCATCTGCATCCAAACAAGGCACACAACCCAGCATAGTTCAGATCTAAATTCAAATAATTCCCGGACAGCTTTAAGGCCTGCAACCAGCCATTCCTGGACAATTTGCTCACATGCCCTCCGTGATCTACACAGCTCTGTACTAGCATGGATTCAGCTATGCACTCCATCAGACGCAGCATCTCCAAGCATAACTGATTCCACCGCCGCTGAACTAAGGCAGTGCTGCTGCCAACTCGAGAATGAATTCCTTTGCTCCGAATCCAAACACAACCACTGCATATGTAAACATACCTAGCAACCTACAAACACGACCTATCTTCACATTTAAAAATGAACATGCTACAACAAACCACACAACATCTGAACATTAACAGCCTTTCCTAACCCAAATACTTCAAGCTCCTGGATACCTCCAACAGCTTCTACTTATAGCTCCCCTGCTTTATTTGTACATAATAAGTTAAAAGGCTATAAAAGGCCTATCTTCTTAACTCTGCAACCCATTATGAGTTAAGCCTTATTAGCTCTTGGGATAGAGGCACCGGCTAATCAGACGCCCAGGAACATGATCTCAATCCATCAGTAACTGCTGACACATGTTTCTTTATAAGAGGGCAAAGGAGACACGTGACCAAGGCCCTCACCTTGGAGTGGGGCCCACACGAATGCCAGATGCAAAGAAGTCTTTGCCCATGTACTTAAAATCATGAATAACATATCAGGATATTTTGTAGCGCTCTGGTGAGGATATAACCTACTGCCTACCTGTTGTTGATAATTACACGCCATTCAGATCAATTAACCATACAATGCTTCCTTTGTTCATTGTAGTGCTCACTGTTAATGTGTTTACAATAGTACAACTCCTGTAGTAGTGTTACGTAAAATGTTGATCACTTGCAAAACCAAAGTTCATGTGCATTTTGGTAAATTTGAGTGGCACTATGATTCAGAAGATAGCTCATTGAACTTAGTACAGACATATTTGTGCATACGCCAGATCAGATTACCAAATTCTGGCAAGGCCGACCCCAATGTTTAGGATTGATATAGTAGCATGTGCATATACTGTGAGGCTAGTAACACCTACTGTGTTTCAAACCAACATAGTTGCATTAGCTATAACAATCGACAAACCATTCGTACGGTGCACTTCTCTAGCTCTGTTCCTCCTGAAGTGGGTTGTAGAAATTGGGTGGCAACCCCCAATGAAGAGCGTAAAGTGTTAGCCCAGAGAGGTGCTTAGGTAGCCAAATTCAACTCTGAGTTGAGGCTCATAGTCCGGCTTTAGTTCCAGATAAAGTGATTCTGGACAAATCATCTAATCTCACTGTGTAGTACTGTGCTGTATTCTGCGGCATTGTTTAGGCAATTGCCTGCTGTTTCCTCTTCGACAATATCATTGGAAGAGATCCTAGACTGAAAATGGCTGCCCCAATATCAGAGGCCAGTGGAAAGGTTCTTCTGAGGTCTGCTTATTTGTCACAAAAACGGTCTGCTTTTTTGTACAATTTCGAATGTTCTTCTATGTGTTAGGTGTATTTAAATCATTGATATACATGTAGTGGAGAAACCCAGATGAGATTGTTTTTGCTCACATCAATTTGTATTATAGTACCTGACATGCTTCTATAAAGATTGTTTGTAAATGTTTGCGTTATTGTGTGATTTCTGTACTTTCCAAGTCAGGTCTACAAAAAAAGGTATGATTTTATTCCCTGAAAGTCAAAGATTCTCAAATATTAAAATCTTGCTATATGGCAGGAACTGGAAAACAGTTTGATCGGGTGCAGAAATCACATAGGGTTCAAATCCCTGCTTCACCTCATAACTAAAAAGTGTGATACTAGGCAGCTCAATTAACCAGTCACATCTGCCAATCCCTAAATATTTCAGTATTGTCAGTCCCTAGAAGTATTTTACTTCTCGGGGTACTTTTCAAAAAACTTCACCCATGGTTTAACTGGCTGTAGTGTTGCTTCATATATAATCTAATTTATCTAATATAACAATATAATAAAGCACCAGATGTATGTTTGTCCCTGTATGTTTGTCTGATGCACTAGCTTCACCTGTTAACGCTAGAAGGAGCTGTTGTCTTATGATATATAGAGACAATGCCAATTCACATAGCTTCACCTATTGTCATCACTAGAGCGAGCTGTAGGCTTAGGATCTATAGTGGTCCTACTGTGTCAGTCAAAACCTACACTTTGGCCCATGTACACGGGCCTGTACACTAATATAATAATAATGACCATTGAGATACTACACACCAAAAAGTAATGTGTTTCTTTGCTCACTAATAGCAATGCCACTTGTAAACCATGGCCCTTGTGTAATCTCAGTCTAAATCCAGATATGTCCATCTTTCTCCTATATCTATGCTTAAGCACTTTTATATTCTGTGAGTTTGTTCATTCAGATTTTGTGTCCATGCTGGGGTATGTATTCCTTTTTCGTACACCTACTGATCTTTGTCCTGCATTTATAGTACGGCCGGTATACCTTCCTTCCTTGTGGCTGATCCATTCCTGGGCACCAGAGCTCCTCCCCTCACTTGACACCTGCCCAACCATGCCTCTCTTTTGCAACCTCCATGCACTCTGCGTTTCAGTTTCCTCCAAACCTTTATCCCAAGCCACTTTTTCCTGCCTAACTGTGTGCACCAGCTCTACAATGCCAATCGTGTTTTGCTTTCAAGCGAGATAGCCATCTTGGAATTAGTAAAGTACCGTATTCGCCTCATTGATTTTGGCAGCCAACATCTTTATTTGTAGGCAGAGCACTGATTTTCCTAAAAGAAAAATATGCTATACGAACCCCAGTCAAATAGCCTATGGTGCTAATGATGATAAACACTGCATTTTGGGGATGGACATGGCTGGTAATCTTGTACCAGATTTGGTGTGCGACGACTGCTTTCGTGGGTTACTTAGTTAAGAATTAACTAAGGAGTGGCCACAAGACACTCACCACACACCAATTAAGCTTCAGATGCCGCATAGAAGCAGCCTGGCTGTACAACTTAGATTAGTCACCCAGACAGATGCAAGATAATGGACAGCACAGGTATCACTGATGTCAGGATGACCCTCACCTTTTGGGAGCCATGGAGGCCAGCCCTAATAATTATCAACAGTAATGATCTAGTAATTGTGACAAGGTGCGCCCCACCACAGTGCTTCATCAGGGTGGCAGTTACACAGCACTCAACTTTTTTCAAATAGCTGCCATCTTAAAAGGAAAGGGGAAAACCTAAAACAATGTCAAAAGAACTTGGTCCCTTCTTCCTGTTTGCATTATGAGCAACCATCTTCAAAAAGACATGATGCCTGTGGGCTACAGCGCGTAATAAATAAATAAATAAAATAACAATTGACCACTTTCACGCAGCAGTACTGGGTAAATCTAGTACCTCCGCGCGGAAACTCCCAAATCTGAGTTTGTGAGATTTCTTGGTCGCATTACAAAGCCCAGGTCTTCCTGCAAGATTTAAACTTCAAACAAAAAAGTGATGCATGTTACATTTCAGTTAACACCAGTATAGTCTGCACGTGGGGTATCCAACTCTGTGCCCAGCATGACGTTGCATGCTCACTGCCTGCGAGGCAGTGAAAATATCAATTTAAATGAAAAGAGCACCTCTTGGAAGGACAAAACTGTCTGCAAAGACTTTTGGGAAGAACCCAATACCACACAAATACGCAGAAAGCCACGCTAAAGCAAACATCATTTTGGACTGAAACTATAAAAACTGTGACAGGAGTATGCTCTTCGGACTACTTTAACCTGAGTTATCCAGCTTTAAATAATCCCACACACCTGGCACTGCCCTTCCAAAGCACACTGAAAGGTACTCAAGCAGCTTACCATTCCTGCTACATTTTGCATCTGAAGCTAAGCAGATGAGGAGCTAGTAACCTGTGTCCAGGTTGCTGACCTGCAGCAGGAACATATTACTTCCTTTGGGTGGTGTGCATTAAGATTGTTGTGTTAAATGGCAGGCCTACATTATTTTGCTTAATTGACTCTGAATCTCTAAACGGACTAGTGTTCCCGGTGGCAGTAAGTTCCTCGTTTTTAAAGTAGTGCTTCTGATGATAGCCTTTTTTTGAAACTTTGTTTTATCAACGTTGCCAATTTGACCAAATGTAGGAAAAATAAGACAGAAATGAAATTTGCCCACAAAGTGTCGATAATGAAATACAGACCTTGATCTAATCCCATATACTGCACTTTAAAAAAGTTAGGCGTGATTATTTTGTTTGTTTGTTTGTTTTATTCATTTCTAATGCGCGCCAGACCCGGGGGTATCAGGGCGCAACAGTTACAGAAAATGCAAAGCTTAGGTTACAACATTACAGGAAATAGGCAGGAATGAGCGTATATACAGGTTGAAAACAGGAGGGCACGTTACAGGAGTTGGACAGGAATGAAACATATGTGCAGGTTAAATCAAAAGGTAGACATTTGCGTAGCAGATAAGTGCCAAGGAGTGTTCTTATGGCAGACATGCCTAGAGGTCAGTAGATTTGAGCAGGTTAATGTAATTCTGTCTGAAATTCAGGTAAGGTTGATCTTCTCTGAGAGGGTGTGGCAGGGAGTTCCAGAGTTGGGCAGCTTTCACGGGAAAGCTACTACCACCTGCCTTTGCGGGCTTAAATCTGGGAATGGTGAGGCAGTTACCAAGTCTTGTCGGTCTGGTGGAGGTTCTCCTATGGAATTTATCAGTGAGATAGCTGGTGCGGCATTGTTTAGAGCTTTATGGGTGAGTGAAGCAGTTTTTAGAAGGATTTTATTATGGGTCGAAAGCCAATTGTTTTGGCACCTGGTCGCTGATGTATGTGATCTTTTGGTCACACCAAGTGCAGCTCTTATGGCATTGTTTTGGAGGATTTGTATCCTCTGGATAATAGATTTATTGGCGCCGATGGAGAGGGTGTTGCAATAATCAAGTCTTGTGAGTATTAGGGCTCTGGCCAGGATCCTGCAGTTGTCATTCGACAAAAAGGGTTTGCCAGTCCTAATGAGCTTACAAGTATATGCGGTGGCGGACGCCATTGATTTCACTTGTTTGTCGAAGGAGAGGGTGGAATCCAGGTAGAAGCCAAGGGTCTTTACCTCCTTAGCCACCTTGATGGTGTTCCCGTCACTAATAAAGGATGAGTACCATACATGCCAACACTCGAGATTTAGGCGGGAGACTCCCGACTTTTCTGTTAGAACTGTTGCTTTTTTTCACGTTCTCCCACCTAAAATAATTCCAGTGACAATACATTCCTATGGGGAAAACTACATCTTCCGATTTTCTCTCTCAAATCTCCCTCCTAGGTGCGTTGGAATGTTGGCATGTATGGAGTATTCCTGGCCTAGTTTCTTAAGGTTGGAGTGGGCGCACAGGATGATAAGCTCAGTTTGTGTCATCATTCAGGCATAGACCATGGGTGGCCATCCATGCCTGGATGATGAGATACACTCTATTCACCAACGCCAAATCCTTCTCGTAATCCCCGAAAAGTGGGAGGAGAATCTGAGTATCATCTGCATAGTTAGTGTAGGTGATACCCAGAAGGTCCAGATCATCGAACAGGGGCTTGGTAAATATATTGTATAAAGTGGGGGAGACACACGAGCCCTGGGGGACACCACACGTGATAGGAATGGGGTCGGCCGCTGCTGAGGGGGAGAAGACCCTCATGGTTCTATTACTCAAGAATGATTCTATCCAGGTGATAGCCTCTGTGGAGAAGTGGGCCGCAGAGTCCAGGTGGCCACATAGGACCTTGTGGTCCATGAGGTCGAATGCGGCCGAGAGGTCAAGCACTAGGAGGAGAGCTGTTTTGCCTTTGTCTCCAAGTTCATCAACTTGAGTTTTCAAGTCGATGAGGGCAGTTTCCGTCCCATGTAGAGGTCGGAAACCTGATTGTCTTGCTCCTAAGAGTTTATGGTGTTACAGATATTTTTGTATCTGAGTATATGCAACCGTATCAAGTATTTTGAGCAGAAAGGGTACCGTTGTGATGGGACGGTAATGGGTGGGGATTAATGGATCCAAGGTTTGCTTCTTTAACAAAGGGAGTACCCACGACTGCTTCAGGTTGGTGGGAATGGTGCCAGATGAGAAAGAGGCGTTGATAAGTTTTAGATATAAAAGGGCAAGGTCTCTTGCGGCATCTTTTATAATATGTGCTGGGCATAGGTCACCCTGGCAGTTGGAAAGCTTGAGTGAGAGAATTACATTTTCTATCTCTAGTATGAATGTTTTAGTGAAGTGGAATCTGGCGTGTCTGTCGGAAAGGTTTTTATTAGGGGGAAGATCCAAATTGTTTGGTTGAGATAGCGAGTTAAGGGAGGCTTTTTTATTGGCTATTTTGTTTTGGAGGGTGGTTACTTTGTTCGAGACTGCCTGTTGAATGTCTGAGCACCATGTTTTGTTTTTGATGCAGATATCAGGTGTGGGGATAGGAGACGCTAATTGCTTGATTATGGGAACTAGTTCTTTCATATTGGAATTAGCGTTAGATATCCGTTCTGTTGTATGAGTTATGTTTAGACATACAGATTTCCTTCTTATATTGGGCAGAGATTTTAGTTAGTTTGGACTTTTTATCTTCTGAGGGGAGTACTCTACAGGTGGTTTCACAGTTCCTCTTTAGGAGTCGTAGGTCCCTTAGCTGAGGGGTGAACCACTTATTTAGGTGAGATTTGGGCTTGCTAGATCTGAGTTTGAGTGGAGCAATTTTGTCAAGTACAAATAGCATGATTTTATTGTACTCATTAACCACTGTGCCTGGATATAGGTTATCAGCCAGTGAGTTGAGGGTTAGGAGAATGGCGGGGATCACTGTAGCCACAGTAATGTTCTGTTTGTTTCTTGTTAAACAAGTGGAGGGCGATAGGTGTGACCAGCGGGAGTGGTCTAGTTGTGGACAGTGTGAAAGACACTAGGAAGTGGTCTGTCCACAGTTGTGGGAAGATAGAGATGATGCTGGCTGTGCAATTGTAGTCAGCCACCCAATTTAAAGTTCTCCCATTATTGTGTGTAGATTTGTTGATTTTTTGAGAGAGGCCAAGTTCGGATAGAATATTAGCTATGGTTAAGGCATGTTCATGTAGAGGATCATTGAATACTACATTAAAATCGCCTAATAGTAATAATTGTGTGGTAGTTTTGAGGTTGTTGGAAAGTAGAGTGTGGAGGTCCTCCTCAAACGTTCCAAGAGGGCCAGGGGGTCTGTAGATAAGGTGGATAGTGAGGGTCTCGTACTTGATTAGAGGGAGTTTAACGGTGAGGACTTTGCAGGATTGCATAATTTGTGGGGGAGCAGGTCTCAGAGAGAGGCTTTTGGATATGATGGCAATGCCTCCACCTTGTAATTTTTCTCTATCCTGTCTAAATATAGTGAAGCCATATGGGATAGCTAGTGAGAGCAGTGGTCCCACCGCATCATGTAACCATGATTCAGAGATGGCCTGGAAATCCAGGTTATCTGCCGATATTAGGTCAGCGATATCCGTTGCATGGGCAACCAGGGACCTGGCGTTTATAAGGTCTCCTTTGAGTGGGTGGGCATCCGTTGTGGCTGTAGCATGAGTCGGGATAGTCGGTCTTAGGTTGGCTATCTTGCGGTTATGCATGATATGATGCTTGGTGTTGGCATGCGGGTGAGGCGGGATAGTGACATGGTTGGCATTGTTAGGCTCCTTACCAAAATGGAGGTTTGTTTTCTTGTTAGTCGATGGCAATGATCTCGTGAGGGGTTCATGTAATTTAGTTAACCTGGCGTGGAGTCTGGCGTTCCTGCAATATATAGAGCATGGGATACCTACAAGTGAGCTTGATGGAGTAGGCATATTGACTGTGGATAGGGCGGCTATGAGATGACATTGTGGTCATGTTAGGTGGGACTTGTGTACCAAACGGAGGTAGCTAGTTGCAGTACACTAGGAGACTAGTTATAATTAGTATACTGACAGTGTGAAGGCTGTGTAAGTATTGGTGTACATGTTTGTGACAGGAGATATGGTAGTGGTTGGTGGCACTCCAAACGGCACAAAAAGTTTAGTAGGCTACTTCAATGGGCTCAGGATAATCAATGGTCTAGTTCAGGGTATCCAGTCAAATTTTCGAAAACACATTTTCGAAATGCCATTTTGTCAAAAAGAAAATTCAGAAAAAAAAATTCTAAATGTTTTATTTTTATTTTATGTTTTATTTTTGTTTTGTTATTAAAAAAAAGTGTTAAAAAAACGAGGGGTTGGGTGAACCCCCCATTTAAAAATTAAAATAAAAAAAACATTTATTGGAAAAAAAAATTCCGCCATTTTGGTGTTGAAAAAATGGCATTTCGAAAATGTGACGTTTGAAAAAGTCACTATAAACCCTAGTTCAGAGTACAATTGATCAACACAATGAGCAATGGCTAGTTCAAATGAGCAGGGGCTAGTTCAGAGTTCAATTAATCAACTCAGTACAATTAATATAAAATGAGCAGTAGGCTGGTTCAATGTGCTGTTAAATCATGCAAAGTGAGCGGTAAACGGAATCAAATAGGCTCAATGAATAGTAGTAGGCGAGACTTGGCGGCGTTACAGTCCATGGTAAATTAGAATAACCCTCCAGCGGGTGCCAAGATAGCAGGGCCGCGGGGTTTTTGATGGCAGTGATAGTTTCTGGTATTTTCGATATAGACACTATGGGAGCGGTGGTTGATGCAGCAAGTCGGTCGGCCATGGAGGGCAACACGGAAAAGTATTGAGAGTGAGCTAAGAGGAGAAGTCACGTGTAATTGACTGCAACGAGGAGGAGTGAGGGGTGATCGGCAGGGGTGCATACCTTAATCCTTAGTTGTGAGGATTTGCTGTGAGCGCAGTGCCTGTTGGTGAACAGGCAGCAAACAGGAAGTAAGCCTTTTTCCTAAAGGCCTTCTTCCGCGAGGCCGGCTTGCGCCTGACGGAGGTGGGGATTGGCAGTTAAGGCACTCTGTTGCCTAGAAACCACCTCAGTTTCGTCCCGCATCACGCCGGCCATTTTGTGGTCAGGTGTCGATGCACGCTTCGATGCAGGACACTGGAATCAGCTGATTAAGAATATTTAGGAATATTCTGCAAATGGAATCTGCAGCAAGGGCATATGTGTGGCACAAGCACATGTGGTGGCACTACAAGGGGATGTAGTGAGAAGGTACCTGTAGCACGTAGTGTTGTTCAGGCAGGGCAATTGGCACAGTGATCTGCTTCTGCAGTTTTAGGGCAGGAAGGGCTCCAGCCCTCTCTCTGACGACGATGACTCCAAATGATCTACAGGCGGCAAACAGGAAGTAAGCCGTGTTCCTAAAGTCCTTCTTTCGCGAGGTCGGCTTCCGTGACAGACTCTCCTGTGGAGGGGCCACAGAGAAGGGCAGGGTCTCTTTGGGGGCCTTGGAAGCGAGCAGCCCCCAGACGTGAGACCTCGAGGTGGTACAATAAATGGGGATTCCTCCAGAGCTGCCCATCTCCTTTCACAGGCTCCCCAAAAGGAACTAACTCTCGGGAGTGAGGGAGAATGTCCAGCACTACTATCTGCTGAGGAAAATGAGATTTGAGGGAATAACCTCCAAGGAAATTGGGCCAGGAGACGTTTGCTGTGGTTACATGTGAGAAATAAAGGCCTTAATGGTAGATACCCTAGCGGAACAGGTATCTCACGCCCCAGTGCTCCCATGCTGTCCACAGAGAATTAAACAGCATCAAGGAAAAAAAACGCACAAACAAACGGATGCGTTCTGCCTCATATGTTAACTGCAATTGGACAAAAGTATCCTGAGGATTTCCAGCAACAACGCAGACTCTCTCAGCTGTCATGACACTGTGGCCTGATTCCAAGATGGCGGACATGCTGTTTGAGACCTCAGATCGTGGGGGCTGGGCCATGGGGAAATTGAGGTTATCGTTACAAACCTAACATCCTGTACATAAATGAGAACAGAGGGAATACAACTGCGGTTGAGGTAGAATCATTTAATACGCACCAATCACTGGGCCTGAAAGTAAAAGAGAAATAGGACCAACATTCAGCGATATCATGAAGACAATTAATGCTCAAGACAAACGATGAAGACAGATAAAAGCTTCCAGATAAAAGAGCTGAGAAACATAAGTTGGTCAAGACAAATAGGTCACACTGTATGAAAGCTCAGTTTGGCAGGCGAGTAGAGAGCAAAGCTTCTGCTGGGAGTCTTGCCTCAAAGGTTGTCAGAAGTCAGGGAATACTAAAGAGGAAGAGGAAGAGTGAGAGGATGGCCTGATGGGTACACTATCCTATAGCCTGGTGGTTGCTCAAAAGCCAGCAGAGCTTAAAAGGAACATTAACCCGGACAACATGATCAGCGCCTATTACAAACTCTAGCCTCGGCGTGCTGCTCTTGTATGGGGGTGGAGGAGGAGGGCTATAATTACTGCAGCCTGTCAGAACACAGGTAGGGGGAAAGAAAATCCTGCCCAGAAGAACCCATAGTGCAAGTGGGTAAAGTGATGGGACCTGTGCTGGTAAAGAATGTGCAGAGACCCCTTAGGGTAAGAGGGGGGAGCGTGGCAGGGTTTGCCTCAGTAGAGAATCTTCATGGGACCCAATGGCAAGTGGAGGAACACTGCAAGATATTGCCCCCAGAAGAAGTGCACCATAGAACTACAGGTGCCCAGAGTGTCATGGAAGGCATCTGTGATTGATCGAAGTGCACTAATGTCAGAAGAGCATCAATCCAAGCTAATATGGAGAGCATGCAAGATGATCCAATTTGAGAGCAGTTGTAGCTACAGATCAACACATCACGGCACTGCATCAACAAAAGCCAGTAGGATCCTCGCCACCGCTACCATGATTACCAGTCTTTTAGTTCATTGAACTTTCTTTTGTTTGCAATTGAGATCAGCGATATGAGGTACAACGTGAACTTTGGGGTAGAAGTAGAAGCTTTTTTTAATCCACAGCTTGTAAAGTATGGCTCATTATATGTTCATTTACTTGCAGGTCATTAGACCTACACCTTCCTATAATCCAACAATACCATCATACCCATGATCGTGCCATGAAATGCATGTGACCCTCCCCTCTCCTATAACAGACCTCTCGGGCACTCGGGTATAGCAAAGAGGCAAAGGTGATACCCGTTTGCCTTTTCCCCCATGCCAGCCAGCTCTCGGCCAGACCACTCAACTTTCAGGCAACAGACTTCTCCCTACTTGCCTTTGTCCCAATTTCCACCACTTTAAATGTATTCATACTAGTCGCCCTCACACGCATATTGTTTATGGCATGCCACCACGTGCCTGCCCCATACTGTGTTTTGCTCCTACTTTTCATTTCTCTAATGTGTTCTGTTTGTAGGTGACCCATTGTGACCTTGATTCTCACTCTTAGTGCCCCACTGCATTTATGCTTTCAACTGTAATTTAGCTCCTGTACGGTGCTCCACTGTATTCTTGCTCCCCACTGTGATTTTACCATTGGGTGGCGAACCAGTGCATTAATGCTCCCCACTGCGATTTTGCTTCAGGTTGTTGCCCAACCATGTGTTTGCTTCTAGATTGGCCCCCACTCCATTTTTGCTCTCCATTGTGATTTTGCTCCTTGGTGGTGCGCACCCAGGGTTTTGGTCAGGGGCCATGCCCCACTACATTTGTGCTCCCCTCTGTGATTTGCTTCTAGGTGGTACCCCACTAAACGTATGCTCCCCACAATATTTGTTCAGTAGACTGAAGAATTACACTCCGATTTGGTTTCTTCTATCTTCAAACGCCTTGTTCTCATCATGCCCAGATTTAAGTGGTTTCCGCAGGAGGTAGTAGACTTTCTGGACTTTCTGCGTTTTATCTGTAAAACGTGGAATTTATTTCCTGGTAAGACTAGGGACAAATGGTAACCATATGTGATTTTTTTAAAAACCTCTTGAAAACACACCTCTTCTCGCTGTTTCTAGTATTTTGAGCTATCTGTTAACATGGCATCAGCGCTCTAATGCCTGCAGATTCTTAGTGCTTTATAGTCCAGCCTAACTGTGATTTTGCCTCTACGTGGTGTCCAACTTAGTTTATGTTCCCCCCCAGTGATTTCTGTCCTCAGTGGTAACCCACATCATTTATGCTCCTCCCCTGTGATGTTCCTCCCACGTTGTGCCCCACTTCATGTATGCTCTTCCTCTGTGATTTTCCCCCTAGGTGGTGCCCGACTTTATTTTTGCTGCTCTCCATGGATGGTCCTCCTTAGTGGTGCCCCACGTAATTTATGCTCCCCCACACTGTGATTTTATGCTCCTTCCCAGTGATTTTCCTCCTAGGTGCTGCCACACTGCATTTATGCATCCTGCTGTGATGTTGCTCCTGAATGGTGGCCCAATGTGGTGTTACACCTAGGTGTTGTCCCACTGTCATTTTGCTTCTAGAGAGTGCCTCACTGAATGAGTGCTCACCACTGTGATTATGGTCCTAGATGGTGCCTCGCTGTATGTATGCCTTGCAATGTAATTTTCTTTCTAAGTGGTGCCCCACTGCATTTATTGGCCTGGCAGTTCCTCATTATGATTTTGCTTTGGGACACAGCTCCGCTACCTGCATTTAAGCTCTCCACTGTGATTTTAGGTCTTGGTGATATCCTACTGCATTTATGCTCCCCAATATGATTTACTTCCTAGGCGGTGCCCTACTGCATTAATGCTCCCCACTGTATTTGTTCTTCTTAGTGGTGCCCTGCAATGTGATTTTGGTCGTAGGTGGTGCTCCACTGTGATTTTGCCCTAGTACTCTGCTCCACTGCATTCATCCTCCCAACTGTGTTTCTGATTGTAGGTGGAACTTCACTGTGTTTTACTCCTAGGTTGTATACTCCCCTCTTGTCCCCAACTGACTGCTCTCTAAATCTGGTTCCACCTTATACTACAGACACAGCCAGCGTGCACAGAGCAACCTCTTACCAACCAATGAATCCCACATGAACTTTGACAGAACTTTTCTGAAGCCCACATTCGTTTTAGCTGCATATCACACAGATCCCATGATATCCTGACCGTGCAGTGCTGTATTTATCAGATCTTGGGCTCTCCTCTCCAGATAAAACACACACACACACATGTAACAAGTGCCCCCACCAAACTATGTAGAACCATACTAGCCCTCAGGGCTCGGGTACTTCTGGTCTTCACTCCTCAATACCTCTGGTCTGGTACCTGCTTCTCTTTCTATCCCACTAACAACCCCTACGCCTCTCTTTTCTTGTTGGGCCCATACACCGAAGCTGCCAAAATGACAGGGGTGTGCTACATAAGACTTCAATACACAACCTGGATCTGATTCTGCCCTCCGCTCTCCTGTGAAGCGGAGGCGTAGCCAGGATTATCTAACAACCAGGGCCTAAAGCTAATCTGGTTGGGCCCACCTCAGTGACATGAACATCTTTAAATGCCCACACAGCGCTGCTGAGTGGGCATTAACAAATGTTGGGTGGTCCTGGCCCACTCAGGCCCTACCCTGTCTACGCCTCTGAAGGCAAGGCCTGAACTGCCTAATCTTATCTATTGTTTGTCCCCAAATATCTTAAATTAAATGTGTACTGTTTTTAATAAAATAACCTAGAAGACTCGTGCACTCTAGGATGAAGTAATTTGCCCCATGAATGAAAGTGTTCGGCACAGACCTCAGGACGGTTGGACCAGAGACGGCTTTCCTAACCACTCGACCACAATTGCTGAATTGCAGCCCGAATACACCACATCTCAGAATTCGAATGGTTGCAAGGATGCATTAGTACCATATTAGCAACACATCCGGGCCCGTGAGAGAGCAAGATTTTACATAGCCGCATTCATTTGGCGCTCGATTTAAGCAATTAACCAAATACCTTCGTTTTTAACATTAATCCTTTTCCAAAAATAGAACATCCAACCACATGTTAACCACACTGACTTTTTTTTAATAGACAAAGCCCTTCTTATGCCGCTACCACCAGAAGTATTGCGATTAAGCGTGCTATTAGATTGCAACCAGAAAGCCATACAAGATCAGGAAAAACATGCCTGCCCTCCCCTCTCAGCTGCCTTTGCTTGTTGAACCCGCTCTGATAATTGACTGCAGATTTTTCTCATTTACTCCACAGAGTGCCTACCGCAGGACCGGGGTGACTTTTCTTGCCTGCTAACACGGATGCGGCCAGAGGAACCGGAAGCGCAGGGTCACGTCGAGGTGATTTGTTTTCCCTTCTGCGAGGAAAAGGGCGAAATTAGAATGTCTGTGTCTCTCTCTCTGTGTGGCAGTGAGTGGGCAGGTTTGTTGTGACTATGCACTGCCTGGCTGGCTCTGTCTCTCTTCTCCAAACCCTTCTCCACAGTTCCCGTTGTTTACTAGCTGGAACAGTTTGCTAATTAATGGCAGGATGTTCGGGTTCCTGCGTAGGTGGACAAGAACGCGGATCACAGAGTTTTCCGAATGTGCCAAGCACTTCCTGGCTGCAGCCCACGAGTCCATGCTGCAGAGTCATGGGTTTGTTTCCTGGTCTCCGTGTATGTTGATTTGTTTTTCCCAGGAGACAAAGAAAAACTAGACCATCAGGGAAAACCTTGGGAGTTCAGTGACAAATGCTTGTATTTCTAACCATAAATCCATTGTGATATTTGCATTATGTTTGCTTCCTTGCTGAAGTTCTTTCTGAGTCTAGGACTGCATGTCTGAACATTCATCCCCGCCTGAACTAAACTCTGTTGACTCTGCAGCTTGGCCATGGGCGTAATCTTTTGGGGACACCACGTTGTCGTTTGTTACATTGTTACATTGAATGGAGGTGGTGAGAGGTGGTGAAATGCCTTCAGCAATGAGTAAAGCTGCACAATATGGTAGGAGGTACTTTTGGGACAAGTCATTCTGAAGGTGACCTTATCCTTATCTTTACCTCCTTGTCCATCTTCCTTGTCATTGTTCCTACTCTGAGGCGAATCCTCACCCCTCTTATGTGGAAAACCTAGACTTGGAGCAATGAAGATTAACCGGAAGTGATCTGCTCGCCCCCCCCCCCTAAACCCATCTCCAAGAAAGTCCTGACTCAAAGAAAATGTTGCCATACGTTTTCATTTCAATTCACATTCACATTCCAAGTTACAGAAGCAAATACTTGCCTCTAAAATGCCTCAGATTAGCATACGTTTTAAAGAAGGCTTCATTTCCTGAGCTGCAGCGCGCTCTACTGCCCTTGTCCCGGCAGCCTGTAATGAAAAGCGAAAAGTCACACACGTTTCTGGAGCCACAGGCCTTCCAAGCCGGCAGCACCAACAATCGAACCAAGTGATGATAGTAAATGCTCCCCCTGCAGCACTTTCTCACGTGACCCGCCTCAAAATGTCTCACTACACTCCAACACAACACGCCCCAAAAAAATACTTTTTGGCATTTCAAATACTAGTTAGAAAAAATAAAACTATGGCAGGGTAGTGTGTATATAGATGTCAGCACACATGTGTACATAGATGTTGGCACATTCCCACAGCCCTTCCAACCAAAATTAAAATGACGATAAAGAATGTTTGGGGTAAAATAATGAACCTAGAATAATCTTTAAAGACAAAATGAAAATGAAAAAATATATTCCTATTTAACTTGTCATATAATACAATAAAATCTCGCATTCTGTTTAAAAGACCAAACAGAGTTATTTCAGGCGTGTTTCTGAGTCATGTTGAAGCACTACTGCATAAGTAATGGGTTTGTTGAGTGTTGAGGCCTCATTGTGGTGCTCCTCTTTGCTATTGCAATGTACTGCACCCACTGTAACATATTACTGCTACTAGCAACAAGCAAGAAATAGAACCCTTAACAACCCTAAGCCTACTGGCCCAGCCAACTCCATAGCATGCCCAGCGATTCAGAGGCCAAATGCTGCCAGCTCACCTCTGATGATGTACTGGCGCTCTGCCATTTTGGTCAGAGGTACTGTCATGATACTGATGAACTGGCACTGCAAGTGGGTCTCCCGCTACCTAGAGAATTGCTTGTTAGGAAATCCAGCCATGCTAGTATCATCGTGGAGTAGTTAAGGGGTTACATTTTCAGTGGCGAGTCACTGTATTTTTTTACCATAGTTTCCAAACTTTATCATAGATGTTATCAAAGCTGATATGGTGACACTTCTCTTCCTTTACATGAACTATGAAACTTGAGGCATCCCTTAAATATCCGTAACTATGGCAAGTATGTATGTTGCTCCAAATGATGCGCCATTTTGCAACCGCTTTCCCATCTCTTACAACAGGGCCAGCATTTAGGGTTTAAGGGAGAACATGGTGCCCCATAATGACTCGCTGCTGGTGGCGGCGGCCTAGGCAGTTGCATCGAATTCCCTTAGTTTTCCTCTGCCCTGTGCATGATCTCCCCGTGCATCCCTTTCACAGTCTTCCCCTGCTTTGCACCCGGCACACGTTTCAAGGTCAGGTGTTATATTCCGCAAGATGTACGACTGTTGTCCTGCACAAAAGCCTGTTCATAAAAAATGAACGGTGACTCTTGGAAACATCTAAGGCTGGTTGGATCCATGTCATGAGGTTTTAGGAGCATTGAAATGACTGGGCCACACAGATCCCGACAGATCACATTTATAATTTGGTGTAATTTCATGGTTTTCCTGGACAAATAGGAATGAAATGTGTCTTCAAGAGACTAGTAAAAGTTGTCCAGGCCTTGACTCAAGCCGTCGTTCACAATGTGTGTGATCTGATGGGTGGAATCACGTAGTTACTGATACACGAAATGGGAGATGGATACATTTAGAAACAAAAAAAACCATAACTAAATATTTTAGTCTTTTAAAAAAAACTTTTTTTTCTTCTTCCCCTAAACTCCATCTCTTAGATTATTTCTTGACCCGATATAGGAAAACAAAAGATTTAGACATACTGGAATTGTACGTTGTATCAAAGGTTTGCATATTTAGTTGTCATGAGTAATTTATATAGTTAACCAGTGTTTAAACCATTATGTTTGTGGGCAGTACTTAAAAAGAATCGACACATTATCTCCACGCGCGACTTTCTTGAACTAAAGTAGCCTGCTTGCATCCCCATCCCCGTTTCTAAAAAGAATATGTTCTACTTTGTTGAAATGAAATGATTTCTAGCCGTTTTCTAAGATGGCGGCCTCTGACATTCATGTCAGTGTAAATATGAGTTTCAGTTTGTTGATATCCTTATAAACAGAGTCTGAGGATTTATTTATATCTGTCAGAGTGAATGGCGATGTTCACTTTAAAAGTCATGTCAGTTTGTTTTTTCATGATAAGTTATGCCAGTCATTCTCCCCTCTTAAAATAAAGCTGAAAACATCTATAGAAGTATATAGGAATGTTATGTTAGACGCGTGAATAAATGAGTACTGTCGGAGCCTTTTCTTGCCTGAATAGAGTGTATTGTTTCATGTTCCTATTAATCCCGTAAATTCTTATTGACGTTTGCGCTCTGAAAATGTGTCGACTAGTATAATTCTCATTGCCCTAACTAATGGATCGTTTCACATTGCATGTGTTCTATAAAACTGAATACAAGCACATTTAAAACTTTTAAGGAATATTGCCCATTTAAATTAATGATATGTGTTTTTTCCTCAATATTTAGAACAGTTTAAAACAAGGCTGTTGTTCCCAGATCACATTTGGGTGTAATGAATTAATACATTAATGTATAGAGGTAACAATCTCACACTTTAGTTTGATCAACCATTATGCAATGTTGTGTCCCAGTAGTCTAATGACATAGGGCACCACACAATAATGGTTCTAGAGTGAATATCCCGTACTTTCACGTGCATAAACAGAAAGGTTCATGCTATTAATGGGGGCCTTTTAGGATCTAATATGGCTTAAGAAAGGGGAAGCATTGTGCAGCTGGAAATCCACAACAGTCAAGATGGGGCTGCACTCTGTGACACTTGTCAAAAGAAAATATATAAACAGTTGTGTATGAACCTAGAAGGGTCAACCCCGGATTCCCATGCCCGCACTGTTTGGAGGAAAATGTGTTTGTTGAACCAGTGTCTTGATCCGTCCCCTATGAAGGCAGAGTCATGGTATCCCAAGACATTGCTGCCATGGCACAAATGTCAGTGACAGCACCTACATTGCCCCATTCATAGACCCCTGTGTGCACCCTTACGAACCAATAGCCACGCAGTCACCAATAAGAAGGATACAGCCGTAGGAATTGGTCTGGCCAAACAGCTCAGATGTCTGCAGCAGAGACACTCTGGGGGCCCAAAGTGGTATCAGGTAAACTTACCAACATAGCTCTCTCGCGTTCGTGATTATTGTCTCTGTCCCCGCAGCACAGTCACTCATATCGTCAAGTCAAGGCAGGTGGCCTAGGTTTTGTGTGTGTGCATACCTGCGAACATCTGCCACTTAGGGTCCAAAAAATGGCAGAAGATTGTCTAATGTGCCTCCAACCAGCCCCTGATTCCATCATTTTCAAATGAATTCAAACCCTTTCAATCAAACCGCTGTGCCTTTTCTTTCCCTAAATAAGAGGTTGTTAATGTAACATTTAATATAAATGTTGTAGTGGTGAATAAAAGAAAGTCAGCTGTTATTATGTCGCTTCTTGCCTTGATGTCATTGAAGATATATCCTGTATAATTTCCTGGAACAAGTGTAATGCATTCTGTAAGTGGTGTACATGAAATGTAAAAGAATGTTTTTCTTTTCTTCCTGTAATAAAATGAACCCTTTAAAGCGGATCTTCTGAAAACCATGTATGTAACAGAGATCTTCCAAGAGGGCACTACCCTTGTTGTTCACCCACTGACCTTATGCCATGGGACTGTACACAGGAAAGAATACTGCACTGTATGCCTCTGGTGGGTTTAAAAGTAAACACAAAAGACAAAGCGCTTTTGATATTTGATGATGTTATTGTTTGGATGTATGATTAAACTTTTCTTTGTATCATCACCCTTAATTTTCTTGGCGTGTTTAATCATGGCAAATTGCAATTCTGCTCGAAACATTAAAAAGAACCAGAAAGCTTGAAGTCATCTTTGGCATCTAAGTATTGAGGAAGAATGCTGTATTTGCGGTGATCCGACGTGCTGATTCTGTGCCGGGTCAGTTTACAGCGATATTCTTACTGTGGCATTAAAACAAACACGGGGCCACATGCCCCCACACTGTACTGTGAAGGGAGAGAGAAAACTAAAGCAAACAGGCCAGCACCCGCAAAGAGGGCAAGGATGCAACTAGCCTCAACATTTTTCGGGGGCTAACACTTCGAGGTGGGGGACGGGAACCCCTCATACTTTGTGGGGAAGGCCAAACTTACTTAGCTAAGCCTTTTTGAAATTCGCCACCAAATAATGGATGTGTCAATTGGTGTCAAATTAGCTGTAAATGGTGCATTTTAAAGCACATTGGACCAGGAACACTGTCCAAAAAATGACCGGATTTAAAGACAGAATGCACTTTTTATTGGTATTTGCCAGCATAGTAGTGTTGGAGTTGCGAAGTGGTCGGTAGTTGGGTTTGTAAAATGTCAGCTCATGATGTATGTCGGGTTGCATTGTAACATAATCCTACCTAAGCCTGAGTGGTGCTACGGTTGGAGTGTCTTTGAGATGTTGGTGGCCACTTAGAAGGAAAGGCCCCAGGAAATTGACTACAAACTGTGGGGACTGAAGGTGTGCCCTGGCATGGTTTAACCTGACATACCATGAATTAGGAAAACAGCACGTAATATAGCATAACAAGGCATAAAGAGGGAGAACAATGAATTTGCCTGGTGTGATAGACATGCTCGGACTGGCCTATAGGCCAATACCCGTACCAAAAACACAAAATGCTGCTGTGGGGCAATTTTGTGGGTCAAAGTGGGCCAGTTTAATGAGTTATTTCACTATGCCGCTAGTAGTTTTGACCATTGTTGTCAAATAAATATTCTTTAAATTGCACAATTTGCATCACATTTTACACAAAAACTCCCCCTTGGGTATTATTCAAATAGTCTGTTGAAAAAGGAATTAATTGCCATTTGCAACTATGGGCCACTTTTTCATTGGTGCCCGAGACAATGTTATGCCCCAGTCCCACACTGGTGACAGGCAACTAGGATTAGTCCCTACCACTGTGCTTGCAGAACTGAGACCAGATACAAGTATTCTTAAAGGTAACATAAGGTGTCTCAAAACACTGTAAAACAAGGAATTCTTAATGGCTCCAATTCTCCAGGTATAATGTGAAGCGGGAAATAGTGGTATTCCCCAAGGGCTGAAAATAACAGGGACTCCCTCTCTCATCTTGCTCCAAAGAGGTTTTCCAGTCAGATGCTCAATGTTCCAAAGTTCAAAAGAAGTTAGGCAGCCAGTGCAAAACAAATGGTCTCAGTCTTTCCAGTGTGCCAAAGCAAACACAATGTTCAGATGTTCTCACTCCTTATGGAGGGTGTCTCTTCCCCTGATGGTACTTTTTACATATTACTTATAAAATGCTACACATTTAGCGCTGGGAGGCGTTCCCATTACACAGCTCAGAAAAAGAATGTTGGCAATTATTTACATGCTTCAAGTACAACAAGGCATCACCATGTAACTCACACTAGCAAACTACAATATCCTAGTCTCTTTCTGTGAATATACCTTGTCAACTCATGCACTCTGTGTGCAGAAATTATATTCTTTCTATATGCAGTTACTTTTGATTAGGTTTGAAATATAATGGGAAGCACTGTTGCATTTCACACAAAATATTAAGATTTTTCTATTTGGAATCAACACCCCTACTGGAAATGACCTCCCAATTCCATTACACACCAGGGACCTAGCATTGATTCTAGGGGATTTATATAATTACATTTGGGTAGTTGTCCTACTCAGTTTGAATATTTCCTTTAAGACACAGAGTTGGAATGGGCCCTAATGAGTTTTCAAAAGAATTCCCCCCCCAAGCTATCCTCCCTCTTGAAAAACAAGTCTGTCTCAGGTTAAGTTGGTTCAAGTCCCCGCTGTGGGGTGCATTTAAAGGCCCCAAACAGAAATCCCTTTCACCTGAAAAGCTGCATTTAGATACTGCCACCAAAAATGGCCTGTGTTGCGTTTACTTCACGTGAGTGGCAAGCATTGGAACACTATAAGCAAAAACGTCCCTGCTTTGCTTTTATTTAACCTGAATGACAAGAAGTTATACACTGCATCCAAAAACGGCATTGATTTACTTTTAATTGACATGAGGGGCAAGAATTTCAACACTACAACCAGAAACGGCTTTTGCTTTCCCTTTCACTTGTACAGCAGCCCTTTAAACACTGCAAACGAAAAACGACTTGGCTTTTTCTTTTGTTCACGTCAAATTAAAGAACCATGTGGAAGGGGGACTACCCATCATTATCAGTGGACCAACAGCAAATGCAAACTTGCTCAAAACAGAGAAATCAAAGAATCCTGTGACCTGCAAGACAGGGTTTTAAACATTAAAAGAAAAACATGGCCTGCACACGTGTGAAAAGTAAATTGGCTTTCATAAGCCACAGTGGGAAAAGCTAACACTGCTCACACAGCAAATGTCAAGGAAATATGATGTGGGGGGTTGTCCAAAGCAAATGCATATTATGTTCCAACCCACAAAACTCCAGTCACCTTTGAAGAGACGCTTACTACAGGAAAGACCACCTCGGGCTGAGGCAGGAAACTTCACAATTAAAAGCCCCGCTTCCAGCTGGAAGTCGCACCTACCTGTGAAGCATCCTGCAATAAAATGGGATGCTGCTGAGGGCGTCATAATTCCCTGCTCTGCCAGACATCAAGGCAGGAGCCCATAGATTTCAAAGAAGGCAAAGTGTGGCTAAAGCATGACCAGGAGGTGTGAGGCCTTCCTGCACCCACCTCAAAGAGCGAACTGCAAAGTTCAAAGGGAGTAATACAAATCTCTGTTCACCGGCTGAGCCCAGAGAAAGACAGATGGCTGTGGGGGATGAAGCGGCTCTCCCACAGGTGGAACAAAACACTCCCAATTTACATTAAAAGACTGATTTCATTTTAGGCATTTTTCGCAGCAATCAGAATGAGGATTAATTTAGTTTTATGCCATTTGTTCATGTCATTTCCAGTTGGTTTTAAAGGTATTGATTGCATTTTCCTAGGACTTTGGGGACTGAAATGGCCAGTTAAGACTAGTTTCTGGCTGATCTGAACATGTGATGAATGGGACCGTTGGTGAAAAGATGGAAAATGAAATTAGGAACATGCTTTATCATTTGCAGAGTCACAACTATTGTACATTTTATGAAAATGACAAAAATGTGCCAAAGGGCCATGCGAGTTGGCGGTCGGTTTACCTAATTCCCTATAACCAACTAAAACCAAATATCTAGTTCATATGGCAGGGGCTAGTATAATTATGAAGTTATGAGACATAACTCGTTTTTGCCAAAAAAGTGGGAATGAGAACAACGAATTGTAATAAATGCAAACAGACAGATGGTGCTCTCTTCCCTTGAACCAATCATGCCATGAGGCAGAGAGAGGAATGGTAAACTGTCCTATCCGAGCAGCAGGGATAATTACCGGGTACTCCCTCTATATTGTAAAGTTAGTGATCATTTCTGCTATATAAGGGGGACTGTACTAGGACTCAAGAAAGACACACAAAATCCAGGGTGACAGGGGAAGGACGCCGGAGAGAAGGCGGCTGAACATTACCATCTTTGAGAATGCAGTGTTCAAACCCCTTGCCCTAGCTGCCAAGAGTGTCCTGAGATTGAGCTGGCTTTCCTGAATCCTAAACCAAGCCCTATATTGCATAAGCCCTTCATTATTGTAGCATTGCATCTAATATTTCCCCCATTGAAAACCCCATTGAAACCCCCAAATTGCCAATTTAATCAAGTCTTCTTCCTATAGATGAATCTATTATTAGCCTGTATATGTTAGCAGATCTCCTTTAAAAAACCTCACAGTTGTCTGTGCAAATCCTTAGTATTTTTCTTAAGTGAATAAATGCATTTCCCCTTAGAAATTCACAGTTAAAGATTGTTGAAGTTCAAAATCAACCATCTTGTCCCTGGTGTTGTATTTAATTATTATAGTCATTGATGTGTTGCCTCAAAAGAATTAGTCTCCTTGTAACTGAAAACCAAATTTGTCTGTGTGTTGTGTGCATTACCAGACAGATTCCTATTTGCATCTGTTTTATAAACCCAAACCTTTGTTCCATTGTGAGCAATCTCTTTTGCCCAGAAGTCTACCGGTTATGTGCCTCTGTCCTCGTCATTGAACACCAATTTTCCTTTTGTATGCTAAACACCTTCCCTGAGCTGCCTGTCATTGTAAACGAATTTCCATTTGCCACTGCATTTTTCCCTTTTGCAATTGCTTTCTCCCAAAACCGATTTTCCCACTTCATTTCTATTTTTGCCCTGGTGTGCTGATTAGTATTCTATACATTTTATTTTTTATTTTATTTTTAGGAGATTTTCCCAATCTCCTAAAGTGTAAGCAATACGAATGTCCTTGCATTCTATCCCCTAGCATTTGTGAGAAATAACCAAAAACCCCATTCTTCCATTTTGCTCCAAAAACGGGTTTTCACTTTCTTTGCTAGCTTCCCATCTTGTGGTGGTGGGCTTTACCCCAAATCCAATTTTCTCTCTATTCCTACTACTTGCCACTGCTTTCCATTCAAAGGAATCTAGTTTAGTTAATGTTTGGGGTTGAGTGTTGCAGAGGAGAGTGCTAAACTGTTGAAGCTATCACTTTGTAAAAACAATTCTTCTTTCTGTTTTGCCATTAAAGAACTGTGTGAATTGTAATAGGATATCTTAACCTAATTGTTCTGTACAGATCATTGCACATGTGTTGCCACAACAATGGTGGCTTCTGTATATTGATTATTTTCCGTTTTCATTCAATAATAAATGAATAAATATCTCATTGAGACACACCGGCCTGGTTCCTATTCCATTGTGACACAGGGTGTTTGTGGAGGTTGGGTAAGAGACGGGTTGGAGGCGTACTCAAAAGAATCTGCAGTATATTAAAAATAAACAGCATTTTATAGTGCGCCACATCCATTGTAGGGAAAGGAGATCCCTAGCCAGCGTGTGCCATGTTAGAAACTGTGACACTTCGTGGATAACGCCTTGTCATGTTCAGATAATATCAATTTTCTGCACTCATACAACATTAACAGGTGGTGTTATTTCCTGCAGCTTTTAATTTCAGAGTCTCACATTCCTATCTGTTCTTGTTTTTTTTAAATGTAAAACATAACATGCATATGTCATGATTATCTCACAGTTTTTGATTATTAGTCAAATTCTTTCCTTAGCGTGCTCAACATTTGGACACTCCTAGAGAATACACCCCCCCCCCATTCCCCATTGGATGTCCTTATGTCTGAATATGAAAAGGGTAGGGTCTGATTTGCTCAGAGTAGCATTGAATTCTAATCAGTTGTCCTTTATATCTAATCACAGCAATATGGTACATTAATGAAACATGGATTTCTGTAAACCAACAGTGTAGATGCATATCTGGATATGCTGGATTAATTTGTGCAATACTTGTTCGAAAAGTAATAAATATTTCTCATTTTAATAATTTTTAATTGACGTACGAAATGTGAATGTAAGCTGATTATAGAATGATCTCACGACCGCAACCCAGTCCCATGTTTGCTGCAAAGTTATAGGCTACATTATTTTCTGCATGAAAAATGTAATAATTTCATCATGCCCTGTATTTAAACTGGACAATATCTTATGCTTCAGCAACATGGCTCCTGTAAATAGGCGTAGGTAATTACTTCAGCCAATGATTGATTTACATGAAATGCCAGGCCTTATTTGCTATTCTGTGCTAGGCCCACACACCTGGCTGGCTTAATTGCGAGGCAGAGCCAAAAGGTTACATGCTAAGTGCAGTAAAATGTGTTTTAAGCTCAGCTAAAGAAAAGAACAGACATTTACCATCTGGCGGGTACAGCTTGTAATCTCCACTCACACTGAAAATCACAAGTTGTTGGTTTAAAAATAAAAGTAAGAATCCCCTCAAAAGGTGCTCCCAAGGGTGGGGGATACATTGCACAGGGTTAAAAATGTGGCCAACCAGAAGTCAGCACAATATGGGGCTGAAAATGAACACAAGGTTTATTCTAATCACTACAACAGAATCACTGCTTTTCATCATATTTACACTGTAATATATTAAATAAAATCTGTCATGGTTTTATAAACTTTGTACAATAATCTGATAGTAGTGGGGACAAGAAATAAAATGTTACATTAGAAAGACTTTGAATAAAATGATGGTTCATTTTGGCTCACTTTTTATGCATTAGGGAACCTAAAGAAGTGTGCCTTTCAGAATACTTGACAACATCCTATCACTTCAGTTTTGTCATTTTAGAATGAATGTCTCTGTGTCCTCTTGCTAGCTTCATCATATTTCTGACCGACACAGGCCTCTTCCCACTTTTAGAGATGGAATTTCATTGTAAACTTGGGTTTTCTGTACCTCCTGCTTTGACCGTCCAATATAAAATGCCACTCTTTATGTGTAATATAAACAAGGGCTATTATGGTTCCTGGGATGATTTAGCTTGTGATCAAATAAGCACCACTTGTCGGGTGCTGTCTCCTGGCTGCACAGTTGACACCTGCATCCCACATGCGCACCCTATTTGTAGGAATGTTACACTTGTGAAGCAGGGAAAGGCACTATTCCGGCACATCTGACTTTGAATTCAGGCGGGCATTATTCACCTTTGGCATTCTCCTACACCTGGCAAGTCACACAAGAAGACTGCACCTGTCGGCAGAAAAGACATAATCCCTGCCCATGCAGACAAAAGGTTCTCGCTGCCTTTAAGAAAAGGTTTATGGGAGCTCACCTATCACTATGGGCTAGCACATCACCACATACAGGCACAACTCCCTGGTTTCCCATGAACTGTACAGGACATTAGAGGAAGGTGAAGACATTTCAGCCATTCTGAACATTATGAATCAGCTAATTGAATTGTTGTCTGACATTTCCTTCAGCCAGGTAAGATCATCTGCAAAGCCTTTGGATGCAATGACGGCAGCCTGAAGACACGTGCGCATCAGACACTGGTAAACCAAATCTTTTGAGTGCTGTGATGCCTTCACTGAGGCAAAATGTTTTGTGCTTTAAAAATTAATTTAGCATACCACGCCGTACCAATCCAGCCATGACCATTCCTTCCCAGAGAGTGAAACTCTTTGGTGGGTAACTTGATGAAAGAGCAGTGGAAACTGCTGATATTTTTAGGTGAAGGGGCATACATATTTCCCATGAGTTGGCGCAAGCTGGCTCAATGAACAGTGAATGAACCCAAAGCTTTAATTGTAGTGCGGTAGAGCAGTCCCACAAAGAAGTGTTTTTAAAAATAATGATTTTAAATGGTGCATTTTACCGCCCACTTGAAAAACTTTAAGAGACTAGAGGGAATATTTATCTGGACCTCTTTAAGACAACCCTCAAAACGTCAAAACCACTAAACATGCCACACTAATGCTTAAAGGGTCCCTTGCTTCTCCAGTACCTTCGTCTAACTCAGTCCTGCATGCTGTTTAACTCATTAGATTACAACATACTTATTGCAAACAGTTTTTTTTAATCAAAAATATCAATTTATTTACTCTCAATAAAAACATCACTAAAAAATACATTCTTAATTATCTCAACAAGGAAAACATCTTGCACTTTTGTCTAAGTTCAATTATTGCACATTTGCCACTATTTTTGGTATCATTGACCACAGACAACTTCTACATAACATTCTATTTTCTAATACATATCTCTACTGTTAAATAGTTCATCAGTAGAAGACAAGTTTTTCAGTTTTACATTTACTTTTTATGTCTTATCCTGTCTTCACTGGGTACTCTAACTTCCCCAAAATATAGGGCTCTACTCATTCACACTTATGTCATTCATACATCCTTTCATTCTACAATCCACACTACCCAACATGTTTCTTTCCTTTCTCAGTTCTCATAATTCCAGGAAATTATTCAGGGGTTAATTTCTGTATAGCAACAGTCTGTTATGTAGTGACCATTCGGTCTTCTTGTGTTCTTTACACTTCCTGGTCAAGGCTCATGTGTTCGGTTCACATCTGTTTCATTTCTGGGCCAGAGTTCCACAAGAAGGTATCTGTGAGAAGCAAGTGTATGAAGAATGGATTTACTTATTAACCCAAATTCTATGCAGTCTTATTTCTACATTCCGGTATACAATTTACCATGAAAGAAAATATATTCTTCCAGTTCTTCAGCACTAAACATGCACTACTTGGTAGAGGACATTATCACGACACAACGTCTTTTCATAAGGTGGTTTACCATTTCTCTGGTGACCTACCCTCTCTATTTTTAACCGTAATTCCCCTGTTCTTAAAAGGGGCATTTGATAATTTATTTAGTTTCCTAACGCTATCACACTACTGTTGTGGTACACTATTTACCTTCCAGCTTTAACCTGCAGATTGTTTATTTTCAACCATCCAGGTATCTATCTCTGGGTGCTTCTTAATTCTCAACACTTGTGTGTTACCTTTCTGGGTTCACCTATTGCAACACCTATCAATACAAAAGTGTCACTTGCAGTCACTCACGGTTAAACTGGTACTACATATCCTATGTATAATAAGCATAGTCTGATGATACACTTAGTTCTAGGGTATGTACCTTAATCAGGAATTCCCATGTTAGTGTCTGCCATGTTTGCTGTTTCCAGCTTATCCCGACCCCTCAGTGATCGTTGTACGAGATGAATGCCTCTTTTTGCTCTAATAGAGTCAGGGTAAAACATATATAGAAAATATCACGTATTATTTCATATTTCCATATTGGAGCTTATTTCTATTCATTAACTATTGGGTATGTCATACTTACGCAATAGTTATGACCTCAATCGTCCCGGGTTCCCACGTGATCTTTACACGGCTTCTTAGTGTTCTAAGCGCCGATATCTATTGCAGCAAACCCAAGGGGCGTATCTTTAAAAATAGAGACATTCCGCTCTATTATATCTCCCTCCTACAGTCTTGCATTCGCTGTCTCGGATGTTTCGCTTACCATCTAGCTAGAGGGCTTGATCCATCTGCCTCGTGGGTTGCTGCCGGCGTTCTCTCGCTTCTTCCGACTTCTGTCGTCTCTGTTCCCATACCCGGATGTGTTTGCCCGCGTCACAGTCGGTTCCTCCCTCCGGCTTGTGTCCATTTCCGTGTTCTTTTCTACATTGTTGTAGATAGGCGCGGTTCCATCTATCCAATGATATTCCGTCACGTCATCATTCTGGAATTACAGGTCCTTTTTTCTTACCTTCGTTGCTCCGTGTTTATTTTTTTCTTCTTTGGTACTGCCTTTCCTGCACCATAGGTAAGGATATAATTTCCTGACCCCTCAAAGTTATGTTCCACATATGTTTCTCTACGCTTTTTTCAACATGTAAATGTTGTATTCAGCTACAAAGCTGGACACGTTAATTTCAATCGTATTTCCTTATCCGTCGCTTTTTGGACAACACTACACGGTTTTAATGCGAATTTCTATGCAGTACAAGTGGTAGCATCCATTCTCATAACTTCATATTGCATCACTCGATTTTTTCATTGAGACCCGTGCGCATCAGACACTGGTAAACCAAATCTTTTGAGTACTGTGATGCCTTCACTGAGGCAAAATGTTTTGTGCTTTAAAAATTAATTTAGCATACCACACCATACCAATCCAGCCATGACCATTCCTTCCCAGAGCGAAAATCTTTGGTGGGTAACTTGATGAAAGAGCAGTGGAAACCGCTGATATTTTTAGGTGAAGGGGCATACATGTTTCCCATGAGTTGGCGGAAGCTGGCTCAATGAACAGTGAATGAACCCAAAGCTTTAATTGTAGTGCGGTAGAGCTGTCCCACAAAGAAGTGTTTTTAAAAATGATTTTAAATGGTGCATTTTAATTGGGGAAAAAAGTAATTAAATGTGCAATATATTCTGTGGGGGAACACATAACATACCTCAGTATATGCCATGTCATCAACGGTACACAGTAGCAAACCATTTTCACTATAGATGTTTTCAAAGAAAAAAAAAGAACTCCTGTCTCAACAATATATACCACATTTATATGCTGCCTATGCCATACCTGTTAGGGAGAATTCTCTGAAATGTGCTAATTCTCCTCTACCTTAGAGACCCCAGCACTTCTGCTGGTCTCTAGGACTTTTTTCATTTCTAACCTGGAGGGAGTGAGACCTTTTTCCCACTCCCTCATGTATTTTCCTGTGATTTAAACGTTGTGTCTCTTTTGGTTATTGAGTCTGACAAACTCCATAGGCATCATATTTTTACATTGTGACACATAGCACCTTTAGTGCAGTGACAAAGGGAAGTCTTTCAGATTTCCCAAAGGTTTATATACCTTCTCTTGGATAAACTACTGTTTCCAAGAGCAGTGAAGTGAAATTGACTTTACTTACATTTGTAACATTCTAGACCTAGCACACACTATCTTACAATAAGGTGCTGGATGGGGTACTTAGTATCCTCTTTGTCTAGTTTCTCATGTAACATGTTTATGGTACCCTTTCTACAATTAAGGGCTGGTGGCAGTGGTTTACTTTTATTTACCATTGGGAGTTTTTACTGCAGGCTGCGTTCCCAGCTGCAATAAAGCACCCATGGGTGCCCATTTTGTCAAAATGGCCCCGGTCGTCTTTTTTCGTCATTTCTTGTTGGAAAGGTCCTTCTTGAGATTTACTCTGTGCGCCAAACCAAGTTTGGTCCCTTTGTTTGTTTTGTCTTTGGCGGGATTCACAAGTGTAGCCCGCCTTTGGCTCCAGTATGTCTGTCTGGGGCAGGACGTGAAGGAGGTGCACAAAACTCCCTGTGCTTAATCCCCTTGGTTACAGGAATGCACCCAAAGGTGATTGGCCGGCTGGCTGGAATGAATGGAAGAAACCTGCATAAAAGGCGAGGCTTTTTGGCTTGGAAGGCAGAGTCGACCACTGGACGAAGGAATCCGAAGAAGAACTTGGAAGAGATGCCTGCTGCAACTCCTGGACAGTTGGTTTGCCCGGTGAAGCCCTGTTGCTATGCTGAAGCTCTGAATTTGCCTCCACAAGAGAAGCCCTGCAAGGACGACTTCTCCCCTTGAGATGGTGGGACAAATCCACTCCAAAGTGAACTCGTTTGGACATCCTCTGGAAGCTGGATGTATTTCCACTGCTGCTGCTGCTGGAGGAACACCAAATCGAGTGGATCGCTTTTAATTCAGACCCATACGCTAGGAAGATCCTATGGACTTCCCTGATTCATAACTGACTAAGCCTGAGCCACCTCAACAGAGTGCTGGACCCCACAAGCAAGGAAAGTCTGAAGTGGTATCCAAGAACCGCAATGTTGCTATTTGCTGTCAGACACGAGGAGCTGAAACGCCAGAGTGCCACTGAATTGAAGTTTGCCCGTTGCTGTCACTGACCATACCGTTGTGTTGCATGAGTCCCCAGACGTCCTCCCTCTTGTCCCCACAACTGAGGCCCATGAACAAAAGGATCTGCAGAGCTACACAGGAACAGAAGCCAGCTGGAACTATTTCTTCTAACCAAAGTTACTGTACAGTCTAAGAGGACTTACCTCTTGTCTTGTAGCCTTACTTGTTTTCAGTTGAGACTTGTCCTGGCTGCTCCTGCAGAGTTGCTTGCATCTTCTTTTACTCACAAGCCTCCCAGCTTGTGGCCCTACTTGATTCTACTTTTTCTGCAAAGACATCTAAAACATTGTGCAAGACTTTTACTTACCTTCAAGAAGTGCTTCAGCTCACCTAGACTTTTGTCCAACTGACATTGGCTGGCTTGGCTCCCTGAACGACTCTCCTTTCCTCTGATTGTGTGTTTTTACCTTACTTCCAGGAAAGGGTTAACTTACTTTTCATTGGGGGTTAAAAGGTACTTACCTGCTACATAATATGTGTTTATCTCTTGTCTTATTCTGAAAACCTCTTTTCTTTGACACCAACTGCAGTATTGCTCTAAATGTATTTTGTATTTTTGTATTTTATTTTATTTGTATAGCGCGCCAGTCCCGAAGGCAAGCGGGCACATATCTTCAAACAGTAATAACAGTGGTTACAGTTAAGGTAACAATCACTTAAGGTTACAATCAGTCATTTGCACGAGCGGTGGGAGACAATACAGGAACAATGCCGATAGGTAAGCAGAAGCAGGAATCCGGCATAAAAAAAATGGTGCCGATCAGTAGGTCTGGGAAGACGATTGGATCGGTGTGGTAGCCTGCCAAAGCTTAGCTCTGTGTTTGAATAAGTTCAGTGAGGGTAGATTTCTGATGGTAAGTGGCATAGTGTTCCACAGTTTGGCAGCCAGGACTGGGAAGCTGACACCTCCGGCTGTTTGCAGCTTGTAGCTGGGGATCATGAGGCCATGTGTTTGAGCAGATCTAAGTGTCCGCGATGGAGTGTACTGGGTGAATCGCGAGGCTAGGTAGATGGGGGCCTGGTTATTTAAGCATTTGTAGGTAAGGGCCAGCGATTTCAGTGAAATCCTTTGGGCAACTGAGAGCTAGTGTAGGTTTATCCTAGTTTCCGAGATGTGTGCTGATCTGGGAATGTTGAGGGCCGCTCTGATAGCGTTGTTTTGGGTAATCTGAAGTTTGTTCAGGTTGTGTTGGTTGGTGCCTTGGTAGAGTGTGTTGCAATAGTCCAGTTTGGACATAACTAGTGTCCTAGCAAGGATGACACAGTTCTGAGTGGAGAGGATTGGACGGCAGGCTGTGATCAGCTTACATATGTAAGCCGAAGCAGCGACGACTGCGTTAGTTTGCCTTTTTAGGGAAAGTGTAGAATCTAGGTAGATTCCCAAGGTTTTGGTATCTTTGGATACTTTGATGGAGTTGCCGTTGATATTGAAAGAGCTGAACAATGGGTTCAGTTTATTCAGTCTCTGTTGTGTGCCCAGGATGAGGAGCTCTGTCTTGTTGTCATTGAGACAGAGCTCATGTTGGGCCATCCAAGCTTGGATGACTTGGTATACGTCATTCAGAGCTTTAGAGTCTGCAATGTAGTCACCAGTGATGGGGATGAGTATCTGGGTGTCATCTGCGTAGTTTGTGTAGGTGACGCCCAGATAGTCAAGCAGATCAAACAGAGGTTTGGTGAAAACATTGTAAAATGTGGGGGAGACACAGGACCCCTGAGGGACTCCGCAAGGGACTGACGTTGGGTCTGCTGAAGAAGTGGGAGAAAATACTCTCATGTGTCTATTGTCTGGGAAGACCCTGACCCAAGTAATGGCATTGTCGGAGAAATGGGCCGCATATTTCAGGTGATGGCAAAGGATTTGGTGATTAACCAAATCGAAAGCTGCAGATAAGTCCAGAAGGAGTAATAGGGCCAGTTTGCCGTTGTCTTTTAAGTCCTCGATTTGGGTTTTGAGGTCTAAGAGGGCTGTTTCTGTCCCGTGCTTAGGTCTGAAGCCAGATTGTCTTGTACCGAGAAGATTATTGGTTTCCAGATAATTCTGTATCTGTATGTATGCTGCTCTGTCTAATATTTTTAAGAGAAATAGGACCGTGGTGATGGGTCTGTAATTCGATGGTATCTCTGGATGTAGAGTTGGGTTATTTAGTAGAGGGATGAACCAGGCATCCTTCAGATTGTTAGGGACCATTTCTGATTGAAATGAAGAGTTGATAAAGGTGGTTATGAAAGGAGCAAGGTCGTGTGCCAATTCCTTGATAATAGGTGCAGGACAGGAGTCACCTTGGCAGTTGGAAGGTTTTAAGTTACAGATGATCTTTTCAACCTCCGGGATGGTGAGCGGCACAAAGCTAAAAGTCATGTGGGAGAAGGTAGTGGCCTTTTTGGGCGTAGATAATTTGGTTAGGGGGGCATTGAGAAGGGAGTTTTGTTTGGCGTTGATTTTGGATTGCAAGGTGGTTATTTTGGTGAGAAGGGCATTTTGGATGTTATTGCACCACATAGCGTCTTTGCTGCAGGTATCGGGGACGGGAGAAGGGGATTCTAATTCTTTAAGAATTTTAAATAGCTCCTTCATGTTTGATTCAGCTTGAGATATATGCTGGTTGTAAGTCTCTTTTTTGGCTTGAAGGATTGCTTCCTAGTAATTGAGTGAGGAGATGAGAAGGAGGTCTTTGTTGGCCTCACACGGAAGACTTTTCCAACGTGCTTCAGCATTGCATTTTTCTTTGCGCAGGACTCTAAGATGCGGTGTGAACCATGAGTTCAGATGAGCTCGTTGTTTGGCTTTCCGTAGTTTGAGCGGTGCTATGGTGTCAATGGCTTTGAGCAGTGTTTGGTTAAATGTATCTACTAAAACGGTGGGATCATTGTGCTGGAGAGCGCAGTTGTTCAGAATGGGAAGGATGGGAGGGAGTAGTTTGTCCCTGGTAATGTCCTTTTTGTTCCTGGTGGGAATAGCAGGGGCTATAGCAGGTTTGGGATGCAGGTTGGTGGCTGGTAGGTGAAAGATAATGATATGGTAGTCGGACCAGGCACAAGCGGAGTTAGAACTTATCAAGGTATTGCAATTGAAGTCTGCTATCCAGTCAAGTGTTCTGCCCCTATTGTGGGTAGTAGCGACCTCGGTGGCCATGGGATCCGTAGGGTCGGATAGGCCGAGGTTAATGTCACCCAATAATAGCACCTGTGAGTTAGGCTTTGTATTTTCCGTCAGGATCGAGGTGATATCATCTGTAAAGGATCCGAGTGGTCCCGTTGGTTTACAGATGAGGTGTAGTGTTGCTGTGTTGGTAGGTGAAAGGGTAAGTTTCACCGATATAGATTCGGCAGAGGTGAATTGGATGTTAGGGATGATTCTCAAAGTGATAGTGTCTCTATGTATAAATGCAACTCCTCCTCCTTTGGAAGAATTGGACTGGCGGTCATTTCTGAGGATGGAATAGCCATCAGGGATGGCAAGGGCGAGAAATGGGCCAGAGGCTGCATGTAAGCAAGTTTCAATGAAGTCAAGGTTTTGGACAATGATGAGGTTGATAATGTCGAGTGCATGAGCTGTGAGGGATCTGGCATTGATAAGGGCTCCCTTGAGTTCTTTACTGGTGGGGGAATTAGGGGGTGAGATTAGGTATCGTTTGTGTAATATACTGTGTGCTGGCGGTGCACCGGCGCTGAGTACATGGTGCACACGGCAGTCTAGATCTAAGTCTGGCATTCCTAGATTGGAGCGTGCATGGTTGATTAGGTATAGGTTTTGTAGCAAAATGTTGAAGCCACAAAGCCGTATCATTGAGGTAGGGATTAGTAAGGAGGTCGGTGCTGTGAAGCATGGTGTGGGAGTTTATAGGATGGTAGTAGTGGATCGATGTAGCAGTGCTGATAGAAAAGATGCAATGAATAGAAGTTAGGTAAACTAAGATGATAGAGTAGGTAAAGTAGAAGCTGGCAAGAGGCCACAGCCTCATGTCGTAATCTGGGAGTCCAAACCGTGGGACGCTCATAAGCTAGGGTGAGCTTGCCAGGAGTGGCTGGTTTGTGATAATTCACAGTGGCATTACTCAGATATGACCGACAGGTACATGTGCAGAATAGGAGACAGTTAATCAAAGGCAGTACTCAGATATGACCGGCAGGTACATGTGCAAATAGGAAACAGTTAATCAAAGGCAATACTCGGATATGACCGGCAGAAACATGTGCAAATAGGAGACAGTTAATCAAGGGCAATGCTCAGATATGACCGGAAGGTACATGTGTAAAATACCCTGCAATTGGTATTGGGCGCTGCTCCAAGAATCAATCACCATGGCTGGCTCAGTGAACAAATAGTTAGAAAGAGGCTGGCAGGTTAGTGATGTGCAAGTCTTGCCGCAAGGTGGTTGGCCAGTTTATGTGAAGGCACATCGCTGAGCATTAGCGTGTATCGTGGGGAGGCAGGCAGTCAGCAAAATGTGGATGTAATGCACTCATATGGAGGAGTAGCTACTGCAGATAGTGTGTGGGAATGTCATTGGAATGGGTTAACTCTTTGAGTGAGTTGTAGTGGGTAATTTGGGTAGATAATACAACAGGCACGGATGGAAGTCAAAGAAAAGACGTGCAATGCTACCTTGCGCTCGGCAGTATGTATGCTGCAAACATCTTACCAGAAATTGGCGCAGAGGGTTCTCAACCGCCTGTGCGCTGGACACCTCCTGCAGTAGAGCGAGATGAGAAGGGGCTTGCAGAGCAGTGTCCCGCGCCATAGCACAGGTGCGGACAGGGGCAGACAGGAGGGGGCCTTATGCTGAGTGGGCCTTAGTCGTGGTGGGCCGGCTTCCGCCTCTAGCTTGCCAGGAAGCTGATATCCGCGGCCTCAGAGGGTTGCTAGGCAACCGAGTACAACGCTGCGATCGCGTTGTGGGCGCCATCCATTTTGAGTGAGGGTGGATGAAGGAGTCCTCGTAGCTCGGGGACTTGATTGCAGGGCAGAGTGGCATCAAGGACCAAGGCCACAGTGCCTATGTGCCTCAGTGGATCTTCTCCTGGTAGGCAGCGTGTCGGATGCAGTGTAGGTGCACCGCAGCGTTGATCCTAGAATCCTAGCTGCTCCTGCAGCGCGAGGCAAAGCCGGCAGTACGTAGTTGTGCGCGGCTGTTGTAGCAAGGCTCCTGCCCTGAGTTGAGTGATATATTGCTCCTGCCCTGTCCTAACTATTTAAGGGTGTAAGAAGTGTATGTGTGCCATCCCAAATGGGTACTTGCTGATTCAAATAAACTAAGAGTGTGTATTCTGAAGTGTATCTGTGTGTTACTATTATATTGCCCCTTCTGAAGAAGGCTTACTCAAACTGACTGTTAAATAAATTAATAATTGTTTAATCAAGAAACCTTGAGTGTGTTTATTTGGATACTTGTCACTGTGATTCTCTGTGTAACTCCCCTACTGCTCACATTGACCCCTCTTGAGATAAGCCTGGCTGCTCAGCCACACTACCAACCTGTGTAGTGCAGACTCAGGTTGGGTTCCTATTGCCAGGAGGTCAAGGTTGTTGTAGTGCACGTAAGGTATACTCTATACAACCTTGCCTAACAATACCACGTGCTTGCTTCCAGTGCACAACCATAAATTTGTATTTCATGTATTTGATGTTTTGTAATGTGTTACTTGTTTACAGGTTCTTCTTGGAACAAATTAAAGAAATGTGGAAACCTCTAGAGAATCAAAACTCACAGATTTGGGCATACTGCAATAGAACAGACATCCAGCATTGTCCCATTAAATACATTTCCATACTGGGTGTTTCCAATACATGCCAGCATGTAAGAACACACACTCCAATATATCTATCTATCTGGTGGAGTACAGAACAGACATGTACACCATGGAGAACAATAGTCGCCACCCCCCGCCCCCATGAGGCAGTCGGCAATCAGGTGAAAAGGTGGAGGGCAGCTTGATAGCTCTCACACTCGGGTTGAAAAGGAAAAGCAAGAGATATGATTACTCTATTAACTAGTATGCACAACATATTCCCTACGTTCTTCCCCAGGACCCATTCTTAATGATAGAGGATGTAAAAATTGTAAATCTATTTAGGTCCTTGCCACAAAAGTCCAAGGCCTGGGAAGGCAGTGAATACCCTAGTGTGATGCTTGAAATGCATTGGAGGGACAGGGCCTCCCTATCCTTGTCCTGTAGTCCTTTTCATTTGTGTTCTGTGTTGTTGTTGCCCAGGAGTCCATGTGGGACTCCTGGCAGTGCAGCTCTTCCTGTTTTTGGTTTGGTGTACAGACCCATGGGATACCCTTATGGCATCCATGGGTGGGGGTGCAACCCTGTGCCCCTAGTGTATGTTCTTGGGCACCTGTGTGTGACTCACATAGCAGGGTATGTGCTGGTGGCAGCTCCATGCTGAATTTGACAGGTGCTCTGAGTATCCTCCATTTCGGAATACCCAGGCCCTGCCTATGGAATCAGTTGATTCATGATGGGAAACAAGATGGCCCCTGTGGCCTCTTGCTTTCTATTGCCTGTTACCTTGTTTTCCCAAAGTCTTGGGAAGCCCTGACTCTGTCCCTTCCCCCTGACTGGCTTTTGGCTGGAAGTTCCATATATGGTGTTGTTGTGAAGTCCAGGCCACACTGGCTTTGAGCCTTCCCAGTGACTGTATGTTGTGGGTACACCCTGTGGGAGGGACCTGGGTGAATGGAGTGTGTGACCAATATGCACTTATTGTTGTGGATGTCTGGTTTCTGGTGTTTGACACAATGACTCAGACAGCACTGCCCAAAACTGGTATGAATACAGTGTGTAGTGTTGAATGGCTGGGTACTTGTCCCAATACACATTCCTTGTTCTGAGTGTCTGAGAGGGAGGCGTATGGCCTGAATACACTGTATGCCTGATTGGCTGACTGACTGCTGAATGCCCTTCTGAGTGATTGGTTGCCTGAGTGTGACCCAGCAGAATGAATGAGAGATCCACTAGTATATCTGGGGGCCTCTCACTGCTAGAATTCGTTCAGAAGCTGAAGTTGAAACTGAAGCTTAATCTCAAAGTTGAGCCTGAAGAAAAAAGTTCACTGCTGTCTCCCTTTGCCGAAATCTGAAAGCTGTCAAGACTGATCCAAGAGAGGACCTGGTTAGGTGCCCTCTTCCCGTGCTCCAAGGGACCATTGAGCACCGCCCACCTTCGCCGAAGCTCCCTGAAAGTCAGACCCTCGAAAGGCTGCCGACCGGAGACTGGGACCGCCGATGAGAACGAAGACCAGCACCGAACATTGCGTCCACCGTCGTCGACCAGGATTCGCAAGTTTGCTGTAACCGCTGGAGGCCCGTTGAAGCCATGCTTCCCGGAAGAGGGGACCTCTTGACGCTGTGCCACTGATGACCGGAGCCCCACGCTCCTTTGCCCAAGACTTTTGAATCAAGGATGCGCTCGTCCGCACCACCACCCGCCTTATCCCGCCGGAGAAGGCCAGGCCGTTGACGCGCCGAGGAGCATCCGCCGGTGGGTTTCCTGCCACCCAACAACCATAGAGATGCCGAATGACTTGATGCCCTTGCTGGGCCACAGTTCTGCACAAACTCTTTGCGGTCCTGAAGTATCGACATCGAGGTGCCCCACACACCTCTTCCTTGCCGGACGTTTTCGCTCTGTTGTCAATGAGCACTGCTGGGACCGAAGCTGCTGCCTCGACACCGAGTTCACTTTCTTCGAGGGATCTCCTGCTTTAAAGGGAGCTCAAGAAGGATCCGCTGACGACTCGTTGTCGAACTCTGCTATTCCAGGTACATTGGGGTGGTAGAAACATTATAGAAAGAAATAAGACTTATAGAACAATATATGGACTGGGCGTATGACATATCTTCATTTTACAGGTAGCCCAGGTGGGGGATCTCCCCACAGAACTGTGTCTAGTTGGTAGGGGCCAGTATTCTGCCAATTACTCTAACCAACTGCTTTCATCCTATGTCTATTGTTGGTTACCTTTATTAATTGATTTGTTGCCATTGTAGATTTTCGGAGCACAAAGTGCGTTATGGTGATTATGTATATAACGTTGAACCTTAATTATATAAAGACTGCGTTTTAATTAATACAGTGTGTGGACATTCCATTGTGGGGGCTTGGGCACTAAACTGTACTTAAGAATAAGCCTGCATCTCCTCCTGAGAAGCTAGACCTTGATTGCTCGACTACGTTACTAATAATAGAGAATCTTGGCTGGGGTCCTCTGTGCCTCTCCTCTACCATATAGAGAGAAAAAGTACAGACCCCACCTCCAGTCTTTACAACTAGCCCAGGACACAAAAGGGTACAACACTAGGGAGTCTGCCAATGCTCAAAAGGAGCCAGGCCCAGGATCAAATGGGAAAATCCACGTCCAGTCACCACATCAGGAGGCTGCAAGACTCAAGTAGCCAAGTTCAAAGTCCTGAAAGAGAGTTCTTGCCAAGTCGCCACAATAACAGGGAAATGTCATTCACACATGTCAAGACATTAGTGCAGAGATCAAGGAACCAGGATTACGAAAACACGAAATTAAACGTTACTTTCCGAAAAGGACATGGTTGAAAAGTGTGTTGTTCTGTGACTTCACCTGTTGGTTAGCATAGTAAAGCGGTTAGAAACTGTGTACATTGCACGTTGATGTCAAAGATGTGACGAAGACTGTACTGCATGTCTAGCTCCAGGCAAAGGAGAGCACAAGTGATGTTGAGAGCTGGTGTTTCAACACCACCGTCTGTCTTTTAGTTGCCACAGGAATCTCCACGTATATATGAGAATAAGTCTCCATGCCCCTTTTGCGAGGCTTGATGATGCCGAAATATGACAATAGCCCAGTTTTGACACTTTAATATAATGACATGGTGTATGTGCCCAATAGATGTATCATTCCATTAAAGAACACTTTCATGATGGCTGCAGCCAAAAATGCCAGTTTTGCCGCTGTAAAACAATGTCATGCTGTCTGTTTATAATATGTGCTTGTATTGACACTTTGAATCATTTGCACGCTTCGTATGCTAGGTATGTCATGATTGTCCCATAAAACACATAGCATACCTTTGTGTGGTCAATTGTATTGGACAGCTTTGCCGACACAAAGCCTGATCACCATGCACACCTACAGTGACAGTTGCAGTGACTGTATAAATACTCAGCTTCGGAGATCTGTAAAAGGATTTCCATATGTCAAGCCTGAAAAAGCTCTGTTTTTTAAAATTATTATTAAGAATAAAATGATGGGGTCATTCTATACTAACCAGACTCTCCAGAAGCATAGTGTACAACGATGTGCTGCTGCACCAGTACCCTAGTGTGCAGCTTCTGCTCTGCAGTGGTAAAGACAGCTTCATAAGTCGCATGTGCCCTTTTGACAGCTGTGGTGACAGCAAAGCCACGTCAGCTCAGAGGCTTCATTTAAAATATGCACCTCTCTTCCAAAGCGACATTATTAAAATGAATTACCATCCTGTGGCAGTTTATTCTTTAAACATAAGCCACAACCAAGTTTAGAGTATGGTGGCTGGTATTTCACATAATTATGAAAGCATCATCTGTTCAATGGATTGCTTACTCCCGCAGATTCCTCATCAGATAGATATCCATTGCAGCATCAGCTGCTCAGGAACCTTTCGACAGGGGGCGTAGCACACCTCGACTCGGTTGTCAACCCATTTTGACTCAGTGTGTTGCTAGTCGACTCCGACATAACGCTGATCGGTGAACATATACTACGTCACTATGCCCGCCACACTTCAGTTCCTCTTTTCTGCACACTCAGCATGCTGCTCATTGGAACAACTCTCGTCAAGATAATTTTCATTCGATTATTTTCGATTAAGTTTGATGCGCTTCGTCGTGATGACCACTCCTAAGACGTCAGGTTACAAAAGATGTAAGGACTGCAATTCAAAAATGTCCATTACCGACCTGCACAGCATTTGAGTGTGGTGCCTCAGTGACGACCACGTCACCGAGGATTGTGGTTCCCAAAGTCGCTGAGAGAACAGACAGCAAAGTTATAGCTTGGGCGTCCTCTGTCTAAATCTCCTGTTCCATCAGCTGCCAGATTGTCAGAGCACAACGCGGAGGGGCCCACACCCGAAAAAGAGGACAGGCGTAGAAAGAAAGCCAAGAAGCACTCACAAACCACTCTTCTTCATCCAGACGTTGACGCAGGCATGGGTCAGACTCCTCGGAGGATCGGTCTAAGTCTCAACCAAGCCGGAGTACATCAAAGGCAGAGTGGGAAGCCTTCAAAGAGCAAATGGTCAAAATGGCCACTGCTGGTATGACTTCTGCCTCGATGCAGCAGGCCTTGGAAGCTCCAGTTGTGCCGAGTATTCCTGGCTCAAAGCCATTCATATCGGCCCGTCGGGTACCGTACTGTTAACGTCGGTGCTGATACCCGACCGTTGCTTTGTCCCTGAGTCTCAGTCATCTTTTTTTAAGACGATGAGTTAAATCATCAATGATGACAGAACCAGGTGCCCTTGGCCTCGAGCCAGTACAGGGAGGGCCTAGTGGAAGTTATTTTTTTCCTGTGAGGCTGATTTGATAGCCTTGATGGAAGGGCTGCAGGATGCTAGTGGCCTAGAGACCAAACCTGACTTTGATAGTCAGCAGGCACACCCTTATGGTCAGGCTAGTGCCCAATACTGCATGACAGCGGACCGGGTGGTAGACGTCCTAGACCTGTGCACCCAGGCTAAGCCTCTGTCAGCTTCCGACCTAACTGACATTTTGGACAAAGGGCCACCGACAGAAAGAGCAATGCCTTTTACTGCACCCATCGCAGACCCCATTCCGTCCCTTTGCTAGAAGCCTGTTGCTACCTTCTAGTGAACTCAGAATTCACCAAGAAATATAAACGAGTAAGGGGGACCTGCGTTTTTCTCTCAAGCCACCCTACACCTGAATGGCTAGTGGTACAGGCAGGCACTGTCAATAGGAGGCCGTCAACATCCACGTCCAACCTCCCTACTGACAGGGTGTCTAGAAAATACTGATGCCTTTGCAAAAAAAGAATTTGTGTCGGGGGCGGGTGGGGTGGTAGTGCCCTAAATGCTGTGACTGCGTCCTGCGCATTTGCTAAATACTCACATGGCCTATGGAGGGCAATTGAACAGCCGGAGTAGGATTCTTGCACCTGGTGAATCATGAGATAATGGTGGCCTGTCAGTCCTTGCAATCTGGCCTGGACATTTTGGACTACTACGTGGGCAGCGCAATTGGATCAGCCAAGGAGACGGGCATACCTGCACAGTTCTGTTTTTTCACCTAATGTCAAGACACAATTACTGGACATTGCTTTTGATGGCGAAAACCTTCATGGCGAAAAACCTTGATGGCGAAAAACGCATTGCGCCTAGGACCTTTGGTCCTAGGGGCAATGAGCCGCTAGAAAAATTAAAGACGCTAAGCTACCTGGCAGGTTTCTGGGTCTCGCTGGGCAACAACCACCAACCGTGTTGTTTCACTTGCAGTGGAAGGGGTTACAGGCAGTACATACCTTCTGGGAGAAAGTTACAGCTCCCACAACCCAGGCAGGGGCAGATAGACATTTCTCATGCTCTGGAAGGGGCAGAGAAGCCTCTTGGGGCCAGCAGACAGTGGCAGCAGCGGCAGGGGCAGCATCACCCATGAAGGTGCTTTAAGTTCTACCCAAACGTTTCTCCGGTTGGAGGACGGATTGGAGAGCACTTGCTCCAGTGGAAGAAGATGACCTCCGGTGTCTGGGAATTGCAGTTTGTCAAATGGGGCTACTGTCTGCCATTTTTAAGAGTATCCCCAGACAGACCACCCCTTATTCCTCAAAAGCTGAAACAGGCACTCGAGGAGGAACTGTGAGCCCTGCTATTGAAGGGTACCGTGGAAGAGGTACTGCCTGAGCAGAGAGGATCGGACTGGTATTTCCTGGTAACCAAGAAAGGGGGAGGACTTCATCCCATTTTGAGTCCCAGGGCCTTAAGAAATTCCTGAGGAAGGACAAATACAAAATGGTGCCATTCTGAGAAATTCTCCATGCTCTTCTGCCCCAGGACTGGTTGATGTCATTGGATCTGCAGGACGCGTGCTTTCATGTGCCCATCCACCAGAGGCACAGGCGGTTCCTGCGTTTTCTCGTAGGGGACACTCGCTACCAGTTCAAGGTGCTCCCCTTTTGATTAACCTCAGCACTCAGGGACCTAACCACGCTGATGAATGTGATTGTGGTGCACCTCAGGAGAACTAGCATCCACTTATTCCCATACCTGGACAAATGATTGATGTCGGCGGAGCAGGTATTGTGAGACAGACATTGTATCAAGAAATGACACAGACAACAGGGAACGCCTAACTTGCCCTATAACTATGGTGGGGATTGCCCTACCTAAAGAAACTAAGGAACGTCTATGTCCAGGAGCCCAAAGCAAAACTCTGTCTGTGTCAAAACATGTGCTTGCCTTCACGTCTAATACCTAAATGTAATGCAGGGATTTTCGAACAGAAAATGTCCAAATTAAAGTCTAGCTTCCTTCCCCAAGTTCAGGATACAGTCCCAAAGAAACATTTCTCAAGAAAGTCAGGCCTCCCTTCCCGAAGTTTCAAGCACTAATTCACAACACAATGTTGAAAAGGAGCCCAGGACTCTTCTCCCAAGCTGCAGGTACCGGCTTACCAAAACCAAGTTCTAAAAGAGCTTGGTGTTTCCTTCCCCAAGCTTTAACCAGGGATTCACAACGCAATGTTCCAAAAAAGGCTCAGGGCTCTTTTCCTAAGCCACAGGTGCTGGTTCGCACAAAACAAAGTCCCAAAAGATAATGTGCCCAAGAAGCTTAGATCTTCCTTCCCCAAGCTTATATTCTTGCCTCACCAATTATCTCAGTGTTCTGTAGAAGCTTAGGTTTCTTTTTCCCCAAGCTTGCTGCACTGATTTAAAACCAATATTCCGCTCTTTCTGGTCTCTCGATTGTTTGTACAGTTCCTTTTCATTTTGTTGGGGCTCCCTTTTCTAGGTGCAGTTGACAGATCACACGGCCCGCCGACTACAGGTCATACAACCAGTTGCCCTTCCCCAAGCCCTTTATCGCTGTAACTTAGGATTGTTAGGTTATTCACAATTGGAAGATTCAAATGCAGCTTAAACTTTCATTTCAGCATTTACTCGCACTTCTGCGGTAGCTCCCCTCGGCTGCTTAATTGAAGAAAACTCTTTTTCATAATTTCACTAGCTCTTGTTGCTTTAGAAGTGTCCTTTAACTGTTCAGAGTCTTTTGAACACGTATACTTCCTTAAACTTGACCACTCTGAAACATTTTTATTGATTAGCCCATTATTGAACTTGCATTTGTCTATTTCATCATTTGGTTTTCATCTGAGTCTTTCAAGAACGTGCTACCTGCACGTGACCACTCCGATACAGTGTAGCTTCACTAAATTTCAAACGCGCACCGGATTTCTCTCATTCATTGGCACGCACTGGTTGCGTAACCGTTCTTTTCCAGTTTCTTGGTTCGGACGGTTAGGATCTCACTGCCTGCCCCGCAGACACCCCTACACTGTTGTTACCACTCAGAGAACAAGCAGCTCTCGGCCACAGCATACGAACCGCCTGTTTCCATGGCTCCCTTCTCACCTGCTCCCCGGCTCCTTGGAGACATGGCTCCCTCACCATGCAGTGACACTCTGTTATACTCTGCCTTTCTCCAGCGTCTCATCGTTCCGTTACCCTCCAGTTTCTCACAGACTATGCTGGCCTTCCTGCTCCTCTCACCCCACAGGCTTCTCTCTTTAATTGCTGTTTGTGGACTCCTATAGAGTGCAGGTGTGAAGTCTCAGGCTCAATTGCCTGACCACAATTGGTCCAATTAACAGGACATGCCTGACCTTCAGCTCTATAGCCGTCAGGCTCCCTTTTCTTTGTCTCAATACTATACTAGTGTCTCCTATAGGTAATCTTCATTACTCTCGGGGTTAGTTTCTTCTTCTTAGTACTTGGCCTGACTTCAGGGGGAAAAGTAGGATCTGGGCAGCAATATCCTACAAAGAGTGAGGGGAGGGTAAGGTGAATCACAGAAAAATAAAATTGAGGTGTGCCGGTGTGGTGAGGCGCTGGGTTAGAACTAAATTTGAAAAGACAAACTAAAGTCAATGCGACCCTTACAAACCAAATAAGATTGGGTTGCTGCACGAAAGAGGGACCAGCAGTCACCTCTAAAACTGCTAATACATACAAACACTTGAAAAATGTCACCTCTAAATGATTGCACAGCCCTAAGCGAATGGTAAATGTCCTATTCAAATTGAATGTGTAACTGGACAACAAATACATTGGGGAACCAGCCCCTGAACTTACAGTTGCAACGTTGGAACAAACTCCCATGTTCTGGGAATGTACCACAATGTATCAGTAACAGAGACTGCTTCAGTTATTTGCTGTTTATATTCTTGAGGAGAATCAACTACTTTAGAATTGGCCCACATATCTGCCCCTAAGGAGGGCTTGGGTTTTCCAACTCAGTTTGAATAACATACGTCTTGCCTTGAAAAGGACCTGTTGTTTTGGGTCGAAACACGTGTCGGCAGTCTTGTTTTTGCATCAACTCATAAAATCTGTTTCAACAGCGTTTTTTTGACTGAAGAATCTATTACTTTGGACTCTTTGTTTCACTGTATTTGTTGTCCAGTTACACATTCAATTTGAATTGGACATTTACCATTTGCTTAGGGCTGCGCAATCATTTAGAGGTGACATTTTTCAAGTGTAAGGTGAATCACTGTCAGGAAATGGGGGATACAGTGTCTCGCCCTCTGACAGCCTCTCCCCAATCACCATCCATGGACCCTCCGCCCAGGTGATCCTCCCTCGCTAGTCAACCCCCAGTGTCGGGATCTAAAAGCGATGGCCCTTCCCTGGCCACCTGAACAGAAGATCAACGGGGAGTAGATGTGAGATTACCTTCAGGTTTCTCACAGTATCGACTCACCTCAAGAAAACTTGCTTGTTGCTTCACAGGTTGGGGATCTTCCTGAACTTCCAGAAGTTCCACACTACACCAACTCAGAAGTTCCAATTCATCAGAGTTGTCCTGGACACTCAGGCAGGAAATGCCTTTCTCCCCCGCTAGCCCCACCGAGGAGAGAGTGCCCAGTGTCAGGCAAATGTTCGAACTCTTCCAGAGCTATGACAGCTTACCAGTGGCATCCTTCTTGGGCCTCATGGCTTCCTGCATTTTTCTGGTGCCAGAGGCCAGATTGGGAATACGATCTCTGCAGTGACTGCTAAGAGGTCAATAGCACCAGTATTTTGGTGCCATGAATGATATTCCCAAGGTGTCGAGGTCAATGGCCAACAATCTAGCCTGTTGGTCCAGGAGAATCAACATGATGGCAAGAGAACCTTTCTGGCCTTCGGGGTCCCAAGCCCGGGTGGTGATAGATGTGTCTCAGTGAGGTTGGGGCACTCACTAGGAGGATCTGCAGTTGAGATGCCTTTGGTCTTCAATGGCGAGGCAGTGGCATATCAACAGGCAATCAGGTGGGCAATCAGGTTAGCCCTGATGGCCTTTGTGTCTTTTCTCAAGGGGGAGCACGTCCTGATCATGACGGACAATACAGTGGCCATGCACTACCTGAACAAGAAAGGAAATGTGCGGTCCCTGCCCCTTTGCAGTGAGGCGATGCAGCTATGGGTCTGGTTGTTGGAGAACCAGAATTCTACTTCAGCCGTGCATCTAATGCATCTAGCACATCTCATTGGCCGAAAACTTTGATTGATCACAGATCACTCTCCATTAACATGGATAAGCCTTCGCAAGGACACCAATGCATGGGTCATGCGCTGGTTCTTAGACATACAGCCCTATTGTTTTACGATAGAACACCGAAAAGGTTGAGAATCGTTAAATGTCGACTTCCTTTCCCGTTTCTCCAACAGGTGCTGAGAGAACCAGCAGCATTAGGGGAAGGCTATGTGATGACTCCAATGGTGTCATCACTCCTTTCACGGCGGTGAACTCCTTCCATGTGGCCCGGGGATCACTACCTGATCCTGACCCTGGGGGTGGCTATATGAGGGAGGATCACATGGGGGGGGCACCCTGCGGGGAGGTGTCATGGTGCCATCAGATGAGACATGGTATCCCCCTTTTTCCTCTGAGGATAAACCTACCCTCCTGAATGTCCGATGGCATTTTGTCATGCCTCCCTCTTCCACCTGCAACAAGTGTTGAAAACCTTTTGTCAAGACCTGTAGGCCAACCCTCAAAATATAACCTCCCTTGTGAAATTTCTGGTAACACCTTCCCAGACTCCACATACCAATCCTCTGCGACTGACTTGCCATTTTAAAACCCCAAGAACAATCACCCAGGGTTTTTATGCAACTCATCAAGAATGGACTACCCTTCCCACAACCACCGAAATACTGGAAAGGGAGGGGAATAATGCGGAACAAAGGAAGCCATGAGCACAAGTATCGCTCTAGTCACTGGGAGCACACACCTGTGCCTGGGAACTTTAAACGACAGAAGCAGGAAGCTAAGAAACACTGCTGGCGGGAGAGGGCGAATGCTCTCTATCCGAACCAGGAAGATGACAGGTTGAAAGAAGCTCAGCGGAGCCAACCGGCTTGAACAGAGGGAAGGAAAGCTGCTTGAGGCAGAATTTCATTAACCCGACCCCTGTAAGAAGCAGAATGTAGTGTAGCGTGCAGGGGCACAGCCCTAGGTGTAGGAACGCCCTGAGATCCCACCCTATGGCACCCCACCTCAGTCCCTTTTTCTGCACTGACGGTGTCAGACATGGCAGCTAGGTGTGGAAACTTTCCAGCGTTCCACGTGCTCCCCTTTGTTTCTTCAAATTCTTCACCTCCTTTCGGTGCATTGCCTCCCCCTGTGCATGTCAGCAGCAGGAGGTTTCACGAGAGGTGCTTCCTTCGATTGGTCGTTCCCGGCCTCGCACCCCTATGTGCTCTGCCTTGAGTGCCTTGGGCCCCACCACCGCTGGGATGCGTGCACAGCTTGCATCTCTGTCATCGTTCTTTGAAGAATCATCTTTCTCGCTGGAGAAAGATCTTTTACACTTCACCACACAGCCATCTGAAGGACTTCATGGCCAGGACCTCACGTCACAAGAAGGTAGGTCCTTTGTTCTCTAAGGCACCCATCCCAGACCTTCCTGGGGTTTCTGGCTGGGAGGGGTCCCTCAGACTCTTAATACCGGTGGTTGGTCCGAGGCCAACAAGGCTACCTGCTCCCTAGCCAAGGGGCCCAGAGGCTCTTCCGGGCGAGCCACCGAGGGGCGGACGAACTCCTCTTCTAAACCAGGTGCGAGGCTCTGTCTAGCTCTGGTTCCAGGTGTCATGATCCATAGAACACGTCCCTTTTAGACTTCCTGGTCCCTGACACAACGGGTCTTGCACTCCTTAGTACTTCCAACATGGCCGTCTAACGTGGAACACTCTCCACCAGCCTCCACGTCAGACGTAGCACATTCTATAAGGAGACCACACCCCCGCAGCCCCGCACGTCTCAACGCTACCGCTTGTAGTGGCTAGACGTGTGCTCCGTAGTTCGCTGTAACTAATCTCTTGTTTCCTGGTTCCCGGGCCCTTGATTTCCCCTCTACCTTTCCTTCCTCCTTATTCTGCCTTGATTCCCAGATCTCATGTACCGCCTCCGAGTACACCTCCCTTGTTTCCTGGAATAACCGGAGATTCCAAGTACCCCTCTACGTAGAACGCTGAATGCATGCTGGAACCAGAAGACACCAGCTCAGGGTTGTACAAAACCCGATCTGTACGCAAGAAGACTCCTTCCAAGAATTCCAGCAAACATTGAAGTCAGGTGAGAAAGGGGGAAATCTGTGACACCAGGTGCAAGCCTGAGGCTTGGTCCCTTATGACTACCAGCCCGGTGGCTGAGGGCTCAAAGCCTCCCAGAGCCCACTCAGAGGTCATGACCAAGTGGGACAATTTTACTTCCAGCCCGCTGGCTAGGGGCCATAGGCCTCCCGGAGCCCTCTCTGAGTTTGACACTTCTGCTTCAGGGTCGAAGCACAAACAGTCCTCACCCATGTTGGACCCATCATGAGGTTCGGGATCCTCCCAGGGCGTGGCACAGGCTCCAAAAATGGCAGACAAGCACGTGGCTAAGCCTGCACGCCCAGTGGCTTTCTTGGATTCTGACAGTAGGTCTCAAGCAGCCCCATCACCCTCCAAATGGGTGGCACAAGGTGGATCTAGTCCTCTTCCTTCGGGGAGCGGATCGGGGCCTCAGGTCCCAGACAGTTGATCCCCACAGGGCTATATTATTGGTACGGTTATCCTTCCCAGGTGCCACAGTGCTTTGAGGAGGACAGGAGGCCCAGCAGATCGGAGGGCCATGCTCCTTCACGCGAACTGGCGGCTTGCGAGGACCATTTTTTTGAGCGCTTCCTTCTGCTCATGCGCTTTCCACAGAGGGCGGGATTCCTCAAGGATCTCATTAAGGAAGTGGTACCCCAGGTGGTGACTCCAAGGTCCCCAACTTTGGGACCTCTCTCTCCCGGTCCCCCTGGTGGTCCTGGTACTGCAGCCCTTGGCCTCTCCAGTCCAGGTCCCCCCTCTTCCTCCTTCAAGTCTTTTGACTCTGGTAGCCGCACCTCCCACACCTACACCCTAGCCCCAGATTCCGGTTACTCCGCAGGTGTCATGATCTCTGCTTCCAATAGGTCCGGGTTTTCCCAACTGCCTTGGAAGCAGATCCATAACCCAGGTTCTGAGTGCCAACCAGTCCCAATTGGGACCTTTTGGACCCAGTCCTGGCGCCAGTGGCACCAGGCTCATAAATATGCCCAGTCCCACCGCTGGAAGCGCCGGGCTCATAATGCTTGGGTGGACTTACCTGCAGCAGACCATGCTGCTTACTTGCCTGCCAGTTGAGCCTCTGATCCTCTTCTGTTTGGAACTACTTTTCCTGTTGGGTGGGGCAGGAGCCACTCCCTAGGTTCAGAACACCGGAACTCTTCTGGAAAGCAGGAACTCTTTTCTTACCTAGGCGTGGCTGTGGAAGGAGACACCTAAGCACTACAGGAGGCTATTCAAACCACACCTGATGGATGAATCTTGCTTTGCGTTATTCTGCATCCTCTGCAGCAGAACGCTCATCGTGTCTTCTGCATCTGATCCTGGGCCTAAGGAAAAAGGCTTACCATCCTGAATCCAGTCTTCAGCAACACCTATAAAGACAAGAAAGAACAGGTTAGCATTACGGTCTTCAGTGACAGCGCTTCACTTACCTGGCCCATCGGATGTCACCAACGCCTCGCACTGCATTCCGGTATCTGAAAGACAAAAGCTTACCAACTCTTCGCACGCTCCGGAGGCCTTCGGCGCTGCATCCCGCATCTGAAAGACAAAACAAGGTGCGTTTAAAGACATTGGGGAACTTTAATACTCACGTGCCATTACTCCTTTCCACATCTAACCCAGTGGGTATTCCGGCACCCTGCAGCCGCTCCGAACTTGTACCTGCAAAATAAAAAGACAGTTAGAGCGCAACGTGAAGCAGGCAACAAGCGCTTACTTACGTGCTTCCAGGCGCTTCTATTCATCACACGGGCTCCATCTTCAACTCACTTCAGCCCGTCATCCGCCATCGCCGGAACCCTGCAAAACAAGAGACATCATTACTAAAGACTTTTAAAGACATTAGAATTACTCGAAACTTACCGTTCGTGTAGTAAACGACGGACAGCAGTCCTCTGAAGTCAAGAGGCCTGCTCCCCTTATCCAGTGAAGAAACTGGTTACAGCACCCTGCCCCGAAGCAGATGGAGAGCACGGCGTTCACTTACCTAAGGTGAGCACGTTAACCTTTGGGGTTCTACAGGAGAAGAGAAAGGGAAGAAGAGAGAGACATTCAATAACCCAGTTCATTAATCCCATATTTTCTATCTGCAGACACCTTACCCTTCGAGTCAGACATACAGTGCACAGAGGTCCAGCCCAAAGAGCCAGCCGCGTGTTACACATCACCTTTGAAGATACGGTATACGCCCAGTCAAGACCGGCGCCCCTACGGGAATCAGGTGAGCGTCACAGAACGCAAAGCCAACCGCAAAACTCCCGTCCAGGCGCTATGGAAACCTCGGATACCGACCAGCTAGCCCAGTTACTTGGGGAACTAAGGGCAGAAGTGCATGCAGCCCGTCAGGAAACGAACGCTCTAAGAAGGGAACTGATTATTTCCAAGGAGCGAACAGATGATCTCGCTAGACAATTGCTACAGTCACAAGCCGGACAGACCCCGTTACCCGCATCTGGGGGAAATCTTCCTTCTACATCCTCTATGAATCCAGTGCAGATCAACCTACCTGGGAATGTACCTCTGGCTCCGCCCGAACGATTTTCTGGTGGCCCAAAGAGGTTTGCAGTATTTATCAATCAGTGCCGGTTGCATTTCTTATGCCGGCCAGCAGCCTTTCCAACTGATCAAGCTAAGGTAGCTTTCGTGCTTTCGTACCTTAGTGGCAATGCGGCAGACTGGTCGATCCCTCTAGTAAATCAAGATGATCCGGTCCTCCATGATTTTCAAGCTTTTCAGCTCAGTATGGAAAAACTGTTCGCAAGACATTCACAGGGGCAGGCCTTGGACAATGAGCTTCTTTCGTTGCGACAAGGTAATCAAGACCTTTTGGCTTATATTGCGTCTTTCAACAGACTGATAGTGGAAACTCAATGGCCTGAGGACAAAAGGATTACGCTGTTTTATAGAGGTCTACGTGGAGAGCTCAAAGATGTGTTAGCCCAAGTAGTGAATCCCCCACAAGATTGTTCGGACTATATAGACTTAGTCGTTCAAATAGATCACAGACTGCAGAACAGGAAGGCCGATCGTTCCAAGTTTGATGCTCGAGTATTTTCCAAACCGCCAACTCCTTCCAAAGGAGTAGACTCCGGGGAACCCATGCAAATAGGGGGCCTGAAAGGTCCTCTAACACAAAAGGAGCGGGAAAGGAGAAAACAGATGCAATTATGCCTCTATTGCGGAAACTCAGGGCACTTTCTTCGAGACTGTCCGGTGAAACCTGCCAAGAAGGCAGTAGGAGCTGCAGTTACCAAAGTTACAAACTCTGAGCAGGGAAACGACCTCGCCCGACAAGAATAGAGGTCCTCTTGCCGAGCGTCAAAACCAGTTCCGTGACCTCGCATTTCGTGATACCTATGGTCCTCATTAGCCCTGATAATCCGGATCGATTACATGCAATTGAAGCTTACGTCGACAGCGGTGCCATCGGCAATTATGTGAATCATGAAATGGTTTTGAGGATGAATCTAACTCTTTGTCCCAAGGCTGTAAAGGACGTCATTACTACGGTGGGTGGGACGGAGATAGCATACCACGCATACCACGCATACCACTCAAGAAGTGACGCTAGTAAGTCAAGATGGACACCATGAGAAGATCGTGTTCGATGTGATCAAGGCCCCTCAGTTTCAGATTATTCTAGGAATACCTTGGTTAGAGAAACACAATCCTCTGATCGATTGGCGAGCAAGAACGGTCCAGTTTCCAGAATGTGTCTCTACTTGTCACCCTCCACCTGGTGTTGCACTGGCAGCAATTTCTTCAGAGACTCCCCAGTTACCTCCCGAATACCTAGAATACCAAGATGTTTTCCGGAAGGATCAGGCTAACTCTCTACCTCCTCATAGGTCTTATGACTGCCAGATAGACCTGATACCTGGATCTACTCCTCCTTGTAGTAGAATTTATGCCCTCACCGAGCCTGAGAACCTTCACCTTCGACAATACCTGGATCAATACCTGGCAAATGGGTTTATTCGTCCTTCCAAGTCCCCTGCTTCTTCAGCTTTGTTCTTAGTTCCAAAAAAGGAAGGAGACCTTAGAACTTGTATAGATTATCGCTCCCTGAACCAGATCACCGTCAAGAATAGATATCCGTTACCTTTGATCCCTGAACTCCTGGACCAAGTCAGAAAAGCATGTATATATATGCAAAGCTGGATCTTAGAGGAGCCTACCACTTGGTACGAATAAAAAGAGGGCGATGAATGGAAGACGGCCTTCCGCACCAAATATGGGCTATTTGAATATCAGGTCATGCCCTTCGGACTTTGCAATGCCCCGGCCGCCTTTCAATATTTTATGAACGATGTCCTCAGAGAGCTCATAGATGTGTGTGTTGTTGTTTACATTGACGACATCCTCGTTTATTCTTCATCGGAATCTGAACATCGGAAACACGTGAAAATGGTCCTCGAAAGATTGCGTCAACACAAACTTTTCGCTAAGTTGGAAAAATGTATTTTCAACATGACTGAAGTTGAATTCTTGGGATTCATATTATCACCTAGCGGAGTGCGTATGGATTCAAAGAAGGTCGATGCAGTTCTCAAATGGCCATCACCATCCTCCGTAAAAGGTGTGCAAAGCATGTTAGGCTTCGCTAACTTTTACCGCAGGTTTATCCCCGAATTTTCTCGAATAGTCCAGCCCATCACTGCCTTGTTAAAGAAAACAAACGTTTTGAATGGTCTACCGAGGCGGAACAAGCTTTCCAGGATTTGAAGACTAAATTTATCTCTGCACCAATCTTAAAACACCCTCGCCCCGAACTCCCCTACATCGTGGAAACTGATGCTTCAAGCCTTGCGATGGGGGCAGTTCTATCACAAAAGGACCCGGTAACCAATCAGTTGCATCCCGTGGCATTTTGGTCCCGCAAATTCTCGCCTCCTGAAATCAATTACACGATTACTGACAAGGAACTTCTGGCTATCAAGTCTGCTTTTAAGGCTTGGCGGCATTATCTGCTGGGGGCCCGACACACCGTTACTGTGATTACGGATCACCGAAACCTGCAATATTTGAAAACCGCAAAAGCCCAATCCTCTAGACAACTCTGTTGGGCATTATTCTTTGCCGAGTTTGACTTCATAATTACCTATCGACCTGGTACAAAAAACGGTAAAGCTGATGCCCTTTCTCGGATGGGAGTGGAAGAACACTTGATCAACCCTAAACCTGTACCAATCATTCCCGAACAAAGAATTCTGGGTGTAATCGCCACACAATCCATAGAGGAAGTTAAGATTAAAGCCAGGCAACTTGTAACTCCAGCAGACATACAGAATTGGCATTTGCAGGGAAAGGACTTTGCAGTAAAGGACAACTTATTGTATTTCCAAGAACGATTATACCTGCCCAGCACAGATTTACAGAAAAAAGTAATCTCTTGTTATCACGATTCTTTAATGGAAGGACATCCCGGTATGGCCAAGACCTCAGAAAAGATCAAGCGCTACTTCTGGTGGCCGTCTTGGAAAAAAGATATCAGAGACTTTATAATGTCCTGTGGAGTATGCGCCCAAAACAAGAGTCAAAAGGAAAGACCAGGAGGCCTCTTACGCCCTATTGACATCCCACCTCGCCCTTGGCATACGCTTTCTATGGACTTCATCACCGATCTACCTCCATGCTCCGGATACAATACGATTCTAGTAATCGTGGACTTATTCTCCAAGATGGCGCATTTCATTCCGCTCAAAGGCTTGCCAACAGCAGCAACTCTGGCCCGAGAATTTCTTGAAAACATCGTCCGACTGCACGGTTTTCTTTCGGTTCTAATATCGGATCGAGGTAGTCAATTTATTTCTCATTTTTGGCGAAGTTGCTGTCAGTCGGCTCAAATTGATGTGAGACTATCGACCAGTCACCACCCTCAGACCGACGGACAAACCGAGAGGACCAATCAAACTCTGGAACAGTATTTACGCTGCATGCTGCAACAAACTGAAAAAACTTGGAAAGACATCCTTTGGATAGCCGAATATGCCTACAATAACTCTGTCCATTCGGGAACTGGGAAAACCCCGTTTTTTCTTTTATACGGCAGTCACCCTCGAACCTCGGAGTTGGATCCCCTCCAAGATCTTGAAACACCAGCAGTAGACTACCTGCATTCTACAATCACCCAAGCCTTTAAGGAAGCTGTTTCTCACCTTCAAAGGGCTAAAGAACAATACAAGAAAGGAGCAGATCAACATCGGAAGGAAGCCCCTCAATATCAAGTAGGGGATCAAGTCTGGTTATCCACCAAATATCTACCTCTAAAAGGGCCACGCACATTCAACCCAAGATACCTTGGTCCCTATTCCATCACTACCATAGTAAACCCAGTAGCGGTCAAGTTGGACTTTCCCCCGCACATGAAGATACATCCGGTCTTCCACGTCTCTCTATTAAAACCTGTGCAACCTTAAACCCGACTAACTAAATCTCCAAAACCTATCCTAGTTGATGGAGAACTCGAGTTTGAAGTCAAAAGCATTCTGGACTCCAAGATCTCCAAATCTAAACTATTTTACCTAATTGACTGGAAAGGCTACGGCCCCCAAGAGAGATCCTGGGAACCTGCTGAATATGTCCATGCTCCTCGCCTAATCAAAAGATTTCACTGAACATTTCCTGACAAGCCAAAACCCCCGGAGAAGCCCGGTTTGAGAGGGGCCTTGAGGGGGGGGGGGTACTGTCATGATCTCTGCTTCCAAAAGGTCAGGGTTTTCCCAACTCCCTTGGAAGCAGATCCATAACCCAGGTTCCGAGTGCCAACCAGTCCCAATTGGGACCTTTTGGACCCAGTCCTGGCGCCAGTGTCACCAGGCTCATAAATATGCCCAGTCCCACCGCTGGAAGCGCCGGGCTCATAATGCTTGGGTGGACTTACCTGCAGCAGACCATGCTGCTTACTTGCCTGCCAGTTGAGCCTCTGATCCTCTTCTGTTTGGAACTACTTTTCCTGTTGGGTGGGGCAGGAGCCACTCCCTAGGTTCAGAACACTGGAACTCTTCTGGAAAGCAGGAACTCTTTTCTTACCTAGGCGTGGCTGTGGAAGGAGAGACCTAAGCACTACAGGAGGCTATTTAAACCACACCCGATGGATGAATCTTGCTTTGCGTTATTCTGCATCCTCTGCAGCAGAACGCTCATCGTGTCTTCTGCATCTGATCCTGGGCCTAAGGAAAAAGGCTTACCATCCTGAATCCAGTCTTCAGCAACACCTATAAAGACAAGAAAGAACAGGTTAGCATTACGGTCTTCAGTGACAGCGCTTCACTTACCTGGCCCATCGGCTGTCACCAACGCCTCGCGCTGCATTCCGGCATCTGAAAGACAAAGGCTTACCAACTCTTCGCACGCTCCGGAGGCCTTCGGCGCTGCATCCCGCATATGAAAGACAAAACAAGGTGCGTTTAAAGACATTGGGGAACTTTAATACTCACGTGCCATTACTCCTTTCCACATCTAACCCAGTGGGTATTCCGGCACCCTGCAGCCGCTCCGAACTTGTACCTGCAAAATAAAAAGACAGTTAGAGCGCATCGTGAAGCAGGCAACAAGCGCTTACTTACGTGCTTCCAGGCGCTTCTATTCATCACACGGGCTCCATCTTCAACTCACTTCAGCCCGTCATCCGCCATCGCCGGAACCCTGCAAAACAAGAGACATCATTACTAAAGACTTTTAAAGACATTAGAATTACTCGAACCTTACCGTTCGTGTAGTAAACGACGGACAGCAGTCCTCTGAAGTCAAGAGGCCTGCTCCCCTTATCCAGTGAAGAAACTGGTTACAGCACCCTTCCCCGAAGCAGATGGAGAGCACGGCGTTCACTTACCTAAGGTGAGCGCGTTAACCTTTGGGATTCTACAGGAGAAGAGAAAGGGAAGAAGAGAGAGACATTCAATAACCCAGTTCATTAATCCCATATTTTCTATCTGCAGACACCTTACCCTTCGAGTCAGACATACAGTGCACAGAGGTCCAGCCCAAAGAGCCAGCCATGTGTTACACATCACCTTTGAAGATACGGTATACGCCCAGTCAAGACCGGCGCCCCTACGGGAATCAGGTGAGCGTTACAGCAGGCTTCTCCGCTGGGCGACATGGGAGGGCCTCCTACGGCCCGCTGCAGCAGGACCCAGACTGACAAAAACAGGGGAAAGGGGGATGACGTGCTGGAAGAGAAGACTTCCACCTCGGTAACAGTATATCATGACCATCTTCAGGGCTTTGCGGAATTACTGGGGTGCCTGATCTGGTCATTTGGTCTGGTTTCTGATTGTAGGTGAAAATATATTCCTCCCTATTGGGAATGCCCATTGCGCTTGGTGCTCCATGACCAAATTTGGCAGAGATCATAATTGGACTGCAGGAATTGCAGGATGCTTAAACCAAACAGGATCTCACGTGAATGAAAACTACTTACCTAAATTAAAGAACCACAGAAATTCATTCTATCAGGAACCTCTTCACAAAAGAACGAAGAATGCTTTGACTGTGATTATATGATTACAAATACTTATACTATGTAACATTGCACTGTCTTTATAAGAAACAACCTATGTTCTAAATCACTGTATTTAGTGCCTTGAAAAATCCCAAGGAAGGGCGAAACACGCACGTGCCTCCTAGCGGAGTTATTTTGGTACCATCCTAGGGACTTTTGTATCACACTCGAATCTGAGTCATATTTATTCATATATTGCTTCATTCTTAGAATTAATCCTAGGTAATTGATTGTTGAATCGTGCCTTTAAGGTTCCACACATTTTATTTTATGTAGTTTACTGTGTTGTTTTCCAAATAAACATTCATTTTTTTATTTTCGTTTTTTGGATTTTGCAACTAGTTAAAACAAATTATTTTCTTAAAAAGAAATGGTTAAAAATAGAATAGAATCTCGGACCTATACCAAAAAGATGGTGGTCGTTGATGCTGACTCCTGTTGTTGAGTGGGTTCGGAGGTTTGTTTCCTTAATATATGAGCTCCGTTGGTCAGTAGGTTTGAAGAAAGAAAAAGAGAACAATAGGGTGATCCCTTCTTAGTGGTAGGGTCTACCAGCAAACTGATGTAGGGATCTTATCTGATCCAGATTTGGCTACTCAGGTCGCAAAAAAAGCCTAGGCACCTCATATGATCTAGGCACTGAACTGTTGTAAAAGCTGTGAATGAATACACTGAAACAAATGAATTAAACCAATAAGTGTATTTACTAATTAGTGTCCATTGGAAATTATTGGAGAAAGACATTTGTGAAAAACGTATACATTGAAGTGCACAGACTAACATAGAATCATAACCTCCTACTAAATAAACTCTCAAGGACCGGTCGGTGAATACCGGTCTATATGTAGCCATGCAGCCACTGACCTCCACATAGCTTGGAATAATCAGAAACCAAATTAACCACTGAAGATAAAGAAGGGGATTGAGTGCACTGACTAATATAATTCACCAACCTCAAATAAAATGTATGTGTAAATTTGATTTGCGCAACGCTATGCACTTCTGGTTCCCCAGTGGTGGCTCCTGGTCACTGGTTAATGCTGGATATACAGGAGCTGCTTTTAGCTCCTGCTTATCCAATCTTAATTTCGACCCCTGCATCATGAAGGACAGAGACAACAGATTCTGAATTCAAAATAACCAAGTTCATTAACTTAAATGTTAGGGTGGACTGCTATAGTATAGTTGCATTTTGTTTTCAGATGTATAGTTCAAATAATTTTGTAGCTTTCACACAGGTTGGAAATGTCACTGTAAATCAGGTTCAGTATCCTATGTTTGCCTGTTCTGTTTACATCCTATTATATTCCAGCATACAATGATTGGTTTATAATTATATTAATGTTTGCACTTCAATAATATGATGGTTTGTATTGATTTAAACTTTCTTTCCTTCTTTAGATTTCATCTGTTTAATTCTGCTTAGTAGTAAAGTCCTAGTTCAGTTGTCTTAATTCAATTCGGTGTTCAATAATTGTTAATTTCACTTTGACTGCATAGTTCAATGTGCTGAGACCTTCGAAAACGTGTTTCTTGCCACACGCGACCACTATGATAAAATGTATTTCAGGAAACGCTTCAGTTCACACACGCGCACTGGTTTTCTCAACATTAGAAACTCACTGGTCACTTTTAATGCTTGTGCAGCAGCGCCGGTCACACAGCCTTCTTACTTCTGTGTGGGGGCTCAAGTTCCTGCCCTTCAGACACTCCTGAGGTGGTCGTCCACCCCAGGGGAACGAGCATGTTGCATGGAAAGGAACGGGACAGCCTTCCTGCACGGCTCCCTTCAACATTCCTGGTCTGCTCCATGGAGTCCCACTCCCACGCCATGCGGTCCAGTCCTCAGCTGCCTGAACTGACCTCCTGGTACTGCCGATTTCTTCTGCCACTGGGTTGGGCTCCATTTATACAGCTGCAGCCCCTTGACAGGCTGCAGGTGTGGATGATTATTCAGCCCTGCCTGACTCTCATTAAAGGGACATGCCTGACCTTTACTTCTCTTAGCAGGCAACTTCCTCTTCCCAGTACTAGAGTGGTAAAAGAGCATAGTCTTAATTGCTCTCAGTTGCCTCTTCTTGGTCCCAGTACTGTCATGAGTCAATTGTGGAGAAATGATGGGAACTGATTACAATAGCCCATAAAGGTTGGGGAAGGGTTGGGTTGGTTGTTACTAGGGAAAGGGGATACAATGTCTCTCCCAATGGTACCCCACTCTTAGTCCCCAGGGACCCTCAACCCAGGTGAGCCTCCCTCGCTTCTCTGCTCCCAAGATCAGGATCCAATAGCGATGGCCTTTCCCCAGCCACTTGCGTAGAGGATCCAAGGGACTGAGGAGTGAGAATACCCTCAGGTTTCTTACAGGTTAAAGCTCCAACCAGTTCTCTTGTTTCGGTGGATTCACCCACAAGGATGCTGGAAAGGGGACGGGACGTATGAGTAATTAAAGTTAATCACCATAGTGACTTAGTACTTGTAGTCCTTAGTCCCCTTTCCTCCATACGTAACACCCACCTTCACCCGCTAATATGCCAAGGGCTAAAATTATCAGCGTAGCCAGGTATTCACGCGTCTCATATGTCATAATGGGACTGAGATAAGGCACCGAAGGGAGGGGCCTTGAGGGCATTCATACACCTGGGGCCATGCTCCTGCGCGCTATACTACATTTAAAGGGGTAACTCACATTTTTCACTGGCAAAGGTTGCAGTACAATCCCCCATGTTGCGGGATACCCAAAAGGTTGGAGAAAAGGGGCCTAAGGATTATGAGTTCTCTTTTCACTACGGTGAGTAACTTTAATTTTCACTTATAGGCATTGACATACTTGGGCCCCTTGAACTATCGAAATTAGAAAATTGATACATATTGATAATCGTGGACTATGCAACTTGTTATCCTGAAGCATTCCCATTACCCAATAATACGATCCAAGAAATTCTCAAACACTTGATCCCATTTTTCACACGAGTTGGGTTCCCAAAGGAAATTCTAACAGACCAGGGAACTACCTTCATGAGTCAACTAATGTCAGAGGTGAAGGAAATTCTGCATATAAAAACTAGTAGAACTTCCATTCATCATCCACAGACTGACGGATTAGTGGAACAATTCAATAAAACCCTTAAACATATCCTAAAGAAGTTAGTTGAGGCCAACAGCAAAAACCGGGGTATCATGCCACCTTGGGCCCATTTGCTGTCTGAAAAATCCCACAATCCTCAACAGGATTCTCTCCATTGGAACTGTTATATGGTAGAGAGCCACGGGATGTCCTTGACATGTTACAGAAGACTTGGGTATAACAGAAAAAAATCCATCTAGCCCCACTTTTCCTAGCAGGCCAAGGATTAAAAGAACAGATGGCTACGGTCAGAACTATAGTTCAAACTCACATTGTTAAGGCCCAGGAAAATCAGAAAACCTACCATGATAAGAAAGCCTTGCTCAGATCCTTTTCCACTGGCCGAAAGGTCCTTGTTCTTCTTCCGTCATCTGAGAATAAGATGTTGTCCATTTGCATGGTCCTTATGAAGTAAAAGGACAAACAGGGCCATATTGTCATGCTGCAGCCATGGAGTCTTTGGCAAAGGTGGAAGTATCCGCACCAAACTGCAGGTTCCACACTTCCCGAGACTTGCACTGGGTACAGCAGCAGAGGTCTAGTCCTCACCCAAGGTGGCTGCAGTCAGGCGTATGATGTGCCTATAACACCGGCACAGTATCCGTCACTTCGGTACCCGCTGTGCAATTTCTCAGTTCGGCTGAGGATTTCTTTGACTCCGATTATCGGAACCCTCTTCGCTCCAGCTTCTGTCCCTTCCTTGCCCTATGAGCACGTACCCTCGTACGTACTTGTGTTTTTTTTCCCTGTCGCAGTTTCACCCGGCTCCTCGCCGCCTGCTTACCCGCTTCTTTCTTAGCCGGTATCCTCTCATTCTTGTTTCTGGCTTCGGCCGTCTATTCTGACATTAGTTTATTCCCTTCGGCGTCTCGTTAGAGCACACCATTCTGACTTTCCTTACCTGGGTGCATCTGCACTCTCTTACTGGCTCTTCGGTTTTCACTCTTTTCTTCTTATTTTGCTCGCTGACCTGTTCTCCTTTCCTATGCTCTATCCTCCAATTCTAACTTCCTGTCAGCTGGTCAGTCATCCCAAGACATTATCAGTTTGTCCACTGCAGCAGCATCGGGATTCATTCTATGTTTGCTGATTCTACGTTCTTTACCTTGGATTCTGACTCGGTGGACAACACCTTAACACCAAGGGAAGTGAACGCCGAGACAGCACTTACCAGTTTCTTAAGTCATCAGACTACCATCTGTATTCCACTCTTACAAGAACTCCTTTTGCTATACAGAAGATCTACACAGGGTTTTTTGGTGCTAACAAGCTTTTTCCCTGCCACAAGGGTTGGCTCCCTGGGGTTCCCTTTGGCTAGGTTCCCTTTCCAGTCAAGGTGGCCTCTGGGGGAGCTAGACCCTATCTACAAGATAAAAAGGAGAAGAAGGTGAAGACAACGAAGTTCAAGGAGGGCAAGAAGACCCAAAGGAGGGTGTCTTCCGAAGACCAGAACAGCTCTTCTGAAGAAAGAGGTGAGGAGGGGTCTTGGGAGGGTACACCTGAATCTGCCAGGCAGGACAGTATACAATGACAAACAACCCACATGGCTTCCTTGGAACAGTACCAACAATTAGTAGCGGCTATCCAAGGATTAACCACGTAGGTACAAGCTGTTCGGGCAGAGAACGTCTCTCTTAGACAACAAATGGCTGCCTTAGACAAGTCTCGAGGAGACCTACCCCCTTTACGTTATCTTTTGGAAAATAGGACGGGAGTCCCAAGACATTAAGAGAATTCCTGAATGCCTGCCAGGTCTACTTCACTTTTCGACTGCAGATGCATGAGACCGATAGAGCCCCTGCAGGGTTTTTGGTCTCTAACCTAGTAGGAAATGCTCTGGCCTGGGCAACCTCTCTACATAACCAATAATGACCCGGCATTGAACAACTACACACGATTTGTACAATCGTTCAAGACCCAGTTTGACAGACCACAAGTCTTGTTTTCCTCCTATGAGGCCATGCTGGATGTCAGGCAAGCGTCATCGGACGTTCAGTCCTATGTATCCAGATTTCAGAAGCTCGCCGTCAATGCCCGAAGGCCAGATTGTGCACAATGGACCCTATTCAGGAGGGGTCTTCATGAGGATCTGAAGGACGAGTTGGCCCAGGTTGCTCGCCCAACGACTTTTCAAGACCGGGTCACCCTAACCCTACAGATTGAATACCGCATGATGGAACACCGACAAGAGAAGAGAAGGAACCGTACATATCCTCTTGTGAGTGAACCCTCAACTCCAGCTAAAGAGGCCCATCCACCCTATGAACCCATGTAGATTGGAACCACACAGGGACCTTTAACTCCGGAGGAACGACGAAGGCACAGTGAACTGGGGCTTTGCATGTATTGCGGGTCATCAAAACATCTGCTGAGGAACTACCCTGAGGTGCCACCTAGGAGGAAGGGAAGCGCTTCCCCCCGATCTTTTGCAGGGGAGATATCGGGGGAAGCCAAACCAATCCCTGTTTTCAAGCCCAAACAGTAAGACATGAAGAGGAGTCCCGACTTATGGTGTTCCTAATAACTCTACAAGTCTCACCAGAAAAGTCAATAGAGGTCTTGGCCATGTTAGACTGTGGGGCGGCTGGCAATTTTGTTGATGTGACATGGATTACAGACCAGTTGATACCCCTCCTAGCCAAACACAGACCTATCCCGGTGGAAGGAGTTGATGGCTCTCCTCTTTCATCCGGGCCCATTGTCATGGAGACACCGGCCATTCAGGTACGAATGGGAGGACATAAAGAGTTGGTGTTCGATATCATAAGGGCAGCACACTTTCTGGTGATACTTAGGATTCCTTGGCTCAGGAGGCACAACCCCTGCATCGACTGGATACAGAGCACCTTAAGTTTTGACTCTTCCTACTGCCAACATCATTGTCTACTACATCACAAAGAATAATCATGCAAAGGACAGAATCTCTCTCTAGCCAGTTCTGTGGTATCCAGTATTCCTCTCCAATACCGGGAGTTCTCAGAAGTATTCGAGGACAAGGTGCCCAGACTTTTACCTCCTCACAGGCCAGAGGATTGCTCGATTGACTTACAACCAGGAACAACAGTTCCATTTGTGCGTATGTATCTCCTCTCACTGCCAGAAAGACAGGCGCTCAAGGACTATCTGGACATGAATTTACAGAATGGGCTGATTCGGGAATCCAGGTCTTCCTGGCGGCGCATCTCTCTTCTTCAACTCCAAAAAGGGTACTGCCGAATTGAGACCATGTATTGATTAAAAGGGGCTCAACCATATCACCCTAAGGGATCGCTACCCGATGCCTCTAATTCGGGACATCCTGGAGGCCGTTCAGGGATCCACCATCTACACGAAGCTGGACCTCAGGGGGGGCGTATCACCTCCTGAGGATTAGGGAGGGTGATTAATGGAAGACCACCTTCAGAACCCCTTTAGGTCTGTACGAATGCTGTGTGATGCCTTTTGGTTTGGTGAACACCCCGGCGGCGTTCCAGAGATTTGTGGACAAGATTTTCTCTGATCTTCTGTACCTTTCGGTAGTTTTTTATCTGGACAACATCTTAATCTTTTCATCCACTGTGACCGAACATCAGAAACACGTCAAGGAAGTTATCCGCCGTCTTCTGGTGAATCAATTGTATGCCAAACCCAAGAAGTGTCAATTGAACTCCTCTTCTGTCTCTTATCTAGGTTACATTTTATCGAAAGGAGGGTTCAAATGGATCGTGGCAAAGTAGAAGCAATCATAAAATGGCCCAAACCACAGAATGTTAAGGAGGTTCAGAGATTTGTGGCTCTGGTGAACTTTTATAGACGCTTTATCCCACGTTTCTCGGAGACGGTTCTGCCCATCACTGCTCTATTAAAAAATGTGTCAAATTCCAGATGAATCAATCCACGCAACAAACCTTCCAACTGTTAAAGACCCTTTTCACCACAGCACCGATCCTGATCCAACCAGACCAAATGCAGCAGTTCATCCTTGAAACCGATGCTGCAGACGGAGTGCTGGGAGCAGCTCTCCTTCAGAAGACCACTGATGACCAAGAACATCCCATAGCTTACTATTGAAGAATTTTACTCCCAGTGAACTGAATTATTATGTACTAGAAAAGGAGCTCTTAGTCATAAAACAAGCATGTGAGGAGTGGAGACACTTGCTACAGGGTGCTTCACACCATTTCCTAGTAAGGACAGATAATCATAACCTTTAGGTGCTCCAACAGATGGAGTGCACCAACTCCCGATGGGCGCAGTGGGCATACTATTTTTCGCAGTATGATTTCTTAATCACTTATATTCCGGGTTCTGAGAACACCCTGGCTGACACCCTGTCAAGAAGCTACGGGCAAGAACCAAAGGTCATTCAAGGAAAGGAACACCCTCTTACCCGAGAAGAGATTCATCGCTGCACTAACCACATTCTTAAAGGCAGTACAAGAAGGACTGCCTGTTGAAGACACAACCTCTCTACCACTTATTCGCAAGAACGGACTGTTGTATCACTACTGCGCCTTAAACATACCCACTAAGAAGCTACAAACCCAGGTTCTCACCTGGTGTCATGATCTTCCATTGGCAGGACACAAGGGTCAGAAGAACCCCCAGCAACTAGTGGAAAGACTGTTTTGGTGGCCTTCTTTACAGAAGGATGTCCGGGAATATGTAGCCATCTGTCCGGTTTGTGCCAGAAGCAAGACTACAACAGGTCAACCCATAGGCCCGTTGCAACAACCCCCTCTACCATCCCAATCCTGGGAACACGTGTCAACTGATTTTTGTTGTGGACCTACTGTTGTCTGAAGGTTATAGGGCAATCATGGTGACTGTTGACACATACAGCAAGTTGGCCCATTTTTTGCACCATTCCCAGTGTGCCATCTGCTCCAGAGACAGCCTCCGTCTTCCTCAGAGACATTGTCAGACTGCATGGGATACCCAAGACTATAGTTTCCAATAGAGGGTCCCAGTTTACCTCACATTTTTGGTCTGTGCCCATTTGGGAATCGACAGGGCCCTCTCATCGGGATACCATCCCCAGAGCAACGGCCAGACAGGGCACTTGAATGCCAGCCTGGAACAATACCTAAGGTGTTTTTGTAACAGTGAGCAAGACAACTGGGCTAACCTGCTCCCTCTGGCTGAGTTTTCTTACAATAACGCATTCCGCACAGCCATCGGTATGAGTCCTTTCTTGTGCACCTATGGTTACCATCCTGAACATCTCCCTTGGTCGGGCTTTGCTGCCACTAATACTCCATCAGTGGATAGCCTTCTCAGCAAACTCAAAGAAGCCCATAAAGAAGCCAGAAAGACATTAGAGGAAAGTAGGCAAGGATACAGGAATTTGGCCGACCGCAAGGGAAGGCCGAACCCCAACTGGGAGCCGGGTTCCTGGGTATATTTATCCATGAAACATCTACCTAGATGAATCCACACTGGGAAGTTTGCCCCCAAATATCTGGGGCCTTTCCCCATCTTGGCTAGGATTAACCCTGTAGCCTGCAGACTACGACTCCCTAAGAGCTTGAAGAGGATACACCATATATTTCACACCTCGCTTATAAAGGAGTACATTCTGGATCCTTTCCAAAGAAGAAGACTGCAACACAAGATAGTGCCATCTTCAGAACCTGAGGAGTATGAGGTGTCATGCATAGTGGACTCAAGATATTGGAGAGGGACTCTGCAGTACCTGGTCCATTGTAAGGGATACTCGGAGGCAGAGCAAACTTGATAACCATGATGACACATTAATGCACCTAGACTCCTACAACAGTTTCATAGGCTCCACCCGGGCAAGCCAGGGGGAGGTGCGATGAGAAGAGGGCATACTGTCATGCCGCAACCATGGAGTCTTTGGCAAAGGTGGAAGTATCAGCGCCGAACTGCAGTTCCATACTTCCCAAGACTTGCACTGGTTACAGCAGCAGAGATCTAGTCCTCACCCAAGATGGCCTTCGGCATCTCGTTAGAGCACACCATTCTGACTTTCCTTACCTGGGTGCATCTGCACTTTCTTCCTGACTTTGGTTGATCCCGCAGGACGTCCCATAGTATCAGGGACGGTTCCATTCTTGAACCAGAATGTAAATTTGCGGATTTCCTCCATTTGTATTTGAAATGGCACCATTCATACAAGACACAACACATGTTATTAACCTAATAGTGGGATACCCATTTTGACGGGACCCAGGACTTATTGAGGGGATTAGAGATAGGGAGTCATCACGAGTTTGCTGGTTTCCGGTAAAAGTGCCAGTAATACCATTTACTGCCACTTTTACTGGTATGGCAAAGTATGGGTTTCACAGTACTCAATTGATGAAATTACTGGTGCTGATAACACCTCACCCAGAATTACTGGCAACAGTAATTCCAGCACAATGGTATCACCAGCACATTATGAGCATGGATTTGCCGGCAATACCGGTAGATTTTCACTGGTATTACTGTCAAACCCAAGCTGGAATAGCACCTCCTCACAGCAGCCGGTAAATTAACCCAGGTGAAGGAAATCATGCTACCTAGGTGGACACAGAAACAGTACTAAAAGACCACACCCACCCCAAGAACACTTCCCAACACAACCTTGTTGCCACTCATTGTTGTTACTGTGGACCTGGAGGTGCTGACTGCTGATATGCAGCTGGTGGTGCTGGAGCAGCATCAGTGGCAACAGGAGGCCATTGATAGGAGGAGGAGGAGGAGGATGGGGATACAGGTAATTCAGGTGACGAGGCAGAGGCGTGTTGCGTTCCACCGCACAAGGGCCACACCCTGCGCCATCACAGACATCTCTTTCCTTTCAAATCGACCCTCCCAGGTCCAACTGGGGTCCTTCCTCTCCGACATCTTTTTCTCCACCTGTGGTGTCCCCCAGGGATCTAATCTCTCTCCCTGGCTGTTCAACCAGTATCTGGCACTCCTTGCCCACCGCATCGCCGCTCTCTGCCCTACCTTCCAGTGCTATGCGGACGATACCCAGCTCATTTTCAGGCTACCCTCAGCCTCCCCCTCTCCTTCCCTCATCTCTGACTGTCTGTCTGCTATCCAAGAATGGTGTGCCGCCAATGACCTCTGCCTTAATGCCAGTAAGACTGAGATTCTACTCATCGGTACTCCCACTCCCTCCTTCCCTGCAGCTCTCTGGCCTGCCTCCCTTGGCCCCCTCCCTGCTCCTACCAGCAGGGCAAAAAACCTTGGGGTCATCTTCGACTCCACACTCTCCTTCTCTCCTCATATTTCTGACGTCGCCAAGAGGTCACACTATCAGCTGCACCTCCTCAGAGGTATTCTTCCCTTCCTCTCCTTCCCCCAGAAGCTCACTGTCTCCCGAGCCCTGGTTCTCTCGAAGCTGGACTACTGTAACAGCCTCTATCTTAATCTGCCTGCCTCCACTCTCCGCCCTCTGCAACTCATCCAGAACAGAACTGCGAGACTTGTCCTTGGCCTCAAGCCCAGGGACCGTATCTCTCCAGGACTGAAATCTCTACACTGGCTCCCAGTGGCTGTGAGGATAAAGTTCAAAACCCTCTGCATTGTCCACAAGGCCTTCTGGGGCCTGGGTCCTAAATACCTTCAACTCTCTCTTCCCAAATATCTTCCTTCCCAAGCCCTTCGCTCATCCGCCTCCAACTCCCTCAGGGTTAGCCGCTTCTCGAAGCAACGAGCTGGGGGTAGATCTCTCTCCGCGGCAGGGGCCTCCCTCTGGAACAGCCTTCCTGCCTCCCTGAAACTTGAGGAGAACCATCTCCGGTTCCGGAAGCACCTCGAAACCTTCCTCTTTGCTTCTGCTTTCTCTCTCCCTCTCCCCTGCTGAACAGCAAATTAATTCTTCACTGAAACTGCACTGATCCTGCAACTGGACCACTCTAAACCGCCTCGGTCCTCGGCCCAGCCACTCTCCACTTGCACTGATGCCCTGGAACCCCTCTGCACTGCGGGACTGTCTCTGTATCCCTACAGCCCCCCCCCTCCCCAGCACTTGTTCTGCACTTATCTTGCACTTGCCACCAGCTGGCCCTATTTATTTATTACTTTACGCCACTTACCTTGTACTGCACTTCCCCCCTCCCCTTCCCCTTGCACTTTTTCCCCCTCCCCCACCCCTGCACTTGCGCGATCTGAATGACACCTGGCCTAGTAGGATCGTTGTCTGTCTCCCCTTGTTCCTCCCCTCCCTGCCTCGTCGCGCCTTGAAACACCTGTGTATAGGCGCGTTACAAATACCATATCATATCATATATCATATCAGACAGCCAGATACACACCCTGTACTGCCTAAACAGGGAGACCATACTTGATCTCCTTACCCTAATCCAGGATGACATTGGGAGCAGGATCAGCATCAGGAAAGCCATACCACTGCTGTTGAAGCTGGTGTTGGTCCTGCACGTCCTGACCACTGGCACGTTCCAGCACTCCGTGAGCCAGATGCATGGTGTTTCGTAGCCTGCCTTCTCCAGAGTTCTGGTGCAGGCACTGGAGGCCCTCCTGCACCATGTGGGCCTGCACATCACCCTCCCAACCACCCAGACATAGATAAATGCCCCCAAGACCCACTTCTATGCAATTGCAGGCATGCCCAATACCCGTGTAGAGCTGGTGTCCTCCCACCCCCACGCCTCAGAGGAGCGCTACAGCAACCGGAAGCAGTTCCATTCCCTCAATATCCAAGTGACCTGTGACGCAGAACTGACCATCAAGCCCGACTGTGCTCTGTTCCCAGGATCAACCCACGACTCCATGGTCCTGCGGAACAGCACCTTGCCAGCTTTCATGGTGCGTCACCGAGGATAAAGGACCTGGATGTTGGGTGAGCACATGTACATTTACACTTACATTGCAGCATGGGTTAGAGGCAAAGAGGAGAGGAATATGTCACAAATTCATGGCCGGCAAGCACCCTGCACATGCAGGACCAACCAGTGCATGCCTCAATTGACGGGCCACAACTCAGAGGAGTAGCACATGACTGGAGATGTACAGACTGACTGTCACAGGCAACGCCACTGCTGAGCATCATTACTCACACATGTTAATATCAATGTTAATGGGTATTGTCCCCTGCACTGTTGTCACTTGAGTAGTCTCTTAGCGCTCTTGTGTGTCTGCAATGGAAGTAGTGTTGGGGAACATTTTTAGTGGGATTGAGGTGGAGAAAAGAAAGAGAGCTTTGATGCTCTGCCAGCAGCTTCAGTTTGGAGAAACCAGTCACTGAAAGTTGGGGTGTTTTTGGTTGGTGTAGCCATCATGTGGTGTTAATGCATGATTGTGTATGGTTTGTTTTCATGCCATGTGTTGTGACGTGCGTGCAGTAGAGGTATGGATGTGTTCATTTCAGAGTTTGAGGGTGTGTATGCAGAATGATGAGTTTTTAGTACGGTTAGATAGTGGCAATACATTTCTTGCCCCCAACAATCTGTCGCAGGGAGCAGAACCCAGCATGATACAATTGTTGCACAGTGCCTGCCTCAGGGTTTAGCTGGGAACATCAGGCTTAGCTATACTATTAGACCAGATGCATAATGTGGATAATCTGCACAAACAGGCTAAGTGTAAAATATGGCTAATTTACAGTTAGGCTACATGCAAAATACCTTGCAGGTGGCTCGAGATACCTGCCGCTTCCGTAGCTGATGACCCCTCTAAGGGATCCCCAGATGCATGAGAAAATGGAATGCAACAGGGAACATGTGAGGACCAGGGCAACCTTCAGACGGACCTTTGGGCTCCTGCAGTCACGTTTCAGATGCCTACACTGGTATGGGGCTGTACAGGCCAGAGAACGAGGGGCAGACAGTCCTTGCCTGTGGAATGTTGCATAGTATCAGCAACATACACCTGCCTCCAGATCTGGACATTCCATTGCCAGAGGATGATGATGATGCAGCGCCAGCCGGGCCCATACACATGTTCATGGAGGCCAGGGATGGACCCATGGCCCATCAGAAGCTCATAGATAACTTTTTCTGAGTACCCCTTTTACTCTTTACTTCCCTTGTACCTTACTGCATATGATGCACACACACAATAAATACTTGCACCAAAATAAGCTATTTACACTCATTGCTTCAAGTGGAAATTATTATGGGCCTCATCACAAGTTGGGCGGTAACCCTTAAAATCGGCAGTAACGCTATCAGCGCCGATTTTAAGGGTCCGTCGGATCACGAGTCCAAATACCGCCGGTGCCATTATAGCCGGCACAAGTACAGCCGGCTGTACAAGCGTTGGCTGTAAAAGCGCCAGTTACCATTCGCACTAAAACATTGCAATCACGAGTCCGTGTAGGCTCAATTAGCACCAGAAAAGCAGCGGACAATCCGTTGAAAAATACCCCAAGCAAAATGCTGGAGGTAAAAGAACACAGGCCACAGCAATAATGGCCCAGGTGAAACCAATGCAAATCAGAGGCCTACAAAGGACCTACCCATGCACAACACACACTTCCAAACACCATGCTGCCATTTGGAGCCGCAAACCTTGATGTTGACTTCTACCTGCTGCGCCTGGAGCTACAGAGGCCAGCCAACCAGGCCAGGGCCCTGGGAGCGCAGGGGGTGGTGGGGATGAGGAGGAGGAGGAGGAGGAGGAGAGCAGCACCAGCAAGATGGCCAACCATCCCCAGGGTCTGACCAACACCCTGGGCCCTGACTGATGGCCAGTTGGTGATTGAATATCACCTGGACAGGGCAACCATCACCCAGTTGCTGGACACAATCCAGGCTGACATCGGCAGCCGTATAGCCATCAGCACAGCAGTACCTCCGCTAGTGAAGCTTGTGTCTGTGCTACAATTCCTCGGGACTGGCAGCTACCAACACACCGTTGCCATGATGCATGGCATGGCCCAGTCCACATTCAGTGCCATGATGGGACAGGTGCTGGATGCACTGTTGAATCATGTGAATGAACACATTGCATTGCCAGCCACACAGGCACAGGGGAACCAGCTGAAGGGTCAATTCCATGCCATTGCCCAAGTCCCGAATCTAATAGCAGCCCTGGACTGCACACATATACTACCCCAGGCACATGAGGCAGCCTACAGAAACCGGAAACATTACCATTCCCTGAATGTGCAGATGACATGTAGCCCTGACCTCACCTTCAGCCACTGCTGTGCCCGCTACCCAAGATCCACCCATGACTCCATGGTCCTGCGCAACAGTACCCTGCCAGCATACATGGAAAGGCACCAAGGCCAAAACACATGGCTGCTGGGTGAGTACAAATGTATACCGTAATGCATGTTAATACACAACTGATGGGGCTGGTCACACACAATGAAATCCCTGAATGTCAATAGGCAGCACCATCAGTGCAGCATTTCCTATCAAGCACCTTGCACGAGAAACCTTGGACATGTCCAACACAGCAGAAGACACCCATTCAGGATGTAAAAGACATGTGGCAGCACAGTGACATATGGAAGGCCTACCACCACAAAGCCTCCTGTGTGAGTAGCACTATGGCTTCCCACACTGACACAGTACAGACATCCCACCCTGCACACCCGACAGTCATGCAAATGTAACACAAAAGTCTCCACATCCACAAATGCACCACACATAAGTAGTCGGAGTAATGCCAATGTACATTCCACAAACACTGTCTCCTGAATGGCCAATGAAATGCCTGGAGAACAGTACACAATAGTGACAACCAGCAAATGCAACAGCAGCCAAAGGGAATGGCAATGACACATGAGGTAGCCACTTCTCACATGCACAAGCAGATGGAAGGGCCCCCTTCACCAGTGACAAGTGAATGAGTACTGTTACATACTGAAACAGAGGCGTACCAAGTTGTGAGTACCTCATTGAATCAATGCTGCTCGTAGCACAGCACACTCCACAATGTTAGTGACCAAATGACAAGTATGGCAAAATGACACTGATGACTGAGCCCTGTACACCCACTGAGCTTACCTTGTCCCCAAACCTGCTTTCTCTCCCCTGCAGGTGATTCTGGATATCCCCAGTACACATGGCTCATGACCCCTGTGCGTCATCCACACACTGCAGCAGAGCAGGCATACAACATTGCCCATACTCATACACGGATCTGCGTGGAGAGGGCATTTGGACTGCTGAAGGCATGCTTCCGGTGCCTAGACTGTACGGCAGCGGCATTGATGTATGCACCTGAAAAAGTTGGAAAAATTGTACTGACGTGCCATGCTGTACAACATCTGCTGTCGCAGGAATGTGCCACTGCCCCCTGATGCTCATGTGCAGCCACCTGAGGATGGGAGTGAAGGTGATGACGTGCCTGAAGGTGTTGCACGTGCACAAAGGGTTGGGCTGAGGGAGGGGAGGTTGGCCAGACAAGGCTTGATTGATGTATTTTTTTTTAAATGGGTGACGGCTACATTTTACACATGTCACTTCAACATTAAAGAGCACTTTATCACAATCACTACTGTCCATGCTTTGTGAATTTTGAAACATGATTTATTCTCAGTATAACAATCCCCCCTCTCCCAGTGAACACCCAGCACACAATCCCCCCTCCCCCAGTGAACATCCAGCACACAATCCCCCCCTCCCCCAGTGAACACCCAGCACACAATCCCCCCTCCCCCTAGTGAACTCCCCACAACAGTGCAGGTAGGTGCATGTTTGTTATCAGGGCACCCACAACGATGCCATGTCCAACTACGATGGTCGTGGGCGCTTTCCATGTCCAGGCCCCTCTGGTGTGTGTGACCTCAGGTGGCACATTGAATGGCGCCTAGGAGAGGGATCAAGGGGTCCCTCCGTGGGGGTAGTGGAGGTTGATGGGACTGACCCGGTTGCTTGCATGTGCTGACGGAGAAGGTTGTTCCCCTCCTTTGTCTGCTCAGCAAGTGCTGATACTGCCTCACACAACTCCCTCACCCTTTGTCCAAACCCTGTCAGGGCTGCGGTGCATTGCTCCACCACTCTGCGTGTGCGCGCATTGTCTCACGCAATGTACTTGCATCCATGGCGTATGGATGTACTGATGGCCTTGATGTGCCGGCTGTGCACCTTGGCCATGGATTCAACTTTGGCCTGTTTGCCCTCGATCACGTCCAGTCGTCCCATCACTGCTGCCTCCGTGATAAAGGGTAGCCCTAGTGTGGCAGGTACCAGCCTGCCACTTGTGCACTGTTGGGGGGGCTGCATGGGGACATGTTGCCGGTTGGGATTGGGCTGCCGGGCTCTGAGTGCCGGTCTTCAGGGCTGCCATATGATGGCGTGTCTTCGTCTGGCTGTGGTGTGCGGACACGACGCACATGCACAGGTGGGGTTTGTGCTAGCTGTGTGCCTGGCCCTGGGGTCCCCTGTGGTTGTGTCCATCCCTTCAGCATCACTGCTTCCTGGTGAATGCAGACGTCCTGCCTGATGCACACGTGGAGGTGTCACTCCCACGTCGGGCTCCGATCCACAGGTGACTCCCTCTGCATCGGGGCTATGCCTGGTGGCTTGGGGCGAGCTGGCGGTGGACTCCCTGCGGACATGTGGGTGCTGCAGCGGTCTGGTTGGGCTGCATTGTGGTGATGTGGGATGTGGCCTGCGTCGGTTCCATTCCGTGTGGCCCCTTTGTGGGGTGGTGGTGCTGGTTGAGGCACGCTGCCTCGGGCGCCGTGATGGTGTCGCCTCCTCCCCATCATCTTCATCCCGTGGGGTTTGCCGTGTGCCTGTGGGGTACATAGGGTGTGGATTGAGTTCAAGGCAACCTACATAAGTATCAAGCAGTTCATGCCATCAAGTGGGATTGTAGACAGTATCAATTATGCATTCAACTTGCATTTTGTTCAGTCACCATGTGGTGATTGGTGTGATGTGTGAGTGTGGAGGTACACTGCATGGGAAGGTTTGTGTGACAAGATCACATGCAGAGTTGGGGTGCACTGCGTTCAGGGACCTGGGGGTGTATTATTGCACACTCACTCTCTACGCAGCTGTCCCATGGCTATGGATGTCTGTCCCCGGCCCCTTCTATAGATGCACTGCATTTGCAGGGTAGTCTAGGCAGCACTACGGTTCAATGGATCAAGGGGTCACTTATGGGTGTCTGCAGTGCCTCACACGCATTTCTTCACATTCATTCACTCAGGGTCTGCATGTGTGGTACTTTCAGTTGCATGCATTTGGGGTGGGACTCGCCTGCAGTCGGATCAATGCCAGTGCCTGCCTCCGCTCCACCAATTCCCTCGATGGTGCCGATGTCAGTCGGGGCACTCATTGTCTCCTCCCAGGGTGTGAGTTCGGGTGGGGGTGGTGGTGGCCCTCCTCCAGTGCCCCTGCTTGCACTCCTGTGCTGTGAGAGGATGCTGCGGACTCTCACACGCAGGTCGTTGAGGCGCTTGCGGCAATCCTCGCCATCCCGGGGCACGCGCCCCACTGCAGTTACCCTTTAGCTGATGTTGCACCAAATCTGTGCTCGGTGCTGGCCACTGGTTTTGCGCTGCTGCAGCTCTTCATGGTGGATCTCAGCCTCCTTCACCAGTACGTCCAGCTCCTGGTCGCTAAATTGGGCTTCCTCACCCTGTCCAGGGCAGACTTGCCCCTAGTGCGCTCCTGTGACATGATTCAGTGTTCCCAGGGGTGGATGGCTTCCAGTGGCTGTGATATCCGACGGATTGTGATTTCCAAGATGGCCGCTGCTTTGTTTCCCTTTCTGGCGGTGACGCGTTTCCCGTGCACTAATAGCGCGCGCTCATGGCGCGTGCTATTAGCGCAGTATGGCGGTAGCGCATGGTGCGCCAGATTTACGAGTTCTACCCATCGAGCGCTATTTGAGCTAACGCCATGTCCCTGTGCGCATGCATGAAAACTCGTGATCTGGCGGACTATCCGCCGGGGGGCTTGGCGTTAGCGCTATTTACGCTCGATGGGAAAACCACCGCATTACCGTCAAACTCGTGATGAGGCCCTATGTATTGAAATATTATATATACAACACCATGTGCCCCCTCCCTTCACACCCTGTCGCCACAAACTCCACTCCTTTTCCCACTGTGATGAATCAAATGGGGTCATCAGGGATTCCCCATCAGTGATACATGGGAGGAGACAACTACTGGAGAGATGTTTTGACTACGTGGACAAGATGCAGTATCCCCCTTTCCCATGAGGAAGACCCTCTAATACCCAATTTCTTAATGGCATATTGTCATTCTGGTCACACCTCCACCTTTGACACCCAAAACTCACCCATAACACCTTTTGTTTCTGATATGCTTTATGTGAAACCTCTGGAAAAATTCATCTAAGAGTTGAGAGTTGTGAGAAACCTGAAGGTGGTCTTACATTTTCTCCCCTGGGATCCTTTGCTCAGGTGGTCAGGGAAGGGCCAACCCTTTTGGCTCCTGACCCTGAGGGAGGATCACCTGAGTAGAGGGTCCTCTGGGAGTGGGAAGAGGGTTCCTGAGGGTGAGACACGGTGCCCCCCCCCCTTTCCCAATTATCCATCTCCCCACTCTCCCTCAGCCTTTATGGGCTATAAGTCCTATTCTATTCCCCCTCCCCAATTTCAACACATATTGAGACGAGGAAGAGGCATCCGAGAGTAAGAAAGATAACCTATGGGAAAGTCTCTAAAGTACTGTGAGGAGGAAGATGAATGGAGAGGCCTACTAAACCCCGCTACCAACATGTCCCTCTAATGAGGTCAGGCAGAGTCAGGCACATGGAAACAGCTATACACACCTGCACTCTATTACCTACCACTCTAGTACTGGGATGAATAGAAAGAAACCTAATAGTCAGGCATGTCACATTAATTTGCCTATTTGGAGTCAGGCAAGGGAGGCCAAGGACTCATACCTGAAACCCCTTGACAGGACTCAGGTGTATAAAAGGTGGAACACTCAGCAGAGAACAGCATTTAGGATAGCAGTAGGGAGGCTGTGTGGCTGAGTCCAGCAGGGGATCCCTTTGTTTTTCTAAACCACTTTTTACCAGAGAAAAAGAGGGAAAATTGTGAATGCTGAGCGAGCCGTGGAAGCCAGCCAACAGGAAGCTGCAGCGGGAGGTCCCAGAAATATCTGGAGAACCAGACACAGAGGCGCTGACCCGCTACTCTGTTATGTTTTCAACCTGGCAATGGAGCAGTGTCTCCAAGGAGCCTGATGTGGACGTGCTGAGTCATGTGGTCCATGGCCAAGCAGATGCTCGTTCCCCTGGGAGGAGTCCAGGTCCCAGGGGTATCTGAGGGGCAGGTTGTGAGACCCTGACCTCAGCACGGAAGCCGGCAAACCTTCCTGACAGCATTGCGTCAACCAGTGAGTTTCTGAATGCCAAGAAACCCGATGTGCGTGGGAGGCTAAAAGGGAAATGTGAAAGTGGGCAAGTGGCACAAACGAAAAGGAGAGAAACTGAAACGTGCAAGTGGCTCGAATCGAAGGAAAGAGAAGGGCCTGAAGTGTCAGAGTGGTCGCGCATAGGGGAAAGTAAAGCTGTGCATTCTTGTTAGTCTCTGATACTGACCCAGTGTTAAAAGGAAGATACAAACAGCACTATTTTAGAGAAGGTATAAAAAGGGAGGAGCTATGCCGAAAGTGAAGTGGGAGCAAAAACCCCCAAATGCTGTGGAAGGCTGTTTGAACTAAAGAGGAAGAATTGTGTTTTGAAAGTAAAACTTGAAAAGCAGAACTTTTGTGTTCTTGTGAACTTTGTGGTGAACTGCTGGGACGAGAAAGGCCTAAACTTGTGGAAGGGAGTCCAAGCGAATTTAGGAACCTTTTGTGAACTGATTTGTTTTGAAGCTACTAGAACCTTGCCTGGGAGATTTCAAGGGCACTTTAAGGTTGAACTATTTTGAACTGGCAAAGCTGAACCTGATGAGAAGGCCACTTGAATCCAGTCTTGTTTTACACTTCTTTTTGGAACACTATTTATCTTTTAGAGAATCCCTGTACACCATTTGTTTCCAGAGTGAGGGCAAGCATAGGTTTGACACAGACAGATTTTGTTTTGGGACTTACGGACCTCTTCTATCCTCAGACACATTATTTAAGGGAATACCCAAAGTAGAGATTGGGCAGGATAGGCATCACACCAACCAAAGAAATACTACAGAAAGACTGTCACAGAACTTATTGTTTAAACAAGAACTTTGTGAGTACAGTGAAGACGCAAAGAAATAGTTAGCTAAAGAGACATCCTATTTAAGAGACCTGGGGAAGGGGACCACCCTCCGGATTCCAGGGTCTTTACCTTGGAGAACATTTTCCTTAAAGTCATTCTTATACTTTTGGTTTTGAACACAGTTTTTGCCAACCTCAAGATAAAGACATTCCCTTGCACCCTTTGTTGTTTTGTTTGTAGCGTGATGGTCAGGATAGGAGGTTTTGGACACAAGGACTGCTTTTTTTCAGTTACTGACATCCTGACGCAGACAAACCCTTAGTTTTAGATTCTAGGTAGGAAAATTAATCTTCAGAATGCGGTCAGAAAGGCATGCCTGATCTTGAGAATATGACAACTTTGTTTCCAGCTTTCATTTCTGACCCCTCGCACCACACACCCCCTACCCATACATCACCTCCCTGTCCTCACACACCCCATACCCACCAAACCTTCCCCACACATCCCAAAGTCACAAATTGAAACATAATAGTGTCACGCCAAGAGTCATTTTCTAAAAGGGCCCTTAGATGGCCCAGGTGTAGAGGAAATCCGCTTTGGGCTGCCCTGCTGCAAGCTCCCAGGGGTGGTGATGGTTGAGGGCAGGTCAGACCCCTGGGCCCCCAGGTGATATAGAGTGACCTGCATGGTGTGGGAGAAGGGCTCGGGCATGGCCGAGATCCCCTCATTCCCCTCGTGAACCCTTTGGGCCAGCATGACTAGGGCATCAGTGGTATGTACCTGTGCCCATGTGCCCCTACTGCTGCTGTCCCGTATACATACCGGCAGCAGCTGCAGCTCATGGGGCTGCTGCCGGGCCAGTTCTGTCATTGCCCCATGCTGTTCCTCCATTGCACAGAGCAGCACATCCATTTCCCAGATGTTGGGAATGGATGGACAAGGGGGGCTGTGCAATATTGCTGGGCTGAATGATGGGGTCGGGTAGAGGGTGTCATCCTCCTCCTTCATTGACCTGGTGGCTGGTGTGCCCATGGTGGTGTGGAGGGTGCAGGAGGGGCGGTGGGTCCACTGACCACACAAGGGGTTTTTGTGGCAGTGGTGGAGGCAAAGGAGGAGGTAGAGCTGGTGCAGGAGGTGGCTATGCTGCTGCAGGAGGTGGCTGTGCATGTGTAGGAGATTGCTGTGCTGGTACAGCCGGTGGCAGTGGTGCAACCTTGGCAGGTCTGGTTGGACGTGCTGATCCTGACGCTGGTCCAGCCACGTTGTCATCAACATCAGTGGGTGTGCCTGTCGGGGTGAGATGAGCATTCTTCTGGGAGTCGCATCTGCAGGCTTGCATTACACTCATGCTACATTTTGTTGTCCTCCTCTTGTAATGCTGTTTTGTCTGTTTGCTCCGATGTGGGCTTCTTCATGATGGTGGTGGGAGTACACATTGACTGTTGCTCCAGCAAGCTGGCTTGTTGTTGTGTGTGCGGTGGGCCTATGATTCCTATCCTGTTCTCCCTGGGCACACATGGGTGCTCATCATGTGTCTATTTGTGGGGCAGTGCATTTTGGCTATGGTGCTTGTGCATGGCTACATCTGCCCGCAAACCCTGGCATGTTTGTGTGATTGCCCCACCTGCTGTGACTGTCATGTGTTGGACATGTTCCCTTGCCCATGTAGTGTTTCTCTGCGTGGGGATGCATTTATTTGGACTCAAAATTGGCATTTACATGAGGTTTGTTGTACTTACCATCATCGCCTTGGGTCCCAGTTCCAGCCTATGCTGCCCCAACTCGCTAAATGCCCTCCATGTTCAAGATGGAGCTGCATGTCTCCTTCCAGGGCATCAGGGTCACTGTCCCTGCTCCTGTGGCAGCAGATTCCCTCCTATGGGTGGTGTGAGAAACCTGAGGGTATTCTCCCAAGTAGATCTGGGGAGTTCCTTATTCAGGTGGCCAGGTAAGGGCTGGCGCTCTCATATCCCAATCCTGGGGGTGGACGAGTGAGGGAGGGTCACCTGGGTAGGTGAGCCCAGGGTTGTGCTTGGAGGAATACCTTAGGTGAGACGCGGTATTGTACCGGGGAGGAAGGAGAGGTAGACTACATACCTGAGGCCTTTGTAGGATGTAATACATTTACCCCCTTCCTCTCATTGAATCTGTCTTACTCAGATCAACGACTCCTCTGCATATAACAAATTCCCTAGGATCCCAAACCCCATTACACCCAGAAACTATATCTCCCTGAATCCCTGTTATCTTGTTCCCTGCCCTAATCCTCCCAATCGTTCTTCTCCACGTCCCTCTGATTATTCTTACCCAAACCCTCAGTTGACTTTGGCAAAACACTACCGTTAAAACCCCCTCCTTTCCCATTAGGCTAATCCCGAATGCACCGTGGATGTGACATAGGTGGAATCTGAGAAAATGTTGACATGTCCTTCCGACATATCTATGGCCATTATCAGACCCATCATCTTAGCCCCCTGTGCTGAATAGTGTAGTGGCAACCTCATCTGAGCCCACACCTTAAATTCTCCTTCATGATAGCAAACCACAGCTGCAGCCGTATGTCGACACCCTGTGCTCGAATCTATCGTTGATGACCCATCAATGAAGAGCATCTCTCCTCATTCCATGGGCTCTTCGTGTACCGTAGGCTCGCCCTCCATCTTGTCCATATATGAGGAACAATCATGCACATACTCTCCTACCTTTGCTGGCTGTGCTATGAATGTCGTTGGGTTAACAACCCAACACCTCACTTTGCTGCATTGGATAAACTTACCTCGTACCCTGATTCTCTCTGGGTTATTAATGTGGATTTTGATTTTTACAGTATTGCAAATAGCAAATGCTCCACATAGAGCATGACTGCAGAGCCCATCGTTATTGGTGCTGATTTCTCTGTGGCAAATACTGCTGCGGCCAGTGCCTGTTCGCATGGGAAGTGGCCTTGCATTACTTGGTCTAAAAGAACACTGTAATAGGTCAGGGGCTTGTGTCCTTGAGGCTACTTTTTACTGACACATCAGAATGTGAGAACAAACAACACGTTTCTTTATAGTTTGGTGTGCTAAATATGGTGCATGTGCTAACGCTTCCTTAAATTCTGCAAATGAGTCAGTCATTTCAGATGTCCAATTTATGGGGCCTTTTGCCTTCTGTGCCTCTTTTAGTCGCTGAAGGAGGGGCTTTGTAAATGTGGAATAGTCAAAGACCCAGGCTCTGCAATAATTGAAATGGCCTAAGAACTGCTGCATCTGCTTGACCGTGCGTGGCTGTGGTGTGCTCTGTATTGCTTCTGCCCTTTCTGGAGTGATCCTTTGCCATCTACTGATATTACCTGCCCTAGGTACACTACTACTTTTTGGCAGTACTGTAATTTCTACTTGTCCACCTTGTACCCATTCTCTGCTAATGTCAGAAGTGTAACTGGAGGGGCGCGGCCAGCTAGAGAAGCGATGTGGAAGTGAGTCCCTGGAGCTCCCACTGCCGCCACAATATCCTGTGAAAATATCCTTCAATCTGAGATGGATCAGCACAAAACGAACCCTGTCGGGAGGTGAACTGACCGGGAAACGCCAGATCAAGTCTCAGCTCTACCAGTAAGCTCCTGAATGGGAAGCTGCGACGCCAGACCTACGAGGAAAGGGGGAGTCTTTCAAAATGGCGGTGACCCACGGCGCAGATTTGATACACGGGCGAAAACAACAACAGAAGTAAACCCTTGTGTCACAACTGCAAGCTGGGTGACTGGAGCCGAGAAGTGAACACGGTAGGGCCTGCCATCTCTTCCCGGGCTGCTGCAACCGAGTGCTGCCCTGTTTCGGTGACAGTCAGTGTGCGTAGTGAACCACTCATGGGCGGCAAAAGACGGAGACACATTCACACAGTGTCGGAGCCCCAACAATCTGGTGACCCTAGCTGTGCCGCCCTGTGCCTGTGAGTACCGGTGCAATAACGGGTGGCGGAATCCTCCTCTGCGATGGCCGGTGATACCGAGGCCCCAACCAATCTGCCCCTAACAACGTTGGTGGACCGACAGAGCTGCAAGAGCCCAGCCCTACTCTGAACCTCCCCTCCACGGACACGTTCACGAAAGCAGAATGGCATCCACACTAACCCGCTGGTAAGAAGGGGAGAGGAGGACTGAACGGTTCCCTCTCTAAAGGAACCGTGTCCCAGGGTGCAAAGCATAACAGATTGCAAGCCCTTGGCTGGAAAATCATAGCGAGAGAGGGTAGCCCGACCCTCCACACGAAGGAACGGGCTGCTGTGGGAGCCGTGAAGACACCCTGCACCGGAGACCCGGCGGTGGAGCCCCAGAGCACGGACTGCACCTGGCAACAAGAGCGCGTCGACCTCTGTCGGCATGCTCGATCCACCCTGTGATTGATGGTGCACAACGCACCCGGCTGGGCCCTGACGGAATCAAACAGGAGGAGGGCAGACAGTGAGTAAGCCGGTGAGTCCTGAGTCACCCCCTGGGGCCCTCATAGGGCTATACACCGGCCACAACCGTGGATACATTAGCCGGGGATGCAGGGCCCTGATGGTGCGGGTGGTTGAGCCCCCTACAGAGAGATTCGGGCCCGTGCACAGTGGCGCGGCAACACCGAATTGAGGCAAGAAGGAGGCTCCCCAAGTAACGCCAAAAAGGCGGAACACACGGTGGGCAGTGTCCGGTGGTGTTGGAGGGATATAACCACGCAACAGCCATACATGGAGAGAAGAGAGAAAACATAGCTGACATTGGGATAAACCTTCTAAAAATTGGCCCAGTAGGCCGAGTTACCTGAGCTGCTACCTACATACCCAGGACAACAAACTCCAATGACAATGTCAGACAGGGTTCATGAGAACAATCCTCTAACCCACGGAAGCTGGGTCATAGCTCTTTGGCAGAACTGGAAGTGCCCAGGGTGGTCACAAACGGAGGGCTGCACCCCACGTGGAGAATATCATGCAGGCCTATTCACACCAGCGCCATCGCCGGCGCCTAAGTGCGCAGGGCGAGCAGGTAGCAGGCTTCTCCAGTACCCAAGCAAAAGGGCACCGTTGCACCGGGCACCTTGATCTGGATGCAGGGGTAAACCCTTAGCAGCTCTCACTAAAGGAGCCGCGTGTCTACTGGAACGACCGAAAAGTGGGAGCCCTGTGCACTGACTGCCTAATCCTGGGATACCCTGCACCCTGGACTGCACACTCACACTAAAACATACGCTTGCAGAACTGCCTCTCACACCTGAGCCCATCATGGGCAAAGACAAAACCAAAAAAGCGATGAACCAATGCAAAATGAATCAATTTACAACACCTGCCATTAATACCTCGGTGGACCAGCTCACACCAGACACCATGGCGGAGGCGTACAATATATCATTGAAGGATGTCATGGCAGCAATCGCAGACTCGCGATACTCCATGGAACAAAAAATGGACGGCATCAGCATGGATGTCTCACTCTTCTGTCATGACCTCCAGAAATTATCATCCGAGACTGGAGAGGCTGAGCAGCGCATATCGGGAGCAGAGGTCAGACTGCGTAACACAGAACAACAACTATCCAGGGTCATGACAGGTCTGAAGACAATGGAGGAGAGGGTTGACGACGAAGAGGGAAGATCGAGAAGGAAAAATGTTCGGATCCTGGGCCTACCAGAGAAGACAGAGGGGGACCCAGCATAGAATTGTTCCTTGAACAGTGGCTAACAGACATATATGAGCCTAAACGTTTTCAATTGAACGGGCCCACCGCATGCCAGCTGGGTGACTAGTGCCCGGTGCGCCACCTTTTACGGTGATAGCAAAACTTTTAAACTACAGAGATCGAGACACACTATTACAAATGGCTTGAAGCAAAGGTACGATAACCTACAACGGCTCCAGGATAGCCGCCTTTCTGGACTACACCTGCGAAGTTCAGAGAACCAGACAATCCTTTGATCCATTGAAAAGGAAACTTCAAACTCTGAATGTTAAATATGGCCAACTGTATCCTGCCCAGCTTACAATATATCACAAGGGGACTTCTCTACACTTTACGGACAATAAGGAAGCATGGAATTGGGCAGAACAAAACATAGACAGAGATTGGAGATCGACTCGAAGAAACAGAAATCCTTGCGCCCTTCCGGAATGGAACTCTCCGGCCCTGCAACCACAGGCACAGGAACTGGAGCCACCACCGCCAGGAGTAAACTAGCTCTTGGTGCATCGATACTAAAGCTTTCCCAAGCACGGATCCCGGGCATGTGTGGACACCTCGATAGGACACACGCTACAGTCTGATGCGGATCACAAACAGATGACTGACACGGCGGCAAAGGAGGGGGCTCCCCCCTCTTGAGGACAGTGCCTCAGTGCCGTGAGTTTGGAGTGTACCCTTGGGAGCAATACTCGAGTGGTGTGAGTGTTTTATGGTTTGTATACTGCCAGCGCGACCCGATTCACCTGTGTCCCCATCTCTGACGCACCCTGTTGCGAGGTGGAGGACTGACTGATTTTTGGGTCACCACAGAGCCAGCTGGCAACGTACTTTGTGTTGGGGACTGGGATTGTTTGTTATTAAGTTTGCGCTGACATCTTAGTCTTTGATTGTCAGCAATGATCGGGCGACAGATCATTGCTGACAATCCCCCTCCCATACTCCGCCCAATGTTGGTGCAGAGTATGGGAGGGGGAGGGACGAGTTGCTAAGTTTTTAGTGTTGCTTCAGAGTCACCAAATGCTTGTGGGGCAAACCCAGCACGATCACCCATCACATGCAACTTATACATTTGTTCTTTACAGATTTTGTAATCCTGGTACCTTTAACTACACATGACACCTACACAAGCTCGGCTAACACCCGATAATCCCTGTAAATTGCTAAAACTACTTACCAGGAACGTGAACGGATGGGTTCCAGAATCAAGCGACGTCTGGTTACTCAGTTTCTGAACAAGCACTCACCTGACATGGCCCTCATCACTGAAACACACTTGGCGGGGTCGACTTGCACCCTCTTTCCCAGAACAAATTATCGTTTGGCATTCCATGCAGAATACACCATGGGGTCGAGGGGTGTCTTCGTTCTTGTCCACAAACTTCTCCCTTTCAGACTGCTCACACTGGTTCAAGACCCAAGAGGCCACTTTGTGATGCTGCAGGGCACACTCTCGAGTCAGACACTAGCCATCGCTGCAATATATTCCCCACCGGGGTTTGGGGATGAACCTCTGGATGAAATGACCGGTCTGATAGCGAAACATCAGTCTGATATCTGGTTCCTGGGTGGGGGGGGCTTCAATGATGTAATGAGCAATACCCTAGATTGCCCCCACATCCGCAGCTGCAACCCGTACACCCCCACAAAACTAGCAATATTTACGGCGGCACTTGGCTTCCGAGATGTGTGTAGGTAACTCCACCCCACAGACAGAGGCTACACATTCCACTCAGGGGCTCATGCCTCCCTCTCCAAATTGGATTACTTTTTTCTTCCAGCTACAACTACATATAGAGTAATCGCTGCAGAACTGCTCCCTCAAGGCATCTTGGATCACTCACCCTTGGTGACGGAGATGCATGCAAACAGGTCTATTCCCCCAAGACATGGCGCTTAAACAATTATTATCTGGGCTTCCCTGAACTTATTGACCAAGTCACAGAGAAAACTAGCTAATACTTTGAAAACAACTCTACAGCGGTTGATAGCCCTGTGGTGGTATGGGAAGCATGTAAGGCGGTGCTTATGGGAGAAATAATCTCCTGGACGTCCAACAAAAAAAGGACATCAATTACGGAAAGTGTCAGAGGCTGAGAGGGAGGTAGAGGAATGAGAAGCTAAATATATCCTTGATACTTCCCCAGTCATACACCGATCCCTTCTAAAGGCCAGAGAGTGTCTCCGTAACATTATGCTAGATAATGCCAAACACGCACACAGTGAGTCGAGAGCTTGGATCTATGAATACGGGGATAAGGCAAGCAAGATGTTGGCCTGGCTGGAGAGAAGGGATGCGGGATACCGACATATTAGAGGAATTGAAGATGAACGAAATGAACGAGCCCAATCGGATCACAAAATTGCAGTAATTTGCTGGCTTTTATGGCGCTCTTTACCGCAGTCCGACGTCCCCAGTGGCGACCTCCTTCTTAGATAATGTTACATTCCCATGCCTGTCCGAGCAACAAAAGGCACAACTCAATACAGATCTTACTGAAACTGAAATAGCCGAAGCCATCGCCCAGTTGCAATCTGGGAAAACGCTGGGTCCCAACGGATTCCCGGTTGAGACCTGGAAAAAACTGGGTGGCAACAAGATGGCAGTTCCCCTTCATAAGATGTCCCTTCATGCTAAAGAGCAGGGTACCCTCACACCACATCTACGTAAAGCTGCCAAAGTGGTTATTCCCAAACCGGGCAAACCCCGCAAACTATGCGCCTCATACCGGCCTATATCACTGATCAATGGTGAGGCTAAGATTCTCGCTAAGCTTCTAGCCAATAGATTGCAAGTGGTTATTTCCTCCCTGGTCCACCCTGATCAATGTGGTTTCATGCCACACAAATCAACTAGAATCAACATACGACGGCTCCACCTACTAATGGAATGAACCGCTGTTCTTGATACACCATTAGCAGTACCTGCAATCGATTTCGAGAAGGCATTTGATGCAGTGATATGGGGAAGCCTTTGGGAAACAATGCGACACATGGGGTTTGGCGAAACCTTTTTGGGCTGGGTGCAACTACTATACAAGGCTCCACATGCGGAGGTGAAGGTGAACGGTTGGCCCTCTAGACCTTTCGCACTTGGCAGAGGGACACGACAGGGGTGTCTTCTGTCCCCCCTCCTATTCGCACTTTCAATCGAATCATTAGCCTTGTGGCTGCGACAGGTCAACACATGGATGGGGTTCAAATGGCCGGAGGGCATTGAAGATAGTGTCCCTTTATACTGATGATCTTTCAATATACTTAAGTGATCCTATCTGGGCCTGCCCAATAGTGACACAAATACTGGCACGATTTGGCGAGTTTAGTGGGCTGGGAGTTTATTGGGGGAAATCGATCTTCTTCCTGGTAAAAGGCGGGGAACACGCAATCCCCCAAAATTTCCCATACTGAGTGGAACACGGAGGCTTCCGTTACTTAGGGATATGGATCTCTGGGGACCTCGTGGACTATGTCTCCCATAATCTACACCCGCTCATAGACCGCCTTGTGAATGATGTCCGACACTGGAGGCTCCTTCCCCTGACACTGATGGGCAGGGCTGCACTTTTCAAGATGATGGCACTGCTACGGTTCCTGTATATTTTACAAATTGCCCCACTCAAGATCCCCGATCCTGAATTTGACCGAGTTGAGGGTCTTCTTAGGAAGCTCATATGGGGAGGAGGGAAACCCCGTATTGCATTAACTAAATTGCAAAGATCGGTCTGGGAGGGGGGTATAGGGCTGCTATGCCTTCAAACCTATTATTGGGCAAGCCAAATGGCCGTGGTCAACAACCTACTTCATGCCGACCGGGAATTGCCACACATCCGGGTGGAATTATGCAATATCCATAACATTGAACCACTCCACATGATCTACCAGACCCTCACCAGGCCTCTCCCACAAACCATGACAACACATATCGCCATGGTCTGGGGACAAGCACACATCTTCATTGGGTGGGGGAACAAGGTGATCACGATGCAACCCCTGTGGCATAATGGAAATCGTGCTGAAATAGGAAAACTCACGCCATGGTCAAGGTGGGTGGAGGGCGGGATCACCGGAGTAGGTGACATCCTTGCCGAGGGTGTTGTGGCCCCATTTGAGATTTTACAACAGAAATTCTGACTCCCCCCAACATCGAAGGCTATCACTATATGCAATTAACGCATGCCCTAAAGAAACACCTCCCAGCAAACGCTAACATACCCAATTGTATACCCTTGGAGCGTAACCTCCTCACAGCACACATCCCTACCAGAGTCACCTCAATCCTATATAATGCTGTAACAGCCTTAGCTACTCCGGAAATGACCAAACTCAAAGCTAAATGGGAAGCAGACATTGGTGCTATTGAGCCGCAGGGCTGGATACAATTGATTGCAATCTCCTCCAGACTTCGCTTGATTCAACTCAAGATTCTCCATCGAATTTATTATCCCAGGATTGCACTTTATGGTTGGAAATGGGCCTCAGACCCAAATTACCTGCGCTGCCGGGAGGGTGAAGGTACCTTGACCGCACTATACCGCTGGACCCGAAGACACTGTTATTGGATGTCCCAGATGAAAATAATGTTAATAAATGGGAAAAACTGTTTTTATCCACAGTAATGGGATGGATAAAATGCTACATAGCCCAAAATAGGGCGCACCGGAACGCCCGACCTTGGCCCAATGGGCTGCCGATATGGACGTATGTGCAGCCACGCAACACAGAATATATGCTGCACGAAGCTACCCTAGGAAGGCCGACAAGAAATGGGGAAAATGGATGAGGTTGGGAACTAGGGATTTATTGGACACCAAGGGTGAACGAGTGAGAAGGGAATTGTGACAGAACCTGCGATTTATAATTGTGGCTATGTATTTGATTGTTACGAATATGACCACGTTCAGAACAAGTGATGTAGATGGGTGAATGCAAGTTCTTTGTTTTGTTTTGAAACGCAATACAAAATGTTTTATCCCAAAAAAAAAGTGTAAAAAAAAAAGTGTAACTGGATCTTATCTGCACTGGTTCTCCGTTTTGCTGCACACCAAGCGTTCATCCACATACTGGATGACTGTGCTGTGCATTTGCAAGTTACTTGGGTCCCTCTGGATCACCCTGTTGAACACACTGGGCGACTCGCAATGCCCTTGTTGTAAACAAGTGCGCTGAAATCTGGTACCGCAATACATGAACACGTTAAGATACTATGAATTGGAGTGCAAAGGGGTGGAAACGAATGCATTTTCATATCAATAACAGTGAAGCATGTCTCTTCCATAGGGATAATAAACAATATGGTGGCTTTGTTTGGTATGAGTGGAAGCTCAGCTTCCACTACGTTGTTCAAGGGGTGGAGATCTCCACACCCCTTATTTCGCTTTCTTAACAGGGTAAATAGCCATGTTAGATGGGGATTCTGATGTTTTTATCATGCCCTGTCATCATAGTGCAAGGAGTGGGCCATATATATGCTCGTTTGCTTCTCGTGATAGTGGGTACTGTTTAGCCCGGGGAAACAATGCCCTTCCTTCTATTTTATGCGGACCGCCCCTTCACACTTTAGCAATCCTATATCATGGGATCCACATACCGCAAGTGAGCTGATGCTGTGCTCACTATCTGCATCTTCTGGGGGACCTGTCTCTCTTCTATGTTCACCTGGCATGGGATGCATATCTCCCCCTCCTCCACCTCTTCTTCTGAGAACAGTTGGTCATCTGTCAATTGTTATTCAAAATGTCAACTCAGTACAAAGGACTGTGCACCACTCTCTCCCCTCTTTGTCTTTCCCATATAAAAGTGCAATGTCCTTCCTAGTGAGTGCTGCTTCTAAATGTATTGTCAGTGCCATCCCTGGTGCTATTTCTTTGTGCCTTTGTGCACTACTGGTCTAAACAAGAATTCTGTGGCCAATCGGAATGCGTTATCTTTCATCCTGGGTAACCATCCTAACAATACTTGTACCCCATAAAAGAATACCTCAGGGTGGCGTGGTGACCTGTGTAAAGTGATGTGTGTGCAAAATGCTTGTATGATTGCTGTGACCCACTCATAAAAGTTGCCGGGTACTAAGCATACTATGCCCTTTTCTGAAAATGAAATGGTCATATTTAATTTACTCATGTCTCTCCCTAATATGTTGATGGGCATGTATTTCAAATATAACAGGGGCACCACTATTTGCTGTGTGCCTAATGTGAGTGGCAAGTCTTCCTCGATAGGAACCATCACAACAGTCCCAGAAAATCCTTGTGTGTCCATTACTTTGTCCAACAGAGGAAAGGCACCCTGCTTAATGCAGGATTTGGTCCCGCCGTGTTGACCAAAAATGAGAAATCTTTTTGTCCAATCTTTACCGCTACCTCGGGTTCCTCATCTGGGTTACTGAAATGATTTCATACACATGTGTCGTCTGTGGCCTGTCCGATTGGGCATTTGGGCCTTGTCCAGCAAATAAGAATGGGTTACCTCCATGTACTCTCACACCCGTATAGTGTGATACTGTGCTAACAATGTGTTGTCCTCCTGGTTATATATTTGTGCCTGTGCCTGCAAGGCGTTCTGTGGTACTGCTGCCTGTTGCTGTGTATTTGTGGTGTCTGGGCCACTACAGTACCTGCAGGTTGCATTGTCTGTGTGATGGGCGCCTGCACCTGCTATGGTGGGATGCCAACCTCCTTGGTGGGTTCCACTTTCTTTTCCTTGAATAGCTTCTATAAACCCAGAATATTTTGCCTGCTCTCCAATTTGGCACCCTTATATGTCAACAATAGATAGAATATGTTCCCTATTGCATCAGTATCAAAGGTTCCTTCTCCTGCCCATTCTTGAAAACACTGCCCTGCAGTGTGCTGCACCCACTGAAAGTAGTAATTTTCAAATGTTATCTCTATTGGGGCAATTTATTACGTAAGTGTTCCAGGGGTATGTCCATAAGCCCACTAAAGCCCTTTTTCCTCCAGCTTGTTCACTCTGACTCACCACAGTCGAGAGTTCTCCCTCCTACTCTGGTGCAATTTAGCCTCCCTCCCAATTTATATATAAAAATGCCAAACACAATCGTTTCACTTGTAAAAGTCTAAAAAAGATCACCGAACCATAACCATTACACACACACCCATATCATTATTTTATTTTATTTGTATTTTTTTTATAACGCGCCTAATACCATACCTGAGTTTGGTTTCTAAATGCAGGTCTGGGATTTGAACCTCTGTTGCTCAGCATGGTCTTTCTTCCAAGACCAGCATGTTGCCCCTGTGCAATCCTCCGTTCACAGGAGGATAGCATACTTCACTTCTCCCAAACACACACACACACTATTCATCCCACTTACCTCATACCCACTCCAACTGTCCTCACATCTTCCATCCACATCAATCACACAAAAAACAAAACACAATAGCCTTCTCCACAAGCCCAAACAATTATTCTCATAAAAACATAATGGCACTCTCCACAGGCTCACACAAGTCTATCAACCAACTAATCTATTTTATTATACCAATACTTGGGCCCTCCTCCTTGGACCATCAAACTACTAAAACAATCCCTAATCACTACTATTTACAGCAACACTTTTTGCACCAGCCCTTCCACCTTGGCCAACGCAATGTACCATAATATTTCTAATCTACTCCACACGCTCCTTAACAATAATCAGCACTTACAACAATAATCTCTTCTCTCATTCCAATAGAAATGACGCAACTATACAATTGCCTGGATTACGCGTCGCTCCACCTAATGGAAGTCTGCCATCATCTACACACTCGTCTGTTCTACTACAGATGTGGCCGCCACCCACACTCTCCCTATCAGAGGGGTGGAACTAACATCTACGAGTACTATGGCCGATCGTCCTCCACCTGTAGGATACGTCCTATACACCATAAAACTTCCAGCTGCATGTGCTCATGCACGGCACTGGGCACTCATGCAAGGCTACACTCAACGTGCTCTAGAGATACTCAAGTCCTCGCGATGCTGAATCTTCCCCATGGCCTGTACCTCCCTTTGAGTGCGAACGGCACTCAGGACCAGGCACACTTTTGCGAACTTGGTGTCTGCTGGGCCTCCTCGTTAGTGCACTTTGAAACTGGTCCCTACCCGCCTCCCCGACGCTCACAGGAATGCGGCAAGAATACACTCAGCTCACCAAGGGAACTGAGGATCTCGCTGGGGCCTCGACAGTGTACCAGGGGACCTCCGCCAAATGTAGTTCCATGAAACAAGTAATCCAAAATCAGAGCGTATACCAAGCAAGAAGTAATAATGCAAATGTATTGGACCCAAAGAGCTGGGAAGCATGGTGAGACAGCCCCATAGAACTGAACTGATTTAAATGAGCTGTCAACGCTGCACACTGCAGCTACACATTTTATAAACAACTTGTAAAATTACCATACAACATTTTAGTTAGATTTTTTGGGCAAGTAACAGGCGCTGATTGGTGAAATTGTGTCAGTCCCATGAATGCGTGTGTATGTTAAGTGACCCTGATTTTGTACATTTCTTGGCCAAAATCACATCAACACCCCTTGTGACGTCACAACCATTACCACACCGCCCCGCAATTATGTGATTGCGCTGATCAGTCAAAAACACTTGTCCGCCATTGGTTGGAAATGTCCAATATACAAATGGATAAACTGCTGCACACAGATTTGATAGAATATCGTGAGATGGCAAGGGGCAAGACATTCACACTGCAATCTGATTAATGCTGTGTCCTGCCTGCATCAGCGAGGACACTGTAGAATGGTGCACCCTAGGGACACTGAAACCTCTCTGCTAATTGGCTCCCTGTTGCGTGCCCCATAACCACTACCCCATTGCTCTGGCCCCCCAGATCCTTTCTCACGCTTTATTGCCAAGTGTAGTCTCAATAAACCATACCACACCGTAACTCGATTTTAATTAACTGTATTTGATTTCTATTTCTCTGCTCATTGTCTTGCTCATTGTCTTCAAAGGTTTCTCTTAGAGCGACTTCAATGGGACTGTGTTTGCCTGGGAAACTTCAGCGTTGCTAAATTTCTGCGCATTGTTTCTGCAGAGTATTCAAAAAGCACCCTGCTGTCACCACAGGCTGCTGCCCTTTATTATGAGTTGTGTGCGACAATGCTTTCCTAATGTAGGCCTACAAGAAAATGGCTTCTCTACTGCTCACATATTGCTCAAAAATCACCCCTATCACGGTACCCCATAAGGCACCCTGCGCCCACGCTGTGTGAACTACCCTATTGCTACAACAAATCACCCACCCTTCTTTTCATTCCCCCATAGGACATGCAGTGCTGCGCCCCCCCCTCTGTCTCCCTATGCAAGCTGCGCTGCATTCAATGACGTCCCCACTCTCAACATTTATTTTATTTATTTTATTTTATTTGCCACGTTACTTGCACACCTGTTATATGCACCACTTTTGGCATCGTTGCACCTGGACCTTTACCAAACTGTGATGAGGAAGGGTAAGGACAGTTATGACTTTGCAAATACTGACAGGAGGAAGAAGAAAAGAGGACTGAAGAGCCCCTCACGAAACCAAAACGAGAATACCAGCTTTCACATGCGAACCACAGCGGGAGAAGCAGGAATCCGGTGCTGAGCCAGCCAGCAGAAGGTGGTACCGCTGTACCAGTGAGGGACCCAGGGCTGTGGGTCCACGGCACGACTTTGAGGGGGGAGAGAAGCCCGGAGAAGCTGACACGAGAGGCCCAGAGAAGCCAAGAGCCGACAAGAGAAACCCGGGGAGACCATGAGCTGGCGAGAGAAGCCCAGTGAAGCTGGGAACTAGAGAGAGAAGCAGCCCACTGAGCAAGGGGAAGCAGCAAGCCCCTGGGGTTGGAAGAAACTGTAAAGCGAACTGTGATAATGAAGGGGAAAATGCCCTATGAAGTAGGGGGCAGAGCGAAATGCCTAGTGAGACCCTGCGGGGTGAAATAAAAACAAATTGGGGCAAAAGCGAGATCCCCGGGACAAAACCAATTATTGAAAATAATCAAACTCAGTTCAAGAGTCTTCCTTGTACCAGTACTTGGGTGAAACCCAGAGAACTTTATATGTCAAACAGTGCCTGGCAGGCCAGTGGACCGGACCTAATTGAGAGACTTAAACCTGAGAGCGGGGTCTGGGACCCGAATGCTGGGAGAATTGAAGATTTATATGTTCGAAGCCGTGCCTGTCTGGTTAGTGAACCAGGCCTAATTGAGAGGCACTATAACCTTGAGAGAATAGTCGGGAACCCAAATGCTAAAAATTGTATCTGCAAAACAGTGCCTGGCAGCATGGTGAACCAGGCCTGAGTGAGAGACACGATAAATAAGCCTGAGAAAGGGGTATGGGCCCTGTCGGGAAGGCATGATATCAAACAGTGAAGACAGACACAAGTTATCACAGTTCAAGGGTGTTTATTGAACTTCAATGGGTTGGTTGAACGCCTATCTATTTCTAAATCTAATGGGAGCAAGCTACGACCATTAAATAATAATAACTTAGTCCTAGTGGATCTGTCAAAATAAAATGGCCTATAAACCTATTGTCAATCCTTACTTCTAAATACAAAATGTGTGGGACAACAATGTAGGCAAAAGATAAGTGTTCAAGAAATAATATGTCAGGATAGTTGAGCAGTTGGCTTCCCTTCACCAAGTTTTCAGCATGGGGCAAGGTGGCACGTTGGAGCTTCACACACACTCTGGCTCCTTCGCCACGAGGAGACAGTTCAAAGCAAAAGGTATCAGCGCCTTCTGCCAAAGTCCCTCTCCCAATGATGTAACAAACAAACACCAAAGTTCCTTTCTATCAGGACTTTCACATTGACAGACTTGCAATTGGTCTCCCTCGTTCGGACTTGGACCACGGATCCCCCTTGTTTGGGCTCAGATACCTTTAGCACAATGTTCACGATTGGTCTCCCTCTTTCGGGCCCAGACTACAGATTTGCCTCATTCTGGCTCAGATCCCTTTAGCACAATGTTCGCGACTGGTCTCCCTCGTTTGGGCTCGGACCATGTATCCCCCTCGTTCGGGCTCAGATCCCTTTGTATCAAAAATCAAAAACTTTTGAATGTGCAGTAGGTTTTGCTTAAACTGTCGCTGGGCCACTTCAATTCACACCAATTTGCATTCTTTACTTTCATTTCTGCCACTTCGTAGGTGAATATTTTATGGAGACCTTCGATTGAGCACACTCGCGGTGCCGGACCACTCTGTCACGAATATTGTATCTTCTTCGCAACAGTTCAAACATCCATCAGCCGTTAGGCTGTCCTCGCATCTTTCATGACATTCGTTCAGCAATCTTTATCCTTACTCTTTGTATACAATGTTGCCACTTGCAACATTGACTTCAACACAGATCGGTCTTGCACCGTTTTCCCCAGCTCAACAGCTGTGTTGATCTTTCATTGTTCTTGGAGCCAGGGACGGTTCCACGGCAGCTGCTGCTTCTCTCCTACTCGATCAACCATTCACGAAGGCCCTGGGTATCTCTGACACACAATACTGCTTATTCCGACTTATTTCTTGGCCTTATGCTATGAAATCCGAAGGTGTCTAGAAAGTGATGGCTTTCTACCAGAAAAAGGTCAAGGGTATCCCCCTTCCTTGTGCATCCTTCGTGCTTTGCCATCTTTTGTCCCTCGTCCAGCTGCGTCTCGAAACTACTGTTCCTTCGTGTGCTTTGCCTCGCTCAGAGTGTGCTCTCGTGCTCTGCCTTTTATTCATGTGGGGAAGTTTAATGGAAGCCAGGTGTGAATGGTTACCACTTCTAGCCTGACCATAGTAGTGGCACATGTCAGGTACACAGCTCGGGTGTGAGTCTGTTTTCTCCCACAGGGGGCTGTCCTTGTGAAAGTGTTCATGAAGGAAAAGGGGGGCTAGAGGGTCTCCACATATCCTACTCGGTAGGATGGGGTAAAGGTGTTACAGGGAAGAGAGAGATACTGCTTCTTGCCATCCGGTGTCCCACTCCCAATCCCCAGAGACCCCTCACCCAGGTGATCCTCCCACACTGGTCCACCCCCAGGAACTGGATCCAAAAGCGATGACCGTGTCCTGGCCACCTGGATGACAGATCCCCGAGGACTAGCGGGTGAGACACCTATTGGTTTCTCACAGCCCCCACAAGTGGTAAAGAAGGCCAAGGGGAGAGAGAGAGACCGTTTTTTATAATAGACAAGAAAAGACCTGGGGAGGAGAAAGATATTCTCTGGCCAGACCACAGACAACATTGGGAATACAAAAAGAGAGTCTAAGAATGGATTGGAGAGGGCAAATATACTCCCCCCTTATTCATGGAACTGTAAAGAGTTGCCTAAACTGACCTGGGGAAGGGAGATCTCCCCTTCTAACAGTGTGAAACTATCTTGGAAGGCCTATTGACGGCCAGGAGAAGGGACCACCTTTATGGAATCAGGGTGAAGGGAGTACTATGGTTTTCTTTTGAAGTGTGAGGGACAGAAATCGGTTTGGGACATAGGACAGTGGACTATTTTGTTTTGATGGACATTCTGACACTATCCTTAGTTTTGTTTCAGTCAGAGCAACCCCTCTTCATTATAGGGACAGATATGGTTTCCATTTTATTTCCTTTGAATAAACATATTTGACCAGAAAAATGCCACCTCTGTATCCCGTGTCTACTACTACACCCTTACATAGAGCACAATGTTATCATGTTGAATACAACTTTGTAACTTTGTAGCACCTAGAGTCAGGGGACAAGCAGCTATATGCTTTTCAGAGAAAGGAGGGTCTAACAATAGTGAAAGCGATTGTAAGGGGGTGCAGTAATTCCTTGTAGTGAACATGTAGGGACTCAACATGATTTAGCTTGGAGATACTTTTAGAATATTAAAGTGTTATGAGTTTTACCCAATACATATAAGAACTTTTCAGATTGCAGTACTTTTGTAGTTACGGCCTGTTTCAGGCTGCATAATCTTTGGTTTGAAAAGGCTGAATTTCTTTAGCGCTGAGAGTTTGAATGACCTGGTCAAAGAGTGGGGGAGGAAGCGAACCACATCAACCAAGCCAAATGGTCTCTGGAAGCGAGGGCGGAATGAATTGCTATTAGGTTGTTTTTTTATGGCCAGATGGATGTGTAGATATGAGGGACAAACTTCCTGAGAACAAGAAGCCTTGTTATTGAATGAACAGTTGGGACCGGTTAGGTTGCGAGAGTTGAATTGGGGTTAGCTAATAAATGCATGGAATGGCTGCTCGAGGGCAGAGCTTGACTGGTGTTTTGGTTCCATCTGGATTCTCAGGAAGGATAGGCAGGATGTTGCTAGGTAGGCCATACGATTTAATATGGAAGTTGCAATGAGGTGTCAGAGTAAGGAATGCAGAAGGAACAGTTTGAGACACCAGCTTGTCTGAGGCGATAAGGTTATTGTGGCATCAATGGAATGGTCACTGTTTTCTCTCCTCCCTCTAATTTAGGAAATCAAATTGAGGCTATGCACATCAAGTATTGAGTTATAATTTTCCTGACACGTGTTGAATTGTTTTGAGTTAATAAACCAATTATGCTTTAGGATGACATGATTGCAATGAGACCACGTGTAAAATGGGATTATACAGAGTTAGGGGATGTTTAGATTTCTTTGTGTAGGGTTAGCCAATGAGGGTCCTGGTTTAAGATTGTAACTGATATGAATCGGTAATGTAAATTAAGGTTGTGTATAAAAGCTGTGACTTTGTTGAGCACTGAAAGGAAGTGTAAGTTTCCATCTCCCCGAAGCTGACTAACTCCTTCTGGCCATTTGCACGTAATTAAACTTGCTTTTCTGACAATGTGTATTCACTCTCTTTTTGGAGTTATTGTTATTGTTGTGTGTCAGGTTTACCTTTCTACAGATCTGGTATGGGCACTCAAGTTCTATGTCTCTCGGACTCTGGATTACAGGACTGTTGACCAGTTTTTCATTGGTTACGTAGGTGGCGGTGAAGAAAGGGCTGGTACAAAACAGCCCTTGTCTCAGATCATTCTCTGCATCTCGGAATGCTACGATCTGGCTGGCAAGGCGGCCCCTGAAGGTTTCAGGGCTCTCTCCAACTTGGCTCTGCAACACGGAGTGCTGTCATGGATTCCTTACCTCTCAGTAAGGGTCTTTCTGATAGCTACGTGTGTTTCCTTGGGCATGTTTGCCAAGCATTACTGCTAGAATTCTATGTCTGGTCAGGATGCTTGTTTCGGTAGGGTTGTCATTCAGAGTTTTCTGGTTTACGTGGTGTCCTTGCTATCCTTCAGGTCATTGTACTGCTTTGGGAGTCCACCATAGATGAGGAATCTGTGGGAGGTAGGAGCCCTTTAGAAGAACAAATTCCTTACCTCTCAGTAATGGTCTTTCTGATAGACGTTCATTCCACTGTTTTCTCATTTCCCTCCCTACTTTCCCCTCTTGGGGTAGTTAGTACACCTTGGCTCTGCAGTCCCTTAGTGCAAGAGTGCTAGGGAAAAAGGGTGGAACTGAGGTCACAGGAACAACACCTCTATAGACACTGGCGACCACGTTATTTCTAGTGCATAGCATGTAGAGCGGCTTTTGTTGGGGGATAGATACCACAGATGAGGAATCCCTTTATCAGAGAGAACATTGCCGAGAGGTAGTAATTTCTTCTTTTACCATGGATTGCAACTCCTGAGCATCAATTGGATTGGAGGTGCTGTGACTTCAAGCAACACCGTCTGACACTAAGGTCAATTCTGAATGCACTTGTTGACTTGCTCTTCCAATCCTGAGACCCAGTCCTTGAGCCTCAGGCGAGCCTTCGTCTTGGCTTCTCCCTTGCATCCATGATGGGCAAGTCCTACAACCTTCGATACCAGCTTTGCCAGAATCGCTATTCGGGACTATATAAGGAGACACTCCGGTATCAGCGTTAACTCATGTTTCACCTTCCAGAGTTTTTGCAGGACGCTTTTGGCCTCTAAAGTCTTCCTATTCAGTTGATGCAATTCCTTGTTCCAGTCTCCATTGAAAATAGCCCTCCTTACGATTTTGAAGCACTCGTTTTTTAACTCATCTGCGATTTGTTTCGATGGACGTGGGTTTGGGCATTGCACTCTCAGAATCCAGGTATAAGTGTTTTTCTGTCTGCATTTCCTGTTCAGACAACTCCACCCTGTGGGTACTTGGGTGCCTCGACAGATAGTGGGCTGCATTGTCACCCCTGGGCCAATTTAACAGTGTAGCGTCCATACACCACCAAAAACCATTTTTCAGCTTGCCCCGGGGGGAGCAACAATGACCTCGACATGAGGGGGATTCATGGGTTTTGACCAGTTATGACTGATATGGGCTTTCTATAAATAAAGAGATGGTAGTGTCAGCAGCTCCATAAAACTGCTAGCGTCTCTCTCGATTTTAGAATATCTTTGTCCTTTAGTAGACAGTGATCTGCTTGCTCATGCCACTGGTCGCATTTAATCTTTTTGATTATTCTGTAGTAATATCGCTGCAGGCCATATGGGCTGTCATCCACCACTAGTAAACCTAACAACAACCTCTTCACTAATAGGCTCATGAGTTGTCACCCTACTGTTCCCCTAGAAAGTACTGGGACACAGAATAATAGGAATTTCCTAAGTGAAGATCCCTTTTCCCAGTACTGTGACGAAGAAGAGTTCCAGTGACTCACAAGGGGGCCATAAGATAAGTACTGTGATGAGGGAGAGGCCTGGAAGAATGAAGATTAACTATGGCAACCACATTAAGCAGTCTAGTGGTTACTGACTTCCTATTAGCCCAACAGAAGTAGAAATGGAGGAGGGAAACCAGGACGTGTTGTCAAGCCTTCCCTGGAGAAGCAACCTAACAACAAGGAGCAAGGAGCAGGAATGCTGTGCTGAAGTAGAAGGTGATGTAGACCAGTGTGCCTTACAGAGAGGGGGGACTACTTGAGCACCAGCAGTGTGTGAGGAACTGACGGCAGCTAGAGACTCCCTCACTGGAGGAGCCAGGGGTCAGACCTTCCCCAGAGGAGCCGAGCTGGAGGAAGCTGTCAAGTGGAGACCAGACACTGGAAAGGAGTGGGACACTGCCAGGGCAGCAGAAGCATCTCTACATGGTCAGCTGGAGTGGAAGCAAGACCGCACCAGTAGAAGAAGGTGTACAGAGGCTAACCAGAGAGAGGGAACCAAAGTTGTTATGCCTATGAGGGATTCCAGGCTGCAGCACGATTTCCAGGGGTGAGCGAAGCCTGCGCAGGCTGGAAACAACGAAAAGAGACAGCCCATGGAACAGGGATAAGCAGAAAACCCCTCTACGGTTGGAAAAGAAGGTGAAAGGGTCTTGTTGGGCAAATCAGAGAATCACCCACAAGATGGGGGACATGGAGAAGTCCCAGGAAAGAAAAAGGAGAAACTAAAAGAGACAATACCTGTAATATTGGACCATGTCCGAGAAGCAAGCAAGACTCCTGTGAGACCCATGGGGAGGATCTATACCAACCTGGGGCAACAAGGAGGTCCTGAGGACAAAAAGAGATCCCCAGTCTTTGAATGGTAACAGTCCTCGTCTTCCTCTGACCAGTACTTGGTAGGAGAAAGAACCAAGCAGATGCTTGTTAATAAAAGGGAAGCAGCCCAAACCTAGTCCTTGGCAGTAGAGTAAACCAAGAATAGGGAGAAGAAAACCCCATAGGAGTAAAGCGAATCTGGGATCCGTACCCATACGAAGAAGCCATAATTCAGCAGTCTTTCAAGGCACAGTACCTGGGTGAAGAGTGAACCAGGTTGGCTGTGCTGGGAAGAGCAAATAAGGGGGGAAGAGAAAATATTACCCTTGACCACGTTGGATGAAGAAAGAATGACCCAGTGCCTGGCAGGAGAGTACACAAGGCAGGCTGGGGATGATAAACCGGTGAACTGTGTATTGCGAACATTGTAGCAAGGCGGTGAGAGTTATTCTGCCCTGTGCTGTTTGTGAGAGCCCAAGAGAAGAGAGGTGTCCTCTTGGCACTCTAAACTTTGTGGAGAGCCAGGAGAGGAGAAACCTCTTGGCATTGCAGTTACTGTGGTTTTGCCAAGTGATGTTTGTGTTGGAACTTTGAACCTTTACTTTGGATGAACCTGGAACTTTATATTGGCCTTTTGGAGGAGAACCAAAACATGGAGAAGGGAGACATTCTCGCAGACGAGGTTCCCACGTACAATCATACATTGTCCAGAGGAAGGGAGTCATTCCTCTGGACCCGGAAGTCTCTTTTACCCTTTATTATTAGTTGCAAGTGTAAGGGAGTTATTCCTCTGGACCAGGAAGTCCCTTTACCCCTTTATTATTACTTACAAGTGTAAGAGTTGGAAATAGCCGTTTTGACACAAAACGATGGACTATTTTGATTTTGACAGAGATTCTGACCAAGTCCTTAGTATCCGATTTGAGGCAGGGAAGCCCCTCTTTGTTTTAGAGAGAGATAGGGTTTTTTCTTTATTTTCCTTATAATAAAAAACAAACATGCCACCACTGTGTCAGCGTCCTGCTTCTGCACCCTTACAGTAGCAGTTTTGGTGTAGGAGGCGAAGAAGCACTTGATGCGGGACTTACCCCGCCGGTGATCTGTGGCATGTCTTGGAATAGTGCTAGGATCAGCGCTTCCGATTGATCGCGCAACCCATGTCTGTGTCTGCAGCAGGAGAGCCCTGATAAGGGTGTGCCACCGCAATGACCATGACAGTCAGGACGCCGGTTTCTGATGTCAATGCGCTCTGGAATGGAACGAGTTTCCGCCACGGCGCCAATGTTGGGGGTTGATACCTCCCAAGGCAGCTGCAGTCTGCCTTGTATCCTGGACAGTTGGCCACACAGGTAGGTCCATAGATTACAAGAGCCAGTGTGGGTTTTGTCGGCTGCCAGCTGTTGCTCTACCGAGTAGGGTGTGCAAGCTGCCGTATTTATTTAGGAGGCGTGAGGACCTCTGTGTGTCATTCCTTAAAAGGGCACACACATCACGACACAACCCATTGTTTCAATATATCTTGGTGATTGTTTTATTTAGTTTATTTGTATAGCGGCAGCCGCAAACAGTTTTTTCATTGAACCTCCAAAGCCATGTTAGGAGTTATAGGACAACTGACCTTTCACGTGCTTTATTTATATCTGGCAAGTGCGAGGAGTAAGAACAAGGGAGAGACCAGTGGTCACATGTTACAGTAAGTGCAGCGGAAGTCATAACAACAGGAAAATAATAAGTGTATAACCAGGCATGGGAAATGGTTTAGGTCTACTTGGTCGAAAATATTTGACCTTTTCCAATTTAACCTAATTTGTTTTGGTCATTTTTTTGGGTGGAAATGGGGTGGGGGACCCCGATCATCAATCTCACTTCCCCCCCACCTTAACCTATTCCCTTACCCCTCCCCATATATTTATTTTATTGGACCAAAAAAACGATTAAAAAAATTCGGTCAAATCGAAAAGGTCCAATGTTTTTCAAGTATGTGAATACCTGGGAAATATGCTTAAGTGGAGGACTAGTGGCCTGAGTGGGTGTTTGAGGGAGAGGGTTGTGCAGATAACAAGAGGCATATAATTCATTTACAGTGTCCATTGCAGTTGTGAAAATCAAAGAAGGATTGCAAATGAAAGAGAGAAGTCTCAAGTCTTTACTGGAATAGTAGATGGTTCTCTCCAGATCTGAGAGCCTCCGGAAGTTCATTCCCCCTGCAGCGTCTAGTATTTCCCCTGCTTGTTTCTCTTTCCTGGAGGTCGCCACTGCAAGTGTTTTGGTAGCGAAACACTTAAGGGGTTTGAATAGATGGTACTTTTTCACCTTCTGTATGAGGGGCGATGTTCCATAACAGTCTGTGCACGTTACAGTGGGCCTCAATAAGAGTTTTGTGATGATTTGGCAGTAAATCTTCTGCCGAATTACTGCCAAACTCGAATACCGTTACCGCCACATTTTAGCGTCAGTTTACCAAGGATTATAAGTGGTGGTAATTCCCCTTTTGGGAGTACATAGGCATTTTTTGTGTGTTTAGTGGCAGCGTAATTACCACGCTTTAAATCTGCTGTTTTCTGATGGTAAAGTGGGTGGATTCAACTCCAGCGTTTTGCTGGTGGTATACCCTCCTTCACTTCATTTCCAATGCTATAATTCGGTGGTGTGGGGAAGACCGCATTAATTCTGTTATCGCCCAAAAAAGTGGCGGTAACGAAATGACTACCAATTTTTTCCCTGCAGCGCTGAACTTGTAATGAGGCCCACTTCGATGTGTACCCCTGCAGCGTGCCAGTGCAATGCAATCAGCCCAGTAGTGATGTGGTACATGGTGCTTAGGACCAGTCTTTCCTCTTTATTTTGAATCACCTGAACTTGAAGAAGTAGGTGCATTATAGTGATGGGATGAAGACCACTTTAACCGGAGAAGACTAGGGGTCAGCAAGAAGGAGGTGGCCAGTTTCTAGATGTAGGCCCCACTGAAGAAAGTCGTTTTCCGATTTTAAAGTTCCTTTGAGGCTGAGGGCATCTCATGGTGTGGCAGCCTTTGATCTCTTTGGTAGGTTTGGTACAAGTAGTCGCTTTGGCATCAAACAGCAAAATGAAAAATAGCACATGAAACATACATTGCGTAAATCAACAAAGCGCAAATCATCTGTATAATGTTCAAATTGATAAAAGCAGAGAATATTAGAAAGCACTCATTAAATAACTACGTGAGCAATCGCAGAATAACCTGGAAAGTGTATGCCCAGGTCGTAAAAAGGCATCAAACACAGAGACACATTGATCTATGGCGGCTGCTGCCTTGGCCCACAATAATTACATTTAAACAGCATGATGGCATTTATCCGCTGAGCCAAATGTCAATTTTGGATACTCCCTTTTCAGTTCTGGCTACTATGTGGTGCTAAAGTGCCACCTATAAACCAACATTTTTGCATTACTATATGTTTTGGAAGAAAGGGCATATGAGGGACACAAAACTTGTAGGAGGTGTTTGGTTATTTACCCACCCATTGACTGCCATGGCCATGCTATTTCCTATGGCCCTGCCCACCTACTTCCTGTCCCGCCCCACTCAAAACACATCCTCCTGAGATCTCTTTGAAATAGCTTTATCAAGCCCTGCCATAAAACTTAGTGCTCGAAGCACCTGCCAGTGTTTTTTCAAAGCAGTCTTCTGAGAGTTAATGATGTAATTGGAGCTGTAAATGCAATATCGGTGTAATAAAAATGTCTTTACCGGGTCTGCTTATAGCCACTCGATGTATAATCACTATGCATGTCCGTAACGTAAGTCCTGTTAAAAACAAGCATTGGCAACGTCAAGAGTTGTGGCTTGTGTATAAGTATTAGGCATTTGCCAGACACTGCTATCATATATCTAGGTACTTGCACCATCTTGCAGCTGTTATCATACAGGGCCAGTTGATACCACTACGGCAGTACCTGGCCAATCCCTTTCCCACGGCTACACAAAAGCCAAAACTGTTGTCATTGCCAATGCTAGTTACATTTTGCTGGCCGATTTTAAATGTACATAACTGTGGGGGTTACCTAAATCCCACTTCCTCTGCAGCCTGAATCTGTCCATTAGCCTCTCTTTCTAAGGATATGCAAAGTAGCCTTGCCTCACAGGCCCTGATACACTGCTGACAGTCTGGGTTTAGCCCTTCTAGAGTAGTGAGAGTCAACGCTTATCAACATACCAGATGAGCTACTCAAGGCCCTGATTAATAGCTGCCCAGTTGCTGCAGATCCTTCGTCTTGGCAGAGGATAAAGCTGATACTGACATCCTGATGCACCGCCTTCGACATGTGGGAATCGCTCATGGGTCTGCACTCTCACCCTGGCCATTCAATGTTGTATATGCTGCCCTAAATTAATGCTATAGTACTTTGTTGTTTCATTTGATCTCTACGCATGTAGCACCCAATTTTTGATTTATCTGGCCCCGTGAATCGCATGCCCCAAAGGAGGATTCAGGACTGGATGCCTGGAGGAAACCTTTGTCTTAGTGAGTACAAATGTGAAATCTTATTGTTTCGTTGACATCTGGCCTTGTCAAGAGGGGATGGTGGGCGATTGGGGGCCGGTTTCTGACCATGCCTGGGCCAGTTTGGAAAAAAAATTGAAAAACTTTTATTTATTTTTCCAATTTTTTTATTTTTTCAAAAAGCCTTTCATCCCTCTTAGGTCGATAAATGAGTACCAACACAGGGTGATATTGTATGCAAATGTGTTCTATAAAAAATAGCTTAAGCGTAAGTTCTTTACAATAACATCTTGGACGTCTGCTTGCATTTACAGTAATTTCACAATATGGATCCATACACACTGATATTAATGACACATATGGTGATCCATTCTTGTATTAAATGTATATCACATTAGTGACATTTATAACTATACTATTCGTAGTGTACTTAGGAACAAGGCCTTTTGATTCCACTTCCTGTTTTATCAAGTGGTAAAGGGTTGTGTTTCATCGCTTCCCGGGATGCCACTTTGGGGGTGGGGTCAAATGACATCACGTCCGGTGATGTCTTCAGAGGCCAAAGATAGTGAGGCGAGGGGTGGGCTACTTTTTTGAGGCAAGGGGTGGGCCACTTTTTTTTGGGTGTCCGGGCCTATTTCTTGTTCCAGTCCGACCCTGGCGAAGGCCCTCTCATCCGGGGGAGGGAGGCCTACCAGGGAGCAATCCAGATCCTGTTCTCCCCCTGATGGGGACATGGCAGTTGAGTGGCCCCCATTTCCCGTCGTCTTCCCCCTTGTGCCAGCCTGTACTTGTGCAGTAATTCTTTATCCCACCCTATGCCTCAGAAACAAAATGCATGCCATATGCCAGGCGCTTTCTAGAGTCAGTACCCAAGATGAATAAAGCAAGCAGCACCCATCTATGAGATGTCAAGGAAGGTCCGTCCCCTGCCCGAGAGAATAACCCTCCAGCATCCCTCACAACCCTGGGTGTTTCGCTAGAGGCAAGGAGAGAGGAGGAGCTGGTATCAAACCGCAGAGGTAGTAGCGCCAGTACAATCTGAAGCCCTGGTGGCAAACGCCTGCAGCAGATGCCCTAGGCCACAAGGGGACACAAAACCCCAAACAAAACTCACTTAGCCTAGGGGAGCCAGGACTAAGGCCACCTAACACAAACTGGGACATACAGTTTCAGGGCCACAATCACCCTTCCATGGCGAAACCTTGTGGGGCTTAACCGCCCTATTTGCAACTTTGGTTATTTCTAACACCACCCGTGTGGGGAGGAAAGACCAATTTTTGCCAGAGTAATGGCAATGGAGGCAGGAGTGTAAGCATAAAAAAGACAGCAGGAAACAGGAAGTTGTGGGTTGTTTGGGTTAGGTCAGAGGAGGAGGAGGTGGCAAACCAAGAGACCAGCAGGAGGAAGGAAGGAGAAGAAGAGTAGAGTATGGAGGAGATCTCAGGAGAAGGCGAGGTATTGGTTATTGATTGCAAGTGGTGCTGCCTTGTGAGTGTGCGAGAAAGTGTGCAAGCGTGGTCAGGAGGAAAAGTAGGCAGTGAATGTAAAATGATTGTGTCAGTGAAAAGAGCGTGCTTGAATAGGAGGAAGTGGAAGGTGTACAGTGGAGGGGGGGTGGTAGAGTGGAGGAGAGAGCCGTAGAGTGAGGAGTCATAGAGTGGAGAGAGGAGCTGTGGTATGGAGGGAGAAGTTGTAGTGTGGGGAGGAAGTAGTGATATCAGAAGGCGGAGCTGATGGTTAACATGAGTAAGAGACATCGCAGGGATAGAAGAGAAAGGAGAAGGGGGTAGACCGAGTAAGGTGGGAGGAGTTGGAAGGAGGAGAGTAGTGAGGAGAGACCGTCAGGAAGTGGTATGGGGAGGAGTAAGTGGGCGTGAGAGAAACGATACTGTACAGATCGTACAGAGTGCCTATATGCTGAACTCTTTAGGGCACTAATCTCAGGATAGTGTAGGGAAAGTTAGTAGGTCCCTGGGGGTGGGGAGGTTCAGCTAGAGAAGGGAAGGCAAACTGCATTTAGGTCCTCATGCCAGGGAGTAGGGATAGCTGGGTTAGGGAGGACAGTGTCCACACATACATTTAATGGCAACCCTTGAGCTGTCTCTGAGAGTCGGGTTAATACTGAAGCCGTATGTGACATTGGCATGACCAACATGAGCCATCTCACCTTTCTAATTATCCAGATTCCGGTGGGGGTGTCAGCAAGGAACCGAGGTGCCATTCTTTAAACGGATCTCTTTTTATGCCAGCTGGTCAATGACTCCCCACCCCCCTCCATCACATGCTAAAAAAGAACACCCCAATTCTTGACTTATGAAAAGAACTTAAAGCAACTATTATCAGTTCTGAAATTCGAAATTCTCCTTCAGATCGAGTTTGCATGGTGGTAGCAACATCCATGGGCAATACTGTCTGCACTGGTGGGGCGCAATGGGTTCGAGACAATGATGGGAGCGCGTTCCAACAAAGGCCATAATGAATACATTCAAAACATCATATGTGCCTCTCTCGGAATTAAGCATAACATATTCTTGCTGCTGAAATAGAACAACATCACTTTAGAAAAAGCCAAAAAAAAACGGACATCATGACCCCTCTGACGTTCAAAAACCGTTCTACGCGCTGAGCCACACAGACCTTTCCCTCCAAACAGCCAGAAGGGAGAAATCGAGCGGCTCTGTCCGCGGACTGCATAGAAACCCTTTCTGTCGCATTCACATTCTACCTTCCGCGTGTGTAAATCTCATAAAATAGTTTATAGCTTCCTGTCTAGCTCCGGCAGAATGGTTCCAGGCACATAAACACCCCCACAAATACCGTCATAATAAATAGACGGTGACAGTTGTCACAGCTCGGACTGCCTCAGATGAAGGATGTGTTTTGTGTTTTATTGGCCCCATGAATCTTCTTCTGATGGAGTCTAGGGTTAGCTGTTTTATTTTATTTCTAATGTCTTTGTAGCTACTGAGCAGCGCAGCCCTGGAGACGGCGGCACTCTGGGAGATATTAAGCCCGGGGCTTTTTCACTGGAAATCCAGCCAGCTTTTAACAGCCACGCCGTCCCTATAGGAATTCTAATGTACATTTGATGGCCATATAATTCCTCGGCAGAAAGGGATTGCTCCAAACAGACTCTGCCCTGGATAATGACATCACGGGCAGGAATGTATGGGCCCATCACTTTTTTTTGTAGGGATCAGAAGCTGCTCCCTCTATGCTGATAAATCATCAGCGTTGCAACAATGAGTAAAACCAGTGGAAACCAGGGAGAAGTAACAGTGTGTGTGTCTGAAACCAGCAGGGCTTTAAGTGGGCCGGGGCCAGGCCTCAGCAGTCTCTGAGATGGGCTCCTGAGCCGGGGCCTTGCCAGGGGTTACCCCGGCTTGCCCCAGCCTCGCTGACCTCTCAGGCAGCCGTTTAGCCGAGCGCTGCACGGTACACGGCTGCCTGCAGGTGTCAGCATTTCGGATTAGAAAAAAAGAAAAGGAAATGCTGACACCTGCAGGCAGCCATGTAACCGAGCAGTGCTTCGGCTAAACCTGCTGCGTGATGTCTATTAAGAAACAGGAGGAGGACTGGTTTGGCCAGACTCTCCTTTGGTTTCTGAGTAAAAGGGGAACATGCAGCGCGAAGCCCATTAACCATGCATGGTGAAAGGGCTTCCACTGCGTGTTAGCTCTATACTCAGAAACAAAAGTGAGACTGGTCAGCCCAGCCCTCCTCCTGTTTCGGAAGAAACAAAGTCATGCAGCAGGCAGCCCATTACATTCAAGGAGCTGTGTGGTTAAAGGGTTGCCTGGGAGGGTCAGCAACCCCTTCTTTCACCACGGCTCCTTGAATGCAAGGGCTGGGGGGGGTTCTTGTTGGGGGCGTGACCTAAGCACTTACACTTAGGCCATATCCCCCTAATGAGAGCCCCCCTCAATTTACCACCCCTCTTAGAGCACTGAAACCAGCATAGAACATTCACACTTCATGGCGGAGGTGCAATCGACTAGTTCACCAAACTCCTAATAATGTTTATTTTGCTGCATGTATTTGAAGGGGCAATACCACGCATGCCTTATTTTTTAAAAAATGTGTTTATTTATAACACAGCACAGAGGAAACAAGACAATAATGGCATGTAAGTCCCACAGGCAAATCAAACAAAATAGATTCAAATCCCCTTCCCTCCCCACAGGATCCCGCGTCAGCGGCAGAGGAAGTCTCATTCGGCCTGAGCGAGTTGGGAGTCCCCCTCCGACGGGGAGAGGGCCAGGGCGATCAGGCGGGGTTTAAAAGTCAGGTAATTCCGGTCATAGTCCAAAACTGGGGCCCACATGTCAGCGAATCGTTGAAGCAGACCCGCTTTGGCTGCTGTGACTTTTTCTGCTATTAAGATATCCCATAGTTTAAGCCACCAGAGACTTATCAGGGGGCCTTCTACAGACTTTCAAGTGCGAGCCACTGTGATTTTGGCAGCCAGTAACAGCTGGGAGACCAGTGCCGCTCTTCTCCCTGTTCTCGGATACGAGTCCGGAAGTGGAATCCCCAAGAGGACCTGTTCAGGCGTCAGGGGGATCTCCATTTGGGTCATCTCTCGGATAATGGCCAGGCATTGAGTCCAGAATTCTTTCACTCTGGGGCAAGTCCACCACATGTGGAAGTAGGAACCTATAGAGCCACACTGGCGCCAGCATTGGGGGTCCAGGGTTCGCTGGAAATGATGGAGGCGTAAGGGGGGGGTAATACCAGCGCAACAAGAGTTTATGAGCGCATTCCCGATTGGTAATGCATCGGGATGTCGTACATGTTCTCGTCCAAACGTCTATCCATGTGTGGTCTTCGATCGCTCGACCCAGGTCCAATTCCCATTGGGCCATATAGGAGGGCCTGAAGAGTAGGGGGTCATCCTGCAAGAGTTTGTATAGGGCCGAGATTTTACCCCAGCCCGGCAGGTCCTTAATCATAAGTTCTAGGGGGCCAAGGGTCTGATTGCAGCGGCTCGAGTCTGGGGGTGAGTGCACCAATGCCTTAGTTGGGCATAAGAGAATCTGTCCGTCTCTGCAAGCTGGAAAATCGATTTGCATCGTTCAAAGGTGAGAGGAGCATCGTTCTCAAAGAGCTGCCCCAAAGTTTCGAGGCCTCCCACCACCCAGTTCCTGAGGTTTTGCGGGCGAGCTCCCGGGGTGAAGGCGGGGTTAAGAAAAATCGGGGAGGCTGCGCTAAGGGATCCAGGGATGCCTCCACGCCTGCGGGCCCATTCCCATGCTTTCAAGGTCTGCTTAGTGGCAGTCAGTATCCCTGGCCAGTTGCGTCTAAGAATAGTGGGAATGAACGGGAGGAAGTGGAGGGTAAGAGGAAGGCGAGATTGTTTAATTTCCACCCATTTCGGGCGATTGGAGGCCAGGTCCCAAGCTTGAAATTGGGCCAATTGTGCTGCAATGTGATATTTCCGGAGGTCTGGGACTCCCAGCCCTCCCAGTTTCGTACTGGACATCATTGTTCTCTGGGGAATCCGGGCTTTCTTGCCTCGCGCATGCCTTTTTAAAAAAAATCTATCCACCCCTGGAGTTTTACTTTCATGTATTGAATTTGAACCCCAGCCTTCCTGTGAAGTCACCGCTATTGCTGTCCTTCCAGGGAATGCTAGGAAACCATTCAGCGGTCGGTCCCTGTGGGCGAGATGGAGGCCAAATAATGTGTTATCGTTGTGAAGGGTCGTGTGGTGCGAAACTCTAACGTAGCCTGATTTTAACACTTTACTCTCGTCACAGTCAGCTGTCGCAGTGAGCTTGGAGTTCAGCTCCACCAGAAAATAGTTCTCCTTTTGTACCCATCAGTAGTAAAATGGGGGAATTTAGAGTGCAATTTCTGAATTTGATGAACTTCATTCTCTCTGTGACTGGAATGCTGCACTTCCACTGGCAAAGCCCAAGCTATATTGCACCTCTTTTGAGTCTGCATGTCTCTAGCAGCTGGGAACATAGACCACCCTTCCAGTGTCCCCTGGTGCTCGTTTCAGTCACTCTCTATTTCACCTCGAGGAGCTTAGACTTTAGGCCTCATTGAAAGTTTGGCGGTATTTCGGTGGTAAATACGCTGAAATAACGCTAAATGGAATTAACTTTACTGCCAGTTGGTCCTGTGGAGTTATGACGGGGATTACAAGTAGTGAGAATTTCCCATTCCATGGGGATTTTTGATGGATTTACCGCCGGTGGAATTATAGTGCTGTAAATGTGCTAATTTGTGTAGGTTAAGTGGAGGATTTACCTCTAGAAACAAGCTGAAGGTGAAAATGTCACTTTTCCTCCAAAAATTGTTGGAGTCAGTCATTCTACTGATGGTAAAAACGGTAAAAATTATAATTTGGTAGTGCAGGAAAAGTGGCGCCGCCAAACTCGTAATGAGGTCCATTAACTTCAACTTCCAAACACTCTTGTGTTGCCTCCCAATCACGTTATCAATGCTTGCTGGGAACTAGGCTACAATTCCGAGTCTGCTCTGCTTTTCGGTTTCCAGACTTTAGTGCTGGGTTCCAGAAGCTTAGACTCCAATGAAGCCTCACTTTAATATTGTCTCGGGAGGATAGCTCAGGCGCAACGTGCTCGCCTTGGAAGCAAGACGACAGGGAGCCGCACAGGTTCGGTCCGCGCTTAGAAAACCTCTGGGTACACCTATCGTATCTTCTTCAATGCCCACTGGGAACCTGGAATTCAATTCCGAGACTTCTTTAATGTTTCTTTCTAATTCTCTTATTTAGTACTTTAGGGACCTCCTCACCCCATTCCAGCCATCTGCAACTTTGCGTGCCTGCGCTGGAGCAGTGTTAGAGTTAGAAAGGTTGTCCATGTCAATATGTGTGGGAGGAATAGTATTGGGGGCAGAGAAAGGACGTGACGTTGAGGACTGGAAGAAGTTAGGCAGTTACGAAGAAGGCAGAAAATAAAGAGGAGCTGGAAGTCTTCCTCCATGTTGACTTAGTTATAGTCATTTTCTATTTTGGTAGCTGGGCCAACGGCTACATTTGGCAACAAAAGCGCAGTGCCTCTCTGCGCATCTGACCTCAATGTGGGGATGGGAATTTGCTGACACTGCCTGCACGGGCGCTTACAGTTTCCTGGTGCATGTTGCGCAATGTGCCAAGCAGACCAGGAGCCTTGGAAATAGGCGCCCTCACGGTGGACATGCCCCAGCAGTTAGCGCAGATGGCAAGAAGGTACGAGTGCTTTGAGGTGCATTAGACCTCAGAGCTCAGTCAACACAGGAAGCCACTGGCACGGGCTGCGAGTTCAGCTCGCCCACGCATCCTAGATATGTGGCACCCTAAGCGCATGGAGGACCCAAAGAGGTTACAAAAATCTGGAACTATCAAAAGTGGTGGCACACGGCTCCTCTGAGAGGACAAGTGTTTGTGAAGGGTGAGAGGTGGGTTGAGGTATTGTCTACGACACCTCTCACAGTGGCCATAATTTCATCATGTTGCACAAGGAGATTGCCACCACAGTCATCATATCATCACCCAGATGTTTCAGCAGACACAGGGTGAATATTTGTCCCTTCAACTACCGGCTGCATTTGAACTGACGGAACCAGCAATATGGGCTCCAGGTGGGTGCGATGGTTGAGAGAATTTAGTGGATAAATTGATGCCTTTGGTCAAATGGATGATCATAGAAAAAAGAGCTTTTAGATTGTGGGATGTTTTTATCCACGCATCCAAGCCCTACCGCAAAACTGTGCTGTACTGACATGGAAAACATCATGATGGCCAGAGCTTCCCAGAAAATGCACAGGGAAATGCATGAAGAATAGGCTGCCACTCATTTTTGCCGATGTTATGGGCACAGAAGGACACTGCCTAAAACCACCATTGGACTACCCACACAGTAGTCTGAAACCATTGGGAGTGGCAATGCTGATTGCCAAAAGCAAACCCATAACTGTTGGGAATTCATTTTCTTAAATCCCAAAAAGGGGTGCAGTACCAGTACTCACCACTATCCAAAAGCCGTCGTTTTAAAACAACACCAGATTTTACTTTTTTGTAGTAAACTGAATAAATGAACCCAAAACATGCCAAAGAAAGACTTACTGAGAGGTGGATACAATGTAAGGTTATTTCTGAAGTGACTTGAAGGTGTATAACAAGACTGGCTGAGCTGTGGATTTCAGCAGTTTAAGTAAATTTGGACTGAAAGACACTAAAAATCTAAATGTTTAAAAGAAATGAGTGACCTATTTCTGAGTGTCACATAGGTTGCAATTGTTTAAATGTCATAGTTTTGAACTTAGAATCAGCATTCTAGCTGCATATGTAAAACATTGTCTTGACTTAAACTGGGGAACAAAAAGTGACATTTTATCTAAAACCTGGCTTAAGGAACTGAATTCTGCCCACCAGCTACCCCGGACAGGAGATGAGACTTGAGTCATAGCTGTGTTCCCAGGCCTGTCTGCCTTTTGCTGGCCACACTAAGGATATGCCATCTCTCTGATAATTGAATTAAGGGGAGCCCCCACAGAATACAGGAGCTCTGAACAAAGCCCTGTCCTGACTCAGGCAAATGTTTTATTGGCGGGAGTCGTAAATGGAGCTTCCTCCTGGAAGGACAGGGGAGGAGCACTGCCTGTGAGAGCAAGCTGGCTTGGCAGAACTGGAAAAACCAGAAATTCAACCTTGTGCTGGGGGAAAACCACACCCCTTTGGGGCCAGAACATAACTCTAAAAAGATGAATAACTCATAGTACGGACTTGTGAAAATTATTTAAATGACACCATAATTCTTGTGATTTTTCTGCCCACATTTTAAGACGTGTTAGGACCCGGTGGTATGTTCAGGGGGGGTTTAGCGGAAAAGAGGATATTACTCAAAATGTGTGCATGTGAAAAATCTGACACTTCATCAACTAATGTCCATACTCCTTGCGCACATGTGTGTAAATTTGGGTTAATGTCCGAAATTGCAAACCAGTTAAAAAGTGCAAAATATTGCCATTTCTGAATGCAAGCTCTCAGGAAGAGCAGAGTTTGAACAGGGGATACCTCCTGTGATATGTGAGGGGTGCATGTAATTTTAAGCAATATGTACCTCTGCAAATATGTATTTGGTTCAAATCTAGATTTGTGTGCAAGTTGACAGGAGGAGTGGACTTTCTGCAGGCTGTAAAATGACATCACTCTGACACAATTTAGCTCCCCCAATCAGGGGAGAAATGAAAGCTTGGCCAATGATAAGTGGAGAGGGGTAGAGCCTAGTGATGCTGCACACACACCCATTTTAAAAACACATAAAAGCAGACAGACAGGACAGATAGGGACCTTCAAATCCATTTGCAGCTGGAAGCTCTGCCAAAATTCCATACCTTACCTCCATCAAACCTCCAGAGAGCCAAACTAGAGACTTCAATCTATCCAGAACTAGAGACCCAGACCAGCAGAGCAGAGCTGATCCAGACCACTGTTAGCAGAACCAGAGAGAGCTGACCCAGATCCCTGTGAAGTGCAGAGACCAGAGTCCAGTCTAAAACCTGACCAGATCCGTGGCGAGGCCCATTTAACTCAAGAATATAGTGTGAGTACCTAGAAAACTGTGCAGAACCAATCTCTTAGTTAAAATAATATAATTCAATCCTATTTTAATCTAAGTAGAACTGTATCCTAACTGTCACCTGTCATTTGTAAAGCTGTCACCTGTCATTTTCTAGTTGCAAGCTGCACTTGTCTTTTTGAACTTTAAAATTTCAAATCTGAAAAACGACCTTTATTTAATCACTCATATCTCCGTGACCGTTTGTGCTAGAGACTTGCAGTAACTTTCCTCAGAAAGCTTAGAATCGTTTTTACGAACCTAGATCCGCATTCCTACCCCCGATACTTTTGCCGCAGTCGCGAAAAACGTACTCGCGAATTTTACCGCGATTTGCCAATTTCTCCACATGTAAAAATCTGCTGCTGCTTGCCTTCCGTTGCAAAAATTAGTTTGCAACCTGACAACCATTATAGAGCATTGCTAAAGTGATCCTGAACTTATTCAAAGCATATTTCACTCACCCTGAACCTCCTAGAGGGAATTAAAAGCATTTTAGCATATTTTTCACTTCATTGCCAGCGCATATAAAAGCATTTTGGGCCTGTGTTTAAAACTCCGATCTGTAGTCTAAGCTTGCTGGGGTGAACTGAATTACATTTGATTGCATTTCTGAGAACTGTGTGCCTTCCTTCCATTTCCTTGCATTGCATAAAAGGGGGGGGGGTGAATTGTCCAAGAAAGTGATTACATTGTCTTTTGCTGCAATCCTATCAAGTTATTTTCTGTACTGCCTTTCATTCCACATTGCATCCATTTGAAACCATAAAAGTATTGTTGCTATCTTATCCATTTCATGTCAACTCCTTAGTGATTATCAAGAAGTGTGCTAGTGCCAGATTCTCCGTTGTTAATCTTTATCATATCAGATTAAGTGTGATATTCAATTATTAATTATTAAAAAGTGTGATAGATATATATTGCTTTACTTCTCAAATAAACCTTTTAACTTGCAAAACAAAACCACTTCTTGGCTCAGTGGGGTCAGGGGGATTCCAACAGAGGAGTGTTATATAGGGGTAGTCACCCAGAACGCATGAACTGGACATAAAGATATATCAATAAGGGTTTTCATTCAGTATTCTAGACTAGGCGTTGACTTAGCTGTAGTGCTGAATTGAATCCTCTTACAAATTGGGGGCTCGTGCCGGACATTTGGGTTAGATCTACCATTTGTGCAGATTAATACAGCGTGCCAGCTGACCAGATACACATATCCGGTCGGATCACCACGCTGTGTTACGCTGTAAAGCACTCCTCAAAGGAACGCTCTTCGGAAAAGGTCTGTTTTGCAAAAATAAAATACAAACTTCTGTAAGTCAGGACAGAGACCAATCTCTAGAATGACGACCTTAGTAGACATGAAAATAGCCAGAGAGCACCTCTTACATAAACTGTTTGTGAGAGGTGAATGGACTGAACAGGGCCAGGATGCCTGGTTGCAGGCCATCACGCGACAGGTCACTGAAACAGGGTCAGACCTATGGAGAGATCAGGGTCCATTACATGTGGCCCTGAGTGAACTATATATGGCTCCTAAAGCCAAAGATGAACACAATAAGATTGCCAGGATAGCAGCATACCTGTACCTATATATGGGAGACATGCAGGATAAATGCATTGAAAGCCAAGATCTGGCAAATAGGCAACAGATGGCAGTAGAGAAGGCCCAATCTGATCTGGCCTCTTCTGAGCAGAGGCTGCAGAGGAGCCAGGAGTCAGAAAATGATAGTAGGCAATATATCATTAAAATAAAAGAGGATATGGGCATCCCACAACAGGAAAAGACAGACCAGGATACCAGATTTCTGGCCCTGCAGAAGGAGCACCAAGACAGTTTGGACTCCTTACTGCAGAACCAGAAAAAGTTGGAGCAACAGATCAATTTCAACAGGGCATGCGCGGAGCAGGTAGTCACCCTGCAAAGCCAGCTAGATAGAGAGAAAGAGGAGAGCAATAAACTGATTCTGAAAGACCTGGATACCCAGGCAGAATTTGACCAGGAGCGCCAGAAAGCTGGTGCCTTGCAAAGGCAAAGGGACGACCTGGCGGCACAGATGCAGGCTCTTAGTCAGGAAAGGGATACCTTAGGCCAGGAAGTCTGTCACTTAAAAAGGAAATTGGAAGAAAATCACCTGGCCCTCCAGGGACTGGGTGACCTCCAAAAAGAACACCATAACTTGTTAGAGCACACCAGGAAGGTGGAGGATGCTCTGGCAAGAAAGGAGCAGGCCAATAGGGACACAGCTCAGGAGGTAACCCTCCTGCAGCAAAGACTGGCCCAGTGCTCCAGGACCAATCAGGAAACGCAGAGAGAGAATGAGGCTCTCTGCCAGCACAATGATAGGCTCCAGCAACAGGTAGCCATGCAGGAGAGACTGATAGAGTCTAGTAAGGCCTTGACTGAGGAACTGAAAGCACAAATGCAGGCTCTTGCATTGCAACAGGGAGCAGGGGCGGATAGAGATGAGGTCCGCTGGGAAAGAGAGACTCCTGACCATAACCTCAGGAGCCCTAACACCAGGGGCCTTCATCTCTCCCAGTCCCTGGACTCTACCACCCCCATGTCCCCTGGCGCACATGAGCACAGGGCCACAGGGATGGCAGATTACTATCCAGCTAAAAGTATGGGGCTCATAGGCCAGTACCACTCAGGAATGGAGGGGTGGGCATCCGGGTATGGGCACCCAAGTACAGTACAGTTCAGTGGGGAACCCCAGGAGAGTAGGCCCCTTAAGGGCATCCTGAAAACTTCTGCCCAGTTAGGTCAGTGGGGAGGGGGGTACCCAGCAAATCCTGGCAGCAAGGAGGGATCTGAGGACTCCTCTGAGCACCACAGGAAACAGGAGACCAGGTCCCCACATTCTGCCAGCCATTCCCAGGCTCGCAGAATCCGGGAAAACCTGGAAGAACAGACAGGAACCTCTAGGAGCAGTGCCTCTGAGTCAGAGGATGAATGGACAAGGGTTACCCGAACCAAAAAGGCCAATAAGGCAAAAAGGGCCTTGCTTAAGGACCCCTTAAAGCAGATTAAGGCGATCAGGAGCGTCATCACGCCTTACCATAAGAACGCTAAGTATTCTGTTTGGGAGCACTTAGAGTTGTTTGAGCAAATGATGGAGACTTTCCATTTGAAGGACAGCCAAAGCTGTATTCAATATGTAAAGTGGACCTTCTCCCCGGAATACTCCAGTTTCTTTGCGGGCTTGGAGGACCAAAATCATTTAAGATGGTCCACCTATAAGGCGGCCATCTTGAAACATTTTTCCATTCATAGAAATCCTCAAGAGGCTCGCAAGGCAGCCTACAATTTGCAATGTGGGGAGGATCAGGCACCACAAGAATTTGTGCAAGAACTGAAACGTGCTTTTGCGCAGACCACCAGAAGGGTGCGCACAGACAGTAGAGAATTCATTAATACATTTTTTCATGCCTTGCCCAAATACATAATGACCCAGCTTGTGAGGGATTTTCACGAGAAAAGATCTTTAGACTGGGTCATTGAACAGGCTACCCGGATCTATGAGGTGCAGAAACCGGTAGATAGCAAAGGTAATGCCCAGAAAAACCCCAAAGCCAACAACACCCCTGCTGCTGCTAAGGTGGCAGAGGTAAAGGTCACCCCCGTTTTAGATTTGGAGATGGGGGGGCCTAAAAACCTACCTGCACCTAATAATGCTAGGCCCAGAAGGTCCTCGGGCCAGTCACAGACAGGGAGCCAGGGAGGCAGCCCCACAAATGGGGTCCCTCGCTCTCCTGATTATGTAAGCCCCCGTTACAAGGGAAACAGACCCATCCTGGGTTATGTGTGGACTCCTCCAGCCCAAGGGGGGGGATCCAGCCAAGCACCTAACCCAGGGAACTTCCCTCCTAACTTCCCACAGGAGGGCAGAAATTCTCCAAATCCTGGGCAGAACTTTTTCCCCAGGTATCCACCCAATTTCCAGCCCCAAAATCCTCCACCCTTCTTTCCCCAATTCCCTGAGCCCAGACCACTGAATCCGGGAGAGGGGAGGCCAAGGGTGGAGGGGTATCCAAATCTTCCCAACCAGGGGTACTACCAAAGAAGGGATAGCTACCCTTCCCGGGATCAGCCCAGGGGAGAAAACAGGGCCCCGTATCAGCCTGAGCGGGTTTCCCAGTTAGAGCGCCAGGTTCAAAACATGGCGCGGGATCTGGGTCACATACTGAGGGCTCAGCAGAACCCTCAGATCAGCGTGCCGGCGCAGAACGCACCCAACTCTGGACCTGGTGCTCCAGAACAATGACGGGGGCAGCACCCCGATAACTCACCGGTTCCCAGGGAGGAGGCACAAAGGGAAGGGGGGTGTAAAGCCTTGGAGGAAGCTTCCTTCCTCACTTGTAAACAGCCCCTGGAAACCCAGGAACCGGAAACAAAATCTCTTGCCCCTGAAAGTCTGCCTCCTAAGGAGCATAGGGGGGGTAGGAGAAACAAAAGACCCAAACAGACTCAGTTTGAGGAGGAGGTACAGATCTTCCAATTTGAGGGAGAGGGATCCTCAGAGGATCCTGGGAAAAGGATCTTCTCCTTCAGAGAGGGGGGAACTCCTCCCAAAGAAAAATGGGTCCCTAGGGATGCAAATCCAGACTGGGGAGATGTGGAGACTGAGCTACCGCCGCCCACCATCTCATCCCAGAACCAACAGCAAGAAAATCCCCTGGTTCAAACCCATCCTGGTGACTGCCTCCAAAAAGGGGGGGGGCGGCCCGGAACCGGAGCCAGGGGAACCCACAATGGCTCTGATCTCCAGTTGCCAAATTTTTCTTTCAGATTCCCAAGGCTCTCCACAGAAGTCTGCCCAAATTTCTTCTCTTGAAATGTCCAAAACCAGAAAGTTAGCCCGCCAGTTGTCCAAAAATGTGCATTATCTGTGCCTCCTTGAGGAGAAGGCGGAAAGATATTATGCCCCGGTACAAGTACAGGGGCAGGGTACACTTTTGGCACTGGTGGACACTGGATCTCAAGCTACCCTTCTGTCCAGAAGGGCCTTTGATGAACTGAATGCAGGAAGGGGAGAGAATTACCAAATTCCTCTCACCTCTCTTCCTGGACAACTGCAGAACTTTGACGGGAAGGAAATTCCCGTTGAGGGGACTGCAGACTTGGACATTAAGATCGGGCGACACAAGTTAAAACACCCAGTCATAGTAGTGACTCCAGAGGGCACCCCTTGTTTACTGGGGAATGATCTCCTGAGGAGGTTGTCACCCTTAATAGATTGTGTAAACAAGGTCCTCTGGACCCAGACTAGCCGACCCATAAAATTTAAACAGAGTGTCAACCATGTTAGTTTAAACGGCACCTGCCACATGGTTGAACAAAAACCTGACCAAGTAGAATTTCACTTCCAGAATAGCCAAATTCCAGACGTGACAGTAATAGCAGTAGGACAACAGACTGGTGATGGAGGGTCCTCTCTATTTCTGAAAATCAACCTTCCTTCCAGTCTAAAGTGGTACTCCACGCTGGAAGGAAACACTCTGAGATTCTATACTAATCGACAATCAGAAACTCCCACTCCTATAGTCCAGAAAGATGTGAAATCAGCTCAGAACCTGGCTGATATTCAGCAAATTGGAGAGCAGTTGTTCATCCCTGTTCAGTTAAATGATGGGAAGGACTCTGTTCTCGCTCGAGTGTGCGTGAACAATGGTAAGAGCTTCATCAGCGAAGCCATGTTTCGCCAACTCCCAAAAGATCCAGCCATTCCCACATTCAAACTGATAGACAAATGGGAAATGGACCTGGAAGCGCCTAATTCCAAACATCTCCTGCCAAGCAGGTGTATGCTCAAAATCTCCATTGGCAACAAGAGCATAGTCCACAATTGTTGGGTCGTGCGAGACGTCCCTGCCGCCTTTTACTTAGGCAGTGACATTCTCAATCGCTTTGCCATTAGTTTGGACCTAATAAACTTCAAAGCTTGGTCCCGATTAGCGGATAATCCCATCGGCTTTGATGATCCAGAAAAAGCATTTAGGTCAGCTCAATTGCTACCTTATGCAGTTGAAATTCAGATTAAAGAGGAAGTCACCATCCCAGAAAGGACCCGACAATTCTCCCTGGAAGTGAAAGTTAAAAGAGGACAATATTTGCAAAACCCTGATGCTTACATACATCTAAACACTTCTCTCCAACAGCAAGGGTTGGGGGTAAACCCAACTCCATTAGTCAACATAGAACATGACACCATTCCAATAGAGGTGGATAACAGCGACTTAAAGAGTATTACTCTAGCCGCAGGCACCATTATTGGAATGGCGGTTGATGACCGACATTTTTCCATTGACTTAGGTAATGAACTGTTAGGGCCAATCCCCAAGGACTGCTTTGACAGTGACAGTGATGACAATACAACACCAGACAGGATTTTTACCCGGCATGGGGGGAACTTCCTGGTGTACACTTCTTGCCCTTATGGTAAGGAAGATGTGACTTGTGACTTCAGGAGGGATGAGGTGATTTTCCAGGTCCATGAGGGCTGCCTTTCCCACCTGAAGCCTCCAGTCCAAATCAGCACTCTGAACAGGGACTTCTCCACCCAGCTGGAGGAGGTTGCAGAAATAGCCAAACCAGAAGTCTTTCCAGGCTTCAGGCAGATGGTGGAAGAGAGAGTCAACCTAGCTGATGCCTGTGTGACTCTGGAACAAAAGCAAAAGTTGAAACAAGTTTTCTTGGATTTCCAAGATCTCTTTGCGGTAGACTCATATGACTGCGGTCGCACTGACATTCACACAACAACAATCCCCACGGACCCTGGCATGACTCCAGTGTTTGTGAAGCAATATCGCTTGCCTCTCGCATCAATGGAGTCCCTTACTGAAATAATTAAGAACCTTGAGTCCCGGGGAATAATCCGTCCAGTCCACAGCACCTTCAATAATCCGGTGCTGGGAATATTGAAGCCAAACGGCCAGTGGAGATTCTGCGCCGACCTCAGGGAGCTCAACAAACGGGTCCATACTTCCCGATGGCCTCTTCCCAACATTGACCAAGGGCTGGCCCAGATTCAGGGGTCACAGGTATTCACTGCAATAGACCTGACCAATGGATACTGGACCGTGCCGGTCAGTAGGGAGGACCAATACAAGCTGGCTTTTACCTTTGGGGGCCAGCAGTATACATGGACCCGGACTCCCTTCGGATACCTCAACTCCGGCAATGAATTTAACATTTTCCTACATAAGGCCATGCCCGACCTGGGTGCGAGGGGTAACCTGGCTTATGTAGATGATGTCCTCATCAAAAGTTCATCTGTGGAGGAACACATAGCGGAGATCCGTTATGTTCTGACGCAGTTGAGGGCCGCCGGAGCAAAACTTTCCTTTCAAAAAGCACAGTGGTGCAGAACCCGTGTTAATTTCTTGGGGCATGAGATTACTCCTCAGGGTCTCTGTCCCCAGGAAAAGAAAGTGGAAGCACTTCAGAAACTGAAAGACCCCACAACTCTGCGGGAACTAAGGAGCCTCCTTGGACTGACTAATTACAGCAGAAAGTTCATTGAGGGCTACGCAGAGATCACCAGACCCTGATTCATCTCCTGAAGGGGGGGTCAAGTGGGAATGGGGTCCAGAACAATCCAAGGCAGTAAGACAACTCAAAAGAAGCCTCTCACAAGCGCCTTGCCTAGCTTACCCTGTCAGAAACAAGGAGCTCTTCCTGGAGACGGGGTTCTCTAATACGTGCTTGACGGCAGTATTATACCCAAAGCATGACAAGGTCAATAAAGTAATCTCTTATGCGAGCAAAACTTTATCCTCTGTGGAAGAAAAATTCAACGATTGTGAGAAGGCACTCCTGGCAACGGTGTGGGCATTGAAGAATTACCGCCCGTTTATCCAGGGGGAACACATCATAGTGGAGACTCCACACCAGCCTCTGCAATATCTCCAAAGTGATAGAATCCGGGCCGGAAATGTGAGTAATTCCCGAATTACTTCCTGGATTCTGTCAATGCAAAGCTTTCCTGTGGAGGTCAGATATGGCCAAAACAAGAAGAGTCCCCTCGCGCAAGGTCTGGCTGACTTGCATGATTGTGCCAGAGAAAACTGTCTCGAGGATGAAAGTCTAAAAATAAAGGACAACATGGAGGCATACCTTAATTCCCCACACAAAGTCTTTGAAGAGGACAAGTGTGAGGGAATGCCCACTGTCTATGTGGATGGATGCTCTTACCATGTTGACAACAACGGGGAGAAAGAACTGGTGGCTGGCGTAGGGAATGCATGGGTGAAGGAGTTCCCAGAACCCTCCGCTGGATACAAAATTGGTCCCCGAAGTAGTCAGGTGGCAGAATTGATGGCTGTGCATCAGGCCATCCGCACTGCTGTCCAGCATCAACTCCACGAACTGGTCATAATCACAGATTCGGATTATGTACGGAACGGGTTCGTGGAGCACCTGGTTAATTGGAAAACCAGAGGCATGTTATGTGCTAATAACAAACCCTTGAAACATGGGAAGTTGATCCAAAACATTGATGATCTGGTCACCTCGAAGGGAATGACCATCTATTGGAAGAAGATCAAGGGTCATTCCAAAGTAGAGGGACCAGACAAAACTGGAAATGACTTAGCTGATCAGCTGGCCAAAACTGGGGCCATCCAAGGGGATCTAATTGAGATTGAGTCCCTGTTGGGGGAAATCCAGGTCACTGCTATCACTAGGGCCCAGACAAATGCTCACAACGACCTTTCAAGTGCACAATGGAGTAAGGAGACCCCTGATGCTGATTTGATTACCGCTCAGAAGGGGGATCCAATAATTGGTAAATTTTACCAGCACCTTGAGGACCCTGAGAACTTTCCCCTGACGGATACCGATTATATTGGGAAAGAGGACCTAAGAGTGTTGATGAAATGTCCAAAAATTTTCTGAATCCAAGACGGTTTGCTGGTAAGAAAATCCAAAGCTGGCCACGATCAGTGGGTGGTTCCTACCTCATTCCGAAGCCTGATGTTAAGTCACGCCCATGATGCGGCCACCGCCGGTCATAGGGGGTTTCACACAACATTGGAAATCTTAAGAGAGGTTGCATACTGGCCACACATGGGGCAGGACCTCGACCAATATTTGAAGGAGTGTCTTGTGTGTGCACAATTTCAGCCATCATCCCTCACGCACCGTGCGCCTCTCCAAAAGAGGGGGATGACACTGCCATGGTCAGATTTACAAATCGACTTTGTAGGCCCCGTGATTCGCTCCGCGAGGGGGAATAAGTACATGTTGACCGTCACATGCTTGTTCACCAAGTGGGTGGAATGTCTCCCAGCCCCAAATTGCAAGGCAGAAACCGCAGCTGCCTTGATGATTAACCACATCTTTTCCCGTTTTGGTCTACCTCAAAGGATTGAGTCAGACAGGGGTAGCCACTTCACTAGTGAAGTAATGACAAAGATGTGGGAGATACTGGGGGTCAAAAGGAAGTTGCATATTGCTTACAGGCCAGCTTCTTCTGGGGCAGTAGAGAGATATAACCGAACCATTGTGAGCATATTAAAGAAGTTTGTGGCAGATTCTGGGCCAAGTTGGGATATCCGATTACCTCTGGTCCTAATGACCATCAGATCTACCCCTTCATCTGCAACCAAAATGTCACCATTTGAGTTGATGACTGGGCGCAAGATGGTGCTTCCTCAGCATTTGCTCTACAGGACCCAAGAGCAGACACTGATAAATGCCTCCACTACTCATGAGTATGTGGAGAATTTAAGGAAACACCTCCAACATGCTTTTGCTTACGCTCAGCGGAATCTAGAAAGATCGGCTGATAGCATGAAGACCCACTATGACCTGAAGACTTCCAGGAAGGAATATCAGGTGGGGGACCGGGTCTATCTATACAACTTCCAAAGAAACCAGGCAAAACAGCGGAAATTCTTGCCTACATGGAAGGGACCCTTTGAGATCATCGACAAGATCTCCCCTGTGGCCTACAAGATCCGCATCCCCAAAGGCGGTTTGGCAGAGGGGGAAGACAAGTGGGTCCACATAAACCAGTTGAAATGTTGCCATCCCAGGCACACTCTGCAAATCCTCTGGAATCCTAGCGGGTACTGTCTCAGACTAATTCAGTTCCAACCATAAAACATACCACATCTAGTCTCTAAAATATTCTGATTTGCATGAAACTGTCTCTTAGTTATACTGTTTTTTTTTCAAAATAAGAATGTAATGTTTCGTTATGATGAAATGCATATGCTGCCCCACTATCTCAACAGTGGTGGAAAGACGTCTATGAGTAGGTATTGCCTCTCTTCCTTTGTCGTCCTAGGAGAAAGAAAACCTGGAGACGGGACAAGCAGGATGATCCGGAGACTGGGAGGATGACGCAAGGGGGCCCAGGGTACCGCCCAATATTCCCATCAGGACCGGCGAGGAGAACCGATCGATCCGACCGGAAGGAGAAAAAGATGCTGACCTGTGCCATCTATTGGAAGAAGATGAGGAAACATCCCAGGTCTTGCGAGTCCCATCAGTGAAACAGAATGGCCATCGCAAGAGGGGGGCTTGTGGGATGTTTTTATCCACGCATCCAAGCCCTACCTCAAAACTGTGCTGTACTGACATGGAAAACATCATGATGGCCAGAGCTTCCCAGAAAATGCACAGGGAAATGCATGAAGAATAGGCTGCCACTCATTTTTGCCGATGTTATGGGCACAGAAGGACACTGCCTAAAACCACCATTGGACTACCCACACAGTAGTCTTAAACCATTGGGAGTGGCAATGCTGATTGCCAAAAGCAAACCCATAACTGTTGGGAATTCATTTTCTTAAATCCCAAAAAGGGGTGCAGTACCAGTACTCACCACTATCCAAAAGCCGGCGTTTTAAAACAACACCAGATTTTACTTTTTTGTAGAAAACTGAATAAATGAACCCAAAACATGCCAAAGAAAGACTTACTGAGAGGTGGATACAATGTAAGGTTATTTCTGAAGTGACTTGAAGGTGTATAACAAGACTGGCTGAGCTGTGGATTTCAGCAGTTTAAGTAAATTTGGACTGAAAGACACTAAAAATCTAAATGTTTAAAAGAAATGAGTGACCTATTTCTGAGTGTCACATAGGTTGCAATTGTTTAAATGTCATAGTTTTGAACCTAGAATCAGCATTCTAGCTGCATATGTAAAAAATTGTCTTGACTTAAACTGGGGAACAAAAAGTGACATTTTATCTGAAACCTGGCTTAAGGAACTGAATTCTGCCCACCAGCTACCCCCGACAGGAGATGAGACTTGAGTCATAGCTGTGTTCCCAGGCCTATCTGCCTTTTGCTGGCCACACTAAGGATATGCCATCTCTCTGATAATTGAATTAAGGGGAGCCCCCACAAAATACAGGAGCTCTGAACAAAGCCCTGTCCTGACTCAGGCAAATGTTTTATTGGCGGGAGTCGTAAATGGAGCTTCCTCCTGGAAGGACAGGTGAGGAGCACTGCCTGTGAGAGCAAGCTGGCTTGGCAGAACTGGAAAAACCAGAAATTCAACCTTGTGCTGGGGGAAAACCACACCCCTTTGGGTCCAGAACATAACTCTAAAAAGATGAATAACTCATAGTACGGACTTGTGAAAATTATTTAAATGACACCATAATTCTTGTGATTTTTCTGCCCACATTTTAAGACGTGTTAGGACCCGGTGGTATGTTTAGGGGGGTTTTAGCGGAAAAGAGGATATTACTCAAAATGTGTGCATGTGAAAAATCTGACACTTCATCAACTAATGTCCATACTCCTTGCGCACATGTGTGTAAATTTGGGTTAATGTCCGAAATTGTAAACCAATTAAAAAGTGCAAAATATTGCCATTTCTGAATGCAAGCTCTCAGGAAGAGCAGAGTTTGAACAGGAGATACCTCCTGTGATATGTGAGGGGTGCATGTAATTTTAAACAATATGTACCTCTGCAAATATGTATTTGGTTCAAATCTAGATTTGTGTGCAAGTTGACAGGAGGAGTGGACTTTCTGCAGGCTGTAAAATGACATCACTCTGACAGAACTTAGCTCCCCCAATCAGGGGAGAAATGAAAGCTTGGCCAATGATAAGTGGAGAGGGGTAGAGCCTAGTGATGCTGCACACACACCCATTTTAAAAACACATAAAAGCAGACAGACAGGACAGATAGGGACCTTCAATTCCATTTGCAGCTGGAAGCTCTGCCAAAATTCCATACCTTACCTCCATCAAACCTCCAGAGAGCCAAACTAGAGACTTCAATCTATCCAGAACTAGAGACCCAGACCAGACCAGCAGAGCAGAGCTGATCCAGACCACTGTTAGCAGAACCAGAGAGAGCTGACCCAGATCCCTGTGAAGTGCAGAGACCAGAGTCCAGTCTAAAACCTGACCAGATCCGTGGCGAGGCCCATTTAACTCAAGAATATAGTGTGAGTACCTAGAAAACTGTGCAGAACCAATCTCTTAGTTAAAATAATATAATTCAATCCTATTTTAATCTAAGTAGAACTGTCTCCTAACTGTCACCTGTCATTTGTAAAGCTGTCACCTGTCATTTTCTAGTTGCAAGCTGCACTTGTCTTTTTGAACTTTAAAATTTCAAATCTGAAAAACGACCTTTATTTAATCGCTCATATCTCCGTGACCGTTTGTGCTAGAGACTTGCAGTAACTTTCCTCAGAAAGCTTAGAATCGTGGCTTTTCTACGAACCTAGAACCGCATTCCTACCCCCGATACTTTTGCGAGTATCGCGAAAAACGCACTCGCGAATTTTACCGCGATTTGCCAATTTCTCCACATGTAAAAATCTTCTGCTGCTTGCCTTCCGTTGCAAAAATTCGTTTGCAACCTGACAACCATTATAGAGCATTGCTAAAGTGATCCTGAACTTATTCAAAGCATATTTCACTCACCCTGAACCTCCTAGAGGAAATTAAAAGCATTTTAGCATATTTTTCACTTCATTGCCAGCACATATAAAAGCATTTTGGGCCTGTGTTTAAAACTCCGATCTGTAGTCTAAGCTTGCTGGGGTGAACTGAATTACATTTGATTGCATTTCTGAGAACTGTGTGTCTTCCTTCCATTTCCTTGCATTGCATAATAGGGGGGGGGTGAATTGTCCAAGAAAGTGATTACATTGTCTTTTGCTGCAATCCTATCAAGTTATTTTCTGTACTGCCTTTCATCCACATTGCATCCATTTGAAACCATAAAAGTATTGTTGCTATCTTATCCATTTCATGTCAACTCCTTAGTGATTATCAAGAAGTGTGCTAGTGCCAGATTCTCCGTTGTTAATCTTTATCATATCAGATTAAGTGTGATATTCAATTATTAATTATTAAAAGGTGTGATAGATTTATATTGCTTTACTTCTCAAATAAACCTTTTAACTTGCAAAACAGAACCACTTCTTGGCTCAGTGGGGTCAGGGGGATTCCAACAGAGGAGTGTTATATAGGGGTAGTCATCCAGAACGCATGAACTGGACATAAAGATATATCAATAAGGGTTTTCATTCAGTATTCTAGACTAGGCGTTGACTTAGCTGTAGTGCTGAATTGAATCCTCTTACAAGACTCTGGTAGTTGGTGCGTCTGTTTATGACATATTTGAACTCCTGGAAGAGATGATCACCATCACGATTTAAAATCGGCTCTGCCTAGTTTGCCGCCTCAAACAATTGTAGATAATGAGAGACATATCTTTCACACCACGATGCAGGCAACAGGTGTGACGGTGGATGCATTTGTGATGAGACTATGGGCCAGAAAGAAACATTGTGAATTTCATTTTGAGGCACTAATGTCACAGATCGAAGCATGCAAATCCTCGATCCTGTGTTTCGGAAACAATTGCTACAAAAACCCTGCTTGCTAGAGGAAATTTGGACCATGGCATGAACGGATCTTACCATTGAATTGCAGGTGGAGATGAAACAAGCCAAGGACACTGATAGAGACAATGGTGTAGTCCAACTGTTTTGTTAAAAAGGGGGGGGAGTTGTAGTGTTGGAGTTAAATAGGCTGTCTGTGTCATTATGTGTGGGAGGATCAGGAACAGAGAAAGGAAGTGACATGAGGTGGGAAAGACGTTAGGCAGTGAAAGTGAGAAGTCCCCAAAAATGCACTTAATTCTCCCAATAAGAGTCAAAAAGGACACATCCCAGGCAGGAATGAGACCAAAACCAAGTGCTTGTGATATGAAAAAGTGTTTATCTAAAATAGGGCAAACAGAATCTACTCTGCTCACGCTGAGAGCGCTCTGCAGAAACCATGTTACATATCATTTTTATACAACTTTCACGTCATCCAGGAGAGGGGAGGCCAAATGGGCACATAAAGAGTTGGGATTGTCACTAGGGACAGGAACCTATGTGTACCATAGGTTCGGTGTGCTGTGATTGGTGAGGATTTGTGTGATGCTGTGATGATGCTCTTCAGGTCAATCGGTCAGCTGGGTTCATCGGTTTGGCATGCGGTGTCAGGCAACTTTTCGTGTGGTTATATATTGATAAATACTTGACAATGGCCCTTGTGGCCACACATTCCCATTCATCTAACATTACAATCTGTCTTGTCCGGCATACTCTGAGACCTGTGAATCTGACACCAAAGGAAAAATAGTTCTCAAATGCAGGTTAACTACCATTGGGCATAGGTCAGAATGCATCTGTTAAACCCAGGGTTAGATCCATCGAGAAGCTGCTTAACTGTGTGTTAGTGTAATGCAAGATATACTGTTTAAGGGGGTAAGACTGTGAGGTCACTATGTGGTCTGGAATGTTCATATGGTACAACAAAAGAGGGCGCTAACTTTAAGGCTTAAATCACACATTAAAGGGATGGGTCACACAAGGCACATACCACAATGGTCATAAACCTTTCTATGGGGGTTAAAGGCAAGTTGTCTAAACATCATTAAGTATCTCCTAGTCTGAGTTGGCACCATGAGGGGTAGGAGAGGAATTGAAACCCCTTTGAGGTGCAGTCCTGCATTGCATGGGGAAACAGGACCTCCTGTGACATTTTTTTTTACATAATGGCTTTTTGTGCACACTTATTACATTGCAATTATGACCGTCTAAAGCGCATGATCATCGTTACATGGTTGGGTGCTTTTATGATTCTAAAACTTACAGTGATATCTCGTGTATGCACATGGTATTTTCTATACTAGATTAAACAGTCCATTGCTATATTCTTTACATGCAAGCCTTAGCACATATTATCACGATGGGGTCATACTGGTTATGGCATATGATTGTTATGTTGCTGTGCATATATTTACATTGAGCTCAAAATGAGGTAGCTTAGTGCGGGCATGTGCAGTTTTTATGGTACATCATACATTTTGCGTTTACAATCTATTTCGATTAAATCTTATACTACACTTTAATACACTTCACACTCATATAAATGGGACCTAACGTTAGTGCTGTGACTATGCATATTTCGTGTAACACACTAATATACTTGTTATTTACTGAAATCCATTCAATATACCGTGTATAATGAAAACAGTTCATGCATAGCTCATTCTAATGACGAAAGGCACTTATATTTTCTCATATTAAGGCGCGAACAAACATTATATACTCAAGGGTCATTCTTAGTTGTTCAAACATGTTCAAAGGATAAGGGGGTGGTATTCTTTATGACCTGGGTCTGCAAGATGGGGGCAGGTTTATAGAGATGAACGGCTTTCTGCTGCCAGGCCATGAGCTGGGCCAAGGCAGGGTCAATGAGGTAAGACGGAAGACTGAAGATACTGTGCGAAGTATGTAGCATTCGCGCGGCCAGTCTCCCATGAGAACCGGACGGCTGCAGAGATGACAGAGGGGAGGAGGCTGGGGGAGTAGCTTGTTTGCTGTGCGTGCCTTGCGGTGAGAGCTGCAGGCCTGCGTTCTAATTTTCATTACTGGCCCGCCATTATAAGACAACAAAATGGAGTCGGTGCAACACAAAATGGAGCCTGGTTCAACTCTAGTCTAGGTTGTCCTCCGGGGGTCACAGTTCCTAGGGCTAATCCCGTGCGGGTGCTCGGGGGCACTGAACCCAAAGCAGCCGCATCAGGACTCGTCCAGGAAGTGTGTGTTGCCTAGGAATGGATGGGGGGGGTCCAGGAACCCCCTCCTCCCACATAGCAGTTATGAAGAAAGCAGCAAATTAAGAGTTGGAAATCCTCCATCATGTTGACTTAGTTATTGTTTACATATCCTTTTCTATTTTGATAGGCGGGCCAAGGGCTACTACTGGCTTAACATAGCATGCTCTATTAATGTTCTCTGCATGTTCCCCTCAGCTTCTCACCTCCTCTTAATCACTCTAACGTGTGGATCTCCAATTCCACTTTGCACTTTCTCTCTGCCAGACTTCCCTGTATCTCTCCCTGCTGCAGGCTTTTACCATGCGTTGCTCTTTTTACTCTACTCTGGCCTTCCTGGCCCGGATTTCCAGTGCTAGTTTCAGGATTCCTTTGCTTTCCCATTATTTCAAGTCTGGAGCTCTTTTGGCGGCTCTTTGGGATTGGTTGAGGGCTCATCTGGTGCTCTACTTTCCCCCAACCTGCTTCCCTAGCACAGCTCTCTCCACTCCTTTAGATGTGCATCCCTTTTCATCCTTGTTGCTCATGGTTGACTCGGCTCTCGTTCACCCTTCCAGCTCGTCTTTTCAGTGTTCTCCACTGATGGCTTGTTTAGGCCCTCCTCCTTGCTTGCCCACCAACTTTGCTATTTTTATGGCCCATTGTCCCGTTGGCCACATTAAGTACTCATGACCATGGAAAAAGTACTCTTCATTTCAGATCTTGAGGAGGGCTCTTCACCACATCCCTCACGTAAGGGGTTCTAGAAAAGGGTCAGTAATATATTTTTAGTCCCACCGACTGTCACTGTAGGCAAGTCGACTGAAGGGTGCTCAGGTTGAGGCCATCCTTTAGCCCTGGGGAAGAATGGGAGTTGCAGGAGGGCCATGATGAAAGCATTCTGACTCAGATCCCAGATAACCTCTAAGTCATGTTCCTTTTCTCTGCAACCAAATAACACAACTATGTCCTTGGTAAGCTCTGTGGATTCAATGAAAGAAAGTAAATAAGCCTTTAACCTTTTAACAGCAATTACACATTACTTCCAAAGCAATGACAAAGGTGCAGTGGAAAACACACCTGCAAAAAGCTTCCTCCACACAATGAAGCAGAAGCATCCAGGGCCTCCACATTTTCATGCACTGACTAGTTTCAATGATTTAAAGGGAAGGCTGTGGGAAACATCGTCCTTAAAGCAATAGTGCGCTCAAAAATGTAATTGTCCCCATCGATCGGGTAAGTCGCTATAAGCATATGTTGATAGATTAAAAATGTGTTTTCCTATGTACGTTACCTTAGTTTTCCTCACTTTTACACATGCGAAATCAGACAGCGTGGCATGGCCATCTTGTGCTAATATTATCCATTGCCACATTGCCCTAAGGTGAACTGCCCTCGCGGCACTAAATCATATCGCCCGCCCCTGAAGCTGACATCACCAGACATGTGCGGCCCATTTCACAATGCACGTCTCGTGTCAGCGTTCTCTGTTCGCCAGCTAATGAGATGTCTCCATGGAAATGGCAGGACACCTCTTTCCTCAATAAGTTTAAACAGACTGCTTCTCATCAGACAACATCAGAGTTGCATTTTCAATCGTTTCACTGTCTCTTTTTGTGTATCCTGTGACTCGTTTCTGCTGTGTTCAGCTATCTCCGTTGCTCGTAGCCCGTGCAAACAAATACTAGTACTAGCATTACAATGGCAACAATACAGCCCTACCAGTACGAGCCAGAGTATTCCGAGGCGGAATTAGTTGAAAGAGAAAGATGCAGAAATGATGGGGCATCGGATAACAGTTGGGATGACGAATCACCGGATCATGAGCTTGAGCCTCGTTGCATGGAAGCGGTTTCAACCTGGTGTACAAGCAATCCGTGCAAGGTCATGCCAAGTGAGGAGAACTGCTGCTGCAGAGAAAACTCTGGATGCTTGGCCTACATATCGGTAGAAGAAACACCACTGCTATGCATTGCCGAGCTGCATGACTTCAGGGCAGCCTGCCTCACAAGACCTGTTTTGAGGATTATGATGGTGCTTATGCACGAACTTCGTGCAACAGTTCGTCCTCGCAATCCAAGTAACGATAAGTGTACTCCAGATGTATTCTATATGTATCCTATATTGTCGTAACTTTGATCTATCACTGCCAAATTAATGTAGCCTGGCAATTCAATACATCTCTCATGGTTTGGGGAAATCATAGTGGTCATCTTATGTGTCTTTCATGCACAACCAAGAAACAATATTTCGAAGGGATTGTGTCCTCTGACGTATTCCTTATCTTTGATAGATCATCTCCCAGCTTGCTGGCCTGGAAAAAAAAATTTCAGTAGAGGGCGCTGCGCGTTGACGTCCCTCGAGCCGATGTCCCTCGAAGGCCTCCGTATCAGCGCCGACATCACCACGCGTATTAATAAACTTGCACAGCGTCCGTTGCTCAGTTCCTTTTTTCTGCACTTCGTGGGGCCTTGGAATATCGTTGCTCAGTTCTTCAGTCAAATATATCGATATATTCCTCCTGAATACCGACTCGTATGTTGAGACTGTGGAAAGAAAATGGCGTTGACGGATCCTCACAGGATCTGTTTGTGGTGCTTGGGAATCGAGCACCATTGTTTGGAGTGCGAGGACTGCATGTCCATGACGGCGAAAGCCTTGAAGGAGCGTAAGGGGAAGCTCGAGAGAGGTAAGGCAGTTAAAACTTCTTAGAAAGTTTCCTCAGCAGAGTCGAGACATTCGTCTCCTCACCATCATAAAAGACATTCTCGTTCGAGATCTCGAAGCAGTTCCCATCACTCTTCGAGATCTAAGCATTCAAAAAAGAGATGTTGACGATCCCCTTCCTCGTCTTTGTCTTCTGTTTACCCAAAAAGGGTCTCCTGTCCCACAAAACATAGCTCTCAGGCTGAGTGGGAGGAATTCAGGAAAAAGATGCTAAGAGTCTTCGAGAAAGCGGCCTCGACCCCCTCGAAGACTGCTGAGGGTGATACCCTGGGTGAAAGACCCGAAAAATCAAAAAGCCGCGAGTCGCAGTACCCGGCGAAAGAAGCCACTCGAGTGCGTCACAAACCCTCGAGTAAAGGCAGAGTTGCGTCTTCGACGCCGTCGTCGAAGATCCCTTCGACTCATAGATCGGCGTCGTCAACGTCGTTATCAAAGGGTTCTTCGACGCACAGATCAGTCGAGTCGACGTCGACGCAGAGAAAGGACAAACCCACGGCCACCTCACAGCCAGTGGCCATACCCAGAACCTCGAGCACGAGAATGTCGTCGACGACCTTGAGTAGAATCCCGATACTCTCGAGTTCATCGAGGCCTCTACCACCTTTCTCGACGCCTTTTTCGATGGCTTCGAAGCCTTTAATGTCTGCATCGACGACGTCTACGTTTTCTCAGCCAATCATGACAAATCTGGCTCCTTCTGCTCTGGAAATGGGATTTATACCATTTTCAAGACCTGACCACTCCAGGGTCTTATCTTCTATTTATGAAGAAGGGGAGGATTCAGATCAGGAAAGGCCTTTTGAGTTGCAGGGATATACAACTCCTGCACTAGAGGAATCTACCTCTGAGGAAGGTAGGTTGAAAGACCTCCATGAATCCCTACAGGAAGCAAGTGGGTTGGACACTTCCCCAGAAGTGGAATTTGCCACACCAGACACAGGGGAACATGCTGAATCCCCTTCTAGAACCTTGATGGCAAGGATAATAGAGTTTATGGGATGGTCCACACCCTCACCTGCTTTTCAGCAAGACAACCTCACAGACATCTTGGTCAAAGGTCCACAGGAGGATCCTGTGGTGCCATTTCATATGGCATTACAAAGGAGAATATTGGCAAACTGGGAAACACCTGAGGTGATCCCGGCAGTTAACAAGAAACTATCAGCTAAATATCTGGTGTCTTCTGCGGACCCTGAATATTTATCCAAACACCCAACTCCGGAGAGTCTGGTTGTTCAGGCAGCTACTTCAGCAGGTAGCAAATCGGCTTACCCTACTGTTCCACAGGACAGGGATGATAAGAGATATGACTTTATGGCCAGAAAAGTCTTTTCCGCATGTAGCATGGCGTTGAAATCCATCAATGCTACTTGCACGCTTGCAAGGTTCAGCCACACACTTTGGGAGTGTGCTTCATCAGCGGCTGACTGCCTCCCGGAGGGAGAAGAAAGGGAAGCGTTTCTCAACATCATTAAGGTTGGTAAGGACGCAATGTGCGAATCCCTTCAGACTGGCATCGATTCTGCTGACCGTATCAGCAGGGCCATGGCGGCAAGTACAACAACAGGAGGTTTGCTTAGTTGCAAAAGTCTGGTTTTGCTCCAGATGTGCAAAGCAGACTCTTGAATATGCCCTTTGACGGCTCTTCTTTGTTTGGTAAGAAGGCGGACGACAGTTTAGAAAAACTACAAACATCATAGGCAGCAGCAAAATCCTTAGGAGCTGCAATCCGTCAGACACCATATCGCCCCTCAGAAACCTCGTGGAGAGGTAAGTCCTTTCGCTTCTATTCCGCATTCGGAAAGGGCAGAGGACAGCCGGTTCAAAGTGGTCCGAAGAAATTCACCCGAGGTGGACGGGGTAAAAACACAAAAGCCGCAGCAGCAGCAGGTGCCTCTTTACCCTCGGCATCTGCATCACGCGCCTCCAAACCGCTCTGAGGACTCTCCTCACAAGACACCAGTAGGGGTCAGGGTAACGCAACAGCTGACGGAATGGCAGGCTATTACGTCAGATGCTCGGGCATTGGAGACAATTGCCCAAGGTTACTGCCTGCCTTTTCTACGCATCCCTCAGAGTCATCCACCGGGGAACAGCTCTCTGAGAGTTCCAGATCCGCTCCTCTTGCAGGAAATTGTAGACATGCTAGAGAAAGGTGCCATAGAACCGGTACCTGTAGCGGAGAGGAACAAGGGCTGGTACTCCCCCTACTTTCTCATACCGAAGAAAGACGGAGGACTGAGACCTATCTTGGATTTACGAGAATTGAACAAGTTCCTCAGGAAGGACAAGTTCAAGATGGTAACTCTCTTTCAGATCCTTCAGGCCCTCCAGCTCCAGGGCTGGCTGGTATCTCTGGACCTCCAGGATGCTTATTTCCATGTGCCGATCCATCTCAAACACAGGAAATACCTGAGGTTCGCAATTGGCGGCTCTCATTATCAATTTCGAGTTCTGCCATTTGGGCTGACCTCCGCCCCGAGGGTCTTCATCAAGCTAATGGTGGTAGTGGCAGCAAGTCTAAGGAGGGAAGGGATCCACGTCTACCCCTACCTGGATGATTGGCTAATCAGAGCTGTATCTTCAGAACAAGCTCAGATCCAGCTAGATTATGTCTGCCACTTCCTTCACAAACTGGGCTTCTCCCTCAATTTAAAGAAGTCACAGATGATACCATAACATAGACTCCAGTTTATTGGAGCGGTTCTGGACACTTCCCTGGGAAAAGCCTCGCCACCAGAGGTGAGGGCTCAAGATATTCTGCAGATGGTCATCAAGTTTCAAAATACCCAAAGTCTCCCAGCCTTCGACTTTTTGAGGTTGCTAGGCCTCATGGCATCCTGCATCTTCCTTGTGCCAGAGGCTCGCCTGAGAATGAGATCTCGTCAGTGGGCACTGAGCACTCAGTGGTCACAATTCTCAGGGAGAATGGCAGACCTCCATCAGATTCCGGACAAGGTGGCTCGAGACCTTCAGTGGTGGGCCTGCCAGAAAAACATCTTGAAGGGGGAACTGTTTTGGCAACCATGGCCGGAGATAACAGTAGTCACAGATGCCTCACTCACGGGGTGGGGAGCCCATACCAACGACTTGACCATCAGCGGTCGTTGGTCTCCATCGGAGTCCAGACTACATATCAACCCATTAGAGCTGAGAGCAATCAGACTAGCACTGAAAGCTTTTCTGCCATCTGTACAAGGAAAAAATGTCCTGATAAAGACGGACAACACAGTGGCCATGCACTACCTCAAAAGAGGAGGCGTAGGATCACTACCACTGTGCAGAGAGGCGATGCAGCTCTGGTTTTGGGCAATCCAAGAAGGAATCTCTCTATCGGCAGTCCACCTAGCCGGAGAGAAGAACTTGACGGCGGACGCTCTGAGCCGGCAGGCACAGTCTCCCACGAGTGGGAACTAGCTCAGGAAGTCCTTCAGGAGATCTTTGCCCTTTGGGGAACCCCTCAAGTGGATCTGTTTGCCACGAGTACCAACAGAAAGTGTGATCTGTTTTGTTCAAGGGAATTTCCCCCGAGAAGAGCTCTAGGGGACGTGTTCGTAGTGGACTGGGAGTTTCCACTCCTGTACGCGTTTCCACCAGTCCCTGTCATTCCTCAAATGATGAGGAGGTTGAGAAGATTCCGGAGAACCATGATCCTAATTGCCCCAGACTGGGCCAGGAGAACGTGGTACCCCGACCTTCTGGACATGTCCATCTGCCCTTCAATTCATCTTCCACTCAAGGAGAATCTTCTCTCACAGAAGGGAGGTCAGGTTCTCCATCCAGACATCAGAACCCTCAACCTTCATGCCTGGCTTCTGAAAGGTTGAGATACAAGGATTGGGACCTCCCTGATGACATCATGGAAGTGTTGTTTTCGGCCAGAAGGCCAGTAACAAAGTCTTTATACCGCTGCCGTTGGAACAAGTTTTGCAGCTGGTGTAGAGAAGAGAATATCGATCCCTTTTCATGTGGTACACCAACGGTGTTATCCTTTCTAATCTACTTGGCAAATTCAGGCCTTCAAGTTGGCACTATCAAGGTCTATCTCGCAGCGCTATCTATCTTCAAGCGCACTGCGGAGGAACCTTCGTATTTCAAACTACCCTTAGTAATACTATTTCTAAAGGGATTAACTAATGTCTACCTTCCAAAACCTTTCCAGGTTCCTTTATGGGAGTTAAATTTAGTCTTAAATTTCCTGATGGGTACTCCTTCCGAACCACTCCACTCCACTCTTGTTCGCTAAGATTTCTCACCCTTAAAACTGTCTTATTAGTGGCTTTAACATCTGCTAGAAGGGTGAGCGAATTACAAGCTCTATCTTGTAAACCCCCTCATACAATTTTTCATAAAGACAAGGTTGTCCTACAGGTGAAGCCTAAGTTCCTCCCAAAGATGGTTTCAGATTTCCACATCACTCAGAAAATTACTTTACCTTCATTCTATCCGCCTCCCAATCCGGGGAAAGAGGAAGAAAGGCTACATAGGCTGGACCCAAGCCAGGCTTTAAGCTTTTACATCAGCAGACTTGCTAGAATTAGACAAGCGGACCAACTGTTTGTGGGTTACTCAGGGCACAAGTTGGGACTACCAATAATAAAACAAACCATTTCTAGATGGATTATTTTGGCCATCCTGGAATGTTACAAACTGGCAGGGAAAGAGTCTTGTCAAAATCTTAGGGCTCATTCAACCAGGGGTATCGCAGCCTCCTCGGCCCTCCAAAGAGGGGTTCCGGTTCGAGACATATGTGCGGCTGCCACATGGTCGTCCGCATATACCTTCACAAGATTTTACAACCTGGATTCCTCCTACAGTCAAGAGACTAGGTTTGGCAAAGCCGTATTACATTCGGTTCATTCCTAAAAGGAAACATGGCGTTTTACTCCCACCTCCAATTGCACACTACTGCTATGGGAGTCTATCAAAGATACGGATTACGTCGGAGGACACAATCCCTTCGAAGAACAAGTTACTTCTGACCTTGTAATGTTCTTTCGATGCAATGTTCCTCCGACGTATTCCTTATCGCCCCTCCCATCCATCCCTGCAGTAATACTTCCCTTGTGGTTGCAGTTTACGCTCCTTCAAGGTGGATAACCAATTCATGTAAAGGCCGTCGAGGGACATCGGCTCGAGGGATGTCGACGCGCAGCACCCTCTACTGAAAACATTTTTTTCCGAGGCCAGCAAGCTGGGAGGTGATCTATCAAAGATAAGGAATATGTCGGAGGAACATCCCATCGAAAGAACGTTACAAGGTAAGAAGTAACTTGTTCTTCTCTGTGCCCCAAACGTTATGGAAAGCATGGGTGTTCATGTTTGTAATGTGTATACACTTTAAAGCCCGAGTTGATTGATCCATGAAGTAATATTTGTACTGGCAACTATGCCATAGGATACAAGATTGCATTTCCAACTAAGGTTTGATACTCTTTATCATGTTCATTTAATTACAGTTTGTATGTTTCTCTTCCACAGGTGGCAAAGGCTGGTGGCCTATCGTGCGTTTACATGGTGGCTTCATGGGAGGCTTGGATACCGTGTTTGATGAGTAATACCCGCCTATGTCGTTGGTGCCATTCGAGCCAAATTCCCCTGTGACAGCGATCAGTACAGGGGATTTTCCCACACTGTGCTGCAACCCGAAATATACAATGTGTAATACATATGTGCCATCAACATCAGCAACAAAATAAAAAACAAATCAACTTTCATGAATAGTTTTTCAGTGAATCAAGGACACGCTCACTTGTCCTGGCAGGGCTGGCATGGTGGGAACGGCCAAGGTGCCAAACACCATGTACACTTCAAATTTATCTTCCGCGCAGAGGCCATTGCTCACATGGCCTCCCAAGACCCTGAGTCTCCTGACAGGCTCTCCTGAAGCAGACCACGCCAGAAACATGTCACTCATTCACATACACACCCACTTTTCTAATTCTTTATAAACCCCTTGATATTTATCCTGAGAACATCTGTGAGCACTGCCAGTCAACTCGTGAACGTGCTACCTGTGAACATCTGTGGGCACTGGAAGTCAACTCTCGATCCCACTACCCGTTCTTCTGCTACTAACTACCATTGCTTGCTGAATCTAATTGTTTGGTAGTCAAGGTAAGGGCAAGTCACCTAATCATCTCTTTCTGATCTCAAAACAATTTCTATCTATTTCAAACCAATGTACCCAGTAGTGTAATGTTCATTCATCTCATTGACTTTACCATTGTCTACTGTTTAAAGTGTTCTGATCTCGATGAATAGCAAATTTCATCAGTGTCAATTGTGATAGAATTGCATCTTTCTCGGACCATGTCTATAAGCATGTTTCCTTCTGATGCATGAAAGTACATTCAATGGACGTGTAACACGTTACGATTTCCGTCACATCAATCAATTCTGTATGAAAGTTATCCCAGTGTTTATTCGAATACGCTTCACAGGTTTTGCTTCTTTGACCAAAACAAACATTGCATAGAAAACTTTGATATAATTCCATCAATCTCACGCATTCAGTAGAATTTTTGGTTGTAGGTGAAAGGATGGAAAAAACAGATCGAATGTCCTTTTTTTCAAAACCTAAAGGATGGAAAAAAACGGTCGAATTTTAAAAAATTTTTAGGGGCGGTTCCCTCCAACCCCCCGTTTTCTTTTTAAAAACAAACTAAAACAATATATAAATAAATAAATAAAAAAGCATTCAACCCTTTTTTTTCAGTCCGTTTGGTGTCGAAAAAAAGGCATTCGATCCTTTTGTTTTAGATGCTTTGGCTGGACACCAAATTATTTTGTAATTATGTTTACTTTTTTTGTACAGATTTTTCAAAAATGACTGCTTGTATGGTTTTCGGTTGCCATTCTAAGAGCCATGACAAGAGTAAGGGCACAATAATGCCTACATTCCCGAGGGATATTGATTTAATAAGATAATGGGTTTGACATTGTGGATTTGCAGTGGACAAGCTTGAAAGTAGGGCCCAGGATGTCTTGGGAGACTTGAGGGCCAAACGATTATGCATCTGCAGCCTGCACTTTACCCCGGATATGTATGACCAATGGCAGTACATAAAAAAGCATAGACTCAGAACATCGCAATAAATTGCTTCCAAATGCAATTCCAACTCTGTTCATGCACATGCTGCCTCAGGTGAGTCCTGGATGATGAATTAGCTGTGGGCAGTGGGCAGTGGGGTACTGAACAGGTAACTACATGAACGGATTGGTGCTTTCGGTGTAAATGTGTTGTACTAAAGTTTGCATATTTACCAGATTGCATTACCTTTTTAACTATACCACATTTTACTACACATCTGTCCCTGGTTTATGGAGCATGATAGAAAGTAATTATGACCATAGAAAACAATGCCATAGTGCCCTTCAAAAGAAGCATAATGTTTTCGTAATCGGTTGCTTGACATGTCCTTTTTTTTAGGAGAGCGTACTGATGGAAGCACAGACCGTCACAAGAGATGACACCACCGACACTTGAGTATATTAACGGTGAACCCTACAGATTTGCGTAAGTTCATATTATCGAGAGTTGGATCTTCCCACATATATAATGCAAATCTAATTTTCCCTTTTACCACTTTGTGAAAATGCACTGAAAATTAAGGAGCAAGATTCTGCATAGGTAATTTTATTTCATTTTTAAATTACGAGAATGTATTATGCTTGGAGTTTAAAATGATATGAAATTGTTTATGTATCCTGTCTGTTGTTTACACTATGTGTCATTAATGGGTTTCTTTTTATATGTTTTATTGTCTGCATCCTGTTGTCTCTTCCATTTCACTGTTTTCATCCATACAAAAACAAGTACTGTGTTACAGGGGGATGCTGGTACTGTGACTGCAATTACATCATCCTTTGGAGCTGGTCCAGAGTATGAGGTATGCGTACTGACAGTCCCCTTGAATGAAACAAAGTAAATCCTACATAGGATACTACTAGACAGTGACATTCACATAAACGTGCAGTGTTTCAAACTTTTATCATTACAGTTCTAACGTTAACATTTCTACCCTAATGCAGGATACATTGCAAAATGTTTGAGAGCAAAATTACAATCAGTATGTTTTGCATGGTGATCTCATTGAGTACACTTGTCATCAATCTGGGGAAATTAGAAATGTATATTTTGACTAATTGACATAAATAGTTTATGAGGGTATGTATGTAAGCGATGTGTGCGATAAAAGATCTTAATTTAAAATATGTTTGACTTTTGTTTTTTTAATGAATATTATATTCAAGGAATGTATACAAGGTCGGGAATTAGAAGAGGAGGCACATGGATCAGAGGTGGTGGACCAGCTTGCTGGTGCGGTTGTTACAGAGAAGACCATGGTTTCACAGAAAATCAAGAAAACAAGGGTAACTAACAAACAATTGCGTTTACTAAAAGTGTTTTGGGCTGGTGTTGTCTTCATAACATGTTTTTTTAATCTAAAGTGCTATCTACTGTATGTTTGATTTACATTAACATGTTTTTACAACTCATCTCCTAGAGGCCGAGAAGGAAAAGCAGTATAAAAACACAGACAAGAAATGAAACCAAAGTTGCTGCTTGACAAACAGATTTCACCATCGAGCAACTACTATTTGAGGTGCATCGTGGTCCAGTCAATAAGCAGACTTGAGATGCTTATGCCCAATGGCCAGAAAATGAATTGAATGTGATCGGTGAAGCAAGCATAGTGGTGTTGGACCATTGCTACAATGTGAGAACTCGACAAGATGAAGATGAAATGGAATATAATGAAAATAATTTTGAATTACCCCCTGACCACTTGACACAATCTACATCAGCAAAAAAAGGTCCACCCAATAAATAATCGATGCTGATGGTTTCTCCAATTCGTGTGAAAATAACACAAGCTGATCTAACAGAGACTGAAGCCTCAACCCAATTGACCGAGGAACTTGGCAAAGATCTCAACAACAGTTGTTCTACTTCAGGCGATTTCTCCACCACAGTTAAGTCACAAACCACAATCATGCAGGGCGAATGGCTAATAAAGAAGCATAAATACATTGTATTAAGCAGCTGCCTCGAAGAGATTATACTGATGCTGAAATGTGTCCATCCATTGAGGGGGAAAATGTGTGGGGAGCCATTTGTGATTGTGACTCATCTGTTACAAGGCACTAACCTGAAAATACAAGCCACCTGTGCCCACCTTCATGATACATTTTTATGGTCTGCTCAACCGATGCTGGGCAAAGTGCCAGCAGGAAATCTACTGTGTTCAGCAGCTTTACTTTCCAGTGGTTTGACTTTTAGTAAGTTGTCCAGTTTCTGCCAATTTGTGGTACACACCACTTTCAGGACATGGAAACTAAAATAATTGTGAGTTCGGAGGTCGTGCAGGTGCCCCAAAGTAAATCCTCAGTGGCCATGGAGAAACTTGGTTTCATAAAATCCCTCGAACATCTTCCATCAATGGGAATGCAAATAGACCTCATAGCCACTGACAGACATGTTTCAACAGCAAAGCTCATGCGAGAGCAGTTTCCAAACATTCGCCATCAATTTGATTTATGGCACATTGCCAAATCAATAAATAAAAAAATCACAGCTGTTGGTAAAAAAAAAGGGTTCTGAAAATATGTCACAGTAGTCCCAGCCTTTCTGCAACCATCTTTCGTGGAGCTCCAAAAGTTGTGATGGGTCTGTGGAAATTCTACTGGAAAAATGGCGCTCATTGATGCACCAGTGTTCCAACGTCCATATATGGAGAGAAAACCAACATGTTACCAATGTGCACATGCACCTTTTTCGGAGGAACAGGAACGCAAGATGAAGTGGTTGGTTCCATCTTCACCTCCACACAAAGCTCTTCAGAAGATTGTGTTTCTTAAAACTCTTTCAAGAGACTTGAAGGACTTACAAAGTTCTGTCACCGGAGATTTGGCGGTGTTACACAACATGTGCCTAAAGTACAGGCCCAAGAGGTTGCATTTCGGTATAGACGGTATGCAATATCAAACATTACTAGCCGTATTAGCGCATAACGAGAATCTAGGCTGAGAACAATTGAGAACTGCAGGAAACTTTGGAATGCTTTGTTACACAATGGCATTTCCAAACAGAGCAAAAAATGGGTTGCTAAGCCGATATACCAGGAAATGGAATTAGATTTTGTGAAAGATCTCACTTTGACTGTGTTGGCCATGCATACTCATGGAATCAATCCTGATTTTGTTCCTAGGGCACATATATTGCCACAAAACATTGCAAGCGAGCCCTGTACACCAAAAGCGGACTTCGTTGAACATTTGACTTCCCGGTATAAATGATTAGCAGCGGTGTGTTTGTTGCACAATGTTTGTACATTGCACATGACCAATGGAAATCTATTTAACTTGAATTTCAAAGCTATTAAAAGTATTACCAAGTATTACGCGTCTAAATTGTCTTTTCAAATGTATCAATTATATGGTAGGTGAATTGGAGGTGGTGCGGTGGTAGGGTCCGGTGGCCAGATGCGTCCAAAGGGAATAGGGGACATGGGTTCAGGCGACCACAGTTTGGCAGGGAGGGGGTGGAGATGGCATGAGTTGGTCAACAGAGATGGATGGGGCACTAACACTGGAGCAGGCCTTGGTCTCACATTCTTGGATGAGCATATTTTGTCATAGCTCACTACTTGCAAAAAGGAATAGCTGCATTTCTGTGAGAACACGAGACGTGCTGAGCTGACAGAGGACAAAGATGGTGGGGGCTGGCTGTGCGCGGCACTGGAAGAGGGAGGGTGAACATTTTGCAAGATGGGCAGAGGGCCTAGAAAAAGTTGGCATTTGGAAGGACACAAAATGGAGTTATATATCTGTATACACATAAGCACAGCATTAATACACTGATATGAAACATGGGTGATGCAAATAGGTACAGGAGGGGTGGAGATGTCTCCCACCTTAGCTTATACGTCATTTGCGTGGTATGAGAATGGTGCAGGGGGGGGCGGGATAACCCCCCTCACACAACATTTGTTAGTGCACAGGAAGTTCAGTGGAGATGGAAGGGCACTCAGATTTATGGTTTGTCAGTGTCTCACGTTATCCACAAAGGACTTTCCTCTGCGAAAATAGGGCGCATGCAGATGTGACAATGGGGAGGGCTCTAACTGGAACTGTTGCCCTAAAATAAGTAAATATCTATCGATATAGATGAGCAAAAAGTATTCACAATAGCGCGGCAATTAGTTTATTTTTCAAACATATTTTGAATGCCACGTTGGACAGCAGGGCTAATCGCTCCCATGGAGTAAAGGTCACTCACTGCGTTTGATGTTACTTGTGGGCTGTTCACACCGAGGCTTCCTGTACGGTATGTTTTTGCTTTGTGGCTTTCATTCAACAAAACGAAATTTAGCATATGCTGTCCCAAGAAGGCTCAATTGTTTTTCGTCCTTGGAAGAAAGGGAGGATTCGCTATGGATTGACGGACGGGAGGTGAGTAATACCCACAAACATATACGGGTCACCATTTTAAAACTGGACAAAGGAACATGTCATTTCATTTCATGAAAACCGTTGAACTGAGCGGACACTCTGCATTACGCCAAGAGAATGGAAATACCAAATGTAATGTAAGTGTTACTGAAGTTGGGACATATTGGTTGGGAAATAGTGTGACGACACACAAACACGACCTGTACATATTTGTCTTTGTCCCAGACACATGGGCAGTCCAGAAACAAAATGCATAGAGAACAGGTATGGCATAGCTCTGAACCTTTCATGGCCCCTGGGCGGGTGGAAACACCCGATTTTGTATTTGACGGTTGAACGCCCATTGGTTTCCATGGGCATGTAGGGAGCTTGGCGGTTGAGAGAGCTGCCAAAGTGGTGGGTGAAACCCGCCAAAAGCGTGTGAGTTGAGAGGTATGCGTATGGGTTCCCCCAGGTTCCACCAACGACAAGTTTGTTGGTAATATTTCATTACAATGCCGTCTGTGTTGTTCAAATTCTTCCGTCAACTTCCACATCCGAATCCCATTGCGAGATAAACATACTCCACAGCACTAACCTCTCAAGCACGTAGTACACTCCAACCTTCCACAATGTTTTCTCTGTGTTTCCATTGTTTCTGGTTTGTGTTCATTATTATGTTTCACCTGGTGCTGAATTAAAGGGTACATGGATACATTTGAATAAAGAACTGCTACTGAAATATATTTCTGTTATGTTTTCTACACAGCTACATCCTCCATTTCTGCGAATGTCATTGTTTCCAGATACCCAGTGACGGGTTATTCAACAGGCAGTGGCAGATGAACCTAAATGCTGGATCGCAATTACTCTTTTGTGGGACAATCGCTCGGGACCTGACACCATTTACGGTGGTCTAGCAAGAATCTGATGCAGAAGCCTTGCGATTCAATGTGCGTCCAATGCGCTTCTTCTACCTAAAAGAACACTGTGTACCTCACGATAAAGATTTGATATTCAAACGGAACGAAATTAAAAATGTGTTTGAAAATGGAAATTGCCGTATGTTCTGGGAGCGTTTAATGTGAAATAAAAGCACATTATAAATACCACAGTATTGGCGTTTCCTTTAAAAATTGTGTTTTCTGTTCCGATTTGGGATGCGCTGTGCTGTGCGAGGATGTGTGTGTTGTTATTCTGGGTTCTGCATCAAAGACATAGGTGATGACTCGGCGCGTTTGACTATGCTACACATTAACGTCATGAAAATAGGTGGAGAATATCGCTAGGAATAGTGATGTCAGCTTCAGGGGCGGGGTATATGATTTAGTGCCGCGAGGGCAGTTCACCTTAGGGCGATGTAGCAACGGATAAGATTAGCACAAGATGGCCATGCCCCGCTGCCTGATTTCGCATGTGTAAAAGTGAGGAAAACTAAGGTAACATGCATAGGAATTCTTTTTTTTTATCGATCAACGTATGCTTATAACGACTTGCCCGATCGATAGGGACAATTACATTTTTGAGCGTACTATTCCTTTAAATGCTAGCTCACCAATGTTTTTCTCAGTATCAACATTATAGACTTTGAAATCTTTTTCCATCATTATTTTCAGCCTTGATCGGCAATGGTGGCAGCATATTGTACTTCACAGGGATCATTGGCATATATCTTTTGAGTCTCACCGACAAATTCCAACACTATTTCGTACCCGATTGATCTCTGATACAAAAGGAAGCACGGCAATCTGTGGCGCTGTTTATCATTTCACTACTAGATGTCTCCTTGCCATTCAGAACCAGGGTTGGTCGCGTAGCTTATCTGGTGGCTGGAAATCCGGGTGAGAGCGGTCAGTGTCCCCTTGCATTCTACTAGCCACCCAAGCCTCTTCGCTGTGTGCGGCCATCTTTTTTTCCGTTGCCCCAGGCTCATTCTCTGCACCTGCTCACCCCAAAGTCACTCCAACATCCCTGTGCCTCTCCCTACCACTTACCTGCAGGGCTAGATGAAATCTGTCTGCTCCTTTCCATCTGCACTGGGCCGCTGCAATAGAGATATACAGACCTTGGGTGTAAATAGCTATCATTCCTTTGCCAGTAGCTGATTACTGTCTTGATCCCGGAAAGCAGTGTAGCTGTCCTTCTGCTGCAGGGTAAAGGTGACATAGAACTAAAAGGAGGATGTGTCGCTGGGTGCACCATTTTGGGTGATTAGTCTCCAGAATCTCCCCTCCAGATCACGGCCGTTGAGAAAGGATCTTTAGTGTGGGGGAGTCAGGTGGCTGTCAGTGATATCCCCAGGGTGAAATATACAAACAGCGGTGTGGTTACAACACCAGGGCTAGAGCCATTAAAAGATGTGCAATCACATAGTGGTGGTTGCAGACCAGGCGTAGTCTTGAGTGTTCTAGCCGGTATGCCAGAAATGGAGCTGTGCTGAGCTGTTGTTGCCAGATAGCATGATGGGCAGATTAATGCACATCATACTACTGCAGAGAAGGTGAAAAGGGGGTGCTCCCTTTCTAGGAGGCAAAGGTCTTTGCTGATATTCCCTAATTTATGGTCTGAACTTACTTAGGTAGATGAACTGCAGGCGCGGGAGCTCAGATTCTGTATGTCAAAATAACAGGCTCTCGCAACACAGAGAGCATCTGTTGATCAGATACTGCTCAAGCAATCGTTCATTGACTTTGTGCGTGTGTCCTGGAAGGGAAGTTACTCCACTTCCGGTCACACTCAACATATATCCCAGTCTGGCACCATCATTCGGTACAGGAACCAGATCCTGTGCTGCCTCTTAGGTTTCAGTCCTTCCCTGGATTTGTTCTTCATGGAGCAGAGGGGATATCTGAAATCCTAATCCCGTTTATATGTTGTGGTTATCCCAGGAACGGTTTTCTAAACGGCCATAAATGCACTTAGAAGTGGACTTTGTGACATAGATGTCTTTTCCACCGCATATGCGTTCAGGCGCCTGCCCTTACAAGTAACCTTGCTGGGCGCATGATTGAGAATCGGTCTGCACCAAATTTAATATATTGGAGACCAGGATTAGAGCCTGGTGAACCCATCATCAACTTGGTGGCCCCACAATGGACAAGTCATAGCTTTCAATCTGCTCCACCAGTATTATATTTAATGAACTCAGTAAACAGTACATTTAACACCTGAGTTATTTAGTTATTACTTTTGTTTTTAATTTTTCCTCTGCTATTATTTCCTGCAGTAATCTTCATTGTTAATAATGTAGTTTATTTTCTTGTTTTTCTAACATGCTTTACTGAGTAACGCCATTATTGTACTGTCTCGATTGGGCCAAAAAATGCTGTAACTTCCCCAGAAACCACTCGCAGAGACAGTCATGCTGACAGTGGAGGTACAGGTAGGTCAGGAGGGTCTGCATTGTGTGTTTTGGGGCCGTGCTGCAGTTAAGACTCTCACAGCTACATTTCTTTGTTCCCATTAGAAGACTACATGGCCATGACGTCCGGTTCTTGTCTTGGAATATCCACTCTTTATACCATGATACAAGCACATACCCCATCCCTGAATACCGTTAAGGCAACATGGGAGTTGGACATGGATGTAACGATCACAGAGGAGAAGTGGTCCAAATACTGCCAATTGACCAAAGCTGTATCGTTGAAAACGCTGGCCTCCGCCTGATCAAATTTAAGATACTAAACAAATTACACTATACACTGGCCAGGATGGCCAAAATCACTGTGAACTGTTCTGGGGAATGCCAAAAATGTGGAGAACCGCAGGCAGGCTCGTTTCATATGTATTGGTCCTGCCCTGTGGTGGCGAGATTCTTGGAAGGAGTGGCAAACATTGTTGAGGAGATCACTCAAATTCTGGCATCACTTGCCCCGCAAAAGTATCTGTTTGGGGATATTGGGAAGGTATCAGAAACCACCAGAAGGTTATTTAATGTGTTTTGTGTAATAGCCAAACGGTGTATATTGCAAAGCTGGAAAACCCCTCTGCACCACAGATGGAACATTTCCTCCTGGAACTGTCATTCGTTAATGAATGCGAGGAACAATATGTGATGACACTGCCTAAAACAAGTCACCCCAAAGACCTTTTGGCTCCATTGAGGATGTACCTATGTGATATGGCATCAGACGATGAGGCCTCTCCTAGGCCTACGCCATAAATATGTGAAACCTAATTGTGCTGTGTTCCATCGTTATGTGTTGTGTGTGGTAGTCATGACCATCAATAAATAAAAGTTTTTAAAAAAGAAGACTACATGGCCAGGTCATTGGCGTTTCTTGCACACAACACACCCATCCTGACCTTGCAAAGGTGTCTGGAAAGGCATGCATACTGTACACAGAAACATGCTGGTCTTCTTGATGATCCCCTCTTTCCCTCCCGACGGCACTAGCTTCCCCTAAATCACTGGTGAGCTGGGGCTATAAATGGCACTAGTTCACAACACGCCTTCCCTGGGACCCTGAGGAGTGTTTGAAATGTTCTTCACAGCAAAAGTGCATCCAGGCACCTGTGATTCCCTGTAACATCAGAAGGTGTGCGGCTGAGCACATGCCTGGTCTACCTTTTAAGATTTTGTGCCAGTGTATGAGGCTGGTGAATTTCCTCTGATCTCAGTGACGCCTCAATCAACTGGGTCCAAGGTTTCAGTCCACTCCACCAATGGTATTTTCAAATGTGTTCAGTAAATAGTTAATTTGAAACTATTTATTTATTTGTTTTGATTGTGTTTTTCTTTTGACAAGATGCAGTACTGTATAGTGTTAAACACTTTGCTGTTTTGTCAATGGAATCACAAAAGAAATTCTGTTCTTTAAGCACCACTGGGCATATTGTATTTCTATATTTTGTATTGTTTTATTTTTATATATTCTTTTAATGTATCCCCTACTTTTTTAGGTATCCAGTGATAATGTTACCAAGAAAATGGCTGCCAGGTGGCGACATTTCCCTAAAAATGCACCCTCCAGACAATCAAACACTTTCCCCAAATTATCTAGTATTGGAGGTAATCATATATAACAATGCACTTCCTAGAATATTTGGGGAAATAATTTTAGGGGTCCGGAGAAAAAAGTCACCTACCTGGTGACTTTTTCATGGTGACATTATCAGATGGAACCCTTTTTTGAGTGTTGAAAAGGCATTCCACCATATACACTGAAACAATCTGAACATCTCTTATCAACTCCACTCCCCTCTCCCACATATCACCAGATTTTCCAAACTCTCACGCAGTTGAGCTGAAGCAGTCTTCCTCTCACTCCCCTTTCCTCTCCCAATCCTTTCACACTTGACCAAGTCCCAAGTAGCCAGCTGGGAGCACACCTTAGGCTCCCATTGCCCGCTCAGTATGTGTGCAGTAGTATTCAGGCCACCCATACAGGGAACTCTGGGCTACGTCATACTCCAGGCAGATTTTCCATTGCGCGCCTTTTAACTGAGATCGTCTGTTGGAGAGCAGTGGTTTTATTTTAAAAATGCAGTTTTTTATGTGAATACTTCAGGGAGATAGCAATATTTGTTTACTTGTACCGCTGAAATCTTAGACTGATTTGCATGGTTGGCAATTGGCAATGGCTGACAGGACCACCTTCTGAGCCACACCCCTTATCATGCCTCTCTCAAGTCAACATCAGGGCTTTGCACCCTTCACTGGCCACCTAAGTAGTGATCGGAATTTTCCTGTGAGACAGGTTGACAACTCTCCCCTGGCAAATTCAACAGCCTCCCGCTCACAAATACCTAACACTGTTATCAGCAACACTCTTCATTATCAGTGGTTCTTTGAAATAAGCATTGCCTCAGACAAGATCCAAATGAGTGTTAATGTTTTAAACACAACAAATCTCTGAAGTTGTTAATTATTATTAAAACAGCAACATGTGTGTTTCCACAGATGGAAAAAATGCCTGAAATGAAGTAGCACTTTTTGCATTTATTTTTTGCCAAATCCCTCCATTCAAGAAATGTTTGTTTGGCAGAAAGTGTGTGTGTGTCCGTCCATCCGTGTGTCTGTCTGTGTGTCCGTTTTGTTCCATGGAAGATTGTCTGTGCATACTTCAACTGAGATGAAGGGCTGAAGGCCTCGCTGCCCAAATCAGGCATCCACCTACAAGAGGGGGAGTGTGCAGTGCATGGAAAGGGTGGTGTATGGTGATCAGATTGAATTAACAAGGCAGAGGTGATGGAAAGGAAAGATCAGTAGCTTGATGACGCCACACTCACCCTTTCACTTCATGGTATCCCTCTTTATCTCTGCATTTGCAGCATTTTGTACAATAGATGTTGAATAGAAGGTGCATACCCTTCTATTTTTAGGGAATGATCAATTGGGATTCACATGTCTGGCTCTTGTTCAGGTGACTGCGGTATACACTTTTCCTTTTTCAATCCATGGCAAAGGCAGTTTTCCCTGTGGGGAAGGAGAGAGTGAATGAAAGGTGAAGAGCATAGCAGGTGGAAGGTCAGAAGGGCCAGGCTGTTGGAAGTTGAGGAAGGAGCAAATGAAAGGGGATAGTGGACGATTTTAGAAGGGGAAGAAGAGGGTGTACTTTTTGTAACGGAAACTGAAGAGACTGTGATATTGGAAAGGGGTAAATGGATCAAAGGGGAGAACAGTTTTTCTAAATTCCTACTTAAACAAATTGAGTGGTCCTGGGCATGTCTGCAAAATATGGTGAGGAGACGAAGCTATTTCAGTTAGACACAGAACCCAAAATACACAAATCTTAACATTTGTCCATAAAGTTCAGCACTATCGCACTGAATGCCATTACATCTGCCAGCCATTGTGGCACCTCCATGACTCCCCCACTGGGGCCCTCTGCCCATCTAGCCCACAAGGACAATTATTACCTTAAACTTTGTACGCAAGACCATATTGTTACCTGAAAAAGAGCCTAGCACCTGCAGGCTTGCCCACCTCCCACACGCCAGGATACATTTTAATGGCCTGTGCAGGCAAAGCATTATCTGTGCAAGAAACAATGTCCAAAGTGAAAATGATACTAAATTACATGTTTGTTTTTATTTTGGCAAATGGTGCAAGCTAGAAAAACATCATCAGCTTCAAATAGCTTATTGAATACTTGTTGCTGTTCCATTTGTTCCAATGTTCACTGGCAGAACTTTTTTTAATATAGGCTATTGTCTTTCATTTAATGTCCTGTTTATGTACTTGAAAATACAACTTCAAAATGGCATCAATTAGCTCTACCTTATTCATGGATTTATGAAACCTCTTTAAGTGTCCATAGAGATATGCCTAAATCCTTTCAAATGGATATACGTCTAGCGACTCTGTTGGAGGTGAGCCCAAAAAAATAAACTCTGTCTCCCAATAAATACAATAGCAGAGGAATGTTTTTATCTTTGTCTTGTATTATCCTTATTTTTCAGGGGTTCTAATAATAAAATCTTTGTACTTGTGAATCTAGACCCTGCAATGTGCTTCTTGAAAGAGGCTGTGTGTATTATGCCCTGATAGATTACCATGGCACCTGAGTCATTCTTGGGGATGCCCCCAGATGAACATGGACTTTTACTGGATGCAACAGCAATGGTTTACCATACATATGCCATCGCTTACGAAATGCTGTTTTGTTGAAATTGATATTGAACCACTACACACAGCTGAAAACACTTTTGCAAGCCCACTCATCCCAGGGCAATAACCTACCTCACGTTGCAGTCATCCATTACCAACCAAGACACTGTTGATCATGGTAGACAACCCTCTCTGTAACTTTGATCCTGTGACAAGAGGATAGCAGAGATTTGAGTAAGGTTATGGTTTGCCTGTCATCAGGGTGGCAGTGATCTCACACAGGTGGATAAAGCTAGATTAACAAATGTTCATGTTCAGAGGAATGTAAACTTTCTTTTTAGATGTTAAGAGGGCCACAAGGAGAACTGAATCTGTCTATTCACTTGCAATGTGGTGAATGATGTTTTGGTGGAAGAAAGCACAAATCAGGAATCGACCCTCCTACTGTAAATAGGGATGGTCAGAATGTACCCCTATCTCCTACAGTATACAGTACAACACTTCACAGTTGCTATAGCATAACAACAACACTTAGTCATCCTTATTATTTATTATTGCCTTTCTTGGATGCACTTTCCTGCTCGTATGGTAGCAGATGGCAGACTGCATGATGTCGTTTCTGAGAATAACAAACCATTGCTGGATTTCCATAATGAAATTCCAGCCAAAAGGTTCTCTTAGCTTGACACTCATCTCCGAACTGTAGATTTTAGGCATTGCAGGTACAGCAGATGTTATACCTGTGCAGTTGTTTCAAAAGCAGGTCCTATAACTGGGGAAGGATGGGAGGAGTGAGTGTGTTGTACACAAGGTGTGTATAAATCTGCAGTCAATTGTTTCATAGGGTACCATATTAAGTATTTAAAAAAAAATCTTGTTTGTGTTTGGTTTAGAAAAGAAACCTTTACAATTCAGAGCAAGAGGCAAGATAAAAACACTTTAGACAAACCATTTCCCATTAAAATGCATTCCAAAACACCTTAAGAACATTTCTCATAGATTTAAACAGCTCCTAATTAAACAAATACAACAGAAACAAAAAATAAAAGTGCCCTTCAACCCCAGCACACTAGATCATAAAACATCAATTTGCAAATTCAAAGATATCAAAACCCTTGCGCCACTCAACTTTTGCCGATAAAACAAAGCAATGTATCCTGTGATTCAGGCATTTTCTTGTTAATTCCCCAGGTTCAGTGCTTTAATTAAACCAGTCACTGCCACTCCCACTGAAATCAATTCTGGGTTTAAACACTTTTTGCGCATATTATCCAGGTCGGCCCATTCAATATGCCTCACCATCGTTCTAAAATACATTATTCTGAGAATAGAAATTGCAGAACACTCCAATAATAGATGTTTGCTAGTTTCTGTTAGAGGTATTTTGGCGGTAGTTTTGGTTGGTGGTATTTTTGGTGTTACGTGGTATAGTAGTGAGCCTAACTTCAGAGTTCCACCTAATAATTGTTCTTATACCGGGGTCACTAATGGTAAGCATTACACTCTAAATGATGAATTTATGCCCTTGCAGTATTTTATTTACAATACCACATAATGCCCTTTTGGCTTGCACCTCAAAATACATTTACCATGTACATGAAATACTATCATTCACTCAGAGCCACAGAGAACAACTCACTTCACAGTGATCAGTTTGTTTTATTTTTTTACCACATGTGACCTGAACAATGCATAAGTACACTGAGGCTATTTCACCTTTTTCTGGATTCTTTATCAGAAGTAAAAAATATGCAAAATACAGAACGGCATGTGCAATGCACGCTATCCACATGACATTTTAAAACTTTGTTTCAAAGATGAAAAGGGAGCATAATAAGCACAACTCGTTTGCAGTTACTTTCCCTGCGATGAAGGATGGGCTTCAAAATGCTTTTCGGTATAAAACCATACCTTTCCTGCAATGGGTTTCAAAACATTCTATTTGCGACAATGCCTAGAGTTCTGCCAAAATAAACCTTGACCTTCGCAACTAATCTTGGGTATAAGCTTCTGTCACATCTGAATTTTATCGCATTAATGGAGAAACATGAATACGGCTGTCTACGTTTAAAATATACTGTGCAGCACCTAAAAAAAATTACCCAACCTGCACTATCTGATAACAAATCATTCATTTGTACCTTAATTAACTTAACTCACCAATAAAACTAGTTGATTAAGCGTGTCACCTAGCTGCCAACGACTCCCGTCTAGTTGCCTGACAGAAGAATTATTTATCTGGTTCACTCCCTTTGTGCTTAGAAAGAGCCCACAAAGTTCTCTGCCAGCCTTTCTGCCACACGCCTCTCTCAGGGTCAGTCAAAGATTAAGAGTGCCTGAGACTGCAAACCCTTCTGACACAACTGCCAGTGCAGGAGCCTGAGAGAGCACCAGCCCTCCTGCCAGCCTTTCTAAGTTCTCCATAAGCTTGCCCATGTACATAAGTTGCACCTAGATGAAATGTTAGCATGCCAGCCTTTTTCTGTGATGTAACGTGTCAGTCAGAAACGCCTCCCTTCATTCTTAGAAGGCATGTGTTTTGCACATCCATAGTATTGACATCTACTAGATTCAGCCTGAGTCTCGCACATGAGTCTCACACTCTTGCTCACTACAGGAATCAATCTTGTATCCTTATTGAAATGTGGATCCCCAGCTAAAATATGGAGTCACCATTGAAATTCGGAGTCACTGTTGAAATTCAGAGTCACCTCTCCCTACACTTTTACAGCATTCTCATCTTTACAAAATCTACACCAAGTACAGTTATTAACGATTGGAGCTTAAACATCAACTACTGACAATCTCCATCTTGGATAGGCTGTAATCGCCCATGGGAAAAATAGTGAGCACCTTGCAAGGCCAACATCTCTGTATCAGTGGGGTGCCCTCGCCCTATAGCAACCCAACCCAAAATTTTTATGAAATACATTTTAAAAAGATAGCCTGAACAGTAGCTCACATTTTAACAAAGGGAGAGCATTAGCATATTCAGAAGTGTAATGTGCAAATTAACTGGTAAGGGAGTTGCTGTGACCCAAACCCCTAATTCAATATTCAAAGTAAAGAAATTAAAAAAGGCAGACCAAAACAGTAGTGCACATTTCAATAAGGAAGCCAGATTTGTTTTAAATTCTGTAGTAATTAAAATGTGTCATTGTTAGCGGAGCGGGAATTAAAAGGAGTTTGCTATCCAGGCACTTCATCCCATGGAATGTTATCACAATTTATGCTAGGAAATCCGATTAATGGAAGAACAACCTATATCAAGTGAGTGCACAGAACACTTCGGCCACACATTTGTGAGACCCCAAACTATATTGTGTATGATATTAGAGTGCTAAGAAGAAGTGTAATGTGCCAAGCAAGAAGTAATCAAGTTGCTGTGACACCAAACTAAAATAAATCCAGCGCACATTTTAATAAATGTGTTTATTTTTTATTGTATAAGTCTGCAATAAAATAAAATGTGACTTCTTGCAGAGAAGGAACTAAAATAGGGACATTGAATGTAAAGGGGTTCTTAACTTTGCTTTTTGATCCATGAAAGGCTTATTTCCAATTATTAAGAGTTGTTTCAGGATGTGTCCTATCCCATTTGCTGTCAAGCTGTGAATCTAAAAGACTACATGTTGCTCAGACAATACATAAGCTTGACCCCATCGTGCCTACCACATGTATGTGTCTTTGATCAGTTAACAAGTTACTACAAGGAAAAAAACAAAAGGCCAATTCAAAAAAGCATTGGAGGAGGCAGAAGTCAAACACAGCTCCCACGAGTACTCCTTATTTGTATGGAATGTCAAAATCACTATGCTACCAATGCTATCAGCTTGAAAGCCACAGAAACGCACACAAGCGTTAACACATCTCATGCATAACTATGATATGGCATTTATAGCGCGCCTATACACAAGTGTTTGAAGGCACGACGAGGTAAGGGAGGGAGAACAGAGGGAAGACAGACAACGATCGTACTAGGCCAGGTGTCATTCAGATCACGCAAGTGCATGGGAAGGGTGAATGTGCGGGGCAGGGGACAGTGCAGTAAATGGGATCGATAGAATAAATAAACAATAAGTAAAAGTACGGCCAGATGGTGGCAAGTGCAAGGGTAAGTGCAGACATCAGTTGTCAAGTGCTGGTAGGGGGACTGTAGGGATACAGAAACAGTCCCCAAGTGCGGGGGTTGCCGGGAAGGCAGTGCAGGTGTGCGACTGGCGGGCGAGGGGACCTGGGCCCGAGATCAGAGGGTGGCCAGGTAACCACTCCAGTTTCAGTTTCAGCCAGGCAATTCAGCAGAGGAGAGGAGGAGTGAAAGCAGAAGCAAAGAGAAAGGTTTTGAGGTGCTTCCGGAACCGGAGATGGTTCTCCTCAAGTTTCAGGGAGGCTGTTCCAGAGGGAGACTCCAGCCGAAGAAAGAGATCTACCACCAACTCGCTGCTTGGAGAACCGACTGACCCTGAGGGAGTTGAAGGCAGATCAGCGAAGAGCTCCAGAAGGAAGATATTTAGGAAGAGAGAGTTGAAGGTATTGAGGCCCTAGTCCCCAGAATGCCTTGTGGACAATGCAGAGGGTTTTGATGTTAATCCTCGCAGCCACTGGGAGCCAGTGCAGAGATTTCAGTCCTGGAGAGATACAATCCCCGGGCTTGAGGCCAAGGACAGGTCTTGCAGTCCTGTTCTGGATGAGTGGCAGAGGGCGGAGAGTAGAAGCAGACAGATTTAGAAAGAGGCTGTTGCAATAGTCCAGCCTAGAGAGAACCAGAGCTCTGGAGACAGTGAGCTTCTGGGGGAAGGAGAGGAAATGAAGAATACCTCTGAGGAGGTGCAGCTGGTGGTGTGACTTCTTAGAGATGTCAGAGTTGTGAGGAGAGAAGGAGAGTGTGGAGTCGAAGATGACCCCAAGGTTTTTAGCCTTGCAGGTAGGAGCAGGAAGAGGGCCAAGAGAGGCCGGCCAGGAGTGACTATGAGCTTGTCTTGACCAAAACCTTGCACTTGTACCACGCAGTTTCATTGAGTGCTACAAGGTATCGGCAGTAGAAATGCACATTATTTGCTTCCATCATCTACAAGCCTTGGCAGAACTGTTTAAAGTCAAAAGGTCAAGTATAGTAATACAAAAGAGAAACTTACAAACAGATTGAATCATTTACCACTAAAGTACCCCATTGTTCGACAAAACCGCACCACTGGCACTGTCCATTTTCCATCATCTGCTTCACTCCACACTCGGGGCGTTTCCATAGTTATTTATCAATTTTAAGCCTATCGTGTGCTCCTCCCTGGATTTCCTCGTAATGAAAGGCTGAATTGTTTAACTTCATGATGTCATGAAGCAGAAAAAGGCTTTTGCTGCCCTTTCTTCTACCCATACGATTTTGGTGATATGACAGCAGTGCTTGCACCGGCGAGTAAACTGACGGGCATGGACGGGTGTAGATGCAAATGAGAACCCGGTTTAGGTTTCTACATTATAAAGAAAATGACAAATGTCTCTTGAGCAATTGAACAATCACTAATGTGTTTCACCCTGTTTGGAGCTCTTATGATACAACTCTGTTTCATAAGAACGGATGATTGTGCTAATAAAATGCGCCTTAATCGTAAAGCAGAAGCACAGACTTTGTGAATACACATTCTTACTGAGAAATGCCACTCTCCTAGGTTTACAGATTGTAATAAAACCATTAAAATAATGTAATGATCTAAAATCTGAATTAGTCAGCAAAAGACTGACATTAGACAACGATGAGAAACAATTGCAAGTGCATTTCTACCCCAATCGAAGGCCCATCCTGATGGCAAACGAGACCTAACATCTCCATGCTTCCGCTAGATCTCTCTCTCTATGAGAAAACATCAAGCACAACAATCTTCCATTTGTAGGCAAACCAGACCTAACATCACTGTGATTCTTCTACTACATCCCTCTCTATAGAAAAACACATGAAGTAGATCAAACTTCCCATTGCAGGCAACACCGATCCCCACGCTTCTACTAGATCCCTCTGTATAGGAGAAAGCATTCAACAGAAAAATACTTCAGGCGCAGGTAACCCATACCTGATCTAGATCCCTCTCTATAAGAGAATGCATCCAGCAGGCCAATCTTCCGGTTGCAGGCCACCCCGACCTCACATCACTGTGCATTTTCTACTAGATCCCCCTCTGCAGGAGAAATAATGAAGAACAATCTTCCAGTTGCAGGAAACTCAGACCTGACATCAACATGCTTCTACTACATCCAGCTCTGTAGGAGAAAGCATCACGCAGACAAATCTTCCAGTTGCAGGCAACCCCGACCTGACATCACCATGCTTCTACTAGATACCCCTCTATACGAGAAAGCATCAAGCAGACAAATCTTCCAGTTGCAGGCAACCCCGACCTGACATCACCATGCTTCTACTAGATACCCCTCTATACGAGAAAGCATCAAGCAGACAAATCTTCCAGTTGCAGGCAACCCCGACCTGACATCACCATGCTTCTACTAGATACCCCTCTATACGAGAAAGCATCAAGCAGACAAATCTTCCAGTTGCAGGCAACCCCGACCTGACATCACCATGCTTCTACTAGATACCCCTCTATACGAGAAAGCATCAAGCAGACAAATCTACCAGTTGCAGGCAACCCCGACCTGACATCACTGTGCTTTTTCTACTAGATCCCCCTGTGCAGGAGAAATAAAAAAGCAGAACAATCTTCCAGTTGCAGGAACCTCAGCTGTCATCACCATGCTTCTACTACACCCCCCTCTATTGGAGAAAGCATCAAGCAGACAAATCTTCCAGTTTCAGGCAACCCCGACCTGACATCACCATGCTTCCACTAGATACTCCTCTATACGAGAAAGCATCAAGCAGACAAATCTTCCAGTTGCAGGCAACCCCGACCTGACATCACCATGCTTCTGCTACACCCCCCTCTACAGGAGAAAGCATCAAGCATGCAACCCAGACCTGAGATCATGATCCAGAGCATGCTTATTCTTTCTTAGGCTGCTTACAATGTGGAATAATAATATGCAGTAGGAGAACCAAATGCAGCTACAAGTCTGCAAAATTCAAATATAATCAATTAAAACATGCTTTTAAAAGTAAATATGTATTAACACCAAACCTTATTTGGAAAATAGTTCACAATTTATAACAATTTAAAATAATTAAGCAATTCATATTAAAATGCAAACAGCACATAATATATTTTATCATTTTGCTTTATGCTGTACAAAACATATAGTTTTTACTAATTAAAAACATTTAAAAGATCCAACATAAGTAAAACAAAATAAAAGTCAAATATATATTTTCTAATATTACTAACATTTGTCTACTTTTAGATACTTCCTCAACTTGTGGGGATTTGATTTATTGAGCATGTGTTAGGCGCCTATACAACAAAATGGTGTTTCCAGATGCCACAAAGCAAGAGGGGAGGGAACAGGGGAGTAAAATAATAATGGCAAAAGAAAACAAAAAATATACATTTGTGGTCCTACTAGGCCTTTGATGTGCAAAAGCAGTGAAGGAAGTGAAGGGGGGAAGGGAGGGAGCAAGGTATGGGCAAGTGCTGGTGAGGGCCCGGAAGGGAGGTGCTGAGGGGTGCCAGTGGAGAAGGCCGCTGGCTAAGTGCTAGGATGGAGGAATCTCAAGCGTGGGATGCACACCTGCCAGGAAGGGGGCCCACAAAGGCAGTGCAGGGGGGTGGGTGCTGGTGTCGACTGGGCAGGGCCCTGGTAACCTGTGAGATTCATGAAGGTCCAGGCCGCCAGTCTCAGTGGCACTGGGGTGATGAGCAGGGAAGGGAAAGAGATAAAGAGGTGGAGAAAAGCAGAGTTTTGAAAAGTTTCTGGAACTTGACGAGGTCCGGCTCAAGTCTGAGAGGGGAAGGGAGGCTGTTCAAAAGAGAGGTACCAGCCGAAGAGAGAGACCTGCCACCCACTCTCTGTTTGGAGAAGCGTTTGACAAGCAGAGTGTTGGGGTTGGAGGAGCAGAGGGCTCTGGCAGGGAGGTATTTAGGGAGAGAAAGTTGGAGATAGCGTAGTGCCAGGCCCCAAAAAGCCTTGTGGATGATGCAGAGGGTCTTGAATTTGTTCCTCGCATCCACAGGGAGCCAGTGGAGAGATGTTAGGGCAGAGAGATATGGTCCCTGGGCTTGAGTCCAAGGATAAGTCTTGCAGTCCTATTCTGCATTAGCTGAAGGGGGTACAGGGAGGAAAGGGAGAGATTGAGGAAGAGGCTGTTGCAATAGTCCAGCCTAGTGAGGACCAGAGCTCTGGAAACATTGTGATTCTGGGGAAAGGTGAGGAAAGGGAGAATGCCTCTGAGGTGAAACTGGAAGTGAGCCTTCTTGGAAAGGTCCAAGATGTGAGGGGTGAAGGAGAGAGAGGAGTTGAAGATGATCCAGATGTTTTTGGCCTCATGGGATGGTAATGCTAGAGGGCCCAAGGAAGGCGGCCAGAGGGAAGCAGGTCGCTGGTGTCCCAATAAGAAAGATCTCCATCCTACTGGCATTAAGACAGAGGTCATTGGCCACACACCATCACTGGATAGCGGAAAGACAGCCGGGGATGAGAGAGGAGGAAGAGGAGGTAGTACAGGGACGTTTGAAGAAAAGTTATGTGTCGTCAGCATAACACTGGAAATGAGGAAAGGCAATTGTCAGGTGAGCAAGAGGTGCAAGATAGATATTGAACGATTTGGGTTGGAAGACTGTAGCTGAAATGTTTGAGGGAGAAAATACTGAAAGGTATTTTTTTCCAAAACTAACTTTCAGTCTTCTCTCCCCTGAAAATTTCAGACGTTGCCATTGCCCCCAGGCCTCTACTTACCTATGGGTGCCACACCTCCTTGTGTGCCGCTGTCTCCAACATCCCTCTGCAATGGTGGTTCCCTTCACTTCCGTGCTTGGGGACTGGCACCGCAGGGTCCTTCTTTCTTTTCTACATTGGGAATGTCTCCTATGCGGGGGACACCCCTGCAACCACCGAATCTGAAAATGCCAAAAATGGGGAGCAGGGGACATGCCCAAAACCGCTGCTCCTCATGTTTGGTATTTTCCTAGTCGTACCAATGGTACAGGCCTTTTTCAGTCTTTTATACCATTCGTACGAATGGATACAGTCTTTTTGGACGTTTCCGATATATTGAATAGCCATGGCGATAGGACAGAGATATGGCAGACGACGCAGGTGGAGAGAGAAGTGGTGGAGGAGAAAGGGCCCGGCTGCAGCTCGGAGGGGTGGTCAGTAAGGAAATAGGTTAGCCAATCCAGTGCCCGATCCATGATGCCGAGGGCATCGTGGAGCCGTTTTATGAGGATGGAATGGTTGAATGTGTCAAAGGCAGAGGAGAGATCGAGAAGAATGAGAACAGCAGGAGAGTTGGAGTCAAGATTAGCAAGTATGTCTTCACAGGTTTTCAGGAGAGCTTGTCTGGATGTCCAGAATACTGAATGATGGTCATGGTGGCAAGCAGCGAGTTCAGTATGAAGGATCAGTTGGGGGAGGATCAGCTTCTGCAAGAGTTTACCTAGGAAGGGGGTGGTCGAGGTAGGGTGATAGATAGCCGGGCAGGATGGGCCAGCAGGCAGCTTTTTTAGGAGAGGGGGCATAAGGGAATGCTTGAGGGATAGAGGAAAAGAGACAGTGGTGAAGGAGTGGTTAGAGAAATCGGCAAGAGCCAGGGCAAGAGAAGAAATGTTGTCCTTAATGGTTCTAGAAGAGCAGAGGAGCACTTGTTTGGAAGAGACCTTCATAGAGCAGATAACTTTAGATACCTCATCAGGTGCTATGGGCAGGAGGGAGGAGAGCCAAGGAAGGCAGGAGAGCAGGAGCAAGAGTGGAGGTGGGGGTGGTGGAGAGTAAGGACAGGATGTCCTGAGTTTTTGATGAGGAATGGAAGGCCAAAGCGGTGCAAAGAGCCTGTGATGGAACGGGAGAGGTGGAAACTGCAGTTGGATTGGTGAGTTCCTTGCAGATTTTGAAAAGTTCATCCGTGTTGTTAGTGGCTCCAGAGATGCAGGCTTGGATGTGGGCCCTCTTTTTGGAGCGTATAGAGAAACAGTATTGCTTTTGGAGCAGGCAACAGGCCAGTTTGTCAGAGGATGAACCAGAGGTTTGCTACTTTCGTTCAACAACTCTTCACTTATGTTTCAGGGATGCTAGTTCAGAGTCATACCAGCCATTACACTTGGAGGCAGGTTTCAGGCAGATCCTCATGTCAGGGGCAAGGATGTCAAGGGTGTTAGAGATGGAGAGTTGGAGGTTAGCAAGGACAGAGTCAGAGGGAGAGTCGGGGCAAGGGGGATGAAAGTGGAAGAGAAGGCAGTGACTGACATCTCGATTCATCGGTTAAATCGCAGCAAAGGAGGCTGGCAGTGATCATCTAGGTGGCTGAGGGGCCCCAAGCAGGAAGAGAAGAGAAAGTTGTCAGACCAAGAGAGGTGGGTGGTGACTGGATTAGTGATAGGGATGTCTCCATAGATGAAGGCATCCAGAGTGTGTCTGGCTGAGTGGGTCAGACCAGAAGAAGAATAGTGAGAGAGAGGGAGTCACAGAGACCAGAGATGGTTGATTCAGGAGAGTCAAGGTGGATATTGAAGTTACTGAGGAGGAGGAGTTTGGAAGAAGAGGTCAAGAGGGAGGAGGTGAGGTTGGCCCATTCAGAGCGGATGAGAGAGATAGGACCCGGAGGCCTGTAGATGATTATGAGGGTGAAATAGAGAGTGGGAGAGAACCTGGCCCTACAGACAGGGTTTGAAAAGAAGAACAGGACTGAGTAGGTATGATAGAGGCAGTGACCCACTCAAGGAGAATCAGTGCCACTTCACATCTGTGCCAGTTGGGCCTGGGGTTGGATGGGATTGTGTAGCCCTCAGGAAGGAGGGTGTCAAGAGCAGTAACACAGCTAGCATTGAACCATGTCTCAGTAAGGGTGAGGACGTGAAGGTCAAGGTCTTCAAGAAGGTGACAGATGTCAGAGGAGTATTTGACAGCAGAATACGTGTTCAGAGTAGCTAAGTGAAGATGATTACCACCTTTGAAGTTTTTCAGAGGAGGGGTACAGGGGCGTGATACTCCCATCAGTGGTGGTGCAGAGGTTAGAGGAAGGAGGGGTAGCAGAAAGGAGGAAGTTAACGAGAGAGGACAGGTGCCGGTCAAGGAGGAGAAGAGTAGGTTGAGAACCATGGGCCATGATAGTGCCATTGCGGTAGACATTAATGATGCACCTAGAGGATGAGAAGTATGCCAAGAGTACGTCCCATCTAGTGCCACCATTAATGGGCGAAGAGGAGAAAGGGGAGAGAGTGGGATGTATGTAATGATACCCAAACATATTATTTTATTTTAATATTATTTTTACAAATATATTGATATTTAAATTATGCTGTTACCTAAACGTTATTTTTTTCTTTAACACTTTTATTTTATTTGCTTGACAATTATTACCTCGTCGTCCATTTACATATATATGAATCCAGACATAGGGCCACAATACGAGGTCACCGTAGAACCCGCTGGAAGATGAAAGACTACCGGCGACCCTGTAACACTGTTTCTACCGCCTGATATCCTGGTGCCACTGGGTTATAATGAGCAGCGGCAAAATTATAAATCCCATTTCCCCTGGAGTCTCGTAGTACTCCAGGGGAATGGGGTCACTGAAGCACCAGCACTGTTACTAATAGTGCCGGTTCTTCATTGAGAACACTGCCGCAGACTCGTAGTTTGGCAGTTCGGAAAGGGTGCCAGTACGTTGCTACCGGCACTAATATTTCCAGACCACCAAACTTGTAATGAGGCCCTGGGCCTCATTACTAGTGTGCCAGTATTTTGCCAGTGATTCCATGGAGGCGGTGGCACCAGTTACAGCAGTTGCAACCACGGAATCATCAGCAGATCACAAACTTGCGGGATCGTGCACTCCGGCATGCCAGTAATAATGGGACAGGCATGACGGAAGCACTGTCATCCACCATCCAAATCAGTGGCCCTGCCACCAAAAATGCTAGTGGTACAATTACTCGCATATCCCTCCTGGAAACGCCAGAACCAGAAATAACATCATCGCCGGAACTGGAAACTCACCAGTGGCCATTTTGGAAAACACAATCCACTTAAAATTACACAGTTCCAGTTGCCATCTGGACACGTACACACCGGCATCTCATCAGCAGGCATGTCATCTCGGGTCCCTGAAGTGTGGCAGTGGAAGCCACGTTTCTCAGAGCAGGAACTGAACATACTCCCTGATATTAGTGTTACATGCTGGTGAGCTGTTTGCCACAGACCACCGGCACACAACTAAGGAAAAGTGCTATCTGGGAGGCAGTGGTGCAGAAGTTGTCAGCTGTGAGAGCCGTGCCAGGCACAGTACGTGACTGCCATAAGCGGTGGGGTGACCTCCGCCTCAGCGTCCGCAAGCTTCTGTTGGCCCACAGGAAGGAATGCCTGGCCAGTGGGACAGCCTGACTGATAAAGCACACGAGGTGGGAGGAGAAATGCAGCAGTGTGCTGCGCCTCGAAGGGATCGAGAGAGTGGGAATGGTGAGTACAGCATGCACACCAATACACAGTGGGCAGGAAAATGCAGCACACACTACACAGAGACCAGTCCAACTGCATGCAACCAAACCACATCCATCCCATAGATAGTCCAACCAACCATGGCCGTTGCCCAGGGTACCCGGGCATTGCTCCCCAAACATCCAAACACACATATGCCCACAAGAGTACTGGTCATGTGCACAAAGTGACAACATGACCAGCAACACAGACACGCACTCTCCAAGGTGGTGTCCATGCACCACGAGCAATGTCCCCTGCAACACACTCACATGTATGCACGTATCATAGATGTACTGATGGACAGCGCCATGGCATGGTCGACTGCCTTCCTGTCAAACTGACCCTCCCAAATGCAACTTGGCCTGTCCTCCTCCACCTCACAAACTACCTGTGGTCCCCCTCAGGGAACCATCCTATTGCCATGGCTCCTCAACAACTACCTTACCCCTCTGCCCCACTTCATTTATACCTTCCCTCTGTCCTCACTTCCATTGTCATGCTGACGCCACACACCTCACCCTCAAGCATACATCCAAAACCTCCCCTCCTTCAACCCCCATGCATAACTGCCTGACTCCCATTCATGCATTGTGCACTGCCAACAAACACCACCTCAATGCCAGTAGGAAAGATGAGCCACTCATTGCGACGTCTGCACCCTCAATCCCACCCTCTCACTGGCCACCTTCCATGGGCCCCCTCCCCGCACCCTCCTACGAGGCCAAGAACCTTGGGGTCATTATTGACTCCAGCCTCACATCCTCTCCGCACATCACAGACCTTGCAAAGGAGTCCAACTTAAAGTTCCACCCCCTCAGAGGCACCATCCCTTTCCACGCCTTGCCCCAGAAGGCCACTGCCTGCAGAGCCCTGGTGCAATCTAGTCTCGACTACTGCAACAGCCTCTTCCTCAATCTACCCCTTTCATCTGTTTGCCCCATCAAACCAACACAGAATGGGGCTGCGAGACACATCCTAGCCCACAAGCCCTAGAACCGCATCTCAGCAGCCCTCATATCTCGCCACAGCCTCCTGCTGACTGCATGGACCCAGATCTAGACCATTGCATTACCCATAAGGCTGTCCGGGGCCTGCTCTCTCATGAGTTCTACTGATGCCAGCCCATCCTCGACCAGTCTCACCCAGCATACCTTACCAGCAATTGCCCTTGTGCACCCTTCCCCGGACTAGACTGATTCTTGCCCACGCCATCCTTCGCACTGTACGAAGGATGGCATCCTTATTAGATGGGGTTAATCTTGTTTAAGAAGGACAGTCATTCCTGTACTCCCATGTTCTTTTTTCATTGCACCATTAATTTGTGTAACATAAATATATTTGTATTATCATGCTGTTTGATCTCTTATACCTGCTGGTATTGACTTTCAACAATGCAATGCATCTGGTTTTCTATTTTTTTGAAAATGTTTGACTTAATACAAATTTGAGACTCATGCTCTGATTTAGTTATTAATTAACTTGGGATGTAATACTACTACCTTGATTGTCTTACAACCAACATGCTGAGAAACATGAAATAAAACGCATGTATAAACTTTACAAATGACACTATGAATAAGTATGTTATTGATTCACAAACAGTCTCGGTGCTTATTGTATTTCAATACCCAATGTAAAAATATAGGCCATATGTGACTTAGTTAACACCAATATAACCCTGCCTGAATAGAACAGCATACAGAACTAATGATATGTTCCAATTCATATCGGTGGCTACCCCCCTTGTGATACACTCCTAATTTCATCCCCAGGTTCCGCCTCTAGGGCTACCCCCTCTGGTTACAATATGCCCCTTTCACCTGTGGCTGCCATGAGCACTAACTAAGCCCCTTGTGCCCACCCCCTGGCCTTCACCCCCATCCCTGCCTCTATACACGACTCTCCCCAGCATTCTTCAGTACTCTCCACTTGCACAGTAGGTATGTCCCAAGGCCCAGTATGACCGTTCAATCTGGATTTCTCCCCTTTCGTCTTGAGGCACCTGGAAACAAATCTGCATAAGCCCCACAAATATGTCCAATGGATGAACGGAACAACTCCATGCACAGGCATCATGTCACTCAAATGTATGAACTGCATGTTGCAAGGCCATAGGAAGTCTCAGTAGTGAATAATGGCTTGCCCATCTCACCCCCACAGGCACCGTGTCTGACAGCGAGCAAGGTGGACCAAGCACCAACACTGGCCACACAATCCACGGGCCCAGTACACATGCCCCTGCAGCAACTCCTGCTACCCCAACGTGGGCACATCCAGCAGCCAGCACCCCCCTGCAGCAACTTTACAAGCAGCAGCCCCTGCAGCAACTCCATAGGCAGCAGCCCCTGCAGCAACTCCACAGGCAGCAGCCCCTGCAGCAACACCAGCTCTGCCACAGTGGGACAGCTGGCTGCCTCTGACACACAGCAGTGTGGGCCAGCAAGACAGCCATTACTGCCCACCCCACCTGCATCCCGTGTATGTCTGCACCTCCGGGAATCCCCACAGCAGTGCCCTCCTATAGTATGGGATAGTTACCCTGGTCGTGGCAAATAGCATTAGCCATGCCAGCAGGGCCGCCCCGAGTGGGTCATAAGGACAGTCGTCAGTATATGTTTTGCTTATAAGAAGAGCCCTAGGGTCCGCTTCACCTGCTGCCAGCCTCTCCAACCTGACATGTGGTGGTATCCGCTCAGTTGAAAACCAGTGGGATGAGAACTGCACCTAAGCAACCACCTAGTACAGTTTGAAATGAGGTGCTGCCAAACCCCCTTTATTAAGCGGTCTAGCCTGACCTCCCATATTTTCTGTATCACCCCAGAATGGCACCAAAAAATCAAGCGCACTTCCTGTATATATCCTTAAAGAAGCTGCTGCCAGGCCATATCAGGAATTTGGTAAATATATATATATAACAGCTTGGGTAACACAACCATCTTGATGAGCGCTAAACAGCCAGCTAATGATAACAGGATGTGGGCCACTTCTGCAGCTTCGGCCCCAATTGCTGGACACACTCCATTCTGTAAATATGTTTTTTATGGAACTGCAAGAAATGCGCCCAGATACCTAAGGGTGCAGTGCGCTACATAAATAAATACAAATACAAATCATGGTTGCAAGCATATAGGGCCTCCTTAATTCTAGACATGTCAATGCATAGGTATCTTTCCATTTGGAGACCATTTCAAATTGTAGCTTATGAACGGTTCACTTGTCGACACAGACTGTGAACCCTGACAGTTGATCAAATCTAGTGATGATCTGCATTATAGAGTCCAAATTCCTTTCTGCGTCTCTAATGATTATGAGAATATCATCTGCGTATAAGGAGATTGAACTGGAGAACTTCCAGCCCTTTAAGATGGGTCAGTAATACATTTGAGAGGGATGGGGATGCAGAGGTTACTCAAACATCAATAAACTAAACGACTCAGTTGGCAAAAATATAACTGTTTTAATATATATTAACCAAAACAGGGAGTACAACGAACGTCATCGGACGTATCATAGTAAGGTCTCTCAACGAACTTCATAAAAAGCACACCTTTATACTAAAATCTCGTAATAGGTGACGTATAACCTGCGTATTACTAAGGTCATCCTACGTGGCAAACTACAAAAACCTACTGTAGACATTGATAGGGTCTAAGAGAACATCTAAGTATAGAATCCATACTCGTCTAACGGACGTGAGAAAGGCGATAGGTTTCTTAACCTCAGGTGGGGCAACTAAGCCCTTCCCTCAAAACAGGTCACTATGAACGTCACTAAATACACAATGTCCTATTGTCTACTTAACTATAGGACCCCCAATCATGTGACCCTCTATCATTGGATAGCTTCTAACCTCTGTCAGCATCCTTCAACCCACGCTAGCCACACACAGTCCAGACTGCCAGGTGCTGGTGAGTTAGTCTTAAACATCCCACCAATGAGAACATCATCCATCATCGCCTCGGTGGTCGGTTGTCAATTAGAGCCTTTGAACATGTCCTTGGGAGTGTTCCTTTGCTCTGGAAGATACAGGGGAGTAGAGGCACCCTCTGCCCTCATGCGTAAGTGTGACCATCATGCTCGTCCAACTCCTTCTCCCCACGTGACTGGAGACCACGAAGTTGAGCTTTCAGTGTATTAAAAAAGACTATTTTCCATGAGCCTCTGATGTCTTATTTGTTCTCTCCAAGCTTCTGAGGTTCATTCTTTCACAAGATTGTAACTAATTTCTGTTCTTCTCAGCCGAATACGACCTTGGCTTCTTGGTTCGTTCAACCTTGCCTTTCTGAAATTCGTCTTTAATTCATTTGTTTTTTAACTGTGCCATATGTGGAAAAGATGGCCTTTCTCCTTTAGCTCAGCTCTTCTTATAGTTCATAATGGGACAATCCATTCTTTACTCATTCCTATGTATCCATACATTGACGCCTGCCGCAATATAATTTACTATAAAGCTAACCTCATGAAAACTTCATCTGCTTGCATTACTTTGCATCTGTACACGTGTGCATTGACTTCAATAATTTCGTCATCTCTTCAGCATAAGCCTCTTCATTTTGAGCCCAAGATGTTGCTTATCTTTGATACTTTCTTGATGCCTTATAGAATATCTGCATTCTCTTGTCTCTGCACCTCTCCCATGTATGTCAGCTCGACTCTCGCATGACATCACCAATCTACTTCATCAATCAGGCGTCCTGCTTCCTCTGGGATTTTGTTTTTAGACAGCCATCATACTGTCTTGAATGCAAGTATGGTTTTCTCAACGCAAACCTTACCTCCAGGATTTCCTTTGGCATCTGTCATTTCAATTGTTCTGCATAGGTCACAAACTCTGGTTTCCAACATATAGGCATTCTCGAAAAAGTGGCTGAGGTGGGGGTACTTAGCTCCTCCTCTACACTCCCCTCTCTGGGCGATTCATCGACCACTCTTCCTTTCTCCTTCATATCCAAACATCCTCGTCTGAAGAAATTCTTTTTAGAGACTCATATCTTTATGACCCCCCCTCAGGCAGGGCCGGTCTTTGCATCAGGCAGATCAGGCGGCTGCCTGACGTCAGTGACAGGATTGCCTCTAGGGGGGCGCCATGCACGAGTCCGAATCTCAAACAAAAAAGAATTGGTTAATGTGAAAAAATGATCTTTCACTGTTTTGCAGCAGTACGGTACGTTTATACTTTAAAGTGCCTGAGTGACACTGTACTATGGCACAGTTAGACCCGGGAGGCAACTGAGTGGCGAGCATTCACTTTCAACTTGCAATCAGAGACAGCAGCCAGTCTCTGCATTTTCTCGTGCGGGCTTGCGGTGCTCCAGGCAGCCATGTTGATTTTTATAATGTGTATTGCTAAAGAAAGAGAGAAGCCTCAGCTAAATAGCAACATTTGTTCACCGTGGCACCAGCCAGCCAGGCAGGCGCCAGGCCTGGGCACACGTGACACAGGGGGTTGATTAATTGGGCAGCCTGCTGTGACCCTGTGTCAGTTGGCCTGCACAGTCAGACTGCGCGCTTATGGACGTACAATGTCACCGAGCCCGTGCGGAAGGGGCCGTCCCTCTGGGCAGGGGGCGGAGGCTCTTATCTGGTAGCATTGCCAAATAATGGTGAGTTGCATTGGGCAGATTATTTATTGTTCTTTTCAGCCACTTGCTACTGCTTTCGTTGCGCTCCTGTAAGAACGAATCCGTTTTCTCTTTTCTAATGAACCCAATTTTGCTACGGTCATCAAAGCTTTGGCGACTTCGTTTCCTATTGAGAGGCCCCCCGGCCACTGCTCCCCTCAGCTCACTGCAAGGAATTTGCTCGGCCTGGTTTAGCTGCTCTGGTGGCAGTAAAGGGTCGTTTTTATTGGGATTCAACAGCTGCCACTCGAGGGAGATATTGACTCTGTCTGGAAGTGTGATGTGACAGTAAATCAAAAGAATGGTCCAGGACGGGCCAATACAAAGCTCCCGTTTAGTGACTAGATGTGTGAAATGTGCTTTGGAGGCAGGAGCCCTCCAGGTTCAGAATGAACATTGAGCGCGCATTCCGAGTCCTGTTGGGTCCAGGGCTGCAACATTTCAACAACAAAAATATAAAACAAAAAAAACAAAAATAGTGCCAGTTTTAATCGTACAGCAAATCAACGTTGCATACTTCCAATAATAAAACAATAAAAGTACCTATAGCCAAGCAGCTTCTCCCCATACCAATTACCCTATGCACATTTCCGATTCATCGCCATAAAATCCATCCAAATGGGAAACCTGCTTCAACACTGTGCATCACTAATAGTAAACGTTATGGAGGACAGGGCTAGAGGGGCTGGATTCGGTTTGGGGCTGGATTCTGTTTGGGACTGCACAGTATCAGTCCTTAAAAGGCGTGGTGAGAGCACTCTAGATTCATTCATCAAAACACAAAAGTGGGGTGATGTTAATTTAATGTATGCGAGTAGAAAAGAAGCACTAATTTTACCAACAGGCCAGCGCCATATGCATCGTTAAGATCAGTGTGTATAGGCCATATTACCAAATTACTGTGAATGCAAGCAGATGTGCATGGCCAAATGATAATGATGTGTTATTATACAGCACTTAAGCTTAAGCGCTTTAGATAGAAAAAAATATACATACAATATCACCCACCCTGTGTTGCTGCTCATTTATCGACTTCACAAAGATGAAAGGCTGAGTGAGGTGTTTAAGAACAGACTAATTCAGTGACTCACCCCCTGAAGTGTGCCTGCAATAAACATGAGTTTAGCAATTATTGTTTAGAATTCCAGAAAGACACATTATTTTGTATTCCTATTCTTTCTTATTTAGGGTCACTTCTGAAAGTGTTAGACTTGTGGAACCTCTGTTCATTTTATTTTAAGAGGCCTGAACAAGAAAGACGGCCACTCCAGAAGCAAGAAGCCTCATGGCGCTGGCCAAAGCCCGGAAGGCTGCATTAGAAAAAAAAGGAAAAATACTTTTTAAAAAACATTTTGTTTAGGGGTAGCAAGGGAGACCACAGGGGTCACAATTGCGACCCTGGTTACCCCTAAATGACGTCCCTGCTGGGGAGGCAGGAGCAATGGCTGGGTTGAAAAATTCAAGTTGAAAGTTTGTACCGGCATAGACCGCAGACCTATTTATCATCCGCGCGCCTATAATTTCTGGGTTTTGTTCTGTGCTTCTATGCATGCGGTGATGCGGGCATTTGGAAGTGACACCTGGTGATGCATGGGGAGGGAGGGCTTTGGTCAGATGGGTGAGACAGCATCACCTCCAGTGGTGCACAGCCAACAGCAGGTCATGTCACAAGACAAGGCAGGCAAGCCCTCCTCCCCGGCCCGCCATGGGGATGGGCTCTCGGGAGTTAATGGGATATGGTAGGGATCTGCTGAATAATCTGTGCTTGTTCAAGCACCCTGGAGCTGGTGGGAAATAGTTGCACGCTGTATTCAAAACACCCACCACACCCCCTGCCATCGCCCTGTTACCCTGCTTGTAAATGCTGTATTTACAAAGTGATTGCTGACGGAGTACACACACTCAGCGCCATATGAAGTCACTAATGATAGAAGAGATGAATACTCTATGCTGTATCAGTTCACTAGACAACAACCTAACTAGGTTGCATTTGCCATGATAAAGCATTACCGGAAGGCCCTAATCTGTGGATGTTCTGGCCAATCACGTGTGCACAGTATGACATTGCGCAGAACTGGAAGCCCTGAATTGGTCATTGGACGGAAGACTGTTTATGTTACAAGTGATACTTGTATTTGAGTTTAATGGAATTGTATTAGTCTTTTATTTGCACCTGACATGGCATACTCTGTGTATGCAAATGTGGGTTTTGAGTGAGTTAGGGCATGTAATGTTGTATGTCAGTGGCCTGCCATTACTCGTGCGTTTTTTATGGCACATGGTCAAGTGTTTAAATATTTTTCTAACTCCTCATTGTTGGATTTTGTCTCCAAAGCGTGCAACTTGTGGCTGTAAATGTCACTGTGATATCACTGCATGAAGTGGGCTGTCCCTGGATTAAGGGTGACTCCCAGTGAGATGTCAGGGAAACCTTGGCATGTGGCAGCTGTAGGCATATGTCCTGCTCTATCACTTCTCGTGTTTATAGTTTAATGTTTTTGCAACCCCTGGCACAACTGACCCCACATCTTTCGGTTACTTCTGACCACTTATGATCTTGTTACCACTTATGTTATTGCTTACTATTTTATCAATCAAAAATGACATTGGGCAATCCCTGGATCTATCCGATGCTGTGCTTCAATTTGCAACGGCAAAGTGAAGAAAAGTTAGTTTTCGAACACATAATACAGCTAACATTGTAAGACTGTCACCTCGTATCTAATGTATGCATTTTCTATTGCATTTGTATTTCCATCTAGTTCTTTATCAAGTGCCCTATTTACAACATTTGTAACATTCAATTATTTTGGTTGTCACTTTTGGCGGTGGGGTGGTGGGCGCCAACAATGCTTCCCGCCTGGGGTGCAGTATGGTGTAAGACCGGCCTTGCCCTCAGGCATCCAGCTGTCTTAACATGCTCATCCTTATTCCAAGTGATACGTATGCACTGTCCATTTGGACTGCAGTAGTTCCATCTTCCCACATACTTCCTATTGCCCTTTGGATACAGGAATTCGGTTCCCTCAGGTGCATGGATACTGGCCTTTACAAAGGCCCTGATTTCTTCATCTGTCAGCTCTTTTAATTCAAATCCATATTGAACATTAATCACAGTCTTCATCTGCATTGTGAGATTATTATCTTGATCACACAGAATCCTAGCAACACTAACAAGATCAGTGCTCCAAGGAATTTAAACATATCTACCATCCATTGCAGAATCCAAGAGAAGAGCGATCCAAACCAACTGTCATCAGAAATGTCTTCTACTTCTTCTATCATCTGGCCGTGCAGTTTTGTCAGCATTCCTATGCCTTCTGTCAAGGTGCCATTCTCATCATTATGAGAAGGAATAAATGTGCAACATGATTCTCCAATTTTGCACAAACACCTCCATCCATTGCCGTAATCATATCCAGAACGTATCTGCTCTGAAGAGCCATCAGTCTTGCAGCCCTCAATTCTTCCTTGATAGCATTGAATCCCGTTATAATCGTGTTGATCATCTGCAACAATTCCCATCTGGTAATCTGCAGCCATTTAGTATTTGCTCTAACCTGGATTCTCGGCATAAAGATCATCGTAAATACTGATGAAGTCTGACTGAACAGTCTGTACTCATAGGGAATAGAATCAAAAGCTTCTACTGACTTGGCTTAGAAATAGTTCTCTCTCTTCATTTGATTTATCAGCTCCACAGATCTCTTCTTCCTTAGGTGAGTGTCTGCTTCTGGAAAACTGTCAATGTTCAGATCACTTTTCAGAATCACTAATGCTGGAACATGAACATTCACCAAGGTGCATACTCCTCCCCAGTCTTCAGATAACTTCATGTAAGCCTTGGCTCTGCACGCCCAATAGTGATTGATGATCACTCCTGTCCCAATTTAATTCCTGGTACATCAAATATTCGCCCACAGTTCTGATTCTCTCTGACTTTTCTTGTGCCGTTGTTTCTGAAGCACAGTTTTGATTTTTCCAAAGACACTGTATGCAAGGGTCCTCCTCAGTCTTCGACCCAGGTCAGTAGTTTAGCAAGTCTTGGCCATAATGGCTTGCATCCATTGTGCACAATGTCAACAACTGGTGAATAACAACCAATGCTCATGTAGGCTCTGCAAATAACCACTCCTCCTTCCCAGCCATCAGCTGATAATACTGATGCCCAAATCTGCATCTGGCTTCTATTCTTCCATCTACGAATTTTCTCTGTAGATTTTCCTGGACTCTCAAGTCTTTTGTTTACTTCCCATCCGATTCCAGCCCCTTTTACTCCCGGCGTTTCATATCTGATCATGTGATTCTTGGTATGTGCCCGATTTCTCGTCTTTGTATCCTGGACATAGTCATCTGGATCTGTCCATTCAGTAGCCCATTTGAGGTAGGCATCTCGGGCCATGAACTGGCCTCTTGTTCTGCAAAGCGCTATGTGCAACAGACAATCAGCTGTCTGAAGGTCTATTTCAATAGCTATGAAAATCTTGGACTTCCCCATACTATAAGGCAGAAGTGCACATACAAAGCATTCTTCCTTCAATGTACATCTTCCAACTTCCTTCATATGCTGATACCAAATATTATTCCCCAAATGCGCTGTCTTTATATGAGTGTCATGATTCCTGCCCCTCATGTCCCCAGCCCTCCAAGATGTCAGGCTGGAGCCAGGCCACAATCACCTACATGGCCCTCAAAGGCCTCTCCATCTCTCCAAAGACCCACCTGAGTCAGACTTGGTGCTTGTGGCACCAGACTCACTCTCTCCCATAGGATAACATTGGGGATTGGACTTGAAGCGCATTGATGGGGACAAGATGGATGCCCCCACATATTTCGGTTCCCAGAACTGCATGTGCAGTCCAGTCTTTTGGGTGTGGTTCAGCCCAGAGACACCTGGGATACCCAGAGTCTATTTAAGCCACGCCCAGGCTGAGAAACATGCTTTGTGTTTTCTGCACCTGCAGCGTGACACTCACCGTGTTCGGATCGGTCTCCAGTAGGCCTGCATCTTTCTTCTGCGCTCAGCTCCTGCAAGAACAAGAACACCGTTAGGAACAGCCTTACCTTGCAGAGCTTCTGCCCATCATTCATTGCTTCTTCTGTTCTGCGGGCATCTTCGGCCGTGTCATTCCTATCCCGGCACGCCGCTTCTTAAGGAAAAGGGAAAAGAACAGAAAAAAGGCATTAGTAAGCATTCAGCAAATCTTCGCTTATTTTTAAAGACTGTACGAGCTTCAAACGCTTACCTGAATCCCAGCCGCTCTGGGGGAACTCTGTCTCCGGAACTACTCATCCATCTGCAAGCGGGAAAAGACACTCCAGTTTAGCGTGGAAACATCTAGAGGCGCTGCATACCACGCTTACTCACCGCATTTCTTCTTCATAACCGGCATCCACGCTCAAAACGTTGCAGCACCTAAAAGACACAGAAAAAGAACTCTGTTCAATACAAATACGAAACGGTCGCATCGAACATCGCGCTCTCACTCACCTTCAGCGCTACTCATCTCAGCAGCACGTCGCCATCCCCGGACGCCGGCCATCATCTAAGGAAGGAAAGGAACGAAGTTAGAGAACTGTTCAAAAGACTCATTATACTTACCTGTTGGACTCTTGCCAGTGAAGTAACTAGGCAGCAACAAGCCCGCATCAATCAACGCGCCCCTGCGCTGAAAGCAGGACGGAGAGCACTCTTTCCATGAAAACAAGGTGAGCTGTGGATCAAAGGGAAGGGTTGGACACCGGGGAAGAAGGGGTTCAAGCACACAGAGACAATAGGGAGTTAAACTCTACCAATCCTGTGTTTCAGGCCCAGTCTCCAGTCGAGTAGACTCCAGGGAAGGGTTCGAGGTCGTAAGAGGTCAGAACAGGCTGAGTGACGTCCGTGTGGATACCAGGTGAGCGTTACAATGAGACTCTACTATTAGATCATGAAGTGTTTCAGTATAACTCCTCCTTCGTGGACCAATCAATGGAGCATGTGTCAGTGGACTGGGTGCTTTCTCATGTGCTATCTACATAGGGGAATGTACAAAAAGCCTCTCCCTATCCTGCTGTTTTTGTCAGGCAGCAGCAAATGAGGGCCATATAAGGTCTGCAAGCATTTCCATACGTGACCTCTCTACAAATGGTAACCTAGGTTCAATTATCACAGGATCAGGTGCTCCCGCGGGTTTCTTAAAAGTTGAACAATCACACAAGGTTTATGCTGCCTAGTAGTTGCCACGGTTGTACCCTCTTTCTCTCTTGCAGGAGGATACATCAGAGTTTTCACCTCATTTGTTTCAACATAATATGCTGTGCGTACTGCTAATGACAATAATACCACTATGAATAAAACACAGTAAATGACACACATGCATGAAAGACGACAACAACAGCTTTTCACTCACACATCGTGGACGTCTCTCATGGTCCTCCATGATAAAGTTGCTTCTGATGCTGCCCATTTTTCTCTACTAAGGAAGGAAGATATCTTTACTGGGGCAACATCATGCAACATGACCCGGAATCTGCTGATTCGGCTCCAAAAAGGTTCCTCAAACAGCTTCAACTGGCTGGATCATTTCAATGACGTACACCAGTTCCAAGTGAATACCCCGAATCTGTCAAATATCAGACGACATGAAGATCTTTTTCAGCATGAAACAAAGTTCCTCCATCAGCAGCCTATTGACTCTTTTCCCTCAATAGTTTTCATTTAATACTCCTTGGTTTCTCGAAATACACGTTTACCTCAGTTATGATGTCTCTCAAGAATTGCAACAGTACTGTATTGTTTCTTGGGCGTCTCAAGAATGTTCTGACATCAGTCCATCTTCCAAATTCCTCAATTATCAAAATGAATATTTGAAGAATCAGTATAATTGTTTTAACCAGTGGCAGGGGCATTTGCATTTCCCCACTAACACAGGAAGTCTCAGAATTCGCTCAGTTATTGCTACTGCGACTATTTCTTATTTTCGACCATTCTCAAGATTCTATAGAAATGTTTTAGGTCGCCAAAGTTGTTCTGTAGCGAAAAGATGAGAGCACAGTGTGAATAGAAAACCTTGTTTGAATGTTCCCTACAATGTTTTCATTGGGCACCACCATTGGCATTTCCAAAAATAATTTCAGTAAAAAACAAATCAGGATACTGCTCCCTTTTCCAATTATTGAAACAGGAACTCCATATCTGGCCTCCTTGCTTTCGAGATCGAGACTTAAGCATGTCTAAGTCCAATGTCAACAAGCTCCAGTGGCTTAAGATCCTACAACTTCCCTTAACTCTCTTATTTTCAGCGACTAAAAGAGTGTCTTGAAACAAGCCACAATCCAATGAGCTACTTGACTGCTTCTGTGTCCTTCTTCCTCATCACACATTTAGCCTGCGCGTGCTGAGGTTCTTCCCCGTTGCTTGCTTCCGATCATCGCTTTCACTGGGGGTGCGTGTGAAGGGGATTCTTCAATGAATATCTTTATGTCTTTATGGATGACTAGCCCTGGGTATTTTTCTTGCTCCTTGGCTGCCGGCAAAGTCACGTCCCTCCCTAATGTACGGCTACTTGAAGCGCAACTCTCTCCTCTCCTTAGTGAGATTTTACAAAGTTCATGACCTGATGTCTGGTGAAAAATGTGGGAACACAAAATCCTTTCATTCCGGTTGTTGTAGCATCTCCTTCTGTGTTCTGCACTGCTCCACACCCCTGTCTTTGGTGCTCATCTGAAATGACAAGGATACTTGAAGTTGTACACATAAGGAGACACACGTAGCTCCATGGTGGGGGAGGAACTTCCGAATCCGCCTCTCTGTCACTTTCTCGTTATGAGATAGGATGGTGGTCAACCCCTGGCCAATTTCTTTATCTCATACAATGCCAGTTATAGACAATGCAACCCATCCTTTTTTTCATAATCAAGTTCCATTTGTCTATTCTCTTCTTAAGCAGGCTGTCAAGTTTCTTACTAACTTTGTCTGTCTGCTTGGGACACGCCAATAAAACCTTGCTGTATACCAAACAACAAGCTTGTCCATTCAAAGGCTTTATTACATTTTTTAAAAATAAATAAGGACCTTTATCTTACTTCACTACCTTACATAATCCTTATCTATACAGACTGTGTGAACCTCTAGTTACACCACATAGGTGGCGTCTGGGCTTGTATACACAATCCATCTTTATTCCACCCTAACAAAGACATACTTCTATTAATAATAGACCCAGGTTTATCTATTAATTTTGCAATATCGGCACGGGTACTAAAAAGGTTCCCTATTATTTCAAAATATAATTCTCCTCTCAGTGCGCGACATGTGCCCAGCAGTAAATCTTTTAACATACAGTGCACTTTACTATACAAAATGCAACGTATTCTACATTTATTCAAATCAAACCATTCCTCGCATCCATTGCGGTGTAGTTCTTTTTTATTTATATGCACAACACAGCGTAGCTATCCCATCACCATCCTTAATAAGGCTTCAGACATCACTGGTATACCAATGTTGTCACATAGTCACAATGCTCCGGAAGGGCTCAAAAACGCCCTTTCCGCGTTTACTGATACTTTTCATCTTGTGCCTTTCCTTCTAAATTTCTACTGACTAACTCTTTATATATTTTAACATAATTTTTTAAACATACTCATTTATCTTCACCACTCTCTCTTTCATATCCATTCTATCCATATAATCATAACAAAAACTCCCTTTCATACTTATTCACTTCGCTTCCTTATTTTTACTTTGTAATACTAATCATAAAATAAAATCTGCTCCTTTCACTTTAGCTACATATTTCATCCTACTATAATGGCTACTAAAAATCACAGTGCTCGCTCCTGCAGGTCTATTCACTAAAGCTGCGTGCTGCACTGGTGTGCTTCCCGCTCCGAGGTTGCTCCTCCTTTTTCAACGTGCTAGTTCTGCGTGCACTGTCAACGTCACATAGGCGGAGTCACTATACACCGTTACTTCCTGGTCTGGCGATTTCTCCTAGCGCTACAATCAGCGGCACTTATTCAGAAGCCTGAGTCCAAAAGCGAGACGGTAGTCGTACACTTGTCAATGCTTCAAACTTCTCTATTAGTCTTGTGCTTTACACCAGCGGCACCTGTATCTCCAAGTCTATTACCCTGATCGATTCTTGAAGATCCGTCAATAAAGAAAGTCTCCCCCACTGCCAATATCTCTTCATCCTCAAGGGTTCATCATAACATTTCTCAAAATACAAACAACCATAAGCCTGCTCAGTTTCTACCGGTGATTTCCGCTGCACCAATGGCAGAATTCTCCTTTTTATACCTACTCAACGGCCTGAAACTGGAGTCTACTCAATGTTCCTTATTTCCTTCATCAATGCCCCTCTTTTATTCACCACAACTTCATTCAACTAATCTTTGTCCATAATAAACTGACATCCTCCATCATCTCTCTTAACATATTGCTGATATAAAAACACACCATACTCTAATTAATAAACCAAAATCAATGTACTTCAACTTTTCTATTACTAAATCTCAATCTATAATATTTATAATTGTCTATTTTAACAATACCCATAACCAATCATATCACACTCTCCTATAAAGACTGTCAATCTTTCAATAAATGCATTATTTTTACAGCTCCTATAAAGTCTTAAATATTTGACATTTTCAAACATCAAAATGTCCTCTCTCGTATACATGTACCCATTGCATCAGTGTCTTTCTTAAAAAGAATGAAAAAGTTTTACCTCCCAGTCAACGGTGACACCCCCTCTTTATTCTAAAAATCATCAAGTGTCCTGTATCTTCTACATCTTCGTGGGTGACTGCCTTGGCTACCTTTATTGCGACGTCATCACCATCTGTTTTTTCTAAAGCCTTGTAGCATCCTTGGCGCTCGCTGTCGCTGCACTGTCTGACCCTTAGCAAACCCATCTCCATTCCTACTGCAAATATGCATGCAGGCTTGTCATCCCCCATCTGACCATAGGGTTGCCCTTTTTTTAGATTGATCCATCCGCATCAAAGAAAGGGAGGCCTGGACTGAATCACCTAACTTCCTTGTTTTTCCAACAAACCACCTGTATTTTCTCCCTTTTCTTAACAGACGGCTTCCATATGTTCGTTTTATGTATCCTATCTTTAATTTGTGCGACTTGTATCATCTTTGCTTTTCTTAAAAGCCAGTCTATCTTCAAACAGGTCTCTGGGCTCAAAACTAGAAGAGCCTCCCCTTTTATAGCACGACTACGTACATTTAAAGCGATCATTCGTATCCTTCTCTTTGTCTCCCTACCTTAAAATGGTCATGTCGTCGAATGTTTGAACAAAATCTGACTATCCCTTCTTCATCCTGCATGGGTATTGACCCATCAGTCCTTATCCTTTGTTTTCTTCTATCTCGTTATTTTTCATCTCATGTCTGAGAATACACTTCTCCTATCACTCTTCTCCCTGTTGCGTCTCTCCCTGTCCTTTTGGATCTTGGAAATGACATATTTTTTCAGGAACTTTATCTGTTCTCTCATCGCCTCTTTACGCAGGCGACTCATGCGCCAGGTCACTTATACGTAGTTGCTACCTTAAGCCTTTCTCAATGGGCACAGCCCTTCATCTTTCTTACTATCGCTGTCTGCATCAGGCGAGGTGGGTGTATCAGAAGGCTCTTCACCCCCCCTCTTTGCATATGTTTAAATATCCTATCCTTAGGAGACAGCTACTCTCTCTCCTCCTCATTCATTCTTCCCAGAGTTCTAAGCTCGCTAGTCGCTTATCTAACTTTGTCCCATATATACGCAACCTACAATCATGTCGTCATGTGTTGCAAAAAAAAAAACTTTCGATCCCTCTTATGATTACAGTATGATCATTCTGTCTGTGGTCTCTTTACCCCTTTTCCACTACACTATTTTAACTCAAGTGTATGGTTGCAGCAATATATAAACGAAGCAATGCTCCTCATGTTGACTCGTCATTCCTGACAGTCAATACTCATCTGTACACTTTACAATTTCATAAAAATAATACAGCTTTTTGAAAAAGTAACATAATCTAAGCTTGCACCAGTCATAGCATGCTCCAATCCTTTCTACGCCATATTTTCTCTCTTTTTACTCTGTTGCCACTACGCACCATCAATACAATATGATAAACAAACAGTTTTAATTGACTTTCTCATGTTCTAATTTCGTTATCTATCCATGTCTCCATTGATTTTTCATTATTTACATACTCACATAAAACAAACAGACATACTTGACCGGTCACATATATCCGTCTATATTTCAAGACTCATCCTCTTTATACCCCTAAAAAATACTCCGGTTGAGTGTGATATTAAACTGTTCTTTAAAACAAGTTTGTCTCCTACGTCACTGTGAAGCAGCAGCGCCTCGGCTGGTGCCGCGGCGGCCGCGGCGTGAAGCCGGCCCGCACGAGTCGGGAGGCGCTGCCGCGTCCGCGGCCAGAGAGGGGAAAGGGAAACCCGCGGAGGCTAGCCGCGCGGCTAAAGCCGCTACGGGTGGACACGGCGGGGCCGCGCAGGAAGCCGCTATGTGCAGCCGCGGCGGGGCCGCTCGGCACTCACCTGTTCGCCCCAGTCCGGGGGGTGGGGAGCAGTGTTCACGGCGGAGACGGGATACGGGGGAGCAGCGCCCGGCTCGCTGGCCCCGTGCTGCTCATGACGCTGCCAGAGCTGCACGTTGCAGGGGGGGAGGGCCCAGCCTCAGGACGCGTCCCTACGCGTCGCGGCCACAACCGCATGGCCAACACCACCGCCCTCCACCACCAGGGGAACGGGGCCAACACCACCGCCCTCCACCACCAGGGGATCGGGAAGAGCGACACGCTGGGATGGCAACCCTTAAGAGAGGAGGGACCATGTCCCAGGGACCAATAAGAAGGGGGTTAACTCAAACCCTCAGGGATTGGTGGGGGCTTGATACCTACAGCTGTGATAAAAGAGCACCCAGGGAGACTAACGGGTTGTTCTCATTACACAGGATACGGGGAGGAGAGAGGAGAGCGAACCAGAGTGGTGGGCCTATCCGGACGGCGGCTCGAGATAGGACCAAGCCAGGCCCAACGCCGTGGTATTACAGGAGGACAAGATACCGGTGAAGCTAACCGGGAGGACTTAAGACTTTTCTTTCAGCATTTGCTGCCTTAAAGCCAGAATAAATATTGTTTTAGCACGTGTCTGTCTCCGACTATAATTCCACCCTTCACACTGGCGACGAAGGTGGGATCCTAGACAGCGCGATGGAGTCGTTGATAAAGACCTTGTCTGAGGGCCAACAACAATTGCAACAGATGCTACAACTGCATTCCCAACAAGCAGCTGCGGATCGGCAAGCCTTTCAACAAGCCATACAGCTGCAGGGCTCTATATTGACCACCGCACAGGACAACCAGCATGAGGCCATGTCCCGTCTCACCGATGCAGTGGCCAGCACTAGAAATCAACCACTGGTGCCCTCGGCCCTCCTACAAAAGTATAAGGACGGAGAGGATCCCGCCTTCTTCTTTACCAGTTTTGAACGTATAGCCAGAAACGCACAGTGGCCTCCTGACCGGTGGGGTCAGTACGTCGCCCCCCTACTGTCCGGGGTGATGCAGGGCGCCTATCAGGCGGTAAACCCCAACGGCAACACGCCGTACGGGGAGATCAAGGCTGCCGTACTAGACCGCTTGGGCTTGGACGACGAGGCCTACCGGATCCGACTGAGGGAAACCGGGGAGAATCCACGCCAGCTGTACTATAGGATAAAGGACCTAGCAGAGAAGTGGTTGTTGGCTCCAAACCCCGCTAACCAATCCCTAATCGATAAAATCATTCTGGAACAATTCGTCGAAGCCCTGCCCGGCCAGATGCAAAAATGGGTTAGGCAGCACCATCAACCCACCCTGACCGAGGCCGTGGATATTGCATCGGCATACCAGAAGGCAGGCCACTTCCGACTACCAGCTACAGGGGTATCGGCCCGCATCGCCATCCCGATATCCGACCCCCATATGATTAGGGGTAACCGAGCCTTACCCATAAGATGGAGACCTCCCGATGAGAACAACAGGAGACCCGAAGACAAGAGAACAGGAAACGAGGAGAAGGCCCCAGCACCGACCCCTAGTTACAAGCAACCACAGTGCTATGAGTGCAACGAGTGGGGACACATAGCCCGGTTTTGTCCCAGGAGAAGAACAGTCGAACCCATGGACATCGGCTATCTGACCCCGATGGACGAGAACGGTGTCCCAGGACCATATGTGGTGGACGTTCGAGTCGACGGCAGACCATCACGTGCCCTTTTGGACAGCGGCAGCAGGCAGACCGCCATATCACCAACCGTGAGTAACGCTCCCTGCTTACCTAACGTAACTGTACCTATCCGATGCATTCATGGGGACACCAAATGTTATCCGATGAAGGATGTAGTGATTGACTTGAATGAAACCTCCTCTCCCTTGAGGGTTGCCGTCCTACCTTGTCTCCCAACCCCGGTGGTAATTGGGACCGACCTCCCCGGTTTCGGTCGGACATTGAGGGATACCAGGGAGGGGCAGTCCCCGTCCAAAACCGATGTGGCAGGAACCGACCCCGTCTCCCAGGAACCCCCACCCGGGCGAAAGAGGAGGACCCGGATGGCATGGTGTCAGGCCAGTTATATGACCCGACCTATCGACTGGAAGCTAGAAGACAACGAAGACACCATAAGGGGGGAGACCCTGACTGACCCCACCCTACGAGTGGCCAGAGAAAGGGCCGCCCGGGAAGGGGAACCCAACATCGCCAGAGGCCCAGGGTTTCTACTGCGACAAGGTCTCCTATACCGAAGGTATAAGGGTGACGACGACGCCATGAAGGAACAACTGGTGCTACCAAAGAGCCACCGACTTATAGTGCTACAACTGGCCCACAACCATCCCTGTGGAGGTCACATGGCCTCTCTTAAAACCCAACAAAACCTACTAAAGAGGTTTTACTGGCCCGGCATTTATGGGGAGGTTGCCCAACACTGCAAGAACTGCCCCACCTGCCAATTGACTAGCGGGGTTCTACCCGCAAGGGCACCACTACAGAAAATGCCCCTCATTTCAATCCCATTCCAGAGGATCGGCATGGACATAGTGGGACCCCTGGAACCAGCCAGCCGGGGTTATAGATACTTACTGGTCGTAGTCGACTACGCTACTCGATACCCCGAGGCCTTTCCCCTAAAGGGAACATCGGCCCGGTTGTTATGCGACCAGCTAATTCCATTCTTTGCCCGAGTAGGGATTCCCTCCGAGATAATCACCGACCAGGGGACCAATTTTATGTCGACCCTCTTAAAACAAGTATGTGGACAGTTCCAGATCAACCAGTTGAGAACCTCAGTATATCATCCCCAGACTGATGGGCTGGTAGAACGTTATAATCAAACAATCAAGAAGATGCTAAGAAGGGTGACGGGACCAGATGGAAAAAACTGGGATCGGGTGATTCCCCTAGTGTTAATGGTGTTAAGAGACACCCCCCAGTCGTCCACCGGTTTCTCTCCCTTCGAGCTCTTGTTTGGGAGACAACCTCGAACAATACTAGACCTGGTTAAAGAGGAATGGGAAACCACAGAAGAAGTGTCTTTAACCGAGTATACAGAGGAATTAAAGGAACACCTAACCGCCCTACGTACCCTGGCCCAAGATAACCTTGGACGTGCCCAAACAACTCAAGAAAGAAACTATAACAAGGGGAGCCGTATGAGAACCTTTAACCCAGGGGACCAGGTATTGGTACTCCTGCCCACCAGCACCAATAAACTGTTGGCTAGATGGAGAGGGCCGTACGAGGTCACTGAAGTACTAAGCCCAGTAACCTACCGGGTACACCAGCCTGATCGTACCACCCCTGAAAAGGTCTATCATATCAACCTTCTAAAGAAATGGAATGAGCCTCTTCTGAGCGCCTTTGTATGTATCGAGGAAGCCAAACCGGACGAGATCCCGAACACCGTTCCTGATACCCTGAATTCAGTCAATTGGGGAGACACCCTAACCCTCGAAATGAAGACGGACATCAGGAACCGGTTGTTCCCTTATGCTGATGCCTTCTCCGCCTTACCTGGAAGAACCGATGTTCTTGAGCATGTTATCAAAACAGATCCCGGACCACCTGTGAGGCTTAGACCCTACCGGATACCCGAAGCCAGGCGAACCATCATCAATTCCGAAGTGGACGAGATGCTAAGGATGGACATCATCGAGCCTTCGGTCAGCGTTTGGTCATCACCCATAGTGCTTGTCCCTAAGCCGGATGGCTCGGTTCGTTTCTGTATGGACTACAGACAATTGAACGCGGTGTCCCGATACGAAGCCTATCCGATGCCTCGGATGGACGAACTCCTGGAGGGCCTTGGAGCAGCCTGTTTCTTAAGCACTCTCGATTTAACCAAGGGATATTGGCAAATACCCCTTCGCTCCCAGGACAGGGAGAAAACTGCCTTTTCCACCCCACGAGGCTTATATCAGTATAAAGTCCTACCCTTTGGTCTTCACGGGGCTCCCGCCACATTCCAGAGATTGATGGACATCATACTGAGACCGCATACTGGATACGCCGCTGCCTACCTGGACGATATTGTGGTATACAGCCAATCCTGGGAATCACATCTGAACCATCTGGAACAAGTAGTGGCTGATTTGCAGAAGGCAGGCCTACATATCAACCCCAGGAAGACCACGATGGGAACCAATGAAACCAAATATCTGGGCCACATAGTGGGTGGGGGAGTGCTGAAACCACAGTTATCCAAAACACAGGCTATCCAAGATATACCGACTCCTACCAACAGGAAACAAATACGAGCTTTCCTGGGATTGATCGGGTATTACAGAAGATTTATCCCTGACTTCTCCTCGATAGCCGCTCCCTTGACGGACGCATTGAGACTCAAGGGGAATCCCAACCTGACCAACGACCCGAAGGCCTTGAACGCCATAGCACACCTAAAACAAAGGATCACGTCCAACCCCGTTCTCTGTTGCCCGGACTTCCAGAAACATTTCTTTTTACAAACGGACGCCTCAAACCAGGGCCTGGGAGCTGTGTTATCGCAGAGGAATGGGGAGGACCTGCAACCGGTGTGCTTCATCAGTCGGAAATTGTTGCCCCATGAAGCGGCTTACTCAACCATTGAGAAGGAGTGTTTGGCCATCAAGTGGGCTGTTGACTCGCTCCGGTACTATCTGTTGGGTCGCCGGTTCACTCTGTACACCGACCATGCACCCCTCCAGTGGCTGGCCCAACACAAGGACACGAACCAGAGGGTCCTACGCTGGTTTCTCTCCCTTCAGCCATTTGATTTCGTCACATTGCACAGGCCTGCCAGGTTTCAGCTGGTGGCTGACTATCTGTCTAGGTGTTCACACTGGCCCGAACGGCCTGGGATTGGGGTGGGGATGTGTGAAGCAGCAGCGCCTCGGCTGGTGCCGCGGCGGCCGCGGCGTGAAGCCGGCCCGCACGAGTCGGGAGGCGCTGCCGCGTCCGCGGCCAGAGAGGGGAAAGGGAAACCCGCGGAGGCTAGCCGCGCGGCTAAAGCCGCTACGGGTGGACACGGCGGGGCCGCGCAGGAAGCCGCTATGTGCAGCCGCGGCGGGGCCGCTCGGCACTCACCTGTTCGCCCCAGTCCGGGGGGTGGGGAGCAGTGTTCACGGCGGAGACGGGATACGGGGGAGCAGCGCCCGGCTCGCTGGCCCCGTGCTGCTCATGACGCTGCCAGAGCTGCACGTTGCAGGGGGGGAGGGCCCAGCCTCAGGACGCGTCCCTACGCGTCGCGGCCACAACCGCATGGCCAACACCACCGCCCTCCACCACCAGGGGAACGGGGCCAACACCACCGCCCTCCACCACCAGGGGATCGGGAAGAGCGACACGCTGGGATGGCAACCCTTAAGAGAGGAGGGACCATGTCCCAGGGACCAATAAGAAGGGGGTTAACTCAAACCCTCAGGGATTGGTGGGGGCTTGATACCTACAGCTGTGATAAAAGAGCACCCAGGGAGACTAACGGGTTGTTCTCATTACACAGGATACGGGGAGGAGAGAGGAGAGCGAACCAGAGTGGTGGGCCTATCCGGACGGCGGCTCGAGATAGGACCAAGCCAGGCCCAACGCCGTGGTATTACAGGAGGACAAGATACCGGTGAAGCTAACCGGGAGGACTTAAGACTTTTCTTTCAGCATTTGCTGCCTTAAAGCCAGAATAAATATTGTTTTAGCACGTGTCTGTCTCCGACTATAATTCCACCCTTCACAGTCACCCATAATAGGGCTCTAGGGAATAGATCCTGCTGACGTTCTTTAAAACTCAGGAAATTGGCCCTCTCCCACTGTGACACTTCTCGTCTCACAGGGTCTGTTGCTTGACGCTCATCGTCTCAAGTCAACTTTCTCTAAATTACTCGACCCTCTTATCTTCTCGATTCAATTATCCCCATTAAACTATTCGTTCATCGTCTCGAGTTGACCATCCCTTTCCCAACCTGCTGTTACTCAATTTTACCCTTATCACTCTCCTTTACCACTGCCCATTCATACTTTTTTGCCATCTTGCTCAGTTTGTACTCAACATTCGTGGGTTCGGCTTCCGACCCTCGGGATTGCAACACCTCCTTCTGTGGCCTCTCCAACCTTCTGTCCTTTCAGCTTCCTGTAGATGATGGGAGCGGTTGCCGTTGAAACCGGGGAGCCTGTCAGACCCACGCTTGTACAAGCCTTAACCTATTCTAACTGCTATCCACAGGGAGCTTCACGTCCTTTCAGCCGAATGGCAGAGTCTGTTCGATATTGAAGGGGACCCCAAAGCTTACTTATCTAGATGGAAATCTAACTCTCCTCTCTCTGCTACCACGTGAACTGGAGAACCTCCAGCCCTTTATGACGGGTCAGCAATACATTTGAGAGGGATAGGGATGCAGAAGTTACTCAAACATCAATAAACGAAATGACTCAGAAAGTTGGCAAAAAGATAACTGTTTTAATATCAATTATCTAAAACAGGGAGTACAACAAACGTTATCGGATGTATCATAGGAAGGTCTCTTAACAAACTTCATAAAAAGCACATCTTTATACTAAAATCTCATCATAGGTGACGTATAACCTGTGCATTACTAACGTCATCCTAACTAACGTCTGCCTATGTGGCGAAGTACTGAAGAGAGTGAGGGTGTAAAGGGAACATCTACATATACAATACATACTCCTCTAATGGGCCTGAGAAAGGTGATAGGTTTCTTATCATCAGGTGGGGCAACTAAGCCCTTCCCTCAAAACAGGTCCCTATGAATGTTGATACTTAACTATAGGACCCGAAAACATGCAATCCTCTATCATTGGTTAGCTTCTAACCTCCGTCAGCATCCTTCAACCCATGCTAGCCGCACGCAGGCCAGACTGCAGGTGCTGGTGAGTTAGTCTTAAACATCCACTTCCCACCAATTAGAACATCATAACCTCAGTGGTTGGTTGTAAATTAGAGCCTTTGAACTTGTCCTTGGGAGTGTTCCTTTGCTTTGGAAGATACAGGGGCGTAGAGGCGACCTCTGCCCTCATGCTTAGGTGTGACCATCATGCTCGTCCAACTCCTTATCCCCACGTGACTGGAGACCACGAAATTGAGATTTCAGTGTATTAAAAAGGACTATCTGTTTTCCAATTAGCCTGTGACGTCTTCTTTGCTCCCTCCAAGCTTCTCAACAGGAGGTTCATTCCTTCACAAGATTGTAACTAATTTCTGTTCTTCTCAGCCGAATACGACCTTGGCTTCTTGGCTTGTTCAACCTCACCTTTCTGAAATTTGCCTGTGATTCATTTGTTTTTAACTGAACCAGACGTGGAAAAGATGGCCTTTCTCCTTTAGCTCAGCTCTCTGCTTATAGTTCATAATGGGACAATCCATTCTTTACTCATTCCTATGTATCCATACATTGGTGTCTGCCGCAATCTATTTTACTATAAAGCTAGCCTCATGAAAACTTTATCTGCTTGCGTTACTTTGCATCTGTACACGTGTGAATTGACTTCAATAATTTCATCGTCTCTTCAGCATAAGCCTCTTCATTTTGTGCCCAAGATGTTGCTTATCTTTGATACTTTCTTGATGCCTTATAGAATATCTGCATTCTCTTGTCTCTGCACCTCTGCCATGTACGTCAGCTTGACTCTCGCATGACGTCACCAATCTGCTTTGTCAGTCAGGTGTCCTGCTTCCTCTGGGATTTTGTTTATACAGCCATCATACTGTCTTGAATGCAAGAATGGTTTTCTCAACGGGAACCTTGCCTCCAGGATTTCCTTTCGCATCTGTCATTTCAATTGTTCTGCATAGGTCACATACTCTAGTTTCCAATATATAGGCATTCTGGGCAAAGCGGTTGAGGTTGGGGTACTTAGCCCCTCCTCTACAAGATGATCTCAGATCTATCCACTAGCTGTATCCCTCTCCCCGCATGCTGTGCCCTAATTAAATCTGCAAGAGCTTCAATCGAAATTGCAAACAAGTGGGGACAGCCCTGTCTGGTACCTTTTCCAAGCTCTGCTGGTTCCGACAGTAACCCATTTATTCTCACTTTGGCTATAGGTTAACTCACAATTGACATTGCTATAGCACTCACTTCAGGACTGATTTGTGACATAACTTTAAACAGTCTACATATATTAAGCGTTGTATATCTAACTGTGATAAACCCAGCTTGAGCTGGGCGAATTATATGACACATATAAGGTAAGCACCTTTTTGCCAAAACCTTACAAAAATCTCTGTGTCTGTATTGATGAGTGACAACGATCTATAGGAGCCACACTTCTCTGCTGATTTATCAGGATTTAACAATATAATTATAGTTGCTTCTCTCATGGTGCTTGGCAGAGCTTTGGCCACTAATGCTTAATTCCAGACTTCCAATAACCATGCGATCAGGAGCATGCAATAAGCTTTGTAAAAATCTGGTCCCAGACCATCTGGTCCCAGTGCTTCACCGAGGATCAGGTCTTCTATGGCTTGGAGAATTTCATTGAGGTTTAGCGGCTGCTCTCTGGTCACTCCAGATACTTCTGTGAGAGGAATAGCATCCAAAAATGCATGAATACCTCCATTTTCTGAGCCAAAGCTTCAGTTGAAATGTTAATGTAGAACTCCTGCAATGTTTCTAGAATTTCTTTATCCATTTAACATATCTCACCCTTTTTATTGCTCACCCAAGAAACAAACTTTGGACCGCTCTCAAGATTTATTAAATGAGCTAAGCTCTTCCCAGGCCTATGACTCTCCCCATAATTTATGGCTGCTTTGTGAATATGTCTTTGTGTTAGTTTAAATAAAACTCTTTTTTGATATTCTTGTATCTCACGGTGATCTCCTTTGAGCTAGCAGCCATCTAGCTCCACTTCCACCACTTTTGGTGACCACCTGTCACACCTATGACTAGGGTAGCCTTTGACTCTACCCCCCTTTGTTCAATTATACTTCCTAACCATCTAGAGTCAGGCCCCCTTACATAAAATAGGGTTCCGCCCTTATTTCTCACATCCTTTTCTTTTCCAGCATGGTGCACAACAAGGTAATACTGGTTGTCATCTCAGTGAGCTTCCCATTCACGGAGGCGTATTAGGATTGCAAACTTTTGAGGAGCTGACGCATGTTCAGAGTATCGGCAGTTGAAGAGGTAGCTACCATAGATTCATTAACAGCTGCATCCTCCCTAGGTTTTGCACCCTGCTTGGTGTAAGCGTCCATGCTGCCTTATTTCTTGGTTCCCCCACCCCCTTTATTCATGGTTGTGCATCGTATGTAGTACTCTGTCAGGGGCCCTCGAAAAAGGAAAAATGAGGGTCAAACTACTTCCCCTGGTTGATACAATAAGCATTTAGCCTCTAGGTGAACCAACACAGTTTTTCAGGACCATCCAATGTGCCCTCCGATCCCCACGCCAAACACACACCATCCCAGTGGAACAACAAATGGGCACACCACTTTGTGTTTTGCCAGCTGCCAAGAAGGAGCACAGTACCTTCAGGTCATCTGCAGTACCACCATGCATCAAGCTGGTATCTGCTCTGGAACCACCCTCCTGTCGGATACCAGCCACAATAGCTGATCCAGTCCAGTCTGGGCTCAGCAGTATGCCAGTAGGCCCTCAGAATCACACGTGTGCAGCCCTCTGCACACGGGCACCATGGCAAAGGTGCACAGCCCAGCTATCCCACCCAACAGATACCAACCAGGCCCCAAAGCACAACAGGTCCACACTCCACCCACTTTCAATGTTCACTGCCAGAGGCTTCTGCACAGTGATGTTGTGGCCCGGTAGGGAGCCAGCCCCGACCCAGCATCTCCTGCCAACCTCTGTTTCAGTCACCTGTACGGTCACGGTCAGGCCCATGCAACCCTCCACTCTGCTGTGTCTTGGCTGCCGTGCTGGATTGCCCACTGCCCAGCATTCCACTGCAGCTGTGGGCACACCCTCCATCACTGCCCCACTTCAGCAGCACCTTGCCACTCTGCCAGTCAAGACTACAACCAAGACACCTCCGGACCTAGGCTTTTTCGGCGTAGTATCACCAGAGGTCTTTTAGTGCGTGGCCATCTTGGTTGCTGTGCAATAGCGCCCCTTAAACATTATTATATCTGATGTTTGTAAACTTTAGATTTCCATTTTTGTTGGTTTAACCTGAACTAACATGTCTCAAATAATATACATATGTGGGGCTGATTTACTAAGCTAAATAAATATCTTAAGTAAAGTAAATTTACTAAGCTCAAAAAAGTAAGTGGAAAAAATTACCTGGGCTCTTACTTAAGCTACTAATTTAGCTTAGTAATCAGCCCAGCATTTTTATTTTGTATTGGGCTGATTTACTAAGCTTGCAAAAATAGTGGAAGTAAAACTAAATTTACTAAGCTCAAAAACAATAGTGTAAGTAAGTAGAAAAAAGGACTTGGGCTCTGTGACAAATTTTCTGATGTCATCCCTGCTCACCTAGCGGTACCCCTTCCCATGAGACCAGGAAGATGAGGCCACTACCTGATAGTCCCCTTGGAGTGGTAGTCAGCAGGACGATCTCATGGGGAGGGATCCCCCTACAGGACTATGGATGACTTATCAGGGAGAATGTAGTATATCCATAAAACATCCAAACCTCCCGCACCCTCATTCCCTGGACACAATACACTAGTCCACCACACTTCCATATACTTGCGTAAAGTATATCATCCGAGCCCTTTGAGGACCACTGAGACAAGGAAGAATAGAGATTACTTGCCTGAAGTAGGTTGGAAGACTGCAAAGAAGAAAATGTGCGGCATCATGAAGAGCTCTCTGTGGAACCTAAGTGAGCATCCCAGTTTATTTGGACATTGTAAGAGTATAAAAACTATGAAGGACAACAGAAGAGGGAGAAGGAGCAGCAGCTAATCAGTGAGAGATGCAGAGAAACCCAAGAAGTGCAAAGGAACAGCTGGCAAGACTGAGGGAGACCCGAGAGCATACTTCTCCCGGTATTGCAGGAATACCTGGACTCCTTTCCTCAAAGGCACTGCCGAGGTCTGACAGAGAAAGGGAAGCTTTCGGACAATGGTGTGGTGGCTGAGATTTACCCATCCAGAATGGAATGGAGCCTCAGGACTAGCAAGGGCAGACAACGGGAGGTGGAGGCACCACACAACGAAGGAAGAGCAGAAGAGGACCCCAGCAATGACCAGCCAAGCTCCCGACAAACACTGAAGGTAACAGGCAATGCTCATCGACCAGCAGGGGAAAGCTAACACAGAGGATAACAACACTGTACGGGTATAATGAATTGGAATACCCACTTCTTTGTAACAGTACTTGACAAAAGAATGTCCCAATTTCATTGAGGAGAGAAACCAGGGTCTGGGACTCGAACAGAAATAGTACAGATCAAGAAACTAAACACAGTACTTGCGCAGGAGAATATAACAAGTCTGTGTAGAAGAGAAACCAGGGTCTGGGACCCTAATACAAATAGTGAAAATCAAGAAGCTACTCTAGAGGGGGCCCTCTGGGGCCTTAATGTATAGGGGGTCCTCTCCCTCCATTAGACTTCCATGGATTTTCATCCTCTCATCTATTAGGCAGAAACAGGAAAAAACAGACGCCTGGGAGCTGAAAACATGTCTTTATTCTTCAAGAGACAGAACACACTGAAATGCCTGTCTGCCACCAACCTATCTTTATACATTTTAAGATTATGCAACATTTGTATGCAAATTAGCACCTTGTACAGGGCATGCTTTCGATAGGCCAAGTTAGTTTAAAGGGCAAACATCCCTTCATGACCTTTGGATAACTTATCACACATGTAAAACATTAGCATACCTGGCATCCACAATGTTCTCTGACGCCCAAAATGAAAATGCCTATTTTAGACTTGGCTGGACAGAACTATAAAAAAATTGCTCAACTCCTGCCAAGGATATTTCTTCATGAATCAATGTCTGTATCTTATCTGTTTACTGAGGTTATGCCAAGTTTTTTTGGTACTTAGCACCATTGGAAAATATATATCCTCTTATTTTATGGTGCCAAAATAATACAGCTGGGCTTTCAAATTAGTTTGTATGAAACACCTTGTACCCTTCTCCATAAGAACATAGATAAATGTATCTAAGCGTCTATTAATTGCCTAACCTACGCCAATTCCATTTTTAATCTAACAAACCTCATTATCTCACTACGAGATGCTGCCAAAAACTGCCTGGCAGTGCATCAGTCCTTCTTGCTTATCTGAAAACCCTTGGCGTGGTTTACATTCCCGCCCACCTGGTTTAGGACTGCAAACCACTTTACATTTCAAGATTAATTTTCAAATATATTTTTGTCCGACACTGTGCCTTTCTTCAGGGAGCTTTAATCTTCAGTTATTTAAGCATTTCTCATTTTGTAAACACATTCATAATATATCCTTGTGCACTTATTGAGTGTGTATAATAATAAAGCATCCTTCATTTCCTGTGCCACCCCAAACCAAGTGTGTGCAGTGTCTAATGTACTTTTTACTTTTAATAAAGGCAATCTAATCTTGATTTTTACAATGATGGACGGGAAAGTGAACTATTTGACCTACCATTTCATCTATATTCAGTTGAAAGGGGAGGTGTTGGCACCACCTGTACACTACTCAACCCCTACAACATAGTACTTGGCTGGGAAGTATACCATGTCTGTTCAAATGGGAAAACAGGCTCTGGGACCTAAATCAAGTAACAGTACCTAGGCTTTGTGAGCATTGTTAGAAAGCCAAGAGAAGGGAGTCATTCTCTTGGCATTGTGAAACGGGTAAGAAAAGCCAGGGGATCGGAGACATTCCTCCTGGTGTTTGATGAACTTTGGGAACTAAGCCAAGGGAAGGGAGTCATTCTCTTGACATTGTGAATATCCTGTGAAAGGCCAGGGGAAGGGAATCTTCCTGTCCTGGTGGTTGTGAACATTGTGTGAGAAACCTGGGGAAGGGAGTCATTTACCCTAATATTGCGAACTGTATAGTAAAAGCCAAGAGAGAGATGTTTATTATCCTGCTGCTGAAAAGTGTTAAGAAACCTGAGAATGGCTAGGAGAAGAGGAAGTCTATCCCCCTAACATTGTGAAGATACAAGAATTTATTTTTCCATATCCGTATGGTCTTGTCGTTAGAGAATTGGGGCACGTTTAGCAAACAAACCCACCATACCTTGCTGATGTTTGCTATATATGTATATATTAGACCGTATATATATTAACTTTGTTAAAGGTACGTTATGGCTAGGTTGCTCTAAAATAAAACTTTGTAATCCATAGAAAAAGCTTTCTGACAGGGAGGTTATATGCCCTGGCCTTGTTGAGAACAGTAGGGGAGGCCTGCCCTGAAAGCAATCCATAGCCAGTCCTGCCCGTGAGGGGAATGACAGATGTGGGGAACTCGACCAATACCCCTTCCCTTTGTGCACACCCACATGTTGTTTGCAGCAACCCTTTGTCTCACTCCATGCCTCAAAGATGCAATGTTTGCCAGACACTTTTTGTTCATCACGGGGTGAGCGAAATTAAGGCAACACCAAAGCCACAGCAGTAGGAAGGGAAACATCCTCCAACGCCAGCATTATGGAACCAAGGATTTTATTTTGTGACCTTTTTTTTAAAGTACAGGATTTCATTTAGCACATTTTTTTAAATATCAAACAACAGTTTCTTTCAGACCAATCATATATATGTATGTTGTATCTATACTATAAGTAGTGGTGATGAATAGTGATGCCATTTCTAACTTATGTTCTTTGTCCATTTTATGCAGTAGGATGGAAACCATCCGGGAGCACTGCATTTTATTGTGCCTGTTTAAAGCCTATTGGAACAGCAAAACATTATCTAACCTTGTTTTGTTGAATCTAAATAATCTATTTATTATAAGGTTTTCAATTCTAAAATAAAAATATTGCTAGACAATTGTTTCCTTTCCCAGGATGTGGCGTGGGATTGCTGTATTTTAAGACTTGTGACAAAGCTGGTGACAGGGGTGGGAGGGACCCCTGAATGCTGGGCAAATCCACCCGCTCCACAATGCTGATTCCAGGATGGCCTTACATGGAGGATCCCTGATAACAAGGGTCTTCAACCTTTTAGCTCTCCAGATGGTTTTGATAAACACCCTTCAGCAATAGACAGCATAGTGAGTGATGAGGGATCTTGGGAGTCGTAGTCCAAAACATCTGGAGAGCCGCAGGTTGCGAACCCCCGACTTCACTCTGATTTCCAACCTCAACTCCCAGAGCCATTACACCAATAGAATAGGGGACTCTGACCTAATATATCACAAATTTCAACCACGATTCATGAGCCTTGTCCCCGAGCACAGCAAAGAATGCTGGAGGGAGAGGTTCCAAGAAGGCATGGTCTGCAGATTAAACCAATGGAGCGATCTTACAGAGCATACTCTGCTGCATGGTATGCATGGGGAATCCGATTTAGGACTCCGAGGCAGCGGTTCGGGCAAGTCGAGCAGCACAGACCCAATGGGAGTATGACGGGACCCAGCAGATGTCATGAAAGAGCTGCATGAATCCAAGATGGCGAGTCAGCAATTTGAAATCCTTGCCTGCGTAGCCAGGGCAGAAACAAACATATTAGGCAAACATGTGAATGGGGAATACGTACCTGGGTTTATTCCACCAAAAGTGTTCAGGTCACCCTGATAAGACATTCACTGTCCCAATTCCAGCTAGATCCCAGATAAAAAAAAGGTCAGAAAGGGCAAGGATACAGCGTGAGGGTATGGAAGCAAGTATGGCTAGCAAATGCTAAGACAATGCACAGTGGGATCGCTGAACATCTGAACCCCATTGTGGCAAGAGAGTTGTGTGGAGTTGTCCTGCAGTTGCCTCAGTACCGCTTGGATACTTGTTACAGTATCAATTTTTCATGCACTTTGCTACGACGAATCTACTGGTGCTTCCTGAATCTGGGATCATCTATCCTTGTCTGCAAAAATACAAAAGGTGCAGACGTGCATGTTGGCAGCGAGAGAGTTGTGTAGAGTTGTCCTGCAGTCTATGCAGGAAGAGCGGGTGAGGTAAATAATTGATATTACTTGTCCCGCTTTGCCCGAAAAGAACTGTAGCTATGGTGGTAACAGGAACAAGTATGGGAAAGAAACAGCTCTATACAAAAAACCCTGCCTAGATTATTTGTTCTGCGCAGTCGTGTGGTTAGACCTATTGTAACATTAAGATCAGGGAAACATCATACACAAGGTATGACAAAAACCAACATTGTTCCCAAAAAGGGTCTTCTTAGTTCTTCTCCTTGCATCCATCAGGGCTGTTTCACCCCTATAAAAACTGCAATTGAAGTTGCCCCAACTAAAAAGACTGAAAATACAAAAATAAACGGCTTCTTCACAGCGCTCTTCAAATATGGCCACTGATCAGAAAATAATATACACTACGCCAGCGGCATGCCCGTCTGCGTCTATTGCTATTGACAATGAGAATTGTCTCCTCAATCTATGTTTAAATCTGCGAAGGGGCGCATTGGAGACACCGTTATTACCAATTATATTTCCACATACATCAAGTATAAATGTGTTTCCCAGTACAAATCTTTCAGCCTCTGTGGATTTCAACAGACTTACATCTACGTCTTCGGATGACTCTGAACTTGACCCTTGTGTCTGGGGACTAATAAATCAAGGGTTTATCAATTCCAAAATGGAACATCTATTAAGCACAACATAGATGCTACTGCAGCCACAGTGGAAGCAATAACTGCTCTTAGCTCTTCTCTTTCACAAAAAACATACTGGCAAAGGCGATGGACATAATTTGAATGCGAAGTAAAGCGGATTGTACCGTATGTGATGATAATACTGGTGTACAAAATACAGATGTTATTGATGAGGAGGAATACGGAGCACCTTTACCAATTTCCTCCACCAGCCAAGAAATAATTGAAATTACAGGATTAGGTTTGGAAGCCCAAATGGATGAAGAGCATTCCATGAACACAGAAGGAAGCAGATTCAGGACATCTAAGAAATTAAACCCACAACAGAAAAAAACAAATGGCAAACTGTAAGAAGCATCGCAGGAGGCGAAAAAGAAAGAACATGGGGGGAAAGACAAATGTGGGACTGCAGAGAAAAAATGACCAGGCCATGGCAAGGTCCAATCAAGCAGACATTATTTGTATTGAAGACGACGAACGCTATGAATTAAAACATCATAAGGAGATTAGCCAGACAAATAAGCGTAATATAACACTACAAACGACTATTGGTCTGGACAACTGGCTACAGGGACAGGGTGGGGTGAATAGCAACATTATAGAGCCACCAAAAATACAATACCCAGTGGAACATGACACCCGGGAGATCAGCGTGTTCCACAAGTGACCATCCTTGAAGTGGCACATCCGGCTCCGCCTCGCCCGGGTTCCCGGTGACAAGTAGCAATGCTTTATCTGAAAGACTACAAGTAGGCAACCAAACTGGCATTACAGGCAATTGTTCTGGAGGCCGGTATCAAGAAGCATATGGTGAACCCTACACTGCTCCAATAAATTGCCGCACAGAAAACCAGCTACCTGGAAACACCATCCGGATAAGGGAGAAATATACCACCCGTTATAGTCCATACATAAATCACACACATCTACTGCGTTTGTTACATTTAGTACCAGATTTAAAAATAATCACCATGCGAGATCTGTTTAATGTGGAACTTCCTGAATTGGGTAGCAGTAGCATGTCTCGTTGCTATAGCACATTATTTAAATAATTTGGGATTTGGAATCCAACACAAAATAAAAACATATTGCCCACAAGTAGCTCCTGACTTTACGCTTACGTTTACTTTATGGGATCACATAACTATCCACAGTGGCAGATCCAACAGCTTCATGTACTTGAGCGGGCACAATCTCTGATGATGCAAACAGTATTCTCTAATTGTAATGCTCCATAAACTGGAGTGACAACCTGGGCGGCACAGCCAAATTCGGGATGGCAAAACGTAACTTACCAGACAAATCTATCTCTAAAACCCCGGTCATGGAATACAAGGGGATATCGCTCGTTTATCTCTCGGAATGAAGGGCAGTTCTTATTAGACTCTGCAGAGTTAGTCCTTCCACATGAGACTTAGATAAGTGGTAAAATGGCCATTGATGGACATAGTTCCTTACCCGCGAAGCAAGCAAAGGAAAAGAGGGGCGGCCTAGTGGCCGTCTCTGTATCGGAGCCAGAGGTTATCTAAATATGATTCAATACCCCCTTGATATTACAGCTAGGAATTTATGATGTGCCAAGACCTAAACAAAAAGCCCTTGTATTTTCACTGTATGGTCCACTGGAAGGCTCTTATAGGCAGACCTTGAAGGATGCTCTTGAAAAGATTTTGAGAATATGGAGGGAAAATGGACTTGGAGAGGCAATAATTATAGCTGGTGATTTTAATGCTCACTGCATTGCCATCGAAGATTCTGAGCTAGAAAAAAGTTATTATGAGTCGGAAAAAGAAAAAAGGAAATACCACAGCTTACACCAGAAAAGTCTGTTGGAAAAGGGCAAAATTTGGACACATTTATTACTGCTCCCATTGAAACCTACAGATTGCACCTCGCTGCTGAACTCAAAGACTAGGCGCAACAGAGATAGTTCCACATGTCTGGATGCTATTTTCACTTCTGATCATGTTCGTGTACAAACATGGTCCTATACTGTTACCTTTAACGAATTGAGCGATCATGCATCCCTTGTAGTTACTTTGTACTAACAAAAATTGTTATTTGAAGTGTGGAGTCGCCTTGGCTGTTAGTAACATACAGGGAATTCGAGTTAGGTGGTCAGTAACAGATCTTAGTAGAGCCAATAATACACTGTCCAACTACGCTATGCAAGATGGTCAAATAATTAAGGGTAGCCCCCTAAGTATTTATACCAAGGTGAGACGCATCATTGACTCATTAAAGCAGGATAGATGCTCACAAAAAGTAGAGGGAAAATACCAGCCCTATTTGATATTGCACTACACAAGGCCAAGCGAAAGCATAAAAAATGGATTTGCATCATAAAGACTTCAAAGGACAAAAGCCTTGATAGAAAAAAGAAAGAAAGAAATGCAAAGTTAAATTACAGTGGCTAATGTCATATGAGCTAAATAAGAACTCAGCCTATTGTAAATTGTTGTATAGATTAATAAAAGCTTACAACACCAACACATTTTGGTACCTGTACCGGACATATATTTTGGGCCAGGTCTCTAAAGAAATTAGTTCTATATCAGAGAAGTGCTGTTGCGAATACATTCGTAGGCTGTAATGGAAAACACCACGTGGGGGAAAAAGTCTACAAGCAGTGGATGGACACATAGTGAGAGACGTCATATTTGACAAAGAGGATATACAGCAGATCTTTGAGAGACTCAAATCTTCCAGGGCCCCAGGCCCTGATAACTTCACCAATGTAGTAATAAAACAGAGTCCGGATATCTGGGCAAGGTTATTGTATAGCCTATTCATGCAAATTGTTGGCCCCCGATAGTTGGCCCCGTTCCATCCTGGTACCGGTCCATAATAAAAGTCTTTATACTGAGTCTGGCAACTTTAGACTCCTGGCAATGCTGGATGCCAGCAGTACCATCTTTGCAAAAATATTGTTAACAAGACTGAACAAATGAGTGTAGGATAAAAAGTTGCTAAGACCCCAATAAATGGGTTTCTGAACAGGGAGTAGCACGACGCATAGTATGGGCACTACAGTTGCTGGTGGCAGAAGCAAGACGTAGGGGTAGTGGCTGCCTGTATCTATGCTTCATAGACTACTCCTACGCTTTTGACAGAGTCATTCGAGACCGTTTGTGAGAAAAACTCGAAAAATGTGGGATTGATCCAGACTTGGTCTACTTTATCCAGGATGGAGTGTTGACCAACTATAAAAACACAAATGTGGTATTAAAACAAGACTGTGTTCTTGCTGCTGCTCTCTACAATTTGTATGTTTCTGGAATGGGCAAGGAGATTGGGAACTGCTCCAATTTTTCACCTAAGTTGGCCGTAAGGAGCATAGGTTGGTCTGTGCTATGCGGACGAAAAGCCCTAATTGATCTTGCCCCAGTGGGACTCAGAAAATAGATTACATGTCTGAATGGATATATTGGAAAGCAAACGGGCTGAGGGTAAATCGAAAGAAGACGAAGAAAATGACTCTGGGCGACAGTAAACGTCAAAGCCTACCGTTTGCTTGGCATAGCGATGGAGAAGCACTGGAGGTTACCCATCTTTATGTATATCTCGGATGACCGATCCGCACCTATCCCGTAGAGTCCCACCTTAAAGACTTGACATATGCCAAGGTAATCGGGCGCTGGCAGGTGATGAAGACCTTTATTAAACAGAAATGTGTGCGTTCAGTGGAAGCCTTACTAGAGGTTTACGCAAAACGTATAGTTCACTGTATACAGTATGCACTTGAAACCTTACCAGAGAGGAACATCAGCTGGCTTGAGGCATTGGAGGGGAAACTGCTCCGTTCAGTGCTGGGTTTGCCAAATTCAGTCCGAGCTGGCACTGACTCCTTACGTATATATTGAAGATTGCTAGTAGTAACCTATATGTCAAACTTCAACATGGGATGGAGCACGGTGATACGTTAATGTCCATTATGTTAGAACATGTGCATGGCTTTGAAAAGGGCTGTGGAGAAATGGGCAAAATTGTAGTATATAGCGAACTAAAAGGAATTGCTTGCCAAAACTTAGTTGAATTGGGACTTGCTATACTAGCAGCAAATGATCTTGGTATTTATGGGATGTTACTCAAGAGGAAATCCCTTGATTGGGATAGAGTCTATCATATCGACGCTCTGACCAACAAAAGTGCTGCATAGAGTACTCCAGAGAGGGCCATGTGACAGCCGTCCCGCAAACATATTTAACAAAATGTTGTTGTCCAAATCTCTGTCGTTTTGTCGCTGATCTACGCCTAAAAATACTGCCCTTCCTTGAATAAACAGGGGCATGACAGGGATTAGAGCTCGACAAGCGTTTTTGTCACCTCTGTAAATTCGAGCTGGAGACATTGAGGCATGTTCTTACAGGATGTCCTGAGCTCAGGGATCATTACTGGAAGAGCTAGGGCGATTTCTGTGCATTAGGGAATGGACAAAAAACGGACCCAGTTTGGTCAGCAATATATACTGCTGAATCGCTAGTCATTACGGCAGCGGCTTACCATATCCGTTAATAGCCTATAGGCGATTTACATTATCAGCCTAAGCACAGATGCACAAATATTCTGAAATTGTTTCAGTGGGGATGGCAGATGTATTAATAATAATTTGTGGAATTAATTGTAATTGAGTTCTTTAAATGATTATTTTAATTGAATGTAGGTACGTATTTTTTTAATAAGATGTTTTTTTATTTATCTTATGTTTTGTAGTGTTAAGGTGCACAAAGGTGTTTAGCTAAAAGCACGAATAAAAACACACATTAAAAAAAAACATTAACTGTAGCACTGGAATTCCTGCATGTGTACAGAGAATACTTTCTTGGTGTTAAAAGGCCCCTTCCGCTCTAGAAGCACATTTCTAGTGCATCTGACTCTTTGGGTATCATTACCCAGAAGGTCTTTGCCAAAGTCTTTGCAGCTCCTCCTCTGTGGATTTTGAACATGGGTATCATACTGCTTAGAATGAGTACTCCTGGCATAGGTACAATTAGTACTGTTAAATGTTCATCTTCTCAGCATAGCCGGAAATAAGCATTCTGAGTTTTGGGTAGGGGTTTCTTCAGGCTCATCTCTAACCCTGTCTGTTTTGCTGTTAATAATACAAACAGTCACCTGACATACTCCCTTTACTCTGTTAGTGTGTCTTCCCTGTAAAAAGCCCCTACTCTTCAAAGAACATCTTGGCAATGGCTGATCGCCCCACCCAACCATACTTCTCTTCCTCCTGAATCCCCCTTACTTAACCTTCCCATTCCTGTTCCAATGCTGCCACTGCACCCTACTTGTCCACCTATAGGTGTGCCCTCTATGTACAGCGCCCTGTTGCTTCCCAGCCAGGTACACCCTTTATAAATCCCATGCATACATATCTACATACAAGCACGGCTCCCTCACTTTCCTATTCTTGTCATGCCAGTTGGTGTGTGGCTGTCCTCAGGTGCTGTCATGTTAATCCTTGCAGAGAGATGATTAAAGGCTCACATGTATTTACAATGTGTATTAACATGTTATAACTCTTCCTGCACTGGATTCAGTGACAATTATTCAAACTCTCCTGAGCTATTGTGATGAAATGAGCCAGTACCACTGAGGTATTGCCCACTTTTGCAGAATGACAGCGTTGCCGCATTTTTGTGACACATTTCGTAACACTTTTATTGCCTCAAAAGGATAGATGGTATGTGAGGGTAAGGTATATAGAAGAGGGGGGTGGGAGATTGAAGTTGGGATAGTGCCAGTGTCTCCCGCCAGCTTTTTGCGGCAAAGGAAGTGGTAAAATCAGCACAGAAAAAATTCAAAATGCAATTCGGCAAATAAATGTCGACACGTGTCACATACATGGACTTTTAGCATTAGCTATGGAGCCCCAGTACTGCTACTGGGCCCTCTAATTTTGTGCACAGAGACACATTTTGGAGTCAGGTCTACACTTCATCTTTAGCAGGCACCTGAAATAGGGTCCCTAATCAAGATGCTGTTTGGCTCACTGCGTGGAAACATGCATCCCATCAGTGAGGATAAAACTTTCTGTATGCCCCCCACCCCAATATACACTCTGGACATGATGCATCTTTTCGTGGATAATTGTACACTGGGAATTTTAATAGAACAAGCGCATGAACTGGGAAGCACTTCCCTGGGTGCTGTAAGGGAGGTGAAAGTATGTAAGATCTCACAAGACAAGAGGGATCTGTTTTTGGGTGTGGGGGGGGGCATTACAAATGAAACGAACTAGCATGCGCTTAGTCTGGTTAAACCTGTAATGATGCCCCACTTTCCAGAATACAGAACCCCTATGGAAAAGATCTGGGTCTACATTTCCACAGCCCACCGCTTGCTCCTCGCAGACAGAGGGACATAGTTCCACAGTGTAGCCGCCGCCACGGAGAAGGAACGGCCGCCTACACGGACCAGCCTAAACCGGGAAACGATAATCCTCAAAAAAGAAACTGAGCAAATGTTTCTTGTTGGAATATAGGGGGGAAATTTTGCCTGTAGAAAACCAGGGTCTTGCCCGTAGAAAGCACAGTGGACGACACACAAATCCTTAAATTTAGTACGCTTTGCCACCAGTAGCCAATGTAGTTTTCCCAGGATTGGCGTGGTAGAGCAGAACCGGGTAGCATCTGCTGCCAGTCCAGCTGCTGGATTTTGCAGCACCTGCAGCCGCTGAAGAAGGTACGCTGGCTGAGCTAGAGAGAGAGCATTACAGTAGTCTAAGGAACCGGCTGTAAGGGAGGATACAACCAGAGGGAAGAATCCATTCTCTGGAAAAATGCCCAGTCTGGGTATGAAGGGCATGTACGTCTTGGTATGCTTCTCTCTTGGCAGCAGGGCCCCTGAACCACCTCAAGACTAACAGGTGCACAACAAAGTCTAATTTCTTCTGGTGCCACATGGAAAGTTCTCAAACGAATAGCCCCTCATTTTGGGTCTCTTCCCTAGTGTCACCCAGCGTCTCTCAGGTACTGCAGGCATTACTGTTGAATTTCTAACCTTTGTCTCAAGGTTCCCAGTATCTTCTAGAGGGGAGGTAGGCCAGACGGGTTTCTAGGGGCCTGATCAGGTTGCATGCTGCTTCCCTGTCTCAGAGGCCTGAATCTATTAGTACGTCTGTTTCACTCTCCTCCTGGCAGAATTCAGTCTGACTCTAGGTCTCAGCTCTGACCCTCAGACTATCTGTCATCTCACCCTCCTTGCTGTCCCACCACAAGCTCCTCACTCCTCCCAGTCAGCTGGCAGACAGGTGCTGTTTTACTGTCTGACTGATACTGGCCCTGCATCTGCAGGGAACTTCTCACGGTGTACATATTTGATTTCTTTACTTTTCCACGGCTCCAACTAAAAATCTGTCTTCTTTGCCAGTTCTTGCCCTCCTTTCTTGCAGTGTTCAGACTCTCGTCCTCTTAATGTCATCCTCCCCCTTCTCTGCCCTCCTGCGCTTCCTTACTCTCATTCCTAGGGGTGTACCGAATAGCAGATTTTAGAATGCGGCCGAATACTGAATAGTAGCATAAGTATTCAGCCGCAGCCGAATTTGGAGCCGAATAGTTCCTTTTTAATAAATAAAGTTGTGTAGACAAGAAAAAAATATATAGAAAATGCTCAGTCCTACAGTGTTCTCGGCTGACCCTATAGGGAAGTGGCAGTGCTGATTTTCAGATCTTTAATGTGCATGTACATGTATATTTTACTTATTTTGCTCATTTGTGCATCCATTTGGTCCAATGTTTCTAAATTGTAAACTTGTATCTCCTTGTCTTTATTACACAACTATCCCTCTTTTTTAATTCTCGAATGTTGGGAGGAACATTTCTGCTGCCACAGACTGGGGTAATTTGGTTAAAGAAAATAGCCATGTTCACATCCGTTAATTCTACTCAATTCAAAGGGACTAATTTTGGAAACATGAGAAAGTTGGAGGGCAGGAATTGTAACCTAAGTTTCATTATTATAAGCACATCTCTGAAACAGGCACACTTCACACTGAGCTGCTTATTTATTTTATAACCTTAACCTGCAGGCTGAATTCAGTTCTTTGTTGCAGGCACACTACTGTCTGACCTATTTTACTCAGGGTTTGGAACTTAAAGGGATATCTCAACAGATATATTAATCCACTTAATTATATTACTTGGATTGGGAATTGGTGGGATTGGACCTTGTAGCTTTCAGATTTCTCACAGCAAATCAATAAGCCCCTAGATGAAAAAAACTGTTTCAAAAGGGACTTCATGAACTACTGTTCCAACTGAATGTTTTTCAACTGCAAAATATAGGGGAGACCAGAGATAAATTCTTAATATTGAGAGTTTTGCTTCAGCTCGTCCCTCTCAGAAATCCACCAGATGAAAGTCTGTCTGTTCAGCACATCAAGGGTAGCGAATTTGCACTTGGGAGGATAGCTCAGGTGCAACACACTTAGAAACAAGACGATGAGGAGCAACACAGGTTCAATCTCCGGGTCCGCGCTTAGAAACCTCTGGGAATTAAGCGCGTTATAAATGACCAATTACAAATTCACCACTGCTCTACCTGTACTCAATCAACAAAGTGACCACCAGTATTTGTTTAATGGTCCTATTAAAGGATAAACATGACATGCCTGAATGATTCCGGCCATGCAGTAAAAGCTGTACTTAATGTATTTTGTAGGGGAAACTATTCAACTTCGAGTGATATTTCATAAAGTATTAGGCAGATGCCGAATATATAATTTTCAGTTGGAATTCAACAGAATACGTACTCGAATTTCGGTACACCCGTACTTATTCCCCTTTCTCCGCTCTTTCTTCAGGTTCTACTCCTTCAACTTCTTCAGTACTTTCCTATGCCCCTTGTTGTCCTCCTCCTCCTCCAACCTCTTTTGATTCTTCTCCTCCAGCTCCTTCTGATCTGTTCCCTCCTGCCACACTATCAAATCTCTGTACCTATACCTCCTCCTGCAGCCTCAGCTTTATACGCACCTATACAAACTCCTGCTCTCTGCACCACCACCTTCAGCTCTCTCTTTGCACCTCCCCCGCCTTCCGTGCCTTTTGCTTCCCTACTTCCTCCAGCAATTTCAGCTTTCTGCATATCACCACCTCTACATGCCTTGATACTGTGCTACTCTAAACACCCACACCATTACTCTCAGATTGTGCACTTACAAGGGGTGCCCCGCAGGGCCAGTTCTTCGTAACGGTTTTGTTGTAATCTTATGTGTTGGTGATGATGTCATGGTACCCTGGGTGTGTGTGAGGTCAGTGGGGAGCCTTGGTGTGGTGTGTGTTCCACGAGCGGCAGTTGGAGATGAAGCATTGGACTGGCAGGGTGGGGGTGGCAGGTGGTCTGTCAAGAGGATCTGTCATCTGTATATGTTGTCTCAGGACCTCAGCAATAACCCTACCTCTACATCACAACACAGATCTGACATCATATGTTGGTTAAGGAGCCCACATCATTTCACTGGTGACGGTGTGGTCTTCTCCTGTACCTGAGGTGCAGCAGGTACAGGAGTGCTGCTGTTGGGCCAGCAGCCAAATCTACACCCTCTGCCCCCAAAGGGATCCAGCAAAACCTGTGCATCAGGGGCAAGTCCTGGTGTCAGAAGGATTATGTCCAACAGCTGGTGCCATTGGTTTGGAGGCCTGGAGTTTTGAGCAGTTTGGAAGGGGGCCTAAGGGAGTTGACAACTTGGAGGGGCGGAGATCGATGGAGTGCCAAGTGCTGTCAGCAACAGTTGTTCAATTAGCGCTGCAGTGGTAGCAAAGAGCACACCATGCTTCAGGGGTGGCCTACAAAAGGATCTCAGAGCTTGGGCCAACCGGTGCCCCTCCAACATGGACCATTTGCAAAGTCTCAGTCCAGCAAGGGACAAGCGGCCAAACAGGGAGAGCAGCCAGTTGGCTGCAATGAAATTAGGACATTACGCATACGTGCCATTACTGGAGCCGTCTTTCTCTTATGGCAATGGTTGCCATGGGCATGATGCAAAACTGTGCACAATGACGTGCAGGCTCCAGTTTCCATCAGAAGTGAACTGGAGGTGGCAGAAGGTTGTGGGTAGCCATGAGAATGATGAGCTGGTGCGGGGAAGGTGACATTGAATCTAATAAAAGGCTATCACTGCGCAAGTCCGTGTGACTGTCAGGGATGACAGCAGAGCACGAAGTAAGATTTTGAGAAATTAGAGGTTGTGAGGAGAAAAAGGTAGGAACGAAAAGGAGGACTTTGAATTTGGATTTCGATGGTGCCAAAAGGTGCAGGATGGTGACGCCTAATGATAGCATGGACCTGTGTAATGAGCGGGAGAATGGGAAGCCAATGATCCAGATTCAGGGGGGTATGTAGTGCGGGAAGATTGGATGGAGACATATGTTCCAGTTGTGAACGCTTCTTTACCAATTTAAGGGAGTTGGATCCTGATTTATGGACCTTATTCCATGAGATCCAGGACCTTGGCATTGAATAGTGGGTGGATCTTTATAGTTTGTGGGGTGAGGACAATATGTTTTATTAAATACTGTTGTGTAAATGTTGTGGCATCATGTTAGGGCATGTGGGGACTTGGTAGGTTACCTTATGGTGCAGGGCGGACATCAATACAAAGTATCTAGTGGGTGCAGTATTGTGCACAGAAACATTTAATTTGGGACTCCCATATTGATCCTAAGGAACCTGAACTTGTGGGTGTGGGGAGTGTGCACAGGAACCCTGGGGTAAATGTGCGGTTAAAATTGACCCCACTTGCGGTATTTATGTCAATGACTCATTTTCTACAGCATTTGTAAATGTGCTGTTTTGCGTGTTGTTTGGTTGTTGTATATTATGGTTGGGCTCAGGGGGGAATGATGGAGGAATGGACTGTTTGAGGATGGTTTGAATTATAGCTGGTGTGTCTTTCATTTTTGTATATTTCGAGTGCGGCGGGTTCCAGATTATGGAGTGCCATGGTCCAATGGAATACTGGGTGGGCTGCAGGAACTGGGGTTTTGGCATGTATAGCAGAGTTTTGGCAGGTATAACCATTATTTGTGTCATTGTCACGTAGTTGGTTTGGGCGGCGGGTTCATGGTTTGGAGTGCCGCAGTCTACTGGCATACCGTGCAGGTTCCAGGAAGTAATAGGTGTGGCAGGGGTAGCCATTATTTGTTGTCAATGTCAAATGCATGGTTTGGGTGGCGGATTCCATAGCTTGTAGTGTCGCTGTCCAGTGGAATACGGTGGAGGTTCGAGGAAGAAATGGGTTTGGGAGGTGTAGCCATGATTCGTTGTCATTGTCACATGGCTGGTTAGGGCGGCAGGTTCCATGGTTTGGAGTGCCGCTGTCCACTGGAATACTGGGTGGGTTCCAGGAAGTAATACGTTGGCATCTTAGTCAGGATTGTGGTTAAATAGGTTGGTAGTTTTGCCCAGTATTCAGGGTATCAGTTGTTTTAAGGCTGAAAATGTCCAAATGTGGTGGAATTGTTCTGATTTGCAATACACACTCTGGACATTTTAGTAGCGAGGTGGTTGCAGTTTTGAGGTTGCATGGAATTTCGCTAGTATTGTACTCATGAGTTTAGTATTGTGTTTGAAATTCTGTTGTTGCAGTTTGCGCTGCAACTGGCAGGATTCTTTGGTCTGTTATGAAGTGCTGTGCTGTAACAATTTTCGAGTTAAGTCATGCTGTGGTAAGTCTGCTGACTGAATATGTTCTGGGTGCATGTTGTGGCTCATTGGCATGTGACATGCACTCTGGAATTCCTTGTGTTTATACCCAGTGTTATCTTCTTATGGGGTTTGACATTTGGGGGTAGTTGTTGTGTTGTCTTGTAGGGGTGGGGTAGGATTTGTTGACCCATACTCTGGACGTGTGCGGTTGATTGAAGGTGTGTATGTTAGTTTGTGTATTGTAGTGCATGCTTTTAGTCGATCACTTTAGGATATTTGTTGTTTGGTGTAACAGAGGGAGAGGTGTTGTAATTGTATGCATGTGTTGGTGAAGTGTCATGGAACCCTGGGTATGTGTGAGGCTGTGAAGTCAGTAGGGAACCTTGGTGTGGTGTGGTGGGTTTTCCAGGAGCATCAGTTGGAGAGTAAGCATTCGGATGACAAAGTGTGGGTGGCAGTGGTCTGTCAAGAGGATCATTACATGTACTTACCCTATGTCTCAGCATCTCAACAATACACCTACCTCTACACTCTCCTTATTAATGTCCTCACAGGATGGAATACATCCTTCAGGCCGTAAGGACCTAAAATGTATGGGGATTCTCATTGTGTGGTCCGAGCTTTGAAGAGGCTGGCCCACTATCATGGAATTCTGTTTGTGAAGCATGTGCATTTACACACAAACACACATGTCTGTAAGTCGTGCTGCTTCTGTGGCTCTCTGCTTATTTCTTCTGGCTCTGGGTAAAGGATCCCTCACTTTTCTAATTCCCAATGACTACCCATGAACCATGTAATTAATACACACAAGGTCCTGGGATGCAGGGCTGGCTGCAATTAACACACCGAGCCAGTGGTTTGGTGTGTCTGCAACTGCCGAGCGTGAAACCGCTCAGCCCTTTTATTAACTGGGTCACCAGGACATGTGACCACTTTACATGTGACTCAGCACGCATCCTCTGGTGTCATGCTGAGCTGGTCACAATATCCCATGCCAAGGGAATAAAGCAATTAAATAACACAACAACATCAAATAGCATGCATTATTATCACAGATAAGAAAGTCATATTGGACTCGGTCATTCAGGGGTATTACTATATACACAATTTACTGGGGGTCCACTATCAACATGTGTGGTTTCAGCTTATTAGCTTGTGAGCGATGTTGATGACTACTTGGGACACAGGCAGTTCTGCAAACAATGATGACATGCTATCTTGCTGGGCCCATTTTAGGCATAGCACCTTCGCTGGATCACAGCTTCAAATATACATAACTACTGAGTCCACTTTAAGCGTAGCACGTTTCGGGGGTCACAGCTTCTTAAAAATGCCTCATTGTCATGGATGAGCTTAGGAACTGATATAACTTTAGCATATTAGCCCGTCAAACACTTTATTAGACCTGAAAGGAGTAGGGTGCACCCTACTAGCCGGCAAAACCACACCTGGGCCACATCAGCAGTTTGATCATGGGGACATTCCCTCATTCTGAGTCCACAAAAGAGTAGGGATCGCTTCACTAGCTGGCAAATCCACATCAGAGTGATGGTAGAGCCAACAGAGCACTGAGAGCACGTTTCCATACTCGGTCCACTTTAAGTATAAGGCCATGCAGGATCACAGCATTGGATGACCATCAATGTCCCTGGTTGCATCTGGGACCATAATGGCATATGATACAGAATTTGACAGTTCATTTATTAGTCTGGTGTCACTTGTCACAGTGAAGGAACTTCCGCATGTATGCAGGCAAAGCTGCACCCGGTGATACCGGGGGCCACATCTGCTGCACTCCAGAGGTCTCTTTGTGGACTGGAAGGAAGGCATGGTATCAAACAGTAAGATAGACACAAGTGATCACAGTTCAAGGATGTTTATTGAAGTTCAATTGGTTTTCAAAAAGGCCCATCTAATCCTAAATCTAAAGATGGGAGCAAGCTACTACCATCAAATAATAATAACGCAGTCCTAGTCGAGTCTGTCAAAAATAAAATCGCCTTTACTAATAAACCTGTTGCCAATCCCTACTTCTAAATACAAATAGTGTGGGAAACAATGTTATGCAAAAGAAAAGTGTTCAAGAAATATGTCTTGATATTCAAGCTGTTGGCTTCCCTTCCCCACGTTTTCAGCATGGGATAAGACAGCACACTCAAGATTAGCACACTCTCTGGCTTCTCTATCACGAGGATGCAGTTCTAAACTTCAACATCAGAGCCTTCTGTGCCAAAGTCTCTTTGCCATTCAAAGACTCTTATTTCAGAGTACCGGATGAAACGATACAAACATTAAAGTTCCTTTCTTCTTAGGATTTCACATATAAAACTTCTCTGGTGATTTACTGTTCACTCGGGGGCCCCCCCACCGGACTCAGACCCGCTTTAACACAAAACCTGCAATTGGTCTCCCTCCACCGGGCTCTGCGAAATTTCTCTGGTTCATCGAAATCCAAGACTTTCGACTGTGCGTGGGATTTTGCATGACCCGTCACAGGACCACTTTGATTCAAAATTACTCGTTCTCTTCGTGCTTGCAACCTTGGCTTCAACACAGACCAGTCTTGTATCAGTCTCCACAACTCACCGCCTGTGTTGATTTCCCTGATGCTGCTTTGTTCTTGGAGCCAAGGACAGTACCATGGCGGCTGGTGATTCTCCCTGCCTTGATTATTGACACAGAAGGGCCCCAGGTATCTCTGACACACAATGCAGGATTCTTCAGCCTGGTTTCCTGATCTTACGCTTTCTATTCTTGAGCTTTCAGGAACGTAACAGTTCCTTGTTGAAAAGGTCAAGGGAACTTCCCTCCTTGCAATCCCCTCCCGTTTTGCTGTCTTCCCTCTCTCATTCAGCCGCTGTCTCGAAACTGCCGATTCCTCATGTGCTTTGCCTCGCTCAGAGTGTTCTCTCGTGCTTTGCCTTTTTGTCCGTGTGTGGAAGCTTAATGAAAGTCAGATGTGTGTGATGGTCAGTAATTGTCTGATCTTGGCTGACCATTGTATTGGGACACATCAGGTATACTGCTCAGGTGTTTGTCTGTTTTTTCTCTCGGCAGGAGTTGCAGGTGCCCACATGGCAGCGGCAGTGTCAGGCCACTTCTCTTCCTCAGGCGGGAGTTTCTTTTTCTCACTTCCATCAGCTCTGATCCCAGAGCATGCAGGAAACATCTCATACCCCTTTTTTCCTTCTTCTCCTGCTCCTTTCACAGAACGCGCTGCAAACACTGACCTTTTTGTTGTTGTTATTTTTCATACACTGTTCCAAGCATGAGCGTGTACCATGCGCTTCATTCTTCTTTCCCTGGCTTCATTCACGGAGAATGACGAGATCCACCTTTTTAGTATTTTGTTCAAGCTCCGATCTCACAGCGCACACAATTAATTTATACTTAAATTCTTTTTTTACTCCGATCAGAGAGTGCATACTATCATTTAGCTTTCTCTTTTGGAAGAGCTCTGAGCACGGAGCGCAGACACTTAACCGCCGGAGGCCCATGATAACCCAGGGAGGCGCGCTTTCTCTCCCTTTCACCTCTTCAGCTCTGAACATGGAGCACAGCAAAAACCACTTCACCGCCTCACGGCCCAGGCACATATAGAAGGGATCGCACCGCAGGCCCATTCTCTAGTTTCAACTAGCTCCTTTCATGGAGCACATTGTCCTCATGAGGAAGGCAGTCCGTCCTCGTCACTGAGCTGCAGCTGACAACAGTTGGGGGCCCCCTCTGCTGGATAAACACAGCACAGACAAGCTCCGAGTCCTGAGCTGCATCGGCGGCTGCAGGCAGTGGGCAGCCAACTTCATTTCAGCAGGGTTCCAACACCACTCATCGCCATTGTTATGGGCCGGCCACTCCGGCCATATCGGGAAAGATGGTGCCATGGGATGCAGGGCGCCCCAGGCTGACTGCAATTAAAATACAGAGCCAGTGGTTAGGTGTGTTTGCAACTGCTTAAAGGAAAGCTCAGCCCTTTTATTAACTGGGTCACCAGGACATGTGACCGCTTAACAGGTGACTAGGCATGCACTCTCTGGTGTAATGCTGAGGTCAAAACATCTTGTAAGAAGTGGAAATGCTTAGAATTATCTCATGTGTTTAATCTTAGTAGCAACTGCATATTTACTTGCAATTGGCAATGATGCTTGAATACTGATTTGATATTTTGGTATTTTATGCCATAGGGTCCTTATTCGAAAAGGTCTGTAACTTTTTACAGGATAAAGTACTCTACTGGCAGTGGTAGCCACCTTAAGCACCATTACATATTTGATTGTGCTAACATAGACCTACATCAGTACTGCAGCCTCTGCACGGTACTTCCCTGATTGAACTGGCCTTGCCAGTGTAAATTAAATGAAGAGGAAACCACTCTGCCCTATTTTCAGATAGCCCATATGCCTCCGCTGAGGTGTGATTTAATCTCCCACTTACTTTTCTGGCTTCTGTGCAAACGTCTATGCTCACCATCACCCTGTCCCTTAATGGACCCCAGTCCTCTTTCCCTGCACATGATTTGTCACATCTGTTTAGTCACTTCCTGCAAGCTCCCAAGTCAGCTGACGGAGCCCTCTGGGGCTTCCTTCAGATTGTATCTAAACGCAAGATAAAAGGAATTTTTGGACATGAAATATCGCAGGAAGGAAATCTTTTGTTCGCCTGTTTAAGGAAAGAAAATGTATGGCGCCTGTTAGCTCAGGAAACCAACCTTTTCATGACATATTATTGCTTTGAGCAGTTGAATAATTTCAAATTCGGACCATAAATATCACATAATGATTCTGTTCATGGGAACAGACAAGTCCCCTGCTTCTCCTACCTGTCACAAGTGTGTCGTTTGCCATAATTCGTATGGAATACTTTTTTGTTTTAAGGGCCAGTCAGCCGTCACGATTTGTATTAGCTGTTGCTGATGTTTCCAGACATGTGTCCAATATGGCAATTTTCATTTGTATGCGTTTTGCTATGTTACATGACAAGCTTTGTTAATGCTCCCTAAAGAGGGGCATGGGGAACGTTTTTAAATGGCCCTCGTGTTCCAGTTTCAAGGTGGCTAATACAAATAGCAAACTGTGCCCGTCACATTGGGTCAAAATATAAATCGAGCACTTTACTATGCCAGGGCACCTTTATTTCTTACATCCAATGTTATGTGACATACAGTATATTAACTAAAGGCCAAAGCAGGGCTGTGATTCTTTTTAACATAGATGGCCGCCTTTAGCTACCACAGTTTAGTGGTACCTTTAGACAGTGACCCTTTGATTGGAGTTATTGCAGCCAAATAACGTAAAATAAATGCGGCGCTTAAGCGAGCAATATAATTATTTTATAACGATAGCCTACGTTCCGAGTGGTGTTTCGCAGGGCTGAATGCTGCCACTAAGAACACCCCAGTACATTATCTGCTCACAAGTGTTGCACTAATGTTTACCTTTTAGGCATATCGGATGATTTGGTCCGATGGAATGACCCAACGGACTGGGAAAACTTCGACCACATGGCATGTATGACTTTCTCTGTCTCACCTAAGACTTTGGGCGATACCAGCCTGTTGCCAAATGTTCTATCTAGAAGCCAGCAAACGTCTCCATTCTTTTTTCTTTTCCTCTTTTTTCCCCCTTATTGTGTAGGCTTAAAATAAACCTTTACAGTGCATCACAATCTGTGCAAGGCAAAGAGCACCAAACACCGTGGATAATAATAAGCAGTGCTCAGATGCCTGAGGGTTCGTAGCGCTATATAAATGCTAAATTATTAGTATTCATACATGCTAACAAAAAACACAATAAGAGAAATACAAAACGAGATATAAATACAGATTAAACACAAAATAAAACCACCAGCATAGCTTAATATAGCCGTAATTGTAGTATAGAATGTATTTCTCTTACAAAAACACACATATCACAATCCTAAATGTAATTGAAAAGAGAAATGTTTTTTAAATCACTTAATACATAATCATCTCTTATTTCATCACTTCCAAATCAATGCCTCCAAATTATCTAATAAACCAAAAGATACATGATTCCACAATTCCAGCCGATATATATCATGTTGGGTATGATATGATATATGATATGATGATATGATATACGTCATTTATAACGCGCATGTACACAAGTGTTTCTAGGCGCGACAAGACAAATGAAAGGGAGACAAAGGGAGGACAAAACAAACGATCTTACTAGGCCTTGTCCCATTCAGATTGTGCAAGTGCGAGGGGAAAGGGAGAGAAGAAGTGCCAGGAGACATGGGGGAGAGTGCAATAGGTAAGCTCAGGTAAGTGCTGCCGGGGTGGCCACAGCAAGTAAGTGCAAAGAGGCAGGGGACTGGAGGGTTGCAAATACAGTCCCTAGGTATGTGGGAGGCCCGGAGGCAGTGCAAGGGGCTACTGGTAATGAAGGAGCCTGGTGCCTGTAAGGTTCAGAGGGTGACCAGGTAACCAGTTTGCGCAGCAGACAGGTACATCAGCAGGGGAGAGAGAGAGTTGCTTCCGGGACCATAGGTGGTCCTGCTCAAGTTTCAGAGAGGCAGGGAGGCTGTTCCAGAGGCTGTTCCAGAGGGAGGCCCCAGCCGAGGACAGAGGTCTACCCCCCCCCCCCACACTGCCCGGAGAAGCAATTGACCCTCAGAGAGTTGGGGGTGGATGAGCAGAAGACTTGAGAAGGAAAATGCTTAGAAAGAGAGAGTTGGATGTAGTATGGTCCGTAGACCCAGACAGCCTTGTGGACTCGGCAAAGGGTTTTGAACTTGATTGTTGCAGCCACCGGGAGCCAGTGGAGAGATTTTAGGGCTGGAGAGATACGATCCCTGGCCTTGAGGCCAAGGACAAGTCTTGCAGCCCTGTTATGGATTAGTTGCAAAGGGCGAAGAGTAGAGGCAGACAGATTTAGAAAGAGGCTGTTCCAGTAGTCCAGCCTAGAGAGGACCAGAGCTCTGGAGACAGTGAGCTTCTGGGGGACAGTGAGACAGTGAGAAGACTACTGAGGAGATGAAGCTGGTAGTGAGACTTCTTAGAGATGTCTGTGATGTGAGGAGAGAAGGAGAGGGTAGAGTTGAAGATGGCACCAAGATTTATTGCCTCGCAGGAAGGTTCGGCCAGAGTGAAAGAGGGACAGCGGGAGCAGGTGTCCCAATGCGAAGGATCTCAGTCTTACTGGCATTAAGGCAGAGATCGTTGGAGGCACACCATTCCTGAATCGCGGATAGATCACGGGTCGTGTTTTTGTATCCATGATGCCAGGTTGTTACAGAGACGATTGAGGAGGATGGCATGGTTGACCATGTTGAAAGCAGAGGATAGATCAAGGAGGATGAGGACAGAAGGAAGGCTCGAGTCGAGAATAGTCTTCAAGGGTGTTCAGGACAGTAGTTTCCATGCTTCTGGCAGCTCTAAAGCCAGACTGGTGGTCATGGATACAACCAGCATATTCTGTATGGAGAGTAAGCTGGGAGATAGCCACCGTTTCCAGGCGTTTGCCCAGGAAAGGAGTGATAGAGATCGGGTGATAGTTTGCCAGAGAGGAAATAAAATGAATGTCTGGTTTCATAGAAAAACAGCTGCATTTTCTGTACATTTTTAACAATTCATCTGTTTAAAAGTGAACGTAAATTCATGAATCACCACTGGGCAGTTATGTGGAAACCCAAATAGGTTATACTTGGGGCACATCTCAAAATAGTATTTTCCAAACCCATTTGAGTGAACACAGTTTTTTCTTCTTTGAGAATTCTAGTATTCTGGTTTTCCCTGGATTGATTATAAGACTGTTTAGTTTCGAATATTCGCTAAAAGCCATTAAGACACTGAAGACCTAGTCTAGATTTATCAAAATTTTTAAAAGTCGTCAGCGTAAGTAATCCAGGGAATTCTCAGAGTGCCCAGTTTTGGAGATATACAAACATATTCTTTAAAAAAATTGCTGGCATCAGATACATATAAATGAAAAAGCCACAGTGCCAAAACACAACTCTGTCTAAGGCCTGATTCAGTGCTAATGCTTTGTGACAAATCCCCTTCTTTGTTCAAATGAACTTGAATTCTTGACCCCTCATGGAACCCAAATATCAATTTCAATAATCTGGCCAGCAGCCCCCAACCTGCTAATTTTGCATATAATCTTCTTCGATCCACTCTGGCGAAGGCCGCCGACAGGTCTATTGAAGCGGCGTATTCATCAGCCCAAGCTTGTTCTTGCATCACTCTGACTGCTAAACGATTTACATTTGTGGAGTGGTACTTCCGAAAGCCAGTTTGCAGTTTACTCAATCTCCCAGCAGAATGTACCTACTCCTGAAAATGAATTGGTAAAAGGGACACAACCACTTTACTGTCCACATCAAGCAAAGGGATAGGACGATAATTATTAGCGTCGGTCCTCATGCCCCTTTTAAATATTGGTACTACCTGAGGGGTCCGCCCAGACTCTGGAAATTGACTGCTCAACACCACAACATAAAAAAAAGATTTGTCATAAGTGCCCATAACAAAGGGTCACCCTTTGAAATGTCATTGGTCAGGCCATTAGGGCCTGGGGCCCGGAGGGCTTACTATGCTTAATCAAATCGACCACCAATTCGATATCCATTCCAGGTTCCCATCAGCCCTTCAAATGTTATGACATATCTTGAGGTGCTACTGGGGTTTCCCACTGGCGTTAGTAAAGTTCTTCAAAATGTGTAACCCATGAAACTTCAGAGACTGCATTCAACCGAGCAGTGGAAACCTCTCTCTCTTGGGCATTAATGAGTTCCCAGAAAGCTTCAGAATCCCTTCTGAACAAGACACGCAGCATCAGCTCGGCTTCTTTCTGCAGTAGCCTTTACAAAATGTACTATCAGTCTGTTTTACCTGCTTACTCTCTTCCAGTGTTTTGTATTACATTTCAATGCATCTCTCTTTTCTTTAAAGATACAACTTCATCAAAATTGTGCAAATGGGGTCTTCCTTTCGTGTTATTATGCCTCCTAACATTTTGTGGTTGTATTTTGCGCAACTAATCAGTTTTGGAGCCCAACAAATTCTACTCTTTGCTGCATTCATCTTAGGATTTGTTAAACTATTTTGAGTTACAGTACAGAAAGATTCCCTGAATTCAACCCTCAACATAGAGTGGTCAATCCACGTATTTTTCTCTATACTCATCCCTAAACACAAGTGGCATAAGTAATCGTCCACAAAGACATAATCTATTGTTGACTCACTCAATCCTTGATGCCGTGTGGACTGCCTTATAAGATCACCTCCTACCTTCCTATTAAGCATTTGTAGGCCAACAGAAGCCAATGGTGCACACCATTGTCTACCGGCCTGTGTTTTATGCCCCGATGGAACCATATCCAAAGTAACCGCCCATTCCTCCTCCCCATATTCGGGTTCTACACAAGTAGCATTCAGTTCTCCAGCCAATATTATGTGGCCCGAAGCTACATCACCCTGCCAAGCAACAATGTCTATTATGGCTCGCAGGAAGTTGTCTAAAGGATCAATGCCTTTGTGCCAATACACATTAATAAGGCACGCTGTAAAGTCCCCAGTCCCCGATAGCTCAACAGCAAAAGTCACAAACGGAATATTAAAAACGTCTCTCGCAGTCAGGCCCTGCCCAGAACAGATTGCTGTTATTAGACCACCGAATGAGTGCCCTTCAGTGCTTGTTCTAGCGCCCTGAGCAAATATTATATAGCCATCCAGCACCGGTGCAGTAGTTATAAGGCATTTAACGCACGCCTGTAAACAAGTGTTTGTAGGCGCAACAAGACATGGGAGGGAAGAAGGAGGGAGCACAAAACAAACAATCTTCCTGGGGTCTTGTGTCATTCATATCATGCAAGTGCTATACGCAGGGGGGGGAGGGAAAGTGCCAGAGGGAGTGCTGGGGGAAGTGCAATCAGGGTAGGATTGCTCTGAGTAAGTGCAGCCAGGGCGGCATGGCTCTGGGTAAGTGCAAGGAGGTAGGGGACTGTAGGGTTCCAGATACAGCCCCTAAGTGTGCCATAGGACCGGAGGCAGTGCAGGGGATACTGGTCGTGGAGGACCCTGGTGACCAATGAGACTGAGGGTAGCCCGGCAACCAGTCAGCTCAGTAGACAGGTAGGTCAGCATGGGAAAGAGAGAAAGCAGAAGCGAAAAGGAAGGTCTTGAGCTGCTTCCAGAACTTCAGGTTGTCCACCTCAAGTTTGAGGGGGACAGGGAGGCCATTACGGAGGAAGGCACCTGCAGAGGAGAGAGATATACCCCCACTCTCTGTGTGGCGAAATGTCTGACCTTCAGAGTTGGCTAAGCAAAGGGCTCGAGAAGGAAGGTGTTTAGGGAGAGAGTTGGATGTAGTGCGGCCTTGGCCCCAGAAAGCCTTGTGGATGATGCAGAGGGTCTTGAACTTGATCCTTGCATCCACCGGGAGCCAGTGGAGAGATTTGAGGGCTGGAGAGATACGGTGCCTGGGCTTGAGGCCAAGGACAAGTTTTGCAGTCCTGTTCTGGATTAGTTGCAGAGGGGGCAGAGAGTAGAGAAAGTTGCTGTTGCAATAGTCCATCCTAGAGAGAACCAAGGCTCTCAAGACAGGGAGCTTCTGGGGGAAGGTGAAAAAAGGAAGAATACCTCTGAGGAGGTGCAGCTGGTAGTGGGCCTTTTTGGCAAAGTCAGTGATGTGAGGAGAGAAGGAGAGAGTGGAGTCGAAGAGGACACCAGGGTTGTTTGCCTCACAGCTAGGCAAAGGAAGAGGGCCCAAGGAGGGCAGCCAGAGTGAGAGGGAAAGTGGGAGCAGGGGTCCCAATGAGAAGGATCTCTGTCTTACTGGCCTGAAGGCAGAGATCGTTGGAGGCGCACCACGTCTGAATCGCGGATACACAGGAATGAGCGAGATAGGAGAGGCGGCTGAAGGGAGCCTGAAGGAGAACCTGAAGGAGAGACGATTGTCATTTGCATAAAACTGAAAGTTAGAGGAGAAGGGTGGGCCAAAGAGGCCAAGTGGACATTTAAGAGCCAGGGTGAGAGGTTAGAGCCCTGGGGAACACCACATGTGGAGAAAAAGGACCCAAGTTGGCCCTGGGAGTGTCGGTCCAGGAGGAAGGTGGTCAACCAAGCCAGGGCCTGATCCGTGATGCCCAGGTTCTCGCAGAGACGATTGATCAGGATGCCATGATCTACTATCAAAAGCAGAGGAGAGATCAAGGTGAATGAGGACAGAATGAAGGCTAGAATCATGATTAGTGAGGAGACCTTCATGGGTGTTCAGGAGAGCAGTTTCTGTGACTCTGGATGCTCTGAAGCAGACTGATGGTCATGGAGACAACCACCAGATTCAGTGCGGAGAGTTAGCTGGGAGATGTCCAGCTTTTTCAGGAGTTTTCCCAGGAAAGGAGTGATAGAGGTCCGCTGGTAATTTGCCAGACAGGAAGGATTGGTAGAAGGCTTTTTAGGAGGGGGTGCACAAGGGAGTGCTTGACTGGGAGAGGGGAAAGTTCCAGTGGCAAAAGAGTGATGCAGAAATCGGACAAGACTGGAGCGAAGGAGTCAATGTGGTCCTTAATGGTTCTGGAGGAGCGGGGAGCACCTGCTTGGAGGACACTTTCATAGATCGGACATGTCTGAAAACATTGTCTTGTGTAGTCAGAGAGAAAGAGGAGAAAGGAGGAGGAGAGATGGCCAGAGGTGGGCCAAGAGAGGAAGAGCAGAGAGGAAAGGATGTCCTGAGTTTTAGTGGTGAAGTGAGAAGCCAGAGCCATACAGAGGGCCTGAGAGGGAACAGGAGAGGTGGAGACTACAGAAGGATTGTCCAGCTCCTTGCAGATTTTAAATAGTTGGGCTGAGATCTTAGAGGCCGCAGAGATGCGAGCTTCGATGTGGGCTCTATTCTTTGGCAGAACAAGACATTGCCTTTGGAGCAGGTGACAGGCCAGTTTGTCAGAGGAGGTGCCCACCGCCCTCCACTTGCATTTCAGGGTGGCGAGGATGGAGTCATACCAAGAGTTGCACTTGGGGGTAGGCTTCCAACAGATTCTCATGAGAGGGGCAAGGACCATCAGAGTGTTGGATACAGAAAGATGCAGGTTAGAGAGGGCTGCGTCAGAGTGTGAGTCAGCCGCGGGTGTTGGAGGTGCAGAGAAAGTAGCATCAAAGGCCTCCACTGACACACGCTTCATTGGCAGAATGACCGATAAGGTAGGTGGCAGTACTGGGTTCAGCTTCGCCTGGTGGACAGAGTTTCAGGGGAGAGGAGAGCAAAAAGTGGTCAGTCCACGAGAGAGGAGTGTTGAGAGGGTTCAAGAGGGGGATGTCTAAAGAGATGAGTTAACCATGTCTCTTGCAGAAGTATACAATTACGTTGTTCTAAGAGATCTAAAGCTTCCGTGTTAGAGGTAATATTTACACTTCTGCGTGTATTCCAAGAGACAACGTTCATCAGGTCAATACTGCTAAAAAGCTTTTGCAATCTTCTCGGGTTCTGGCTCCCTTTGGCCCACAATGCTGCCAAAACCCCTGACATGGAAGGTGTGCTCTTATAGGGCACTAAATGAATCTCTTTACAACAAGGACCCTCATTGGTCTTCAATGTGACTCTGAGGTCATTAGACATTGTCGGCCCCTTAGTTTCCATTAAGTCTTTCTTCCCCAGATTGCGTTTCTGATAATTTCAGGTCCCTAACAATTTTTGAACCGAAGTGTAAAATGCACTTATCCATGTTTTTCATATCCACAAATTCCACCCAGTCAATGTCTGCTGAAGATAACGTTTTCAAGCAATAGTTCTCAGAAATAATCAGCAGGACATTAGAAAGGTTCAAACACAGTGGGATATCTTTCCCCAAAGTACTTGTAATACAATCTGTTATCTTTAAGAGGCCCTTCACACTTATTACCACAGGTAAGGTGGGGGCTTGACCACGGGGCTTCTCTCACAGTTATTAAAAGTATTCAGGTCAACGTCCACACTCTGATTTCCTCAATATGCTAAAGTGAGGTTTCTCACTACTTCCTCTCATTGGGGGGATTTCACGACTTCCCATCTCATTACCGAACCCATTGCCTCTGCCTGTCGGTACCTGACACCATGGTAGGAGACTGGTGATGTTGGCACCCCTAGATCTAGCATGTTTCCTCGCTTCGGGCCAATACAATTTACCTAACGAATGCTTTACATCCTGACAGGTGTGCTTTTGCTGTGTAACCATCAACACGTCAGAATCCACAGTGGTAAGGGAGTGGTGCCCACCTGAGTCTAGGGCAGGACTTGTAGAGTTAAACATTACTGCCCAGTCACCCAAAGGATTAAAGACCACAGGGGACATTTTCTAGTACATTTATTACACCTGTGACACGATATGTCTGGACTGCTGAATCAAACTTCCAGTTTAATTCCTTCACAAGTAGAACATCCCTCGTGGGCCCAACAATCTCCAGATTAACATTCACCCTTTCACAATTCCCACAGAATCCTTCTTTGTGTCTGAGGATTCCAATACACAACGATCGTTCTCAGCTACCGCGGCATTTGCATCCTCAATCACTGCTGGGTTAGAAGGATCCTTGTTTCGGGAGTGTGGTGTGGGATGATTTAGTGCTTCCATAATTGATGAAATTACGCAAAATCTTGTACGAATATGCCCCTTATTCCTCTTGGATTTTATATTTTTAGATGTCTTTCCCTTTTTTCCACCCACTTTATTTCAAGTTACAGTTCCATTACTACCTGGCCTTCCCCGCTGTGCTCTCTAATCACAAACAAAGAAGTTATCCGTGCAGTTTGTGATGCCACATAAACTGATCATGAGGAGGCACGGGTAAAGGCCCCACCATTTCCAGTTTGATTTTAATTTCACTCTGGCATATAGTATGTGCCATCACCTCATTTCTAATATTATCATACAGTTCTACACATGAACTGAGCACCATGTTTAGGGCTGATACTGACGGTGATGTGAGTCTTATATGGTCATCAGCCTCCCGAAGTCTGTGATGTAAAAGAATTGCTTCTCCTGGAGGGTCAACGACCAAGGCCTTCTTCGTCGGCAATCATTGCTTTGTTTTCTAAAACAATGTGTTTCATGCCGGTTAAAGGAGTGTAATTAGGATTCAATTGTGATGTGTCTGCTTGTTTTCTTAGCCCTAAGCAGCACGCCATCACCCCACCAGAGCAATACTTAACATAACCCTAGTGCTACTGATACGTTAAGACCAGGTAATGGGATAATAGAATTAATCTGTCCATTTTGATGTAGTACCTCCGTTCAAATTATTGGGTGATTGGTGTCCTTTTGTTCAATAGCAGTAGGGTCACACACGCTTCCCTTATTAAGTAAGGTTCGCTAATGCTCGCCACCACGCCTCCCAGCTTTATAGCGACTCTGGTGAGTAAAGCAATTATAACAGACAGCTACGACCCCTGCCACTCGCAAAATCACAAAGCGAATTTGATGTTTATTCTTAAACACAATGCAAAGTACGCGCCTCACCGGAAAGCAGTGATGCAATTATTACCAGCAGCGGACACAATGTAACTAGGTTTCACCTATTAGTCGGTTGCTGGCAACAGTTACTCAGGAGGTTTCACAAAGACATCAGCGATCTCACCAGTTTTTCAATTTCGCACTTACCGATGGAAAAACCCAGGGTGTAGCTCGTGAGAAGGGAAATTTGCTCGGAGATGCCGATCCACACATGACCAATTTCTCCACTATCCCACGCTGCTCCATGCTGTTATGGTGCTTTTAAACAGTTGCTGGAGCACACTGCAGTAACTCCACCTCCAAAAGTGAAAACACTGCGAACAGACTTCACACTGCCTCCAGAACGCTGATTGCCACAAAAGACAACTTTCTCCACTGTCCCTCCGCTTGGTGCTCCATGCTGTTATGGTACTTTTGAACAGTTGCTAGAGCATATGGGAGTTCTACAGCATTGGGTCTGGCATGGATTCACATGCTCATGAATATTCCCCATTGTCAGGCTGGGAATCCTCGGTAAAAGAAAAAAGTTTCACTTTAGCTTTAAAACTGTATTTCTCCTCTAAACAAATCACTGTCCTTTGGGTCATGCTGCCCCCATCCAATGACATTCTTCTTGTGGGATGTTTTTACCCATGCATCCAAGCCCTACCATAAAACTGTGCAGTACTGGCATGGAAAACATTATGATGGCCAGAACTCCCCAGAGAGTGCACAGGGAAAACATGAAGAATAGGCTGCCACCCATTTTTGCCTATGTTGTGAGCAAAGAAGGGCACTGCCTAAAACCACCATTGGGCTACACACACAGTAGCCTGAAACCATTGGGAATGGCAATGCTGATTGCCAAAAAGCAACTCAGAACTGTGGGGAATTCATTTTCTTAATCCCAAAAATGGTTGCAATACTGGTACTCACCACTATCAGAAAGCCGGCGTTTTAAAACCACCAGACTTTTGTGTAAAACTGAACAGAGGAACCCAAACCAGACCAAGGAAAGACTTGCTAAGAGGTGGATACAATGTAAAACTATATTCTGAAATGACTTGAAGGAAGTAATTATTTAATGTATAGGTAAAAATTGTAAGTTTGATTTAAACTGGGAACTAAAGTGACATTTAGCTGAATTCTGCCTGACAACTACCCCTGACAGGAGAAACCTGCTCAGCCACTCTTCCCAGGCCTAGCTGCATCCTGCTTCCCCACCAAAAGGAGTTGACACCTCTCTGATTAGATTAGGGGAGGGGCACCGCAGGAGGTTGAACAAAGCCTTGTCCTGGACTCAGGCAAATGTTATATTGGGGGGGCCGTAAAGTGGCTTCCTCTTGGGAGAAGTGGGAGGAGAAGTGCCTCTGGGAGCCACCCGAGCTGGAGGCGGGGACAGGCAGAAGCTTCCCCCGTGTGCTTTGGAACCTAAACCACACCCATCTGGGCCAGAGCATAATTTAAAAAGATAGATAACTCATAGTGCGGACTGGTCAAAATTATATAAGTAATATCATTATTCTTGTGTTTTTTCTGTGCACGTTTTAAGAGGTGTTGGGACCCTGTGGTGTATGCTGGGGGGTTGCTAGCGGAAAATATGGTCTTACTCCAAATGTCTGCACGTTAAAAATCTGACACTTCATCAATTAATGTCCATACTCCTTGCGCACATGTGTGTAAATTTTGGTAAATGTCCGATATTGGTAAACCAGTCAAAAAGCGCAAAATGTTGTCATTTTTGAATGCAAGCCCCCAGGAAGATCAGAGGCGGACAAGCATGGACCATAAGGAATATATAATGTGTACATGTAATGTCAACCACTTGTGTATCTGGGAAATATGTATTTGAATCAAATATAGATTTGTGGGCAAATTGACCAGGGGAGGATCCTCTGACCCATAAACAGACCTCATCATGATGACAATCCATTTCCTTCCCCCAATCATGGGACAGGGGAGAATTGGGCCAATGACAAGTAGAGAGGGGCAGGCTTAGCTAGGCCCAGGCACACACCCATTTTCAAAACACATAAAAAGAGACTGCTGGGACAGGTAGGGACATTCAATTCAATTTTCTGCGGGACGCTCTGCCGGGAGACTCCAGACTTCACATCCATCAATCTCCAAAGACCAGAACTTTACTTCAGAACTTAAAGCAAGGGCCTAAACCCACAAACTGAGAACTCTTCTCAGCAGGCCTCAGCATCCTTAAAATCACCTGCAAACTATTCCACAGCCGGGCGAGCTGTTTGAATTCTTTTGCAAAGAACTTTTGCCAGTATCCAGAAAGCAGTTTACATCCAGAATCCACTTGATCCGGACCGGAAAGCAGAGCAGTATCCAGAACCAGATGCTGCTGTATCCAGAGAGGCTAGACCAGCAGAGCAGAGCTGACCCAGACCGCTGTGAGCAGAACCAGAGATCCGGATCGCTGTGAGCAGAACCGGTGCCTGATTGACCCGCCGAGACAGACAGAACCGCCGCCGGACGTGTTGACCAGATCCGTGACGAGGCCTAGTTCAAATTTATATTGTGAGTACCTAGCAGAACTGTGCAGAACCAATCTCTTAGTTAAAATAATCTAATTCAAGCTATTTTAACCTAAGTAGAACTGCCTCCTAGAAATCGTGTCATCTGTCATTTTTAAAGCTGCACAACTGTCACCTGTCAATTCTGCAGCTACAAGCTGTCACCTGTCATTTTGAGTTTTACTTTAAATCCGAAAATCTACCTTTATTAAATCGTCTGTATCTCTGGAACCGTTTGGGCTAGGAATTTTCATTTTAAAGCTGTGATTCTAGGCTTTCCAACGAACCTAGAACCGACTTCTTACTCCCTATACTTTTTCCGCAATCGCGATTTACGCACTCGCGAAATTTACCGCGATTTGCGATTTGGCTCAATTTCTCCACTTGTCAAAATAGCAGCTCCATTCTTTCCTTTGTTAAAATCCGTTTGCAACCTGGTAATAACTCATAGAGCATTGCTAAAGTGAGCCTGAACTAATACCAACAAGCATCTCTCACTCACCCTGAATCTCTAGAGGGAATTAAAATCAGTTAGCACATTTTCCCATCCATTGCCATCACATTTAAAAGCATTTTGGGCCTGTGTTTCAAACTTCTGCCTGTTTCCTCTAAGCTTGCTGGGGGGGGGGAACTGAATTCTGTATTGTATTTGATTGTATTCCCGAAGAATGTGTGTGTTACTTCCATCTCCTTGCATTGCATATAGGGGGGGGGTGAATTGCCACCAGGGGAAAAGTGATTACATTGTCTTTTGTTGAAGCCATATCAAGTTATTTTCTGTACTGCATTTCATTCATCATTGCGTTTCCTTGAACCATATAAAGCATTCTTTCCCACCTTATTCTTCTGTTCCTATTCATAAGTTACCTCTTGCTGATTACTGCTCATATTCACAAGTGTAATATCCATTATCAATTTATTTATAGAAGTGTGATATATATATATATATATATATTGTTTACATTTTCAAATAAACCTTTTAATTTGCAAAACAAACCTACTTCTTGGCTCAGTGGGGTCAGGAGGATTCTAAGAGGGGGGTGTTATACAAGGGTTGTCATCCAGAGTACTGAACTGGACATAAAAATACATCAATAAGGGTTTTCCTCAGCATCCCAGACTAGGCATTGACTTAGCTGTAGTGTTAATTGAATATCGCTTACTAAGTGGGGGCTCGTAGCCGGAGATTCTGGGTTAGATCTATCACTTGTGCAGATTAATACAGTGTGCTAACTGACAGGAGACATACATCCGGTCGGATCACCACGCTGTGTTACGCTGTAAAGCACTCCTCAAAGGAACGCTCTAAGGAAACGGTCTGTTTTGCAAAAATAAAATACAAACTTCTGTAAATCAGGAAGGAACTCAAATTCCAGAATGACGACACTGGTAGACATCAAAATAGCCAGAGAGCACTTCTTACATAAGCTATTTGTGAGAGGTGAGTGGACTTATCAGGACCAAACGGTCTGGTTGCAGTTGCAGGCAATCGCGCAACAAGTCACTGAAACAGGGTCAGATATATGGAGAGATCAGGGTCCCCTACATGTGGCCCTGAGTGAACTATATATGGCCCCTAAAGCCAAAGATGAACATAATAAGATTGCCAGGATAGCGTCATATTTGTACCTATATATGGGAGCCATGCAGGACAAATGTGCTGAAGGCCAAGATCTGGCAAATAGGCAACGGATGGCCTTAGAGAAAGCCCAATTTGATCTGGACTCTTCTGAGTAGAGGCTGCTCAGGAGCCAGGAGTCAGAAAAGGACAGCAGACTATCACTAAAATAAAGGAGGTTATGGATGTGCTGCAACAGGAAAAGGCGGACCAGGATACCAGATTTCTGGCCTTGCAGAAGGAGTACCAAGAAGGTTTGGACTCCCTACTGCAGAGCCAGAAAAAGCTGGAGCAACAGTTAGACTTCAATAGGGCATGTGCTGAGCAGGTAGTCACCCTGCAAAGCCACCTAGATAGGGAGAAGGCAGAGAGCAATAAACTGATTTTGAAAGACCTGGATACCCAGGCAGGGTTTGACCAGAAGCGCCAGAAAGCTGGTGCCTTCCAAAGGCAAAGGGACGACCTGGCGGCACAGATGCAGGCTCTTAGTCAGGAAAGGGATACCTTAGGCCATGAAGTCTGCCACTTAAAAAGGAAAATGGAAGAAAATCACCTGGCCCTCCAGGGACTGGGTGACATCCAAAAAGAACACCAGAACTTGTTAGAGCACACCAGGAGGGTGGAGGATGCTCTGGCAAGAAAGGAGCAGGCCAATAGGGACACAGCCCAGGAGGTAACCCTCCTGCAGCAAAGACTGGCCCAGTACTCCAGGACCAATCAGGAGGCACAGAGAGAGAATGAGGCTCTCTGCCAGCACAATGATAGGCTCCAGCAACAGGTAGCGATGCAGGAGAGACTGATAGAGTCTAGTAAGGCCTTAACTGAGGAACTGAAAGCGCAGGCTCTTGCATTGCAACAGGGAGCAGGGGCGGATAGAGATGAGGTTCGCTGGGAAAGAGAAACTCCTGAGCATAACCTCAGGAGCCCTAGTGCCAGAGGCCTTCACCTCTACCAGTCCCTGGACTCTGCCACCCCCATGTTCCCTGGCGCACATGAGCACGGGGCCACAGGGATAGCAGATTACTATCCAGCTAAAAGTATGGGGCTCATAGGCAGGTACCACCCAGGAATGGAGGGGCGGGCATCCGGGTATGGGCACCCAAGCACAGTGCAATTTAGTGGGGAACCCCAGGAGAGTAGGCCCACTAAGGGCATCCTGAAAACCTCTGCCCAGTTAGGTCAGTGGGGGGGGGTACCCATCAAATTCTGGTAGCAAGGAGGGATCTGAAGACTCCTCTGAGCGTCACAGACACAGGAGACCAGGTCCCCACATTCTGCCAGCCATTCCCAGGCTCACAGAATCTGGGAAAACCTGGAAGATCAGACGGGCACCTCTGGGAGCAGTGCTTCTGAGTCAGAGGATGAATAGACCAGGGTTACCCGAACCAAAAAGGCCAATAAGGCAAAAAGGGCCTTGCTTAAGGACCCATTGAAACAAATAAAGGCAATAAGGAGTGTCATCACGCCTTATCATAAGAACGCCAAGTATTCTGTTTGGGAACACTTGGAGCTCTATGAGCAAATGTTATATATTCAGCATAGACTCCCTTGAGTCCCCTGTCACTTCTTTTCTCTTCTTTCTATGTTGTCCTGTGATCTTGTCCTCTCGTGTACTTGTCGCGCCCTGATGCTCGCGAGCTCCGGCGCGTTATAAATATATAAATAAATAAATAAATAAATAAATAAATAAATGATGGAGACTTTCCATTTGAAGGACAGCAGTAGCTGCATCCAGTACGTCAAATGGACCTTCTCACCAGAATACTCCAGTTTCTTTGCAGGGCTGGAGGATCAAAACCATTCAAGGTGGTCCACATACAGGGTGGCCATCTTGAAACATTTTTCTGTGCACAGAAATCCTCAAGAGGCTCTCAAAGCAACCTTAAAATTGGCAATGTGTGGAGGATCAGGCCTCGCAAGAGTTTGTGCAAGAATTAAAGCGTGCTTTTGCGCAGACCACCACAAGGGTGCGCACGGATAGCAGAGAATTTATCACTATGTTTTTCCATGCCTTACCCAAATACATAATGACCCAGCTCGTGAGAGATTTTCATTAGAAAAGATCTTTAGACTGGGTCATTGAACAGGCTACCCGGATCTATGAGGTGCAGAAGCCCATCGAAAATAAAAATAATGCGCAGAAAAACCCCAAAACCAACAGCACCCCTGCTGCTGCCAAGGTGGAGGAGGTACAGGTTGCCCCCGTTTTAGATTTGGAGATGGGGGGCCTAAAAACCTGCCTGCACCAAATAATTCACAGCCCAGAAGGCCCTCGGGCCAGTCACAGACATGGAGTCGAGGAGGTAGTCCCACAAATGGGGTCCCCCGCTCCCCTGACTATGTAAGTCCCCGCTATTAGGGAAACCGACCAATCCTGGGTTATGTGTGGACTCCTCCAGCCCAAGGGGGGGGTCTAGACAAGCACCTGACCCGGGGAACTTCCCTCCTAACTTCCCCCAGGAGGGCAGAAATTCTCCAAATCCTGGGCAGAACTTTTTCCCCAGGTATCCGCCCAATTTCCAGCCCCAAAATCATCCATCCTTCTTTCCCCAATTCCCTGAGCCCAGACAACCTAATCCGGGAGAGGGGAGGCCAAGGGTGGAGGGGTACCCAAATCTTCCCAATCCGGGGTATTACCAGAGAAGGGATAGCTACCCTTCCCGGGATCAGCCCAGGGGAGAAAATAGAGCCCTGTATCAGCCTGAGCGGGTTTCACAACTTGAGCGCCAGGTCCAAAATATGGCACGAGATCTGGGTCACATACTGAGGGCTCAAAAGAACCCTCAGATGAACATGCCACCGCAGAATGCCCCAAACTCTGGACCTGGTGCTCCAGAACAATGAGGAGGGCAGCACCCCGATAACCCACCGGTTCCCAGGGAGGAGGCACAAGAGGAAGGTGGGTGTAAAGCCTTGGAGGAAGCTTCCTTCCCAACTTGTAAACAGCCCCTGGAAAACCAGGAACCGGAAACAAAATCTCCTGCCCCTGAAAGCCTGCCTCCCAAGGAGCAGAGGGGGGGTAGGAGAAACAAAGGACCCAAACAGACCCACTTTGTGGAGGAGGTACAGGTCTTGCAATTTGAGGGAGAGGGATCCTCAGAAGATCCTGGGAAAAGGATCTTCTCCTTTAGAGATGGGGGAACTCCTCCCAAAGAAAAATGGGTCCCAAGAGATTCACATCCAGACTGGGGAGATATGGAGACTGAGCTACCGCCGCCCATCATCTCATCTCAGAACCGACAATACCAAAATCCCATGGGTCAAACCCATCCTGATGACTGCCTCCAAAAAGGGGGGGGCGGCCCAGAACCGGAACCAGGGGAACCCACAATGGCTCTGATCTCCAGTTGCCAACTTTTTCTTTCAGATTCCCCAGGCTCTTCACAGAATTCTGCCCAAATCTCTTTGCTAGCAATGTACAAAACCAGAAAGTTAGCCCACCAGTTGTCCAAAAATTTGCATTATCTCTGCCCCCTTGAGGAGAAGGAGGGAAGATATTATGCCCCGGTAAAAGTACAGGGGCAGGGTACAATTTTGGCACTGGTGGACACTGGATCCCAAGCTACCCTTCTGTCCAAAAGGGCCTTTGATGAACTAAGTGCAGGAAGGGGCGAGAATTACCGAATTCCTCTCACCTCTCTTCCTGGACAACTGCAGAACTTTGACGGGAAGGAAATTCCCGTTGAGGGGACTGCAGACTTGGACATTAAAATTGGGCGACACAAGGTGAAACACCCGGTCATAGTAGTAACTCCAGAGGGCACCCCTTGTTTACTAGGGAATGACCTCCTGAGAAGGTTGTCACCCCTAATAGATTGCGTAAACAAGGTCAGACTAGCCGACCAATAAAATTAAAACAGAGCGTCAACCATGTTAGTTTAAACGGCACCTGCCACATGGTTGAACAAAAATCTGACCAAGTAGAATTTCACTTCCAGAACAACCAGATTCCAGACATGACAGTAATAGCAGTAGGACAACAGACTGATGGTGGGGGGTCCTCTCTATTTCTGAGAATCAACCTTTCTTCCAGTTTAAGGTGGTATTGCACACTGGAAGGAAACACTCTGAAATTTTTTACCAATCCACAATCAGACACTCCCACTCCTATAGTCCAGAAAGATGTGAAATCAGCTCAGAGCCTGGCTGATATTCAGCACATTGGAGAGCAGTTTTTCATCCCTGTTCAGTTAAATGATGGGAAGTACTCTGTTCTCGCCCGAGTGTGTGTGAACAACGGTAAGAGCTTCATCAGCGAAGCCATGTTCCACCAACTCCCAAAAGATCCAGCCATTCCCACATTCAAACTGATAGACAAATGGGAAATGGACCTGGAAGCACCCAATTCGAAACATCTCCTGCCAAGCAGGTGTATGCTCAAAATCTCCATTGGCAACAAGAGCATAGTCCATAATTGTTGGGTCGTGCGAGACCTCACTGCCGCCTTTTACTTAAGCAGTGACATTCTCAATCGCTTTGCCATTAGTTTGGACCGAATAAACTTCAAAGCTTGGTCCCGATTAGCAGATAATCCCATGAGCTTTGATGATCAAGAAAAAGCATTTAGGTCAGCTCAATTGCTACCTTATGCAGTTGACATTCAGCTCAAAGAGGAAGTCACCCTCCCAGAAAGGACCCGACAATTCTCCCTGGAAGTGAAAGTTAAAAGAGGACAAAAATTGAAAAACCCTGATGCTTACATACATCTAAATGCTTCTCTCCAACAGCAAGGGTTGGGGGTAAACCCAACTCCATTAGTCAACATAGAACATGACACCATTCCAATAGAGGTGGATAACAGCGACTTAAAGAGTATTACTCTGGCCGCAGGCACCATTATTGGAATGGCGGTTGATGACCGACATTTTTCCATTGATCTAGGAAATGAACTGTTAGGACCAATCCCCAAGGACTGTTTTGACAGTGACAGTGATGACAACACAACACCAGACAGGATTTTCACCCAGCATGGGGGGAACTTCCTGGTGTACACTTCTTGCCCTTATGGTAAGGAAGATGTGACTTGTGACTTCAGGAGGGATGAGGTGATTTTCCAGGTCCATGAGGGCTGCCTTTCCCACCTGAAGCCTCCAGTCCAAATCAGCACTCTGACCAGGGACTTCTCCACCCAGCTGGAGGAGGCCGATGAGATAGCCAAACCAGAAGTCTTTCCAGGCTTCAGGCAGATGGTGGAAGAGAGAGTCAACCTAGCTGATGCCTGTGTGACTCTGGAACAGAAGCAAAAGTTGAAACAAGTTTTCTTGGATTTCCAAGATCTCTTTGCGGTAGACTCATATGACTGTGGTCGCACCGACATCCACACAACAACAATTCCCACGGACCTTGGAATGACTGCAGTGTTTGTGAAGCAATATCGTTTGCCTCTCGCATCCATGGAGTCCCTTACTGAAATAATTAAGAACCTTGAGTCCCGGGGAATAATACGTCCAGTACACAGCACCGGTGCTGAGAATATTGAAGCCAAACGGCCAGTGGAGACTCTGCGCCGACCTTAGGGAGCTCAACAAACGGGTCCATACTTCCCGATGGCCTCTGCCCTACATTGACCACGGGCTGGCCCAGATTCAAGGGACACAGGTATTCACAGCAATAGACCTGACCAATGGATACTGGACCGTGCCTGTCAGTAGGGAGGGCCAATACAAACTGGCTTTTACCTTTGGGGCCAGCAGTACACATGGACCCGGACTCCCTTCGGATACCTCAACTCCGGCAATGAATTCAACATTTTCCTACATAAGGCCATGCCTGACCTGGGTGCGAGGGGTAACCTGACTTATGTAGATGATGACCTCATCAAAAGTTCATCTGTGGAGGAACACATAGCGGAGATCCGTTATGTTCTGAGACAGTTGAGGGCCTCCGGAGCAAAACTTTCCTTTCAGAAGGCACAGTGGTGTAGAACCCGTGTTAATTTCTTGGGGCATGAGATTACTCCTCAGGGTCTCTGTCCCCAAGAAAAGAAAGTGGAAGCACTCCAGAAACTGAAGGACCCCACGACTCTGCGGGAACTAAGGAGCCTCCTTGGACTGACTAATTACAGCAGAAAGTTCATTGAAGGCTACGCAGAGATCACTAGACCCGTGATTCATCTCTTGAAGCGGGGGGGTCAAGTGGGAATGGGGTCCAGAACAATCCGAGGCAGTAAGGCAACTCAAGAGAAGCCTCTCACAAGCACCTTGCCTAGCTTACCCTGTCAGAAACAAGGAGTTCTTCCTGGAGACAGGGTTCTCTAATACGTGCTTGACGGCAGTATTATACCAAAAGCATGACAAGGTCAATAAAGTAATCTGCTATGCGAGCAAAACTTCTCTGTGGAGGAAAAATTCAACGATTGTGAGAAGGCACTCCTGGCAACGGTGTGGGCATTGAAGAATTACCGCCCGTTTATCCAGGGGGAACACATCATAGTGGAGACTCCACACCACCCTCTGCAATACCTCCAAAGTGACAGAATCCGGGCCAGAAATGTGAGTAATTCCCGAATTACTTCCTGGATTCTGTCAATGCAAGGCTATCCTGTGGAGCTCAGATATGGCCAAAACAAGAAGAGTCCCCTCGCGCAAGTTCTGGCTGACTTGCATGATTGTGCCAGAGAAAACTGTCTCGAGGACGAAGGTCTAAAAATCAAGGACAACATGGAGGCATACCTTAATTCCCCACACAAGTGTGAGGGAATGCCCACTGTCTATGTGGATGGATGCTCTTACCATGTTGACAACAACAGGGAGAAAGAACTGGTGGCCGGCGTAGGGAATGCATGGGTGAAGGAGTTTCCAGAACCCTCCGGTGGATACAAAATTGGTCCCCGAAGTAGTCAGGTGGCAGAATTGATGGCTGTGCATCAGGCCATCCTCACTGCTGTCCAACATCAACTCCACGAACTGGTCATAATCACAGACTCGGATTATGTACGGAACGGGTTCGTGGAGCACCTGGTTAATTGGAAAACCAGAGGCATGTTATGTGCTAATAACAAACCCTTGAAACATGGGAAGTTAATCCAAAACATTGATGATCTGGTCTCCTCGAATGGGATGACCATCTACTGGAAAAAGATAAAGGGTCATTCCAAAGTAGAGGGACCAGACAAAACTGGAAATGACTTAGCTGATCAGCTGGCCAAAACCGGGGCCAGTCAAGGGGATCTAATAGAAAAGTCCCTGTTGGGGGAACTCCAGGTCACTGCTATCACTAGGTACCAGACAAATGCTCACAATGATCTTTCAACTGCACAATGGAGTAAGGAGACCCCCTGATGCTGATTTGATTACGGCTCAAAAGGGGGATCCAATAATTGGTAAGTTTTACCAACACATTGAGGACCCTGAGAACTTTCCACTGACGGATACCGATTACATTGGGAAAGAGGACCTAAGAGTGTTGATGAAATGTCCAAAGATGTTCCGGATCCAAGACGGGCTGTTGGTAAGGAAATCCCAAGCTGGCCATGATCAGTGGGTGGTTCCTACCTCATTCCGAAGCCTTATGTTAAGTCACGCCCATGATGCGGCCACAGCCGGTCATAGGGGGTTTCACACAACACTGGAAATCTTAAGAGAGGTTGCATACTGGCCACACATGGGGCAGGACCTCGACCAATTCTTGAAGGCGTGTCTTGTGTGTGCCTTCATCCCTCACACACCGTGCGCCATCATCCCTCACACACCGTGCGCCTCTCCAAAAGAGGGGGATGACACTGCCATGGTCAGATTTGCAAATCGACTTTGTAGGCCCTGTAATTCGCTCGTCTAGAGGAAACAAGTACATGTTGACCGTTACATGCTTGTTTACCAAGTGGGTGGAATGTCTCCCGGCCCCAAACTGCAAGGCAGAAACAGCAGCTGCCCTGATGATTAACCACATCTTTTCCCGTTTTGGTCTACCTCAAAGGATTGAGTCAGACAGAGGTAGCCACTTCACCAGTGAAGTAATGACAAAGATGTGGGAGATACTGGGGGTTAAAAGGAAGCTACACATTGCTTACAGGCCAGCTTCTTCTGGAGCAGTGGAGAGATACAACCGAACCATTGTGAGCATATTAAAAAAGTTTGTGGCAGATTCCGGGCCAAGTTGGGATATCCGATTACCTCTGGTCCTAATGGCCATCCGATCTACCCCTTCATCTGCAACTAAAATGTCACCATTTGAGTTGATGACCGGACGCAAGATGGTGCTTCCCCAGCATCTGCTCTACAGGACCCAAGAGCAGACACTGATAAATGCCTCCACAACTCATGAGTATGTGGAGAATTTAAGGAAACACGTTCAGCGTGCTTTTGCCTATGCTCAGCGGAATCTAGAAAGATCAGCTGATAGCATGAAAACCCACTACGACCTGAAGACCACCAGGAAGGAATATACTGTGGGGGACCGGGTCTATCTATACAATTTCCAAAGGAACCAGGCCAAACAGCGAAAATGTTTGCCTACATGGAAGGGACCGTTTGAAATTATAGAGAAGATCTCCCCTGTAGCGTACAAGATCCGCATCCCCAAAGGCAGTTCGGCAGAGGGGGAAGACAAGTGGGTACATATAAATCAGTTAAAGTGTTGCCATCCCAGGCACACCCTGCAGCAACTGGAGGAGTCCTCTGCAATACCAGAGGGGGCCGCTCCAGAGTAAGTCAGTTCAAACTCTAAAATATTCCACATATCAAAAATATAGTAACGTAATGCAAATGTTCCCTGTTATATATTGTTTTTAAAATCAGACTGCAAAATGCATTCGGAGGTATAAAATGTACATGTTCGCCACACCATTAATAGTGGTGGAAAAATGTCTAGGAATGTGTATTGCCGCTTTTGCTTTATCATGCTAGGAGAGAGGAAACCATGGAGACTGACCAAGGAGGACGACCGGGGACCGGGAGCAGAAACCCGAGGGGCCCGGGGTACCGCCCAATATTCCCATCAGGACCGGCGAGGAGAACCGATCGATCCAACTGGGTGGAGGAAAAGATGCTGAACTGTGCCATCTACAGAATTGGAAGAAGAGGAGGCGAACATCCCAGATCTTGCGAGTTCCATCAGTGAAAGGACAGAATGGCCATCGCAAGAGGGGGGGCTTGTGGGATGTTTATACCCATGCATCCAAGCCCTACCATAAAACTGTGCAGTACTGGCATGGAAAACATCATGGTGGAGAGAACTCCCCAGAGAGTGCACAGGGAAAACATGAAGAGTAGGCTGCCACCCATTTTTGCCTATGTTGTGAGCACAGGAGGGCACTGCCTAAAACCACCATTGGGCTACACACACAGTAGCCTGAAACCATTGGGAATGGCAATGCTGATTGCCAAAAAGCAACTGAGACTGTGGGGAATTTATTTTCTTAATCCCAAAAATGGTTTCAATACCGGTACTCACCACTATCAGAAAGCCGGCGTTTTAAAACCACCAGACTTTTGTGTAAAACTGAACAGAGGAACCCAAACCAGACCAAGGAAAGACTTGCTAAGAGGTGGATACAATGTAAAACTATATTCTGAAATGACTTGAAGGAAGTAATTATTTAATGTATAGGTAAAAATTGTAAGTTTGATTTAAACTGGGAACTAAAGTGACATTTAGCTGAATTCTGCCTGACAACTACCCCGACAGGAGAAACCTGCTCAGCCACTCTTCCCAGGCCTAGCTGCATCCTGCTTCCCCACCAAAAGGAGTTGACACCTCTCTGATTAGATTAGGGGAGGGGCACCGCAGGAGGTTGAACAAAGCCTTGTCCTGGACTCAGGCAAATGTTATATTGGGGGGCCGTAAAGTGGCTTCCTCTTGGGAGAAGTGGGAGGAGAAGTACCTCTGGGAGCCACCCGAGCTGGAGGCGGGGACAGGCAGAAGCTTCCCCCATGTGCTTTGGAACCTAAACCACACCCATCTGGGCCAGAGCATAATTTTAAAAAGATAGATAACTCATAGTGTGGACTGGTCAAAATTATATACGTAATATCATTATTCTTGTGTTTTTTCTGTGCACGTTTTAAGGGGTGTTAGGACCCTGTGGTGTATGCTGGGGGGTTGCTAGCGGAAAATAGGGTCCAGACTTCACATCCATCAATCTCCAAAGACCAGAACTTTACTTCAGAACTTAAAGCAAGGGCCTAAACCCACAAACTGAGAACTCTTCTCAGCAGGCCTCAGCATCCTTAAAATCATCTGCAAACTATTCCACAGCCGGGCGAGCTGTTTGAATTCTTTTGCAAAGAACTTTTGCCAGTATCCAGAAAGCAGTTTACATCCAGAATCCACTTGATCCGGACCGGAAAGCAGAGCAGTATCCAGAACCAGACGCCGCTGTATCCAGAGAGGCTAGACCAGCAGAGCAGAGCTGACCCAGACCACTGTGAGCAGAACCAGAGATTTGGATCGCTGTGAGCAGAACCGGTGCCTGATTGACCCGCCGAGCAGACAGAACCGCCGCCGGACGTGTTGACCAGATCCGTGACGAGGCCTAGTTCAAATATATATTGTGAGTACCTAGCAGAACTGTGCAGAACCAATCTCTTAGTTAAAATAATCTAATTCAAGCTATTTTAACCTAAGTAGAACTGCCTCCTAGAAATCGTGTCATCTGTCATTTTTAAAGCTGCACAACTGTCACCTGTCAATTCTGCAGCTACAAGCTGTCACCTGTCATTTTGAGTTTTACTTTAAATCCGAAAATCTACCTTTATTAAATCGTCCGTATCTCTGGAACCGTTTGGGCTAGGAATTTTCATTTTAAAGCTGTGATTCTAGGCTTTCCAACGAACCTAGAACCAACTTCTTACTCCCTATACTTTTTCCGCAATCACGATTTACACACTCGCGAAATTTACCGCGATTTGCGATTTGGCTCAATTTCTCCACTTGTCAAAATAGCAGCTCCATTCTTTCCTTTGTTAAAATCCGTTTGCAACCTGGTAATAACTCATAGAGCATTGCTAAAGTGAGCCTGAACTAATACCAACAAGCATCTCTCACTCACCCTGAATCTCTAGAGGGAATTAAAATCAGTTAGCACATTTTCCCATCCATTGCCATCACATTTAAAAGCATTTTGGGCCTGTGTTTCAAACTTCTGCCTGTTTCCTCTAAGCTTGCTGGGGGGGGGGACTGAATTCCGTATTGTATTTGATTGTATTCCCGAAGAATGTGTGTGTTACTTCCATCTCCTTGCATTGCATATAGGGGGGGGGGGGGTGAATTGCCACCAGGGGAAAAGTGATTACATTGTCTTTTGTTGAAGCCATATCAAGTTATTTTCTGTACTGCATTTCATTCATCATTGCGTTTCCTTGAACCATATAAAGCATTCTTTCCCACCTTATTCTTCTGTTCCTATTCATAAGTTACCTCTTGCTGATTACTGCTCATATTCACAAGTGTAATATCCATTATCAATTTATTTATAGAAGTGTGATATATATATATATATATAGTTTAAATTTTCAAATAAACCTTTTAATTTGCAAAACAAACCTACTTCTTGTCTCAGTGGGGTCAGGGGGATTCTAAGAGGGGGGTGTTATACAAGGGTTGTCATCCAGAGTACTGAACTGGACATAAAAATACATCAATAAGGGTTTTCCTCAGCATCCCAGACTAGGCATTGACTTAGCTGTAGTGTTGATTGAATATCTCTTACATTCTCCCTAAGCTACACCCCTGGTGGCCATCTTCAGATTTTTACTGCACGCTTCATTGTTGGGAGTCCTCTTCTTGCTCTCTGAGCTATTTTTCATATTTTGAGTTTTTTCAAAAAATGTTGAGAAAGTTTTTGAACGATTACTGATTCATCGTTTGACCAGAGGCAGCTGGGATCCGCTGTCGGCGAAGATCATACGACATTGTGGATCTTCCATCGAGTTTTGAGAAGGCCTGACCTTGGGCCTACTTCGCGGCTTTCCAACATGACCGAGGAGAAGAGATGCCTCTTCAAACCGCGTGGATTGAGGAATGTGTTCATCAAAGACGGCCACCATAAATGCCTGTATTGCCTGCATCCGCACCATGATGAGGAGGGATGCAAGCTCTGCCAAGAATTTTCAAAGAAGACAAAGAAGGATCGGTACAGCAGGCTGGCAGCATGGCTCAAATTGGGCAAGGCTTCTGACTCTGCTTCCAGGCATGGTCATGCTTCCCACAGGACCGGCCAGTCCCTCAGCGAGCTACCTCAGAAAAGAGGTTGGGATCCTTTGAGGAAGCCCCGCCCTTGGGGGTCCAAAAGAAGAGAAGGCTGCAAGACGTTGATCGGGAACGACAAGGCCTCCATCACTGACTATTTCTATGGCGAGCCTATGACTCATTCAAAACTCTGCTTACCATTGGCAGACAAGACAACGAAGGAAAGATCTAAAGGTGGCCCTTCACTGCTGCCCTCAGCGACACCATCGGCATCGGCAGCTGAACCAGCCAAAACAACTTCATCAATGATAATCACGACTATGTTGACGAAGGCTCGTGCTACTGTCCTGTCGACAACCCCATCGACGACCTCGTCGGCCACTACTTCTACTTCAAAGAGGCGGCTGACCACGAAGGGTGTGTCCACGGTCATGGCAGAGGCCACCTCTACCGCCATAGCATGAAGCAGCAGCTGTGGCACTGGTAAAGACCCCTGGAATGGGGATGGCTCCACTGACCACTCTGCCCCAGAAGTCTTACTGACCCTAAGAAGGGTACGGAACCACAAGCTGTCTCAGTGAAACCCGTGCAGATTTATACAAGCTCCGAGAAAGGCGATGATATTCTGCCCGAAGACTATTATTCAGACCATGAAGAAGGTCAAGGACCTGTGCCTGTAGGTGGGTCCCTACAAGGTGAGCCTGGTCCTCCGCCTTGCCAGAGGAGGCGCACCTGTCCAGAAACTCCACCTCCCATTCGCTTCACGCCTCAGCCGAGAGACATGGCTTTGGACATTCTGACCATGCTGCACACGCTTGTTTCGGAAATTCAACAGAGTCTTCCTCCCACACTGGGCCCTGCTCTGTCTAGGAGTGCCCCAAGGCTGCCCCCCGGGAGTCCTCCCTGACGCAAGTGCAGGCCAAAGGACCCAGCTGGCCCAAACCGTCAACAGCCACCTCCACCACCGCCTCCATCTCGTGATTTGACTCCGACTGGGTATCCGGCAGCACACATGGACACAGGCATGGATAAGGACACTACGGCGACAGACACCGACGAAGCCGATGACTTCCTACCAGCTGACGGAGAGCCAGTGGGCGTGGTTGAACCACATAAGGCCTCTCCACCGGATGAGGTCGGCTCTTTTCACGCTATGATGTCCAGGGCCTCTGAACTTTTTCAACTGGTGCCTGAGAAGACTAAAAAGGAAGGAGTCCTTTACCAGTGACTTGAGTCCATAAGGAACACCATCATGTCTGTTCCCTTGCTAGACGATATGTGGGATGAGAGGTTAGCCCTAATGAAGACTCTGAGCACCGCTCCACCCAAGCGGGATAGGCTTGAGAAGAAATACAGAGTTCCCGACCCGGCCCCCAAGTGCCTGTGGTCCCAGCCTTCACCCGACTCGGTGGTCTCAGCCGCAGCCGGGGATTGCTCAGCGTACCCGTCATCCTCATCCATGGTGCCCCGGACTCAGAGGGAAGAAGCTGGACGGGGAAAAGGATCACCTCTACTGCTTCTAGCACCATTAAGGCGCTAACACCCTACCCATTTTGTCCCACTATGATCGGGAACTATGGTATCAATTGGGCTCAATTTTAGACTTCTTACCTGAGGACCAGAAGGTAGAAGATTGGGTGCTGTTCCAGGAAGGGGAAGTGGCTTCGCACTACACCATTACTGTGGCGGTGGACAGGATTCCATCAAATGGGCAACAGAGTGTCACTTCATCAGCAGGGATGGCTCAAAGCCACCAACTTCTGACCGGACGTTAAGTCCAAAGTGCTGGATATGCCATTTGATCGAGAGAACCTCTTTGGCAAGACTGTTTACAAGTCTCTTCAAATTATCAAGCCAGACACGGAGACGGCACGTTCGCTGGGTACCCTGCAGCAACATCGGTCATCGTCCTTTCGTTCCTCAAGAGGAAAGTCCGGTAGGCCCTCAAAGGGATATACCACCCCTTAACGGCAGCCTTTCTGCTCCATGATTCAAGAGGCCTACAGAGGTCACTCACATGCATACAGCAGCAGAGGAAAGCGTCAGCGCCAGCCGCAAGGCAGGGCCGTGACCACAAAACAGTCCTGAACCGGTCATGGACTCAGGCCCCCACTTGTGTACCCCAGAGGGGGGCTGGCTGGCAAGGTTCATCAGCCTGTGGAAGGCCATCACCACCGACAGATGGGTGCTGGACATTCTCAAACAGGGGCACACCTTGGAGTTCCAACACAGGTGTCCTCATATTCCCCTTGTGGCTCGGCAAGTACTACATGTGGCGCAGCTGCTGCTGGAGGTCCACCCCATGTTAAAGAAGGGGATGATAGAACCCGTACCCCCGCGGCTGTCAGAAGTCAGGAGGGTGTAGGCCGATCCTGGACGTGAGATACCACAACAAGTACTTGAGGCTCCGGAAATTCAGGATAGTCACGTTCCTGCATCTGCTCGGCCAACTGGAGGAAGGCGACGCCCTGGTGTCACTGGATCTGGAGGACGCCTACTTCCACGTTCCTATCCATCAGAAGCACAGCTAGTTCCTACGGTTTGTGATCCAGGCGCGACACTATCAGTTGAAGGCACTCCCCTTTGGCCTGAAATCGGCCCCAAGAGTCTTTACAAAGTGCTTGGCTCAGATGGCGGTGCATCTTTGTCTCAAGGGCATCCACGTCTACCCTTATCTGGATGATTGGCTTGTTGGATCCCGCTCCCATGCACTGGTGATCTAGCACACTGTGAGGACCATGCGTGTGCTTACAGATCTGTAATTTTCCATAAATTATCCGATGTCCTGCTTGGAGCCATTGCGGAATGCTCTGTTTCTGGGAGCCCAACTCAACACAGTAACTTGTCTGGCGTCTCCCTCGGAAGAGAGGGTGATAGCCATCCTAGGGAAGGTGTAGCGTCTGTCGGTGCGGTCGGCTACTATAAAGACTGGAGGAGGGTATCTGTACTTCTGCCCTCTATACGGTAGGGTAAAGGCACAGAACACCCCAGCCATGGCTCTCAATTTGGTAGCAATGGACGAGCAGCCAGGCTTAAGCTTTCAGGAAGTGATGCAGGCAGGTTCTTAAGTACGAGTCCCTAAGCCCCCACAAACGAATGTCCACACACTATGTTTGGTGATAAAACAACTTCTTTATATAAAATAAGATTCATAAATATATATACATTTAAATAATAACACTTTGTGCTTGGAAATACCGATTCAAAGAAGGGGAAATATAAACATTCTATGTGGTGCCACACAATAGTTAAATTCAGTAATAGATGCACTAACTGCAGAGAGTTTTAAATAGGGATGTGAATTCTTAAGTGAGGTGTAGCAGCATAGACTAGGGAAGAAAGGCAGGTTAGTTGTGAACACTAGAAGAATGCTTTCTTTAGGCTAGATATACAATTCTGTGTGAAGATACCCCCACCTAGGCAACCTAAAAGGTAAAAGTTAGGGAGTATCTTACACGCCCAAACCCAGAGGTATCACGGCATAGAATACTTAGAACATTTATCTGGTTACAAGTTGTGTAACTAAGTAGGTAGAAATCATACACAATACCATAGTGTGAAACATGATCAGAGTGGAGAGGGTCAATCTGGCCAAAGCAATGGGGTCATGGTTGAGATAATACTAGTTACATTTGTTAAATAGCCATGTTTTGATGAGCCTCTTAAAACACAGGTGTGAGGGCTTGTTTCTAATGTGCATGTACTGGGTATTCCAAATTGTGGGTGCCACTACTGGGAAGCTGGAACCCCCTGCACTAGAGCTCTCGAATCTAGGGACAAACAGGTGTGTGCTAGATCCGGACCGAAGGGATCTAGTAGATATTTTTTTGGGTTGACACCGTTGTTCAGGTAGGAAGGGGCATCCTTATGAATGCATTTATGTGCAGTGGTCAGTGTCTTGAATAGGATTCTGGCTTCCATAGGGAGCCAGTGTACTTCTCTCCTAATGTGGGAGATGTGGTTGCTTCTTTTTAGTCTGAGGGCTGCCCGCAGGGCTATGTTCTGTAGCAATTGCAATTTAGCCAGGTTAGTTGTAGTTCCTAGTAGGAGGATGTTGCAATGGTCTAGCTTTGAAAGTATAAGTGCTCGAGCTAGGGTGAGGCAGTTCTCTGGTGTGAGAAATTGGCAGATAAGAGAAATTAGTTTGGCAGTGTAGGCAGTGGAGGAGGATAGGGCGCTGATGTGTTTGGTCATAGTGAGGTTGGAATCTAGATAGACGCCCAGTGTTTTCACCTGTTTGAGTACAGGGATAGGGGTCCCATCGATGGTGATAGCCGAGTAGTCGGCATGAAGAGTTTACAATGAGGATCTGTTTTTTCATCGTTGAGACACAGGCTATTGGTGGCCATCCAATTGTGTATGATGGCATATATCTTATTGATGGAGGTGGAATCTTGTTTATGGTTTCCTGTGATAGGGCTAAGGATCTGTGTATCATCAGCAAAGTTGGTGTAGATAACTCCCATGGCGTTGAGTGCTGCAAATAGAAGCTTGGTGTAAGTGCTGTACAAGGTGGGAGATGGGCAGGAGCCTTGTGGGAGCCCTAGTGGTACTGTGATAGGGTCTGCAGCCTCATCCCCAATAAAAACTCTAGAGGTGTGTTCAGATAAGAATGACTTAATCCAAGAGGTGGCATCAGAGGAAAAGTTAAAGTTTTCTGACCGGCTAAGCCATAGCTTATCATGGTCTACCAGGTCGAACGCAGCTGACAGGTCGAGAAAGAGGAGAAAGCCCATATTGCCAGAGTTTTGAATGGTATCCATCTGGACTTTAAGGTCTAGTAATGCTGTTTCAGTCCTTTGTATAGGCCGGAAGCCTGATTGTTTAGCTCCCAGCAGGCGGTTATTCTGTAGATACTTTTGGATTTGAATATAGGCTATTTTGTCCACTATTTTCAATAGGAACAGGACAGTGGTAATGGGTCGGTAGTTAGTTGGGGTGGAGGGGTCCACTGATGGTTTCTTAAGAAGTGGGGTTACCCAGGCCGCTTTGATGCTGGAGGGGACAGAATTGGTGGTGAAAGAGGCATTCATAAAGTTTGTAATAATGGGTACTAAAGCAGGGGCACAAAGTTTGACTAGTTGTTCAGGGAAGCTGTCGCCTTTGCAATTGGAGGGTTTTAGAGTAGAGATAGTGTCCTGAACCTGGTCCTGGGAAATCGCATTGAATTTGAATTGGGTGGCGTTTTCTTTGGAAGTGGAGTCAATCATGATTGGGGCATACTTTTGCCAGCCAGGAATTCTCTTTTCTTTAGTACTTTCTCTTGTAGAGTAAGGATTTTAGAAGCTGAGGCATTTTGGTTCGTAGACCACTAGACTTTGCCCGAGTTGGTAGGGGTAGCCACGGGGATGACAGCTTCTAGTTCTCGGAGTATAGAAAATAATTATTTGGTATTAGAGGCATTGTTTACACAGGTGTTAAAGGAGTTGGCTTTATGGGCTATCATAGCTGATTTATAAGTTTTGATAGCAACTACTAGACAGTTTGTTATGGCAGTGGTTGGGTTCTTTTTATGTAAGTGTTCCAAGGCTTTTTTATATGGTGAAGGACAGTGAGCTCTTCATTGAACCAAAGGTTGGTTTGTTTTAAGTTGCGATGTATTTTGGATGTGAGTGGGGCTGCTGCATCAATGATAGATTTGATGCAATTATGGTAGAACATGGATATACTGTCGGGGTTGGCGTTAGAATTTGGGTAGGTCTTAAGAGTATCAGCGAGAATCGGTACAAGACTTTCGGAGGTGAGTTTGCGAGTGTTTCTCACTGAGATAAGGCAAGGTTTGGATTGTGGTAGATCCTGGGCTTTGGTAGTTAGGATATCAAAGCATATTAGGTAATGATCCGACCAGGTGACTTCAGAAATGGATTCTAGCGTTGTGTGTTTCTTCCTTCCTGACTGCAGGGGCCAAATCCTCTCACTTTCTTCTTTTTCTTCTGCTTCTTGCTCTCTATCTGTGGTGTTCTGCAAGGTTCCTCCCTGTACCCTTCACTTTTTTTTTTCAACTTAAGTTTTATTGATTTTGACATTGGAGATGAACATACAGGTGGTTGTATACTATGCATTAACATTTACGTCAGAGGACTACTTTGTGCCACCTTAACAGTGCATAACAACATTGATGCGTTTCGTTCCAACAGAAGTGAATTTGAAACCCTACCCTCCTCCCTCCCACCCCCCTCCCAATTCAAGAGTCTCCTTTGGTCGTGACAATGCTGTGGTAGACCGTATTGGGCTGCATGGCGTTCATCTTTAGTGATCCTTGGATCGTGGAGCTCTATTGGCGTTAGTGACTGGCATGGGTAATTGGCAATGAGATATAAAGTGTTCAGGTACTGATGGCGCAGAGTGGGTCCTAAGTTCTTTGTTGTGTCGAGTAATTTGTATCCAGGCGCGTGGTGTATTGCTCAACAAAGTCGCACCAGGCTTCTTCATGTCGTGCGGCCTTGTCGTGGAGTATTGCTGTTATTTTCTCCATTGTATAAATGTTCGTGGCGATCTGTATCCAGTCCTTTTGATCTGGAAGGCATGGAGATTTTCATTTTATAACTAGACCTGCCCTCGCCGCGAGTGGCAGGGGAGACACAAGTCCTTTTACCCTAATCAGTTTGTCATCTTCCTCTTCAAGGCCAAAAAGAATCAGGAGGGGAGATGATTCCCTCTATGTCCCCTTCACTTTTTAACATCTATACAGAGCCCTTGATCAGCTCTATCGGCTTCAGATGCTACTTGTATGCCAATGATACCCAGATCCTGGTTCGTTTAGATCTGAACCAGGCAGAGGTGTTGTTGTGCCTGAGTCAGTGCTTGGTGGCCGTTGGGGACTGGTTGGGTAGGAACTCTCTGAAATTTGATGGGGACAAAACCAAGGTTTTGGTGGTGGGTCACTCCCCTAACCCGGCTCTCTTGACGTCATCTTTTTGTCCTTCTGCAGTGGTTGATTTCCCTCTCCCTGTGTCGACCGTTAAAAATCTTGGGGTTAGTCTATCATCTACCTTGTCTATGGCTGCCCAGGTTGGAGCAGTGTGTAAGGCTGGCCATTTTCATCTGAGGATCCTGCGCAGGGTTTTACCCTTCTTGCCATGCTATCTTAGACCTCTGGTGGTGGCCTCACTGGAGCTGAGCCGTATAGACTATTGTAACTCCTTGTTTTTGGCTCAGCTGGTGGGGCTTATCCACCGTTTGCAGTTCTTGCTAAATCTGGCCGCTAGGGTGGCCACTAGCACTCCTTATGGCGCCCATATCACTCCAGTCCTGCACTCCCTCCACTGGCTTTCTGTCGCCAGGCGCATAGAATTTAAGGCCCTCTGCCTTCTATCGTCAGGGGGAAGGCTATCTCTGGGATAGATTCCCTCCGTACCTCCCTACCCAAGCCCGACGCTCGGGGAGTGCCGGTTTGATCTCTGTGCCTAGGAGCCGTCTTTCTCGAGTGGGCAGTTGTGCCTTTTCTGTGGTGGCCGCCAAACTCTGGAATACACTCCCTCCGGCTCTGAGATCTACTCCTAACCATTTGCAATTTAGGCGTCTTTTGAAAACGCTTCTCTTCTGAAAACATCCCGGACCATCTAGCTGTGTTTTATGTCTTAGAACCAAGATGCCATTCGGGCATATGATCGCTTTATATAACATAACACAATAAGATGGGGGACAAGGTATTCAATCAGAAATTCGGGTTAAGATATGATATGCCATTTATAACGCGCCTATACACAAGTGTTTCAAGGCGCGACTTGTTTGATAGATAGGGCATTCCAGAGTCTCAGAGGGAGTTCACATGCGGAACATGAGAAGGAGAAGGAGGAGGTGGAGGGGAAAGGAGGTGTCCTTGAAGGAGTTGAGAGGGGTTGCTAAGGTTGGAAAGGGTGTATGTTGAAGCACCAGATGCTAGTCTTGGGGATTGGAGGAGGGTTGGAAGACACTCAAGAGTAGAGTGTGGGACCATGAGAGGTGGGGGCATTTTGAGAGGTGGGGTGTGGGTGCCATGCAGGGGAGAGCATGGAGTCCCCATCTAAAGGGAGCATAGCGTATTTATGGCAGGGGAAAAGGGGCTTGCGCCAAACAGAAAGTCGAAGAGGAGAATAACTTTAAAAGTTAAACAGATCAATCTTGCCAAAGGTGCTGTCCCAGCTGAAATGCCAGCATTATCGCAAAGTCTTTAACTATTGCCTTGGCATAATAGGATACCAGCTCAGCCACAAAATGACATGTGTATTTATCATCCAGCCCCTAATGCAGCCCACCGCTCATTGCGCGCAGTGTTTCTTGCTGCCACCTTCGGTAGTGCTTCAGCTACCTTACAGCAGTTTTTGTTGGAGCAAGTTTAAGCTATGCCACAGATGGCATATGGCATGATGGCTACAAAGATTTCTTTTTATGCGTGTCTACAAACGACAACGGTTTTCGCCGAAAAAATGTACACTTTTTCCTTTTTAAACTTGATAACGCATGTTCATTTTTATTAATTCTGATTACGTTTTTAATTTTTTATTTTATATAAAACTACATTTATGCTGTTATGATGAATTACCCAGTATATTTTCTCCCTTTTTAATAATACATTAAAAAAAACTTTGGGAAAAACCCTCTTAGTGGAATGGCACTGGTTGAGCTTTGGTAGAGATAATTGCTACGCTAACCCTTTTTTGTAGCAACTCTACAGAGGTAATTGACCTGTATCGGCCTTTGACGTGATAATGCCTCGGCGATTAACCTTTTGACCCAGGAAATAATGGGGTGCTGGAATTAGGGCATACCAATCAGTGGGTCACATATTCCAGGACAGCGGTATAGGAGAAGGAACCCACAAGCCAAGGGTCGATGTTACTTAAGTCACCCATACTACTAGGCGCTGCAACCTGCGCGGCGTGGAAGGCGCTATTAATTCCACACACGTGCTAATCCCCGCGCGGCTAACCCGGCCCAGTGGCTGTCCACAGCCAGGGCTGCTGGTCATATGGCTGCCATTAGACTCAACCATGCTTAGTGCCGAGGCTTTTGCAGAGATCAGAAGTGTCATAGAAATTGCAGCTAAACGTGTAACTTGCCGCGAGCTGCTTATACAGGAAGGAGAGGTTAATGGAAATAACCCTCAGGGGCTAGAGCGCGGTGGCTCTGTGATAGGCTTTCGCGTTGCGTCCAGTGCGCGAGGCTTGCCTGTAATCCCTCTGATTGGAGCCTGGGGCCCGGGCATTCATCTCGCCGCATTATACTCACCGGCTGGAGCATATCTAATCACTTGGAGGAGACTCCATTTTAGCTGTCAGTTTTCAAAAAATGGCAACCTTGACTGCAACCGCATAGAACGAAAACACAATCCTGCGCAGACCCTTCCTATCGTGGTTCCGAAAATATGTTATGTTTATTTTAATGTTCTGCTTCCTTGCCTTATCGAACAGTTTGAAACAGTGGCAACTTCTGTGCAGTGTCTTTGCTGGTAAATTGCTCGGCAGTGCGTGCTTTCCGGCTGGGAGTATTGAATAGAAATGTAAGTACTTACCAAGCAGTCATTTAGTAAATGGGCGTTACAGCATAGACTGCTTGTTAGTTATGGCTATTAGGTGGCACTGGCGCCACCTATAAGCCAAAAATATTGCATTAAAGTACAGTTAGAAATGGCACATGAGGAACAACACAAGGTTTGTAGACGCTGTTTGGTTATTTGCCCACCCATTGACTTTCGACGGTCACCCTAAACCCTATGGCCATTCCCACCTACTTTCTGCCCGCCCAAAACACATCCTCTTAGGATCTCTTTGAGCTACCTTTATCAAGCCTTAACATCAAACTGTGTGGTAGAAGTGCTCGCTAATGTTTTTCAGAGCAGTGTTCTGGGAAGTAATGACTTATTTGGAGCTGTAAACATACTACTGGTGTACTAAAAATGTCCTAACCAGATCTGACTTCAGCCACTCGATTTATAAGCACTATGCATGTCCTTCACTGAAGTCTGGTTAAAAACAAGCATTGGCAAAGCCAACATTTTTGGCTTGTTTATCAGTATCAGGCATTTGCCAGGCACTGCTATTATATACCGAGGAACTTGCACCATGTTGCAACTTCTACCATTGATAGCCAGTTAATATCACTAGGGAAGTACCTTTCCCATGCCTATACAAAAGCTTACTGTTGGCATTGTCAATGCTTGTTAACAAATGTACTGATACACACCTAAGATTTGTTGGAGCACACAACTACTACTAATTGTAATGTTGGATAGTTATATATTTTAATTAATTCAGAGGTGAATCCAGACAGCTCTGGCATAAGAAGTTGCTACTGTGTACTGAGAGAGAAAGTAGTGTCATACTTTGGAGGACACTCCTGTCCCCTGCACACCATCTATACTGAGAAATACCTCAGTCAATACTTAGGCAATATGACCCGAGGGGGGGGCATTACCGGTTTGGTAATGCCCCCCTCCGAGGGTCATATTGCCATAGTACCCCGGCACGTTGCACCGGGATACTAATTGCACTTTTCTGGAGTCGAGAAATAGAGCTGCAGCCGTTTCTCGACTTTCTCGACTCGGAAAAGAAAATGGCCACCGGGGGTTGGGAGAAGGAACCACACATAGTCCCGGGACTACACGTAGTCTCTTTTCCCTTTCCATGGCGGCCATTGAACGTTATGTAAAAAACTAAACTAAACTAAATGGCCAACATGGAAAGGGAGAAGGGACTACAAGTAGTCCCTTCTCTCTTTCAATGGCGGCCAGTGGTGAAGGAACTCGGAGCTGTGGCGGTGGTGATTCAGAGCCTTGTCGTTCTGGTAAGGCCCGGATGAGGGCCAATGAGCTTGCTTTTTTGAAGCTCATTGTCCCTCACCAGGTACTAATTTGCAGTGAGTTCAAGGCAATATTCATATAGTTGAATGCAGTTCAAGTAATTGTTTATGGTGCTGACAATTGTGAGTCTTTTATTCACATATAGGAAATAAACACAACAGTAATAAATTATATTGAGCTCTCTGCGTTTCGGGAGCAGTTTCTCTTCATCAGGAGCAATAAATCTTTAACAGTCGAGTCAATAATTATTCAAACTTCATGTGTCTCTAAGGGTAAGTAAAATAACTTAAATGAGCCAAGGAGGATGTGAATGGTCCATATGAACAGCGTATTTTCAATAATCTTTGTCTTTAAGAAAAGCCTTACAAATTCACCTCATTGAGAGTTTGTGTAAATCTTGGCCGAGAGGGTCTTCTTGTGAAGATGTGTTCAGGGCGACACTGGACCGACCTGATGTAATATTGCAAATCATTAGTATTGGAACTCCAGCTGGTATAGGTGTAGTATTCAGGAGGATGAGGAGAGCTAGGCCTACCTTGGTATAGGATAACACTGGAGTCCAAACATAAGCAAGTCTATCATGTTCCATGAGTCACCATCTTATACTCTGTGTCTTAGCTAGATGTACAATTAAAAATTAAGAAACCACTTTCAGGCAAATAGTGAACCGAGGGATCCTCGGTTCACTAAATGACATGAACAAACACAGTAACAGAGCCCCCTGCTGTTCTTGTACTGTGTCTTTTAAGGTCACGCCAGGCACGGGTAATTCTTTATTAGGTGCTGGCCCGCACCAATTGAACCAATTGGAAATAAAGGGCACTTTGCCTCCACTCACGGTCAAGCAAACCTAAGTACCGGTTCAATACTTAAGTTTGCATGACAGTGAGCCAGGGGCGCACCCTTTATCTGCGTCACCCTCTGAGCGCACCTTGAGCCTGCGCTGCCCGTGCAGTTGAGAAGTGTTCCCTTCGGGTGCACCTGCACACCAAAATGAGGCCATTCTAGTTAGCTGCCTAGCGTGCCAGCAGCAGGAGGGCCATTAGGGCGCATTAGCGTAGGCAGCTTTTGGTGCCGGGGGCGGATAATAGGGCCCCCGGCGGGATGCTGGGGGGCGCATTGGGCACCATGGGGCTGCCCCCTTTGACCCCGCTGGCTTTGCCACTGCTAGGTGGTGCAACATTGGCCATACAAATATCCAATCTGGTCCTGTAGTGAGGGAGGCTGGACACCAAAATGGCATTTTGCTTGGAGCTGCACAGGTCTTTCATCAGTCTCAACCCTTATCAAGGATTTTCAAGACTTAAGTAGAGGTTGAATGGAATTCACATTTTTACTGATACACCCTCGTTTACCAGGTTCAAAAACCCATGCTAGAACTGAGAATAATGCTTCAATGTAGTGCACTTTACAGCACATTATATTTTCCTGTGTCACTACCCATATCATGCAGGGGTTCACATGATAGTAATATTCAATGGTAATTTGAATTAAATGCAGATGTCGAGCAAATAAAAAAAAAGGGGGGGGAATGGATGCAAGTATTTGTAAGCATCCAGCTGAAAAGGCATTCCTGGAGAAAAATCCAGCATAATCCGGTTGCAACTTGGAAGTCGTTTCCAGAGACAAGGATGGTTTGAATTGACATTGAGTGCTATCTTTTGGTATCATTCACCACCTAATGTTTTATTGAACCAGTAGACATGCTCTTATTTGATCCTACAGTCATATGTCTTAGTCTAGGGTGCAACAATCTATAAGGGCGTGGGAGCCTCGCCTACACAAGCCTCTATAGACTTATACCTTAGACTAGTGGTAGGGGATCTTTAAACTAAAATTGGGTGGGTAGAACAGAATCTCAGTGCAAGGAAAAGCCCCCTGGATAGTTCCTGTGCCCCATACATATGAACTGCGAGACTTGTCCTTGGCCTCAAGCCCAGGGACCGTATCTCTCCAGGACTGAAATCTCTTCACTGGCTCCCAGTGGCTGCGAGGATTAAGTTCAAAACCCTCTGCATTGTCCACAAGGCCTTCTGGGGCCTGGGGCCTAAATACCTTCAACTCTCTCTTCCTAAATATCTGCCTTCACGAGCCCTTCGCTCATCCGTCTCCAACTCCCTCATGGTCAGCCGCTTCTCGAAGCAACGAGCTGGGGGTAGATCTCTCTCCGCAGCAGGGGCCTCCCTCTGGAACAGCCTTCCTGCCTCCCTGAAACTTGAGGAGAACCATCTCCGGTTCCGGAGCACCTCAAAACCTTCCTCTTCGCTTCTGCCTTCTCTCTCCCTCTCCCTTGCTAAACCTGCTAAACTCCCCACTGAAGTCTGCACTAAACCTGCATCTGGGCCACTCTGTGACCTCGGTCCAGGGCCCAGCCACTCTCCACTTGCACTGCCTCCCTGGCTCCTCCTGCACTGTGGGACTGTCACTGCATCCCTACAGCCCCCTTCCCAGCACTTGCTCTGCACTTACCTCGCACTTGCCACCAGCTGGCCCTTTTATTTATTATTTATTATTTATTATTTTATTACGCTACTTACCTTGTATTGCACTTTCCCCCCCCACCTCCTCCCCCTGCACTTTCTCCTTTTCCCCTTACCTCTGCACTTGCACGATCTGAATGACACCTGGCCTAGTAGGATCGTTTGTCTGTCTTCCCCTTGTTTCCCTCCCTCCCTGCCTCGTCGCGCCTTGAAACACTTGTGTATAGGCGCGTTACAAATACCATATCATATCATATCATATCATATCATATCATATCATATATCATATCATATCACAAGCCACAGTCTAGCATGCTGATATCAGTGCCAAATCAATACTTCTAATTACAGCGCATGTCTGTTCCTAACTTACCACATCTTTAGTTTATCATATCTCGGAAATGAGTATTCCTAAAGCAGAACCCATATCTCCATGGCTGAGTGATACAGGGGGCGCTGCATGCATACACTATCAGGCAAACCACCTCACCTGAAGGGAATTACCTGGCACAAGCAATGGTTATGAAGCCCCACTAAATGATGTACATCGCTTATATTCCCCTAGAAGGCTGATCCTGTCCCCTGCTCTGGAGCTGGGGTATGGGCCAGATGCCGCAATACTGCCTATAGTAGACCTCAAATTGTGCAACATGCCAGGAAAAGAGAAAGTTTCTTAAATCAAGGATTAAGAGAATTTAATATTGACATTTTTAAAATCGATTGAATCTTTGTTATCCGTCACAGATCAACTTACTTCTTCACAATAAATCATGGTTACCAATAAATGTTTTTATAGGAGAGCTTCTCATAATGCACAACCAGATCCCCCACCCTGTGGAGAACCAACATGTGGCAAAGCCTTTCCATGCTCTTTTTGACTCATTTCTGCAATGTGGACATTGGCCATGATAAAGACTGTGGCCACTGGGATCTGGTAAATTACTAGCCAGGGGGATATGGGACATGGTTAAGTGAGGGGGATATAGGCCTCAGCTGGAGTACCACCCACTGGCCATGGGCAGGGGTATAAGGGTCTAGACTATAGTGTTTTGCCTGATTGTTGAAATGTGGATAGTACGGCCGAAGGATGCGTCTACTAGAAATGGCAGAAGGCCATGGCCGGTGGGATTTGTTTTCTTAGTAGTCAGGAGGATGCAAGCCACACCATTAGGCTTGGGTTACTTCGGCCATGGTCAATGGACCTCAGTCATTTAAAAGACACAGTTAAAAAAAAGTGATATCCGAGTCACGATGGTCGTCACTTCCCACATCCGCTGAATTTGATGGGTTTTGTTGTGATGAATCAGATCATCTTAACTATGTTTTAACTAAAGTTTTTGTCAATGAATTCTAAGGGTTTTGTTATGCTATATATTCTTCGAGACCCAATGGCTGAATCTCTTAAGGCTTTCACTCTCACCCCTATTACAGCACTATGTAGATTAGTGGTGTTGAGACACTTGAAAGATTCTATGGGGATCTAAACACTCTCTGGTTAGTGATTTGGGTAAACATAAAAGCGGTATTAACACAATCATCCACAGTGTTACATTATGTGAGAACTTTAATCACATCCCCTGGCCCGAGCATGATGAAAATACGATATAATATGATGTGGCATTTATAACGCGCCTGTACACAAGTGTTTCTAGGCGCGAAACAACATGGCTTTGAAGTGGTTACGGCAGAATGTCGTTTGGACAAATGTTCCTCTATTATCAAAAACCTTGGCTGCTGGCCCAATATCTCATTACTACAAGCCTATGATTGAGAAAGGGATATGATGGAACTTCTAAAGCCTTCCTGTATTTTACATTAACCTGTATTGCTATTAATCTGGATCTGAACGAGGGATACTTACTGTGGAAAACAGCATCCCTTCAGAGAATATTGATGGCTCATTTTCATGTTAACGCCTTCCCATCAAATACGGTAATAGGCCTGAGATTGGGATTGGGGAACTATGAATGCTTACACCCCTATCTCTTGAAATTGCCATACATTTATTTTGTTTTTGTTCAGTGCAAGGATATTCAGAAACGAACTCTGGCAGAACTCTCCTTTTGATTCATAGTATAACATCTTAAACTGTAAATGCTTAACTTACATCATTCTGTGTTTTAAATTCCACATGGAGACACAGCATGCGTCATATATCTTTATTGTTCTGAATTTGATTGCTCTTTTTGTCAAATTTATATCTCCTTCTCAATGTTTTGTTTACAAGTGTTTAATCTTCAATTTAACAAGTTTTATTATCAATTTTCTATTAATCCGGTTAGAGATGCATTGTATTTTAATGCTTCATTTATCCCAAACAAACATAATGGATTCACTGTCACCCTGAGCACCTGCCTGAAATGTTCTTGGTGCAAAACCAGACCTGCTCCTTGATCCCATCATAAGAATTGATGCCAGGAGAACTTAAACCTCGATGGTGTACAAGAAGTGATATCACATGAGATTTGATACTGCTGCATTGACAGGAAAGGACATCACCATTCTTTCAGGGTGGAGGTATAACAGAATGTTATTCAATAGCCTACTGCAAGCGGGAGCTAAACTTCTAAGTCCAGACTCTCTACCACATGCAGTCCCAAAGAAATGCTGCTCAGTGAGCTCTTTGATTCACTGACAGCCATGGGCTATAAACCCTGGAACACTCGTTGTTTTCCTGACACCACTTCTTGGTTCCACCGCTAGCCCTTCCATTATAGCCTGGGGTGAGCAACAGTAATTAGGATCTGTCTATGCTATGTAACATCAAATAGTAAGGAATTGGAATGTGGAACACCTTGTATGGAATACTCATAATATGCATCTTTTATTGGAATGTGCATCTTTAGAAAGAGACTGTTAGAGAAGGAGAGCTTAACTTGGAGGAAGCCAGTAGGGTGTAGATCTGCTCTAAAATCAATAAGAAGAAACGTACATTCCAGTGTGTGTCATCCTTTCAATCTGTGTGTTGTAAGGGTACATAGAGAAGGTTTGTCCTGGGCTGTATTACATTAGATGTGACAGAAACACAGTTATGCTGTACTCTATCAGCTGGGCAATGAAGTGGCCAGATTGAGAACACTCCAGCTAGTTAGAGCAACGCAAGTTGAAATGAACCGAGAAAGCTCATACTTTTAAGAAGTAGAAAGGTACTGTGTTTTCGCTTTAAGCGACAAAGCAGTGACAGCTTGAGGTACTACAACAGTTAAAGTGGAAGTCAAACTAAACATTCTGACCGGGTAACAGCTGCTACTGGTCGAAAACAGGGAGGAAATCCAGAAGCAATAGGATCTAATGCAGTGCTAAAATATGCTAATTGATATTGTTATGCCTGTGTTTTTGTGACAATACAGCTGGAGCAAACCCATCTCATTTGTGACAGAAAAGAGTGAAAGATGTCTTGTAATCATGCACTCCAAATGCCGGCATGATGGAAAGAACATCTTTGATGGAAGTGAATAGCTTTTCTGCTTCAGGGAGACCATGATAAGCAATCATGAGAGATGCAACATTCTGAAGCAATTTAACAAGAGCAGTACAATCCAGTGGCTATTGTTGGTGAATGTTTACATTTGAGTGATAGTGACAGGTTCAGGCACTTTACAATCACAGCAACACTGGTGTCTGTCAGTGTTTCTTGACTTGTTGGTTGCACACTTAGACAACCTGCCGGTAGAACTGTTTTTTCCAGCCCAAATAACACATAAAAACAAGATGACGGGTCCCTGCAGGAATACTGTGATCCTGCGTGACAGAATTGTAGCTTCTGTTTGGATCCTTTATTATTATTTGTGGTTATGGTGGTTAAAAGCACTCACACATGGTGTTTATAAGCTTCATGAGAGGGGGAGGCTAGGAGAAAATCATCCACATACATTACTAGTACTCCTTTTCCAGGAATTATAATATCGTCTTAATGCTTTTTCAATACTTAGGATAACAGGTGGGAGACTCATTTTATTTGTTTATTTATTTATTGTGCATTTGTAAGGTGCTCATACAACAAGAACATTGTTTTTCAAAGTGCACACAGGGCAAGAGGGAAGGAACATGGGAATGAAACAAATATAACAATGAAAGATAGAGGCAAACCTACTAGGCCTTGTGAGCATTCAGAACATGCAAGTGCAAAGAGAGAGAGGGATGAGGGAGTGGGGGGTAAGTGCTGGGTGTATCCAGAGAGAAGTGCTAGGGAGTGAGGCACTGTAACTGCATAGGTGAAGCGGTCAGCCGCTAATTAAGTAAGCGCAGGCCTGTGGTGACACAGGCCAGTGGGTGCCAAGGCAAAGTGCTGGGTGGGGGGGTGGAGGCTGTAGGCGAATGGGTATGGGAGGCCAGGACCAGGGAGGACACATAAGAGCCCTGGTCACCAATTTCAGCAACTGTGGGATTTAGCAGAAGAGGGAGGACGGGTAGGAGGAGGTAAAAAGGAAAGTCTTGAGAAGCTTCCTGAATTTGAGGAGATCATGCTCAAGACAAAGAGGAAGAGGGAGGCTGTTCCATAGGAGGAAGTCTGCTGGGGAAAGAGATCGGCCACCAGCTTGCTGTTTAGCGAAGCACTTAACATGCAGAGAGTTGGAGCCGGAGGAAGGTAAATATCTGGAGTCTGAGTATTTAGTGAGAGCAAGTTGTAGATAGTGTGGTCCCCAGGCCCAGACAGCCGTGTGGATGATGCAGAAGGATTTGAATTTGATCCTTGCAGCATCCGGGAGCTAGTGGAGAGTTTTTAGGGCTGGAGAGATGCAGTCCCTGGACCTGAGGCCAAGGATAAGTCTTGCAGTCCTATTCTGGATTAGCTGGAGGGGTCGTAGAGAAAAAGAGGGTAGATTAAGGAAAAGGCTATTGCAGTAGTCTAGCCTAGAGAGAACCAGAGCTCTGGAGACATTGCGCTTCTGGGGGAAACTGAGGAATAGAAGAATTCCTTTGAGGAGGTGGAGTTGAAGTGGGACTTCTTGGCAAGGTCCTGAATGTGAGGGATGAAGGAGAGAGAGGAGTCAAAGATAAGTCCAAGGTTTCTGGCTTCAGATGATAGCCCATATGAGATAGCCAGAGTGAGGGACAGAAAGAGGGAGCAGGAGCACAAATAGGAAGGATCTCATCTTGCTGGCATTGAGGCATAGATCATTGGAAGTACACCAGGACTTGATGGCAGATAGGCAGTCAATAATTATGATGAAAGTAAGAAGAGGATCAGAGGGAGGTTTGAAGAAGAGTTGTGTGTCATCTGCATAACACTGGAAGTTTGGGGAGAAGGCAGAAATGAGGTGTACAAGTGGAGCAAGGTAGTTGTTAAAGAGCCAGGGAGAAAGGTTGGAGACATGAGGAATGACACAGGCGGGGATAGAGGTGGGGAAGGAGATAGAGCCCAGAATAACCTGGACTGGACGGTCACTGAGGAAGGATGACAGCCAGTCCAGTGCCCACTCTGAGATACCTAGGGTATCGTGGAGCCGTTTTATGAAGATGAAGTGGTTGACCATATCAAATGCAGAGGAGAGATCAAGTAGAATGAGAACAGCTAGAGAGTTGGAGTCAAGAGATGCAAGCAGTTCCTCACAGGTGTTCAGAATAGCAGTTTCCGGGCCTCTGGATGCTTAGAATCCAGATTGATGGACATGGAGTCAACCAACAAGTTTGGTGTGCTGGGTCAGTGGGGGGAAGACCAGTTTCTGCAAGAGTTTCCCAAGGAAGGGGTGATAGATATGGGGCCCTAGTTGGCTGGATAAGACAGGTCTGCAGAAGGCTTTTTCAGGAGGGGGCACACAAAGGAGTGCTTGAGGGAGGATGGGAAAGATCCAGTAGCAAAAGAGTGATTGCAGAAATCAGCGAGTGTAGGGGCAAGGGAGCCGATGCCCTTAATGGTTCTGGAGGAGCTGGGGGAAACCTGTTTGGAGGAGACCTTCATGGAGTGGACAGCTCTAGAGACTTCATCAAGTGTGATAGGAGGAGAGAAAGGCAGAGGGAGAATGGGAGGCCATAGGAGGCAACGGGGTGGGGGAGGAGTAGAGGGACGCAAGGGTGCTCAGGATGTCCTGAATTGTTGTAGTGATGTGTGTGGCCAGTGTGTGGCAAAGGGCCTGGAGGGGAGAGGTGAGGAGGAGACTGCAGAGGGCTGGCTAGTTCCCTCCAGATTTTAGAGTTCATCCGTGTTGTTGGCTGCACCAGAGATGCGAGCCTGGATGTGGGCCATTTCCTTGTTGCAGATGGAGAATCTGTATTGCCTTTGGATCAGGCGAAAGGCCAGTTTATCAGAGGGTGAGACTGAGGTCTGCCACTTCCGTTCCGCAGCTCTGCACTTGCGTTTAAGGGCCAAGTGTTATGCTTAGAGGCATGTTTTAGGCAGATCCTCATGACTGGTGCAAGAATGTCAAGGGTATTAGTGATGGCAAGATGGAGTTTGCTAAGAGCAGACTAAGATGTAGAGTCTGCAGTGGGGGAGATCAGGGGATGTAGGTTGATGCAAAGGCAGCAACTGACACTCTTTTCATCGGAGGGATCTTCGTGAATGAGGTTGGCATAGCTGGGGGATGGGGGGAACGGTCAGAGTGCCGAGAGGACCCAGGTGAGAGGAGAGGAGAGAGTGGTCTGACCAGGAGAGTGTGGTGGTCAGTGAAGAGGAGAGTGAAAGATCGGTATGCATGAAGGCATCAAGAGTGTGTCCAGCCGAGTGGGTAGGACCAGAAGGGAGAATAGAGAGGGAGAGTGAGGTGCAGAGGTCATGGAAGAGAGTGGATGCCGTGATTGCGGAGTCAAGGTGGATGTCACAATCGCCCATGAGAAGGAGTTTAGTGGTGGTTGTAAGGAGAGAGAGGAGAAATCAGCCCATTCATAGAGGAACAGGGTGATAGAGCCAGGTGGCCTGTAGATGGTGGCAATGGTCAGAGAGGAGGTGGGAGAGAGAAGCAACTTGCAAACCAGGCTCTCAAAGGAAGAGTAGAGCTGTATGGGTATGAGGGAAGAAGGAACTCAGTCTGGAAGATAAAAGCAACCCCACCGCCTGCACGATTAGAGCAAAGCGAGAAGATGATCTTATAGTCATCGGGGAGAAGGGAGTCAAAAGCAGTGACTGAACGGGCCTTGAACCACGTCTCGATAAGAGCAAGGATATCGAGGTTAAGGTCTTCAAAAGGAGGCAGATGTCAGCATAGTGTTTGATGGCAGAACGAGCATTAAGTGTGGCTAGATGCAAGATATCTCCACCTTTTGAAGGTTTGCTGTGGAGGGCATGGTCCACCACTCTAGGACGGCAGAGAGAGTGGAAGATGGAGTAGCAGGAGTAGAGAGGAAGTCAATGAGGGATGGCAGGCGACGGTCAAAGAGGAGGAGGCTGGGTTGAGGACCCTAAACCAAGATAGTGCAGGTGTGCTAGACATTAATGTAATGATACACCTGGATGATGCGAATCCAGTCAAGAGGACTTCCCATTTGGTGCCACCATTAATGTGTGAGGATGTAAGATGAGAGAGAGTAGCGATGAGATGGGTCCATAGATCTGGGGAAGGGACTGAGAAGAGAATATCAGTAAAGATCTATCTGGAAATCTGGAAATTGCGCTGACATAGGTGCCTGCGATAGGTAGGCCAGAGTTAGTGGTCAGGATACCTTTTTTATGCTTTTTTTCTTCCAGACTTTGTGAGAGAGGGAGGATAGGTGATAGTATATCAGTTAGAAAAGATGGGAGAGATGGTGAGTGCCATAGTGGTGAGGGAAAGGAGGGAAGCGGAAGGGTGGCACAGCACAATCCGAGCACAACTCACCAGGCGGCCTAGTAGGCGACGGAGGGAAGAAACAGATGCACTGGGATAGGAATCAAAGCATGCAGAACATATGCAGGGCACCTAAATTTGATTTTATTTTGATGCAAGGTACTCGGAACACACACAAACGAAATTGGCAGCCCAGATGTAATGGTACCTAAATTTAATTTTTATACAAGATACTCTAAACACCCAAAACGCAGCTGTAAGGAAGGCATGGTATCAAAGTAAGACAGACACAAGAGGTCACAGTTCAAGGGTGTTTGTTGAACTTACAAAGAGGTGTGATAAACGCCTATCTAAACCTAAATCTAAGATGGGCGCAAGCTACGACTATCAAATAAAAAGAATGCAGTCTCAGTGGAGTCATGTCAAACAAAATAGGGCCTATACTAAAAAAAATGATTGCCAATCCTTACTACTAGCTACAAGTAGTGTGGGGTACAGTTCTTGAGTAAGAAAGAAGTGTTCACAAAATGATAATCAGGATACTTAGGCCATTGGCCTCCCTTCCAATGTTTTCAGCACGGGCCAAGTCGGTTCGCTCTGAGCAAAGCGCACACTCTGACGTCTGAGGTACGAGGGTATAATGACAGTTCCAATATCAGGGCCTTCTGTGCTCAAGTCTCTTTTCCATCAAGTCTCTTGTTTCGGAGGGCCTGATGTGCAAAACAAAAATGTAGAAAGTTCCTTTCTTATTGTAACTAAACGATTTTGGAGGTTTCTTCCTGGATCTCCCTCAGCCGGGCTCAGATCCCCTTTTCTTGTAATTCCACAACTATTCCTTCTTGGGTGACTCACGGTTCACCCCATATCCTGCTCAGCTGGGCTCAGATCCCTCTTCACGTTCAACCAGTCTTCCTCAGCCAGGCTCAGACCAATTGTTAATTCACTTTATACTTATTGAAGACTTTCAATTGTGCACATGTTTTTGTTGGACCAGTCGCAGAACCACTCTGATTCAAAGATTCTTTCTGACAATGTATTACTCATTTAGTTCAACATACAACGGAGACCTTTGAATGAGCACCCCCTCAGGCTCCGACCACTCTGTACTTGTTATCTGATTTAGATTTCAACAGTTCCTTCGCTCCTTAAGCTTTCAATTGTTTCTAGAGGTCAAGGGTACTTCCCTTCTTGCAACCCTCTCCGGTCTTGCTGCCTTTCTACTCATGTTAAATTGCCACCTTGGATCTGCTGCTTCCTTGTGTACTTTTCCTCGCTCAGAGTGTGCTTTCATGCTCCGCCTTTTATTCATGTGGGGAAGTATGATGGGAGTCAGGTGTGTTTCATGATTAGTAATTGCCTGACCTTGACTGACTAAGGTGTTGGGACATGTCAGGTATACGGCTCTGGTGCTAGTCCATTGTTGCTCACGATGAACTGTCTGTGAGAAAGTGTTTGTGTCAGAAAAGGGTGGAGGGGGGTTGAGCTTCCCAGTATCCTACCTCGTAGGATGGGGAAAGGGTATACCGTGTCTCACCCTTCGCTGTCCCAATTCCAGTCCCCAAATACTCTCATCCAGGTGATCCTCCTGCACTGGTCCACCCCCAGGAAATGGATCCAAAAGCCATGGCTGTGTCCTGGCCACCTGGATGACAGATCCCCGGGAACTAGCAGGTGAGACACCTTCAGGTTTATCACACAGCACAGATGTAATGGTACCTAAGTTCGATTTTGATACAAGGTACTCTGAAAACACACAAAACGAAATAGGCAGCACAGATGGAAGGGTACCTAAATTCGATTTTGATAGAAGGTACTCTGAAAACACAAAAAAGCGAAATTTGCAGCACAGAAGTTAGGGTACCTAAATTCGATTTTAATACAAGGTACTCTGAACACACAAAAGCGAAAATGTCAGCACAAATATTCAAAAGGAAAAATGTGATGTCAGTAGGAATGAGTGAGATTAAGTAAGGCAAAGAAGGCTGAGTGTTTTAGGCACACAGTGGTTCAACGCTTGTTGGATATCAGTGGACAGGCAGGCCCCAGTGCTCAGTCATTACTCACTGGAGTCTGCAGAGTGCAGTGAGTTGTGGCCAAGATCATGTTGTAGCGGGAAGTCCACCTGGCGACCGCTCCATGTTTGTGGGGCAAGTAGAGGGGGCCCTACAGGCCCTCCTTGTCCCTAACTGTAACGCTCACCTGGCTCCCACGGAGGCGCTGGTCTGGTCTGGGTTGCTGTGGTCTCTTCAAGCGTGATGCGCAGAATTCGGACCACCGATTGAACAGGACCCCCAAATCTTGCTTGTCTGGCCCGTAGGAATATCCTTCTGCAGATGAGAAAGGGGATTAACTGTCTGCTGAATAGTGTGCTTGCTCCCCCCTTTCCCCCTTCGTTCTTCTCTGACTTCCTCCAAAACCCCCGGTTTAAGCTCACCTTATGTTTTGGAAGGATGAACTCTCCATCCTGCTTCTGATGCAGGGGTGCGCGTTCGTCCAGTTACTTCAATGGTTTTCAGAATGGCGCTGGCAAATCCACTTGACTTTTCTGAGCGATACGCCGTAAGTATGAAGATGCAAAAGTTCAAGTGTGAGCCTCCTTTTATGTTGTTTTTCCTAACCTGTGATCTGTCCTTTATTTCAGGTGCAGAACGAAGGCGATGCGTTGAGGGGTTAAATTGCCGGTGGTAAAATCAGGTGAGTTAGTGCTGAGGGCGACCCCTCTAAATGTCTTTATAATTCCCCAGTAATGTCTTTTGTCCTTTCCCCATAGGGGCCGGGGTGCGGTACCTTCCAAAGATGCGGCGCCGACCCGAGATGTGGAATGGTTCACCAAGAAAAGCCGGTAAGTAATATGGCTGAAAATTTGGCTTTCCTCTTGTGTTTCCTTGCTCACCTTTTGTCTCTTCTTCTCTCCCCTAGGTGCAGGGATGTGGCGACCGGTGCTGAGAGCCACGATGGAGCCGGGCGGTGTCTCGGGAACAGGTGTGTGAAGCGCGGCGCTGCAGCGAGCAACGCAGTGCTTTTAAATGGAAGTCTTCCTTCAGGAATGCTGACGTGAAGATTCCGGATGCAGGTAAGAAGGTTGAATAAGTTCTTGGTTTTCACCTTTCTCTTCTCTTCTTTCCTTACAGGTGTTCCAGGTTCGGGCGTGGCTTAAATAGCCTTGGAAGAAGTTCCAGGTGAGTATTCTTCCACAGCCCCACCCAAGTAACAAAATAGTTCCTTCAGAAAAATATTCCCTCCTAAGCCTCATTTGGCTTGGTTCTTCATGCAGCATGGTCTGCATCAGGTGGTTATGCAGCATGGTCTGCTTCAGGTAAGTGCACCAAACACTTCCCCTTATGAGCCGGGCACCTATGGCGCCAGGACTGATGTCCAACATGAGCCTGGCGCCAACGGCGCCAGGACAGAGTTCAAAGAGCCCCTATAAAGGGCCGCTGGGCTTTTACCCGGGGGCGTGATGCCTGCTCCCGGGGGTGCTGGGCCTGGCCTGGTGCTCCGGGGGTAGGCATCATGACACTAACAGAGCCAGACAGGGGCCTTTGGGTTAGGGCCTTTGGTTGGTGGGCTGGCTTTCATACCTGCTGACTATCCAATGGCCTTAAGGTGCTCCGGGCATCCAATCACAAGCCCCGATAGAGAGAAGAAGAAGAGGCACCCAAGTGCTTGGTCACTGCATCAGGAGAAATAGGCCCACAATTGACAATGAGTCCAGAAAAAACATGTGCAGGAATAAATGCAAACACTTGATATAAGACGGATTGAAGCAAAACCTCATAAATAAATGTTCCAGAAATTCAGATGAAATGCACACAGAGCACGCAAGAGTTAAAGTTACACTGGCAAAAGCCTTCAAGGCTTACCCAATGTAGCGCTGCTCATCGGGTGATCCTGCTGCCTCTGTTTCCAGGATGTGCAGAAAGTGCCTGCAATGCAGGCCATGTAGGGAAGAGGGCAAAGTCCTGTGGTAGCCTAGCCTAGGTTATTGCCTGTCACATTATGTGAAGGTGAACACATATTAACAATCAGGTCGGATAGGTATAGAAAAGAAAGCAGAACACAGACCTAAAACAGGAAAATTGGTAGCTGAATGTGGAATGCAAGCGAGAATGTTAGCAGTATTCGGGACCTATGGCAAAGAAAATACCCCTACACAGTTTACAGCACACAGGTCCTGACCAAAATGATATGTGTGTCTTTCCCAGGTTATTGTACAGGTAAAATAGGAGTGTTGCACGGACTGTTAGTTGGGACTTGACGCAATAGTAGGTTAATGATGGTGTCTGCCCTCCTTTGTGCCAGGATTCAGTGAGTACACAGGAAAATTTGGAAGAGCCTTAGGGGGATCTACCCGATCCTGACTGGCTGTATGTAGTATATTCACCTACTTTATTGTCATGGTGAGACCACAGACAAACAGAAAGCTGGGACAACAAATCAATAATGTCCTTCATGGGATTTACATGTGTAGGTGCTCATGTAAGAGGTACCCTCTTGCAGATTGCCATGCACAATTTCTGTATTTTCACATACAACACCTAAGAACACTCCATTGGGCATACAGTGAATGGTACAGTTTCATTTGCAAAGAAATTCTTACACTAAATGTTTTAAGGGGAAGAGGGGCTTAACAGCTATACGTGTTTATCAGGTGTAGGCCCCATGGAGACAGAGGCAGTTTGAGTCACAGAGTACAAAACAGGTTAATGCCAACAGCTCTGACAGAAGGGGGAAATGAGGAACAGTAAAAAAAATCTTTGACTGAAGAGTTGGTTGGTTTGTTCTGATATTCACAATGCAATGTACAGCTTACCTGGTACTCACCACCGAACAGGCTGGGGCATTGGTTAGAAGACCTTGAGTCAGGTGCCCAAGAGGAGGCGAACCTCTCCCAATATCCACTTGTCAGTCGGAATTCCAGATACCCGCTCATAAACTGAGGATGTATCCAGAATCTGGCCTCCTCAACCTGAGGGAGCTCTTCTTTGCAATACACCCCTCTGCTGTTTGAATGTGACGACAGACAGATGTGTTGATTACATAAAAGAGCAGGGAACACATGCATTGCGACACCAATGCTGCAAAGGAAGGACAAAACAGGTTAGCACAGAAGGTGAGGAACTGAATACCACAATATCCTCAAAGTGCCATATATACCTGTCACTGTGGTGTCTAAGACCTAGGATGCATGCCTATGAAAGAACCAGAAAGTAACAGTTACCCTATGAGACCCTATCTGCTTCTTTCTACATCAGGGAACAGACATGAAGGGATCAGCTTACCCGTAGGAGGATAGTGGTGTTTCCTGGAAGGTTTGATTCACTGTCACAACAACGGAAGGAGAAAATAACAAAATGGGAAGGTTAGTACAGACGAATTTCCCCGAACAGCACGAGGAACGCGCTAGGTCCGGGATGGTGCATCGGGCAGCAAAGCATTTGTTGATGCACTCAGTGTAATCCAGAGAATCCTTGAAAAATGTCTTATTGCAGTTTGGAGTAGGAGATTCCAAGTGGTGCTTTCAGTTCAAGAAGACTTATGTGCTTGGGGAGTGGTCGGGAATGCGGAATGAATCCTGAGAGCTCTCACGTAACTCACTATGACTGAATTTGAGAGCGCAACAATTCAACAGGTACAGTGTGGGTTTACCAGCTGTGATGTTTGCTTGTAGTGGGATACAAACAAAGCGTAGCGTGTAGTGCGAAGTCCAGCAGGCAGTGTAGTCCGCGGAGTGTGTAGCAGATTTCAAGCAGACTGCGCTGATATGGACAAACTTCAGGAAGCCGATAGAGAAATGGAAATCAGCGGGTGGAAGGAGGCACAAAAGAGGTTGGGCAAGGCAGTCCGTGGAGGAAGTCCGGTTTGTCGACGTTCTGTCTGATTCAATCCAAAGGGAACAGGCAATGGGAAGGTCGGTACTCCGAGGTCAAAAAAGCCGATACAAGATTCAAAACACGGCAGTTCAGAGTAACGCTACAATTAGAAGCAGCGCTGTAAGGGTGAACTGTTCTTTTATGTTTGTGACGATGAGCGGAGTCTATGGACCCGCGTACCGGGAGAGATCAGATGATTGTTCACCTGATGTGAAGCACGCGTCTGTCTTGGGGAGCAGGCAGTTTGCATGCGTCTCCAAGGCAACCTACAACGTTGCCAAAGTGGTGCAGCCAAACGTCTGGAAAAATAAATACGCCTGCCATTTCGAGGGGGAACACACAAGCCCAGGCGTAACATTACCCCTCTACCACACACTAAACATAGGGCCTTTTTCATCAACTGTGATTAAGGGTTCATGGCAAGGTACTATCTCTCAGGCTGTCCCAGTATGGGATTTCTCTCAGAGCAGTCATTGCAGTATTTTGCTGGGCAAAGGCAGGGCTATCGGGATTGGAATACTTTGGCGTGGTGTAAATGCTTGCTGTGGTCTGTTGGGGGCATTCAAACTTACAGTGACTCACCTCCTTCATGTAGGTACAGGCTCTTCTGATGCTGCCCCCTAATGGTATGATTCCTCTCCCCAACCCCTTGGTCATCCCTTTCCATTTCGCATGTAAGAGCCTCTTCCCCTTAGTTGACATTTTTCCAATTGCACTGCAATGAGATTTGCTCCAGTATTTCATTGGTTCTGTTCCTGACAAGCTACACACTGATTTGATACAGTCACAAGATGAGCCAGTGGATTTGTCTGTACACCTACACAGATGACCCTCAACAGTTGCTGTATCTTAGGTTGCAAATCTTGGACAAAAACAGCAGCTACCGCGTGCTTGTGTGATTTATCTAGGCTTGGTAATTCCAGACTGTTGTATGAATGTTATTCCAGTCTGTGATGCAGGAATGACCCACATGGTCACTCCATCTCTTACCCTCAGAGCCAGATGGGGAATGTCATCACAGTCACATATGCAGTATATCACACCTGCGCTCATTGTCACTACAAGGTGCATAGTAGCTGCCTCTTACTCCACCCTACATCACATGGCTTCCCTATGCATTGTTGCATACAGAGCCTTGTGGCATGAATTGTTTCACATAAAGCAGATTGTACCTGGCACTTGAAATTACACTTGCAGTTACACAACAGTTGCCCACAGTGGCCTACCTTCCCTTGGACTACTTGCTCTCACTGTGTAGAAGACTAGAGGGAGGCACCTGGTTGGTTGGACAAAAGAGCTAAACAAGGATATGGAATGAAGACAGTCCTTCCACTTAACAATTTGACATACTTTTACTCTTGTATGTACTGATTATTCACAGTGGTGGCTGGGATAAGTCAGGCCTGGAGCAACCCTTCAAAAAACCTAATGTAGGTTGAATGTAAATGATCAAAGTACATGGTCTGGTCCTTGCACCAATAGTAAATGGAACTAAGCCATTGTTTGGAGGTTTAGTTGAGGACACTTGTATTGGTGTTGCCATGTACTAATGCATTAGTAGGTTGCTTTCAAAGACTGATATGCAAATAGATAAATCCCATCTCTGAAAGGTACAGGGAGCAAAAAGCGATGGCTGCGAACTCTCAAACCACAGAACAGGTTATCATGCCATGTTCTTTCTGGAGAGGGGTGCCTGCTACCTTTTTGAAAAATTACTGTGAATGCAAGCAGACGTCCGGGGCCAAATGATAATGATGTGTTATTATATAGCACTTACGCCTAAGCAATTTGTGCAGAACCTGTGTTGATACTCATTTATCGACCTCAGCTGAGTTGAGGTGTTTAAGAACAGACTAAATCAGTGACTCACCCACTGAAGCGTGCCTGAAATAAACCTTTAGTGAGTCTAGAAAGTATTGTATAGAATTCCAGAAAGCCAAATGATTTGTTATTCCTATTCTCTCTTATTTAGGATCTAAAAAAACGTTTTTTCCCTTTTTTTTAGGGGTAGCAAGGGATACCTCAGGGGTAGCAAGGGAGGCCTCAGGGGCCGCAAGTGCGACCCCTGACAACCCACAAATGGCATCCGTGGGTGTGTGAACACAGACTGGCAAAGCCTCACCTCATGTTACAGGAGGCTACATCAGGCAGCATATGAGTCAAATAGGTACGATTACACGGACTGGCAAAGCCTCACCTCATGTTACGGGGTTTACATCAGGCAGCCTATGAGCCAAATAGGTACGATTGCCCAGACTGGTAAAGTCACACCTCAAGGAGTGAGGGGAAATGTCAATCAGACTATCGCACAGTGAGGGCTGCGCAGGTTAGTGACTACTAGGCAGTGAGCATAGAGAGAACTTCTCAACCACATGAGGGGCACTCTAAAGCATAAAATAAAAATGGCTGTACAAATGTAAAATCATCTAGATTCGATTTTTTTAAACAAGGCATTCTAAAGCATAAAACGAAAATGCCTTTACAGATGTAAAGACACCTATATTCAATATATATATTTTTTAATTTGGCACTTTGGGGTCTGCATAACAAGGTGGGGATGTTGTTAGGTGGACAGTGAGCTGTCGATGGGCATAAAATAAAGAGTATGCAGCAATAAGAGCAGGGTTAATGTCCAGGAATGGTGGAGGAGCGTTGTGTCTCATGGCATTTTACCAAGCGAGTGGACGTTTTCATGGAACCATTGGTGGTGCGGGTCCCGAGAAAATAGATTTATATGGCGCAGTGCTCCACCATGATCCAACAGGCTCTGACGGGGAACTTTGCTGAGGGCCGGCTTTCCTCGTCTACCGGCTTGCAATTGGCCTAAATATAACCCAAATAGAGGGGTAGCCAATCAAGAGCTTCATGTCCCCCGGAGCACCATGGCATCCTGTTCAGCGCTCATAGGCACTCTGGTCCTGAGAATGAGGGCAGTCATCATGAAGAATGGAAAAAAATACCCCAGGAAATGGCGCTGAGCGCGCATACACGTGTTTGCCCCTAGCAAGAAGCATCCAGTTCATAGAATGCAGGCATGAATTACCAGCATACAATTCTGCCATAGTGCAGAACATACACATGATATCAACAGGAAATGTGCTCACAGGCCCAGGGAAGGGCTTACCTCTTCATGTGAGCTACTGGATGGCACCAGGGAAAGATGGTAGACACTAGGTAGATGAGGAGCTGCAGGCAACCTCGTCGTCGTGGCTGCGGGATACAGGAAGGACTGGACAGGCGCCTTTCGCGTGGGCCTTTGCCGGGGACAGCTTTCCTTGCCTGCCAACTTGCAATTGGCCTAAAGAATAGTGGGGTTTAATACCATTTTGATTGATGCCGAACATGACCAGCAGAAGTTGAAAGCTTACTCGATTTGAATGTAAGGTACAGTAATTGTTGGGCAAATCAAGGAACCTGCAACACTGAAGACGTCTCTGCCATGTCCTCCTTATTGAGCGATCAGACAGTCACTGAAAAAAATAAAACCCCCATGAATCTCAGTGCAAACCTAAGGAACAACCCGCCCCTCACCTCTCTTTTCTCAGCCATTCTATCACTGTCTTTCCAATAAGCCCCATCTTATCTCTACCTATAGCGCCATACTGTCACTCTCTGATCCCCCTTCAGATCCATCTGCACCCCTTTTCACCCAATCTCTTTCCATACTAACCTTACAAGCGGCGGTTGCTTCCCATCACCTGGCAATATTCGACGCACAGAAGAATGAGGTACACCACTGGTAGTCCAGGAAGAAGGGACTGTGCGAGCAGGTACCTGAGTCAACCTCAAGGTGTCCCTTGAACCGGAGAGTTGCAACACAGAGCTGAGCTGCTCCGAGAAGGATGCCAAAGGCATGCGAAGCGACAAACAGCGAAGCCAAGTCTCCAAGTGCTGCCGGAGCCTCACAGAAGAGCACCATTCCTTGGGAGACGTGAACCAAGAGAAAAGGTATGCAGGCATACTGAGGAGGACTTGAGGTCTGGGGAAGTCAAAGGAGAACTGTGGAAAGCATTTGAGAAGGGTCGGGACCCTGAGAGCAACGTTCTAGTCTGGGACACACAAGCCCATGAGAAACATAGAACAAGAGGGTCTGGGAACTTGAAAATAACTGAAAGAAGTAAAGAGAACCACAGGCTTGGCAGGAGATTGAAATAAGCTGTGGTGAATACATATTGCGAGTCTGGGACCTGCACCCATATAAAAAGATGGTCTGGGAGCCGGAAGAATGTTAAGACATTTGAAAGGGACACAGGTACTTGGCAGGAGAGTAAACCAAGTTGTGGTGTTGCTGAATTGCAGGTCTGGGACCCACACTCATATGAAAGTGTCACACGTACTTGGCAGGAGAGTAAACAGTGCTGAATCAGAGGTGATTATCCCAAGGAATCTGGCCTTAATCCTTCTCATGTGGCCAGGGAAAGGCAGACGCTACCTGATCCTGACCCTGTGGGTGATGTTCCGCGGGAGAATCATTTCCCTAATCATCCCACTTTATTATTATCGGCTTTTTGTCCACTCTAAGATTTTCCTGAAACTAAGAACATTTTCAGGTCCCATAATGTTGTTAGTACTGAGACGAGGAAGAGGGGCACAGAGACACTAGACCATTGTGAACAGTCTAGTTGTTTTAATGCTTTACACCTGAGCTAAATTATTAAAGGCCTGTCAGTTGCAGGTCAGCAGAAGAAAGCTGTGTCATCAGGAGCAGCAAGAGTTTCAGAAGCAGCAGAAGAAAGCAGAAGTCGGTGCTGCCGCTTTGCAGATAGCAGGACGCTGTACCGAAGGTTTGTAAAAAATCGTAGTGCCCGGGAGATGCAGAGGACATGCAGCAGGAAGTGGTGGTGGGACTAGCTTTCCTGGAAGAGAGACTCGATCTCTGTATCCGACTAGCTGTGTGAGCTCCAGCGAGAGACAGCACGTGCAGCAAGAGGCTGACAGTAGTTGTCCCCCGCGAGTGGATACCCGACAAGCAGCACACCATAACAACCAGGTACAGAGGAGACGCCAAGAGAAACCGGTGAGTTGTCCTGAACTAGGTAACCTTGGGGCGCTCCAACATAGACCGCTTCAAAAGAAACCACATTTTGAAGACCGACTATTCAAAAGAAAGCAGATTATAGTTACCCAAGAGGGAGAGGGCGAACAGAAGGATATTGTAAACCACATTTCCCAAACCAAAAGGTGGCAATTGTTAAACAAGGTGAATGTAACTTGCCTGAAGAGAAAGGCCCAATAAGATAACATTGTAACCCGATTTGCCCAAGCCAAAGAAGGGCAAATATAAACCAAAGGGGATACAGTTTTCCAAAAGAAGGATATTCAAATAAGGGACACATTGCCAAATCCAAGAGATATCAAGGCAGATTGAATGTAGCAGTCACAGGAGTTGTGAATCACATTGTCAAGAGCCAATAGGTTGTGTGGAAAGAAGTAGGAGACAGCAGGGGAAGAGCCCTTCTTGTAGACAGGATCAAGGGGGAGAGAATAATAACCTGCGTTGCCAATGGCAAAAGAATGCATATAAGAATAATTGTCCTTCTGTGCAACGTGTGTATGAAAGAAGTTATAATCCAATGGTGTTATAATTCCAGAGACTTATCCCAGAAGCTGTTGTTGGTTTAACATTCCCCACTGAGGCGTGAAGTGTGAAAAGTTGGGTACAGGTGAGTATACCAGGAAAGGGACAAATAGTGGTTTTTCCTAGCGGGCGAGTGGACCGAGAAGAAGAGCAGTTGAAGTACTTTAAATGTGGTAGAAGGTTGTAACTGATTGTGGTAGTAAACAATTGCCAATTCCACTTCTGATTTTGATGAACTGTTGTGAAACCATCCAGACTGAAGTAGGACTTCTGATGTATTATTCGTGATTATAAATAATGTGATGAAAAGTGATTGGTATCCTGAGAAAAGAATCTGTGTCATTAACTTTTCAAATTGATGTATGAAGAAAAAATACTTTTTGAACTTCCAAGTGGAATCTTTAACAACTGTTCTAAGAAAGAGAAACCTTTTTGAACTGGGAAGTCACTTTGCCAAGTGAAGGATGTATCGGAGATAAAGAACTGTGTATTCCAACTAGAGTGGACTAGGCAAAAGAAAATAACTTTCTTGGTTTAAATTATCCTGAATTGATCCAGGGGAAGGGATTCCAACCCTCATCATAAGAGTTTCTGATTTATTTATATTTCAATATATGTTGAGTTACAAAGTTAAAACTGTCAAATAGTTCATGTATGATTTTGTTGAATGTAATAGTGTGATGGATATACATGTTTGCACACTAGGTAATTTTCCTTTAGCCTTGGTTTTGTTAGGTTAGGGAAAGATAGCCGTTTGTCTCACCCTTTATTATTTCGGTAAATGGCAAATTGTGAGAAAAACCCATCTGTGTATCCGCCTCCCATGTCTCACTCCTCAAAAAACCAATGCCTGATGTTACAGCCTTGCAAGTCTAGGACCTGCACCCACATGAGCATCAAATAATAGGGTCTGGGGCCCTTTGAGAAACAAAGACTGTCCAGAAGGAAGTATATGTTTGTTAAGAGAATAAATCAACGTTTAGTAATACAACTTTGCAAGTCTGGGACCGGCCCAATATGGAGACCTGAGAATAAGAAGGTCTGAAAACCTAAGAGTTAAAAGAAAATGTCCACTACTGGAAAGGAGAAGATAAGCTCCTAATCAGAACCGTTAAAAGCCAGGGGAAGGGAGGCAAACCCTGTTCATTGGAATATTGTTTGTTAAGAAACAGAACATTTGTTTTCAATTGAACACTTACGACTTTGAGAACTTTGAAGTGGCAAGAGCTGTCACTACTAGTTTACTTTGGAGTTTTGGAGTCCTTGCATGCTATACATTAGTTAATAGTGTTGGGGTCAGAAGTAGGGTTTTGCGACATGACAGTTACGGACTATTTTCATTTGAACATTCTGACAGTTTTCCTTAGTTTCTTAGAGACAGGGAAACTCCTCTTAGTTTTAGGGATAGAAAAGACATTTCTCCAACCACTTTACTTTTATGAATAAAAGCTTATAACCAAAACAATGCAACACTTATGTCCGAGCCTTACTCCTGCACTCTCACAGTACTCAGACTTTGCACTTTCCTGAGTTGACATTCTCCATTCTGGTGCTCAATGTGGGGATCAGGTCCAGGGTCACAGAACCCTTCTCCTCCCATGCCTTCTGCACTAGTTGTTCCACTGTGCCTCCTCCCGTGACACTGTTCTCAGTGGGGTGTTAGGACGCACAAGCCTTGACCCCCCCCCCACAGATGCATTCTCGTCAGAAAATCTGGTTTTGCACTAGTGTCCCACATCCATCACATAAGGGCTGGTATCTGATGTTATTGTCATGATGCCTACATCCAAGGTGCCAGACAAGACCCAGCTACCCCAGAGGCAGACATCATGTCTTCAAGGGAAGTCACAACAGCCTCAAGTAGGGGCTCTTTGGACTCAGTCCTGGCGCCTTTGGTGCCAGGCTCATATCGGGCCACAGTCCTGGCGCCATAGGCGCCAGGCTCATAAAAGGGGACTTTGTGTTAAAGGTGCTTAGTGTTAACTTACCTGATGCAGACCATGCTGCAACATCCAGGCCTTCTGAGACCTGAATGGGACTACTTTACCTTTGGAACTACTTAACCACACGGGTGTGGTCAGGGGAGGAATACATACCTGAGAGGAAGGATACATACCTGGAACTACTTTGAAGGCTATTTAAGCCACGCCCAAGCAGCAACTCACGCTTCGCGTTGTTCTGCATCTAGCAGCTGGACGCTCACCGTGTTTGCTCCTGCATTCTGTCTTCTGCCACTCCTGCCAGCATCCTGGAACACCTGCAAAGAGAGAAGAGAAGAGAAAAGGGTAAAGAAGAGTCCTTACCTGCTAAATCCGCATTCCGGAGACATCTCGCCGGCGGTCCTGAAAAGGAAGACATCCATTTAAAAGCACATCGCATCGATCGCTGCAGCGCCGCATCTCACTCACCTGTACAAGGTACCACCACGTTCTACGGCGACATCTGGACTCGCAGCCACATCACCGCGCCTAGGGAGAAAAAGACAAGAATAAAGGTGAGAGGGGAAAGAAAACAAGGAAACCTTAATTTCCATTACAAAGCTTACCTGTTGGGTTATTCCAACTTCATTTCGGGTCGGTGCCGCATCCTGGCATTGCCGGACCCCAGCCCCTAAGGGGAAAAAGAGACATCAGCGTTAGTGGGCGCATGAAAAGACGTTACCCAACGCCCATTAAAGACTTACCTGATTTCTTCTGGATTGATCTTTGTTTCGGGTCGGTGCCGCATCCAGGCATTTCCGGACCCCGGCCCCTATGGGGAAAAAAGACATCAGCGTTAGTGGGCGCATGAAAAGACATTACCCAAACGACCGTTAAAGACTTACCTGATTTCTTCTGGATTGAGCTTCGTTTCGGGTCGGTGCGGCATCCAGGCATTTCCGGACCCCGGCCCCTATGGGGAAAAAAGACATCAGCGTTAGTGAGCGCATTGATACAAGGACACTGAGAGAACTCTCATCAAGCTCACCAGAGTCTCATTCTTCGGTTCCATAGCTCTTCTCGGAATAGTTTCCGCACCTGAAAAAGAGACAACAAACAATTATTATTGCGGAATCATACTCATTAACAGAATCCTTATGGTACTATACCGGGAAAACAAAAACTTGAACCCTCTACAATCAAAATCCCAGTGAAGTAACTGGATACAACGCGCCCCTGCATGAGAAGCAGGATGGAGAGCTCAACCTTTCAAACCCTAAGGTGAGACTTCACGTGGGGGTCGCAGGAGGGTTTCGTAGAGGGGTGAGAAGGGAGCGGGAGGCTTATACTTTCTCCCGCAGATTGTTAATACTCCCTTTTCAAATACAGAAAGATATTCCTGCGAGCCAGACAAGCCAGATTCGAAGGTCCGGTCCAGTCCATCTTCCGGGTCCTGCGCTTCACCATAGAAGAAGCAACAGCACTCCAAACCAGACCTGCGCCTCCGTGGGAGTCAGGTGAGCATAACAGTTATTGCCATGCTGGCGAAATAGGCTTTCCAGACATCCGCCGGTGGAAGCATTTCTTTAATCAAACCCACCAGTTGTAGTATATGTTTTTGTTTGATTTCTCAAGCTTTCAAGGTATTCCCAATACTGTTACCACCATCATGGTAGTAAAATCATATTTGGCTTGTAAATACCACAGCTGGCAGTGGTATTGAGGTTGAAATGAGACCCTAAGTCTGTGCAAAACCCAGATATTGGCACTCCAACTTTCTTCACATGTTTGTGTCTGAGAACCTGACGACTACCAGGACTGCAACAAATTTAAACATCTACAGTTGCAGAGCCGTCACTGTACTAGTTAGAGATGGTGATGCCATAATGGCCAGTAAGGAGCAGTGTTCTTATTGTTTGTATTGTATTTATTTGAAGAGAAAGATTAGCTTCAATAAGAAGCACTGCTTGTGAGCACAGTAGCGCTGCGACCCCAGCTTTGGATGCCTCAAATAGTACACAAGAAAATGATGATTTGTGTTAGTATCTCTTAAACAGTGGGAGGCTTTGACTAAAGCACAGTACAAAGAGTTACTTTGGTGGCAGTAGCAATTTAATTACTGGGAGCTCTACAACAGTGGTAGCAGAGAATAGTGGATGATGCGTGAACTGATTGGCGAATTGGGTGGGGCATGGAACATTGGCAGTGGAAAAAACAGACTTATAGTTAAAATATAAGATTGGTAGAAAAAGACATAGGTTCAGGTAAATTCACTTCCTCTTTATACAAATTCATACACAATTACAGTGCTGGGAGGCTGCTTCCTCCCCATTTCACACTCCATTGACCTTCGCTCAACCACCTCTCTCAAGTGACCCAAGAGTTCCATATCCATGTCCCTCAGCAGAACCCTGATGGATCATGTACAGAGACCACCTCTGGCCCCAACCCAACTCCTCCCTGTGTGTACTTGAATAACATGCTATTCTGGAGATTCATTTACAAGAAAAAGGGGTAGGGTATGAACACAGGAAAAGCATGGGAAAGGAAAATAAAAAAATAGAAAGAAAACCAAGGAATGAATAAGAGGTGTGTGTATGAAGAGAACAGAGAGAACATTTATAGCACAGTTGGAGATAAGCAAACTGCAAGAGAATGGATGAAAATGAGTGGTGGATGTGCGAGCACTGCACTGCCTGTCTTCCCTCTAATGGGAACAACTTCACTAACTTTTTCTTCCGCACCCTCCCATTCAGCAAATGTACTGCACTCACTGGATCCTCATTCACTACCACCCTTTCATGAGAAACTTTGAGAAACCTTTGCAGACAATATTCCTACACTTTTTCTGCCATCTAACCTTTCCTTGGCTGTTTTGTCCTCTTCTTCCAACCTCCCTCTAAGGTTTGATTGCTAACCAACCTCACTCCTGACATATCTATCCATCAATGGCAGAGTCTACTGATAGATTTTGTCTTGCGTAACATCATAAAAGGTGGTATCTAGATGGTGGTTTGAGGGGCCAAGTTATATTGAAGGACACATTCCATTATGTGTCTCACCCAATTCCCACCTGTGCTGATTGTGATTCTCACTAGATCCATTTGTGTTCTCTTTAACCTCTCTGTACAGTTGTTGATTTGTGGATGATACAAAGCAGTTCTGGCATGAGCGATCCTGTCCTCAGCAGGATGTACTCAATCTCACATAAATTTAATGTTGTTTTCTGCCACAATTTTCTCTGGGGACCCCTCGCACCAGAACACTGACTGCAGAAAGGTTATTATGGCTATTCTATGGTTATCTTATCTTATAACACAAACATACTTCGGACCACTTAGAATCAATGTTGATTATGACCACAACTTGGGCATTGCATTCTCCTTTGAAGTTGAAAGGCCCCAACACAAACATGGCTGCTAAGTGGGCCCATGTCATGGTGAAAGTTTGATCCAGTCATAGATTTTCACTTTGCATGCTGGGACTTTTAGGTCCATACATATAATATGGAAATCAAAATAACTGGTTCTTGCATGCAAATTGAAAACCTAGGACTGGCCTAAAGTGTCACACATGGTATGGGGCCAGTTGGCAGCTATGGGCAACGTGTGGTGAAAGTACATGAAGATTTAAAGACTGCACCAGGAAGTTAAACAGGGAACAGCTGTTTAAGGAGAGCCATTCTGCAAGAGGCAGTCAGCAGAGTGGGAAGGGATCTAAGGGGATTAAAAAGTTTGAGTTTGGAAAACCTGAGCACTTTGAGGACGTGGGCAATGGAATACAGTGGGAGACCTGGAAGATGGCTGGAGGATTAGTCTTGTATGCTGACGACTAAAGTGGTGATTAGAGGTTTAGTTGAGTTGAATAACAGAGGAGTACACATTTCCCTGATGTTGAGAGTGTTCTGCCTAACATCTGTTAAATTAAGGTAATACATTAGCAGAATTAAGAGGTCTGTCAAGAGGACCTCTATGTTGTGAGCCATGTTGAATGGGGCGAGAAGAACAGGGTAAAGGAAACAAGGGGAGAGAGAAAGGGAATATACATTGAGGGCAGGAAGAAAGTGCACTTACGTCTATGAGGTGAAGAGTTAAGCATCAGGCAGCATAGGGCCATCCAGATTCTAATGGTAGATAGATTTTCAGTTGTGTTGGTAGATAGTTCTGGGGCTTCCTTGTAAGAGGCAGAGAGGGAGGGGAAATTAGTTTTGTGCCAGTGATGTAGATAAAGGTGTGTAGAATCCCTCAACTTTGGAATGCCTGGAAAGATCAATGCTTGATGGAATGCAAAATAGGGAATGATGGAATTAGGGGACTGTTGAGGCTCAAATGGGATTTGTAGAGCTACATTGATGTCCTGGAAGTCCTTTTCAAGAACCACAGACTACTATCAATGGCCAAACAAACCACAACTCACAGTACTGCACTACTGTTAAAGGATGCAAGCTGAAACGATAGCTACCCACGCCTTGTATAGTGCTTTGTTGCTCACAAGCTAGGTCTGCACTGTAAACATTAAAATTTAAATTAAATGTGTTGAAAAATACAGTACCAGGTGTGGAGTAGGGGGACATTGGGGCAGCAAGATGGGACAGCCCTGACCTAAAAATGGTAGACATGCATTAGAAAAGATGAGAACAGATTATGATTTACATATGTACAGATGATTGATTAGGAGAGGTGAATTAGGAGAGATGGGATGCCAGCATTACTAAAGCAATTTGCCAATGTAAAGGAGGTGCTTCTTCAGGGATAATGTTAATCTTTATATATTGTGGATGGACTTGATGACAGGAGATGGAGAGTTATATTGTTAGGGATGAAAAGGATGAAGGAGTAAAAGTGGGAGGGAGCACACGAAGGACAGGCATCGGATGTTAAGGTGGGATTGAGATCTTAGTGTACGAGGCGGCGAGTAGCGGGAGACTTAGCCATATAGTAGTGGCTAAACCATGGAGGGATCTGAAAACTAAAATAACTAGTTGAAAGAGGGAGTGATTCAACTTTGACACCACCTCTACGGAGGTGATATGCAGTGTGAGAAACCTGAAGGTACTCTCACATCTACTTCCGGAATCCTCTGTTAAAGTGGCCAGGGAAGGGCCATCACTCTTAGATACGGACCCTGGGGGTGGAAAGCAAGGGAGGATCACCTGAGTGGAGGGTCCTTGAGGATTGGAGAGAGGGTAGTATTCCCCCTTTCCTGATGTTGACCTCCCCTCAACTCCCTTAGCCTTTATGGGCTATTGTCAATCTCATTCCATCACCCCTGTAAATTCCCTTTCCATATTAAGAAGAAGAAGAGGCAAATAGGAGAAATGCAAATTTCCCATTGTATAAAACCACTATGGTACTGTGATGACGAAGAGAGGCTTAGATGCATATAGCCATGAAGATTAGGCATGTCACACTAATGAGTTTAAACAAAGTCAGGCAATTAGGAATGACTTGTAACAACTGAAATTCATCAACAGTCAGGGAACATATAAAAAATGGCATGCAAAAGGACGAGAGAGAGGTTCCGAGAGTACGATTGCTACAGAAGGTGCAGGATGACTGGAAAACCTGAGAAGTGCCGTGCAGAGGGGACAAGAAGCCAAATCACCAAAATGCTGACACAGTTCCTGGAAGTCCTGTCTGGAGGGCAATGCCAAACTGGGAACCCTTTTCAAGAAGGTGGAGAGCGACCGCTACGAAGAGCAGAGGCGTTGTCTAGCACGAAGGCCAGTATGCACAGAGGAAATCACCCGGGGAAGCAGAGTTGCAGTCCGGTAAGTGTCAGTGGGATGCCGGTGCACTCCAGGTGGGGGGGGGGTTGTTGAGCCCGAGGCTTGCAATCTTGAATGCTGAACGTGATGAAAAGCTGAATGCTTACAATCTTGAATACCTAACGTAATGAAAAGTTGAACATTTGCAATCCTGAACGCCATTGTGCATTCGTGCAGCCCCTGCACCACTGCCGATAAGTCTCCTGGAAAATACATACCCTTTCATCTTTGACCTTAATTTCTGCCTATCGATAGTATTGAAGGCAGACTCAAAGTCGATCATGGCTACATATAGTGAGGGGTTGTCCTTGATCTCAGCTTCCCTTATAAGGTGGTCTATTAGGCGTAGGCATTGTATCGTGCCTTATCCCCTCCAAAAATCCATCTGGAATGTACCAAGCAGGTTTATGTTATTTGTCAATTTTTCAAGATGATCTAGAATTAGTGATGAAAAAATATTGCCTGTGACATTCAGCATGGCAAGTAATCTAAAAATTATCTGTAGAAGTGCACCTTTCCTTCTTATAAATCGGGACAGATATAGCCTTACGCCAGGAAGTGGTGTTGACCCTTCTGTGCTTACCTTAGTATATAATATTTTTTGCAATTTTGTCCAAAAGTCAGGTGAACCCTTCAACCCGGCATTCGAGAGGCCGTTAGGGCCAGGTGCTCAATTTTTTTCTGAAACCAGATGATACCCAGTCTTTTTCTACTTCTTTAGGTGTGAAAGCCATGAAATTCCTGCTAATGTGTTCCATCCAATCTTGTTCTCCTATTCCACATGTGACCTGTTTAGCTTTGTTCTTAACAGTTTCCACATTTTTCTCATGTCTTTATTGCCATTGTGCATTCCTACCAGCACTTAACCATCCTCTAGCGCAAATCCTATTTTTATTTTTCACCAGCCTTTTTGTTTGATCTTTATTGGGAAAGTTCAGCCCTGCTGTCTCTATTGACCAGAATACTGCTCTCATGGCTCTATTTTTCTATCTTATAGCTTTGTCATAATGATGTCTGGGGTGAGGCCAGGAAAGCAGTGTGTAGCATGCCTTCTGCGTAGCAACATTCCTCATATTCAACATTATCCATGACTCTATTTCCTCTGCAGAGATATTCTCTGTTAGGCGGGGGATGGTGGCTAAGTTTTTACAGGCAAACATTTTAGCTTTTTCAATGTTTTTCTCGGGCCACGTAATCCTGGTGCCCGCCATGTTTACATCAAAGTCTCAGGTCATACCCACCTCTTCTCTCAGTGGCCTGCCCGCCAACATTGGTGTCAACATGACATGATCACTAAATTCATTTTCCGTTATCTCCCACTTTTTAACCCAAGGAGTTATTTCATTATTGCAGTAGAAATAGTGTAGTCTGGATACTCTTTGACCAAATTTCCAGGTGTCTCTGGCTGGTCTGTCTCTGATTGCACGTCCATTAAGCAAATAACAATCTCTGTCTCGCAGTGCATCGACCCATAGTTTCCCCTATGAAGTAGAGAGGTTATCAGACATGTCTGGCAGGCTTTTCTGTTTCTAGCAGTTTAGTTTTGCAGATGCAGCAAGCATTTAGGTCTCCTCCCAGTTTGACCTGCTCGCCTCTACTCAGGGTGGTAGTTACACATATAATTTCTTCCACGATTTCTATGACGATAGATGTATTTGTCATGCCGGTGGGGGGTATGGAGGGGTCCTTAACATTTATGATGGTGATATTTGTTCCTGTATTGGGGACAGATACTCTTATTGCAAGTACAAACGGGGAGCTCTTCTTTGATTTAATTCTGGGGGCTTGTATTGAGTTTCTGACTCCAATAATCAGTCCTCCATTAGGGTGGCCTCTCAATTTCTTTTCCACCTTTCTTTGGAAAATCTGAAATCTGTCTATACTCAGCTCCGGTTCAGTTGGGAGAGGATATGAGGTTGTAGATGAGTAAGAATAGGATACCACTCTGAAGATTTTGATTTTGAGCAGCACAAACAGTAAAAGTATAATTCATTTGATTATCAGTCTCAAGGCCTTATTTAAGGTAGTGATAATCATTGATAGGGTGATGGTGAAGGAAACGCACTGTATAGGCACCTGGTAGTGATACCAACCGATATGGAGTGTTGGTGGTGGACAGAGAAATGCACTTGTGTATTTGGACTCAAGTTAATGCACCCCTGCTAATAATGCACATGTTTAAGTAGCTATACATTGAAGTGCATTTTCATCAGACAAGATGGTACATTTATTGATTGTCAATGTATTTTTTTCTTTTCCCCTTCCGTGTGACTCATCACTGGCCTGTCTTCTCATTTATACTTTTGTAATTTTTATGTGGTTTTTGTACACTGTTAATCTTGTGGAATATGTGGTCTAAAGGTCTAACCACACTATATTAATCTTTTTGTGAATATGAATGTTTGGTTTTAAATTACATATATTTATTTGCAAACCATAGGTGCATAATGTTTATATGTATTATTATACAATAGCCCTGACGAAGACCTGTTGTTATAAGGTTGAAACACGTGTTGGCGGTGGCTGAATATTAAAAACAATGCTTGTGTTTCAATGACAACTGTTCACTAGCCATTATTGGTTGATTTACTGCGCCAAATTAGGAGATTGTTATACATTTAGTGTGTGGCACTTTGGGATAATACAATTGTTTTATACATTCCAATGAGATAACAATTATTAATTTTAAAAGGAACCAAAATATAAAGGTTTTAAGTGGTTTATTGGCGGTTCTATTTTAGAGGAAGTAAATGAGATTATTTATCTACGGGGTTCTAGTTGCCAATGGACGGCAAGGAGCATTAATAAAAAATGAGTAGAGATTAAAGTTGAGATCTCGTAAAGCCCAAATGTGAATTATTAATTGTAAATTTAGACACTATTCTATGCAACCGTTGATTAATAGATTCATTGCTATACGTCTAAAGTAATGACAAGTATATTATCTGGGCTTGAGATCCCAGAGGTGAATAATTGGAAGTGGTTGGTTACTTTGGAAACTCTGGTTAGGTGAAGAGTTCTGAAGTTTCTGCCTTCATTAACTATTACCGCAGTATGGATGGTGCTTTGGTTGAGAGCCTGGGTATCTCTTATTGAATGGAATAAGTTGAATTTGTTTATTTAGAATCCCAACTTAGTAAAATAAAGGATGTGGCAGCTAGATACTAGCTAACTGGACTCGCCTACAAAACTTTGAATCCTTGGTTGAATATATGAAACGCCATTCTCTGGTGAACATCCCACTGGGTTATTTGAGTACATTTCCATGTCCCTTATTTAGGAGCTGGCTCAGGAGATTTCATTTTAATTAATATATATTAGATGTTGTTGGCTTAAACAGGAACACATTGAAACTGGACATAGAAGTTGAAGGATTTGTAAACCACCCTCCGCAGACATTGCTATGTGACTTTACAGTGAATTAGACAAAACATATTTCTAACATAGTGTACATAGTATTGATTTCAAATCCACAGAGATATTTTTGGCAAGGTTAAGAATTGTAAGGAAACTGTCCCTGATTTTGACCGTAATTGTTTTTTAAGAGCGATTTACCCATTGTTGGGTGGAAAAGCTGTTTGTATAATTGAGGGGGAATTGTAGTGATTGTGCAATATTATTGTGTAGTTCTACTCTCTTTGTGTATTAATAGTAGGCATAAGTGTTAATCATGGAATTATTATAAACATATTTAATCTACATTCTGTAAATAATTATTTGTATCGTGTGGAGATATTTATTAATTGCATCATTGGGAGATGAATTGTAAAAGATTTTAGTTTTAAACAAGCACAATAAATACATAAATAAATAAATGTTAATGATGTATTGTAAGAAACAGCAGGAGTCTGGATGACCACATAATCATTTAGGCTTATAAAAGAATACTGCAAACAAAGCATGGCAACAACGAGTAACATATTGGGCCTCATTTCCAGTTCTGTGGTTTGGTAAAAAGCGGTGGTGTTATCGCCACTTTTTGGTGGTAATGGAATTACTGCCACTTCTTGTGCAGTGGCGAATTCAGAGTTTGATTTTTGAAGTGGAAGAATTACCTCCAGCATGGATGCTCACTAAAACCCTACCTAAAGTCTCCTCTCAGACGGCCAGGGAAAGGCAGACGCTTCCTGATCCTGATCACCTGGGAGGAGAAAGGGCCCAGGGCCTCAGGAGGACTTTGTGGGATGAGATGCAGTATTTATCTTCCTCACGGAGAGGAATATCATTAAGGCTGGCACATGTTATGGCATGTTAGCAAAGAGAACTATTAGTCCATGATGTTAATTGTCAAAATATGAGTGAAGACGCTCATAACCGGTCATGTCCTAGTAATGCAAAAAACTCTTATAAAATTCCTAAGACTTTTAGAAGCAGGAAACCCTGTATGTCCCAGGAAAATTATGCAGAAAAGTCTTTCCAGGCAACCAATCCTGAAAACCCTCATTATTCTGTTAAACCAAACATATCTTTTAATCTTTATGATATTCCTTTAAGGAATATAGATGAGGAAAGAAAAGAACTTGGTGAGGGAAATTTAATATTCAAAACTAATCTTCATGTTAAGGACTTCAAGTCCCAGAATTCCCAGAGTACTTGGATGAAGAAGAGTGCAGAGGTACAAGGTTGTAGACTGCACCCCATTAGAGTTGATGGCTCACACCTGAGGGTGACTGAGAGGCTTAAAAGGCCCCCTCAACTGCAGGCCGTTAGCCCCGTACAACATCCTTTCATCGTGGGATGAAACGACAATGGGTTTTTCTCCGTTGATATTTCAACGCGAAAACTGATCGTTGTTTGTAGGGGGGTTAAAACAAAATATATAGATGGGCTGTGGGTGTTCGGGGATAGTTAATTAATTAAAGGTGATGGAGCCTTGGGGGAACCCCCCCCATAAAAATGATGAGTTTTCACATTCAAATATCAATGGAGAAAGAACCCATCGTTGTTTCATCCCGCCATGAAATGACATGGAACCGTTAGTCCAAGGTCGAAGGAGAAGCAGCAGGAGGGAAATAGTAGTAGTGCATGGAGGAGTTCTGGTACCTTCAATAAGAAGCAGAGGAAGAAATCACAGTAGAACAGAGACACCTGGACCAAGTGGCAAGTGGAATTCTTGCTGGTCCTGAGAGGACCAAGAGTGCTTGAGATTCCATCTGCAGAGGCCGCGCAGCGGAAAGCGTACCTTTTTGTAACTTTTCCCTTTGCGTGGTGTTCGTGGGTGTCAGGCGAACACAAGAATCCTGGGAAAGCCACAAGGGCTAAGAAGGAAACAAACGCAAGCTTCGGGAAGCTATGCTAGACAGGGTGTCTGGCTGTGCTGTAGGATTGCAGCATAAGAGCTGGAAGCAGCAAGTGTAACGGACATGCAGTTCAGATTCGGTGAGATCCGGTGAGTTCACTGAGTTATTGTGACTCTGGAGTTCTCCGTGACCTCCTGCTTGCTGAATCCAGCTCTCACTTTGAATATGGGACTAATGTAAAATGAACTACTGATCGTGACACAAGCCAAGTTGATATCAACAAAAGTATTTGGTGTAATAAGAACTTAAAGACTAAACCTGAAGATAGTGACTGTTATAACAAAAGAATTCCTTGAGAGCAGCACTTAACCTTCCCAGATCCAGCCATATCTCAAGTATCAGATGGGAAGCCAACTGGCTGTCAGTTTGCGATGGAAATACTCTTCGCACTTACTATCTGTAACCACGGGTCTCCCCATCTTTTGCTCTCATTTGAAATGTTGTCATCAGACCTATCTGTAACCATTGGTCTTCTCAACTCTTTCATCACTTATTTATGTCTGCTACATTTAAGTTTCCAGCGCCCAGTTACCTGAGGGTTCAGAGCGCGATACAAATAATAAACAAATACAAATAAAAAGGGGTACACTTAAAGTCAATCCTATGAAGGGGCAATAGGGCAACATAAACCACCATTGCCATATTCGGGCAATTGACAAACAAACAATGTTGCCTAAGAAGAAAGAAGATAATTGAGCTTAACAGTGTGTTTGAACAATACAACCCATGTATAGAGAATGGTTTAAACTCACATTGTCAAAGCCAAAGAAGTGTGAAGAAGAGAAAAGTTGTTTTCAGTCCTTGGTTAAACATACAGAGGTGAATCAAGATTGGCAGGAGTGCTGTCATTCTGATAACAGAGGTTCAGAAGGCAGAGAGCATTGTCTGTCTTGCAAGTGGAAAACACAAATGCGTAGTGAACAGCACCAGTGTGATTCCTGTTTCCCTTGAAGAGACTTTGAAAACGAATTGTGTGAAGCAGAAGACATTGCTAAAAACTTTTGAAGGTGACCCTTATCACAGATGTGCTTGGAGTTAGTAATTTGGCCTGGCAATGTAGTATACCAGGCCATAAAACTTGGTGCCAATTGGTTCTGTTCAGGCAGGAGAGTATACCCGAGCAGAGAGCTGTAGTGGTTTGCCTTGGCTGGTATGGGCGTACACCAGGTCCAAGAACATTTTTAACCATTGGTTCCATTCTGGTTCCATTCTGGCAAGGGAGTACACCAGAACCAAGAGTGGCAGTAGATGTCAACCTGGAATGAGAGTAAATCAGGTGAATGTTGTTGAAATACTGTGGTGGGGTAAAGCTCATGAAGAAACATTTGAAGAACCACCTAAATGTTTTTGGTGAAGTAGTGCTGAAACTAAAACTGGTGCCAAAATATCTTGACAAAAACACTTGCTTTGAAACTCATAAAGCTTGGAAGTATTCTTTTTAGCTTAAGTGTTCTTTAACGGTGACGAGAAACTGCTTCGGGATTTTTATTTATGATAGAAATTGTTTATGACAAGAAGCTGTTTTAAGACCTTGACTACAAGTAACAAGAAGGAAGCTTTGATAAACAATTGTGAAACATCTTTTGGAGTCCAACTTGGAACTTTGTATTATCAAATTGGATTAAGAGAACTGAAGTGGAACTTTCTATGAGACAGGATTTCCTTTTCCTTTTTGAACACTTAAACAAAAGTCTGCTTGAATCTGGGGACAGGGAATTCGCTAGGTTACTGGAAGAAGCAGCCATTGTAGTATGAAATCTACTGTTATATTTGTTGTTGTTGAACTGCCATATATTTCCTTGTTGATTTGGTGTATTTTCAAGTGTGAGGGACAGAAACATTTTGTTAGAGTGTTTCCTTTAGTTTATTTCAGGCAGGGAAATCCTCACCATGGATAGTGACTGTTATAACAAAAGAATTCCTTGAGAGCAGCACTTAACCTTCCCAGATCCAGCCATATCTCAAGTATCAGATGGGAAGCCAACTGGCTGTCAGTTTGCGATGGAAATACTCTTCGCACTTACTATCTGTAACCACGGGTCTCCCCATCTTTTGCTCTCATTTGAAATGTTGTCATCAGACCTATCTGTAACCATTGGTCTTCTCAACTCTTTCATCACTTATTTATGTTTGCTACATTTAAGTTTCCAGCGCCCAGTTACCTGAGGGTTCAGAGCGCGATACAAATAATAAACAAATACAAATAAAAAGGTGTACACTTAAAGTCAATCCTATGAAGGGGCAATAGGGCAACATAAACCACCATTGCCATATTCGGGCAATTGACAAACAAACAATGTTGCCTAAGACAAAAGAAGATAATTGAGCTTAACAGTGTGTTTGAACAATGCAACCCATGTATAGAGAATGGTTTAAACTCACATTGTCAAAGCCAAAGAAGTGTGAAGAAGAGAAAAGTTGTTTTCAGTCCTTGGTTAAACATACAGAGGTGAATCAAGATTGGCAGGAGTGCTGTCATTCTGATAACTTAGGTTCAGAAGGCAGAGAGCATTGTCTGTCTTGCAAGTGGAAAACACAAATGCGTAGTGAACAGCACCAGTGTGATTCCTGTTTCTCTTGAAGAGACTTTGAAAATGAATTGTGTGAAGGAGAAGACATTGCTAAAAACTTTTGAAGGTGACCCTTATCACAGATGTGCTTGGAGTTAGTAATTTGGCCTGGCAATGTAGTATACCAGGCCATAAAACTTGGTGCCAATTGGTTCTGTTCAGGCAGGAGAGTATACCCGAGCAGAGAGCTGTAGTGGTTTGCCTTGGCTGGTATGGGCGTACACCAGGTCCAAGAACATTTTTAACCATTGGTTCCATTCAGGTTCCATTCTGGCAAGGGAGTACACCAGAACCAAGAGTGGCAGTAGATGTCAACCTGGCATGAGAGTAAACCAGGTGAATGTTGTTGAAATACTGTGGTGGGGTAAAGCTCATGAAGAAACATTTGAAGAACCACCTAAATGTTTTTGGTGAAGTAGTGCTGAAACTAAAACTGGTGCCAAAATATCTTGACAAAAACACTTGCTTTGAAACTCATAAAGCTTGGAAGTATTCTTCTTAGCTTAAGTGTTCTTTAACGGTGACAAGAAACTGCTTCAGGATTTTTATTTATGATAGAAATTGTTTATGACAAGAAGCTGTCTCAAGACCTTGACTACAAGTAACAAGAAGGAAGCTTTGATAAACAATTGTGAAACATCTTTTGGAGTCCAACTTGGAACTTTGTATTATCAAATTGGATTAAGAGAACTGAAGTGGAACTTTCTATGAGACAGGATTTCCTTTTCCTTTTTGAACACTTCAACAAAAGTCTGCTTGAATCTGGGGACAGGGAATTCGCTAGGTTACTGGTAGAAGCAGCCATTGTAGTATGAAATCTACTGTTATATTTGTTGTTGTTGAACTGCCATATATTTCCTTGTTGATTTGGTGTATTTTCAAGTGTGAGGGACAGAAACATTTTGTTAGAGTGTTTCCTTTAGTTTATTTCAGGCAGGGAAATCCTCACCATGGTAGGGGTGGTGAGGCGTTTATCCAACCTTTTCAGTTACTAAAATGGCATCTTTTGAAAAACCTTTACAAAGTTGTCCGCCTCACATTTCTGACCGCTCACATAAATCCTGCACATAAAGGCCAAAAATCCACAGATTCATCAAATAGTGTTACCGCTCATGAAAAAAGCACCAAATGTTTCCATAGAGTTCTATGGATTCCAAAACCAGGGATTTACCATACCCTACCACCACTCGTAATCCCGTGGTCAAAACCCTAGGACTGAATGGGGGAACAGTAAACAAGCTTTGCCGTAAATCAGAATATTTACCACTGATTTACTGCCTAACTCATAGGTAACTCATAGATAACTGTCCATTGAAATGTACCCCATAGAGTCATACTTTAACATGGAAAAGACTACAACATTAGTATTCACTTAGGCTCTCAATCTTCATACCCACAGCCTTCACTAAATGTAAACACTCAATGTTTATAAATCTTTCCTTGATCACACATAAACAATGTTTACATTGTCCTCTATTAAAATAAACATACGATTATTAAAATCATACCAAAAGGAGAAGGCCAGGATATGCTGTTGATTTTCATGTACCATAGCTAAGACCTGCTTCCACCAATACGTAAAAGGGGCTTGGCAATCCTTTCCGAACTACTGGCAGGCAGTCCCCAAGCATGGAAGATGGGTCAGCCAGTCTTAAGTTATTTTACTTCTTCTTGGGACAATCCCTCAATGCAAGCCCTTTTCCCACTGCGCTGCCACTTCTGGAGACTCCCTTTGTGCCTGCAGGAACAAAAGAGTGCCAGAGGCGGTTGAGCTGCAATTCCTCGCATACCTTGAAGACTCATGCATACTGTTTAATGTGATGCCAGTGCACTCACAAATCCAAGAAACAAATAGCTGGTGGGAAGAGTACCCATTGCTCTATAACAGTCTGTTCAGGGGAGGCCCTATTTCCCTGTTGCTCATGCATTCCTGCTTGTGCACTTCCGTGGTTTACCTTGATATTCCAGACGTGTCTCCTGCCTGCTCCACTCGACACAGACTGCTCTTTGGCCCCCTTTTTTCCCTAGAGATTGGTACTGGTTTATGCTCCTGTGCACTGATCCCAGAGGTGTTGCTGGGGGCAATGGAGGAGGTGGAGGGGGCTATAGCCCCAGGTCTTTTTGTTGTAGCCCTGGATAGAAGCTCAGGGGCTACAACCAAAAGGCTAGCTAGACCCAAGTCCCGACAGTCCCGACACTAGCGTAGCCCTGGATCATTTCCAGGCCCAGCAACACCCCTTACTGAACCTCTGTGTTCTCTCAGCCCTGCCTCTAGACCCTGGCATTGTTTATTGATGTCCTATGACATCATTGCACTCTGGCCTTTTGTGTGCTATGTTTGGATCCTTGCCCCTGTGGAGACTTTCTGCTGCCTCTGGTCCTGCATCACTGTCTAGCCCTCGCTATTCCTTCTCTGCGCTTGTGTATTCATGTTTCCGAGTCTGCCTTAGTAGGCTCTCTAGGCCACCTATGGTTAAGTTACCCTCACCTTGTCCTACCTTCTTAAAGTGTCCTTGGCGGAGAACCGGAGTCTTATTCTCAAATTCCCATGATGGACTTTGGAACCTCCTTCCTACTAGCTCCAGTGGATTGTCTCCTCCTACTATTTCTTCCGTGTCCTTAGTGCTGTCCTCAAACTGGCAGTTCTGCTTCACACGCAGCCTATTGTTGTGCGTTTTCTGAGCCATGGACTCTGGACTAAGGCCTGGTGGGTCAGTTGGGTGACATTTTAAACTGATTTCTTTTTGTCTACCTTAAAGTAAATTATGTGGATCTCCTTTGGTGCTCCACCTTGGGAACTTGGTTGTTTTTCTCAACTTGTCTGTTCTGTTTTTACTGCAGTCTGGGGGAGGTCTTCCAGGGCCTATGACCCTTTAGCGAGTCCTTGGTCTGAACAAGCATGCGGTCTGTGGTGTGGATTGGGAGGATTGAAAGGTTTGGTGGGCAGTCATCAAAGAAACATCCAGACTATAACATCGCTGAGTGGTAGAGAGGAAAGAGCTAAGGATCCTAGCAAAGGTTGGAAGCTTAATAAAGCTTGTGGTCCATAAGGAGCTAAGAGGCCTCAGAGGCTGAAAAGACTGAAACAGCAAAGAGACCTGGGACTGCTGGTGAGTGATCCTGGCAGTATCCTAGAATGATGGGTTGGGTGCTATATGCCGGATGAGTGGTTGCAGCACTATATACCTGAGGGGTGGGCTGGGCTCCAGAACTCTGGGAGCAGGAAAAAGTAAACTTGGCACTATAAGATACAATTGATTACAAATAGTGAGTTGGACGCAATATACACGAGACAGTGATTGGGGCAAAGAAACAATATTAGGGCTATGTACCTGAGACTGTGATTAGGGCAATTATAGTTTCTAAGTGCTATTATCATAGAAAATGTTTTAAGTGCAGAGATCCAATGGGAGACCAGAACCGCTATTGGATAGGAAATCCCAATAGTATACCGCTTTTCTGCTTATAATATTCCAAGATAGGAAAACCCTTTTTAGCTGTAGATAAACCCTGCTAACTGATGGTTTATTTCAACCTTATCCTGAGAGGAATAAAGACATTTGAAACCACACATTTGTGCCACGTCTTCTGATGCACAGCCACAGTACGCATTCTGTTTCAAGACTAAATTGTTTTTTTAACAAATGGTTTTCATTCATTTATAATTTGAGAACAAACATTTTGATTAGTTCCTGTAGTCCAAGCAAAGAGTCTAGAATCTCTCACCGTTAAAACATGCATCTTTATTTCACTCGTCAAAGCTCAAACCTCTGATAAATGTGTGTGGTTGCCTCAGTAAGTCGGGGAAGGGTCATTATCCCAAGCGATAATGACCCATCCCAAGGTCTGTAAGGCCATTAACGCATGGTGGTAGAGGCAATATGTGTCTTGGAGTTCTGGTGCTGAAGTAAAAAATGTTACTTTAAAAGTGAGTAAAGTAATTAGACAAAGTGAGTTAACGGTTAAATGTGGTTTTATTTTGTAGAATTTAAATAGCATTGGTTGTCTTCATAAGTTAAGCATTTAAATTGCAACGTAGTTGAACTGAACAGGTTTAACATGAGCAGGCATTAGTAAACAGTTTGTCAATAAGAACGTGAAAGCCTTTTCTAAAGTTTGAGCTTTCTCTGTCCTGTGGTTAGAAGCATGTTACAGCAAAAAAAAAGGTGCTCCCAGAGAGGAAGTGTCTTGTTGTAAACAATCTTGCCTGGAAATTTCATTGCTGTTTTCCAGTTTGCTTCTAAAGAATGCAGTCAATGCCAGTAGTTATGGAGAAATTCCATAGATCAGGGTATTTGACCCATGTTCGTTCTCAGTAGACAGGCTCCCACACACTTGTATAACTTGTAAGCCTTAGGGTTTCACCCTAAGTAACCCCTTGCTCACTATGCCTTAGAGAGGCTCAGCTTCACCTCAATGATGAGGCCCGACTAGGTCGAAACACGTGTCTGGGGTTGCTGATGGCACTCTTGTTCAGAGGAGAATTGCTTGCCATTTTGGTGCTGGACTGCCCTTAAGGGTGGGATCAGACTAATATGCAAAATTATATTTCACCTTTGTGAAGGGTGCAGTGAGCTAAAACGTGGTTGGATTTATTGACTGCACTCTAAACATTCTGATTGGCTGAAATGAGGTTAATAACAATCTCCATTTGTTAATCAGTTTTATTAGGTGTTTTTGAGTGAATTTGTTCATTTCCAGTCCTAGTTATACATTGCCAGGCTGACTTTTCCTGGACCAAATCGTTGAAATGTATCAAGTTTGGAAATAGAACTATTCTGAAGCCTTTGCAAGGGCACGGGAGGAACTCTTAGTCTTGTGAATTTGGCAAATAATGTATTCTGTTATGCGTTCCACCACCTTAATGCAGCAGTGGCTTTTCACAGAGGCTCAACATTCCTGTAGCAAATAGGCCTTGATGTAAAACAGTAGCGCAAACCTATGGCATCACATTGCAGCCTAACGAGATCTGTCCAAGGCAATCACCATTGCTGCCCGGAAAGGGCAATTAGGAGTTTGCAAACTGTGCAAGGGTTCTTTGGAATCAGCCGTCCCTTGCCCAAATAGGCAGATTTGCTTCAATTTGATCCATGCTTCAAAACAGACACTCTACCAGTTCCCCCATTAGCCTGTTTTGAGGGTCGTATGAACAAAACATATTGAAACATTTTAAATATCAAGCAGGCTCTGAATGCAAATTCTTGTACGTGGCGGCTCCTTCCGTCGCTGCGCGCCCTGCCGCCATGACATTAAAGGAAATCCAAGGAGACAGAGTAATAGACATGGAGGGCTACTAATGGGAGCATTAAGCTCCTTCGCTGTCAGGCTTGTCTCCCTTAAACACATGTTTATACTTCAAATTTAACAATGCACTGTTTTCTTTATTGCAGCTATGCGGCGTTGCAAAGTTATGGGAGAAATCTATATCGCCTACAGCTTGCAAAGTGATTATTCAATTACCAGAAAAGCTACTAAATTACTTAAAGGCCGACATGCCTCCATGGCGCGTCGCGCTTGCAGAGGGTTTTCAGACAATAACTGCGCGGTTCAGTTTTCCTGAGGAATTCTCACAGTTGCGCTGTGGGGATCTCGGCTTGTTATGTCTGAAGGGTGGCGTGCTCGGTGTTGGTTCCCCACGTGCCTATTGTCTACACCTTCCACTCAGAGACCCGCACAGGGGGACTTTTTATGTGCATGTTGGGTTTTGCCTCCTCTGGCACTTTGAGTACTCTATCCATGACGTGCACTGGCTGGATGACCAATGTGAACCAATACGGCCTCTTCGTTGGTGTGTAGTCTAGTACTGTGGCTTTCCTCGTGTTGTCCATGTGGACTTGAGTGGGGTGTGTGTGGTGGTTATTGCAGTCGTTGATTCTTCTTGCACCCTTGATTGGAGGTGGGAAGGTGCAGTGCTCTCATGCAAACCCCTTCCATGTAGCACTATGTTGTGGTGCACTTGCCCATTTCCTCTTTGCTGATGACCTGTTTCTGGTGCACAGTGCTCAGTCTTTCTTCCTGATTTCCAGTGCGTGTGAGCAGTGCGCCGAAGTACCATTCCTTGTTGGCAGCATGTCGAGGCGCCCCGTCCCCTTTTGCTTTGTGAGTGTCGTTGTGGCGGATTGATGTGTGGGGATCAGATGCTGAGCTAGCCTGGTAATAAGATGGCCTCTACGGTGAGCCAATGTCATGCAAGTGCAACACGCTGGGTAGCCTGGCATCAATACTGTGGCGGACTGGCGTGACCATCTGGGCATTTCCTCAGCAGCACATGGCAAGGGCCCCCTGCCACCAGTTTCTTAAACAAGACATTCGTTTTCCACACGCAGGAGCTAGACCGCATGGTGCGTTGACTGTGGCACTCTCCAAAATGGTGGCTACATAATTTACTAAATGGAAAGGTGGCAAGCTCAGCGTGGAGGCCACGAGTGCTGCTCAGCAAGGCTGGCACGAGAGACAGTGTTTATCACTTTTCCTGCCTCAAGAGGCGGGTCAGCCATTTTTATTAGCAGGCTGTGATGTCATGTGCCGTCGCCTGTGGTACTGTGAAAGCATAAAGGGGTGCAGCAGGCTGAACATGTGCGCCCCCCCCCCTTCCGCCCCCACTCTCAGGAAAGTGTAGAGCTCACACATACACTGATATCAGACTCAGGTAGGCTAGTTACGGCTACTGATGTGTATTGCCACCATACTTTTATGTCCCACCTTCGTGTGTTGGTCAATAAGGCAATGTGAGCAGGTGGTGAGGCCCAATCGTATGTATTCAGAGCTGGTGCCAGAATATTTCCCTCCCTGGGTGAAGTGACACTTTGTTGTCCTTTTCCTTGGTTTTGACACATTTGCTGCTTTTAAGTCCATTATAGGTTCCATTTGCTGCCTTTCACTCTTAAAGCATCCTCTTTAGCCTTCAGATATTTGACCTCCTTAAAAGTGTGCCAGTGTGGAAATAACGTGCCAGTAATTCTGTTTACCGGCACGTTTCCACACTGGCACACTCCAAGTTTGCTGCTGGCCGGTGGGGTTGCCGGAATTACCGGCAGCTCTGAGCTGCCAGTAATTCCAGCACTGGTGCCGATAATACGAGCAATTTCCCCCATGGAGTCATGGAATGGGGAATACCTGCACTTGGAATCTGCCGGGAATTCTGCCAGACCAAGTGCTAGGAACAATAATACTGTCTGGTAGTATCCCGCCGGATTTACTGGCGGGGTACCACCAGACTTCTAATGTGGGCCATTGTCTTACCCAAGGACTATCATGCCATGTATTGCGCACTTGGAAGTAAACACCATAATCATTTTGATTAAATATTTATTTATTGAAAGCACTTAGGTGCTCCTTTTGAATGGGGCGCTTTACGCATGCTTGTTACGTCACACCCCATTTTCCTGTATCTTGAGTTTCCGCTACTCCTACATGCAAATGCTCCCAACATTTGTGGCGGCATGGGTTTTCATCCCGGCGTAAATACTGTGGATCCCTGTTATGCGCCAGGATAAAATCAGGCAGCCCTCTTTGGGATCTGCTGTAAATGTTGCCTGCCATGTGTACATGACAGACATCGTTTACTCAATTTGCACGGCAGTGTGAAAAAGTGCAAGGCACAATGTGGCGTCCAGGCATGAATGCTGCCTTTTGCCCTGCTCTTTTGAACTCTGCTGTACAAATGACCAACAATCGGCAGCGGGGATCCGCCTTTGTGTATGTCTACACATAACGGGTCCCAATAAAATGAGCTCCACGTGGTTGAAATCAGTGGCGGGGCAGCTTTTGATGCCAGGGGGAGGAGTGTCCCCAGTTGCGGGGTACTGATGCTGCAAACAATTCAAGGTCTGTAGCGGATGGTGAGCACTTGTAGTGAAGGGACACTATCATCAGCCATCAATGAACACAAGCAACCAAGCTTAAGAGGGAGCCCAATACAATACAGGGAGGATTGTAGTGTTCGCCCCTGAGAACATTTCCTACATAGTGGGTTGAAATGGGGGAAATAGCCATGCAATTTACAACTAGTACAAGACAGGATATAATACAATAGATGCTCAGTCACCATCAGTACACAAGAACCCCTGAAATGTTTCCCACTTTGACAATTGGCCACTGGGATACTTCGCTACTTTGATCATTTGCCACTTTGATCATTTGCCTCTGTAACATTTTGCAATTAAGATTTCGTGCCCCTTAGCCATTTAGCACTTTGACAATTTACCACGGTGATTGCATGCAACTAAGATGTATCATGTGTTCCTTTACCACTGGGATACTTCTATCCTCAGTCCTTGGCCCTGGGATATCTATCCAGTGAGATACTTGGCCATTTTTGATAATGTGCCATTTTGATAATGTGCCATTTTGATAAAGTGGCATTTAAAAAAAAAAAATTACACATTTTTTTTTATTTGCATTTTTAAAGCTCTCACACAGCCTGTGGGCATCAGGGTGCTCTTACAGGAATTCTCTTAGTTGCGTATTTATAAGGCGCTTGATACCCGGAGGTTTCTAAGCACGGACCGGGGATCGAACCTGTGTTGCTTCATGTCATCTTGTTTCCAAGGCAAGCAGGTTGCCGCTGAGCTATCCTCCCAGGACTATTCTGACAATGTGCCACTCTGATTATCTGCCACTCATATAATTAGACACTTTGATTACATAGACAACAGTTTCACTGAGATACCCCCTGACTCCAATATTCACTATATGAATTCCCCTATTGCTAGAACAACTCTTTGATAAATGCTCCTTGCCACTTCCACTGCGATATTAACTCACTGTTGGCAATCCAAAGCACCACATGTATTGCTACAGCTGGCTAACTAATCCCGACTGCACCCACTGATGTAGGATAATCATTTCCCAGCAGCCTACTCAATCACAAGGCACTCAGAAGAAAAATGACAGGCACCCTAATGCTACTACACACAGGTGTCCTGCTCGGATAACATCTCCTAGTGAGTTCCTAAGAATCATGCAAAAATGACTCTCTCAAGGAAAGAACACCGGACAAGAACTACACATAAAGTTGCAGCAGAACCAACTACTGCATTGAGCCTCAGTACTCCAGAACACCTCATGCAGAACCTCCCCAAAGAACAGAGCCCTTTTGCGACATCTCGACCAAACTCACTATGTCTCGCATTACCTATGCACATACCAAGCCTTACAACAGGCGAACCTAAGAAGTCAAGCCCAAATTGGGAGAGAAGAAGCAACCTCCAAGAATAGAATAAGAAATACCCAAATGACAAGAAGAGAAGAGACACACCTGAACACACTTTTTATCACCATGCACTTATGACACAACAGAATACTAACTCACGTAATCACATACACCACAAATGTGACATTGACCCTACATGCAACCTACTCAACCTCCTCAATGAATAACCAGAAATTAAAAGGTCCTGTACTCAACCCTCAAAACCAAGTCGATCAATGGATCAAATGACTAAAACAACTGCTAAAAGGTGCAAATCGGAGTAAAGCTTTAAGCCCCTCATAAAGGTTCTCCCACCTGGAAGATAAACCAAGAATGAGACACCTTCACAGAATAAGATAGTCACATAGATACATTTATTTAGTATCAAAGAAAGCACTAGAGCGGAGAGAGATGACACCATATGTTTCGCTAGTGCTGTCTGACTTACTTACAATCTTTTGTTCTTTAAAAACAGTTTTCTTCAGCTGCGTTAGCATGACACATAAATAACACAGGGTCCTTGGAAGATAAATCACTGGCAGGGTGAACAGAAAGCTTGGTGAGTAATTGTACTGAAGATAAAAAAAAAAGACATGCAGCGGGAGGCTCAAGACATGTTCCTTTCTATCCTTATCCTGAGGTCAGGGGGGAGGGTAACCACCAGCTGGTATTTGTGTGTACAAGCTATTTCCTTACTGCCATCCAGAGAGCAGTGCCTGTAATTTAACACACACACACAGGTCGTTTGGGGTGGCATTGAACTGTTGTGTGACATTTTGACAGAGAAAAGAGAACTGGTGTTCATCTAATGTATATTTCCACACAACCAAGGGGAAATCAACCTACTGATGTAACCCCTAAAGGCTAAAAAGAACCCGAAAAACAAGTAGATTCACTGCAATCTATTTAGAGCCTGATCAAGGTCGAAACATAGCACAGAGATACATGAGCTCCTCAGCGAAGGAACAGCGGAACAGGCATGCTTTTCCTCACAGAAACCTGGCTAATGAACGACATTAGGGTAGTTGCACACACATACCTCCCTAGGAACTTCAAGCACCTGCAAGCCAACTGAGAAGGAAAAAAAGGTGGAAGCCAGCACTAGCTTAAGAAAAATTCCTAAGAATCACAGTAGCACCATTGCTAAACATCCCGAACTGTGAATCACTCTTCCTCCACCTAGAAGTGAAACACCAAACCAATCTATTCTTCCTACTCATTAACAGACCACCCACATGCAACCCAACTGTCACAGAGACATTTTCAGACAGCATAACTAGCCTCACAGTAGGAGATGAGAATCTGAGCATACTAAAGACTTTATTCTTTGGTTCTAAGAGGCAAATGGCAACACTACCAAATCACTAACCTCCCACCTAACCAGCATGCATGTACAATAAGTGGTGATGGGGTGACCCATGGTACGGGTACACATTGGGTGCAGTTTTCTGCAAAGAAAGTCTAACTTCAACTGCTCCCCCAGTTTTTATATTCTCTGGAGCCACCACTTTATAATTCCTTTCATGGTTTACGTTCTAGTGGAGGTATGTGCCGCCCACACAAACCTAGCTCCAATTGAGAAAAGAAACTGGAAATCCCTCAACAAAGCGGAACTCACCACCATGTTGTAATACACAACTCTATCCTGAGTGTACTTCAATTATAAGAAATAATGTTGAAACTACGAAATGGATCACAGAATCCCTAGACTCTGTAAAACTGAAGAAACTCCTCACGTCCTCGCAAAAGCAATTGGCTACAAGATGGTTTTCACACCACCCCTGAGATTTGTAAGAAACAAACTGAAAATTAAAACAAGCATGGAGGAAACATTAGGAACAGGACACAATTGCAACCTATAGCCAGTTCTATAAAGCAGAAATACTAAAGGCAAAGAAAATGCACTCTGCTGATCGAATCTCGAAAGCCAGCAATACAATGACAGAGATGTGCAACATCATTAACGAGATAAGAAACCCAACATCAGGCAATAACATCCCCACTCCCTTACAGAAACTCTGTGACATATTCACAGACCACTTTAAAAACATTAATTAAAATCCAGCAAGCAATTGGTGCTATGCCCAGGGACACAATCAAACATACCACCTTTGATGTATCCCCAGAAGCAACCACAATGCTGCCCTGTTTTGCAGCGATCTCCACACAAGACTTTACTAAACTGGTGAAGGAAAGAAACAAAGCCAGCTCCCGAGTAGACCGCTGCCCATCAGACATTTACAAGACCATCCGCAGCAATGGAACACTTGCACAATACTTCCAAAATGTGAACCTCTTGCTAGAAACATAAACCGTCCCCAGAAGCTTCACAAAGGCCTACATTAAACCCATATTCAAATATCCCACTGGAACCACAGATAACCCCGCCAACTACCACCAACTACCAGCTAACATAAAAAATCCCTACCCTAGAAACCTTCATATATGAACAAATCCTAATGTACTGGAAACCAGCTATCTACTGGACCAGACACATGTCGGTTTTAGACCTATGAGAGGGATTGAATCAGCACTACTAGCCATCTGGGAGGACCTAGAAATGAATTCAGATTCCAACACACCTGTGCACTTATACTATAAGAACTTTCATTGGCTTTTGACACATCCACCCATGCAACCCTCAACAAAAGAATAAAGGAAACTGGTGTAAGCAACATAGCGCTACAATGGATGAAATCCTTCCTGACAGAAAGGTTGGAAACCACTTGGCTACCCCGTTTCTGCTCACCCACATGCATACTCACATGTGGTGTTCTACAAAGCTCTCCCCCTCACCACTACACTTCAACATCTACATGGCTTCTCTCATTAAACTTATCAACTGACACATGCTTACATACTACAACAATGTAGATGACGCTCCAAGCATCTACAAAATTGCCACCAGCAGGACATAAGCCAAAGTCTCCTCAATTGCCTTTCACAAATTAATTTGCATGCTTGGCTATCTCACCAAAAAACATAATGAATCCACAACTGAGCAACAAGACTCCTTCTAAGACTCAGGAAGAGGGAACACATCACTGACCTTCACAAAAAGCAGTAAAACATGGCTCTTTAATATGCTGAGCTAACCCGCAAGCCACACCTCCTCCAATAACTGACACAATTTCAACACAGCTCACCATATCAACACAACCATCTTGCACACCCACCAACCCAGAACACCTAGAAGCAAACCCGCACACGGTGACATGTTTTCTGAACTGAAACTACCAACACTAAAGCAAAAGGCACTCTCCTACTACTAACAGGCCAACCATCCTCTTATTTTGTATTTGTATTTATTTGTATTTATTGATTTATAAAGCGCTTTGCACCAAATCAGATCTGCCAGAGTGCCTGATGAGCAAACAAATAGCAGAGTGTGTAAAGATAACATAACATTTCCATGATGCCTGTGTCCTAAATGTATACAAGCATTGTTAATGCATATTACCTTCATTTATCTATGCCCCCAATTATAAATCATGTTCATGAAGCTGCAACCATAATGTTTGCTGGCACTGCCACTGCCAATCACTCCCATGAAGCTGCACCCGCAATATAAACCAGAATTGCTACTTTTAATCATTTACATGAAGTGATGCCAATCTATGACAGTATTTCCCCTGTAAATGACTGATGAAACTGAGCCCAACATGTTTGCCAAGTTTGCCACTGTAAATCACTTCCACAAAGCTGTGCCCACACAATATGTCTGCAAAACCCCTGTAAATCATTTTCACCTCAACACATGCCAATATTGGACTGTATATATTATATTATGATATTGCACACACAATACAAGGCAACATGTATCACTTTCATGCTACAACACCCACAATATATACCAGCAATCCCAATGTTGCATATACAATATATACTGCGATTTCCACTGTAAATAGCTTTCATGAAGGCCCCATGTGAAGCTTCCAAGTTAAACACACACACACACACACACACACTCTCTCTCTCTCTCTCTCTCTCTCTCTCTCTCTCTCTCTCTCACTCACTTATAAATAACTGATCACACAGCAGCCAGAGATCAGCTCAAGCTAACAAGGTTTTACACAGAATGCATTGGGCAGAGCAACATTGGAATGATTGAATTGAATAAATAATGATTGCTTTTATAATCTGGAATATATTATGAGTGAAGTTCAAAGGATCAAACAGTGTTTCACACTTGAGTCTGTGCATTAGTATGATCAAAATAGCAGGGACATGTTGATTATGCAAGATCAACAAAATTCTACTAAGCTCAAATGAGTCTTCATTCTTTGGATATTTACCAACTTTGGAGACATTTTCAGATATCTAGCTAAGACATCATAGATCAGGAGCTATGCCTAAGCAACACAGTAATGTTTTCAAGAATACAAAGGAGAATTATCTAATATATATGAATGCAGAAGCAACATTTAGCATTATCTCTGCAGTTTTCAAATAAACTCTGACATTTCGAATTCTGGCACGTTACCCCTTTCCCTTCTGACAAAAGAAATGGAGCTCCGCTTGTGTTCTCTTCCTCACTTCCAATTGGCCTGGTTTTCCACTTAACAAATGAAAAAGTTGGAGACCGGCCAGAACAAAAACTTTCACTGCACTCAGAATAGTTAACGGCATTAGAATACAAATTCGAATGCATACGAAAGCTATGTATGTGCTAAATAGTTGATTTCGACAATAGTCATAAAACATACAAACACGTATATAGCAACTTTAGTTGAATAAAATGCAGCAAAATAATACAATTTTAAAAGCATCTCATAAGCGGTTAAAATGACAAATAATTATTGTGGCAAATTGGTGCAGCAAGTTGAATCAAATAGGTTGTTTTTACAGTGCGCGGTGCATAATAGTTAGCCATATTCCGCCAACAACAATATTCTAAAATAATCCTAAATTATTTAAAATTTAAAACTCCATTGAAACATTGACAAATAATGTATAACCTATTAAGGATTTCAATCAGGCACACACCCAGGTCTCGCCTAGCATGTAGTGCACAATGAAATACGTATTTAATTGTGTCTATAAGTTCAATATTCTGAATGATATACCACTCCTATCACACCCGTTTCAAAATACCACCCCAGGTCACAGTGTACCAGGAATCAGGCTGGTTTGTAAAGGTAAATATGTATTTATTTATTTAATATTCAAATCACATACATTTTTTAATATATATATATATATATATATATATATATATATATATATATATGGGGCAGCAATCTCCAAGCGGTGACTGTACAATTCAAGAGATAAGTAAAGCAATTGCATTCACTTATGATAATGCAGAATGTAAAACACAGGAAAAAGAACAGTTTTGGTTTGTGAACAGATAGCGTTTACATTAATATTTCGCCCTGCAAAGTTCTTTAAGGTACCAATGAGCAATCCTACACAGATGTAATTAATCAGCAGGTATTCAAGAATGAAGGACAATGTCTACAGTTTAAATGCAATCTTCCCTCCCCAAACAAGAGAGAAAACCGTTTTTGGAAATTTGACACTTTTAAAATGACAGGTGAAAAATGGCTATGTGACACAGTGTAAAGTAGGCAAAAATGCTTACATGGAGAAATATTCTTAGGAAAGCAACACTAAACATGTCCTAACAAACATGAGCTACCAGCTAAACAACAGTACACACTTTAGATCAGGATGGGATTTGAGAAACACTTGGAATGGGAAAAAGAAACGTGTACACTTTTGAAAACTGCAATTTTGCGGCAAAATGTCACTATGCGATTTTTGATAAAAACATGTCAAATACACTGTTCCGTATCAGTGAGAGATGAAATTTCATTTCTGTCTATAAAAAACAAGAAGTTATGGAGGTTTTAGTGAGAGGTGTTTTTGATAAATAGGCGCGAAATGAAAACAGAAGTTCGGTTTTAAAAATGACAGATTGGTTTTATTAGACTATATTAATGACTATGAAAAAGAGAATGCCACCCGGGAATCTCCACAGTTACTTGGCCACCGTAACCCTTCACGTAGTGGATACTCTATTTCTTTCTGGGATTTCCTTTAGTTACTCAAAATCACAAATGAATTATGTTTTTGTAAAGCAAATGAGAAAAATCAGCGCAAGAACGGTTCTGACAATACTAGGGTTCTAAAATTAAAGATGGGAGGGGTTGAGATAGGGATAAGATAATGCAAATATACTATGGGTCACTGTTCTTCCTATTTATACTTACAGTCCCTTGTGATTATAATTGGACCGTCAGGGTTCTAGTCATTGGATCGGGTCAGGTCTACCGGCAGCAGGGCACCTCTGGTGGGATTGGATCAGCAGTAGACTGCACCTCAGACTGGATTTTGATGGGCCCTTCTGGTCACTGGACACAGTAGATAGCAGGATTCAAGTTTCAGCAGCAAGCCTTAATGGTAGCAAGCCAGACTGAATCAGAATTAAATCCCCTCCAGTTTGGGATGGTTGAATGTGGGTCTAGCTAGAAAGAGTTCAGCAATGCTAAATCTGGATTTTGCTAAGAAGTCTGGAATCAGCTGCAAGGTGAAGAGTTCTGGACAAAATAAAGAAGTCAGGAACAAAGCATTGCGTGGGAATCTGGATGTGCTCAGGAAGCAGTGTGTCGTATGTGTGGTGAAGTTCCTATATTTATCATGCCAAGTGACATCACACATTTTATGGTGTGGGCAGAATTTCAAAACACAAACCAACGGCTGTGAGTGGCCACAGGCACTTGCCTTGTTCTGGTTGGCCGTCAGAACAGAGCTGTCATCTTTATGATGGGATTTAGGAACTCCCACATTGATTTGAACCAAAACATAACTTTTGCACAAATGAACATTTTTAAAATTATTTCCCCTAATAAAAATGGACACATACATTGTATATTTGATGGGTTATGTTCACATTCAATCCTCATCACTGTGAGAGCTGACTTTGTCATTCTATATAATTTTATCAATTTTAATCATAACAGTCTGGACTAATAATTTCTAATTCAGTACAGATCTGGCCGATTATCACTGGAACAAGAATAAACAATCTTAGACTTATAGCATCAAGAGTTTTGCTACAATTAGGTTTTTCCTGTAACTTTGGTTCCTTAGGTGGTACAGGGTCCATTAATGTCTTCAAAGCCTAAAAGTATGTTAACATCTACCAATTTTTAGATTTATTCTCCTTCAGGTTGCACAGTTAAAGAGCTTCAAATTTAATCACAAATAAGGAATTAAACATCAAAAAGTTCCAGCATTTTTTTTTTAATCCTTTGTAACTCATCTTTTTTTATTTGATTTTAATTTTAAAACAATATAGTTTATTTCTAAACTTTTCATTTATCTACAATTCTTGGTTTCTATGATCATATTCAAACAGGAATAATACAGAGTCTAGAGATTTGTGTCCTCTAGTTTTGAGTCTTTCTTTAGGATTTTTCTCCAAAATTGAATGATCGTAAATATCATTTTGTTGTTGTTTCCTAGAAGAATTTGGTTCCATGGATCTTTTGCATCCAATTGTATCATGAGTTTCACATACATTTCCCTGTAGGTGTTTCTCAAGTCTGACAGATTCTCCCATTCCATTATTAGATGGAAGAGTGACTCAGGCTGGTCCAGGTCTTTGCAGAATCTGCAGTGTGCCAAGCCTGTCGGTAGTTGCTTTATTTTCGTCAGTCATTCGTGAGTTCGCAACAAGTTAAAGCGTAGTCGCAGGAATAGATCACGTATGTCTTTGTCAGAGAACAGTTTCAAATAGTTGGGAAGCTGATTAATCGCCCTTGCTTCTGATATGCAGTTGAGGTTCATGCAATATTGTGTTTTGGCTTCGATTGTGTGAATCCAATCATTGAGCATGATTTTATTTTTCGCATGCTGAGGGCGCTGAAGTAGCATTTCATTTGAGATTTCTGATTTCATAAGTGCAAGGTCCATAATCTTTTTCCAGTTCTTTAAGGAGGTTATGTTACTCGCAGTTGACTTGCCAGAGAGAATTTGCATGGCTGGGACTTGATCTTCCTTAAGGGTTTTTCGTAACATGTCAAGATTTTTCCATAGTACAATGGATTGGAGTGATTGTGTGGCGATCTCGTAGCGAATCCTAGCCATGGGGAATGTTGAGGGCAGTGATAACACCTTACGCCAGAATATGGCCTGAAGTTGTTGCCATATATCTGGGTTGAGGTTAATCATTGCCTCTGCTCCATAAATAAGTACTGCTACTACTTTCTGGTGAAAGAACGCGAGTACCAGTTTCAATTAATATTTTTCATATTTTCTATGGATGAAACTGCCTTGTCTCGCCAGGGCGTGTGCTTTAGATTTTAGGTGGATACACCATTCTGTCTCAGATTTAGATAGATTAATCCATACTCCAAGATATTTCATGGAATTCACCTGGACAGGTTTTTTATGTTGTATGAGCCATGAAGGTTTCAACTTGGAATGTTTCTTGGTTAGCAGCATGATCTGGGTTTTCTCGATGTTGATCTTAATTCGTTCAGTATCATGTAGTCTTCGAGTCGATCTAAGCAGGTCTGGAGGCCTCTCAGTGTTTTATCGAAGATCACAGTGTCATCAGCGTACATCATCTGCGGTAGGGCTGTAGCGTTGAGTTTCGGTGGATTTTGGGACGGAATATTCATATACTCATCAAAGTCAAAGGTGAACAGATTGAAGAGTATCGCCCCTAAGGGACAGCCCTGTTTCAGGCAATTTGGCGTCATTATTGTTTCCGATACTATGCCATCCGCTGTCATACGTGTTTGTATACTAGTGTTGGTATATAGTAGTTTGACAGGTTCTAGAATGTCCGTAGGACATCCCCAGGCTTTCAGTTTGGACCCAAGCGTTTGTCTGTTGATCATGTCGAAGGCAAGTTGAATTTTTCCTTGAATGGCGTCTTGTTTTAACAGATTTAAGAGAAACAAGATGAGGTTGGTACTGATCCTTTTAACAAATCCAGTCTGTCTTTTCACTTGTCTGTTGTTGTCGGCAGCCTAGTTGGTTAGTTTTTGTAATAGGTATGTGGCAAATACTTTCCCAAGGGGGTCAAGCAGGGCAATAGGACGATAGTTATTCGGTTGTTTTCTGTCTCCCTGCTTGAAAATGGGAACTAAGATTGCTGATTGCTATGTTCGAGGTACGACATTTAGTTCCGAGATCAGGCTGAACAACTGGATACATAGATTTGTCCATTGCTGAGGATTCTGTCTGATGAGTGTGTTGGATAGCCCATTGGGGCAGTGGGCACGAGACATATGTAATTTAGATATTATTTCAGTAATGTCCTCTTGGTTAAACTCAAGTGACCATCTGTCAGAGTGTTTCTCCACTTCCACTTTGGTGTTTGAGTCAAGTGTTTTATATAATTCCGTAAAGTGGGTAATCCAACTGGATTCACGTACATCTGAGATTAATCTATCGTTGGAACTATCACGTTGGTTTAAGATGTTCCATGCATTCCTGGTGTTTTTGTGGGACAAGCATTCTTTCTGCGTCCTGTTGGACTAACAAGTATCTATTGGTTTTGGTCCAATTTGCGTATTTCTGTTTCGCCTTTTTGATCAAAAATTGTTTTCTTCGTTACTTTTGTTGATGGATTTGATGTTCTTACGCATTTCTGCTTTTTTCTCTTTTTGTTGAGGATTGAAGGTATGAAGATGTCGTGTTGGTTGAGTGGTCTTACAGATTCTGTTTTGTTGGAAGGGCAGTAAGAGCCATTTATAGTTTAACTTGCTCATTCCATTTCGCTGTGTGGCCAGAAAAGTTTCAGGTAGTGAGCTTATGTGGTTTGTATTTAGACGCAAGCTCATTCGTCTTTCATCCAACTCGACTCTTGGTAGCATCAATTTTGATCTTATTTGATGTTTTGAGGCCCAGGTTAGATGTTGCATCCAATGGTCGCTATTATTTGAATGGGTGGTATCAAATCTCAATAAGGTTCGTGTTATTCCTTGAGAAGCATACATGTTGTCAATGATTGCGACAGAGATGCCTCTTGACCAGGTCTGCTTTATTTCTCCTTTGTTGTTCAATGGTTTGGTTAAAAACAAGAGATTTCGGCAGTCCATCTTTTTAGAACATCGTCTTGCTCTCGGGGGAGAGAGAGCATGGGTCTAGAAATTTCCCTTGGGAGTCGTATAGGTGTAGATTTAAATCTCCACATATAATGAATTCTGTTTTTTGGAAGCGCTCGGCGATGGTATCAATAGCTGTAAATACAGCATCTATGAACGCCTCGTTGTTTACTGCTACCGGATTCCAGTAGAGATTCACAATTGTTAGGATCTTTTTGTCAGTTGATGAGGTCCATCAGTTTCAGCGGGGCAACTATCAGATTGATAGCTCAAGATGGTAGTTTGGATCCAAGGGTTTTCATTTCTGAATTCCAAGATTTCAAAATTTGCGTCAACTCTTATCAGGGTCAAAAGGCCAGCAGCCGGATGACCTTTTTGTCCTTGTATTGCTGGATTCATGTGGGTGAAGTAGTTTTCCGATGCCAGTTGTTGGGTGAGCCATGTCTCTTGAAGACAAATAATCTGAGAGCAGTTGAGTATTGGAATGCTCTGGGGGTAAAGAGAATGGCCTTGAGTGTTCCATGAACATAGGGAAATCTCATAGCCCCTTTCTTGAGTTGATTGTTAATAGTTAATAATTGTCTCGGTAGGATAGCTCAGCGGCAACGTGCTCTCCTTGGAAGCAAGACGACACGAAGCAACACAGGTTCGATCCCCGGGTCCGCGCTTAGAAACCTCTGAGTATTAAGCGCGTAATAAATAACCTATCATATCACCTATCAATATTAAAGGGACCTGGTTCAGAGCGTGGCGTTTCAGTGTAATTCATGTCTCTCCATATCGGGTGCTTTGAAGACGGCATGCTTGCTTTTCTTGCATGTGAGTATTTACTCCGTGTTCTCTCGTCTTCATTCGGGGACGGCTTCCAAGTCCCGTCTTCTTCAGTATTTGGTTCTTGGGTTGAATCCAGAGATTGTTCAGATTTCCATCTCCTGCTCCATTGCAGCTACAGGGTCCTCAATGTACTGCACACAGAAAAAGCCAAGTTGTTGTAAAGAGTCATGTTTCAAAATGTTTGTCATTAACTATGGGATCGTAGAAATCCACCATACATCATCTAGCACATAATCGTCAAGGAAATGTACTAGTTTTATATCATCAGAAGAGATGGACAACAGCTGTGGAATCGCACGTAGTAAACGTATTATGTTGGCTCTATTTAATATCAGCCCTTTGTTTTCTTCAGTTGCTCATTGAATCTGTATTCTGTTCACCCCTTGTTTCTTCCTGGGGTCGATGAATTTTGGCCTTGTCAATTCTGTTCCCTTTATTTTTTCACTCCGATTAGGACGGGCTGAGAGGTTGTCTATAGTGGACTCGAGGGTTGTGTTTTCCTCGTTGGTAGTTGAGTCAATGAGTTCAGCTGGATTTTCGTAGATGGTTAATAGGGTGTCGGAAGACACTTCATCACATGAATAATCTCTCACGGAGTTTTGAAGTTCATCATCTGATATTTCTTAGCAAGATAAGTTACTTGTCCTCTGTTCTTCTAAGCCGATCTCGTCATATTGGTCGAGGACTATCAATGAGCTCAGGTTTGGCTCATTTCTGTTCCTTGGTGAATGATCTACATCATTATTTTGTTTCTGTTTGGGTGAAACATTCTGTGCGGATGCTGCTGGTTTCGGTATTGACTGAAGTTTTGTTATTGATTTCATTAGATTCGGTAAAGGATTATTTACAATTTTCAAGGGCTTGTTTGTTTTACTTTGCTGTTTCTTGGAAACATTAGCTGGTAAAGTCAAGTTTCTTAAGAAGGCCCTGGAGCGTTTCTGGTTCTTTTTTGGTTTCGGTATTAGTTTCTGAGACTCCTTTTTTTTGTGCGGGGTTTGAAACAAAAATGTTGTAGTTTTCTTTTAGGGAGATAGATTGATCGGCAGCTAGCTGCGCATCTAGTCTTGGTTGGAAGACTACATCGATCTTGCTAGGCTCGCTTTGTGGTGCTGTTTCCTTTATTGGTTGGATAGGGATGATGCGCATTGGCAGGGTTTGTTCCTCATTCCTAGTTCTTTGGAGATTCTCAGTGGGGTTTCTGATGTTCGTGGCTGTTTTAAGGGGTATTGGCACTTCGGTTAGGCAATTGGAAACTTGATCATTAAGTTGGGCAATGCTTCGTTTTATCAATGCCAATTCATTCGTTATGGAGTTTGGAGCCAGCATGGTTATTAGTATCTTATTTAATTCGATTTTGTCAATTTGATTGTTTCTCATGAAGTCAAACAATCTGTCTGCCAAAGGATACTTGTTTCTGCTTAAATTTTCGTCCTTTCTTGTATTTTTTCTATAAAAGCTTCAATGTAGATCTGTTTAGAATGCACAAGAGCTAATAAGGTGGCTTGGTCCTTCATTGTATCCATATTTGTCTCATATAGTTTCCAAAGGGGAAGTAATTCCTGTGAAGTAGTAGTGATCAGCATGTTTTGGAGATCCAGCATTGTGGTCGGGATTGGGTTCATTTGGAATTCGTTTGATGGGGTGCATTGGCATTTTCCAGTGGGTTTTTCCAGTGGGGATTCTGTTTCTCGATCACTAATTGCTGGACTCTCTTGCATTATTGGGATAGGCATGTTCCTATTTTGAATTGGAATTGGTTGCGAACATGCAGCATTTGTGCTCGATGGGGTTGACGTTGGGTGATGAGATTTTGTATCTTTTCTCCTATTTTCCAGGAAAACCTCTTTCCTTTTTTCATGGTTTGACATGAGTAGCTCTATTTCTGTGATGTCGAGTGAGAGTCGTGATACACGTGCGCTCGGTGTATGGAGAGCAGAGGATCTTGTATAATCAGATTTGGTTCTTTGGCCGTGCTTTATTTACCAGCGTTGTTTAGCCAAAAGCGCTTTTTTATTGTGAAAGTTCCCAGTTGACCGGGGGGAGTGAGTAGCTTGAGTCCGGGTTATCTGGATTGGAGTAAAGATGAGAATCATTCCCCAAGACATTCTTACCAGCCATAAACTTCCTTTGGGCGGGCAGGGCGGGTTTTGATGGAAGCAATCCATTATCACCCGCTGCTTGTATATCTGGTGACTTTGTCTGTAATGTTAAGGCATCTTGGGGTTTGTGGTTATCCTTTTGCATTGACATTTCGATGGTTCGCTTAGAGCGGGCGTCGTCTTCTATTGGTATAGGACAGTCAGCTTGGTTTGGAGCTGATGTTAGTTCCATTTCAGGTTTGTCACCTTGGCGTTTAACATCGCCTGTCAACGGCTTCGGATCAGATTCGTTTAAAGTTGATTCTTTCAAACAGTGGGCATCAGAGAAGGGCGCCATACCTTGGATCTCCACGACAGCTGATCTGTCCGGTGAAGTGGACACTTGTGAGTGGGAATCTAAGGAGTCTGTGGTACCTCGCTTTTCTGCATTGGGTGATCATTCGGGCGGGTGCGCTCAGGGGAGGCTCCCACTCTTGCTAAGTCAGTGAGTATGGCAAGCACTGCTTCGTTTCCCTCCGACATGGGTTCTACATTCTGGGCTGACTGTGAATAGTGAGTGCCATGGTATTTGGATCTGTTTGTTTGTGATGATTGTCATCAAGAAGCAATGAAACATCGGTGGCTGAGAGTGTTTTCAGTCTTTGGGCCTCATTACGAGGTAGGAGGTAGGAGGTAGCCATGGTGCTTTTTGCACCATGGCTACCCCCTTACCGCATTCCGGGTCCGGGTTCTCGAAATAGGGACTTTCCGGGTCATTTCAACCTTGGAGGACCCAGTAAGTCCCCATTCCGAGAACCATTCCCCAATCCCATTCAAGCCCTCATAGGGCTCAATGGGAATGGGGATGGAGCTAATAACGGGCCCGCTAATAGCAGGCCCGTCATTAGCTCCCTGGTCCCTTAGCGTAAAACCAGGGACCTTTGAATAGGGCGGTAAGGGGTTACCGGCACCGGTCTCCTTACCGGTGCCTGTTAACCCTTACCGCCCACCTCGTAATGAGGCCCTTTGTCTCATCAGCGGCCCCTTTTGGGTTGGAATTATAGTGTTCACCATTCTTCACGTGGAGCTTGTAGGGACTCCTTGGATAACTGTGTTTGTTTATGGATATTAATTACACGTGTTACCGTGTGTTTTTGTAAAGGACCGGAAAAAAGGCGCAAGGCTCCGATTTTCCGCAGTCAAACACAGAGGCAAGAGCACGGCAAATCTACATAGGGTGTCTGGCTTGTGGGTCAAAGGAAATCCCGCAGTCCCCACACGGCAGGGTATGTAGTTGTTCAGAGGATTCAAATTACTGGATGGGATGAATGCAGTGATGGCAGTGATTACCTGAGGGAGGGCTGCGTTGGAGATCCTGGTCTCATTGATGTTTTCAAATGGTGTCGGAAGAAGTACAGGCAGGCTCCCAGCCCCAGCAAACAGCCAAACAGCAGGAATCCTTGTCACCCTTCACTTTGCCGGGCTTAACGCTGCAAGGGCGGCTGGGGTGAGATTTTTTAGTCCCGTCTTGGAGGTGGGCGGAGTTACGGGCTTGCAGTGCTCACGGCGACCGAACAGGCAAAAAGGCAGCCAAATAACAGGAATCCTTGTTACCCTTCACTTCACCAGGCTTAACGCCGCAAGGGCGGCTGGGGTGAGTTTTTGTAGTCCCGCCTTGGAGGTGGGCAGAGTTACGATCTCGCAGTGCTCACAGTGTCCAAACAGGCAAAAAGGCAGCCAAACAGCAGGAATCCTTGTCGTCCTTCACTTCGCCAGGCTTAACGCTGCAAGGGTGGCTGGGGCGAGTTTTTGTAGTCCCGCCTTGGAGGTGGGCGGAGTTACGTGCTTGCAGTGCTCACGGTGTCCAAACAGGAGGATTCCTTTCGTCCTTCACTTCGCCGGGCTTAACCCAAATCTAATTTTCTTATGAAGCTGTCAATCAGTGAGGCCCGGCTTTCTCTGAGCCACCTGGAGAATCTGATTCCAGCACACTTTTCATTTCAATAGCTCACTGGGAAAATGACTGAAATTAGCGCCAAAACAGCACTTTGAAGGTTGCAATTGATTAGGAAAACTGTATTTAAAGGCATTTTCGGATTTAGCCCATTTCTGTGGCTTTGCTTCATGTGACGGGTGACGCTCCCACTGACATTCTCCTGCAGGGAGTTTTGTTTTGACATCAACCTTGACTGTGTGTGGCAGGGTGTGCAACCTTTTTGTGATTTGTGAATCATGCGCAGTTTTGCAGATTTGGCACGCACAGGCTTTAGCACATCCATTTTTGGCTGTTTCTTTCCCCCATTGGCAAAGGGGTGTAGTGGGGCGCGCTCTGGCATGGGTAAAAATATCCCACAAACCTACATGCTACACAGATATTCACTGGGGCTCTAAGAAATAACTTCTTACATTAAATCAAGGCGGGTTATTCATTTTTAAACTTGTGGAGAGAATCTACTTGAATACAGAGAAAGAGATTATATATGTGCCATCATATTGGCGGTTCTTTTTCAGGCACATCTCAAATAAGAAAGTAAATGACTTTCTTTCGATGGGTCATCTAATTGCATACAAAAATCGAGTGCATTATTAACATGGCTTGTACTTTCCAGAATCAGTAACGGCTTCAACCACCGAGACCTAATGTTTTTTTATGTAGGGGGCAAAAGAACAAAAAATGTGAAACTGTCACGTCAATTGTTTTGCAGTAATGGCAATACTTAAAGATATGGCCCCATTTGGAGGATCTTCACACAGTAAAGCAATGGATTTTATTTTATTGTATAGGCAATAGCCCTCAGACTAAGTCTGAGCATGGTTGATACTAAAGCTATACTAAAGATAAACTAATGGGAGACTTTAGTCTGAGCAGCCACTCTGCTCTGTATCCCCACTTTCCAGCTCATTGCACGTATTGTGAGTGAGGAGAATTGAGTTATGTGTCATCACCAGGCTCTCTGCCCCGCTCAACAGATTACTAATGACTTTCCAATTTTGGTAAAAGAGTACCCATAGCCAAGGCCTTAGTTATTGCCTTGCAAATGTTTCAGTTTAAAGGGGCCCACCCCTTGGGGGAGCCCCCAGTGACTCTCAGAAAGAAAGCTTAATATCTTTTCTTAAATGGTCATTTAGGGTTTCAGCTCCCCACTGACTGCCTTTCTTTGTTCTGCTGTGCAGATGCAATAAAATGGTCCCTTGTCAATCCACAGCCATTCACCCCCTCCCTCCATTGCTCTGCCTAGGCTTTCCTCATAGAATTACAACATAAGGTGAGGCGGATGATATGCACATATTTCCTATGGAAGGAATCCATCATACAAACTTTAAGAATCTACAAGATCCAAGTTCACCAATACAGAGACGACTCACATAATTCAAGATCTCTCCCCCCTCCGAACTCCACACACTCAAATGCTGACATCTCAACCATAACCATCCAGATGGCTAACCACCTCCCCAAACTGAACTCATTCAAACCACACTGCCTCCTCATCTCCACACCCCACACAATTAGAAACCCAACTTCATCTCCCAGATCAAACAACTCACCATAGCCTACCCATGCATATCCATTTCGACACCATTCAAGTCCCAAAGTTTCAACATCGACCCCTGCCTATCCCTCACAGACCACATAGTGGCTGTCACCAAAACATTCAACCCAGAGCTGCACCTTATACGCAAGATACAGCCCATCCTCCTCCTTGACGACTTCTGTACCACAGTCCAGGCAATAGTTCTCTCCTAGCTGGATTATGGAAATGCAATCCTCACTGTACTCCCTGCAAGCCATACAGAACGCCATACAGAACGCAAAAGCAAGGCACACTCTCCACTTTCCCAAACACTCACAAATCACCCCGGCTCTCACCTACCTCCACTGGCTCCCCATAGGCCAGACAATTGCTTTCATAGGACTCTGCATTGCACATTATTGTATTTATTTTATTTTATTTGAATTTATGTTCAGCTCTGGCCCTACCCAGAGGGTCTCGAAGCGCCTGACAAGGTAGAAAGGGTAAAAAGGTAGGAGGGGAAATGTTTTCCGCATAGGATAGGAAGATGGGGATAGAAAGGCTGTTGCAAGGGAGGTGGAGGGGAAGAGTTTTGTTTGGGGAAACATGTAGGATTTTAGCTTATTTCTGAAAGTGCTGATGGAGAGTGCAGAAGTGAAGAGGTAGAGTGTTCCATGGATGGCCTGGGGTCCCAGTGGGTAAATGCTTGCTTCTGTGTGCATGTTAGTTTGCAGACTGAAATGTGAAGGAGATGCTGTCTTGCTTGTCTGGTGTTTGTGCTGGTGCTTGGTTTGAGTTTGATGTGAAGGTAAGATAGAGTTTTGTGGTGGATGTCTTTGAAAACAATGCAGAGTCCTTGGAAGGTAATTCTTTGGGATACAGGAAGCCGGTGTTGCTGGGTGGGACCTTGATACACCTCAAAACCCCATGCGACCTCTGCAATAAAAAAGGTATACCCACCCCCACTCAAATACCACGCAATTGATTGTGTGATTATATATCTGTCCCAGACACACAGACCTGCACCAAGAAACTGTGCTGCAAAAACCTATTGACCCCCTCTCCCCCCGATCAATGAATTAGTCTTGTTAACAAAAAGGCAGGATTACCAGCTGCAGCTGAGTGGGTCTCCAAACACCGTTTCACATATTCTGCTAGCCTCCCAACAGCAGCACAAGCATTAGCAATTTGGGAGCAGATGTGGGCGAGATCCCAATATGTGCAGGGCACACTCCTGCCACTCAACACTCATATGATAGGTTATTTATGTCGGATTAACTACCCAGAGGTGTCTACGCACACACCCGGGGATCGAACCTGTTTTGCTCTTGGTCATTTTGCTTTCAAGGCGAGCACGTTGCCCCTGAGCTATCCTCCGGAGACTCATGGCATTATACTCAAAGATGCATGCATGCCATTGGCATTACACTCAAAGATGCATGCATGCCATTACATTCAAACAACAGCCAGTGGTCGAGGTGTGCGGGAGCGGTTGGGAGAGGTGCTCATCTACTTAAAAAAAAGGTTTTACTGTTCCTATACTTCTATATCAAAAAGAAACCTTTCAGGAATGGTTTCGTTTGAAAATAAAAGTGTAGGTAGGAGTTGAAACTTGCACTTCAGTCCAATGCACTGAACATTCCAGGTGTGGTTGGGGGTTTGGATTGCGCCTGGGCGCGGCAGGCCTGTGGGGTTTTGTGGCGAGCAGTGCAGGCCAGCAGGGAGCATAGTTCCACTACTTCTTTTCATACACTTCGACCACTGACAACAGGCACACGCCCCATTACATTTAAAACACATCCATCCACACCATTATTCAAACACACAGACATGCTGTTACATTTAAACACATACATGTGCCAATACGTTGCAACACACATAAACACCGTACATTGAAACATGCACACACACTATTGCATTCAAGCACACTTATAAACAACAGTTTCTACTTATAAAGTTCGTTTTACACGCACGCTGTCATCTCCTGCGTCTTCCCTGGGCTGTAAGAGCAGGAAACAACAGATTCTTCAGAAGGAACAACATGAGGTTGTGCTCGAGCAGCTTGGTTACCTAGCAACCACGTGGCAGCACAGGCTAGGTGATTTCTACAGCTTTTTAGTTTGGGCTGTTAGGTGACGCTTACACCATCTATAAGTCGAAACTATTGGATACAAGTAGGGAGAAAGGGCATGTGAGGAGTGACATACAGCTTGCAGGTGTAGTTGGGTGATTTTCTATCCATGGCCATGCTAATTCCTATGGCCGTTCTCACCCAGTTCCTGTCCCTCCCTTCCCAAACACCTCCTCATGGGAACTCTTTGAGCTCACTTTAATCAAGTCTCAACATCAAACGTTGCACTCAAAGTGCCTGCCAGTGTTTTTTCAAAGCAGTCTTCTGAGTGTTAATGACTTAATTGGAGCTGTAAACCCGCTGCTGGTGTAATACAAATGTCTTAACTGAGCCTGCCTTCAACACTCGATTTGAAAGCACTATGCGTGTCCTTAATTGAAGTCCTGTTAAAATGAACCATTTTCCAGGCAGTGCTATTAGTTGCCCTGGTACTCACACCATTTTGCACTGGTTCCCATCAATGGCCAGTTAATACCATCACAGCAGTGCCTGGCAAGTGCCTTTGCCATGTTTACACAAAACTCCAAACTATTGGCATTTGCCAATGCTTATTTTAAAAGCAACTTCGGTACTCCGTTGAGTGCCAGCTCCGTGACAGGTTGCGTTGTGTTGCGTATTGGCAGGGCAAGCGGCCTGGAAGCGGGGGGAGCAAAGCCTCCCCACCACACACCTACTGGCTCCGCCACTAGAGGAAATCACTCCTAGGATTGTTTTCTGTTTTCGAGGTACAGTCTTTGGTAAGCAGGCTTGGGTGGTTGTGTGTTTGTGATTTGGCGTGGGGCACTGCACAAAAGCGTGCATCATAATTATTAAGAGAGTGGTTACAACATAGATCCTAGGGTCCCGTAGCGGCATGTACTGTTGCAAAACATTTGCAACGCGGTTCGAGATCCACATGGGATAACACAAATGAAAACACATGTCCCATGGAGGATCTCCCTGTATAAACCCTTTCAGAAACTGTTGAACTGGAGGCATGGGGTTCAACCTTTACGCAAAACCCTATTCTGAAAAACAAAACCAGAAAGGGCAGATATTAGAGCTGCGGCCCTTTCCACAAGGTCTCAAGAAGAAATGGGGACTCGTTACACGTAGTGCGGTAACCCATGGTGCTATTAGCATCATGGTTCATGCCAGTAATTTACCGATACCGCCTTGGAGGAAAGGGGAATTACCGCCCTATTCCAAGGTTGGGAAGGCGGTAATTCCGCCTGCCCTATGGGGCAAAAATGGGAATGGGAAAGGCGCTAATTACGGTGCCGCAAATTGCGGTACCGTAATTAGCACCCTGGTCCCTTTGCTAAAAAGCAGGCGTTAAAGTACCAACCCCCAAAGGGACCTCGTAGTAAGGCGGTAAGGGTTTACCGGTACCGGTGCCCTTACTGGTACCGGTAAACCCTTACCGCACTACGTGTAATGAGGCCCATGGTCTTTGGGTGAGTTGTTAACGGTGGATGGGTCAAGTACAATGAGGTAGTATTGCTCAGTGGAAACGCGCTCGGCTTGGAAGCCACGCAGAGCAAGACAGGTTCGAATCCTGGTTCCGCAAAACAATTATAATTATAATGACGGAAGGGGTTGCTCCAGCTCTTCAGCAGTCCATACAGGCACACATCTGACTTCTATATGTACACTCTAAGACGATGGACCCATAGATGCTCATAGGGTGTTACATCTGACACCAGAAAGTCCCATGCTCTTGCGTCATGCTCCAGAACTCTGGAACCCACTCCATCCTAACATGGGGCGCACATCCAAGGTCACGTTGGCCCGTGCCAGCTGGAATATGTGGATTCCCCCTTTATGTGGTCCTCAATATGTGGTTTTATCTTTTTAAGCCATTGGGTTCTGTTATTGACCCCATGTGGACTTCTTTGCTTTAAAAATACAAAGGAATTGCTCCTATATTTCCAGTTCTGAATTCATGTATACACATTGGAGCGACAATGTTATTCCATATTCGACCTGACTCCACTGCAGACTCGTTAGATGAACAACACGCCGCCTTCATCCCTTTTCCATATATTGCGAATTCCCAAACAGTTTGAAAACTGGAAAGGTGACTTTCCGAAAAACACACTTGCTGACAACTGGTCTAAACAGGGCTGAACTGGGACAATAACTATGACCAGGTTCCAATAAGAAATTTGCCCACAATTACGAAACATTTTTTTCGTTTTTGCCACCAATGTTTCGAATGCAACCGAGGTGGCCATTTTCTGTCAAATTCCAGTGTATTTTATCTCACACTGGACAACACTGTCAGCTGCAGCAGCTAATCCTGCAGGCTCCTATATTCCAAAGGGAATTCGAAGCTGGCTTCTAAGTAACCAACTACTCATCTCTGGATTCTTGTAATGTTGGACCACCGAGCAGGGTCGGACCGGCCTATGGGGCAATAGGGCAATGCCCAGACCAAAAACTCAAAATGCTAGTGTGAGACAGTTTTTTGGGTCAAAGTGGGCCACTATTTTGGCCCATGTGGACCAGTTGGTTAAGTTACTTCATTCTTTAAAATACACAATTTGCATTACATTTGATCAAAAACCACCCCTCTGGCTACTACTCAGACAGTCTGTCCCAAAAGGAATGAATTGCCATTTGCAATGTGGGCCACTTTTTCATTGGTGCCCGAGGCAATGTTATGCCCCAGTCCGACGATAACACTGGGAGCTGCATACCTTACTGAAGGTCACCATAGAAAGTCAGTTTTACTTTATTTCAGGAACTATGTTCCCATAGACGTTCATACAAATAGTTCTGCATGTACAATTCTAAAACTATCAATTTAAAAACAATAAAACCAAACATCCCATGCTAAATAAAGCCATATTAGTACAGTACAGCATATCATAACAATAAAAGGTACAGAGCACAATTATTAACAAACTTTCTAGAATCACCAAATGATTACTAATAGGTGTTCCGGAAGCATTTCTGCATAGATCTGGACTGATTATTCCCGACCGCGAACATCGGTAGCTAAAAATCGCAGGCGCCATGTTTCTCAAGATGGCGCCTGAACCACCTTTGTTTAAAAAGGTCACAGTCTTCATTTTTCTCCATTTCTTTGTGGAAAGGTCCTTCTAGAGTTGGACTGAAAGGCAGAATCGATTACTGGAACGAAAGATCCGAAGACGAGCTGGAAGAGGACAGCTGCTGCAACTACTGGACCATTGGTTTGCCCCGTCGAGCCCTGCTGCAGGTCCGTATTGCCAAGTTCACCTCGACAGAGAAGCCCCTTCAAGGAGGACTTCTCTCTTCCAATCCACTTGTTAGCCACCTGGATACCATTCTCTGAGCTGGTTAGGATCAACCAGGGAGAAGGACACCAGCTTGTGTGCTTGAAGGAACAGCAACCGGAATCGAAGATTTGCCAAATTGCCAGCTTTGTGAGCAGTCCCCGTGCAGTGCAGGAGTCCCCCAACGTCCTCCCTCTTGTCCCCACGACTGAGGCTCAGGAACAGCGAGATCTGCAGGAACTGCCAGGAACAGAAGTCTTCTGCTCCATCTTTTTCTTCAGTGTAAGGTACTGTGAACTTGCAGGCCCAGTCAGCTTGTGACCCAACATACAAACCTTTCTTCTGTGAAATACTTCTAAGAACTGTGGCAAAGACCTTTCCGTTTTAAATACCAGAACCGTTTTTACTTATACAAGACACTAGCCCATTGACTTTGGCCTGCCTATTGCATTGAATCAACTCCTCTGGTGAACTCAAACTATTTGCACTGTTTTAAAGTAACTGTAATATTCGTTTTATCAACTTATGCCTTTTTGCTCCTGCTATTTTGCTCTGACTTCAAGGGACTTCAAGGGAGCTCAACTGCTTAGTAATCAGTATTGTAGTATAACTTTTGTGTGATATTGGTTGCCGCATTTAGTGAATGCTTTATAAATGATTGTGTAATAAATAATGAAGTGTTTTACCAAGAAACCTTGAGTATAAGTGTCTATCTGAATCCTTGTCATTGTAGACCTCTGTGTAACACTCCTACAAGCTCCCATTCCCTCTTGAGATAAGCCTGGCTGCTCATGCCGTTACCAAAAACTGTGACTTATACCAAAGGTTGGTTTTGCTTACACCTCTAGTCCTAGTTGTGTGTAGTGGTCCCAGAGGGTACTGCACACAAACTTTGCCTAACAGGCTGGTTGTAATAAAGGGGTGTCCTGGGTCGGCTTGTCTGCCAGCCATTCTGCTACAAATTGCATTTGGCATGCCACATAATATATTTCAAAGTTGGGCACACGTATTCCCCTTGAGCATGCGTACATTGCAGTGTAGATAGGGACAGCCTACATCTTTTATGACGCCACAGAAACCCCTTACATTCCATGCCAGCTGTTTGAAGAAGCTCTTGGGTATATTATATGGGATGTTGGCGAAACAATTAAGAAGTCAGAGGACGACCATCATTTTCAGAAGCGCAGCCCTGCCCATCAGCGAGGGGCTGAGCCTTGCCCAGAAGCACATGGATTTGCTCAGGCCAGTTACCACCTTCTGCGTGTTATGCATATGATCAGCCTCTAAATACCTAAATGTATCCACTTCCCATTTCAGCGGATGTACCGGCAGCAAACCCACCTTTTTGGGGCAGTATCCCGCCAATGGGAACATGGGTGATTTCTGTGTACTTACAGTTATACCCGAGAGAACGGCAAATCTGTCCAGTACTTCTATGGATGTAGTATAAATTGGTCTCTGGTTGTTGAAAATAGAGCAACATATCATCAGCATATAATGACACTAGGTGCCAATGCCCGTGTATGTTTATGTCTGCTTCTTTATAGTCTTTTCAGAGGTAAACTGCTAAGTGCTCAAGTGCTAGAATAAAAAGCATGGGGGACAATGGGCACCCTTGTCTCGTGCCTTTCTGTAAGCCCCATTGTTCAGAGATCTGGCTGCCAGTCTTTTCCCTGACCACCAGTTTGCTGTACTGTAGCTGGACCCACTTGATATAATTTGGCCCCATCCCAAACCTTTTCAGTGTGGCCAATAACCATAGCCATCTGACAGAATCAAATGCTTTAATTTTATCTAACGAAGCAACCGCGTATTGGTCTGCACTATCTTTGGTAAAATCTATTATGCGGTGCAGCCTGCACAGGTTCCCCGTCGTACATCTCCCTGGGACATATCCGGTTTGATCCGGGTGTATTAATGTGGCTATCTTGGTTTTTAATCTATTAGCTAAGAGGCCGTAAGTTTTTTCCCATCCTGGTTAAGTAGTGAGAGAGGTTGGTATGAGCCCAGATCTTTGTTGATCTATTCGGCTTCAGGCAGGGTATTATAATGAATTCCCTCAATGATGTTGGGAAGGTCCCTACTTCAAATGCTTCGTTAAGCATCGCTAGTAACGAGGGTGCGATCTCTGTGGCATATTCCTTATAAAATTCGCCATGCAACCCATCTGTGCCTGGAATGTTGCCAGTGGGCAGTTCTTTGATAGTGGCGATTATCTCCTCCAAGGTTATGGGTGCTTCCAATTGTGCGGCAGTAGCTGCGTCCAGCATCTGGAGTTCCAGCTGAATTAAGGAGTCTTCAATCTCAGACGTATCTTCATATAGGGTTTTATAATAGTCTAGGAAGCTATTGTTTATTTCCAGTTGTGTCGTGTACACAGTGCCATCAATACCGACAATGGATTGTATCAAGCCCCGCTGTGTATCACTTTTGTACAGCCAAGCAAGCATCCTGCTCGGTCTGTCACCCTCCACATGTTGTTTCTCAATATATTTTGAGTAGTTTAGCTTCCACAGTCACTCCCAATGACCCAAACACTCGTGTTTTAACTGTCTTACTACTGAGGTGTAATCTTTTTCGTCTCCAGGCAGCGGCAGTGTATTTATGAATATGCTTCCCTTCCTGAGCCGTGTACTGTTCTTTATAACCATCTGAATGAGGGCATGCATCCACGTTGTATTTTTGCCGGTACCATTCATAAACTAGAGTGCAGTGTGATGTTATCTGGTGCAACCCATATACAGCCTCACTGCATTGCATGTCGTGCCTTGAGTCCTATCTGTGGTTGCGAGCAGGGCTTATTGCCGGTCGGCTGCCATATCGCGTGTCACACAATAACTGAGGGAGGGAATCCTGCACACCTTTGTTCACACGGCCGTATGCAGTATGCCACATTATGTATACTTATATGGACGGGGGATTTTCCTGCAGCGATTGCTACTTCCTCACCTTGATGCCTGGATCGCAGCCCAATTCCTTGGCTCTATTTCTTCCCTTGCACCTCCGCTACGTATTCCGGCTGGTCCCGAAAGCGATTTCGCGACAGCTGGTCCGCGGGCCATGCAGGCACCGTATCCACTCTGGTATGAGGCGCTGCTAGTGCGGCTCTGCCAGTGCGGCGCTGACTCACTGCCACTTCTCTGTGTGCTGGATCAGGATCATGGTGTTCTGACCGTCACTCCTGCACTGGCCGCCATGTTTGCCTTATGTTCGCGCCTCACTGATTCTTGTTACTGTAGCTTTTACACTGTCCGGTTACTGCACTGGCTGTTCTCTTCCTCGTGGGCGTATTCAAGTGAAGTGCTATGGATGTTCAAACCATGCTTTTAATTCCCGTTAAGCACGGATTTTGACGGATCACATGGGAGCGACTAGGAAAGCGTCCTCTCCTCATGACTGCCAGCTACGCCCAGGTGAGATGATGGTTTAGGAGTGAAAGTGGTTGCCCCCAGGAGAATGTAAATAGTCAAATAGGCAGTAAAATGGAGTAGTAGGGACTTAAGGACAATGGTAAACTTGGCTGCACTTAACTGACTGGTTGTGCATGTCAGGAAGTATGTGTCATCGAAAAGTTCCCCACTTAGAAAAGAATCCAATCTCACAGAACGTTGGTAAATTGGCAGTTGGAAAAGCGGCATAAATACATCCACGGAATAGGACGATAAGAAACACCGCGATCCACTGAACACGGTACAGTAACTCCCGTCCACTGGTTTAGGTAACTTTTATAAGTCTTCAGAATATGGTGTACTTTGGAAGGGGCCTACCAAACCACTTTCAATGGACACATTATACAAGGTGTCAGGTTATCTCCAACCTGCTGTACATGGTTCTCATAATACGGTATACAAATATCAACGACCTTCTCACACCTGCGTGAGGGCAAGTTGAAACATGGAGCAGACACATTGAGGTACATTTCTAGCAAGTCAGTAGATTCTGGTATAACTACGGTTCTCAAATAGCTCAGGCAAGGCCTGGTCCGCCTAATGTTGCTAATTCTAGACACTGACAATGTCTCGCCGGGCGAAGCCGTGTTGTACATCTCACTTGTCTGAGCCAAAGCAGAAATACGTAAGAAACGGACAGTCTATGAATCGGGATGCTTCTCACAGCATACCTGGTGCTTCTTTGGTTAAGGCATGCGCACAGTGACAGAGGATTGGGCTGGTACGAGACAGTGCATCATAATTCAATATGGCAAACCCAAGTGAAGCTCAGTTTTGCTTGCAAGGCATAGAAGGCATTTGATGAATAGCAGGATATGTATATATATATTTTTTTTTTTTTTTAAACTTCTTTTTATTATAAAGCGTGGCAGCAAAACACAGGCGAACAGCGTCAGGCAGTTACAGTATGAAAACAGTGTACATAAAGTAGGTGCGCAGAGGTTACTACAAATGATGGAACAATCAAATAACACAGTCACAGCGTGGAGAGGGCAATATGAAACTATGATAGGGGTGAGGACCCAAGCTGGTGGAGGGAAGCGGGTGGGGGGGAGGCATCCGGTGTCTCGACAAGATCGGACATGTAAGAGCGGAACCTGAGCCAAATATTTCTAGGCCTGGAGTGGGTGGGTTGCATATGGGACCAGGCTTCCTCAGAATCCGAGGCCCACGTGACCGCTCTCAGCCATTGGGCGTGTGTGGGAGGTGAGGGGCGAAGCCAGCAGAGCAGGATGGAGTGCACCGCGAGAAGCAGGCAGAGGCCAGCTAGTTTCTTGGAATCACGGGAGATGCCTGGGAGGTCGTGAAAGAGGCACACCACCGGGGAGGGAGCAATGGGATGGTCAATCACAGCGGATACTGTCGAGCAAACAGCCTCCCAAAACTGTGAGAGACGGGGGCAGGACCAAATCATGTGCATATAGTCGGCATCATCCTGGCCGCATCTGTGGCAGCTGGCAGGGTGATCACCGGACATACGATGTAGTCTGATCGGGGTGTGGTGAAACCTATGTAGTACTTTGAACTGAATGAGTTTAAACCGGGAGTTGAAGGAAACTCGATGTGTGCGTTCGCATAGGTGTGCCCAGCGCTCAACCGACATCTCAACACCGAGGTCTGCCTCCCAAGCATGTTTCAGTTTAGCGAAGTCTGGGACAGATCTGGATTGTAGCATAGTATATAACCTAGAGATCTTACCCCTCGTGGGGCCGGGGGAGGAGAGCTCCTCAATGGCTGGGTCGTCTGGTGGCAATGCAGGGAACGCTTGGTAATTAGGCTTAAGGGTCCTACGAAGGGATGTATATTGGAGCCATACACTCTGGTCGCTTCTCAAGGGCAAGGGGAGATCGGGCCATTCAACGAATATACCCTGGTCAAACACGTCTCATAGCAGCTCGTAGCCCGCGTCCGCCCAGCGGCGAACCGAGCCCGGTGGAACCCGCGGGACCCCTGGGAGAAAATTCCAAAGAGCGAGGTTACCGTGGAAGGCGTAGGCAGTTCCAGTCAGCTTCCACATTTTCGCTAATGCGATGGCTGTGCAGGCGACCGGGCTCTGTGAGTCCTGTACCAAGGGAGCAGGTTGTAACACCAAGGAGCGGATGTCCCGGTCAAAAACCGCAAGCTTCTCAAGTCGGACATGCGGGGGGGATCCGTAGTATTAAACCAGTGAGAAGTATATTGGATTTGGGACACCAGCCAGTATTTAAGAAAGTCAGGGGCACCGAAGCCCCCGTTAGACATGGGAGTGGAAAGGGTATCGATTTTAAGGCGAACCGCACCTGAGTGCCAAAGAAAGGAATTCACAGTGCGGGTCAAGTCACGAAAGAAGCCCACCCCTGGCCACAAGGGTACGTTAGTGAACCTGTAAAGCAACTGGGGCAACACCACCATCTTCAACAGACCTATCCTGCCTGCCAAAGAAATCGGGAGTTTATCCCAGACCCCGATCTTAGCTGTCAAGTGTGTGAGATACTTCTGATAGTTTTCCTGGAAGGTCCGTGCCCGCTGGCGCGTTACCACTATCCCCAAGTAGGTAAATGTGGATTGGGCCCATGTGAAACCGAGGGTGTCGGGGGGAGGGAGAGTGCATTCCGTGAGTGGGAAAAGAGTGGATTTCGAGCAATTCACTTTAAGGCCGGAATTCGACCAAACCGAATGATGTCCTCTAGTATTGGGGGTAAGTTGATGGAGGGAGAGCGCACAAACAACAACGCGTCATCCGCATATAGGGACACTATGTCCGTCTGTCCCGCAAAGCGGAGGCCCCTACGAGCGTGGAACTGGCGGAGCATGTCGGCAAAAGGCTCAATTGCTATAGCAAAAACCAAAGGAGAGAAGAGGCACCCCTGTCTCGTCCCCCTGGCGATCTTAAAAAGGGGGGAGCAACGGTCGCCGGTGCGGACCCTGGCAACAGGAGCGGAGTAAAGCAGTCTGACCCAGGAGAGAAAGGAGGGGCCGAATTTACAACCATCGAGGACCCGCCACAGATACCTCCATGAAACCGAGTCAAACGCCTTTTGCATGTCAAGGGTGACAGCCACTGCGTGCGTCTCGGGACTGATTCTGTTGATTATGTTAAATAGACGCCTCAGGTTCAGGGAGGTAGAGTGACCCGGGATGAAACCAGCCTGGTCCGGGTGGATGATAGATGGCAGGAAGGGAGCCAACCGGAGAGCCAGAGCCTTGGCGTATATCTTGACATTACAATTTATAAGTGAGAGCGGGCGATACGAACCGCACTGCGAAGGGGGGAATACTCCGGCCTCTACGGACTCCTCCCAAAGAGCCAGCAAGTGAGGGAGCAGTTGTGACTTGAAATGTTTGTAAAATTCGACTGGGATACCGTCCGAGCCAGGGGCACGACCCGAGGATAGGGAATCAATAGCGTCCGACAGCTCCTCCCGCGTGAGTGGGGAGTCAAGGGAACCCACGGTCTCCGGAGACAAAGTTGACAGAGGAAGGGCATCGAGAAAGGAGTCGATCTCCGCCACCGACACCTCATCAGTGTTAGAATATAGGGTTTCGTAGAATGTGAAAAATTCCCTGTTGACATCCTGTGAAGAGACAGCCATAGAGCCGTCAGGCCTCTCAATACCAAGGATGTGTGGGGACCCCGTCTCGTGCCGGATCAACCGAGCCAGAAATCGGCCGGGGCGCTCACCCTCCCCATACTTCCTCGCCATGCCAGGGCTATCCAAGAACCTTTGCTCATGGTCCGCAAGGGAACGGAACTTGTCCAATTCCATCCCGATGTCAGCCAGGTTGCCCGGGGTAGAGTGAAGTGAGCATGTAGCTTCTAGGGATGATAGTCTAGATTCGCTGGTGGCAAGATCTCTCCGGATCGACTTAAGGACCCCATTCTCCTTGGACAAAGCAATCCCTCTAATATAAACCATAGAGTGGCCTGAGACGTTACTGAGCCCGTGTTGGTCTCGAAGAACTCCTCGATCGACAGCTCGAGCTCGGAACAGAACTCCGGGTCCAGTAAGGAAAGGGGTTTCAATTTCCAGTTGCGGGTTCGGCCGGGGTCAAGACCCCAGTCAACGGTAACAGTGACAGGAGAGTGGTCAGACAGGGTTCTGGGAAGGATACTTAGCTGTGTTACATTCTTAATCAATTCGTTGGAGATCACCCATCTGTCGATGCGGGAATAGGAATCATGAACAGAGGAGTAGAAAGAGTAGATGCGAGAATCCGGGTAGAAGAATCTCCATGCATCCACCATGGCTAGACGGGGTAGGGAAGACAGTGCAGCATAGGCTGCCCTGGAGAGGTGACGGGGCTTGGAGCCGGATCTATCGAGAGCTACATCGAAGATCGTGTTGAAGTCACCACCCCAAAGGATAGGAACAAGGGGGAAGCCATCGAGGAGGGAGGTGACCTGCACATAAAATTCCGGGTCATCTAGGTTAGGGCCATAGATGTTCAGAAGAACCGCTTCCTTGTGGTGTAGCATGGCATGGAGCAGTACATATCTGCCTTGGGGGTCGATTATCGAGGAAATAAGGGTGAAATGGAGACTCTTGTGGATGAGGGTCATGACTCCCCGGCTTTGAGTGGAGAAGTCGGTGAAAAACCTATGGGGGCCCCAGGTCTTGGCGAAACGCATGCATTGTTCGAAGCGGGCATGAGTCTCTTGTAAAAAGAGAATCTTGGATCCATGGCGCTCGGCCTGCAACTGGAGCTGCCTCATCTTTTTATAATTATAATTACCCAGCCCCCGTACGTTCCAGCTCATAAAGGTCAGGGCACTCTCAATCACAGTGTGGTGGTGTTTGGAACGAAAAGAATGTCAATGACCAAAGGGTCAGATTCACGGTCCTACAGCAACAGTTCCTGAGTGCCACAGCACAGTCTGCCTTTGCTGCCAGCGCTAACTTTTCAATAACAAAACCCCAAACATGTCCCACACCCCCCCCCCAAACAGAGGGATGACAAGCCCAACCCCTCTCGGACGAAACCAAACCAAAGGCATCAGCGCCTGGGGGCCTGTAGGCCTGACTGGCCGTGTCGCTCCGGGCTGCAGCAGATCCAGTAGAACAAAAGATGCCCACAATAGAAGTCGCATGTAGCTTGGGCAAAGTACTTGCACATGGTGATCCGGGAGGACTCTGTAAGTTGAACTGAACAAGCAGATTACGGGATGGAGGATCAGCCTGGCCCCGATGCGGGAAGGCGGAAGGGCCTAGGCGCTCCCCGCCGGGAACCTAGGATAACTGCTGAACCGTGGTCAGAGGAGAGGGATCAGCCAGGGAAGTGTTCGTCGATGAATTTGGAGGCCTCCTCTGGAATCGTAAAGAAGAACACCTGGTTGGCGTGTTCTATGCGGAGCTTGGCAGGATAGAGCATAGCATATTTGATTGAGTGGTCTCGCAGCCTACGTTTCACCACTTGGAAAGTCTTGCGTTCCCGTTGGACGGCTGTTGAAAAGTCTGGGTAAAGGTGAATCCTTGCGCCGCCCAGTAGTAGTTCGCCCTTGAGCCTTGCGGCCCTGAGGAGGGCGTCACGGTCACGGTAGTTCAGCACTCGAGCTATGATGGGCCGAGGTGGAGCGCCGGGCCTAGGTTTAGCCACCAGAGCACGGTGTGCCCGCTCAATTGCGAAATGTGGGGAAAGCTCGGGCTCGTCGAGGAGCGACAGCAGTGTGCGCTGAACGAAGTCTTCCATTGGCTCGTGGACTTCATCCTCGGGAACCCCGATAATGCGGAGATTGTTACGCCTCGAGCGGGATTCCAAATCCTCGTTTTTCTTTTCCACCTCGAGGACTCGGTTGGAGAGAGCGGCAACCTCAGAACGCAGGGCACCCAGCGCATCCTCAGCGGAGCCGACCCGCGTCTCAACCTCCGACACCCGGCTGTCAGTCCTCTCAATATGGGCCTTAATAGAAGATATAGTGCCGTTCATGTCGTCTAATTTTGAGTGAAGTGCGGTAAAGCCCTCCCGAATAAAGTCCATCATATTTTGGGATTCCGGGCTGCGTCGGACGAGGCAGTAGGGGCCTGCTCGGCAGCCTCCTCCGGCGATCTCACCGTAGCCTTCGCGAACATGTTGATGGAGCTCTGTTTCCTCGTGCCCCCCTTGGTCATCCTGGCAGTATCGGAGGTCGAGGGGAGGGGAGGGGGAGATATGAGAGCTTGATATTAGCGCAAGCCCCACTCCCCAGATCACAAGGTCCGATGCATGTACAGAGTCAGTGCAGGCGTGGGGCAACTGTTGGGCTCACCGATAGCCCGAGTAGTGAGGAGTTGAAGAAGCTGTGACCCCTCAGGGACTGACGAGCAGACGTCGCTGAAATTGGTGGCGAGGGGAGTCAGCAAGAGGGGGGCTGGTGGGCCGCCCGTGTAAGGCCAAGCGTAACCAGGCGATGGAAGTCCCAGCGGTAGGTGGGGTTCTCCAGTTGAGCCCGTGGGGGCATTAGTGTAGGCCAGGAGGTGCGTGGTGCCAGGTCTCAGCAGCACCGGGATGCAGGCAGCAACAGGGTATGTTGCAGTGGGGGATGTATCATGGTCCGGCGGGTCTCGGTGTTCAGGGCCCCCCAACCGGCCACAGGTGGGGGCAGCGATGTCAAGTAGGCAGGCGGGACCCAGGCAGGCGTGGGGGGGGCAGCCCCACATCAGGCCCAGCGGCGGCGCCGGCCCGTGTGCAGGGAGATCACTCCCGAGGCAGGAGAGAGAGTGAGTCTCCGGTCTGCGGAAGGCGACCTCAGGGGCCACAGTAGCCAGGCACACCCCTCCCCCCCACACCCCCTACCTTGCTGCACTCCGGTGCCGTTGTCCGTATGGAGGAGCGGCGAGGGGTGGGGGGGGGAAAGCGGGAGCCAGGTCTGCCTCGGGATACGGCTCGGGGGCGCGAAGCCAGCCGGAGCTGGGGGGCCGCCGGGAGAGGTGGAGGGGCCGGCAGCCCACCGACGACCCGGGTCGGGACGTGAAGAGATGCGGAGAAGCCCAGCCAGCCGCGATGGTCCGGAGCGCTCCGCCGGGCGGGCGCCCCTCCCCCAAGGTGGCCCGCAGCGCCGCGGTCTCAGGTGGGTGGGCGAGCCGATGCCGCCGGAGCCGCAGGGCGGGGAGAGCAGGAGGCCACAGCCGCAGTCAGGGGGAGGAGGCGCAGCCCCGTCCTCGGGGCGCGCAGAAGCTCCAAACTTCGTACGCCCACAGCCGGAAGGCTCACGGAGGATTGTAGGTGGCCCTGCAGGGTTACATGCAGCGTCGGGCGGTGTAAATGAGGATCAATTGCTCTGCCAGTCCGGAGCGTAACGATTAAACGGCCATCTTGTTTCAGCGCAACAGCGCCCCCCATATGTATATATTTTCACCACATATGCATGAATGCCTTTGTGTGAGTTTAAGACTTGGCATGAGGAGAAGGACATGGCAAAGTGGTGAACACATAAAAGAACTGTACTCCCGGTCTACATGATGAGTTCAAGCTGGTGTAGGCTGAGTAATGCCACATGAGAAGCCCTCAGGGGCATGACACGAGGGAAAGCTGGGGGACACCTGATCCCAGATGAAGTGGGAAGTGAGAGGCGGCACGAGGGTACATAACATGAGAGGAAGCGAGAGGGAGTACAGGCATGGGATGAGCGAAAAACGCTGCTGGCGCTGGCATTCAGCACCTGCTCCTGAATGAAGACTCTTCTTGCATAGTAGGTTCCTCTCCCCTCCCTGTTATTCTATTTGTTAGTACTATGAATATGATTATTTATCTTTGTTGTAATTCATTGTCTACCTTCCCCTGTCCCCACCCTGTCGCCCTGTGGGCGCTTTGAAACAGTTTTGCTAATTCTATGAGCGCCTAACAAGTGAACAATAAATAAATAAACACATACATAAATAATTCTATTTGAGGTACTGCTCAATCTGCCCTTTGATGTAAGAAGACGTCTTCTCACATTTAGACATTGCATATATTCCTTAGAGGGCAGACCTTGTTCCAAGGAGCAGTGCAGTTCTTTCCAGGACACTTTCACAGCAGCGGGTGTGTCCTGAGCAGCTAGTGCAGCACACTGAAGAGTAGGGTATGTAGCCTCCATTGTAGAGTGGAATCCAGCATGTGGTGGGGGCATTATACTGAAGCAGTACTAGGTGGCACACTGTACCTATTAATATTATGCAGTTTTACAATTTGTGGCAGAGGGAAATAAATGATCGTGGGTTGAAGAATAAAATTTGTAGTCAAGTGCCGTAGGTGGGATTAGAAGTCAGGGCTTGAACGGCATGGTAAGGACCATGTAGGGAGGCGGCGAAGGGTATTTGCTCAGTAGAATATTTGTGTTAGTCTTACAAGCTTTTGGGTTTGGGGAGTAATTTGGGGTCAAATTCTGCTTTGTTGATACATACTGATTATCTTGTGCGGTTCTGGCGGGTACAGTGGGGGCCTAGACTCTCGTTCAGTGCAGCCTGAATAGACTGCATTTGGCGCTTTTGTTTTCACCTTTTGCCTCGATATCTTACACCCTTACACCCATACCTTCTGCTTGTTTACAACTGCGCGCTATTGCTCTTTGATGAGAAGTATATAGAGCAATACAAAATAATGAAGAACACAAATAGGCATGCCCAGAGGCGTTGCTAGGGGGGGTTAAGGAGGGTATAGCCTCATATCTTTTGGTTGTAGCCCCGGATAGAAGCTCAGGGGCTACAACCAAAAGGCTAGCTAGACCCCAGTCCCGACATCTCCGACATTAGCGTAGCCCCGGATCTTTTCCAGATCTAGCAACACCCCTGGGCATGCCTCCAAGCTCTAGAATCGTCCATTTTAAGCAGTAGGCCAGATTAAGGTTTGAAATCTTGCATCCTGATAGAACTGTATGTTATTGTTCAAACAGCCAAGCTCGCCTGCAGCCTATTACATTGCAATACCTTAAATTCATGACTTGTGTACTTTTGTCCTGTGTCATTTGACAGTACTTTGGATTAACTTTTTCTTATTTGACGTAAAATATTATTTTCTTTTTTAACAGGCCATTTCGGGGATGAACTGTGTAGAAAAATATCTAGGGTTCTAAGCTTTCATTAAAATGCTTGCATATAAAGATTGCTATCACACTTATAGAGAGCGCTGTAAGCCAGCAAAAGCTTGCGCAGATAAAAACTATTAGGAAAAGTATGCACTAATGCACTCCAGTCTGTCTGGCTGACCACCAGGGACCAGCCTTAAGACAACCTAGATGCAAGAACGAACGGTGGGGTTTGCCAGTGCAAACTCCTTGTGCTGCAATACCCTCTATGCGCTCCTTCGGGTGGCGGCGGTGGGGGGCGCAACGCGCTGGAGGCGCTGACTGCCAGCATTCAGGCCGAAGTAACCCAGCCCTCTGCAATGTAAACTAAGGCGGTGGGTCCAGTCCAAGGAAAGGCATCTAAGGCTAAATAATTTGAAAGGGCTTCGGCCAGAGAAAACTTAAGAGTCGACAATCTCTCCTGGACGCGAGCCTACGTTAACACTATGGCGGCCGGCGTTGGCAATGTCCGCTACTGGAACGGCAACACAATTGCTAGGGTTCAGGAGGGCTGACACAGATGGCATAGCAAAAATGCCTTCTTTCACTCACTAAATCTAAAGCTGGTGAGAATCGGTCAGAAGTAGGGCCAACGCCAGAGTTTGGTCTGATTTACAGTAATGTGCGCCTATGACAACGAGGAGTGTGCTCTTTTCCTTGTAGAACTTAAGAAGGGGCTTTCAGCCAAAGCATCACATTGCTACACAAGTGCTTAGCAAGACTGTGGGCCTGTAATATGGGGCTAGGGTCGAACTGGCACACAAAATAGGCCTCGACGCCAATAACACAAGTGGCTCACAGTTGCAAACTGCTATTCGTTGCTTTTCACTGCAAACAGAGTAGTACCTGGCAACTTTTTTTGGAAAGAAATACAGCCAAGAAGTTTATTTAACAGCACAATGGTTCAGTAACTTGAGTCAAAAGGGCCAGCTGCACAGTGCACAAACTTATCAAACTGGTCCACATCAGCTCATAATTGTGGCCTGCATTAGCCTGTGGCCTGGCCCTTTGGGCATTGGCCTGTTGCCCTATAAGCAAGTCCAGGCTGGCCTTTTACCATACATTCGGAGTCATGCAATCTCTAATGCAGCAGCCTGTTTTTAAAGTCTAATCGAAATGTCAGCCAAAATACAAGATGCATGCTCGAAGAAAATCATGGCGATAGCCTGCAACAATTGAGAAATGAAGCCCCGCGGACTTCCAATTGTGGCGTTTTAAAAGTGTTCTTAAACTACTTGATAACCGAATCCACCCCATCCGCTCTGAGTCCAGAGTGCGAATCTTACACTTCCCGATTGTCTGGAAGGTCTTTTGAATCGCGAAGCAGAAAGATGGGGGACTACTTGTCTGCCATTTGTTTTGGTTTTGGCGTATAGGGTGGTGCAGAGACACAGCTGTAGCTGTTGCTATAGATAAGAGAGGGAAAAGAATGGGGTTTGGCATATAGAATGTCTGATTGCCATGCTATATGGCAACTCTTGCGCCATGAATTGGGGAAAGTACAATTTGTTATACAGTGTTCTGTTTGTTTAAAACAATGATCGCTATTTTTTGTTTTCAGCAACTTTGGGGGTAATTCATGGATTATTTGCGCCGAAAAAAACGGGATTTGTGCGCCATTCTGCCGGCAAATCCCCATTTGTTAAAAAAGGTGTTTGCGGGCAGAATGGCGCACAAATCCCGTTTTTTTCGGCGCAAATAATCCATGAATAACCCCCTTTATCTTTGAATTAAACAAACAAGGTGGACAGGTTCAAAGAAAATGAAAATGACAGTGCAGGGAACTTCAAGTTCATAAGGAAGATTCAATATTAAAATGGAGGCAACAAGGCACAGTATGATGTGATATGGCATTTATAATTAACCTATACACAAGTGTTTCAAGGCAAGGGAGGGGGAACAGAGGGAAAACAGAGCCAACGATCTTACTAGGCCATGTGACATTGAGATGGCGCAAGTGCCAGGGATGGGGGAGGGGAAAAGGCAGAGGGGCAGTGCAGTACATGGGATCGACATACAAAATAAATAGAATCAATAAGGCAATAAGTAAAAGTGCGGCCAGCCGGTGGCAAGTGCAGGGGTAAGTGCAGACATCAGGTGTGAAGTGCTGGTAGGGGTATGTAGGGATACAGAAAACAGTCCCCAGGAGCGGGGGGTGTCAGGGAGGCAATGAAGGTGTGCAACTGGTGGTGGAGGGGGGACCTGGGCCCGAGATCAGAGGGTGGCCAGGTGACCAGTGCAGGGGCAGGTTCAGTTTCAGCTAGGAGTTCAGCAGGGGAGAGGACAAGCAAAGAGGAAGGTTTTGAGGTGCTTCCGGAACCGGAAATGCTTTGCCTCAAGTTTCAGGGAGGCAGGGAGGAAAGAGATCTACCAGCAACTCATTGCTTGGAGAAGCGACTGACCCTGAGGGAGTTGGAGGCGGATCAGCGAAGAGCTCCCGAAGAAAGATATTCAGGAAGAGAGAGTTGAAGGTATTGAGGCACTGGTACACACAGAAGAGAGGCATGCTTGCTGATAAATTGTTCAGTTTCTACATCGGCTTTGCATTTCAGCAGCTCCATTCAGCTAAGTAGGGTCAACAATAGAGGTTTTTGAATGTGGCATTCATTAGCTGAACAGTAGTGTGTAAATGGCGCCCTGACACTGAGAATCTTCGACAATGAGTCAGAAGGTACAGCTGAAAGTTGTTCCGTTGCCCAAACCTCCCACACCTTGCACCAGCAAATAGAATGTATAGGACCCTCTGGCCATTACCAGCGTTTTGCTAAAGCTAAAGAGCTTTGCTAAAAGTTGAGTCAAGCTTTGCCTACGGCATTAAACTATTTATTAACTGCTTTATTTTTGGACATTGATATATACTCTTCAAAGAAAAAGATATTTTTTATTAACCAAGATTTTTGGAACAATAATAAAGAAAGTATATCTTTTTAAATAAGCAAATGAGCGTGAGTGACATTAAATTCTCTCTATTAATCCCTTCCTTTGGTATTTATTGATTTTTATTTATGTGTTTCATTTGTATAGAACACACAAACCCTCAGGCATCAGGGCGCTGGAGAGCACCAGTTACATGTAGCCTGGTGGCAAGGACATTAACATAGTTAATGGCTACTTTCAACAAGTACAACATATAACGCCAGGTACATAATTCAGTACAGGGTGCAATTTGAGCAGGTTAGTCAAGCCATGTTTTAAGGTATCTGCGGAAGGCCCAGTAGGGTTCCTCCACTCTTAGTGCACGTGGGAGGGAATTTAATTGTTTTGCGGCAATGACTGGAACTTAGGTTGAACCAGTCTATGGTTGTAAGGGTTTCTGGTAGGCCTGGTCGAGTGAGTCGTGGAGATTCTTTGAACCAGGTAGGGCAGGTCAGATTTGGAGATAGATCTGTGGGTGATTGTGAGAGTTTTTAATGAGATTATTTCTCAGATGTGTAGCCAGTGTGCTGCTCTGTGGACAGCTGAGATGTGCTCTGATCTGGGAATGTTCAGGGCAGCACACAGGGCGTTGTTTTGGATAGGCTGGAGTTTCTTTATATTTTGGCTGAAGGTACCAGTGAATCGTACATTATGTTATGTTATTTTGCATTTATATAGCGCCTTATGTACCATCGGTATGATCTCAAGGCGCTGGTAGGTTGAACACCCTCGGAAACCGAAGTTCAAGTCAGTAGAGAAAGAGAGAGTCATAAGGTGTGTGTGAGCACCAGATATGTGTGCAGCAGGTGTTGCATTCCTGTGATATCTGCTTCTTAGCGGTAGGTGTGGTGGTTGGGGGATCAAGCGTATGTGTTCATTCTGGCAGGTTGTTACCCAGACCGATTCTGGCTGCGTTAGGCCTGAGTAGAACGCCTAGGCTGGAGGGTGTGTAACCAGCTGTGTTTAGTTAGGATGATGGGGAGAATGAGGCAAGTGATGGTATGAAAACAGCTATACCGAATGGTGTCAAAGTATCGCTGTGTTCTAGTTGAGTGGTGGTGTGAAGAAGAGAGTAAGCGTGGAGATGTGATATGGTGGATTTCCATAGGTGCACTCCAACCATTCTATGCACTCCAACCAATCTGTGCACTCCAACAATTCTATGCATTTCAACCATTCTATGCACTTCAGATCGCTCCTTGCTCTCGAATCATTTTTGTGAGTGTCTATTCCGTGCCCTCTATCTGTTCTGTGCATTCAGTCCGATGTATGTTCTCGCTCAGTTCTATGCACACTATCAGTTAGATCAGTTCTATACATTCCTTCTAATCAATGCACTTCGTCCAATCTATACATGTTATCCATTTAACATCTGGTCTGCTCATTACCACGTTATCCGTTCTCTATGCATCATCCATCCACATCCATGACCCATTTCATACAACCTGTTTCACCCGCTTCCATCCATATACGTCATCCGGTCATCCACCTACTTCATCCGTTCCACCCACTTCACCCGTTCCATCCACATACTTCACATATTCCACCCACTCCACGTTCCATCCACATACTTCCCCGTTCCATCCACATACCTCACAGGTTCCACCCACTTCTCTGTTCCATCCACATACATCACCCGTTCGCTCCACACACATCACCGTTCGCTCCACATACATCACCCGTTCGTCCCACACACATCACCCGTTCGCTCCACACACATCACCTGTTCGCTCCACACATCACCCGTTCGCTCCACACACATCACCCGCCTGCTCCACACACATCACCTGCCCGCTCCACACACATCACCCACCCTCTCCACACTCTATGCCCGCACCACACTCTACGTCTGCTCCACACTCTACGCCCGCTTCACGCCCAACATTTGCTCCACACCTTACATCCACTCCACACCCTACATCCATTCAATATCCAATATCTGCTCAAAACACCCCCATATCCTACATCCGTTCCACACCCTACATCTGTTCAACACCCTACATCCGTTCCACGCTATCATCCACTCAATACCCTACATCCACTCCATGCTCTCATCGCCTCCACGCTCTTCATCCACTCCGACATTCATCCGCTCCACCGACATTCATCCGCTCCACCAACTTTCATCCATTCATTATGCATTATAGGTTCAACTCATGTCACTTGTCATACGCACTCGATCCGTCCCATGCATTACACCCGTCACAATGCACTTGAATCGTCTATTCAATTCGTTCCATTGATGCCATGCACTCTTACCTTCCATGCCATATATCTGTTTCATGTACACTACCAGTTCCGTGTACTATAAGCATTCATCCCGTTCCGACACATACCTCACCCAATTATTTTTTATTTTTAATGTTTTTTTTTTTACACTTCACTGCTTTGGTCCATTTTACTCATTCTATTCTGTTTGTCCTTTTTAGTTTACATTAAAGGTTATTAGTTTTTGATTTCTCGCTTGGAATCTTGATGTTGGATTGTTATTTATGTAATTGTTATTTATGATCTAGAAGTTTGGGCTAGTTTATTCCTCTCGTCCACTTTGATCTTCTTGTTCATTACATTTATTTCATCCGTTTCATTAATTTCAACCACTTTACTGCTCTCATACAACTAATTCTTTTTATCCACTTCACTGCTTTGTTCCGTTTTACTCAATCTATTTTGTTTGTACTTTTTAGTTTACCTTAGAGGTTATCAGATTTCGATTTCTTGCTCGGATCATGATGCTGGATTGTTATTTATGATCTAGCATTTTGGGCTAATGTCATTGAGTTGCTGTTATCCAGTTTGAGTTAGGGTCGGTTTTAGGGGAAGAGCCATGTTTTCAGTAGTTTGCAGAAAGGCATGAGGTCCTCAGTGAATCGGATGTGGGGTGGGAGTGTGTTCCACAGGTTGGGGGCCAAGGCTGAGAATGATGACCCACCTAACCTGACTGAGTTTGATTTTGGTATGACTAGGAGGCCGGCTGAGCTTGATTTTAGGGTTCGTGCCGGGTGATAGGGTTTTAGTTTGTCTTGAAGATATTGAGGACTGGTTTTATGCAGTGCTCGGTGGGAAATACATAAGGTTTTCAAGGTCACCCTTCGGGCAACCGGAAGCCATTGCAGAGTTTTGATGGCTGGGGTGATGTGGTCTTTTGGACCAAGCGCTAGTAGAAGTTTGGCTGCAGCGTTTTGTGCTCTTTGTAGTTTAGTCAGTTGGTATGCATGCACTCCGAGCTAGAGGGGGTTAGCATAGTCCAGTCTTGATATAACAATTGATTGGACCACAGAGAGTCTGTTGGGAAAGGAGAGGTAAGGAAAAATGCGCCTGAGAGTTTTAAGGTGGTAGTGGCAAGCCTTTGAGACATTGTTGACTTGGCGCAAGAGGGTTAGGTCAGAGTCTAGGGTGCATCCAAGGTTTACAGTAATCCAACCTTGTACTCACCACTGCACAAGCGATCATCAGAGAGCTGTCACTGGAGAGGAAGGGTATGGCGGCATTTAGATGTTTAGTTGCGTAGGCTAATGAAGAGGATATAGCATTTACTTGCCATACTAGGGAGAGAGTGGCTTCAAAGTAGACTCCAAGTGTTTTAACAGCTGGAGACACTGGGATCATTGAGCCATCGATATTGAAGGGTGAGTACTTGGGGTCCAATTTTTTAGCACGGCTGATGGACCAATGTAGAAAAGTTCAATTTTCTCATCACTGAAACAGATGCCATGGGTCTCCAACCAGGCTTGGATAGTGGCATAGGTAGAGCTCAGCGTGGCAGAGTCGTCGTTGTTGGAGCCAGAGGGGGGGAAGAGAATGTGCGTGTCATCAGCATAATTTGTATAGGCTATGCTGGGGGAATCTAGGAGGTCAAAGAGGGGCTTCGTGAATATGTTGTAGAGAGTTGGTGAGACGCAGGACCCTTGGGGTATACCATAGTTGATAGGGGATGGAGCTGTGCAGGCTATCTCAGAGAATACTTTAATTACTCTTCCTTCAAGGAAGGAGGCAATCCAGGATGCTGCTTCCCGGGAGAAGGAGGCTGAGGAGGTAAGGTGGTAGTATAATAATCTGTGGTCGAATAAGTCGAAAGCTGTGGACAAGTCTAGGAGGAGCAGTAGGACAGGTTTCCCTTCATTCCTGATCTCACCCATCTGGTTTTTCAGGTCGCGGAGTGCTGACTCTGTGACATGCCCAGGCTAGTATTTGGTTTGTTTCTCGATGGAGTTGAATTTGAACATAGGCTACTGTATCAAGTATTTTTAGTTGGAAGGGGACTATAGTGATGGGTATGTAGTTGTTGGGAGAAGCCGGGTCGAGTGTTGGTTTTTTGTGGAGGGAAGGAACCCAGACTTCCGTGAGGCTGGAAGGTACCACACCAGTAGAGAAGGAAGAGTTGATGACGGCCATGATAATTGGCGCCAGTGCTTCAGCATAGCCCTTGATCAAAGGGGCCAGACAGACATCCCCTTAGCATTTGGATGGCTTTAAGCTTTTTAAAATGTGTAGGGTTTCTTGAGTGGAGATTTTGTGGAAGGTAAACAGAGGGTGTCCTGGCGTGTTGGAGGTGGACACATAGGTGGCCTGGGAGGAGTGAATAATGCTAGTTTGTTTAGCGAGATAGCGAGATTTTCTTTTTTATAGCGTGTCCATTTTTTGCAACATTGCATTCTGTATGCTGTCACACCAGGCAGGATCTTTGGTCATGGTAGAAGCTTGGGAGCCTGGGGTGCCAAGTTCCCTAAGGATGGCAAATAATTCTTTGGTGTCTGAATTGGCATTGGCTATTGTAGTATTTGGAGGTGGTAGCTTTGACTTGGAAGATAGCTTATTGTATTGTTTGGAGAGGTTTGAGAACTTCAGTTTAGATGCCTCAGAGGGGTTGCTTTTCCAGCGGGTTTCTGCCAGTCTGTTTTCAGCTCTGAGAACCGTCAGATCCTGGGTGTATCAGAAGTTGATATGAACTACCGGGTTGGCATTTTTGGTACTAGCAGGGCAATGGTATCGATTGCACTGGCCAATGTTTTGGTGTAGCGATCCACTAGGTTTTTAGGGTCAGAGATGTCCAGGATCTCTGGGTTAAGGACATTGAAGAATCGAGAGAGGCTGTCTTTAGTTAGTTTTCGAGAACTGCAGGCCAGGGAGGGTGGTAGCATCATAGTGGGTGGTTTGGTTTGTATGCCAAGGGGGATTGAGAAGGTGATAATGTGGTGGTCCGATCATGGGCAGGGAGAATTGGCTTTGACTGAGATGTGGCAGTTGAGATTGGCTAGCCAGTCTAAGGAGCGTCCTTTATTATGCATGGGGTTGTGAATGCACTGGCTAAAACCTAAAGCAATTAGTGAGTTAGCTAGTGAAGTTGCTAGTAAGTCAGTGTGGTCATTAAGGCCTACATTGAGATTGCCCAGAAGAAAAACTTGTGACGAAGGCTTGATGTTATCTCCTAGGGTGTGAAGTAGGTCTTCTTCATATGTTAGAATAGGGGCGGGTGTGCGGTTGACAATATGGCAGTGATTGTGTTGGTGGGGGAGGTGGTCAGTTTTAGTGAGAGGATATCACTGTTGTTAAGTAGATGATGACTTGTCTTATACGTAGGTGATATTTAGCTTTGAAGGCCACTCCGCCTCCTTTGGAGTTCATCCTATCACTCCTGTGGGTGGTGTAGCCTAGTGGAATTTCAAGGAATAAGGCCAGGCCAGATGCCGCTTGCAGCCAGGTTTCAGTGATGGCGAGGGCATCAAGGTTGTTCACTGTCAGGAGTCCTGGATGTCTAGGGCATGAGAAGGCAGTGAGCGAGCATTGCTCAGCTCTAGGTTAAGGGTAGGAATGGGGGTTTGACGGTGTCTACTTTAGTACTGTGAGTGTCAGGGTTAATGAGTGCAGGGGTATGAATGGCCTGAGTAGGGAGAGCGAAGGCAAAGTTGGGGTCATAGTTGGCAGTCACATTCGAGGACTGGTAGATAGATGAGGCACGGGCAGTCCTGGGTAGGGCCATTTTCACAGTATTGGCCAGAGGTAGGCCATTGATAAGAACTGTTCCATTGGCACTATCAGTAATGTTGGGCTCAACTAGAATGTCAGTGGGTACATTATTAGAAACATTGGGTGAACATGGAGACATAGCATTTCAGTTGAAAAGTGCAAGGGCAATTGTGGCGGTGGGATGTTGAGGGATGACAGGCACCAGTAGTAGCACTGTTTACAAAAGATGCAGAAGGCGACATTTTTGGAAGACCAACATTACTGTTAGCATGATGATATTTCTTAGCTTAGACACGGGTACTCACAGTGGTTTGGCAGATATAGAGAGCGGGTTGGTATATTTTGAAGCAAACATTGGTTCTATTAGCCGGTGCTGAAGTTGGGTTTTGAGCTTTCAATTTGGCTATTGCAATGGGTGCAGGACTCTTGGTGATCTTGTCCCCAACTCGGGTGTTTAGAACACTGTTCATTGTTGCAGACTGTTGCTGAATGGATTTGCCCATGGAGAGGCGGGGAAATGTACAGTTGTGACGACAGTAGCACAGACTTGCATATTGCAGTAAGAGGTGCCTACTGTAGGAGTTTTTAGTTCTGGAGCTGATGCGCTTGTTGCGGGTACTAGTTGGCATAGGTCTGAGAAGGTAACGGGTGGCAAGAGTAGTGTTGGCGTAAGGCCCATGTTTCTTGAAGATATGCTGCAGAGTTTGAACACCTTAGGGCGTGCGATAGCCAATGCAGTGGCATGATACCACAGGGGGTGGCACGTGAGCGTGTTTGTAGTGCTGCAGGGAGAAATAACGTAGGCAGAATGGCACTGTGCTCAGGCAGTGAATTGGAAGTGAATAGTAGGAAGACACGTTTAGCTCTGATAGGCGGCATGTACCGTGGTGAGAAACTAGACGTACAGGGCCTGCCAGGGCCAGACTGGTGAGTCCCAAGGCCTTGAGTGAGGGCCTTTGTTGGTGGCCTGCAAAGCCATCCGGCAGGAAGTATGGTTTCTTTAGGTACATCTGGTCTATTGGAACATGGCAGAGGGCAGAAAGCAGGGCCTACGGCTCTGCTGATGCACGTAGCCGCAGCGGCAGCCATCTTTGCCTGTCTCCTCCTTCACTCAATCCTGGCCCAGATGGATTTGGGCATCTAGGCACTCTAGTATGTTTTATTAATGCAAATAGTGGTGCAATAAGATCTATTTCACAATAGAGAGATTTATTAAATTAGGTGCATCTGTTTTTCATTTGTTTCTAAGTCTTTCCTTTACAACCTGTCCCTTGTTTCAGACCAATACCCAACTTTATCCTATAACATGATAATAGTTCTCTTTGAATTGGAGGCTGACAATAAGTAACTTACAAAAGAAGAATCTGTCCTAGTCGAATTTTCCTAAATGCTCTCGACCATAGTATGAACAGCATACATTAGTCCCCGCCAGCACTTCTTGATTTCTCTCCTCAGACCAATCGAGTTTAAGCAATGCAGACCAGCCCTGATTTTAATATTCAAAGTTGGTACTCCCCTTATAGTGTGGTCCCTTTCTTGGTTCCTCAAAGCTTCTTTGAATATTAGATCAAAACACCTAAAATTGGAGCACAGACGATACAACAGACTTTGCAGGGTTTGGAGATGTCTTTTAATGTGATTTATAAACTGTCAGAGTCTCCGTTTATGAATTTGTGTTGCTTCTAGACCCCGGGTCTCTCAAGGGATGAGATTATAATTGGTAATAGTATTTTGAATCTTATGTTTAGAGGCAATTTATGGAATTAGTTAAAGTGTTTGTAAGAGAGAGGGTGCAGAATCTTAATAGTTTTAATTCATACTATGTATTGTTTTAATTGTTGCCTCAGCGTATGTAACGTGATGCTTTTTATGCGTTGCGAGTTTGATGTAACTGTATGTTCAAAATAAACTTTATTTGATTGCTATGAACAGACCTTTCCACCAGTACAGTAAAATTCCTCAACCAACATTTGCACTGAGATAAAACTGACCAACTCCTAATGCTTAGTTAAAGAGAAATTCCCTGATTACTCACCAGTAATCGTCATTACTCCAAGTTCAAATTCTTCCTCATCCCAGTCATCACCAGTGAGGGCCACTGGCCCCAGGCAGATCCCTTTTTTAGTAAACAAGAGTTTGTTTGCTCCTTTCGTCCCATGGCCTGCCCCTTCCTATACCCTCCGGTCACCCCCGAAGCACTTTCTGAACATACCAAGCCAACTATTTAGTTCATTCAGGTATGCCAGCGAGGACAAGAGGGAAGGAGACTGGGACGAGGAAGACTTTGACTTGGAGTAATGAAGATTACTGGTAAGTAATCAGGGCATTACCTCCTTGTCCCATCTTCCTCATCCCAGTCATCACCAGTGAGGACAAAACAATGCATGACTGAACTAACAAGCAGAGCTGTGAGTGAACTGTAAAAACACAATTTATTAACAACCTATGGTAATACAGCATCTCCGGCATCTGAACATTGCACGATAGCTGTACAAAACCCTCAGAAACGTCTCTGAGAGACAACTTGTAGTGACAGGTGAAGGTAGAGGGGGAGTGCCAAATAGCTGCTCTGCAGAACTCTCTAATACACTTGCAGATCCACCTGTTAATGGTGGCCACCAATGGCTTCGTCCCTACATATCCAGAACGAAAGGATATCAACAAAGAGTCTCAGACCCGAAACCCGCTGACCTTCCCAAATACATCTGCTCTGCCCTAAACACATCCAGTAGGTGTAGCGTAGACCCTTCTTGAAACAATGAAGGAAAATCCAACAGCTGAGTGGAATGAAAAACTGAATCTTTCTTTGACCGACGATGGGGGAATCTTAAGTACCAACCCTGCCTGGCTAAACACATGATAGAGGACTTAACATTACAGAGTCCCTAGTTCACCCAGTCTGTGAGTAGAGGCCAATACCACTTTCAAGGTGATCATTTTGAGGATCCCTCTACCCGAGGCTCGAATGTTGCCTGGACCAATTCTTCTAACACTGTCAAAAGATTCCAAGAAGGTAGAACTGGCCACAAGGGTTGCAGCTCTTTCAGTAAGCACTGAAATAACCTGAACGAATAAAGCTCCACAGCAGAAATGCCCCCACATGGTTCCCTGAACATCCTAATTGCCGCTAGTTGGACGTGTAATGAGGAAATGGTCAATTGAAAGGAACAACTCCCCCCCACCGCCTGCAGAAAAAATAGAATCTCTAGAGGGTCAAAAGACAAAGGGGCGAGAAGCCCCCGGGCAAACCATTTTGAGAAAGACTTCCACTGTCTATCATACACTTTGGGAGTAGAGATCTTGCAGGCCCCTTGTAGAATCTCAGCAACTTCGGGAGATATTCCCTTAGCAATTATCCCTGCCTGTTCAGTCTCCAAGCAGAGAGGCTTAGATTTCTCAGAGCAGGTAAGGCCAAGCTTGGCCACTTGAGTGGAGGTGGGGGTTTGGGTATGTTTGACCTTGTGTAAATTGCCCTGGGCAATTTGACCTAAAAACATTTGACCTTTTGATTGAGGTATCCAGGAGAGCTGTCAGTCAACTTGTCATTGTCTGTGCCCACCTCAGAGGAAGGAACACTCTGTACTAGGCAGTGTTCAAAACCACCCCTATGAACTCCTCTCACTGGGATGGTGTCAGCTGTGACTCCACATTGTTTATTCACCACCTGCGTGCTGACAAGAAGGAGCATATGATCTTGACATCTGCCTTGTGGTGGGGAATATATTAACCAGTCGTTTATGTACGGGTCGAATGCAATCCCCTTCTCATGCAATAGACCCACTAATTGAGTGCCAACACTTTTGTAAACCCCCTTGAACCTGTTTTCAGGATGAACAAACTGGAACCAACTCGACTCAATTAGAATTGTGGAAACTACTGCTTCCCCCCTGAAAATAGCAATGTGTAAGTATGCGTCCTTTTAATCTATCTTGGCCATATATTGCCTGGACCCAGAATATTGCAAATTGAATCCACTGACTCCATCCAAAAGGGTGTATGTTGGACATAGCAAATTAGGTCTTTTAGATCCAGGACAGGATGAAAGTCCCCAGACGGTTTTGGCACCAAGAATAAGATTAAAATCCCTGGTTCGATTCATCCTTCAGGACTCTTATCACTGCCCCATTCTCTACCAAATCTTCCACAACCCTGAGTAAAGCCACTCGCTTGGCCAGGAGTCAAGGGGTTGGCATACACCTTTGTCTTGGTGACAGTGGTTTCTCACAGAATCTGAAATCGCAGCCATCCCTGATGATGTCCAGCACCCATTGTTCGGAAATGGAGGAACCCCACTGGCTGAGGAAATCTCGGATCCATCTTCACACTTCCGACCGACCAGGCTGATTCCCATAGTTAGGACTCAGGTTGAGGCTTCGGTACCATTAGGGTCTTGTTGGCATGCAGGACTCGTGCCTCTGCCTCAACACCTCTGAGGTTGCAGCATAGGTGAAGACTGTGGAAACCTTGAGGGGGTCATCCAAGCAGATTGTTGCCGAACTGGGAGTGACAGTTTGCTGTCATCCTGTGCCTGCTTCAATAACTCTTCAATCTTCTACACCTGCTCGCATCGGAGTGGATATTTCTGGGTCTGTCCACGGAAAAAAAACAGGAGTCTGTCTGAGACAATGAGAGGTTATAGGCTCTGCCCAGAAGGGGCGGGGCATGGGACCTGGAGTAAACAAACTCTTGTTTGCTGAAAAAAAGTTATTGCTGGGGCCAGTGGCAAAGTTGACGACTGGGACGAGGAAGACCGGGCGAGATGGGATGGACAGGGGTGTAACGCTACACCGGTATAATGACTGTGAACCTTTTAATCATAATAACCACCACCTTGTTTGTACCAGTTTACCGAATTAGGTTTGTAGAGGCTGTTCTGGTGCACAAGGGCTTTGCTCTGGCACCCTGGGAAGCATTATGTGCCCAGTATGAACTGTCTGACACAGGGGACAATGGCAGTAAAGCAGGGCAGCACACGCAGAAAGTCTAACATCTGCCCATATTCCTGTTCTGCTGAAATTGTGGGCAGCTGCCTGGCCAGCAGCGCCTTTGAGGGAACAAAAAGCAAAGCAGGAGACAGGTGGGCAGAGCGCTTTCTGCAGTCTGCCTGGAGCTCCAGTGAAGATTAGAGATGTTATATTGTGTCACACCCATGAAAGCGGCCTCACACAGGCGGCAGAAACCTTCTGGGGTATACACATGTTGCACGCACGCCACAGATCATGTCATATCAAGCACATATTGTAATTACACGTGCGTAGTTGGTGAAACTCGCAGCTCCAAACAGTATACTTTCAGTAGGTTTCACTAAGACAGAGACTATTAGTTCTTTTGTGAAGGTACTTCAAACGGTTCATAGTGATAGGTTCGACAGTCAAAGTTTCGACATACACAAAAGCATCAAAAAAAGCTTCAAATGCATTTTTTTTATCCCCTGTTTTCTTTTTAAAAACAAACCTTTTTTTCTACACGAAACTAAAAAAAAACATAACATGAAAAGAAATGCATTCGAAACATTTTATTCGAAACTTTGTATTAGGAACTTTTATATGTCGAAACTTTTTTTTCGAAAGTATGACTGGACACCAGTTCAAACCGCCCTCTGGTGGCACATGAAACACTTTGTCATGGTATGCTACTGGATTATGGTCCCAACCTTGTTTGTGTTACTGAAACCTGGTTGCGTGACACTTCTGGCCCTGCCTTAGTACAATTGCTGCCCTTAATTTTAAAATTCTACATCTTGATCGCCCTGTTGGGAGTGGCATGGCTATTATTTTTAATTACTGTTTTACAGTGACAGTGCTGCCATTTAATCACCATCTACTGATGGAGGCGCTACTGGTCCGCATCTCTGTATCTCCTGCTTTGTGCACCCAACTGCTGGTTGTTTATCTCCCTCTTGGCCTGGACTATACTTTCTGTGAGGCCTTTTTTGAGCTTGTGGCCGACCCTCAGCTTCGGAATGCCTTTCTCCTGATTGCCGGTGACTTTAACCTTGATGATCCAGCAGATGATTAAATCTGTAATTTTATTATGGCCATGAATGAACTTGCACTATCCCAGCATCTCCCACCCATGGCATGGGAAACACACGAGGGATGGAAACTATTTGCAATCCTAGTAGCAATCCTAGGAATATTCATGACATGTTGTTGTTGCATACACTGTCTCCCCATAATATGTACTGAAATTAGCAAAGAGTGTGTACAAATGATGAAACAAAAGAACATTACTAATCTCAGCACTTGCCATAGTAACGAATCTGAAACCATTAAATAATTCATGGCAATTGATATTATTAATAATAACGAGGAGACAAGTGTACATGAGTCCAAAGTTGAATCAGATTCCGAATCTAATCCAAATACTTGGTCGGAGGAGGATGCAATGTATGGATGAGACGTTTGGCTTACGGCCAAGAGGAGGGTTTGTCAGTCCAGAAAAACTAAGCGCCCCTTGAGGGTCCGGAAATGAATGATAATTGGTTGGCCGAAGACCAACCGCCTCATTTACAGTGTAAGAATATATATTCATTAGTCATTAGTTATTACGTAGCTATTAGTTTAACTAGAGTGAAACCATTTTAAGATGACCAGAATCGCCATTTTGTTTTCTCTCTCTGCTCTCTCTAACGTTTTACACTCATGTAAAACTGCTTTGCTGTAGATATTATTTCGCTTCAATGGTCCAAGGCTACAAAAACATTTTGAAACATCACGCTGGAGAGCCAGACAGAAATGCCCGATTCCCTCCCTCATATATCCTTGAGGACAGGGAGTGAGGTATTTAATCAGTACATGAATGCCAGCGAGTCTCTTGAAAGAAAAGCAATGTACAAAACTAGCATTTAAAGAGTTGAATTATGTTCTTCTTTACGGCCCCCTTTCCTGAGCCCAGTGAAGCCCCTGAGAGCGGGCTGACTTCTAGAGCGAGAATCGAAACTTAGAGATAGGGAGTCCTGGTATGTGCCAGTCTCCTACGCACAGCTTGCCTATGAAAAACAGAAATGCTCTGTTCTCACAAACAAAGAATGGTGTCTGTAAATATGGAGATTGCAACCTGTTACTAAATATGGTGGTCTGAAGTGTCATATTTGTCATGATGGTCAATCATTGACTCTAATTCAAAGGGAAATGAATTGGGGGCAGCATCAATTGTGTCATTGCTGATTGTAAGGTGCTCCTTTTGTATATATGTAACTGATGTACGACTCTTTTTTGCTTGCGTCCCCGAGGTCTGTTAGACACACGTCGCGGGGCGTGGGACCACTTGGCCAATTGGAACTATTTGTATTGCAATAAACCCTAGATTTTGGGAACAGAACCTTGTGTTTGGCTTATCTATTCGTGTGTGGTGACTGTGCCTTGTTTCCACATTCGAGGGTCCCTCAGGGGCCCCTTCAAGATGGCACCCGAATAGGGACCCTCCCCCACTTGTTCCATCGTGTACGTTTCAAAATAAGGAAGGCGACAAGAACGGCGAGGATGGGAGTGATCGAACCAGGATCGAGAGGTGTTTGGGGCGCCCTGCGTAAGTGATGAGACTCCTTTCTGCAGATCTGCACACTGCTGATCCCTGATCGACGTCCCCGGCCAGCGAACAAGGAGGTGAGGGTCCCGAAACGAGGCAGAGCCGAGATACGCAGACACGACGCCATTGGTTGCGTCAGTATACGGACGAATTGTGTCTTGGAAAGACGAATTGGTTGATCAGGTGAGTCGTACCCCGATTTGTAAGTAATCCTGACATTGGTTGAGAGTTGATTTTGCAAAATCAAACACCCAGGGTAAGTTTGATTAGCCAAGGGTAAGGTTAAAACATGCCTGGGGTATTGTCCACGTTAGTGGGATTTTTCCGCTGCGGTGAACAATCTTTGGAAGCTGTCCAGGAAGCACCACCGGGAGGAACGCCGGCTTATGAGATGTACATAAAGTATGGTATGGGAGCGATAATGTTGTGTGAGACTTGGCATAAGCAAACCAGATAACAGGAAAATCTTCAGTGGCCGGTTGATGGGAGTTTTGAGATGGGACGTATAGATAACCTGGAAAAGGTGTTGATAAGTAAAAGTGCACGCCCTGGGAAACATGCATGTAGGCATAAGTCAAAGATGGAGAAAGCTAAGGAGAAGGAGGAGGAGGAGTGGAGTAACAGCTTGAGAAAGGCAAGGCGACGCGATGAATTAAACATAGAAAAAATAAATCCACAAAGAGAGATACGCACATCAGACGAATTGATAAACAGAATTTTAACTGAAACAAAACAGGACCCGAGGAGTGAAACGAAACAGACTACGACAGTAACTGTCACTCAACCCCCTCCCGTTGCTCAGCTCCTCCCAACGCCACCACAACCACAGGCTGCATCAGACACTGCACTGCCCACTAGCTAGCCAGCCCCGAGTGTTTTGCAATTACCACAGTTCCAACAGACGAGCCCCCCTCTCACTGCCCCCTCCGCACCTTCCGATCAAGAGGGTGCCACTGTTCCGACTGCCCCTCCCATGAGTGGAATTGAGCAGAATGAATGCATGAGAGTAACTCGTAGGGCGATCAGCAAGGAAAGAAAGCGTGAGCTGCAAGAACAAGCAGAGATATATATAGACGAGCATGATGAGGGATCCACGCTAGCGTCACTGTGTGACTTCAGAAGGAACAATGAAATGCAGGTATTGTTGGAAGGAATGGGGGAATATTTGAAGGGACAATGGAAAAAGTTAATTGGAAAGTTACCACTGCAACGATTGTTGGATTTGAATGCATTAGCCCATTGCAGAGGGAGAGATGAGGAGATAAAAGAGCATGTAGATAGACTGTTTGAATTGAAGAATGAACTTGATGAAGAATGTTCTGAAGTATTCGCCACACCGGGGAATAAGAGAAAAAATATTGAGCGGGGTAGAGACCGGCGATTTTCGTTACCAGCGGCACAAGGTAGTGCAGCACTAAAAGTATGTGTGCGGGAGGCACAAAATGGATTTCAGATCCCAGTATTCCCACAATGGAAATACATGGAATATTTGATGAATACACTTTAGCAATGTAAAGGAGAAAAGGAGAGCGTTACAAACGATGGTTGAGTATTTGATGAATAAAGATAGAATCGAGGGAAAAGTGAGCACCCCTGAAGTGTTGGCGGTATATAAGAGAGCGATGGAACGGGGAACAGGAGAGACAGCCTTGTCCCTCAATCTGGGAATATTGTTGCATAAGAGGGAAGGGGGAGGAATAGTGAGTGTGGCGTTCCCCATGAGAGAAATGCCCCCTACTTTTGTACCAAAGGTAGAGACTCCCGGAGTAGGCAATGTTCCAGCTCAGGTAATCCCAGCACATTACACAGCCCAATATGTGCATGTTCCCTTTTCCATGCAGGAAGTAAATAATATAAAACAGACAATCCCGGACATACGGAAAAATCCATCAGGGTTTTATAAAGAAGTGGAGTCCTTATTGCAGTCATCAGTGTTCACAATGGGTGATATAGATCTAATATTCCCCATAATTTTGCCAGCGGAGATATGGAAACGAATGAGAAAGGTAGATGATGAGACAGCCTATAGTGCCACGTGGGCGAATTTAATATTGGTGGATAAAAATAAAGCAGTGGGAGCAGAGCCAGGGGCAAATATGTTAGCACTACCAGAAAGGATAATACAGAAGTTAAAAGAACTGGTCCCAGAGAAAAGAATCCAATGGGACAAGATGACGATGTGTGTGCAAGGTAAAGACGGGTTGGCCACAGATTATTTCAATAGATTCGAAGAAGTATTTACAGATTTCAGTGGACAGGATGTGAGTACAGAAGCAGGGAAAAGGTTATTTGTGGATAAATATGTGAGGGGATTAATACTTCAAATTCAAAATTTGATAATGACATCAGAAAGCGCATGGCAAGCGAAAACGTTAGGAGAAGTATTACACATGGCTCAATATTATGAAAACAGGGTAAATACTGAGAAAGAAAGAGAAGCGAAGGATAGAATAAATTTAAAAACACAGTTGTTGCTCCAGCGGGTAGCAGGACACAACAGGGGAAGGGGAAATGCACAGAACAGGGGAAATTTGAGTATGCATGGAGGGCCCTTGGGATTAAACCAATGTGCATATTGCAGAGAGGAAGGACACTGGCGGGCACAATGTCTGCACTTGCAAAATAGAGGCAGAAATGGTCAGAGAAGGCCTCATAGAGGGCACGGAGGAACAAATGGTCATAACAGACATCATATGCAGCAGCATCAGAATGATCAAGGGAATGGTGCACAAAATCAAGGCCAGGCTCCGAATCAAAATATACAGAATCAAAATCCGCAAGGTGCTCAAATGGGAAATAGAGGAAGAGGGGGGAACATTTTTGATACTCCGACAGGTGCATACTATAATAATAGTGGTGATTACACATCAGATGACGTGTTGTTACCCCAATAGGACAGCCCAGGACAGGGGTCGGAACCAGTGTCTATTCCCGTGAATCAGAAAGGACCCTACGTAGAAATGAAGATCGGGAATGGAGAGCATAGATTCCTCGTAGATACGGGGGCACAAAAGTGCTCGATAGATCATCATTTGGTTACAGACATACCTCTGTCAGGGCGACAGAATATCTCAGTAGGGTTCGCAGGTACCGCAGTAATGAACCCCGAGTCAAAATCAGTAGCAGTGACAATAGGGCCTTTTACTGAACATTGTCCATTTCTTTTAACAGAGCATTGTGTAGAGAATCTTTTAGGATTAAATCTATTGAAAAAACTGAGTGCAGTTATCCATTGTACACCAGATGGGGTATTAGTGACTATTTCTCCCCAGATTATGCCGACTTCTGAATTTATGACGGAACCTTTAACAGGAGAATTAAATACAGTGCCAACTTGTATTTGGGCCGTGAATGACAATGATGTGGGATGTTTGAAAATAGAGTCAGTAAAAATCACATTGAAAGAAGGAATAACGCTACCCCGTATTCCGCAGTATAAAATTTCAGCAGAAGGAGAAAAAGGATTGAAAAGTATTGTTTTTGATTTGGTGAAACTGGGAGTGATTGAAGAAATTACAGGTAGCGTGTGTAACAGCCCCATTCTTCCGGTGTACAAGAAAGGGGGAAATGAGGTACTGTACCATTTTATTATTGATCTCCGTGCACTGAACAAAGTGGTAGATCCCCAATTCCCGCTAGTGCCAGATGTCACTACGATCTTGACAATGATCCCTGCATCAGCAGAATATTTTAGTGTTGTTGATTTAAAAAACACCTTCTTCAGCATTCCAGTACACAAAGAAAGCAGGTATTTATTCGCTTTTACTTTAGGAGGACGATCATTCACATTTACACGCATACCACAAGGCTATACTGAAAGTCCGAGCATATATAGTAGAGCATTGAAAGAACAGTTGGACATGTTAGAATTACCAGCAGACTGTGTATTGCTACAATACATTGACGATTTATTAATCGCTGCTGACACGGAAGAGATGTGTAAAAAAGATACTATTTTACTATTGACCCATCTAGCTGCGCATAGCCATAAAGCGAGCCTAAAGAAATTCCAATACTGTCAGAAAGAAGTAGCTTACTTGGGTTGCTTACTTTCCAAGGAAGGGAGAAGATTAACGCCTGAAAGAATAAAGAGCATTTCTGGTATGCCTATTCCAACGACACAGAAAGGTGTGAGAGCTATAATAGGCATGGCTTCATATTGTCGTCAGTGGATTGTGAACTTTGCTTTGATTGTGAAGCCAATGGTGGAGTTAACAAAGAAAAATGCTGTGGTACCTTTGCAGTGGAATGAAGAGTGTCAGAAAGCATTTGATTCGATAAAAACCATTTTGAGTTCTGCTCCAGTTTTGGGCACACCGAATTATGAAAAGGTTTTAGGCTATTTGTGCATGAGAACGAAGGAACAAGGTGGAAGAAATAGGCGGTTATTTTTCTTCTGCACCGAACCCTGTAGCGCGCGCACTATCACGATGTTTGCGTGCTGTTGCAGCGGCTGCTGCGTCAGTGAAACAAACAGAAGGGATGGTATTGGGGCACACCTTAATCTTGATGGTGCCACATGCCATAGATATTCTACTCAATAGAACGCAGACGCAACACCTCACCTCTGCTAGATTGACTAGATATGAAATTGTATTGTTCGCGCCCCACATCCAAATTATGAGGTGTAGCGCTTTGTATCCAGCAGAATTAATGCCAATGCCCGGGGAAAACAGTGGTGGGACTGAATCACCTCCCCATGATTGTTTAATGGTTACTGAGGAAGAAACAAAAGGGAGAATTGATTTGAGTGATACACCCCTAAAAGAACCAGAAGGGGAACTGTTTTGTGATGGCTCTTCTTTTAAATTACCTGACGGCACATCAACTGCCGCATACGCTGTCACCACATTAAAAAGCGTTGTGGAGAGTAATAGAATTCCTTACAACTCCGCCCAAGCAGCAGAGATAATTGCCTTAACAAGAGCTTGTGAAATTTCAGAGAACTTGAGTGTAAATATCTATACTGATAGCCAGTACGCCTTTGGCATAGTCCATAACTTTGGCCGATTATGGGCCGAGAGAGGTTTCCTAACATCCCATGGAGCTAGAATCCAACATGGCTCTCTGATTGTACGATTACGGTCTGCACTTACGTGTCCAAAGCACTTGGCAATAATGAAATGCGAGGCGTGGGAAAAGGAAACGCATTTGCAGACAAAATTGTGAAACAGACTGCGACTGACTTGAATACAAAAATGCCTCCAGTACAATCGGAGGAAGTGCCCTGCATGATAGAAAATGGAATTGTAACTGTTAGAGAAATGCAGGCGGAAGTTACCGCTGACGAAATACAGGGATGGGCCAAGGGCTCTGCAGAATTGGATTTGGAGGGATGTTGGGTGGACAAGAAAAGCAGGAATTGGATGTTACCAAATGCTTATGTAAATGCAATGGTTACAATGGCTCACAGTCCCACAGTCCCACACGCATCTGTGCGAAGAAAATAGTCCAACATTTAGCCACAGTTTGGAAAAATCCCCTTATAAAAAAGAATGCTGAGAGGTTGGTCCAAAACTGCATTACGTGCTTACAGCACAATGTGGGAAAAGGAACAGTGACTCCAACGGGAAGTTTCAGACCTCCCTCTATGCCATTCGAAGTAATTCACTTTGACTTTATAGAAATGGAAAGGTGCCAAAATCTGAAGTACGTTCTAGTGATCACATGTGCATTTAGCAAATGGGTGGAAGCGTATCCTTTGAAAGATTGCATAGCAATGAGCACAGCGAAAGTAATGCTAAAAGAGTATTTCTCTCGCTTTGGTCTGCCCCGTGTCATATGGTCGGACAATGGTCCACACTTTGTGGCTGCAGTGATATTACAGATTTGTGCAGGATTACAGATCGATAAGAGAGTCCACAGTTCAAGACATCTGAGTTTGGCCGGTCTTATTGAACGCCATAACGGAATTCTAAAGTCCAAGATCAGTAAGATCTGTGCAGGCAGCAAATTGAGTTGGGTAGATGCATTGCCAATAGCGTTACTATGCATGCGAATGTCAGTGCAGGCCAGAACTGGGCTCTCCCCTTATGAGATCATAATGGGGAGACCAGCGAATGTGTGGTGCGCACCCCAGCCGAGGAAAATTAGTGAGATCGAATACCCTGTACTCAGCATTTACTGTAAATTGTTAGTAAAAAAACTGCGTTTGATTCATCAGCAGGTGCAGGAGGCATTACCGGTGCGGTATACTGGCCCAGGACATGCATTGGAGCCAGGCACCTGGGTGCTGATAAGGAACTTCGAACGGAAAACATCGCTAGCACCCAGGTGGCGTGGGCCGTATCAGGTACTATTAACCACGCAGACAGCACTACGCGTGGATGGACGCAAGGCGTGGATTCATGCCACGCACACCAAGAAAGTCTGATCGCCATTCGATACGTCAACTGATTGGGACAAAGACCAGAAAGAGACAACAGCGGTTCCAGAAACGGAAAATGCCATTACCAGTCCTTTGCCACGGAAGTTACCTGCTCCTGGAACAGAGCCTGATGAGATTGCCATAAAAATGGAAGAGCAAAGAGTGCCTCAACGTTGTCCAGCAGATTCTGCATCACTGCTGGCCGACTTCAAACGCATACCTCAGTGGCGCCCACCATCTTATGTTGCGCCACAGCCTGCATTGTCGCCTGGGCACCCATCATCATCTGCCATTGTGCCCCAGGCTGACTCCAAGCTCGAGACCGGAAGTGCACCAGCACTATTTGTTGATCACACGGTACCAGGAGCAAATCGGTACAACCTGCGGAGCAGAAAGAAGGAGTGATCACATTTTTCATCTCTTGGTGAATTTCTTGCCTCTGTTTCCTATTTTCGGATGAAGTGGGAACCGGAGGCCTAGAGGAGGGTGGTGAAAGAGTTGTGCAAATTAGACAGCTCACGAAACGCAACTCCTCTGTGCTAAATCCATGTGTCAGGAACCCGAGTGAACAAGCGGGGCGCACGTGGTACAAAGGAAGCTGCTCTGAAATTCTAGAGCAATGTGCAAAATGCACGGAGGCCTTGCCAGATGAAAAGGCAATCCAGGCAGACAGAAAACTGGCATAAAAAGATTGTAGACATTGATTCAACTATTTCAACATCCGGAGAAGCACAAGAGCAAACAATATTAACGATGAGCATAGCGGAAGAAGAAGGACGAGAGAAGAATGTCGGAACCTGCAAATGCCTCCTCTTGCACCAATGCTGATAGCGAGTTAAACGTAGTACATAATAAGGTGAAAAAAGGACATGGTTGAAAGAATTGTATGTTGGGTCTAACCATAGTAATGTGCATAATGAGTATATTAGCCCCAGTGTTGATCATAACAGTGTTATGGTACCTAGAGGAAATGCACCCTCTTGAAGTACTTTTGCCCATGAGCAACATTTCCACAACGGAAAGCCCAGTCCATGTGATTTCCTATACCTTGTCCCCAATGGAAGAGAAACATAGGGAAGGTTATGGGAACAACACATTGCTGTTACTAATGAATATGACACACTCAATCCTAAGAAAAAAATAATTGTTGGGTTTGTGTCCACCTGCCGCAACATGGTGGTCAGGGAATAGGGTGGTATGTACAGCCCCTGCCCTTAACTTCTGCATGTTATGCTTCTCTGAATGCCCTATATTATGGGAAATGGAACGAAGGTGAAACTGGTCAACTAGATAAAACAAATATGAATGAATTCGAGGAAGTAATTATGAAACCGGTGGGTTGCTCCGTGTTCCAAAAAAGGTGATTAATTACACCAGCAATAATGCCACAGGATAGATTGTCTGTACCTTATAAAACTTCTGTGATCACGTTCCACATGAACCCACATGCGGAACCCCCTTCATATACAGTGAATTATAACCCTCATTCTGTCTAAAGAAAAGAAAAAGGGTTCTTTCCAGGTAGGAACATTTACCAGATGCAGGAATATAGCATTCCTTGATAAAGTGGAACCAATATATGTGGGATATCCTGTGTATTTCATATGTGGAGAAAAAGCATATCCTTGGTTACCTAGGAACTGGGGAGGTACGTGTTATTTTGGGATTTCTGTTCCCTGGGGTGTTTCTTTTAAAAACATCAGACATAACCAAATTGACTAGGTTACGACCTCGCCGTAATATTGAAGACGGGTTGATTGTAGAGGACATAGCAAAATCATTCATACCGTTTTGGGGCCAGGCGATAAACTCTTATAACATAAGACGACTGTCTAGGATATTAGAAGAAACAATAAATGGAACCACTGATATATTATATAATATGACTCTTGAAGAAAAAGGAATTAGATTAATGACACTACAAAATAGAATGGCCCTTGATATAATCTTAGTTGATCGCGGCGGTGTTTGCAAAATCGTGGGATCAGCATGCTGCGTATTTGTAAGTGACTCCTCCCCCACGCTTTTTGAGGCGATAAGAAAATTGCATGTGTTAAATTCTGATCTTCATCCCTCTGAATGCGGTTGGCAATTGAACATAAGCTCCTGGTTCTGGGAAGTGTTGCGATCCTGGGGATGGAAACTATTTGCAATCCTAGTAGCAATCCTAGGAATATTCGTGACATGTTGTTGTTGCATACATTGTCTCCCCATAATATGTACTGAAATTAGCGAAGAGCGTGTACAAATGATGAAACATTACTAAACTAAGCACTCGCCATAGTAACAAATCTGAAACCATTAAAGAATTCATGGCAATTGATATTATTAATAATAACGAGGAGACAACAAGTGTACATGAGTCCGAAGTTGAATCAGATTCCGAAATATAATCCAAATACTTGGTCGGAGGAGGATGCAATGTATGGGTGAGACGTTTGGCTTACGGCCAAGAGGAGGGTTTGTCAGTCAGAAAAACTAAGCACCCCTTGAGGGTCCGGAAATGAATGATAATTGGTTGGCCGAAGACCAACCGCCTCATTTACAGTGTAAGAATATATATTCATTAGTTATTAGTTATTACGTAGCTATTAGTTTAACTAGAGTGAAGCCATTTTAAGATGACCAGAATCGCCATTTTGTTTTCTCTCTCTGCTCTCTCTAACGTTGCCACTTTGCCTCATGTAAAACTGCTTTGCTGTAGATATTATTTCGCTTCAATGGTCCAAGGCTACGAAAACATGTTGAAACATCACGCTGGAGAGCCAGACAGAAATGCCCGATTCCCTCCCTCATATATCCTTGACGACAGGGAGCGAGGTCTTTAATCAGTACATGAATGCCAGCGAGTCTCTTGAAAGAAAAGCAATGTACGAAACTAGCATTTAAAGAGTTGAATTATGTTCTTCTTTACGGCCCCCCTTCCTGAGCCCAGTGAAGCCCCGGAGAGCGGGCTGACTTCTAGAGCGAGAATCGAAACTTAGAGATAGGGAGATAGGGAAGCCTGGTAGGTGCCAGTCTCCTACGCACAGCTTGCCTATGAAAAACAGAAACGCTGCGTTCTCGCAAACAAAGAATGGTGTCTGTAAAAATGGAGATTGCAACCTGTTACTAAATATGGTGGTCTGAAGTGTCATATTTGTCATGATGGTCAATCATCGCCTCTAATTCAAAGGGAAATGAATTGGGGGCGGCATCAATTGTGTCATTGCTGATTGTAAGGTGCTCCTTTTGTATATATGTAACTGATGTACTACTCTTTTTTGCTTTCGTCCCCCGAGATCTGTTAGACACACGTCGCGGGGCGTGGGACCACTTGGCCAATTGGAACTATTTGTATTGCAATAAACCCTAGATTTTGGGACCAGAACCTTGTGTTTGGCGTATCTATTCGTGTGTGGTGACTGTGCCTTGTTTCCACATTTGAGGATTCCTCAGGGGCCCCTTCATTATATTCGTACCTATTTTACAGGTATCATTATTCCTGACACTTCTGGTCTTCTGGACAGATCATTTTATTGTTCCCTTTTCTTGGACTCTTTCTTCGAGTTCCTCTTCACCTCAATTTCAGCCTGTCCCTAGGTGTGCCTTGTGCTCGGTGCCCAAGGAGGAAATTATTGACTTAATAAACGTGCAGCACTCTGACCCCATGCTGGCTGAGTTGAGCACTATATCTGCCAACTTTGTGGCAGTGGCTGACAGCTCCTCCCCGCCCCCCCTTAAATATCCCATTCTTAGAGCTCGTCCCTCTAAGCCTTGCTTCTCGGATGAACTTTGTTCTCTTCACCTCCTATGTAGGCAATTAGAACGCAAGTGGCATCTTGACTATGATTCTGCCACAAAAAAGTATTTTCAACTAGCCTCTGCCACTTCTCACAAAGCTACCTGTGCCACCAAATGCGCCTATTTCTCATCTTGCATTGAAACCTCCATTCGCCATTGCAAGGAGCTGTTTAAGATTGTGTGTTCACTTTCCTCTGTTCCTTCTGAATCTATCCCACCCTCTCAGGATCTCTGTCATGACCTGTCTGCTTTTTTTATGGATAAAATCGACAGAATTCTGCCATCTCTTCTTCTGGACTTAGGTCATCGTTTTCTTCTGCTACAGTAGCCACTTTGATATCCACCACTCGGTGGTCTAATTTTCCTATCTTTTCTGTAGAGGATATCTCTATGGCAGTCTCCAAGCTGAAATCCATATCCCTGATGTACCCCATTCTATTAGGTATTTTAAAGGACATCTTCCTTCAAATTGTGCCGATGCTTATGGATGTGAATAATGCCTTCTTTCAAAGTGAGATGAACACGGCATCTCTTAAGCATGTTATGGTCATACCCTTGTAGAAGAAGCCATCAGTGGACCCTCTTATCCCTGCCAATTTCTATCCCATCTCTCTCCTCCCTTTTTTGGATGAAGCTCCTTGAATCCTTGGCTGGCCCATTGCTTACTGCTTTCCTTGAACAATCCCTTGTCTTCCATCCTCCTTAGTCTGGTTTTAGACCAGGGCGAGGAACAGAGAGTGTGCTGGTCTCCATTGTGGATGATCTGGAATGGATCCAGGATCAAGGTTGCGTAGGGGTCCTGTTGTTACTTGACCTCTCTGTGCCGCCTTTGACACGGTCGACCATTGCATCCTGATCGGTCATCTGACGGAGGCGGGCCTCTTGGGCACGGTTCTTTAATGGTTTTCTTCTTTCCTTTCAGACCATTATCAAACTCTCCCTCGTCCCTCTTTTTTTGGTCCAAGCTATGGCGCTCACATGTGGTATTCCCCAAGGGTCTGCCTTCTCACCCACGCTGTTCAATATGTATATTCAGCCTCTGACTGAACTCATATCCTCCCACAGTTTTCTTTGCAATTACTATGTCCTTGACTGAGTCGGCTACCAGGTTCAGGAACTGTCTAGAAGCTGTGGGGGAATGGATGAGGAATCTCTGGCTTAAGTTAAATGGTGATACGATTAAGGTGATGGTGGTAGGCCCACCTTCTGTGTCATCATAGTGGACCCTAGATTTCTGGCCATTTACTCTAGGTCCTTTTCCCTCCCAAGTCCCTGCAGTTAAGGATTTGGGGGTGAAAATAGCTGCTTCATTGTGCATGGAGCCCCAAGTTGTTGCAGACTGACAATGTGGCTATTTACATCTAAAAATGCTCTGCAAGGCCCTCACGCGTGTCCCAGTGCAGGTACTGGCTCTGGTGGTTTCTGCTCTTGTGATCTCCTCCATTGAGTACTGCAATTCTCTGTTTCTGTCGCAGCCTGCTTATCTCCTGCAGCGTTTCTGCTGCCCATGTGGCCACCTCCACTACCCGCTGTACCCACATCTCGGTCCGTGCTAAGCAAGCTTCATTGGCTTCCGGTAGCCCAGCGCATTCCATTTAAGGCATTATGCCTCGTTCATCGTGCCTTCTATGGACAAGGTGCTGAATATCTTAAATTTCGTCCCTATGTTCCTGGGTAAGCTCTGTGCTCTGCGAATGCTCTTCTTGTTTCTATCCCAAGGTTTAAATCTAGTCGGATTGGTGGGTGCTCTTTTTCTGTTGCAGCGGCTTCCCTGTGGAACTCTCTTCCTTGTACGCTGTGGGCAATTTCCACCCATCTTTCCGTCCATCAAGCGTTGAAAACTGATCTTTTTTAAGCTGTTTTCCCTCTTTTCTGAGTAGTGCCAAGAGGCCTTTTGGTGAATGTTGCGCTCTATAGGTTCCGCTAACATGATATAACATAACATATACTAGTACTGTTTGCAATTTGCATTGTTGGCAAGGCCTCAGGGCCGTCAAGAGGAGGCGGCACACGAGATGGCAAATGGTCATGTTTAAGCAGGGCGCTGTAAACGGTATTTTATAAATGTTGTTCTGGTGTAGTAATCAAGTGAAATGGAATGTGGGTGTAAGAGAGAGCGAGCCGTCAGGAGCGATCAAGACGAGTTGCTTCATAACCACCTTGCTAGCAGGACCCTAAATGTATCCATTTTGCAAAGGACTGCAACACTTGCACATGTTTAGATCCTGCAGCATGAGTGGAGGGGGTGAGCCACGAAAAAAGTCCTGCTATCCCTCTCCACCCCCCAAGGTGGTGCATGCCATTCCATGCAGTGTCATTTGCACCCGCCAAATCACATTTTTTGTAACATTAGTGTAGATGGCATTTTTTAAGTTTGATAATCTTTATTAAGATTATAAAAAAGAGAGAACAACATAATAGTAACAGTGCAGATTATAATAAATTCCACGCTAACTACTTTGCGCTAGAAAGAACATTATTTTATTTTACTTTTATTTGTATGGTGCAGCCAAAGTGGCCCGGAGGCATACGGGCGCCATCGAAGATTAGAATACATACTCATAGAGAGGCCAGCCTAGGCAAGATGACCTACAAACAAATAATCAATCAATTACGGGATGAGGAAATGGGAGCATATGCCCAAGGTGCGGAGGAATCTGCATTGGCTTCCCATAGTGGCCAGGATAGAATTTAGGCTATTGACGATCACCTATAAATCCCTGGCAGAACTATACCCGGAATACATAGCTTGCAGACTTAAAAACAAGGTAGAATCTAGAACCTTGCGTCCTAATAGTCACAAACCTCTGCAAATAGCTAAAGCCAATTTAGCGCTGGTAAAAAAAGAGTGCTTTCTGGGTGACTTCTCCTGTTTTGTGGAACTCCCTGCCTTTGGAACTCAGAAACTGTTCGTCATTAGACTGCTTCAAGAAACAACTTAAAACCCATCTTTTTAGATAATTTGTTCCAGGGTTCCTCATAGTTGCCTTACAGTGGGATGAGGCATTGTGTGTCATCTGCGGAATTTGAGAAGCACATCTTTTTATGCTCAAGTAGCTGGAATAGTGTTACTGTAAAGATATTCTACAAAACCGGTGACAGAAATGCCCCTGCGGGGCAGGTTGTGCCTTTGCCTGGTTGCTAAAGACCCGCATTGTTCCATTTCCTACAAAGTACTGCATCCACTTCACTGCTATATCACTAGAATTGGCCACTTCCTGTAATCTACTTAATAGCAACGGATGGTCCACTAAATCGAATGCGTTCGACAGGTCCAAGGCCATCAGCAGCATGGTTTTACCTTCATAAATGTTAGTCATCATGTTGGACGTAAGCTCCAATAGTGCTGATTCCGTACTACAGCCTGGTCTAAAACCAGACTGTCCACCATTTAAGATAGGATAGTTTTTTTATGTGGCTCAATATTTGTCCATATGCCACTCTATCCAGTATTTTAAGCAAGAACGGAGAGTTAATTATTGGCCTGTAATTTGTAGCTATATTGGGATCCTGCCCTTGTTTTTTCAGCAGTGGGGTGATCCATGCTCCCTTCAATCTGGTTGGGACAAATCCTTTCTTAAAGGAGGCATTGACTATTTTAGTTATGTAACTAATCAATAGTTCCGAACAAGCCTTAATCACTGTGGCAGGGAAAATATCCCCTTTACATGAGGACGTTTTGAGTTTAGCTAATGTGATATGAAGCTCATCCTCTGTAATGCTCTTAAAATTAAACCTGGGTACACTCTGCTGTAAAGAGCTGTCTTCATTTGTACTTCCCTTATTAAGGTCACAGGGGGCTACGGGTTTCAACTTTTTCAATGTTATCTTTAATTTTTTCAATTTGAGTTAGGGGGGACGAGGCACAGTTTTGCCAGGGTTCCCGAGTGCTGATTTGCATGAGGGCGGACCAGATGCAGTTTCGCTGGGGTTGGTGGGTACTGCTTTGAGAATGGGGGACGTGGCCCATTTTCACCAGGGTTCACGTGCGCTGCTTTGAGTTGGGGGGATGAGGCACAGTTTGGTAGGAGTACTACAACGAGGACTTGAGTCACAGGAGTGGATGTAATAGTGATTAGTTGTTTGACAGCAGTCTTTTTTGCTTGCCATGGGGGCGTGTTCTGGGCATACTGGGCACAACTCGTTATTCTTTGCGCAGCAGGTTTCTTTGCGCTTTTATCTCTATGAATCGGCTTCCGACTCTATTCTTTTTGTGTGCACAATGTACTTCATGGTGGAGGCACGTCAGAGGAGTTGAGGGAGGTTGGTGCTCCACATTGGTCCTGTAAGTATGGGCCCGGGGCATTATCTGAAGTGGTAATGCCCCCCAATGCTAGGGGCTTGTTGCTTAAATATAACTTCTTGGTGGCATTTATGCTTGTGGTGTTAGTCCTTGTGACGTGTTGTGACTTTTCTTTTTTTTTTTGTTTAATAATTTTTATTCAGATCCGAACATTTACAAACAATTCATTCATATATGAGCACAACCATATGGAATAATACATACTAGTGAGTAATAACACATACTAGGGATTAGTGCGAAGTAGAATTCTCTGTAAAACCTAGAATAGACGTACATTCCCCCTCATGCGCAGGCCATAGTGTTGGCTTTGCTGATGAAGGGCAGAAGAAATCAGAAGCAGAAGGCACGCAGTTCGAGTTGGCAGCCCAGACAGAAGCTGGAGGAAAAAGTGGATGCTGGGACCACTGTAGGGCAGATACCAGTTGCCAGCCCTGAGAGGGTCCGTATCCCCATAAACCTGAAGTGCAGGGGTTGCACCGCAGGAAGCGTGCAGAACAAAGGCTTTACCCCCTGTGACACGTTCTGCAGAGGCTGCACAGCAGGAAGCATGCAGGAGGCTATTTCAAGTGGATGGCGTGCACCATAGGGCCTCTGGAGCAAGAGGAGCCCCAAGTGGAAGTGGCATGGACGAAGGCAGACTTACCAAAGAGGTTTGCCGAGTTATGAAGAGTCAAAGTAGCAGACGTCCTGTGAGAAACAAGGAGAAAAGAGCTGCACGTCTAGAACAGTGAGTTCAGAGAGTTTCAGTGACCCCTGAGCGCTCTGTCCCCACTCGCAGGTTGGAAATAGGGGTGCGAGTGAGAAGCACAATGAGTGCAGAGCAGCACTCATATGTGAATGAAAGTAGTCCACACGTTTGTTTTGAATACTGAACAGTTGTAAAACAGCAAAGACAGCACTCGCGTAACAGTGAAAGTGGTTGCCAAGTTAGATTTGAATATCTAACTAGGGTAAAGCAGTGAAGACCCAATACACCTAAACCAAATGACTGCAATCTTGAAAATGGGAGTTTGTGGAAAACCCAACCAACTGTGGGGTGACTTTATTAACAGTTGATGTCAATAAGCATTGCCCAAGCCAAGACAAGCTAAAAATAAGGGAAAACACAATCTGTCCAATATTGCAAACAGCAGAAGGGGGCTAATGTAAGATATATAAACCCTGGAACCAAATGCCCATATTATATACAACATCTGGTATAAATTGGAACATTCACACCTTGTCAAAACCAGGGCAGAGGTAGGAAAAGACCCTATCCCCGTCTGTCTTTGCTTGCTTGTGAAGTGGGGAAACAAGAGTGGCAAAAAGGCTGCCCTTCAGGGAAAAGATATCCAGAAGGAGAGGAGCATCATTTGCAGAAAAGTATTAAAGAGCATCAATGTGAATCTTGTCTTCCCTTAATAGTTGTTCAAAGTCTTGAAGCTGTCATTTGTTGAATACTGTGAAGCTGTTGTAGCCTCTTGTCAGTTAACATTGACCTTAAGAAGCACTTGTTGCTGTGAAACGCTGTTCGGGCAGGGGAGTATACCCGAATGGTAGACCTTTGGAGATTGTAGGCCTGACAAGGAAGTAAACCAGGCAGAAGTTGGAGAAAAGCTATAAGGTGGTCCTGACAGAGACATTGTATGTTGTTAGTAGTACTGGAGGAAGAGCCAAGCAAGGCTGTTGTAGAGAAGTTATATTTCCTGGTGTTGTTAAAGTGGCAAATCATTGTGACCAATATAAACATTGTTGCTTTTGCGGAACTAAGAACCTGTTCCAAAGAGAAGAAGACTCTTATACTCTATGTATTGGAACTTTCTGTTGACAAGTTGAAGTTACATCAGACTATATTGGAACTTTGTTGTAAATCAGGATTTCCTTGTGTTCTTTTTTGAACTGTGAAGCAAAAACACACCTCAAACCTGGGGAAGGGGAGTTCGCCCAAGTTCTGAAGAGAGCCTTTGGTTGCTTTATGAACTCAATCATCATTGTTTTGAACTGATGTCTATTTCGTTGTTTATTTGTTATATGTTTAAGTGTGAGGGACAGATAGCCTTTGTTAGAGTGTTTCTTTTAGTTTATTTTAGTCAGGGAAATCCTCTTCAGGGTAGGGATACTGAGGCGATTATCCAACCTTATATTGTGATAAAGTAGCATTTTTTCAGAAAACTTCACAACATGGTCTGCCTGACATTTCTGACCCCTCACACCAACCTCTGCCAATCAGCAAATACATTCCCTGTGTGTGTTGCTACTTCTAAATTGACACCTTGATCTTATGTCTAAGAAAGCGTTGATAATGTTGTTAAAATCACCACAAGCTATGAGGTTAGGTAGATCAGACTGTACTAAAACAAAATATATATTGACCGGAAACATGGTATCAAGATTTGTAGGGACCACATATATTAACAGTGGAAAAGATCTGAGAGCTTACTTGTAGCTTAACTAAGGCCTATCTACACTTAGCATCCCACTGTTCATGTAGAATTTTGTAATCCATCAATTTCCTATTCAGAATTGCAATGCCATTCTGTTTTACATGTGCTTGGTTAGCAATTACATCCCTAACTGAAAACCTTTTCAATTTCATGGATTCCTGTGATGACAGATGAGCTTCTTGTATACATGCAACCACCCAATTTAAATCTATTCAAATGTGCTAGTAAATTCTGCAATTTTGCCAGATTATTCAGCCCTTGACGTTCCACGTAATACATCTAAATGTCATTATAATTAATGACATTTACATGTATTCTAAATGAGTTCTATCATTAGACATGCAGTTGTTCATATTTTTTGAGTCATGTACTTTCTATAAATATCTATTAGCAAATACACCAAACACCTATGATCTTCTACTATTTTATCTATTATTAAATAAGATAAAAAAGACACAACAGGAAAGATAGGAAAAAAGAGGAAAGATGTTGCAATACTTGATACCAGGGTGTTCATAATATACTGCTTTGGAACTTATAGTAAATGGAGAAACATCACCTGGACTATATAATAAGCCAAAAATACAATATCATATTATACTTACAAGCAAGCATGCAAAACCGATATTGTATATGGAGGCTGGGTACTCTGAGGAAAGGCGATATGGCAGACATCTACCACTCACATACCTACTCCATCATTTTTATTTTGGTCAATGACTTTGAACAGAGAGGTCTCATAGCTGGTAAAGACCCATCTGCAACATATGCACGCAGTAGTTTCCATATAGGTGATGCAGTCAATCTTACACAGTATTCTTTCTAGGATGGGAATCTAGAGTACCTGCCTTAGGTGGGGAAAAAAGTGACAGAATGTTTTCTTTCCCATTACAAGTCATGCCACTGTGTGTTGGGCGAGCCTAAGTGGGACCAGATGGTTTGCTGGGGTGCTGGTAAGGAGGGCAATTTACCTCATTGATGTAGGAGATTACTAAGGCCCTGGACTGTGGTTCCAAAATCCTTCATCAGATGGTTTGGGGCTTTCTGTTGATTTGTTAGAAGTAGAGAATTTTGTCTGTAGTAAACCAGACTGATATGGCATTTGGGGCTAGGTGAGGTGCAAAGCCATCACGGTGCGTCCCGTTTAGCCACCCATGAAAGACGTCCTGCTTAGATGTGTGACCAAGAAGAACAAATTCAATCTTTGTGAGATTGAGCTTCAGCTATGCACTTGTCATCTAGGCTTGGATGGAGATAAGGCAATTTCTGAGACATGAGATGCCTTGGTTACAACTTTTAGGTATAATCACTTATTCTCTGTGTATTAGTGGCATCAGATTTTGGGATCATTGAGAATTGATCCCAATGGCTCCGGGTGAGAGATTACCAGGGAGAGTATAGAACCTTGTGGGACTCCACAGGTGGCGAGGCGGCAGTCTGATCTGTAGTTGCCCATGTGGACGGCTTGGTGTCTGTCTGAGAGGTAAGATGTGATTCAATTGAAAACTGTACCCGAGATGCCATTTGGGTTCACAGGTAGGCTGGCCAGTGTGAGGTAGGCAACTATGTTGAATGTGCCAAAGGTGTTGTAGAGGTCCAGGAGGCATGAGTCACCTTTATCTGCAATTTGAAGAACATCATCTATGACCTGGATGGTGGCTGTTTCAGTACTGCATTTTGGTCAGTTACGCAGGAGGGACTTCGGTATCTCCGACACACAATGCAGGTTTCTTCAGTCTGGTTTTCTGGCATTACGCTTTCTTCCTCAAAGGTTTCTTAAAGAAACTGCGTCTTGCCGCAAAGTTCAAGGGTACTTCCCTTCTTACAAACCCTCAGTCGTTTATCCATGTGGGTAAGTTTAATGGAAGTCAGGTGTGAGTGATTGTCAGTAATTGCCTGACCTTGCCGACCATAGTAATGGGCCATGTCAGGTACACAGCTCGGGTGTGAGTCTGATTTCTGCAGGAACGGGCTGTGCATTAGAAAGTGTTCGTGCAGGGACAGAGGGAGGGGCTGTTGAGTTTCTAAATATCCTATCGGGTAGGATGAGGTAAAGGTGTTACAGGGAGGGGATACCGTATCTCGCCATCCGATGTCCCACTCCCACTCCATGAAGACCCCTCACCCAGGTGATCCTCTTGCACACCCCCAGGGTCTGGATCCAAAGGCGATGGCCGTGCCCTCGCCACCTGAGAGAGAGATCCACAGGGACTAGTGGGTGAGACACCTTCTGGTTTCTCACACTTCCCTTTAGCTTATTAGATTATGAACAAGACCAGATATATATCCAATATAAAAGCGGTTTCATCACAATGTGCAATGCTTTTCAAGTTTATCTCAACATGTATGGGTATGGTTAGGTTGGTCTTCGGCATGTGCAAGATTTTCTTCAAAAAGGCATTCTCTGATACAGCCAGAACCAGACATGGGCGATAACTACAAATCTCTGACCTATAGAGTGCTGCATGCCTTGCTTGCAACTCGTAGGCTCTGGTAGATCAATTCCATGCTCCCTTAAAACCGTGCAATTGCCGAGCTACAAGAAGCAAATTTGATTTCTTCAATTGAAGGTTCTAGTTACATGAATCCATTGACTTATTCACAAGGTAATCATATAATTCAACCTGCTTGATGCTTGATGCTTGATGCGTATGGAATGAAAACATATTTTTCACTTTACCAAAGAAAAATAAATCGTGTTTGCGTGTGTGAGTGGTGGAAAGTGATGGGGAATGTTTTCAGATGGGAAGGAGGTGGCAGGAGGTGAGGGGGCAGTTTGGGAGGTGAAACCCCCCTGAATTCATTGTAATACAGTCAGCACAGGAGATAGTGGGAGTTGGGGTTTGCGGTGAGATTTTGGCATTTCGAGGCCACACAAAAGCGGCCAAAATAAATCGCTCTTTTTAATGTTCGGCCTTAAAAATACAGAAATATAGCAGAACTGCTTTATGGCTGCTCAATCGATGACCAATGAAAGCTTAAGCTGTTTCTTTTTCCCCACTGGTGACATGAACATAGATTTAGTTTTCAACTGATACAATTTTAGATCTTAAAAAAAAGAATCACTGAATACACCACACTGATCTACCCCCTGTATTGAGGCAGCAGTGGTGTAGCTAGCAGATGGCATCACATCAACCAATGGAAGAGGCATTGGTGTTTGCATGCTTCACCTTTACTAGTCAGATATCCACCTGACCAATGTTCATGCCAGTGAGATTGTGGACTTCAGTTGGAATTTTCTATGGACCCTGACTTTAACACCTTTTGTTGTGAAGGACCTGCCAATGGCTCACATACCAGATACAGGACACACAAAGGACCCCAAATGACCTTTTTCCCTGTCACATTTTCTATTCCCATTGTCCAGTGTCTCTTTGATGTATGCTTGTTGAAGAAATGTACAATTACACTTAACTGGAAGGTGAGCGCACCAGCATAGTGCAACCAACAACACTGTGAACCCCCTACTGCCATTGAAGAGAGTGATGAGGCCCTAGACCTCTTATGCTCAGATGACATCACAACACAGGGGACTTAAGTAGCAGAATATACCATGCAATAGATAATAAGGGTCCAAGTAAGTCTCACCATGTCAGCACCCCACTGATCATCGCACTTCCAGTTACATGGATGAGGGCAGCCCCCACATGGCTCTCCCAGATAGTCTCAAGACCCACAAAGAAGATCCAGTCTCCAACCCCTTTTACACCACAGGATCCCTGATTAGGACCCTCAACAAGTCTCAGACCCAGATCTCGACATCTTGATGATCTATGGGGAGGAAATACATTCACAGATCAAAACCTAGCTAGAGAAAATCGACAAGCAACAATAATGCTCCTTCATGAATTTATATTAAAAAAAATTTGATATAAAGATTCATAAATTCCTCAACAAAACAACTCACTATGATGTACATTTTAATTTGCTTACTTAGCAATTTACACATCTGCACCCTGGGAAGGGTGCTTATCCGTCATGTATGTCCTCCAATGCAGGGGTGATTGCTACATTATTATTCAACTCAGAAAATCAAATTCTGCAAACCAACGTATTCAATTACATGAATGCACTTATTTAATTCACCTATTATGTACATATGTTAGACAACGCTCCTTATCTAGACCACAACACAATGCAAAACCAGTATCGGGTCAATTTCAAACAATGAAACAAATGACATACTGTGATGATTTACGTATGATATAATTATGACGTATGAAACCAAATAATTATGAGTCTTCAGCCATCAAATAGTTTCTTTGGACTGAAAGAGAGCCCAAATCTTTATTAATCAAATTTTCTTTTCTTTTAGAAACACCAGAAAAAGGATACTTCTTTTCAGCTTGCTGTAGATCTTCAAGGAGAGAGAGAGTCAGCCGGCAAGGCCAAAGAGGTAAGTTATACTCAAATGAGGGCCGTGTGTCTTGTTTTATCTTTGTCTTGTTTTCTGTCTCGGGTTCTCTTCTTTTCTCTGTGCGATATTCTCTCCTTCTGTTGGAGATCTTCTTCTCTTTTAGAAATCAACCTTTAGCACTCGACAGTTCAGATATTCCCTAGCTTTGCGGAGGCTCCGTTGCCTTTATAACCTCCCCAACCTTACTGTTGGCTTTATATTTTAGCTTGACGGTTTATTATGCAATCCTGTCAGCCCCTCTTTAAAATTCTCCTTCGCTTTCTCTTCACCTTTGCATATTTTGACTGGTAGTTATGGCTAACCTGTTATTTCGGTCTTCCTTTCGTAGATTGGATGTTTTACCCCTTCAGCACACTGCCCTATTAGTGTTTGAAAGATCGTTTTCCTGCTTTGCCTGGCTCAGAGCAGTTTCTGTCTCTCGACTCCTCCTTGTTATAACGTAGCGTTACCTGAGTAATGTCTTTTCCTCCGTTGTCGAGGGCGAGAGAAGGCTTGTCCTATTTCAGCCCCTTTTCTGACCTCTCGGCTCGGCTCCGGAGTCAGCTGTACTTTTCAGTTCGGCGCATAGGAACTCTCCTCTCTTTCTCTCTCTCCGCATCTCTCCGCATACACAGAAAAGCTTCAATCGGCGGCTCCGTAAAACATCATGAAACGCGGCGGCGTTACATTAAACAACTTCTTCTCCCTCGCTCTCCCTCTCCGCATACCAGGTAATACGTTCGCTCCGCGGCTCTTCAAAACATCATGAAACGCGATGGCGTTTCGCTAAACAGCTTCTCCTCTCTTACTCCGCTTCTACGTCAAAGCAACCTCTTAACTTTAAATGCTGAAACGCTCAACTTTGCGCAACGCCGCTACAGGACTTATCCTGATCAACTTCTGGCAGCATTCATTAATACGCCCAGCTGAGACCGTTGAGCTCGATCTCCTCCTCTTCAGACCCCGTTTCCTAGGCAACGAAAACACAGTGTTAGAGGAAAGGTCCTACCTGTTTTACTTCCTGCTCCAGTATCTCCGTGTCAGCCAAGCTTTATAGTCGTGTTTATATATATATATATAATAAAAGCAGACGCTACAATAAGACATGCACATTGTCACACATACATACACCAATAAATATTGCAGTAGAAAATATGGTTAAAGCACTGTAAGGGAATACACCACTATTCAAAGAATTACTTAATGAGTTGAGTTCAATTCTGAACACTCATTTTCTAAATACAATAAGCATACACAAACTTGATAATGTCATGTTGTGATCAAACAAACTGGTCGATGTTCCAAAAACCTGATCAATGAATCATTTATTCAGAGAGTTTTTGATGTATTAGCGTAGATTCTAGAGACTCATGGTCTGATTAAACAACAAGGACTAAACATTCACCTTTGGGTTAAAGAAAATGTTCATGTATTCTGGTTGAGTTATGAAGGTTTTGGTGTGTGAAAAGGCAATGGTACGCCATCATGAGGACCGAATGAAGTTACACGAGGCACATGAATGTAAAACATTATTCCACCTCAAAATGGGCCAAATCTAGTGTTTTGCATAATTATTTTGATCTGTTTCATTTAGCTAGAGCTGCTGAACTGTTCAATAAATTAGGTAAAAATAACTTTGTAAAATGCAATTAGCCACTGAAGATCTACTTTATTTTATTGTTTAAAGTGCACACCTAGCTCGAGAGCAGCAGAGCAGTCTACACGATGTGGGTAGCCAACATTTGGGCTGGCATCTTTTAACAGTATTCCACTACTGTGAGTTGCAGTTTGTGCATCCATTGGGATTAGCCCTTGGTCAAGTGCTGTTGAAAAACAACATTTTTAGAGATTTGAAACTGGAGAATTGTAGGGGCATTCCAAGCAAATTCTGGGATCTAGTTCATACAGGCAGGTCCATGACAAGTGATGAATTATTTGCGGTTCTTCTGCTTGAAGACGAGTTGAGTGTGTGCCACCAGGTACTCTGCGTTCTACCAGTGACGACTTTGTAGATGATACATTCAGTCTTGAACAGTATCATGGCCTGAGGAAGCCAATGTATTCCACGAGGGATTGGGGTAATTCAGTCAAATTTCCATTCACCCGTAACAAGACGTGCTGCAGAGTGGTTGACTGTTTTTAGGTCAGCCACATGCGTGGCTGTGAGCAACGTCAGGAGGCATTACCTCGCTTCCAAAAAAGCAATCAATAGTGAGCCACAACACCATGAGAGTTACCTACTCAAAGTGGCAGATGTATGATGGGCCTTTGTGTCACAGCATAAAAGGTGAGGACATTTCTACCGGCTCGAGATAGATTTTTTGAATGATTGATATGTTCCTGTACCTTAAATAAAACCAGCAACAAATTAGTGGCCACAGAATTTTAACAAAAGAAAGATATTTAGCATAATGAAATTGCAAGACCAAGGTGTATGAACCTCCCAGCTCTTCGCAATGTGTTCCGGGTAAACACTTGTAGGCTCTCTAGCTATTCATCTTGTTAGGTAAAGAAAAAGAAAACAAATCAACAAAAAATAAAAGAAAACATTCTGATTTAAACTGTCAGGTTGTGGCAAATACGATCAGTAGTGAAAATGTTATAGATGATCCTTATTTGTTCGATTCCATGGATCACTGAACAAAATGACAGGAAATTGAATTGCACAATGATGCACCAAAACATTTTTTGGGACGTCAAGTGTAGGTTTGTTCCAGCCTCTAACAGATGCATGAGAGGATGGCATCGTAAACACACTGCTACATCATCTACCGCTGCTGGCTGAAGGTAGCCATTTCTGTTTCATTGACCGGGCAGCCAGAGAGGCCAAGGTAGGGTGCTGTTATGCAGTTTAAAGGATTTGACATCTTCTTTGCAACTCTCGAGAGGCAGGAGAGGCCATTGACATAGGTCCAACATCAGGGGCAAAGAGAGATGTCATCCTCCTCTAAAAACATCACTATTGGCACTTCAGCATCCCACAGCCCACTGCCTCATTTTGGCAAGTCTGCAGTATTACGTCTATCTTCCTCAAAGGATCTGGAAAAGAGCAAGCAGAGGAAATGAGTCGGATTGTTTATGTAACATAAATGCCAACACTATTCATTTGATTCGGGAGATGATAGTACACTACTGAATTTTAACTGTTTATTCAGGGTAGTGAAACAGAGGTCAAAAAGCCAAATGGCCCTCTAACTGGTATTTGCCAAAAAAGAGACAACACAGAGTGGATTGTTGTATGCCAGATGCAAGGTAACCCAGTGTTATTGCAATATAAACTGGGGGAAAAACAAGATTAACAGCCAAGCTCTCACTCAAGATTTTCTCCACATCTCAGCAGGAAACAGCCGTTCTGATAGACGTTTTGATGTCACAGATATGAAAACCTATCCTCCTGGTCATTGTCTCCCTCTACTAAGCTACATATATAATTCTTTATGCCCAATAAAAATGATTTGAATATCCTTTATCTAAGATCCCAACCATAAACAATCCCATAAAAATGTGCTACCTCATCATGCTTCAATATTATTGGTAGGATCTAAATTACTTCTGCAGTGAAAAAAGTGTTTATCGGTTAGCATGTGGTCTCACTCTCCATGAACTGGCTGCATGATGACATGTTTTATGTAGATGGGAGGAGAAGACAAGCGTATAGCCTTTGTTCTTAATTCAATGAATCAGCCCATACTATCCCCGCCATGATGTCTCGAGTCTCAAGGACCACTTCTTGCAACAGTAATCACACCATCCTATTCTTGACACATTTATGAATAACTATTATTATGAATCATTCTGGTTTTACCACGTGCAGGGTAATTACTTGTCTTTTTAGTTGCATCGCATTCCTCTGTCACGCCCAGCTGATCGCAGAGGCATTCATCTGCCAACTAACTATGAACTTCCTGCGATGTACAGTTCATCCCATAGAGTTCAAATAGTCTGCTGTGTTATCGTAACTTGATTTATCTTGACAGTTGGATGCACACAATCGTATCTTGTTTACGCCATATAGCCCTCCCCTACAGAGCCTTGGGCTTTGACATTCCATTGAGGCAGCTACCATCTAGCTGGCCACACCATTCCCTGAATTAAATGTATTTATCCAAATGGCGTGCTTAACTGGGTCCTCTCTTAAAGCTGCAGGGTGTAATTCTCTGCTGTGTTTGGTGCAGTTTCAAATGGCAGCTGCTTGTCACGCAAGGACATATTTGCTTGCTATTTACTGATTTCCTGGTGCATGCCTGTCACATTAAATCTACAAATGGGTAGCAGCAACCTTATACTGCCTACATTGACTTGCCCTACTTGTGTAGTGAGCCCCTTTCTTGGGTACATGCCTTCCTGTCACCTAATCTATTCTATTTTAAAACACACTAATTGTGCAAGCTAATGCCTTATCTGTCCCATACTTATGTAGCAAAACAAACTATTCTTTGTGCCAGCTACATTTCCAGGAGAATGCAAAGTGCAGTTCAAATGTGTCCTTTCATATCTTATAATTTTGTTTCTTCTGAGGCAGGCAGGGGGGCAGGGCTTGAACATGCTCTCTAGTCAATAATTACCCCACTACAGTATTCCTGGATTTCCCCATAGTAAATAAGGGGCTACAATCCCCAGAATACAAAGTTAAAGCCAGGACTTCACTAGTGTTTCCTGCATGGCAGTGGTCTGGACCTTTGGCTGCTAATGGGATTTGCTTCTCATGTGTGTGCTTGTTACTCCGACAGCCCTCATGCAGATACTTGGGAAGCCAGCTGTCATGTGGCATTGCCTATGTATTCTTCAGTGCTTGTATGGGATGACAGGGTACTTGTTGGCTGTATCATGTTTGGTGATATTGGGCAAACAAATTGTGTCATGTACGGGAAACGGCTGCATAGCCCTTTAAAAACGCTGCAACCAGGTGCCTGGAAGTTGGCATGGCAACGCTGGCGTCCTCTCAGCGTTTCCTACGGCCGACGCTGGAAGCTGCGGAACGCTGTCATGTGACCTGTCCTTTTTAGGCACCGCCTTCACTTCGTATCGGTGCTTCTGATTGAAAATTGGTGGCGCTTTGTACCTTGTGCATTGTATCCTGTTCCCTTGAACCCCTGTTGCAGTACCTCTCCCCCCCGCTTCCCCCCTGTGTTCCTGATTACCTCGTTTCCTTGACCCGGACCGTTACCTGGCTTTGATTCTGGACTGTCTTGTTTGCTGCCTGTATCGTGCTTCGACCTCGGACTGCTCACGGACATCTTTGCCTTTGCCCATTTGTTTGGTTACTCTTCGTTTGTCTTCTGGATCCTCATCACCTGGATTGCGTCTGGGTAATTTTGGGATTATTGAACTTTGGAACTTTTTGAACTTTTGGATTGTTGAACTTTGGAACTTTTCGAACTTTTGGATTATTGAACTTTGAAACTCGAACTTTTTGGATTGTTCAAACTTGATACTTGGAATACACTAACAAGTGTTTATTAGGCATCCTTGAGCCGGCGGGATAGGTGGTTGGGCTTTTTCTTGGATTCTGGATTGTGGACTTTGGATTTGCTTCCCTTCCTTTTTTTCCACCTGACTCTCCCCGGTGTTGATCAGGATAAAAACACGCTAAGCCATAGTCTCGCATGGGAAGGGGGTTGTTATGGGAATTTGATCAACCCGTATTGCATTCTTAAACTGTTGTGTTCGGGTCTGGTCAGAAGGGCGGTTGGTTATACTTTCTGTGTTGTGTTAACCCCTCACTTGCAGATCCAATGCCTGTCCTCGGCCATTCGTACCACCCTGACTTCACCGATAACAACTAAAGCGGCACGTGTCTTCATCTGGGTCGTCTGTGTCTCATCTGGCATCCTTTCTTTCCTCTGATTGATCGCTCTGGCTGTCTATTCCTGGAGCCAGAGGGTTCCATCAGGAGGAAGAACTCTTCGGCTACACAACGTGGGCAACTTGCATCTGACATAATCAGAAGCCTTTAATATGGATGCCAATGAGACGTTGACCAATATTTTACAATTGGTGGCCGACTTACGCAATGACATGACTGCGGCTCATTCAGCCACGCAGCGACGCATTGATGAGTTGCAAGCAGGGTTTCAACCCCTTGGGGCAGTTGCGCCTCCTTTGGCTAGTGTCTCTGGGGCAGGTGCTGGTCCTCCCCAACAGGGTGCTGGACCAGTTTATATGACTGCCCAGTTCCCTTTGGCTCCGCCGGAATGGTTCAATGGAGACCCCAAGACCTATAGGACCTTTTTGAACCAATGTAGACTGCATTTTCTGTGCCGTCCTGCCTCTTTTCCGGATTCCACTACCAAGGCGGCGGTTCTGTTATCCCATTTAGGGGGTACCGCAGCTGCTTGGGCCAATCCGTTGTTGGAAGATGGCAGCCATCTTCTTTACAATTGTGATGCCCTAATTGAGGCTATGAGTCGTGTGTTCGACACACGTTACGCCACACAAGCTACTGATTTGGAACTGCTCGGTCTCCAACAAGGCAGTTCACCTCTCTTGTCTTATCTAGCCAAGTTCAATCAGCTGGTGGCGGAAACCGGTTGGCCCGAAGAAAAGAAGGCCTTTCTCTTCTATAAAGGGCTATCCGACTCCCTAAAAGATACACTGGCCACCGTCCCGGTAATCCCTACAGCTTTTTCGGAATTATTGGATTTGGTTCTCCAAATTGATTCCCGACAAGCAGCACGGAAGGGTGAAAAGAGAATGGCTCCTCCTGTTGCTATCTCCGTTCCTTTACCTGCTGCTGGGTCCACGGAACCCATGCAGATCGGGGCACTTAGAACTCCTTTGTCGGCAGAAGTTAGGGAACACCGGAAGAAGAACGGCCTATGTTTCTATTGTGGTGGATTAGACCACTTACTCCGAGAATGTACCAAAAAACCCACTAAGAAACAGGGAAACGCCAAAACCCGGTGACTGAAGGGGTCCAGATGCCGGGTGGTTCTTCGATAGATCCCACAGATTACAGTCCTTATTGTCTGTCTGTTTCCCTGTCGTTCCCTGGTTCTGAGAAATGGGCTCTGATGATGGTCTTGGACTCAGGAGCCACGGGGAACTACGTGGATGCCACTTATGCCCGGGATTTGGGTCTGCCGGTTATGCATAAGACATGTCCTGAAGTGGTGAATTTGGTGGATGGCTCTTCCTTCGTCTCTGGGTTAGTGATGGAGCGGACCACTGATCTAACCATGATCACAGACTGCGGTCATAAAGAGAGCATATATTTTGACCTCATTGCGGCACCGCAGTTCAAATTCATTCTTGGTTTACCATGGTTAAAATTGCATAATACCTCTGTGGATTGGCATTCTGGGGAGGTATGTTTTCTCTCGGAATACTGTGAAAATAAGTGCCTAACTATCAGTTCAGAGACCACCAGTCCAAGTCAGGCTCTCGCTGAAACTACCCGTACTGTGGGGGCAGTAGTCAACACTGTCCTTCCTATGGTGTACAGGGAATATCGGGATGTATTCGACGCACGTGGGGCAGAGGTACTTCCGCCACACAGGCCCTGTGATTGCCCCATCGAACTGATTCCTGGAGCCAAGATTCCGTCTGGGCGGATATATTCCCTGACCCCTAAGGATGATGTGATTTTGAAGGAATATATTGACAAATCCTTGAGTACTGGCTTTATTCGCCCTTCCCGTTCACCTGCTGCCTCCCCCATGTTCTTTGTCCGTAAAAAGGAGGGGGACCTGCGTCCCTGCATCGATTATCGTGCTTTCAATGCCGTCACGATCAGGAATCAATATCCGATACCTCTGATTTCAGTCTTATTGGACCAATTGGGTGCAGCTAAGGTGTTCACTAAACTGGATTTGAGGGGAGCCTATAATCTTGTACGGATTCGCGAAGGCGACGAGTGGAAGACTGCCTTCAAAACCAAATATGGCCTTTTCGAATACTACGTTATGCCCTTTGGCCTGTGTAACGCTCCAGCGACCTTCCAATACTTTATCAACGACGTATTTCATGACATGCTAGACCAATATGTAGTCGTTTATCTAGACAACATCTTGATCTACTCTCCTTCAGTTGACACTCACGTCGTCCATGTCTCTAACATTTTGCAACGTTTAAGGGAGAACCACTTGTATGCCAAGTTGGACAAGTGCCGTTCCATGAAACCGAGGTGGAGTTCCTAGGCTATGATATCACTAGCTGGGGAGTGCAGATGAGCCATCCTAAGGTTACAGCGATATTGGAGTGGCCTTGTCCTAGTACCTTGAAGGCCCTGCAATCCTTTCTAGGTTTTGCAAATTTCTATCGGCGGTTTATCCAAGACTTCTCAGCCATTGCCTCTCCACTTACTAAGCTAACCAGCACCAAATGCTTGTTTAAATGGAACGAGGACGCTCAACGGGCTTTTGAGACCTTAAAGTCTGCTTTTACCACTGCTCCCGTCTTTCAGCATCCGGATCCGTCTTTGCCTTTAATTGTAGAAGCAGATGCATCAGATGTTGCACTGGGAGCCATCCTGTCCCAACTTTGCCCAGAGTCCACTGGTTTACATCCTGTTGCGTATCACTCCAGAAAATTCACCTCTTATGAGAGGAACTATACAATCACAGAACGAGAATTGTTAGCAGTGAGGGACGCCTTTATGGTATGGAGACATCATCTTTTGGGGTCCTCCGAGCCGGTTCAAGTGTTTACTGATCACCGAAATCTCTTGGCGCTGTAATCAGTGAAGTGTACCACGGCACGCCATGCCAGGTGGCATGAATTCTTTGCCATGTTCAACTTCACCATTACCTATCGCCCTGGGTCTCTGAACTCGAAGGCGGATGCTCTCTCCCGTATCCATGGAGTTCCTGAACCATCTGAGCTTAAGGGCGCCCTTCTATTACCTAATCAAGTGGTGTGTGGGTGTACCTTGCGCCCCTCTCTGAAAACAAGGATCCAAGAGTGGGTGAGAACCACTCCCTCCGAGATTGCTAGCCTGGGATTGGAGATCATCCATTCATTGCCTTATAAAAAGGGTAAAATATATGTACCTGACTCCGACACAAGACACTTAGCCATACAATGGTGTCACGATTCAGTGGTAGCTGCACATCCAGGTACTGGGAAAACTATCGACCTTTTGAGAAGGTGGTGCTGGTGGCCCTCCATGTCACACGACGTTAGGGAATACATTGTCTCTTGTGCCACTTGTGCGCAGTGCAAACATCAACCGGGCAAACCTGTGGGCCTACTACAACCCATGCCTATACCAGATAGACCTTGGCTTATGGTTTCTATGGACTTCGTAGTAGAGCTTCCAGTAGTTGACGGCTACGACACTATATGGGTGGTTGTGGACTACTTCACAAAATCAGCTTTGTTTGTACCCTGCCAGGGGATTCCTTCTGCTCCTGTTTTGGCAGAGCTGTTCTTGAAGAACGTCTACCGAGGATTTGGTTTGCCCTCCATTCTCGTTACTGACCGGGGACCACAGTTCAGTTCTCGCTTTTGGAGAGCATTGACTATGACGCTGGGTGTAGACGGCAGGTACTCCAGTGCATACCATCCACAAACTGATGGGCAAACTGAGAGGCTGAATGCCACTATGGAGCAGTATCTACAATGTCTTACCCTCCAACGCCAAGATACATGGGTTTCCGTTCTACCACTGGCGGAGTTCGCCTACAACAACTCTCTGCACACGGCGACAGGTGTATCTCCATTCTTTGCCTTGTATGGCCAACACCCCCGTTCTTTGCCCAGTATTGCTGATTGGCCGTTACACAATCCGGCTGCCTCTGGTTGTCTTAGGAATCTATCAGATACCCACGCTATGGTCAAGAATCAGCTACTACAGGCCCAGTCACGTACTTAGTCTTCTGCAGATGCACATCGCTCCCCGGCTCCTAGCTACCGACCAGGGATGAACGTATGGCTGTCCACAAAGAACCTACGCTTGCCTGGTCGTCGAGCCTTGTTACCTCGGTTTGTGGGTCCCTACAGCATTTTGCAGGTTATTAAACCTGCTGCCCTCCGATTGGCCCTTCCTACTAAATGGAAGGTACATCCGGTATTCCATGTCTCTCTAGTGAAACCATGCCACCCATCTACCAGACTACCTGCTCGTCCTCCGCCGATTCAGGTGCGCGGTTTTGATGAATACGAGGTGGGTGCGATCTTGGATACCAAGGTTCGAAGGGGCAGGCATCTCTATCTTGTCGTTTGGAAGGGCTATAGACCCGAAGACCGTACGTGGGAACCTGCGGTGAATGTCCATTCTCCGGCCCTTTTGTCTCGTTTCTGGTCTGCTCGGGGGGTGAGACCCCCTTTGAGGGAGGATACTGTCATGTACGGGAAACAGCTGCATAGCCCTTTAAGAGCGCTGCAACCAGGTGCCTGGAAGTTGGCATGGCAACGCTGGCGTCCTCTCAGCGTTTCCTATGGCCGACGCTGGAAGCCGCGGAACGCTGTCATGTGACCTCTCCTTTTTAGGCACCGCCTTCACTTCGTATCGGTGCTTCTGATTGAGAATTGGTGGCGCTTCGTACCTTGTGCATTGTATCCTGTTCCCTTGAACCCCTGTTTCAGTACCTCTCCCCCCCCTTCCCTCCTGTGTTCCTGATTACCTCGTTTCCTCGACCTGAACCGTTACCTGGCTTTGATTCTGGACTGTCTTGTTCTTGTTTGCTGCCTGCATCGTGCTTCGACCTCAGACTGCTCACGGACATCTTTGCCTTCGCCCATTTGTTTGGTTACTCTTCGTTTGTCTTCTGGATCCTCACTCACCTGGATTGCGTCTGGGTAATTTTGGGATTATTGAATTTTGGAACTTTTGAACTTTTGGATTGTTGAACTTTGGAACTTTTCGAACTTTTGGATTATTGAACTTTGGAACTCGAACTTTTTGGATTGTTCAAACTTGATACTTGGAATACACTAACAAGTGTTTATTAGGCGTCCTCGTGCTGGCGGGATAGGTGGTTGGGCTTTTTCTTGGATTATGGATTGTGGACTTCGGATTTGCTTCCCTTCCTTTTTTTCCACCTGACTCTCCCCGGTGTTGATCAGGATAAAAACACGGTAAGCCATAGTCTCGCATGGGAAGGGGGTTGTTATGGGATTTTGATCAACGCGTATTGCATTCTTAAACTGTTGTGTTCGGGTCTGGTCAGAAGGGCGGTTGGTTATACTTTCTGTGTTGTGTTAACCCCTCACTTGCAGATCCAACGCCTGTCCTCGGCCATTCGTACCACCCTGACTTCACCGATAACAACTCAAGGGGCACGTGTCTTCATCTGGGTCGTCTGTGTCTCATCTGGCATCCTTTCTTTCCTCTGATTGATCGCTCTGGCTGTCTATTCCTGGAGCCAGAGGGTTCCATCAGGAGGAAGAACTCTTCGGCTACACAACGTGGGCAACTTGCATCTGACAAATTGCATGCTTTTCAGGCCTTTTCTTGTGTTATGGCTGTGCTTACCATTCCCTTTTGGCTAGAGTAATTTTTTGTAGGACACTTGGCTTGTTTTTGGGTGGATTTTAAATTCAGAAGATCACAGTACATGATTTAGGCAGTATTTGCTAAATACTGCCATCTATGACGGTATTTCTGCAATACCACCCCGACGTCTGTTCGCAGATTCCAACCTTGAATCGGGCGATTGGTAAAATCGGGGGTGTTTGGAAAATGCCCCTGATTTGACCATTTTGCCCAACACGTATTGAGGCCCGAAGGCTCTAGGTTCAGGTCTTCAAGAGTCACTAACAATAGAGTCAGCATTAACTACACAGTCAATGCAACACAAAAATTTGAAGCTGCAATGAGAGTGCGAGCCGATGGATGAATCTAAATCATCTGCAATTCAGCCCTAATGTTATTCGGAGCATCAACTTCAACCACCAATGTTAATTTCTCCCAAACTGGGTCTTCATGCCATTGGCGTTCTTTCTTGGGTCCAAGTCCCTCCCTGTCTTATTAGGCTCACAACCTAAGTGTATTACTTGATTCATGTGTTTTCTCTACATGAGTGGTCATCCAGGTCACTAACTCATGCATCTTTTATCTCTGTGTACTTTGTAGATCACTTAAGATTCTGCTTTCTTCAAACCCCAGCAAGTGCATTAGTAGAGGCTTTTTGTGTTCTATGCTCTATGTTCAGCCATCCAGGTCATTGTGAGTTTGGCAGTGCAGTAAAAAAGTGGCAATAATTTTCTTACTGCCACTTTTTGGGCGGTAAGAGAATTATCGCCATTTCAACGGCACAGCCGAATTCCAGTATGGGGCAAAAAGTGGAGGTTTCACTTTCCTGCAAAAATCGGCAGATTTACTGTGGTGAAATTACCGCTCACAGTAAATCTGCCAAATTTAGCATGAACTCCAGGAATGGGGAATCAGACTGCCCTACTACCACTTATAATCCCCTGGTAAACCGAGAGATTTACTGCCGAATTACCGCCAAGTTCGCAATGAGACATTTCATCTTGAGAACACGCTTTACAACTTGACGATTTTATTAATGGTTATTATTAATGGTTCACGAGGTGATGGCAGAATCAGGGTGGTCCTAGAACATTGGACATCTTAGCGTGCGTGTCTGCAAAGTAATACAATAATTAGTTAAAATATAAAGTTACTATAATGGGCTAAAATAAGAATCTAGCATAGCAATATGTAAAAGGATGAAGGGTGTGGGAGCTCTAATGGATTCTTTGTAACCAGTGTAGAGGACAGAACAGATCCAAAGAATTATTTGAGTACTTTAAGATGCAGTGGTCAAGCAGGATGGTCAGTGCTGGAAAAGGGTAGGCTAGCCCATACCAACTCACCTGGAATGTTAGTGGGGGGGAGTAGGGCTGTTGTGTAGTGTTCTTGCTAGGTTTGCTTCCTGAATCAGGTACCCCTGCCAACTCAGAGACAGCCATTGAATCTGTTCTGCCTCCCTGCTGGAGTTTCCTCCTAAGACAGTTGAGTAGCCTTTGGGGGCCCATTGAACCATATATCCTGTGTTGCTGTACTTAATAAACCCATTGGAGGACCTGAGGACTGACCCCTGTATCCAGGGTAGGACTGGGACAAGAAATAGGCCTGGTCACCCAGAAAAAAGTGGGCCACCCCTCGCCTCACAACCTTTGACCTCTGATGACATCACCAGAAGTGATGGCATTTGACCCCACCCCAAAGTGACATCCCAGGAAGCGATGAAACACAACCTTTGACCCCTTGACAAAACAGGAAGTGGCATCAGATAGCATTGTTCCTAAGTACACTAAATAACTGTGAATCCAAGCAGAAGTCCAAGGCCAAATGATATGTTATTGTATAGCACTTACGCTTAAGCTCTTTTTTATAGAACAAATATGCACACAATATCACCCAACCTGTGTTGATACTCATTTATCGACCTAAGAAGGATGAAAGGCTTTTTAAAAAAGAAAAGAAAATGGGAAAAAAAATATTTGTTTTTTCTATTTTTTTCTATTTTCTTTTCTTCCAAACCGGCCCAGGCATGGCCAGAAACCAGCCCTCACTCCCCAGGGACGATTTCGGCCCGGCCATGGGCCGAAAGGCTGAAGGGCCAATCCGACCATGCCTGTATCCTTGCCTGTAAGTACCTTTCTTCTGGTGGAGGAAGGCAGTACAACAACCTTTGTAAATGTGCCAATGAAGTTGTATTCCTGCTTTCAGCCAGAGATTGAACAGAGTCAACATTTCTCGAAAAACTTTACGATGAGAAAAGAGTGACACTTCGTCAATATAGATGAGATGTGATGTGCTCTCGTCTAAGGGTTCGAGTTAGCAGACAGGTTTTACTGCATCACAATTAGTATTTTAGGGGCTTCAAGGTAGAACCCATTGGTATAATCTCACTTTGACAGCACCTAGGTGATATAGTTAAGTGTAACAGTGATTTATTTTCAAAGGTGAACATGACAAAAATATAGCCTACTTGTGTGATCAGAGAGGATTGACAAGCCTTTGGCGATGAAGACTCCGGAGCATGATACCCTGGTGGCATGTTTAGGACCGATACCAAGATCTCTGTTCACGATGGGTTCATTGAAAGCATCACAGTTACACTATTCTTTGCTCACTGTGCCTCCTAGAAATCCCAGGCATGCGAGTCATGACCACATATTACCATACCTCTCCATACATGCCAACATTCCGAAGCACCTGGGAGGGAGATTTAGTCAGAGAGATTGGGAGACATACATTTTCCCATATGAATGAATTTGGGCTATAATTATTTTAGGCGGGAGAACGTGAAAAATAGCAATATTTTTTTCACTGAAAAATCAGGAGTCTTCCGTCTAAGGGGCCAATTCATGGAATCCAGCGCAGAAGTATCAGATGCGCCTCACGCAGAGAGGCAGCGGGCGCCAGGCGCAGCATAAAACAGCTTTTTCGCACACCGCGTATTCATGGATTTCCCAAGCCATAACCAGCCGTGGCGCAGTGAACATCCTGCAGCGCCAGTTACATCCCCAACACCGCCCCTTGCGCAGGAAAAATCCAGTGAAAGGTCCAACACAGCACAAAGGCCCCACGCAACCATTGGCCCAGCACACAGCCCCCCACCCTCATATTCCTGTGAAAAATCAGAGCATACCCCACTCGCGGCAGTGAAATCACGTGAAAATGGCCTAGCGCACACCCGCGAAATCCTGTACTCCGCTCGCGCCAGTTAAAATTGCGTGAAAAGTGCCTTGCGTACCCCTGTGAAATCGCATACCCCTCTTGCGCCAGTCAAATTGCGTTAAAAGTGACTACTGTAACCTTGTGAATACGCATACCCTGCCCGCGCAATCCAAATCGTGTGAAGATGGCCTCGCGTACCCTGCCTGCGCCAGCCAAATTGTGTGGAAAGGGCTGTGTGTGTGGTGACAGGTGTTTGGGGGATCCCCTGTGGTGTGGGCTGCCTGCTGGGCATGGTCACGGATAGTGGGCTGCCTGCGGGCCAAGATCACGGGTGTTGGGGGGCCCCATGTGGTGTGGGCTGCCTGCAGGGCATGGTCACAGGTGTTGGGGGGCTGCATGTGGTGTGGGCTGCCTGTGGGGCATTGTCACAGGTGAAGGGGGGTCCCTTGTGGTGTGGGCTACCTGCGGGGCATGGGTATGGGTGATGGGCTGCCTACGGAGCATGGTCACGGGTGCTGGGGGCCCCCATGTGCTGTGGGCTGCCTGCGGGGTATGGTCATGGGTGATGGGGGGGTCCATTGTGGTGTGGGCTGCCTGCGGGGCATGGGTATGGGTGATGGGCTGCCTGCAGGGCATGGTCACGGGTGTTGGGGGGCCCCATGTGGTGTGGGGTGCCTGCAGGGCATGGTCACAGGTGTTGGGGGCCCGCATGTGGTGTGGGCTGCCTGTGGGGCATTGTCACAGGTGAAGGGGGGCCCCTTGTGGTGTGGGCTGCCTGCGGGGCATGGGTATGGGTGATGGGCTGCCTGCGGGGTATTTTCATGAGTGCTGGGGGCCCCCATGCAGTGTGGGCTGCCTGCGAGGTATGGTCATGGTTGATGGTGGGTTCCATTGTGGTGTAGGCTGCCTGCGGGGCATGGGTACGGGTACGCTCATCCGCCTCCAACTCCCTCAGGGTCAGCCGCTTCTCCAAACAACGAGTTGGGGGCAGATCTCTTTCCACTGCAGGGGCCTCCCTCTGGAACAGCCTTCCTGCCTCCCTGAAACTTGAGGAGAACCACCTCCGGTTCCGGAAGCACCTCAAAACCTTCCTCTTTGCCTCTGCTTTCTCTCCCCCTCTCCCCTGCTAATACTACTGAAACTGCACTGACTCTGCAACTGGGCCATTCACCGTTCTCGGCCCAGCCACTCTCCCCTGCACTGCCTCCACGGCAACCCCTGCACTATGGGATTGTGTCTGTATCCATACAGCCCCCCTTCCCAGCACTTGTCTGCACTTACCTCGCACTTGCCACCAGCTGGCCCTTGTTATTTATCCTGTATGCTGTATGCTAATAACCCTGTACTGCACTTTCCCCTCTCCCTTTCCCCCATGCACTTTTCCCTTCCCCTCTACCCTTGCGCGATCTGAATGACACCTGGCCTAGTAAGATCGTTGTCTGTCTCCCCTTGTTTCCCCCCTGCCTCGTCGCGCCTTAAAACACTTGTGTATAGGCGCGTTACAAATGCCTTATCATATCATATCATATCATGGGCTGCCTGCGGGGCATGGTCACGGGTGTTGGGGGGCCCCATGTGGTGTGGGCTGCCTGCGGGGCATGGTCATGGGTGTTGGAGACCCCTGTGGTGTGGGCTGCCTCTAGGGGGTGTTTGCGGCTGATGGCAGTATGCAACAGCCTTTTCATGCAATTTGCGAGCGGTGTGTGCGATTTCGGGGGTAAACGAGCCGGTTTTCATGCGATTTTGCTGGCGCTTGTGTACGTGAGGGCGTTTTTGCGTGATTTTGTTGGCGCGAGCGGGGTGCTCGATTTCGAGGGTGTGAGAGGCACTTTTCACGCGATTTGACTGGCACGAGCGGGGTTGGCGATTTCGCGGGAGTATGCAAGAGTGTTTTCACATGATTTTGCTTTGGGGAGGGTCCCCCATCACCTGTGACCATGCCCCGCAGGAAGCCCACACCACAGGGGCCCCCAACACCTGTGACCATGCCCCGTGGGCAGCCCACACCACAGGGGATCACCAACACCCATGACCATGCCCTGCTAGCAGCCCATCACCCGTGACCATGCCCCGCAGGTAGCCCGTCACCTGTGAGTATGCCCCGCAGGCAGCCCACATGGCACTATACACCTGCAAGCAGGCCCCAACTCATGTCCCCCCACCAGTGACGGCAACTTGCAAGCAGGCCCGACTCATGTCCTCCCACCCCCACCAGTGACGGCAACCTGCAAGCAGGCCCCAACTCATGTCCCCCTACCAGTGACGCCAACCTGCAAGCAGACCCCAACTCATGTCCCCCACCAAACACATTGTCACAACATACAAGCATGTAGCAAATGTCCACCCAAATGCCACCCCATGCTGACCCCACCCAGTGCAACGGCACACCCATCCATCGGCCCCACTTTCCAGTACTGGCCCCATGCATGGTATTCACAAAAGCACACATGCATGCACCTAAAGACATGCCCAACATAGCTACACAGCAGTGACACTTGACTAACCCAATGACGATTAACACATGCACCGAACAATTGAGAGCAGACAACACTCCGATTGGACTGTATGAAAATGTATGAACAAAAGTAAAATACACTAAATGATAATCAAAGATGAGAATGAAAATGAAATGAACGTAAATCAAAAGGAAATGCAAATCCCAAAGGAACATGAAAATTCAAAAAAGGGAAAATCCAGAAACTGGTCCTTGTCCAAAGTAATGTTTGCAGTTCCAAATGTAAAACAATAAAAACCATTTCTCCATGGGAAAAAAAGCCAAAAAATGCACTTGGGTCCATGATCGCAAAAGTCAGATTAATCCACCAAAAACACCCTATGAAAAAACAACTATATACAAAAAGTGGAGCAATGTCTGTGTCCTCTAAATAATAAAATAAACAAAGGAAACCTAACACCAGAGAACTATATAAAATGGCGGCGGGCTAGTCCTACGACTCACTTTGTTACCAAGAGTTTTGGCCAGGGCATCATCGAACTCTTTGTCTATAGCCCGGAGGCGGGACTCAGCTCTCTCCTTGAGAGCTCGCAGGGACGCCGCCATGCTCCTCTGCAAACTCCCTTTGAGTCTCCTCGAGGAACTCCACCTGCCTCTCGGCCCGCCGCATGGAGTTCTCCGCCCTGACCATGGTGAGTCGTGCCCTCTCTGCACCTATTTGCCGGCCCATCCGCTGCCACAAGGAAGACACACTTTGTCCTGGGTCCTCCTGCCCATTGGCCGATGCCTGCCCCATGATATAGTTGGCCCGAGTCTTGATGCCTCCTACGTTGAGCCAGCTGCTGCCTTGATGCCATGTGCCTGTGCCACCACGACTGCCTCTGGGATGATGCCAACCCCCGGGACTGTCGTGCACGTGCTCTGCTCAAAGGTGCCTGCACAACCTCCCTGCCAGTGGTCCTGTTGCTGGGGTGACCACCTCTGCTGAACCTTCGACTCCCGACTGTGGCAGGGATGTGATCTCCACCAGACTGGCCGCGGTGGCTGGGACAGGTGTTAAGACGGATTTCTGAATTCTGACCTGGAGGGGCAGAGGTTCAGAAGGCCAGCCTAGTTTCTTGGAACAGGGTAACCTCTGCACAAGCCAGACCAATCAGGGTAGCTATGGCGGTGGTCAAGACTAAGGGGTTCATTATGAGGTGGGTGGTAAGGGATACCAGGCACCGGTAAGGAGACCGGTGCCGGTAATCCCTTACTGCCCTATTCCGAGGTCCCTTAGCGGGTCCCACTTGGAACGGGTGGTCTGACCAGCCGTTCTAAACGGGACCCGTGAAGGGACCTTGGAGCTAATAACGGGCCCGCAATTAGCGGGCCCGTTATTAGCGCCTTCCCATTGAGCCCTATGGGGGCTCAAATGGGAATGGGGAATGGCTTTTGGAATGGGGACTTACCGGGTCCGCCTAGGGCGGAATGTCCCCGTAAGTCCCCCCTCCACTAGACCGGACCCAGACCGATTTTGGACGCAGCCATGGCGCTAATAGCGCCATGGCTACCTCCAAACTCGGAATGAGGCCCTAAATCTCAAGAGGGGTGACAGTGACTGAAAGACCTCAATGAGGACACAAAGCAAGGACACTTACAAATTACTCCAGACAGGTGTTATATTAAAAATATAGACACATTTATTACAAGGCCTTTGTATTGACCATAGTAAAAGAATCACAGTAACACTATATAAACCAACACATCACAATCAATACCATATGTATACAAGACCAATGGGGTCTAAAGTGTTAACTGCACGAAATATGTCGACAACCTAGAGGGGAAGGAAACAGGCAGTGCAAATAGTCTTTAGGCCCAGTTCCGCATCAATAACATAAGTAAGAGGCAGTCCAAGCCCTAAGAAGAGAGGAGCCTTGTGCTCAATAGTACATGCTATGCAGGTGCACGAGCTTGTGCCAATGGGCAGGATAGGGTCTCTTCCAGCGTCTCTAGCAGCTCAGGAAGGTGGATGCGGTGATGCAGAACAAGCTCCCACTATTCAAGAAGGACCTCCACTGGAAGGCAGAGGCAGTTCGAGAGTGCGGGATGGGGTCGCTATTTCATAATATCGGTGGAAAGGAGAGGGACCCGCAGGGGCCACTCGTGGGTAAAAATTGGCTCTTGCGCTAGGGGCCACCGGTTGGGGTATGGAGTACTCACCGGTCCCCGACGCAAGCAGACCCAATCTTCACCAGTACGATCCACTTCGCTGGCAGGTTCGAATGCAGCAAAAAGGACTGATTGATAGTTTACTAGCTTTGAGCCATTTGTTTAAGAAATAGGAGTACAGTATTTAACTTGCTGCATTTAAAATCGACTCAGGGAAATACCACCATCCTAGTTTGAATGTGCCTTTGTTTGCTTGATTGAGATTGTGTGTAATCACGAGCATTTCGCATTGTTGAAGTCACGTGCAATTCGCATTTGTTGAAGTCGTGCCACATCATATAACATCACTTACTTGAACGCTCGAACGTTCGTATTTGTTTGCCTTGCTGCTGTGCATACGAACTTGCGCAGACTACTTCCTACTTTCTGACTACCAGTCAGCCTCTTGCAAACTACATATCCCAGCAGCCTTTGTGCTGAAATTGAAACGTCAGGCGCTTCAGCGCCGGCGCTTCTGGGACGGTGCCGGTCTACGCCGGTCCCGGTGGGCTCTGCATTTAAAAGCTCCACTTTCCCTTCGGACACAGGTTAGTTAGGTTGTGAACTACAGGTCACGCTTTTTGAAAACCAAGAACTTTGATTGATAGTTTACTAGCTTTGAGCCATTTGTTTAAGAAATAGGAGTACAGTATTTAACTTGCTGCATTTAAAATCGACTCAGGGAAATACCACCATCCTAGTTTGAATGTGCCTTTGTTTGCTTGATTGAGATTGTGTGTAATCACGAGCATTTCGCATTGTTGAAGTCACGTGCAATTCGCATTTGTTGAAGTCGTGCCACATCATATAACATCACTTACTTGAACGCTCGAACGTTCGTATTTGTTTGCCTTGCTGCTGTGCATACGAACTTGCGCAGACTACTTCCTACTTTCTGACTACCAGTCAGCCTCTTGCAAACTACATATCCCAGCAGCCTTTGTGCTGAAATTGAAACGTCAGGCGCTTCAGCGCCGGCGCTTCTGGGACGGTGCCGGTCTACGCCGGTCCCGGTGGGCTCTGCATTTAAAAGCTCCACTTTCCCTTCGGACACAGGTTAGTTAGGTTGTGAACTACAGGTCACGCTTTTTGAAAACCAAGAACTTTGATTGATAGTTTACTAGCTTTGAGCCATTTGTTTAAGAAATAGGAGTACAGTATTTAACTTGCTGCATTTAAAATCGACTCAGGGAAATACCACCATCCTAGTTTGAATGTGCCTTTGTTTGCTTGATTGAGATTGTGTGTAATCACGAGCATTTCGCATTGTTGAAGTCACGTGCAATTCGCATTTGTTGAAGTCGTGCCACATCATATAACATCACTTACTTGAACGCTCGAACGTTCGTATTTGTTTGCCTTGCTGCTGTGCATACGAACTTGCGCAGACTACTTCCTACTTTCTGACTACCAGTCAGCCTCTTGCAAACTACATATCCCAGCAGCCTTTGTGCTGAAATTGAAACGTCAGGCGCTTCAGCGCCGGCGCTTCTGGGACGGTGCCGGTCTACGCCGGTCCCGGTGGGCAACGGCCATCGGCCCTACACTCTGCCCAATTACATCCATATAGAACCAACAAAACGGGTAAGAAATGGGCTTTTCAAAACTCTTACAGTTGCTAACCGACGCAAATAAAATTGAAAACGAAAGACTGGTTAAATGTTTTCTTGACAACAGAGAGAAATCTCTGAGCCTCTCCTCTCCTGACAAAGACCTAGGCACAGACACTCTGCCTAATGATACACACTCTCAGACCATTTCCAGACCTACGACCCATGCTAACACGAACTTAACACCCACCTGCCCGGGAAACAATAATTTGAAAATCGCACTACTAAACACCAGGTCACTCAACAAACACTCACAAGACGTGCATGACTACATAACCCATGACAATCTGGACATACTTTTCCTCACGGAAACTTGGTTGCAAGAACCAATAGGCCCAACTATCGATTGCGCCGTTCCCCACAATTATAACATTTACTATGAAAATAGGACATCAGGTAAAGGAGGTGGGGTAGCTATAATAGCTAAACAGACTTTGAAACTATTCCCTACTAAAATCCTTTGCCCAGGTTGCGAAGTTCTTCACCTAAAACTCACGCCCTCTAACAACCATTGTATCAACCTGATCGTTCTATACAGGCCCCCCTCCTTAACCTCTGACTTCAATGACGATTTATGCCACATTCTGAATAATCTCAAGGGAACTAACACCGGAACTATTCTCTTGGGCGATCTGAATAGATGGCGAGGTAACCTCTGCGATAAAGAGGCTATTAGCCTAGAAAATGACCTAACAAACATCAACTACCACATCGCCAATAAGGGCTCCACTTGCACCTCGGGTAATCAACTTGACTGGATCATTACAAATAATGTTAAACTGACAGTGACCAATACTACTCCATGCATCTGGACAGATCACTTTAAAGTCGAAGCTACATTCCACCTCACGGTCAAAACCGATCACTTTGACAATTCCCCTAAACCAGTTTTAAGCAGAAACCTCAAGAAAATCACTCATGACATTCTTAAAGATGGCCTCATTCATGTCATGAATAACACTGCTGACAATGATTCCTGCCAAAGCATCATCCGCAAATTCAATAATCATTTCCGGGAGATTCTCGACAAATATGCGCCATTTAAAAATAAACAGGTTCGCCCCAACCCCAACCATCAGCAATGGTACACACCGGAATTGAGTACTTTTAAAATAGATAAAAGGAAACTAGAAAGAATATGGAACAAAACCCCTTCAGAGGAAAATAAAGAAAACTGGAAAAAGTGTGACTTCTTATACAGAGCCAAACTTGCTGAAGTAAAAAAAGAATACTATAACACTCAAGTTACCAGCGCTTCCAACGCCACCGGAAAACTGTTCCAAATCCTTAAATCCTTCGAAAAACCACCCACTCTCTCTTCACCCTTTCAACCAACCCTGTCTGACTGCAAAGCAGTCCAACTGGCTTTCTCAAATAAAATCAAAAAGGCTAGAGATTCCATTATAAATCGCAAAATATCAGATCCGCCACCCGTGCAACCTAAGATGACACATCCGGCTCTAGACATTCCTAAATTCACATTCTTGCCAGTTTCTATTGAAGACATGAACGACACCCTCTCTTCCATAAATTGCACTACCTGCGCCGAAAACATCATACCTCCCAAACTGATTCTTGATAATACTGAAATCTTTTCCCCTTTTCTCTGCCGTATGACAAATGCTTCCTTCAGGGACCGGAAGGTACCGACAGAAATCAAAACAGTCACAGTCACCCCCCTAGTCAAGAAACCAGGATTAGATCAACAAGACCCTGCCAACCTTAGACCCATTACTAATTGCAACTTTCTTCTGAAGGTCCTTGACAAAATAGCGACCAGGCAACTACAAGATTATGTAGATCATCACAGCTTGCTACACCCCCAACAATCGGGCTTTAGAAGTGCCCACAGCACTGAGTCAGCATTGCTGGACTTACAGACAGAAATGTTGAGCATCCTGGACAGAGGCAAAACAGGGCTGTTAATCCTCTTGGACCTCTCGGCGGCATTCGATTTGTTAGATCACGGAAAGCTCCGAGAGGCCCTAGGCGCAGCTGGTAACTGCTCCCATGATGCAATAGATTGGGTGTCTTCATTTTTAGAAGACAGGAACTCAAAAATCAATTGGGCAGGTCATTCCACCTCACCCAAACCTGTAGATTGCGGCGTCCCCCAGGGAGCCAGTTTCTCACCCTTGCTCTTCAACTTATATATCCGCTGCCTTTGTACTCTTTTATCTCAGCTCGGAATTTTTTTCACCAACTTCGCTGACGATACACAGCTCATTCTAGAGCTGAGCGGAGACCATCACGCAGATAACGAGAAGCTATCGGCTATTTACGACATCATCGAAAACTGGATGATTGCACACTGGATGTGTCTTAATAGCTCCAAAACGGAACTCATGACCTTCGGAAGCGCTAAAGCCTTAAACAATCTTGGTTCGGATTACTCCACATTCACCATAAAAGATTCTACCATTAAGGTATCTAATAAGGTTAAAACACTAGGTATTTACTTACAATCCTCCTTAGGTGCAGAAGCCCAAACCGCTTATTTAAAGCGAAACTGTCAATACTACCAAAGGCTTCTATGTCAGATAAGACCTTTTCTTAATACCAAGAACAGCACCACGATAGGGAGAGCCACCATACTATCCCGCTTAGATTATGGGAACGCGTTAATGCTCGGCGCCAGCAACAACTGCCTGAAACAATGTCAGATTATCCAGAATAATGCTGTTAGGTCCATCACTAATAAATCCAAACGTGAACACATCACCAAGGACAGAAAAGATCTTCATTGGTTGGCTGTAAAGGAACGGATCAAGTTTAAATCACTGATCCTAACCCACCGATGCCTATATGGCACGGCACCTGCATACCTTAAGAATAAATTCAGCTGGTATGAGCCGAGCCGTAGCTTGAGATCTGCAAAACAAGGATTGATCAATCCCAGCCCTCCAGGTAAAGCCACTGGTCTCGGCCGAGCTTTTCCGAACCTGGCGACTTTCCACTGGAACAAACTGCCTTGCAGCCTCAGATTGGAAAACAACCTCCAACGCTTTAGGAAACAATTGAAGACCTTTCTCTTCATATAATTAGACAACCTCCACACCGCTTCTAGTTGCCATCGTTCTGCTTCCTCCCTCTCTATGCTCTCTATGTGTTGTCCCGTTCTTCTTCGTCCTTGTGTCCTTGTCGCGCCCTGATGCTTGCGAGCTTCGGCGCGTTACAAATAAATAAATAAAATAAATAATAAATAAAATAAGCAAGAGGGTCACAAAGGCAGCAAACTTGCACTGGTCGTAGCTGCAGCAGGGCAACACAGTAACCAAGAATACTCTGGTCCGGGCGCACTCGTTTCACTTCAGACCTGGGAATGCCAAGTGTACGAAATTCGGTGTGAGGGTGCCATGGACGCAGAGTTAGCAGTACACCAATTTTCGAGGGCCTCCTCATAACGGCGGCGGTGACAGAGCAAAGGTCCTGCGTAAGCTGGTCAGCCCACTGGTTGGCCCAGGGACACTTCCGAGAAGGCTTACTTGCAGGGTTTGGTGAAGTGTCGAGAATAGTTGGTCTCACTATTCCAATGGGTCAAAGCGTCTTCGCAGACCTTCTTGGATGATCAGATGCAGAGGGGCCCACGGGATGACAGCGGTCTCAGGGTGCCAAACCTTCCAGCAGGTCACCAGCGGTTCCTCGACTCGGCTTCTTGTTGCAGGATACTTGGCTCCTTTCCTTTGTCCGGTGTAAACTCAGGAGATCGACCTGGTAGTGGTGTTTCCAGCCTCCTCTTATCCAAAGTTCTCTTCGCGCTAAAACGGAGAGGACCCAATGGGGGATCTGCTCACAAACACCCACTCCATACCTGGACCAATCATGGACCATGGTGGTCCCAGGCATTCATGGCACTCCAGACTCTCTGGCACCCAGGATGTGTATTGGAATCAGACATTCCAGCCCACATCCTGGAGGCACACTCAAAAGGCATGCAGAAGCCCGCAAAAGCATTGGGATTCGCGGGAAAGTGCATGACCAAATCAAGACGGACCCGGGTCGGCTCCACCTGGGGAAGTTAAGGGGCAAGATGGCCAAAGGACAGGACAACGAACCTCGTGGCACGGCCTTTTTAGAGCCAAGCCACTTATTCGTGCCAAACACGGTTAGTGCGGTTAACATGGCAGAAAAGGGTTAGAAAGAATGCGAAAAGATAGCTGCCACCAGTCTTGTCCTTGACACATCTGCACAGATCATTAAAAGTCCAACAAGAGTTTCTAGGGCCTTGGCAAATGACTTGAGACCCAAGTGTGCTTTAAGGTAAGATACATTGCACACTTGTTACATGTTGCACAAAAGCTGCAACATGAGGAAAGGACTAAGAGAAGCAAAAGTCTCCCAGTACTGACTGTCTTAAGGGCATGTCAGTTTCCCCATAAGAAGTGAGAGAAAGGCCAGAGGAGTGCAGCTGAAGGCTGTGCTTCTCTGGCAAAGTCAGTCAATGGTGGCTAAACAGCAGCAACATGTTTGGGGGTTGACACATGGAGGGAAAATTACATACAATTATGAAATCTTTCCTAACACCAGGTCCACAGGGGGTATCTGGGCCGGAAGACACCAGGGAGGACGACTGGTGCAATGTGGATAAAGAGGAGGAGGGGGCCGCATCAGGGCCCAGCACATGAAGCAGACCCGCGACAATGAGCCGTGCTAGCCAGTCCAGGATGGCACAGACCTGTTCATGATGACGTGCGTGGTCCCGCCAGGAAGCACATAGATCATCACAAATGATGGCTGTGCGCATCGCGACACCGACTAGCACGGGCTAAACCCTGTCACGGATTGCCTGGTCGACAGGTAGAAGAAGGTCAGTTGACGTGGACTCATCCGCTACCTGCGGAACGGGCTGGACTAAGGGATGCGTGCCGGTGCGAAGTGATGCAGTCACAGGATCAGGAACAGGATTAAGCACAGGCCCTCTGCAGCGACATGCACTGCCTCCTGCCCCAGGACTGCATCAATTGCACCGGTGGCATCGCCCCCTCCAGGCCCCACATGCAGGTCTGATGCGGCCTCCTCCTCCACCGCAACCACCACCGACCTGGATGCCTCTGCACCATCTTCTGCACTGGATTGCCCCTGTGGGGGCTCACCTGCCCTTTCCGCTGCCGAGGAGCCCACGTCCAACCTCACCCTCTTGCGCATCCCCTCAGCAGTAGCGGCCGTTGTCACGGCCGCGGCACCAGTCCCCTCGCTCCCAGAAGATGTCGTAACCTGTGAGGGTGACTGGGCCTTGCATCTCCGGATGGTGGAGGCATTCCTGCCACTTGGCTCCACAGCGCCGTCTCCGCCCTCTTCCTCCATCAACGATGTAGATTGGGAGACATTGAACACCAGCATCAGAGTACTGAACAAATGTCTGTTAGACACAAAGCAAATGCACATGAGTGGCACTGTTAAACGTCATAACCATCATCACCCTCCACAACACACGGGTCAGTGCAAGCAACACTCATGCACAAACAAGCATGGCACGTGCAACAGACATTCACATCCATGTCCAAGGCACTGCCGGAACTTCAGAAGGGGGGCTGGACATGGGATCATGCATCATGGAACATGCACATCACATGCACCCACACCACCGGACAGTCATGCATCTGGCCATGTCTACCTCCCGTCACAGTGCACTCATGGACAACTGTTCCGCATCAGTCAATCACACATTGTGATGCTCATGTGTCATGCATCCATGGCGTTTTCCAGTCACACACTCACTATTAAGACACACGCACATGTACACCATGTATATCCATGAAGGTGACATAAGCATCCATGTCTCACAACCCTCGCATGGTCAAGTCCAGACACAGGCATACAAATATGTGTGCATTGTCACATGCTGGTGCACATCATGCATTGCAACACAGACACCATTGATGTGGAACACGCTTGACTGGACTCACATGCAGCACTGTCATGTTACTGCACACAGACATCCATACATGGGGCATGCCAGACATAACGCCTTGGCACACACTCCATCCACACCTCAACATGCATTACGCTGGACAAGAACAGATGGACACTTACCACTCAACTCGCAGACGGGCCTGCTACAGTAGGACCTGGTGGTAAAGCGCTGAGCGTATGCGCTCCAGGACCCTCATCTGGTTCTTACTCAACTGGGCCCGGTGCCCCACTTCATCCTCAGCCTCGAAGAGGCACCGGGCCTTGTTGAGGGTCCATGACCTAAAGTCCTCATAGCGCTTCAGGACATGCTTATAGTCGCAGGGTGCCACCCCCTCCTTATTGATGGCACCCACGATGTCCTCCCAGATCCTCCTCCGTCCTTCCTTGTCGGTGCGCGATGTTGAGAAGAGGGCATCATGCCCCAGGACTTGCTCTACCAGGATGCCAACTTCATTGGCAGTGAAGCTGTCAGCCCTCTGCCTCTCTGCCAGGAGGTTGCCACTGGCCCCAGATGGTGTTTGGTCTGACATGGCAACCCCCGAGGCAGGTGTGGGTGGGCAACTGGGTCCTGGGGCTGGGCTGTGGAGCGTTGGTACAGCAGTCGGGAGTCTTCTGTTTCAGCAGAGGTGGTTGCAGCAACAGGACCTCTGGAAATGTCTTCTGTACAGGCACCAAATTGTAGAGCACATTGGCAGCAGGCACACTGAGTTGATTGGCATCAGCAGATGGCTCATAGGATGCAGCTCAGGGCGTTGGGGGGCAGGTAAATGACCTTGTGGGTAGGAGCGTGGTCTTCCGTGTGTTTTTGCGTGTCTAACTTGATGCAGAGTGACTCAGCATGTGAAAAAACAGCATGTTAGCATGTAATTCGAGGAAAGGACCTTAGCGCGTAAGCACGTAAGTGACGTGATGCGCGCGGGCATTGCCTTCGGTATGGATTAAAGGTCCGCGTAGGACACCAGTTCACTGTACATGCTATTTGTGGGGACCGACGAGTGTGTTACTTCTCCTTGTGGCTTCACGCGCGATATCTTCACTGCGGTTACAGTTTGTACTTCTTGTTTTGGCATGTGTTTTTCTTTTCCACGCAAGGCAGACGGTGAGTCGCGCACGCTTTTTCCCCCACTGTGGTTCCCCCTGTGTGTCGCATACCCCATTTTCGAGGGCTTAGTAGCCTGCGTGTTCCACGCGTATGCATTTCTTGTGTCCCTGGGTGCCACGGCATACTGCGGGAGGTTTATTCCACGCACGTGGTCTACCGCGGGGTTGCATGCATGTTTGTTCTGTTTTTTGGGGTGCCTGAGCATTGCGTGACCTGTCATTTTTCCCCAGGGGTTACAGACAGCCTCGCAAGAACACAGGGGTGCGTCTACCATCACGTACCCAGCCCCCTTCCCTTCAATTGCCCAGGACAATTGTTGTGTGCACCTCCCATTCCCACTAGTCCATCAGTGCCATGGTTGGGAGGCCACCAAAAGGTAAGGGTGGCAGAGCTGGGTGACCTCCCAGAGGTGGGCTTGTTGGGGCACGTGGCCAGGGCAGCAAGGGAGTCCAGGGAGGCCCAGGTGGCCGCGGAGGGGGATGTGGTCAGAGTGTTCCACAGGGGCAGGATGTCCAGCCACATGCTGGGACAGCCATGCCACCAACCCTGCGGCTCAGGGAGATGCTGCTGCAGACATCCCTGGGACCCATCTGACCCGACAGTCAGTGTCAGCTGCTGTCACGGGCCCCCAGGTAGTGGAAGCTGCAGGTGCACCTGCGGCTACCACCACCCAGGCTCAGGGTCAGCCAGCATGGGCTGCATTGGCACAGGTGGACTCCCGGGCAGAATTCCAGGTTAGGAAGGTCAAGCCACGTGTGTCGAAGGTTGCTGTGACCAAGCTACGTCTTTCTGGGGCAGTGGTGACATCTGCTGCCCCGAGCAGCCAGGTGGTGGAAGCTGCAAGGGCAGATGCAGCCAACACCACCACGGCTGTGAGTCTGCCAGTCAGGACTGTGTTGGTCACAGCCCTTGGCACCGAAGCAGTCATGTCGCTGGGTCCTGGCAACAGCACCCAGCAGCCAATGACTCAAGTCAGGCCTTCCATCCTCATGCCAAGGCCTACTCCCATTGGCCAGTCCACCAGCGTTCCTGCCCCTACCTACCAGAGCAGCAGTAGCCACTCAGGGTCCGCACAACCCACCAAGAGGAGGAAGCGTGTTTTTGTGCAAGAGGCTGGGATCCCAGACACGGCTCAGGCCTCTGGCTTGTCAAAGAGGAAGAGTTTCAATAAAGTGGAACTGGACGCACTTGTGGGCTACGTGTCAGGACACGACCGCGATATGCTGGTGGGGCCAGGGTGCCCAACTACGGCTGCCCAGCGTAATGCCTGCTGGCAGTGCATTGCTGAAAGTGTCAGTGCCATGGGATTTGAGAAGGGCTAAGCTGATGATTGCTATAAGCATTGGACTGACCTCCGATGCTGTGCAAAAAACAAGCAGCCTTCTAATTACGCCTCAACCCTGGTGACTGGCGGTGGGCCAGCATCAGTGGACGATGTACTCACTACTCATGAGGTGATAGCTTCAGGGTTCATCGATGAAGCTCTAATCCAAGGAGTAGGAGAGATGCCGGATTTTGGTGAAACGTCCGGTGAGTGTTGATGCGTGTGTGAGCAGCCCATGTGTGTTTTGCGTGTGTGATGTGTTGTGATTGACTGCCAGTTCAGGCTATGTATTCATGAGTGCCACTCATGCAATGCGTGACTGATACGTGATTGTTGTGATGCAGTCTGCATACAGGCCATGTGCTCCACACAGTGCCAATCCTCCTCTACACACCTGCACCCTCGTTACATGCAAGACACTCGGCAGCCTCTCTTATCTATATGCTTGCTCAAAGACATGTTTGCTGATAGCCTGTGCTGATCTTCCACTCAACACTCGGCCTATGTCATCACACGAATGACGTCTCTGTGAGGTCACCCTGCAAGCTGGTCCCCCTCAGGGGCATGCTTCCTTGCCTCTCTATCCCCCAGCAGCTCACTGTCTCCATAGTACTGGTGATTCACATGTTGGACTCTGTATATGCACACTTCCCTCTGCAACTCTGCCAGACCTGCACTGTGTGGTACATCCTTTGTCCTTGATGCAGGGTGTCTCACTAGCACTCTGAGCCATCTGTGCAGATGGCACAGGCTCACAGTTTACATGTGTGTTTTTTCATGGACCATGTGCACTCTGATCAAAACCCTATTGTCAAGCTACTCATTCTACTCCATCTCCAGTATTTCATATGTCTCATGGTATTTGGTCATCCCTTTCACCAGGGTCACTGCCTCATCACGCCCATTTTTTGTGTGTCCTCATCTGCCTCGAGTGTAGGTATCCCTCTGGTACAGCCTCCTGCCTCTATGCAACTGGTGTTGTAGCTTCTCTATGTCTTGGTGAACTTCTGATGATTACTCATGTGTTGTGCTTTCTGTTCTCCTCTCATCTGCTGTAGTCTCAGATGACTGAGGTGATGCAATAGACACCTTCCCCCCTGTCTGCTACAACACAGTACTGTGATCTGCCATTCTGAGACATGCACTGCCTCCCAGCCATTCCCTGAAGGGGTGGGGGTACCTGTATCCCGACAATCCACTGCCAGCACTTTGCACAGGCATGAATGCCATTGCCCTTACACTACCATCACCACACAATATTGGCATGACTGCGTTTGTGTTTTGATTGACAGTTGAGACCGTACACATGTACTGCACTGCACCCACACACTTTGCAGCCCTGTTTCAGCCTTCTACATGCCTATTCACTTGTGTGATGTCAAGGTGACCTAGCATTGATGTACCCATGTGCCTTCCTTCACTGTATTGCAACACACTGGCATTGCTGCATCCTGTGACACATGTGTGCTTTTAGTCATAGTGATGGACATGTAATGTATGGTGACATGCTTTCTACATGGGCCACGGACAGTACTATTTGACTTCCATCTGGGGCTGGTTGACAGTTTTGCCATGCCCATGCTACGTGCCATATGCTTGTTGGCATCTGTCATTTTGTGTAAGGTCTATGCAATGAAGGAGCTTGTGTCCGATGCAGGTGCTATGCAACATTCAGTACATGTGTAGGCTTCTCATTTGACACGCATACATGTCTGCTTTCAGGGTCACCTTCCATTTCATTTCCACTTCATGCATGCCAGAGTTTGTGTCATGTGTGACATGTCTGCTTCATGTGTTGGCTGTCAATGTTGTGATGTCTATGTGTGTGGAATATGCTGGTGACATGTGTGCTCATGTGTATTTTTTGTTATATGTGATGAGGCACTGGAAGCAGAGGAGGAGGAGGAGGAGATGGCAGAGTGGGTGGAGGGTTCAGGGCACCAACCGAGCACCAGTGGAGGGCATGTTGTGGTAGGCCATGAGCATCCATTGGGCTCCAGGGCACCAACCAAGCACCAGTGGAGGGCATGGTGTGGTAGGCCATGAGCAACCATTGGCGCTCCAGACCATCCTGTCCGAGACTGTCTCTGGGTACACCTCTGAGGATCTCTTTGACTCTGATGCTGAAACGGATGTTCATCAATCCATGCCATTGCAGGTGAGTGATTCTGCAGTGGATACTGTTCTGTAGTGGGGGTAGAACCCTCAAGGGGCCAGTCAGTGTTGGAATGTCTGCCTGCAGTGGTTGCGGGTCCAGGGTCACGCTCCACACCAGTTGCTCCTGTTCCTGGGGCAGCAGATCAACGGAGGAATGCAGTTTTGCAGCCACATGCAGCACCAGCACAGCAAGGACCAGGGCTCCTTGGGCCAAACAGGTGTGCTGTCCGGTAACACGGTGGCGGTGCGCCACCGGGGAACACTGTGTGGGAGAATTACATGTATGCCATTGCACAGCAACAGGGGGCAGCTATTGAGATGATGGCTCAGGGCATGGAACGTTTGGCAGATTCCCTTCTCCCCCCGGTAGGCAGGTGGATCTCCAGCAGCAAGCAACGTGGTCCACGTGCCACTCACACAGGCTGGACACCTTGGCCGGCAACAGAGCCCGACGGGCTGAACTGGAGGCTCTGTGCACAGCCATGGCTGCTGAGGCAGAGGCCCACAGGGAAGCCCTGAGGGAAGAGAACATCTCCCTCAGATGTACTCTGGCTACACTTTTGATGGGCCAGGGTACACAGGCAGAACAGCGGATGGAGCAGCTGGAATGCACTATCTTGGCTGAACTCCATTCAAGCCGTGAGGAGGTCTGTCTGTCACGTGAGGCCATGCAGGCAGAACTCCGTGCTACACGCGAGACCTTGCAGGAGGAACTCCGTGCTACATGTGAGGTGCTGCATGGGGAACCTTCCTGCAGGACCAGGCTTACCAGACCCGTGTGCTTGCTGCCGTGGAGGGGCATACCAGGGATATGCGTGGGCAGGCACCCTTGCCACACATACCCCCTGATATTCAGCAAGAGGGTGACAACAGCGACAACTGATCTCTCACTTCGGCCTAGCCATGCAGACCATGAGCCCATGGAGGATTTTTTTTTTTGTGTCAACATCAATGCATATGGGTGTTGAGGTGCACCCTGCACCTCCCCCCTCCTGGGTGCCCCCCCCCGCCCGGCCGACAATGGCCATTTCTTTTTTCCTTTTTTTTCTATTGTGCATTCATGTCACAGTGTGTTGCTTTGTGACATCCAAAGTCATCCACGGTGTGTTCTGGCTGGGCTCTTACAGCCTTGTCCTGTGTTAGTGTTTGTACCTTGGGGTCCAGACACATATGCCATTCCTGCTTTCCCTTTCCATGGGCTCGCAAAGATGGCCCCGTGTGACAGTAACTTACACAGTGGCATTGGGCTTCCATCATATGTGTGGCCAGTCTGAAGTCCAACATGTGTATACACCCCTAGTGGGGATTCATGATGGCTTTTCCAGTGCATGGTTGGCCTGAATTTTGGTGAGTATATTGTTAACTGTGCATATTTTCATGTTGTTTATTCATGTATTGCCTTGCATGTCTACATTGTTGATGCACTTCATGCTGTATGCGGTACCTGGGCCCCTTTAGCTGTCAGAGCCACACTCATGATGGAAGGGGGCCGGGTGGTGGCAATGTCACATTGAGGCACTTGTGCTATAGTGATTGGTCACTGTCTGACATTGTCATTGTTGGGTCCTGTGTTCATGATATGTTATGCTGGTAAATAGATAGTCCTGTGTTGGGTTTGCTTTTGATGTGTCAGGGGATTGGGGAGATGTTTCTGTTGCCAATGAGTCCACAACGGAGTGGTTTGCATGGAAATGTATGCAACACTGAAGGTCCGTACATTTCACATGCAAACATGCATTGAATACCACTGCAAACCCACACACACAACACACCTCCACCCCACCCCCAACTCCACCCCAAAATACCCCCAAAAACACACGACTTACCTTCAGAGACATGCTGTGTCCCTGCTGCGCAGGTTCACTTTCACTTTCGTGATCGGGAACTGGCGCCACTGGTTAATTTTTTGTGATTCTTTTTTCTGCAGCTGGAGGGGTTTCCAGCCCGCAACCCCCGCTCACTTTACTGTGTAGTTTAGTGAGCGGGGTTTTACGGGGTACCCGCATTGATATATTTTTTGGGGGGAATTGCCTGAAATGCATGCCATCAAAGGTTCACACATTTGGTGTTCTAACCTTTGGTGGCATGCATTTACGTCCTTTTGGTATAGGTTGGATTTTTTGGCTCAGTCTTTTCGTCAGAGTCTGTGTGTGAGGGAGTTGTCTCTGGCCTGTTTCCATTTGTCATGGTGCACTTTGTGGCAGTTGTGTCATGTGTTGTGAATTTATTTTGCAGTTTTCACATTGCATGCCATGGCATGGTGTGTTGGGCAGGTGACATGGGGTTGAGGGGGTTTAGATGACATACCAGGATTTTGATGTGCTGTTTTGCATGGGGGTGGTAGAATCTGAAGCTTGCATGTGTGCCTTTTGGTCACACAGGATTGTGCTTGTTTCAGTCGGTAGGGATGCACACAATGCTGCAATTCCGAGGATACATTCTCAGGGTTGTAAGGTTGTGACAGTTGACTGTCCCTTTGTTATCATCGATTGTTACCTGGAATGTGCCAGGCCTGTGTGCACTCCGCAGGGGTGGGAGTTTAGGTGAAAAATGTTGCCACAAGCTGGATACGGGCTGCCTCACCACGTGCCCTTTCCCCTCCCAAGTGCAGCAGGGGTGCATGTGGTTGGGGATGTGAGGGCACCCCCATGTCCACCGGTACGCCCCACCATGTTGCAACATTGTGCAGGACACATGCTGCCACAATGATCCTGCACACTACTGTGGGTGCACATAGTAGCTGCTCACCAGAGCGGTCAAGGGAGCAGAAACGTGACTTGAGCACTCTGAATAAGCGCTCCACTATGCCCCTGGTTGCAATATGGGCTGCGTTGTATCTTACCTGGGGTTGTGTGGTGTGGTTCCCTATTGGTGTCATCATGTAGGTGCTCAGTGGGTAGGCACTGTCCCCTGGGGAGGTGATGATGGTTGTCATTAGTTGGGTTTGTGTATTTGTCTGTGTGTAACATGCATGCATGTGCTCAGGCATTTGTACTCACCAATGAGCCATGTGTTGCCATGCCTCCCAGCGTCCAGGTCCCGGTGTAGGGCTGACATTCTGAATATGAAACTGCCATGGATGGACCAGGGATAGTTTGCATAGACAGAGGTGATGATTCCCTTGGCATCACATACAACATGCACGTTGATGGTATGCCAGTGCTTGCGATAGATGTGCTCAGTGGCCCTAGGTGGACGTAGGGCCACATGGGTGCAATCAATGGCACCAAGCGCTTTGGGGAAGTGTGCCACCCTGTAAAGTCCTGGACCACGTCCTGCCTTTCTGCGGCTGTTCTGGGCATGTATGTATGCCTGCGGACTGAGGGGTGTGCAGTCATGATTGCCAACACCTGGTGTAGGCAGCATGACTACGTGGGCTGTGAGAACCCTCCAGCTATGGCAGTTGTCTGCTGAAATGACCCAGTGGCCAAAAAAAGCAGGACAGTGTGCACCTTTTCCAAGGGGCTCAGTGCTTGGGAGCACAAGGTGGGTGATGTGAGGTCATCCTCCCACTCAGTGACCAGGTCTAGGATGATATGGGGTGGAAACCTATACCTACCATAGACCTGGTCATCAGGCATCCCAAAAAGGCTGGTTCTGGGTAAAAGAAAATGCCCGGCCTGGCTATCCTCCTCCTCCTGCTGCGGTGTCCCACAATCACTGCTGCAAGAAATAGGACATTCATTTTAGCTGAATATACTTGTTTGTTGGTTGCGCACACTTTTATGGTGCGCAGGGGCGCTTACGCCTGCTTTCGCGTGGCGTACGTGTTTTGGGCTTTGCGCATCTTTTGGCGTGCATGGGTTTGCCCTGTTCAATTCCATGAATACGTGTTGTTAGTGCGCGTGTGGGCATCGCAAGGATTTTGCAGCGGAACTTCCCCTGTAACGCCCACTTTTTCATGTGTTGTTCCCCATTCCGCGTGTTCTGCTGCCTTTTTAGGTGTGTGCGCTGGACGGTGTGTACCTTCTCTGGGCATCTCGCGCGGGGCTTCTGTGATGTCGCAATGACGTATGGAAGCCGTGTGCACTGCAATTTTCAAACTTGCGCCCCCAGTTTTGGCGCACATTTATTTCATGAATTACCTCGTTAATCGGGAGGGTTGTCTTGTATGCATCGATTTAGGCTCTCAACCTTTTAGTCACCCAGGTTGGGTGAAAGCAGACGATTTTATTTCGGGCGAGTAGGAGCCCATTGAATTGTATGCATGGTTTAGGGGCTTGGTGGGTGACTGAACTATTGCCTTTGGGGGTGACACCTGCCCAACGCATGTGAGTTGAGAGCTATGTATTGCTGGGAAGGCTCGTCCACATCTGGTTGTCATACTTGCCTTGTAGGAACTAGGATACATTGCCTGACTGTAGGACTCTAGCATGAATTTTTGGAAAGGACAGGGGCAGTAGGGGATTCCCTGGAGGACAGCCTTGTTATACTTAGTACTATTATTTTAAAGTTGCCAGAAACAGTTAATCTAGGAATACATGATTATCGGGGTCCCTTACCCTGGGCAGCTTGGGGTCTTGCACATAACTCTCAACCTTTCAAGTTCAAGGGGTGGGTGAAAACACATAATTTCGTTTTGGGCTGGTGGGAGTCCAATTCAAATTAACACAAATTAACAGACTGATGAGGAGCTTGGCGGGTGAGTGAACACTCCCTGGCAGGTGACACCCGCCAAAAGTGAGTGAGTTGAGAATTATGCCTTGAGGGGGCAGATTTTGATTTGCATTCCTTTCTAGTTCGAAAGTCAGTTGGTCCTGCAATAGCTTAACAGTTGACGCTTTTGGGCTTACTGCACAAAATTACACAGACTTGCTTTTAAGTGGAAAAGGTTGCTTTAATGGGGCAGGCCACAGCTCACAAAAAACACTAACCTGGCTCCCTGGCCTTACAGACTACCATATCCATTTTAAGAAATTGCCACACAATTAAATAAATAAACAATGTCAATTCCGCCACAAATAAATAAATAAACCATTTAAAATTCCTCCCTTCCTGTCCCTTGCTCCCTCCTGTCCACATAAATTCCTCTACACCTTCATTCCCGCTTTCTCCCATCTTCTCCCCGAGGCCATGCCCCTCCTTCTTCAATACCTCTTCCCCCTTTTTGTACCCCTGGGGTAGCCCATTCGTGCAAACAGCACCACCCCCTCCTTTACCATGCTAGTACCCCATTGTGCTTCCCCCACCCCTCCTCCAAACGGCCATGTCCCTGGCACCAGAAAAACCCTCCCCTCAGGTGTTCTTTCTGCCCCACCGCTTTATACTCCAAGTTCTCCTCTACCTCCAACTCTTTACAATGTCCTCCACCGCCAACCTAACATCCCCCAGGCAATACATGTTCCCCAATAACGACAGATGTACTACATCCTCCCAAAACAAGGAAAAATCCTTGTAAATTATTTCCTGGTGCTCCAGCATTTGCACCCCACAGGATCCACAAAACTTCGCCATCTCCCTGTTAATCTTCTTTCTTGTCCTTTCCACTGCCGTTTCATTCACCTCTCCCCTCTTGGCAATAACTTGATCCAAACCAGTCCCACCTTGGGGCATATCTCCCATAACCAGCTCAGGTCCCTTTTCATCTTCTTTAGCAGTCACACCCCTGTATCTCTAACTACATCATTCTCCCCTGCATGCAGAACTATTGGTGCCAGAACCCCATGGCGCGCCCTCAAACCCCCTGGCATGGGAAGCAATTGGTCCCACCTAAGCCCCCTAATCCCGGCCAGCTCACTAAAGCAATGTTATAGCTACATCCAAATTGGGTTACCAAAGTTCTTTTAGCTGCATCTTTCCCTGCCCATTTTACAATGGAGTGTCCACATATCCTTATCTGCGGCAACTCACCACTTATCCGTGCCACATCTGTAAAAGATAAAATGTTATGGCCTTTCTCTCCACCAACTGCTATAACCGACACCGTCCCCCTGATCTCTTTCCTATTCTAACTGGCCCCATTCCCCAACTCTCTGATGTACCCCTTGTATTTTCCCAATTTCCAACGCCCCATACTCTTGACCTCCTCTTCTGATGAAACCATTCTGCTACCTTCCGATGCTGCCACCCTCCTGAAAGAATGAATTACACAATTTTCTGCTCTCTAGCCCAAAGCCAACTAAGCCCTCCTCATGACCCCGAGAACTTGAGCTGCCGTCACTGCTGACCCATTTTCATGCTGGAAAACCAACCCCTCTCATCCCCCACATGTCTCCCACCACAATACTCCCACCCTCACTGGACACAACTCTTTACTACGTCTATCCAGAAGCACCCAATAGCCCTTTCCTTTCTGATCCATATTTGATCTGCCAATCTTTATATCCGCTCCTATTTCTGATAAATGAACACCTTCCCACCGTAGACCTCCTTCACCTCTTATCCCACCCACCAGTTCAGACACCCTAAAAGCCCAAAGAACAACCAAATGAAGCAGGTCGAAAACATATCCCTCTCCCATGATGACCAGCACACCCCCTCAAAACCTTGCACAACCTCACTAACAGAGCCGCTGAAACTGGTCTCCTGCTATCCTTATCCCTCCTGTTTTCTGTTGCCCATCATTCCAACATCCTACGTACTAACTCCCTGTCAATTTACCTGCTATCATTGCCCTTGACCAGCCCTTGTCCATACACCTCAGTATTAATCAACCACATCATCCCTTCTTCTCTCCTCTGCGTCCTCCATGCCCCTCCAGCTGCGCGATCCGCCTTTTATAAATTCCAACCATGCCCTGTTGTATGCAGTCCTAGACGCTGGGGCTAACAAATCCTCCACTAAGCACAGTACTCTGTTTCCTAGCAGCCACAGCTCCTCCGTGATCGGATACCCGCTCACATTCTCTTCTGGTGCCATTCCACTGAATCTTTGCCACTGAAAACAAGATAATGCATCAGCAATGCCATTAACCTTCCCTGGTACGTGTGTTTCTCTAAACACCACATTCAACTTTATACATCGCTATACAAATTCTCTCATTAACCTGCCTGCCCTCTGGTCCTTAGCTAACTGACTGTTCACAACATTGACCACTGCCTCATTATCAATGTTAAAATTTACTTTCTTATTCCGCAACTCTGCGCCCCACAACTCCATTGCCACTAACAACGTCTTTTGTGACCTCTGCGATTCCCTTTCCCTCTCTATCCTTCCCTCTGGCCCTATGCACTCTGCAGGACACACACTTGATGTCCTGATCTCCTCTGGCCTCCCTCTCTCTATCTCTCTCACCACTCCTCTCTCCTGCAGTGACCATTGCTTCCTCTCCTCTCATCTCTCACTCTCTTCCCTCATAGTCAAGCCCACCCCAACACTGCCACCTACCTTCTCGGACATCCGACCTATGAAGCGTGTGACATGTGGGGCATTCGCTGCCACCTTCTCTCCGCCCCTCCTCCTCTGGCTGTCTCACACCCGGACACAGCCCTGTCCCTACTCTACTCTTCTATTTCTGATACTCTTGATGCTCTTGCCCCTGTCATGAGGATCCGCTTGAAGTCCACAGCCAAGTGCAATTCCTGGTATGACTCCAAACTAGCTACACTTAAACGTAAGTGTAGGGTGGCTGAGAGGAAATGGAGGGCTTCTTGCTCATCCCCTGACAAACTGGCCTGTCACATGCTCCAAAGGAAATACTGACTCTCTGCCTGCACCAAGAAGAGAGTCCACATTCAAGCCCGTGTCTCTGCAGCATCAAACAACTCGGCCGAACTCTTTAAAAATTTGCAAGGAGCTTGCCAACCCTGCTGCTGTCTCTACCCTTCCTCTTGCCTCCCAGGCTCTCTGCAATGCCCTTGCCTCTCACTTTATCTCTAAAACCCAGGACATCCTGCCACCCTCTCTTCCCCTCTCCCTCCTATTCCCTCTGAGTCTGTGCTGGCTGACCCCCCTTCACGGCCCCCACCCTCCTTCTCGTCCTTACCTCTTTTCTACCCTGATGAGGTCGCTAGACAAGTCCGATTTATGAAAGCCTCGTCAAAATAGGTTCATCCATGTTCCTCTAAAACCATCAAGGACCACATTGACACCCTTGCTCCAGCCCTTGCCGATTTTTGCAACCACTCCTTTGCCTCCGGATCCTTCCCCTCCCCTCTGAAGCACTCCCTTGTGCATCCTCTTCTCAAGAAACCCACAGCTGATCCTTCCTGTCCTGCTAACTTTCGCCCAAATTCCATTACTCTATTTCTGGGCAAACTCCTGGAAAGGCTGGCCATCTCTCAGCTTAACCTTCATTCCGATTCTGTTGGCTGTCTCCATCAGAGCTGCCAGAAGCACGGAAACTGCTATCCTGAACATCTGTGAAGATCTGCTCTCCAACCTTGACTCTAACATTCCCTCTATCCTAATCCTACTAAATCTCTCTTCTGCCTTCGACACAGTCAACCATACCATCCTGCTCTACCCTCTCTGTGATAACCTGGGTTTCACTGATCAGGCTCTGGCCTGGCTAACCTCTTTCCTCTCTGATCGACCCTCCCAGGTCCAACTTGGGTCCTTCTTTCTATCATCTCTCTTCCTCTCTACCTGTGGTGTTCCCCAGGGGTCTAACCTCTCACCCTGGCTTTTTAACCAATACATGGCAAACCTCACCCACTGCATTGCCATTTTCTGCTCTAATTTCCAGTGCTACACTGACGACACTCAACTCATTTTCAGGCTGCCCTCAGCCACCTCCTCTCTCTCTCTCATCTCTGATTGCCTAACTGCCATTCAAGATTGGTGTGCCACCAATAATCTTTGTCTGAATGCCGGCAAGACAGAGATCCTTCTCATCGGCACACCTTCACCATCCTTTCCCCTCACTCTAGGGCCAGCCTCCCTTGGCCCTCCTCCTACCCCCACCTGCGAGGCTAAGAACCTCGGGGTCATCTTTGACTTCACACTTCCCTTCTCTGCCCACATCTCTGAGGTCTCTAAAAAGTCCAACTTCCTACTACACCTCCTCAGAGGTACTCTGCCTTTCCTCTCCTTCCCCCAGAAGCTCACTGTCTCCCAAGCTCTGGTTCTCTCCAGGTTGAACTATGCTAACAGCTTCTTTCTAAATCTACCTGCCTCTACTCTCCGCCCTCTGCAACTAATCCAGAACAGGACTGCAAGACTTGTGCTTGGCCTCATGCCCTGGGATTGTATCTCTCTAGCTCTGAAATCTCCCTATTTGCTCCCAGTGGATGCAAGGATTAAATTCAAAACCCTCTGCATTGTCCACAAGGCTTAATGGGGCCTGGGTCCAAAATATCTTCAGCTATCCCTCCACAAATACCTCCCCTCTTGAGCTCTTCACTCCTCTACCTCTTTCTCCCCCAGGGTCAGTCGTTTCTCAAAGAAACGAGCTGGAGGTAGATCTCTGTCCTCGGCTGGGGCCTCCCTCTGGAATAGCCTCCCTGCTACTCTAAAACTTGAGGAGAACCATCTCGGGTTCCGGAAGCACCTCAAGACCGTCCTCTTTGCTTCTGCCTCTCCCCTGCTGATCTGCTCTCTCTTGGCACTGTGCACCTGGCCACCCTCTGTCCCCTGGGCCCAGGTACCTGCTCACCCTGCCACCTTCCTGCACTGCCACCTGGACACCCTTCGCACTGGGGTCTGTATCTGTACCTATACAGGCCCACAACACCCCCATTTTCTTCTTTTTCTGCACTTATACTTACCCATTCTGCTGCCGTAAACACAGCACTTGCCACTTGCTGGCTGCACTACCACTGTTTATTGCCTCAAGTATCTATTTATTTTTATTTATCATTATTTATTTGTTTCTCCTCTGCCCCGCACTCTCCACTCTCCCCCTTCCATGCACTTTTCCTCTTTCCCTTTCCCATGCACTTGCGTGTTCTCAATGTCACTGGGCCTAGTAAGATGGCTGTTGTGTTCTCCCCTCTTCCCCTCCCTTGCCTTGTCACGCTCTGAAACACTTGTGTACGAGCGCGATACAAATAAAATATCACATCATATCATATAGCGACCAGGACAAACGTTACGTCCTAACCGTCGCCTGCTACCGAACATTCCCTGCCCCCTTAAATATACCTCTACGTCGCTCTATGTGCAGGCAGCGCCCAAAAACCCCTGGTGGAAACGTGTGCATGTTCCCCTCGTGGCCCCCCTTTCGATCTTAAGTGAGGCAGCCTTTGAAGGAGTTTATTTTTTCTCTTTTTAAGTTAATGTAGAATACAATATTTAATTCTGTCAGAAATGATTGATGTTTTTGTGTATTGTAGCATGGCAATCAATTGAACCTAACAAAGTTGATAAGGATGCTCTTTGTCAGGTAACATTGCAAGCTACACATGCTAAGTATTTCAAATATGTCGGCCTTGCATTGTCAAATATTTCTTGTGCGGGCCGGAACCATCCTTACCCATAAACTCCCTAATATAATGTGTGTAATAAGAGGAATGTTTTTGGAAGCGCGTGGACGGATGCTACCGCTCCGTGCCACATGGATTTCCTTCCCCCTGGTACAGGACACAAGGCCCCTGTGTTACCGCTGCGCAATCCAGTGGCAAATCACTGTGCAGTGGCCCGCGGGAAGACCAGCTGCTCTTATAAACTTTTTATAGCTCTGGAAAATAAACATGTGGTTTTAGGTCTTCACACAGTCAGGGCTACAAATGTTTGAGCTTGCTTTAGAGAACTAAGAAAGAAAATATTGCAGAAGCTAAAACATTTCCAAGCGAGCCAGGGGACTGTGTACTAAATCTCCAAGTGGATTTCATGGATTAGTGGCTAAAATACTGCGTTGCCTCCGGCACTACGAGTCAAGAACTGATCTGCGGAAGGCCGAAAGGGTGTGTGGATTTAATGCTGTGATACCCAAATTCCTCTGGGGAATGAATATGTTTTATCTCCAGTTACTTCCAAATATAACTAAATTAAACCCCTCACCTGAGAGAAGGATGACAGTCACAACAAAGAGAGGTAGAGACACAGTCCTGATGCCAGCTCCTCATTGCACTTTCTGGGCAAATAAATAAGTCGTTCAAATGTTCTCTTATAACTTTTACTTATATAATGGAAAGCTATAAAGAGAACAGGGGGTCGGGCACATTATTGACGTCATTTCATCACAATTCTAAGTGCCATTGCCTAATCTTTGTCTTCCTGATAACACCCCACGTAGTGACCTCGCATGACTGCTAACATTCCTTCTCGTGCAAATGTAATGCATATCAGTGGAAACTCTTACATGCTCCATCGTGTATTGTTTTGCAGAATTAATAAATATAAGCTCTGACAAAGCCAAAGGTTTGATGAGTTCAGGAGCAGAGATATGCTTCGGCAGATGTGGGATAGGTCGAGGGGACAGCAGACAGAATAGAGAGAGGCCACAGGATGGGTGGATGTATTTCTTTGAATGTGAGATTGATGAATGAATATGTGAATAAAGGATTACAAGGATAGAGGAAAGAATAAGGGTATGTTTGATGCTCGAGGGATGCATGAATGATTTAAAAGATGGATGAATCAATAGAGGAACCAATACATTTCTTGCTAAATTAATTAAATCGCAAGGGGTGGTATCCATCTCCTTTGACACATTTTTCAATGAACTTCTTTCACAGGGCGTACTGGACTGTGCAAGAGCCATTTCGTACAGCTAGATTTTAGATGGAATTTTTTGTACGTGCGGTGCAATGCTTTTTTTGTCTTGGCTAGCGACCCTTTAATGTCCAAGTCCGCCATGACCATTGATGACCACGGGTGTTAACGCCACAGTCTTGGAGCATGCATGCAGTGTAGGAATTCCATACTTGACAACATGCACTATTTCATTAAGGAGATGCTAGTCAAACTTTTTTTTCCTTTGTATTCTGGTAATTCAAGTCCTATGACGAGATTAGGGAATGCAGCGGACAGGCAGGCAGCGCTCCACATTAAAAAATGCAAGAGTACAATAATGTGGCAAAAGTACTGTTTTCTTAACAATATTCAAATAAAACAGGCACAGTAATGGACATCAGGTGATTTCCACGTTCCTCTTGTCTTGGTACAAACTTCCCACAGAGTTTTACTTCAAGATAACATCACAAACAAATAATACATTGCACATACCTAGGTGGGATGTGATTGGGTGAGTAGTATGGTAGCGTATGTATTCTATATGGGGTTAGTAACCTAATTGGTCTGGCAATATTAGGTATCTCCGCCTGGGACCACCTACAAAAAGATACATGGGAAACATGTCATCAGGGTGCGCTATGAGTGGTGGCTGCAACACTGATAAAGTGAACGTGAAAGGTGGACAGTGATTGGTTGGGGACGTCTTTCTCAGCCTTGGCACTTTGGACAGTTACCAGCATATGAGCAGCAATTGAAGGTGATGAGAATGTCCCCAAGATGCTGCGTGTTCCAGTTACCATCCTGTCGGGGGGAAATTCTGCCGGGGTCGGCCGGGCCGTCCGCAGACCTCCAGGCAGGGAGGCCCCAACTCCTCCCGTGTGTATCCCAGATAAGATGAGATAGAGTATGAGACGCACACAAGGAGCAAGGTGACTCTGCTGTTAATTAGACAAAACGGCAGGGATGGGTCAAGGAGCGCACGCGTTCGTCCTGACACACACACAATTGTGGGGCTCGCAGGCCCTTTTTACTGTATTATGACGCGCTACTTGCGTCACTTCAGAAAGTTAACAAAAAACCTATCGCCACTCTTAATTGGATGTTCGAGTGGTAGGGTTAGTATAGCACACATATAGAGAAAGATATTAGTGGATAAGGTGTAGTCAGGTGGTATATCTGGGTTGTCCCTACAATAAGATACATGAAAATTGTTACATGAAGGCTCCTGAGGATTGGCTAAATGTGCTGGCGTCAGTGATAAGAGCCCCAAGTTCTGATTGGTGCACCCGTGAGCTTCCCAGCCTGGGACCACCGTCGTTCCCAGCTCTCGGTGTACCTGTAAGTTGCAACAATGTTTCACTATGGGTACATGCAGACAATGTGAGGACTTATTCATAGCTAGACGGGGTACCGTTCCCACTGTTGCAAATGTCCATTGAGCCTTTCAAGTGTATCTGCCAGTGTCTCGTAGCGAGGGATCCAGACGCCTCTGTTCTCCAGGGTTTGGCATCTCGTCAGGTTCGGCTTGATCACGTGGGGAGGGACCGTGAAAGAGGCATAATTCTGCACAATTAATATTGTTTTTCTACTGTGCGCCTGGTTTAATTTGTCGGTGTGACTTTAACGTTGGTGCGCGGAGTGCGAGATTGCAACATCGTGCCTTTGATGATTTGCTCTTGGAACGTGGGTTTGCAACATTGCGACCTTGGCTGGTTGCTTTGCCAAGCTCATTCTGTAGGATCAGCAACTGACTTTTGTCTTGTTGATGTCCACGGGAGCTCTTGTTTGAGGCCTACTTTGGCCCGGTGCATAAGTTGTTCGTTTGGTGCACAGGTGCTTTAGGTTATAGGAGCATATAATTCCATAATCGGTATTGTCTTTATTATATTTCTCCTCGTTGTACCTGGTTTCAAAGAGAAGCGTGAGCAAGCTAATAAAAGTTCATGACGCGTCTTGCGTTTCTGCATTCTGAAAGCCTATATAAAAATAATAAAGATGCACGTCCGTGAATATGCCTGTCGCCTACGTCATAGCACTGAGTATATTCTTCGTGTAGGTTGGTGTGGGAATGTCCAGTGTGTATATTTGTACAGATGTGCTTCCCGTTGTCTAGGTCGTCATGGCATCTCTAACGACGTGTAGATTTTAGTCTAGTTGATCCGTGCCGCAGGTGTCGGCATGGCCAGTGCGGGCTGCTGGGCAAGCAGATGGACACATCCGTATGTTCCTGTACCAGGGTACCTGGTCGTCTGGAAAATGGGCAAACTCTTCTCGTGGCGGGTGTTTGGGTCGTGACCCTCTAGGCCAAGCGCGAGAGGTGAAGGACGGGAGCCTGGTTTTCCATTCTCCCACTTCAGTCCCCCCTCTGGTCGACTTGTCGACCACAAACATATCCTTCTCGTTATCTCCTCTTACTCGCCATATCTTGGTTATTCCTCCGAGATGTCCATAGTGGTTTACATGATCTTCAAATGACCAATACATATATTCACAGGTACCCCCAGGAGTACAATATACCCATCTTCCTATGTAGCTCCTGGGGTTTCTTGGGTTCTCGGTCTTTACTGACGGTGGGTCTAGATGGTTGGTAATTATTTGGGTGCGCAGTTTCTCCCTTTCCTGTATAATTACACCTGTATGCTGGCCGTCATCTGCTGGCATCAAGGGGTGCATTCCCACCATTTCCAGCAATTCGTCAGTATTGCGTGCCTTTCGTGCCTTCCAAAATCTAATTATGATCAGGGTAGCTCCAGCCAATATGGTGCAGCCCACTATTATTTTCAGTCCATCTGACAGCCAAGATGGCATCCATGACCATAATAGTGAAAACCAGCTCTCATCCTTGTTCACACCATTGCTTTCATCCGTCATTTTAGAGTGCATTTGGGCTAATTGTGAAACTGCTTCTGTCAGTGTACCATTGTCAGCATCATTGGCAGGTATGAACGTGCAGCATGATTGTCCTATCTTTGCACAAACTCCTCCTTCCATTGCTGTGAGAAGGTCCAATACATATCTGTTCTGTAGTGCTACCATCCTTACAGCTCGCAGCTCTTCTTTTATTGCGTTGAACCCATTTACTGTAGAATTGATGGTCATCATTAGTTCCCATCTAGTTATTTGGAGCCATTTTGCGTTTGCGTAAGCCTGTAATCCCGGGTGTATTATTGAGGAGAAGAACATTGCTGCTCTGCTGAATAGTCTGTGTTCTGGCGGTATTGATGTTAGTGCCGTTTCCGACCTTCCCCATAGGTAATTTCCTGTCAGTGGCTCTCCTTGTCTTTTTCTTCTATTTAGGACAGTGTCATTGCTGTTGGTCCTGTTCCTTTGCTCCTCCTGGAGTGGTGCAGATCTCTTTCTTCTCTTATCCCCCTCATTCATTCTGGGAAATTTCGCCACATCGACGTGCTTCTTAGGTACCACTAGTGATGGTACATTGACGTGTACCATTGTGCACACACCATTCCACAGGGGAGGCAGTGTATGGTATGCCTTTTCTCCACAGGCCCAATAATGATCCATTATTACTGCTGTTCCTGCTCCCCCCTCAGGTAACTCCGTCACACTTGCGCAATTGGTGTTATATCCTACGTCCACCTCTCCTTTATGTTGGTAACATACCTTGGGCACAGTCAACGGTAGTATCGTTATTGGGTCTTCATCTTCTTCTACCCATGTGAGCATTGGTACATACTTGATCCACGTCGTCCAACATCGGTGATTGTGTGTCTCGATGGTTGAGATAGTTTCTTTTGTTGCCATGTTGCTGCCAATCACTCCTATCTCCCAGCTGTTATCCAGATACACCTTTCCCGTTATCGTCAGTAGCGGCCTCTCCCAGCATCCTTGTTTACCCGGAATTTCAGTGGCGTACCAATCACATGGTAGATACTTCAGTGTTACTTTCTGTGTTTTTCCTTTTGCAGGGCCACTTGTTATATATTTGAATGCTTCAGCATGTAAACTGGTCTTGTGATAACTCAGGTAGGTCTTGAGGAAGTTGTTTTCATATGGGTATGAGTCTCGTGTTTTCCATGTCATGTGCACTACAGTTCCTTGAAATCTTCCTTTCGTCTGGAACAGTGCCAAGTATATTATGCACTGTGCTACCTTCTCATTTATTTCTGTAGCAACAAATGTTCGTGACGCACTCATGGCGTATGGTATTAATGAGCAGACGTAGCAGCTATCCTCAGTTGTCTGCTTACCAATGCGGGTCATGTGTTGGTACCATATATTGTTTGTGACGTGTGCTGAATCTTGTACATAATTATCAATACCTTTATTGTCTGAGTATGTGCTGCGTTTAACTCTATTTTTCTTTGGTGTAATGTTACTACTACCACCTGACGTAACACCTGTTGCAGCAAGGAACGGGGGTACATTAGGTTTGGGTGCAGCAACAAAATTGATAGCACAGCTATACTGCCATACAGAAGCAGCCACAAATCCGGTGATTATCAAAATCCCTATTATTTTTATTACAACTGCTAATCTCACCGGCATTTTGCTCTTACCTTGCTGCAGTCCTGGCAGCTTATTCTTGCGACGTTAAAGTTGCCCGCCTAAAAATTCTCAGAAATGCTCGTTTTAAATGTTAGTTTTGTTTTGTTTAAGCTCTCCCTATCAAATAGTCATTCAGTGCCCAGGCGAAGAGCTGCTCCCACGCTACTCTAAGTGATTGGTCTCTTAAGACCGGCAAGTATGGGCGGAGGTGGGGCATGTAATATTCTATGGCCAGGAGGAAGGCTGTGTAGTAAACACGTACCCTTCTTCTTTTTAGGTATGTTGGCCTTTTTATTTCGTATACAAATTGGTGTGACAATTCTTCTGGGTAGTTATCGTCTGGGAGTACCATCTACGCCTGGACAGTGGACTTTGTTAGTTATCTTTCTACTTAACAATACAATAATACGCAGTTCCTGTATGTGCGAGAGAGAAAGAGAACATTCACGTGTTTACATGTGTATTTGTGCGACCAAGTTCTTTTAGTTTATGTTACAACTGTCCTGGGGGGGGGATGGCGTAATTATTTTTATTCTTTGAACGTGTGACCATGGGGTGGGCAGTGCAGTGATCACCCCTTTCTTCGTCAGTTATCGTCTCTGGGGTGTCTGGGTAGTGGGAAGGTAAGGGAACAATTGGGTCGTTATCTGTGGTAGAACTTCCTTCCGCTGTCAGGGATGTTGTTGCTGTTGTTCCAATGGACCTGTCGTTGGCGCTGGGGCGGGTCTGCAGTTTGTATATCTTTACATCATGTAGGTGGTTCCAAGCACGCTTATCCTTTAGTTTTACTGCTCTTGTTGATACGTCTTCTACCAGATGTGGACCGGTGAACCTTTTATCGTTCCATCTTCTATTGAAATTGCGAAGTAGCACGTGGTCACCTTTGGCAATTTTGCACAAGTTCTCTTTTTCTAATTCTGTACTGGCGCCTTCTTCTTTATCTCTGGTGGACCCGCCCCGTGTGCGCTCGAGCTGTTGAGACACAAACACAACACTAGTAATCAAAGATGACACATATTGATACATTTCATCACCTAGTATATTCGCTGAACTTTCGTGGTCAGTGAATGCCCTTGACGTTGGCGTTAGAGGAAGGCGCATTTGACGTCCAGTAACCACCTCATGTGGGGTGAGGTGGTGGTCGGACCCTGGCCTGTTCCTCAGCTCAAACAATGCTAACGGAAGGCAATACAACCAACTTTTCTTTGTTGTTTGTTGTATCTTTGCAATTGCCTCCTTCAATAAGCCATTTAGGCGTTCACATACGCCATTAGCCTGTGGGTGATATGCACATGCAAATTTGTGCTTTATGCTCAACAGGGCTGTGATATGTTGGAACATTTCGTTTGCGAAATGTGGGCCATTATCTGATCTTAATACTTCGCACACTCCCCACCTGGGGAAGACCTCTCTTACTATGAATTTGGCTGCTCTAAATGCATCTGGGTGTGAACAGGGCCCTGCTTCAATCCACCTAGAAAATGGGCATACTACTACAATCATGTATCTATTACCTTGACATATGTTGATCATATCAACATAGTCAATGTGGAGGTGCCGAAAGGGTCCTTCTGGCCGGGGTATGGTACCTCTTATCACTTTTAGGGTGTGACCGGCCGTAAACTGTTGGCATGTGAGACAATTGCTGATAAAATTTGAAACATGAGAATTTAACTCGGGACAGAACCAATCATCTCTAATTCGTGCTGCAATTATTTCCTTGCCTGTATGGGCTGGGTGATGTAATTGGCTCAGGGCGGTATTTAAAAGTGCCAATGGTATTACAACTTTCCCAGTACCACTCTGGCGCCATAGTGCGTCGGTTGGTGACATTGTACATCCTCTTTTTACCCATATTTCCTTTTCGGCCATTGGTGCTGCTGCTTGTAATTCCATAATCTGTGTGGCTGGGAGATGGGTATACCCTTCTCTTATTAACATCTCCCTAGCCATTCCCCTCCCTCTCCCTCTCTGTGAGTCTGTGGGGTCCCATATCTCACCAAAGTATGCAGCATATTTCGCATGTGCGTCTGCTGCTGCATTCCCTTTTGAGACATGGTCTTCACCATTGGTGTGTGCGGTGCATTTTACTAGGGCTAGCTCTTGGGGGTCGTTTATTACTTCAATTAATTCAGCCAACAAGAGGGCATGTTGCACTGGAGTGCCGTCAGCTCTCCTAAACCCTCTTCTCCTCCATTTTGTTAACCCTGAGTGGACAGTGGATGTAACATATGCACTGTCGGAATATATTGTTACACGTTTGTTAAAACTTTCTTTCAATGCCAATATTAGTGCAACTAGTTCAGCGGCTTGAGCAGAGTAATGCTGTGGTAACTGTACACATTTCATAGCCACACACACCGGAGCCTCCATCATTTTTACCACTGCTGCCCCAGTTCTCCTTATCCCATCTCCTTGATCAATAGTTGATGACCCATCAATAAACAAAAGGTCACCTCCCTCTAGTGCATTCTCTTCAACTTTTCTAGTACATGAATACATTTCATTTAGTTGGGTGCAGTCGTGGGCGTAATCTCCCTCCTCAATTATTTCTGCTAGGAATCTTGCAGGGTTAACAGTGCTACATCTAACAATCGCTAGTTCAGCCCTAGACAAAATGATCTCATAACCTGATGCCCTTTGTGTCGTTAGTGTGGACTTGGGTTTATTCAATATTGCAAATAATGCATGTTCCACAAACAGTGTAGTTGGACACCCCATGGTTATTGCTGATGCCTTTTCTACTGCAAAAGCAGCTGCAGCGAGGCCTTGTTCGCAAGGGAAGTGGCCTAACATCACGGGATCTAAGTGACCGCTATAAAACGCTACTGGTTTATAGCCCATGCTTGTTTTTTGGGCCAATACTGCTTTCATTACTGCTGAGTCGCAATGTGAAAATATAAAAAATCGTCGCTCATAGTCTGGGGTTGCCAGTACTGGAGCTGTTGATATCGCGTCCTTTAATTCGTCAAATGCCTCCCTCATTTCCATAGTCCACCCCAACCTTTTCTCCCCTTTATTTGCTTCCTTCAACCCCTCAAGCAGGGGTCCTATGTATGAGCTGTAATCAAACACCCATGCTCTACAGTAATTGCATAGCCCCAAAAATTGCTGCAGTTCTCTCACAGTCTGTGGCATGGGAGTGCTTGATATGGCCTGTGCTCTTTGTGGTGCAATATTTCTTCCATATTGGGATATCAGTTGGCCAATGTACAGTACCTGTTCCTGACAGTATTGTATTTTTTCCATGTCTACTTTATACCCTTTTTCAGCCAATATAGTCAACATTTTTAGAGAATCCTCTCTGCATTTACTTTCATTTGTACTGCAAATTATTATGTCATCCACATATTGTAACACTGTGCTTTCCACCTCAACGTTACCCAAATCCATCTGTATAACTCTATTGAAAATTGAGGGTGATTCACAATACCCTTGTGGTAACCTGGTATGTTTCCATTTAGTATTTCGGTAAGTGAAACTTGTTAGATCTTGTGAGTCGGGGTGTAGTGGTATTGAGAAAAAAGCATTCTTAAGATCTATTACTGTAAATCGTGATGCCTCTGCTGGAATGCCACACAATATTGTGGCCAGGTTTGCTGTTACTGGATATTCTGCTTCCACTATGTTGTTCAAGGGCCTTAGGTCCTGTATGAAGCGCCAAGACCCCCCTTTAGCCTTGCGCACTGGGTACACAGCCGTGTTACATGGTGATTCTGAGGGGACCAATATGCCATTGTTTATAAGGGCCGTTATAGTTTCATATATGCCCTCATCTGCCTCTTTTGACAATGGGTACTGTTTTACTCTTGGTAGTATTGCACCTTTTTTCAATTTTATCCGTACACCCCCTATGCTTTTAATGCATCCTACGTCATAAGGGCTAATGGTCCATAATGATTTGGGCACCTTTGCCATATCCTCCTTAAAGAAGGGGACTGGGGTGCATGCAGGTGCCTCAAGTGCCATAGCAATTTTCTGCGCTATATGTTTGTGAGCCACTCGTAACCATATTTCTACACTCATCATGAACACCATTTCCCCCTCCTCTTTTTCTTCTGAAAACAGTTCCTCATCTGACACCTGGGTCAACCTACATCCTTCTGCTAGTGCAATCACTGCCCTCCATGCTCTTCCTTCTTTGTCTTGGGCGTGCACAGCAATATACTCAGCTGTTGTAATAATGCTTTCAATGTCTATTGCAAACACTTTTCCTTCCTGTTCATTAACAGGTGTTTCTGGTCGGAACAGGTAAGCTGCTGGCCTCCTCCATATTTTACCTTCTATCCCTGGCATCCATGCAATTGCCATGTCTGTCCCATACTGGAATATCGCGCCATCTATTGGTTCCGCCCTAATCGCTGTCTGCCCACAGTATGCTTGCATAATCTGTCGTGCTGCTAGCATGTTAATCCCTGGAGTAGAGCAAATTATACCATCCTCTGTAAAGGAGATTGTCATATTTAACCTATTCATTATGTCCCTCCCCAGTATATTTACTGGTGAGGCACTATAATACAATAGTGGAACTGACAGATCGTAATCTCCGATAGATAAGGGAACGTTATCAGTAAAAGGAACCAATCCTTTAGCCCCAGAAAATCCTTGGGTGTTCATGGCTTCGCCTGACATCTTAAATTTACCTTCCCTTATGCAAGACCGGGTTGCCCCGGTGTCAACAAGGAAAGATAACTTTTTGTCACCTATCGTTACCTCTATGCGTGGCTCCTCCGCACTATTAGGTGTTACTGACAGGATGGGACACACCAAGGCCGTCTGTGGGCTGTCCTATTGGGGGTACAATGATTGGCCATTTCCTGTGTAAGGGTTGTGTCCCAATACCGTCACCCTACCCAATTGTGTTTGTTCATTTTGGGGTTGTTGTGTTGTCACTATTTGTTGTTGTGGCAGTGGCTGTTGTTGTGTTAATTGCTGTTGCTGCAGTGGCTGTTGTTGTGTTAATTGCTGTTGCTGCAGTGGCTGTTGTTGTGTTAATTGCTGTTGCTGCAGTGGCTGTTGTTGTGTTAATTGCTGTTGCTGCATGCCCTGCTGTTCTTGCGATGGCCTAGGTTGGGCCTGCTCATTCCATGCTGGTGTCCCTGGCCTGACCCTACACGTGCGTGACATGTGTCCTAGTAGTCCACAACTCCAACACACGGGTGGTTCTCTGTTTTGCCATGGAAAGCTCCCTGTGTTGTCCTGGTATACCTGTTGCCCTGTGGGGTATGAACTTCCAACTCCCCCCACCTGCTGTTGGGTATTATATCCGTATCCTCTCCCTCTCATAAATCCACCTCTCCCTCTGTTATACCCATAATACCCAGCTCCTTGCATCTGGTACCCTCCTCCCACGTTTTGTGCTTGTAATTGTAGTGGCGGCATTTGCTGTATTATACTTTGTCGAGGTGCTATTAGAGCTGGGTCTTGTGCAGCCACTATTTGCGTGGGGCTTTGGGCCACTGTTGTGGGCGCAGTTATTAGTGCCCCCTCCATTGTATATTTAGTTAATTTTTTCTGTACTAGTTTGGCCTCTTCTGTTTTCCTGTCCTCTTCCTTTTGTTTCATTTTTCCTTGCCATATCCTGCAGTGATGTACTATTGTCAGCTGTATTTCAGGCCATGGTTTTACTTCCATTCCCACTACTTTCTTTAGTTGTTTCTGTACTCCTTCTGGGAGCCCTTGTACTAGTATATGATAAAATATGGCTGGTGTTTTATCCCATTGTTCTCTCGTTTCCATGCGCCACTTTTCTTGAATATCCTGTATATAATCAACAGGATCTTCATTCTCACGCATCTTACGGGAAGTGATTGCTCCTATATCTGATGTGTCTGGGTACTGTACTCTCAGTGCCTGCCATAGCGCATGTCTGCAGTTTGCAAATGGCGCCCCATCATGCGATGTGTTTGTTATTGTTATCCCATGGAATCCCGCTCTCTTCCAAATGTCGTCCGCTCTATCTCCTAATATTGATATTAACAGGCCTTTCACATCTCCTACTGCTAGTTTCTGCCCTGCGGTGTGTTTTTCCATTTCATATATCCACTTACCCGCACCTCCACTTAGTGATGGGAGCCTACATTTTATATTTTCTTTATCCGTATGCTTCCATGGTACATACTGCGGTCTAACCCCTCCTCTCTCCAACAGTGGCATTAAGTTGTGTCCTATATCACCCTTTATGTTCCATAATATTGAGTCCTCACACCCCTCCTCCTCCCCTATTTCCCTTACCACATCAAATTCTTCCTTGCTACCCCTCCTCCTACCTACCTCTCCTTCCCTTCCCCTTTTTTCGTCATCCTCTGTGCTTAATATGGGTATGCTTATCTGTCTGTCTTGCCTGCGGCTAGGGAGGTCTCTAAGCCGGCATGCATAGGGAGTCACTTCGTCCATGAATGGCGCAAGCTTTATTTTGCGCAGCGTGCGTGTGGTTGTTGAACATGTAGGGTGCGATGGGGGAGGGCGTGATGGAGATGGCGATGGTGTGGTTTCATGGGTTTGTTTTTCCACTAGTTGTTGCACCCTCTCCTCACTTTGTTCCAGCTCCTCCCTTCTCTTACGGATCCATGGCGAGTCTATATTGGTTCTAGTGAGGTACAGCTTATCTAAGCTTTCCCTTTCACTCTTTCTTCCTACCCTTTCTACTCCTTCTTCCTCCTCACTGCAAAAATCATTCATAGATGTTATCCCCCACTCTGTTCTTTTCCCTTTTACTGTTACTGTTTCTAAGTCTATTCGCTCCATTTCTCCTCTTCCTTTGTTATCAACTGTTCCCCCGGGTGTTGATGTTGTCGCTACTTCTCTACTTCTATATACATCCCCCCATTTTTCACTCTCCTTATTTCTCCCTCCTCTTTCCCCATCACTCCTCTCCTCCATTTCCCTACTATTTTCCTCCCTTTTCCTTTTTAATTCCTCCATCATTTCGTTGCTCATCTGTTCCAATATTCTTTCATCTTCTTTCTTTCTTTCCCATTTCACCCTTTCTCTTTCTATTGCTTTCTCTTCTTCATATTTCTTAGCTGCCTCTGATACTACCCTCCTCCTCCATATTTCCAATTCCCTTTCCTTTTCCTCTTCTTCCTTCTTTTTTTCTCTCAATACTACTCTTGACACCCTTTCTGCTGCTGCTCTTACCCTTCCATCTTCTATCCTTTGCTCCTCATTTTGTTCCCTTAATTTGTCCAATTCGTTTTTACCCTCTTTCCTTTTCCTCACTCTCTCTTTTTCCCCCCTCTCAAGCTGTGTTAGTAATTCATTCTGCTCATCCCTTAGTTTTGCCAATTTTTCCTCCAAAATCTCTTCTCTTTGTGTTAGTAGCTCCTCCCCCTTCATCTCACTCTCCCTTCTACTATCCTCGCCTGTTCTCTTTACAGCCTCCCTTTCTTCTCCCGTTAGTGAACCCCGTAATTTTAATAATATCTGTGCAGCTACCCACTCATCATGTCCTATCTCTACAATCTGTTCTTCTCCAATCCTCCCCTCCCCCACTATCTTCCTGTGAGCCACATATGGTGGAGGGCTGTAAGCCGGGTTCGAGTATCCTTCAGCCGCCCTTAACTGTCCTTCCATTTCTCCTAGTTCTCTTAAAGGGTACAACCCTTCTCTCTCAGTTTTCACTCCCGGTGTTATGGGTATCTCGTTGCTCGGTTCCTTTTTTATGTCTTTTAAAGTGTCAATCTTTTCTCTTCCCTCTCCTTCATTTTCCTCATTCTTTTTCCTTTCACACCCCTTTCCCCCATCCGTTCCCTCCTTTATAATCTCCTTTACTTCCGGTGTTTCTCCCACAGAGAACATTCCATTTGGTCCTGGTCGGGATCCCTGGAACATCCTCCATAAGTTAAACACCTCCATATGGCTCGCCAACTTCTTCCCCTTGTATGTATTATGCAGGTGGTTTAGCAATGAATGTTGGGCATATGGATCGAAACTACCATTAGGCGGCCATGGTGTTAACATTTTGTTATCCGTCCCCTGGGTCCACTCTATGCTGTACTTAATTAATTTCTCCCTATGGGGTGGCAGTGTTGCGCATATGTGTTGTAGTGGGGTAGTGAGGGTGTTCCCCCACCCTCCTGACCCTTTCCCAGATGACATATTTGTGCCCTACTTGTTACTCCTCCCTTCGTTATCAGTTTACAATTTACAACCTTATATTGTTTACCTGGCCCCGTAAGTGTGGGGACTTACGACAAAAAAAAAAAACAAGAAATAATAAAACACAAATATATATATATATGTATAATTTTGTATTGTATATTCCTTCCCCTACGGCCCCCTGCGGCCGAAGCGCACGCAGCCCCCTGTGGCTGCGTACCCCTTACGACGATCTTATACAGTCGTCCTTATTCCTCGTTCTCCTCCCCCTTTTACATTTGCCGTGGCTGGCGTTCTCCGTGCTCAGCCACGCCCCTCTCCCCTTCTCCTCTTCCAATCCACTCGTTTATTGTTTATCTTCTTATCCGCTCCTTCATCATTTTTCTCTTCCCCACCACCTTCAAAACTCAATGTTCCTTGTGCTCGTGATATCCTATAAAATCCCTACTGGTGACGTCACCGATGTCTCTACGCTACTAGTACAGTCTCATTATTAGTTTCAAAATACACTTGCAATTTATCCCCACTAACCCTACAGCTGTCTTCCTGTCTCTCCTGGAACAAGGTAATCTCATCAATAATATAATTGGACTGCACACGCTGCGTCGCCTCGCGTGTGATACGCCCCTCAACAGGAGGGCTTAACCAGCCAACTATCTTCCGTATTTGGCAACTATGCAACTAGCTACCCCCTACAGGGAAACGTCATCTACCTATCGAGTTTCTTGCTCGAACAATAGGAAACCTCATCTACCTATCGAGTTCTTGCTCGATCAATAGGAAACCTCATCTACCTATCGAGTTTCTTGCTCGAACAATAGGGAACCTCATCTACTCATTGATCAATAAATGCCAAATCGTAGGAAACCACACACGCCCACCCCTACACGTTAGTCGCGATTTAGGCCAATCAGTGTCTACGAGCGACCACACTTGATGTTTTCGTGCTCCGCCCCCCTCTTTCACGTCACTGCTCTCGCACTCTTTTCACTCCCTTTCATTCCATTGCCAACACTATATTGTCAACCCTTCGCCACGCACCTGTGCAACACCTCCCTCCTCCCTTATTTAATTCCTCCCCCCTCCCTCACAATTTCGCATTGCTCGTTGTGTGTGCCATGCTCACCAAGTTCTCTCGATGCAGGGCCGCTCGACTGCGTGCACCCCTCCAAGCGGCTCGCCACCTCCCCTCGTCTGGACCACGTCTGGACACTCGCCAACCGCGGGCGGGATACTTCTCAACCGGCTCCCGAGGGCCAATATCCGGATTGCGCTGTCCGGTCTTCTCGCAGCTCCGCGATGGTCCTGTAGTCCTCAGAAGGGGGCAACGGCAGAGGGGGCCGCGCCGCCGGGCCTCCTCGCAACGGGAGTGCCTGGAAAAAGTAAAAATAAAAGTCGATCTTAAACAGATCTCAGCAGTGCCTCCAACTTGTCGGGGGGAAATTCTGCCGGGGTCGGCCGGGCCGTCCGCAGACCTCCAGGCAGGGAGGCCCCAACTCCTCCCGTGTGTATCCCAGATAAGATGAGATAGAGTATGAGACGCACACAAGGAGCAAGGTGACTCTGCTGTTTATTAGACAAAACGGCAGGGATGGGTCAAGGAGCGCACGCGTTCGTCCTGACACACACACAATTGTGGGGCTCGCAGGCCCTTTTTACTGTATTATGACGCGCTACTTGCGTCACTTCAGAAAGTTAACAAAAAACCTATCGCCACTCTTAATTGGATGTTCGAGTGGTAGGGTTAGTATAGCACACATATAGAGAAAGATATTAGTGGATAAGGTGTAGTCAGGTGGTATATCTGGGTTGTCCCTACAATAAGATACATGAAAATTGTTACATGAAGGCTCCTGAGGATTGGCTAAATGTGCTGGCGTCAGTGATAAGAGCCCCAAGTTCTGATTGGTGCACCCGTGAGCTTCCCAGCCTGGGACCACCGTCGTTCCCAGCTCTCGGTGTACCTGTAAGTTGCAACAATGTTTCACTATGGGTACATGCAGACAATGTGAGGACTTATTCATAGCTAGACGGGGTACCGTTCCCACTGTTGCAAATGTCCATTGAGCCTTTCAAGTGTATCTGCCAGTGTCTCGTAGCGAGGGATCCAGACGCCTCTGTTCTCCAGGGTTTGGCATCTCGTCAGGTTCGGCTTGATCACGTGGGGAGGGACCGTGAAAGAGGCATAATTCTGCACAATTAATATTGTTTTTCTACTGTGCGCCTGGTTTAATTTGTCGGTGTGACTTTAACGTTGGTGCGCGGAGTGCGAGATTGCAACATCGTGCCTTTGATGATTTGCTCTTGGAACGTGGTTTTGCAACATTGCGACCTTGGCTGGTTGCTTTGCCAAGCTCATTCTGTAGGATCAGCAACTGACTTTTGTCTTGTTGATGTCCACGGGAGCTCTTGTTTGAGGCCTACTTTGGCCCGGTGCATAAGTTGTTCGTTTGGTGCACAGGTGCTTTAGGTTATAGGAGCATATAATTCCATAATCGGTATTGTCTTTATTATATTTCTCATCGTTGTACCTGGTTTCAAAGAGAAGCGTGAGCAAGCTAATAAAAGTTCATGACGCGTCTTGCGTTTCTGCATTCTGAAAGCCTATATAAAAATAATAAAGATGCACGTCCGTGAATATGCCTGTCGCCTACGTCATAGCACTGAGTATATTCTTCGTGTAGGTTGGTGTGGGAATGTCCAGTGTGTATATTTGTACAGATGTGCTTCCCGTTGTCTAGGTCGTCATGGCATCTCTAACGACGTGTAGATTTTAGTCTAGTTGATCCGTGCCGCAGGTGTCGGCATGGCCAGTGCGGGCTGCTGGGCAAGCAGATGGACACATCCGTATGTTCCTGTACCAGGGTACCTGGTCGTCTGGAAAATGGGCAAACTCTTCTCGTGGCGGGTGTTTGGGTCGTGACCCTCTAGGCCAAGCGCGAGAGGTGAAGGACGGGAGCCTGGTTTTCCATTCTCCCACTTCAATCCCCTGATTCCCTATGCCTCGAGCCAGGACTTTTATATTTCAACTTTACTCTGTGTTGTATCTTTAGTTTCAGAGAAATGGATGGGAATGGAGGTCTGTGTATGTCTATGTCTGGCCCTAATTAATAGGCATTCTCTGCTGGCTGCAAGTCACGTAGGTGGGGACCGCGTTTCAAATTATTCTGCTCTGTAATTTATGAGGATTTTATTTTTATTTTTATTTTTTTATTTTATTTTACATTTATAAAGCGCTCACACAGCCCGCAGGCATCGAGGCGCTGTTACAGGAATTGTTTGTTTTTCTTAGTTGCGTATTTTTTTTTGGTCTTAGTTACGTATTTATAACGCGCTTAAACACCCAGAGGTTTCTAAGCGCGGACCCGGGGATCGAACCTGTTGTTGTTTCGTGTTGTCTTGCTTCCAAGACGCGCACGCTGCCGCTGAGCTATCCTCCCGGAATTTTAGCCCTTTTTACTATGGGTGTCATTGCCTGCTGGGCCTCTGGAGACTTGTTCGAGCCACTTTCTCCTCGGTGTCAGGTGTTAGCTGAGGAGAGCAAAACAAAAGAGTTGATGGCTGGAAGGTTTAGAATAAATCTTGACCTCTGGAATTGCTCTGGTCAACCCTCCAGACCATCGTTCTTTGCCTGCCAAGCCATTACAAAATGGGAAAAACAATATGCAAATCAGGCTTGGTCCCACCCCCAAAGGGTTAGCTGAGGAGAACCTGACCTTCCTGCAACATTTGTTTCTTTGCTCCTTCAGATAGACGTATGTCCATCGTCCGGAACCTGCTTATTGTCAGTACTTTTCCAATGCTGGTTCAAACCCGCCTTCCCTGATAACTTTGGCAAACGATGCACATGGGCATTCAAATTTTTCAGTCTTGGCTGTTTCGTTGGCTCAGCAAGAAAGGGTCTCTCTGCTGTTTTATGGCTTCTCGATGTCTCCTAGTCACCTAATGTGATTGCGTCCTCCATCTTGGTTTACATGGCCACTCATTCTAATTTTGTTCTGCATTAAGCAAGCATTTATATGCATTCTTGTGGAACTTGTGTTTCAGCATAGAAAAGCAAATATATGTTTTTTGTCAGGAATCAGGGTTGGCACAGGCGTGGAGTGCTAAAATATGCCTATTGAGACATTATGTGCTGGAAGGACAAGGAAACTTCAGTTCCCAGCATCCTTTGTGTTATTTTGTAGTTTGGCCCGTGCGCGCCTTGCCAGCTGTACTGCTTCAAGAATCAAGGCAGCTTAATGGCAGGCAACGGCGGTGGGCAGGTGTGGCTTATTGTTGATTTGGAGCAGGAGGCAGGCTGCCGCGTTCGGCAACAGGAGGAAGGCGTCCGCGTGCGACGAAATGAGATGCAGGGGAGAAACGCTTGAACCCATGCGTTCACGATGCGGTAGGAGCAGGAGGGCACTGAGTAGCTGGCAGAGACAACGCTTGCTGTTCTTTGTCTGGGAAGTCCCACGGGGCTCCCCAGACTCAAGATAAGTACTCGTGGGGGCAATATATTTCTGAACTGTTTGGAATGATTTACCGCTGTTTCAATATTTGTCTGGGAAGTCCCGCGGGCTCCCCAGACCTGAGATAAGTAACGCCCTAATCTCTTTGAATTCAATCGGTGTGAAAAACTAAAGTGTGTTTGTTACTCGTATAATTCAAGAACTTTGCCAATCTTGTGTGGGTTAATGCAGGAAGTACTGCATATGGACAACGACATTTCACTAGTGCCAGGAACTAAAGGAAATGCATTTATGTTGTATGTTGCTAACGCTGCCCGAAGGGCCATGTGTATTGTCTAATCATTTTGGGAAGCTTTCCCTTATGTGTGGTTATTGCTTGCTTATGTGTTGTATGAGAATGATATTTCAGAGCAGGATACAGTACACGTATTAAGGTGTGCTATTCAGGAATCAGGTACATGTTAATAGTGCAGGTGATATTTCTGTTCATTCTATGTGAGTAAGAGTAGGGTTTTCTCCTGGTGTTTCCCCAGTCCCATCCACCTTAGGAGTTTCCTTACCCTCTTTCCGGTGTTCCTAATTTCCCCTCCCTATCCACAACCTCTCCCTAACCCCTCTTCCCTCCATTGGCTGCCACGTGGTGTCCTGTTTCCTAACTCAGGCGCCTGTGCCAACAACGGTGGGAGGGTCGAGTTCATTCAGCTTCTGTGGTTCGGGGGAGAGTGTCGATCTCTCTTCCTTCCAGTTAGTGTGATTGTGACATAATAAGCCACCCCCAAATTGGGATACAAACAACCACCTAAGCAAAATGGACCCGACACCTCCACCTTTAGCGGATGTGCTAAAGGTTTTACAGGATATTCAGTTGGAATTAGCACATGCTAGGCAGGAAGCTACCACCTTGAAAGCTCAGGTAAAAGGGTTGGTAGCACAAGGTACCCCTTTGGAGGGGCCCAGTACCTCCACTACGGAGGGCACTTCCACTAGGGGCAATCCTACGGTTATTGTCCAACCACTGAGTAGTGTACCATTGGCCTCACCAGAACGTTTCTCAGGGGATCCTAGGAAATACATGACCTTTCTTACCCAATGTAGACTCCATTTTTTGTGCAAACCTGCGGCGTTTGAGACCATCCAAGCCAGAACCGCTTTTGTAATATCCTATTTGACAGGGGATGCAGCAGCCTGGGTGATGCCCTTAGTACAGAAAGATGACCCCTTGTTATATAACTGGGATAATTTTCTAGGAGAATTTGGTAGACTGTTTGATAGACGGGAGGTTTCATTGGCCCAAGACAAGGAGTTGTTAGAGTTAAGACAGGGATCACGAGACTTGGTTACATATGTGACACAGTTCAATAGATTAGTGATTGAAACTGAATGGCCAGAAGCAAAACAGACGGTACTGTTTTATCAAGGGCTTTTTCCTGGTGTTTCCCCAGTCCCATCCACCTTAGGAGTTTCCTTACCCTCTTTCCGGTGTTCCTAATTTCCCCTCCCTATCCACAACCTCTCCCTAACCCCTCTTCCCCCCATTGGCTGCCACGTGGCGTCCTGTTTCCTAACTCAGGCGCCTGTGCCAACCACGGTGGGAGGGTCGAGTTCATTCGGCTTCCGTGGTTCGGGGGAGAGTGTCGATCTCTCTCCCTTCCAGTTAGTGTGATTGTGACATTTTTACCCTAGTGAATGCAAGCATGGTCTTCGTGCGTAAGCACGATTTGACTTAATGATCGTGTATCTTCGTACTTGGATGCACATGTGCTTCGTGTCTAATCCACCTACGTGTGTCGGCCTCAGCCATGACATCATTTGTCTCTTTCATGTTTACAGCTCTTCCAGGGTTTCCATCGCCTGCAGATGTATTGCTTCAGTGACGTTGGCTGGGTAGGGTCTGTACAGTTGTCATAGGAAGTAACCTCTCTTGCGTCAGTGATACAGTGGTGGTGAGGCGGTAGATGCTATGAGCGAGGTACACCGTCCATGTCTATACCATCGAAACAGGGGGAGGGCCGAAGCATTGATGGATATGTTCATTTGCCTCTCTTCATTCCCCCCTCTGGTTGAGTCATCAACCACACGAGCTGGAGGCCCTTTCCCCCCCAACGGGTGTTTTAGGGGTCCACACCTTTGCTACCCCACTCAGGTTATCATGGTACCAGACCCAACATCCCACAGAATTGCGGGCATCCCGGGGATAAAATAATTTTGTACCTGGAGTGAAGAGGGGGGCACTGCTTTAGATGTGACTGCAGCACTTCAAATGTTTGAGTGTCCCCATCTGTCTTCGTATTCACGTCTACTAATATCTTCATCCATATTGTTTTCTGGGTTGTCTTCTTGCATTGTGCTATTGCTACTCTGATGACGCACAATCCGAATAATTTTAACACTAGTGCAGCTATGAGGAACTTTAGTCCATTTGTCATCCAGGATGGGATACAGGAAAAGATATATGCAATCAATCGTTCTCTGCCCCTATTGAGTTAGTTTCTTCCTCCATCTTAGCAAGCAGGTCAGAGAGCAACTTTCTTGCTTCTGTGCCGGTCCCATTTTGCTCATCGTGGGCAGATTTCTTTGTACAGTAGGACGGCCCGATTTGTGTGCAGATGCCGCCCTCCATTGCTGTGAAGAGGTTGAGAATATACCTATTCTTAAGAGTCATGAGCCTCATTACTCGAAGCTCTTCCTTTATTGCGTTGAATCCCTTCAATGTTGAGTTTATTGTCTGCAACAACATCCATCGGGTAATCTGCAATCACATGGCATTCAAGTATGCTTGTAATCCAGGAACGACAGAGGCTAAGAACATTTTGGTCCTGCTGAACAGCCTGTGCACGCCTGGTAATGCGTCAAGTGCCGCATCCATCTTCTTGGTGATGTAATTTCCTCTCTTTACCCTGTTCAGCTCCACAGATCCTTTCTTTCTCAAATGTGCTTCCATTTTTGGGAACCCATCTATCGTTATGCCTTTCTGAGGTACTACCAAGGCTGGTGTGTTCATTAACACCAAGCAACATATCCCTACCCAGTCGGGGGGCAGCAACATGTAGGCCTTATGACCACAGGCCCAATAGTGGTCCATAAGTACTGCTGATCCTAATTTCATGCCGGGTATCTTCAAAATGTGTTTGCAGCGCCGGTCTTCTTCAACCTTCAATGGACCATCATTCCAGTAACATACTGATGGGTTCTTGAGGGGTATTATGAGTAGATGACCTGCTTCGTTTTCTAACCAGGTAAGCATTTTCGAATACTCTGCCCAGTCTCGAGGTATTCATCATTTTCTATCGGCACCACTTCTACTGGAACTTTCAGGAGCGCATGTGCTTTGCATCCCATCATTCCTTCGACCCACACGTCTCCTGTGAAGACCTGTCCATACACTAGCAGTAGGGGTCTCTCCCAGCATCATGGCACTCCCCCTATCTCTCTCCTTCCAGTTTTAGGGCACCTCAGCTCCTTCTGTGCTACTTTTCTAGTGCCTCCTCTGTGTGGGCCATCCAATATGTATTGTAGCATTTTGTCTGTACTCCAGTAATCTTCCATCATTTTCTGTGTCTTTATGTAGCTATCTTCATATGGAAATGTCTTTTGTGACATCCATCTTAGTGTAGCTCACTTCCCCTGAAATTGGCGCTAGTGGTGTAAAGCACCAGATGCATAAGGCACTGTGCTCTAGTTGCTGGGATTTCACTGGCTATGAATGTCCTGGAGGTGCTCATGGCATAGGTAATGAGTGAACACACATAGCAGTTCTTCTCTGAAGCCTCTCTCTCCACACAAGTCATGTGCTGGTACCACATGTTTTTTAAAACCTTATTGTGCATTTGGTTAATATAAACCTTAGGCACTTTACAATAATAATATCCATATACATTTTACAATTTTTAAAACCATTATAAACAATTATACTAATACAATACATAAGATTATACCTAAAAACACAATCCAGATTCTTCTTAGTAAGCAATCCTAAAAGATCAATAGGCACAATGAGATAATGATCCAATTTGTTAGTTAAAACATTCTGAGAAACTACAAATTATTCCATTCCAAGATTTAAATTAGTTAGGATCTACGTAAGAATCACTTCCTTTTAAACTCCTTATTACTTAATTCTAAACATAATTAACAGCCGCTGTGATAACTGTAGATTCTGCACAGTATAGTGTATTCCAGAATTGATCTTCGCTGATTGAATGAATCTGACTAACAAATCTTACATAACCTTTCACATACAAATCCTGCAGTAACGGACACAGTGTTAATACAAGTCGATCAGATTCGATTTCCTTTTGGCAAATACGACAGAGTCTGGCCTAAACTGCGATATTCCCCATGCACCAACATATTCCAATGTTGGCAATATGTTGAATCTATTTATAGATTATAAATCTCTTTATACCCACTGGGGAAAGCTTGGTGAGATATGCACATGGTGCATTGAGTAAAAAGCTTTGAGTTGAATACAAGCTAGATCTCTTTTTTGGGCTAATTTGTCCAGATTACTAATTCTGTCCCACTCCCTGGCTTTTTGTTTAAGAACTTGGCCTCTGTTATGCGTACTTAGGATGGAGTCTACTAATGTTATTCGCAAATTAGTCAAAAAGTGCATGGAGGCTAGCTCTAGCTCACATAGGAATGTATTATAACATATTCCCCCCATATTAGAACTCATCAGTATACAGATTAGTTTATTATCTACAATTTGCCAATTTGAAAAATAACATGGTGTGCTGCACCAACCAAGTGGTAGAGAGGGAGCAGAGACCAGATTCCATTCTTAAAGCCTCTACCGGGATGAAACTGGGTAGATTCATTACTGAACTCAAAATTCTACCTTCTAATATATCTAGCCATTTAATTTGGTTCTAGAGATAACCTGCAATCCGTAAACTATGCCGGGTCCCACACCCGTACGATATATGATCAACATAGCTTCCAGATTATTACCACATTTATACGCCATGTATCTGCTTATGACAAGCCATTTTTTCCAAACCTTAGAAGTTACTGTGTCCCTATAAAACATTTCCGTCTGTTTTTGATTCAAGCGGGAACCCTAATGAATAAACCCTTATGAATACATTGGATATAGTAGATAAGTACAAATACTTATCTACTATATCCAATGTATTCATATCCAATTTCCAGATAAAAGCTGGCTTCTTATGTAGATCACTGGCTAGGAATATCGTTTTAGTGTTTGCAGTATTAATTAGCATGCCATTAGTATGCACATAGTTTGCTAGTGCCTCTAGTGAGTGGTGTAGACCCAAAGGGGTCTAGTCAAATATAACTGTATGATCTGCGTAACCTAACCATAGCAACGGCACTCCTCCAATGTTAGGCAGAACATTTCTGGCTTTTCCAGTTCAAAGGGCATATCAGAAACAAAAAAGTTAAATAATAATGGTGCTAACACGCATCCTAGCTTCAAACCAAAATTGGTTGGGATATTGCGTGTGATCTCCCCCTCTTGGGTCAGGCAGACCGCAACATTAGTGTCAGTGTATAACAATTTTATGAAATGTTAATAAGTGAGAGTCTATACCCCAGGCATTACATTTTTCCCATAGACATTGACGTGACACCAGATCAAATGCTTTGCTGTAGTTGGCGAAGCAGCAGAATAAGTTCAAAGTGGTACAATTGTCCAAGAGCTGTAGCCCTTCCTAAAGCCGGTTTGAAATGGTTTTAGTAAGTCTCTTTCTTGCACTAAATGTATGCTGGCCAAGATTGTCTGGCTCATATTGAGCATTGCCACCAATCTGTAATTCGAGGGATTATGCTGATCACCTTTTTTGTACACTGGGATAAGATAGGATTTAAGCCAATTAAGTGGTAGTCGGTCACTTCTTTCTATGTGCCTGAATAGCGTTAATAATACCTTTGCTCAGAATGCAGAATTGTGTTGCATGGTAACATTCGTTCGCAATACCGTCTGGGCCTGGTGCCCGAGAAGGTTTAAGTTGCTTAATTCTAATGATTATATCTTCTTCATCAAAATTGGAACCAAATACAGAAAAAGAGGGTTTGCTATACATTTTGGTGATATAGTTTACCCATTGAGACTCAGCTACTCTGTGTACCTCTATAGGAGCATTACCACCTAGGTGTTCTCTAAATTTAGACCAACATTTCCTACTATCATTGCTCTTTAGTATTTCAAACAGCCAAAAGCCAGTTGGCATTATTCAGTGAGTCTTTAACGGACTTCTGCCAATTCTTATGGCCCGTCATTAAAAGAGTCAACTGTATTCTTTTCTCCCCAGGTGAAAGATCCTTGGATCTTATAACCCTTGTTCTCTCTCTGCGATATAGTGTAAAGGAGGTCTCAGACAAGGCCTGCACCCCTGCCCCTCATTTCCAGGTACCAGGAGAGTACTCACCAAGGTATGTGACGTATGAGGAGCAGATGAACCAACAAAGAGCTGCACTGGGACTCTGCCCAGTGTACATCAGGAGATCCATACCTGTTGAAGCGCCCATAACCAGACAGCCCTGGGCAGCACGGTACCCTATTAGACAGCCGTACCAGTCTCTGAGATGAAATGAAGAGTACCTACAGACGGTCCATAAAGAGACCCAAAAAGCCTTAATGGAAGGCCAGTGGAAATGACACACGGGCCTGGACAGACTCGTGAATGAACAAAAACGGCCATCGAAGATAGCCCGCCAGTGCGAGTAGCTATGAAAATAGATGTAATGGACACAGGGAAGAGACGATGTTAAAACGTAAGGAAACGTTGCTACAAGATAAGATGGAAGTAACAAACTGGTTAAACATGTGTAAATAGGCTTGGAACGCAAGAAGCTAAGAAACCAATACTGCTTGCAATGCTTAGTAGAAGATTAGAGCGGCAAGCGCCAACCACATATCTACCTCAATAAGGCACATTATACAAGTGCGACTCCATTTTGTAAAGCAGAAATGTGCCCAGGCTGCCAGAGGCCTAACAGGTCAAGTTTCATAACCCAGCCAGAGTCAAGAGAAGGAGCGGAATCGAAACTCAACAAAGAGCGGCTCATGCCTAGGAAATCGAGGTCATCCAGAGAAAGGGAGGAGAGCGCCAGCTAACAAGACTCAAGCTTCAGAGCATACTAGCCTGCCCCATGAAGGTCAAGATAAGGGGGGCCCATGCAGGTGGCGAGGCCGAAACAGAATTAAATACACTAAAGGCTGGAAACTGAAGCAGATTCATGGTGAACTAACATGTGATCAGCCAGACGCAAAGAGGTACCACCGCCTGATGTCACCCAGAACCCGAGGATGCCAAAACTTTTTCTGATAAGAGGCTACAGTTTTGAGGCCATACCCAGCCAACTAATTGACACATAGGCCAAGATACTGATTGATGGAAGGGAGGCAGGGTGAAACTTAGGTCACCAGGCCCAGGGGTGTCCATTATGCATGCTGCTAATTAAAAGTGGAGATTTATGTCTAGTGGTGTAACCTGCCCAATCACAATGGACCAAGTTATCGAGGGTCCTATATATCGTAGAACCAATGAGACGTCGTACTTGTAGTGACGTCTATCACGTGTGATGTAGAGGGAGGGGTGTAGACGCCCACCCGATAAGAGTTATCCAATCCGCATACTCCATTATCATATACAGATATAGCACCTATATTTAAGTTACCTTTCCTAACCAATTATATTGCAAGACGAGTTTTTTTAGAATTAGACGTCAATGATGACGAGTTTTGTGTATAAAAATTGCTGTTCAACTGAAGTTGGAGGAAGTCGGAGCGAGACAGGTGGTCGCAACGATGCTGACTCCCTACTGCTTCCCTGTTTGATGTACTTGTCATTAAACGGACTTCCCTTTGCCTAACTACTGAGTCCTCATTATTGAGTTGTGTTGGAGTAAGTGAATCCTGCACCCCCATCCCTCACATGGTTCAGCTATCTTGTTTTACAAGTACTAGAGGGTGAACACTGACCTATGGGCCCGTTGGTAGACATCTCGCTCTCCTGTACACTTGGTAGCGTGAGGATGGTTTCGGCCATTGATAATGGATTATTGACTAATATAGTTATAAGACACCTGTAGACCGACGGCAGGAAGTAACGCTAGGCCTTCGGCAATATCACAAGTCCTTTCGCCATTCCAGCTGAGTATGCTGAGAAGCTTCCCGTGGACAATGATAGTGTAAGTCCATAAAAATCTGCAGTGGGTCTGAAGGAACCCGCCTTTCCAAGCATAACCCTTCTCATTCCCAAGGGCAGCCAATCGGATGAAAAGACTGCAAGAGGCTGAAGAGGAAGGGGCGGTGATCCCGAAGCTCCAGAGAGGAAAAGATGCGATCGCTGAGTGAAACAACAAACTCGTTACTTTGGGAAATGTCTTGTAGGCATTAGAACAAGCAAGGGAAAAGTAACGGAGGGTGGCGGAGAAAAAATAAAATAGTCAGAAGTAGAGAAGACTGTATATATATATATATATATATATATATATATATGGTTAATAACTCGAGTATAAAAGAGAAAAACGTAAGGTTACCGGGGGCACCTGAGAGAAAAATGTAAGTTTACCAGGGGGGCACCCGAGAGAAAAACGTAAGGTTACCGGGGGGGCACCCGAGAGAAAAACGTAAGGTTACTGGGGGGCACCCGAGAGAAAAACATAAGGTTACCGGGTTGGGCACCCGAGAGAAAAACATAAGGATTCGCCTTGTTCTTGCACTTTAATACAGCGGTCACAAGAAACGTGAACTCATAGCCCATATAATAAGGGACAATTAGACTATGATGACGTTTAAAGACGCATTAAAGGAGTTTGTTTAAACTCCATGACGGGGTATTGATTAGAAGGCAGGTATATGTATGACCAGCTGGTGTCCGTCTAGTCTGTCAAGTGTCTGTCCTATGTGTTCTGTTGTATGCTGAATGTAAGAGAACTGTATCGTTGATTGTGTGAGATAAAATTTGATTTTACGCGATTCTGTGAATAAGAGGGAATCACCAATGAATTGATGGTTTTGAGTTAATTGATGGTATACATTTTGGCGGGAAAAGATTGGATTGGAGCTTGCGTATCTGGTGCTCGCTCATACTAGTAGAAGGATAGCAAACTGTATAAATATTGTTGGTAACGGAATTGAAATGGAGGAGGTCACCCCACTTGCACATCTATGCAAGCAACTACCTAAACATGCACCTAAATTAAAAAGGTATAGCACAGAGGGGATTATGGGTACCGCCCACAGGATGTTTATGCCTTGGCCACAGAATGGGTCCCTATCAAAAGCCGTCTTGCAACACATGACGACTTATCTACATGCCACATATACAGGCAAGAAGCTAGAGAAACGTCTTGCTGTTCTAGAACTATGGAAGATGTTTGAGCAGACGAAGGAGGAAGAGCCTCCTGCAGATTGGATATTAAACGTATGCACGGAGGGGAGTAAAACGCCTACTGCGCTACCGGCCCCGCCTGAGCCAGCCATCGAGGGAAGTAAGACAGAGGGGATCTACCCATTAAGAGAACTAAAAGGCAGCCACGGGGTATAGCAACCCTGCATATGAGTCGCCTACATATAGTAACAACGACAATAAAGAAAAGGACCAGGAAATTAATCTTGCCTCCGCAGTCCCGAGGGACAAGGAGAGATGCAATGACGAAGGAAAGGATCAGGCACAGAGTTGTGCATCTCTCATTAAGGAGAGGGAAAGAAACAAAAGGGAAATAAAGGTAGAACCGATGAGATAACATTTGCAAAAGACGAATGGATGGGAGGGCAGATATTGCTGAAACTAGATGGAAAAGGGATGATGAAAGGCCAAGAGAGAGGTCTGATGAGATGCCAAGGAGAGAGAGAGAAAAGGAAAAGGAAATAAGGGATGAAAGGACAAGAGGGAAGGATAGGCTGAAGCGAGAACAACTATACCGTGAAGAGCAAGAGAACCAGCTCGATCGCAAACAGAAGGCAGCCTACGACCAGTCTAAACAGAATAAGCAAAGGTTGGAAGAAGAGCAAAGGGTACGAGAGAAGAGAATGAAGAGAAAAGAAGATGAGGAAATTAGAAGGGCAAAGGAACGTAGAAACGAAAGGATGAGGGAAGTAGACAAGGCTAGAGAAGAAGCGAGGAAGCGCAAGGAAATAGATGAGGAAGCAGAACGTAAGCGCAGACAGAGGGCACGAGATCTTGAATATTTGGAGCGGGAAGTTAAAAAACCCAATCCTGTTGTAGAATGGGAAGACGTAGAAGAATTATTTCCTGCACATGACTCGGTACCAGGTACGAGTGGGACAAATATTGAGGATGATTTTGACACCAGAAGCATCGGGGAAACGATTGATAAGATATACGATGAGATGGGGCTAGAACAGAGATCCCATGGGGAAAGGGAAGATGAGTGCCTGGAGAGCACTCAGCTATATGACACAGAGGATGTCACACGAAATAGTGGAAACAGGGGACTGTCCCTAGACAGACTGGAGATTGGGCAGGACAAAGAAGATGCAAGGAGTTGTGTAAACTGGGTGTATTCAGAATCTGACTCCGGTGGGGAAACGGAGGATGAGGCACACGAGGAAGGGAGATAGTGCGAAAAACGGCTCCCAGGGGACCGAGGGGTACATTGGTCAGATCTTAGCGAGTCCGCAAGTAGGGCACTCAAGTATGCCGCACAGTCCAGCCGACATGAAGGAACACCCCACGGTCAGAGGGGGGCATCAGCACCTGCCTATGAAGATAGATTAAGGGCATTGCCAGGGAGACGGAAAGGTGGAAATGCCACCCCAGCGATAGACCGGAGAGCTATGGGGAAAGAAAAGGAAGACTTCGCATTCCAATTCCCGCTGCTAGAAAAGGGGGAGCAAGACCACAATATATTCCATGGTCACACATGGACCGAGAGAACCTAAAAAATAAGCTTGCAATGTTGACATCAGGAGCCGGGAAGTGGATACATGAGTTAGAGAAAATGACGGGGGGTGTCACCTTAGCTATAGGGGACATTAAGGGCCTCCAAATTGCCATAATTGGTGAAAGAGCAGACGATGTATGGAAACTGGCAGGCTACCCTAGAGTAACCCTAATTAACACTTCCCATGACGGAGCACCATTTAATAATTGTAGATCAGCAGTGTGGAAAGCGCTGTGAACACTGTATCCAGACACTTCTGATAGGGGGGCTATAAAGACTCTGAAAATGAAAGAGTCAGAGGATCCGTTGATTTATATCCAGAACTTTCAAGATGCATGGGTGCTCGAAACGCATGAGTCTTGGACGAAATCTATCCCTGTATTCTACCACATATTATGCCAAGGGTTGCCCGAGCCAGTGCAAAACAGCTCAAGAAATTGGTAGGAATAGAAGCCAAACCATGGGCTGAAACACAGTTGACAATTGCACATTACTGTAGATTGTTGCAAGAAAAGAATCAGGAAAAGGAGGCAACTCGTAAGGGTGAGGAGGCGTAGCTGGTGCAAAAGCAACTCTCAAAGTATGCTCTCGAGGGAGCCATGCTGACAAGCCCAGCTGAACCGTGCGCACAGCAAGCGACTAACCCGTCGCTGAATAATCAGGGTAGACCAGGATTTTACACGAGGGGAAGGGGTTTTGGAGGAAGAGGATGGCAGAGTAATTGGGGTGGGTTTCGAGGTAACCAGGGAGGCTTTCAGAATAATCAAGGTGGCTTTCAGAACGCACAGAGGCGCATTCCGGCTACACCAGATGGAAAGATGGCCTGACCACCGCCAGTATGTTGGCTGTGCGGAATGACAGGACATGTGGTGCGTATTTTCGGAAGCCAAGGCATGTGGCAAAACAGCCAGGGAATGGGAACAGGCATGGTGAATCAGCCTGCCGTCCCACACCAGGGCAGTGCCCAAAATCATACAGTGCAGCAGGAGGTGTCAGGCTCGCAGCAAGGTGCGCAGCAAGTGGTTCAACCCTCTCACATGGGGAACGTACCGCAAGGGCAATCCCAGCAGGCACCACCGCAAATGTCACAGGGCACAAGCTCTGGAGGGGGAGTTAACCCTGGAAATGGGGGGAATCAGCAAGTATACAGTGGACCGAACTTATATATGAAGTAGGACAGCTCACGGGGGGCTCCGATGTGTTCTATCCTATCAGTGACACCAGACCCTAATAGGGAACCTAGGGTGAATGTCGTCATAGGGGGTAAAGAATATTCCTTCTTAGTTGACACGGGTGTGATGCGCTCGTACATACGAGAAGGCAAGTTTTCCTTGTCCGGCAAGGCCATAGAGACTCAGAGTTTCACGGGAGCTCACAGTAGAGTTCCCTTTACAGACACGCTCCCAGTCTCTGTGGGAGAGCACAAAATGAATGTACCCTTATTATATTCATGTCAGACCCCAGTAAACATCCTGGGTCGGGACTTAATGACTAAGATGAACATGTCAATCTCGTTTACCGAGAATGGTATAGTATGCTCCACTCCAGAAATGCATTATTCAAGCGTGTGTGGAATGATTTGAGCATACTCCGGACGTATAGCCATGAGAGCTATACCATTAGAGCCAGAAGTCTTCGCATATGGCGGGCGGGTGCTCATGGCGGGATTGCCAGGCCTTGCAGATAGAACTATGAGGACACCTGATGAATTTCTATTCAGACCAAGAATACATATGCATGAAGAAGAGGGACAAGTATTTCCCTTAATGATACAATCTGCCGCAGTGCAAGGGAAAATGGTATTGGTCAAAGGATATGACGACGAAGGCAGACAATGGATTGCGATTATCGCCATCGAAGAAGGGTATCGAGTGACTGACGTCACCAATGACGATCTGTTCGAAGAACACCCTGACCTAGAAGAGACAAGGGTGGAAGTGAGTCTCATATTTTGGGTCAAAATGATCAAACGGGAGGTGCCACAGAGAATGATGTTGGCACTGATATGTCCAGAATACTTTGATGACGACATGGCCCAAGTGCCTGCCGCGGTGTGGACTACAAGGCCCTATGACGTAGGCCTCCTGAAGGGGGCAGGTGAAGTGAAAATGAAACTGAAACCAGGAGCACTTTTACCAAGAGCACGACAATATCCTATGTCCAGAGAGGCAGATAAAGGGATTGCTAAAACAATTTCCGCCATAATGGAACCCGGCATCCTAGTGACGTCGGAATCACCTTCCAACACAGTGATTTACCCTGTCAAGAAATCAAAGGGAGGGTCTTGGCGTTTAATCCAAGATTTAAGAGCATTAAACGATATAATTGAAGCAGAGTTCCCTCTAATCCCTAATCCATCCACAATTGTATGCAACCTACCCACGGAGGCAAAATATTTCACGGTGATTGACTTGAAAACTGCTATTTTCTCAATCCCGTTGCACCGTGATTCACAAGACCTGACGTCATTTACTTTCAGGCAAATGCGCCTGAAAAGCACGAGGCAGCCACAGGGGTACTGTGAGTCTCCATCCATTTTCAACAGAGTCCTGCAGATGGACCTAAGCAATATTGCAGTAGACAGTGTTGTTTTGCAGTATGTGGATGACATTCTGATGACATTCTGATCTGCAGCGTCACTGAGGAACAATGCAGGCGTGACTGTCCAGCTATTGACTATCCTGGCTGAGAAAGGATATAAAGTTGACAAGGAAAAGCTACAATACTGTCAGCGAGAGGTGCTGTATATAGGACAGCTAATCTCACACGAAGGGAAAAAGGTAAACCCAGAAAGGGCTGAAGCTATCATGAACACGGCTAAACCGCTCACGATAAAACAAATGCAAAGCTTCTTAGGCCTGTGCAATTATGTCAGAGCATGGGTCTTCGACTACAACTCGTATAACACGCCCTTGCTTCAGGCTCTAAAGAAGGCCCAGGCGACAAGGGAAAAAATCGAATGGACTGAGGCAATGGAAAAGGGGCGATTTGTAAGGCCCCAGTTCTCGGGATTACTAATTATGCAGAGGAATTCTACCTGTTCTCACATACCAATGGTCATTTTATGACGGCAGTGCTTGCGCAGCGAACCTCACTGGGGTACAAGCCGCTAGCATATTACAGCGGGAGTCTAGACCCGGTCATGAAGGGCCACTTCCCATGCGAACAAAATCTAGCTGCTGCCGCGTTCGCCATTGAAAAGGCGTCATCCATTGTGATGGGGTGCTCCATGACATTGTATGTCGAGCACTCGTAATTCGCCATACTAGAGAAGCCAAAGGGTACGCTGACATCTCTGAGAGCATCCGCATATGAAGTGATTATTTCTAACCCATCGATCAAAATAGTGCGATGTAAAATTGTGAATCCAGCTACGTTCATAGCTGAGCCGGTCACAGAGGGAGAACCAGTACATGACTGCGCGAATTATGAGGAATTCTATGATGAAATCCCCAGGGTAAAGGAAAATGCCCTTGCAGGTGGTGAGATCGTGTTTATTGACGGCTCATCAAGAATCGACCAAGAAGATGGACAAAGATATACAGGCGTGGCCGTGATAAAACACCTAGCGAATGGAGAGGTCCAGGTACTCGCCAGTGCACGAATACTATCTCACTATTCTGCGCAAGCTGCAGAACTATTGGCGCTGATACTCGCCATTGAGAATCATGCAGACCAGGAAGTAATGGTGTACAGTGACTCTGCCTTTGTGACATCTACCGTGCACGCAGGCTTAGCACGCTGGAAAAGGAAGGGCTACCTCCGAGCGGATGGCACACCAGTGCAACATGCAACCCTATTGGACAAGTTGATAAAAGCACTACAGCTCCCAGTGGGCATAGCGGTCGTGAAATATGCAGCCCACACCCAAGGGACAGATTTCATGTCACATGGCAATCATGAAGCAGACACGGAAGCCAAGCGCATGGCATCCAAGGATGAAACAATTATGGACATGGAGGTGGCACGTACCCATGACCGTATGATGGTAGCATGAGCCACACCAGAGGCCTATAGCAACATGGGACAGACTTAGCTAATGGAACTCCAAGGGGAGGCACCTCAGGAAGAGAAAAATGTGTGGAAGCGTCGAGGGTGTTCCTTAAACCCCTCTGACGGGTTGTGGAGGCAAGACAGCACTGGAAAACCAGTAATGCTTGTCGCCCTACTGAAAGTAGCATTGGAGCAATTACACTACCCTATACATATGTCAAAAGAAAATCTCGATGCAACGCTCGAGAAAGACTGGTTTACACCGAATTTATCAGAGCATGTTGCGTTCCTCATGGTGAACTGCATAATCTGCCAGCAATTCACTGCTGGGCACACACTAAATGTAGTAAGAGGAGTTATCCCCTATCCAAATGGGCCATTCCAGCACTTGCATATCACTACGTCGACATGATTTAAGTGTGCAATGGGTACAGGTATTTAATTGTGGTGGTGTGTCCATTCTCTAGATGGATAGAAGCAGCTCCCTGTGCACACCCAGACTCTACCTGTGATGCCAAATTTCTAGTGAGGGAAGTGTTCCCTAGATGGGGGGGTGCGAGGTAATGAGGTCAGACAATGGGGCTCACTTTGTTAATGCAGTTTTCAAGCAGATCAGCTTGTTGCTTGGTATAAAGCACAAGTTCTCGTCGACATATCATCCGGAGGGGAATGGCATATGTGAGTGGCTCAACGGCTTGTTAACGGAGAGGATAGCCAAGCTGAAACTCACATTAAAAAAGGGATGGCTGCACTGTCTACCACTGGCATTGTATGCACTTCGGAACCAACCAAGCTCCGACCATCATCTCACACCGCATGAGATAGTCACAGGCAGAAGGATGAGGACCCCTCTTTCCCTCACGAGATAGAGCTAGATGTGATGCCCAGCGAACAAGTGAGGTCTTGGGGACAGAGATGCAGGAGTACTTGAATTGTATGACATCCATCGTCTCTGTCATATCAGGCCAGCTGCTGCGACGGCGAAAAGGGTGCAGCACAGTACAAAATACAACAGGAAATGCTGAAACAGATGCTGCGCAAGGTTTATGAGTGCCCCTCATCTTCCCTGGGGATGCTGTTCTTATAAGGAACTTTACAAGGAAGAAGTGGGATGAGCCACGATTCAATGGCCCTTTCATCATAGAGGACTGCACTCCTTCAGCCTTCAAAGTCCAGGGCAGAAGGGCATGGCTCTTCCTGAATGACATTAAACCTTGTATAGGAGAAAGCCCTTCAGCTGCATCCAACCACAAAGAAGCCACAGACAACGAGGAAGAACCTCAGCACGTTCAGACAAGATCCATGGCGAGGAAGAAGGACGCATGAGCTGCAAAACAATGACAAAGAACTCTGTTTTAATTTGTGACATTTAAATAAGAACATTTCCCCAAACCAGAGAAAGGTGATAAAGAACAATAATACAGACACTCTGTGCACCACCGTTGCAGGATAAAGAAGAGAACTACATACACAAAGCCACAACAATGCTGATAAAACAAACTTTTGAAATAACGTCACGATCAAGTAGTATAAAGAATCAAGACTCTGATAGAAGAAAAAAAAAAGACATTTCTTGAGAGTGTAACACAGCGTCCTGAAAGCAACCAGCGTCGAGACTTTGTTTACAGAACTTTTGATATCTCCCAGCAGAGACCTCAAGTGGGATGTGCTAACCTACTTTCAGCTGGTGGTAATATCATATCCGTCAATGATAGGGAGAGAAACCAGTGTCACAAACTTTATTCAAGATCCTGCGAACGAGAAAATAATCAGGCAACTGCTGACTGTCATTACGGAAGCCTTCGCCGAGCTACCCGAGCACAGCGAGGACACAAATGCTTCCGCCGCCAGTAGACATTGATGAACTCACATTCACTTTGTTCTTTCAAATAATCGAGAAACGCCCAGGACTCGTCGGGAGAACAAATGACACACGTACTTTCATCAGAGACCCAAGAAACCTAGCTCAGTTGAACCAGCTGTGGACTAAACTAAATCACCTCGTGGCAGTCCATGCAACAGAAAGGTGCAGAGACTGTGTGAATCAAAAGAAAAGCTCATGACCAGGACCCAGCCAAACAGGACAAATGTCCTTATCACCCGAGGACACCCGGCTGGCGCACAACGTCCTGCTTAGACTAGTCGCAGACTATCCGGAAATGGTGGGGAGGCCTGCAGATGTTGACATCATCACCTTCCTTAGAGATCCAGCCAACGTTCCACATGTGGGCACACTCCTCCATGGCATAGTGCTCCAGGTGCAGCTATCTAACTTCCAGCGAGAATACCTTAGGAGGTTCCAGTGAGGGACAGATCGAGGAGACAGAGAGACAGTGCTTTATCTTCCGCCGTGGGACAAATCGAGGACAGAGACACAGTTCTTCAATTTTCCACCACAGGACAGATCGAGGAGAGCAGAGACAAGAACTACACCATCTTATTTTTTCTTTTTACCTTTTCCTCTATTTCTCCGTATTTTTATTTTTATTTTTCATGTTCACTTTCATTTTTTATTTTTATTTTTACAACATTTTATTTTTGTGTGATGTTTAGCAGTTCCACCTTTTCATTCCTTCGCATTGAATAGGTTCCAGCATGTCCTCAGAACCAAGGCAAATTCGAGGAATACACTGGGACTTTACCTACTGTAAATATGCATTATAAATGTGATGTACCAAAGTTGCTAGCCTAACCCTTTTCCATAGTCTAGCACAGGAACTGTACTGCATACTCAGAAATTACCGACAGCACCCGCAAGAGGGGGGACTCTTGAAAAACACTCATCACTTTAGTAGTAATGAACTCATGAGCTATGAGATCAGAGCAAGAAAAGGAATAAATAACTGCTATGGACTTGTTTGAAATGGGGGCACAGAACAGTAACATGGTTTTACCACCAGCACAGGGGCGCCCCCGCTTCCCTGGAAGGAAATGCTGTCAGATGTCCTACATGTCTATTATGTGTATATGCGTAGTAATTATGATTGTCTTTCTATCGTGGACTATCAGAACTGCTTTCTTTATTGGTGCGCAGTGTCCCAATCTCAGTGCACCCACCAGATAATGAACGTCTGGGGCCTACGAAAGCACCCAGACCCTATATAGTCATCCCAGTCCCAAGAAAACCTGATGGTAAAGTTAACAAACTAAAATTAAGTATAATTAGCAGTGATTCATTCACACTTGAGGTAACGAATGATGAGAAAAGCTGGATACAGGGTCAGCACGGAATGAATGAAAATGTGGCACTGACCGCTGCACGCACGCACACACAGAATGCACACAGACAAGGGCTAGTGTCTATGGCTATAGGGCCTCCAACAAAGGCAGCAGAGAAGGGGAGACTGCCTGCCGAACAATCAGTTCCAGAAAATAGCAGAACCAACCAAGGAGAACCAAGTGAGACACCAATGAAAGAGGGCATAGCAAAATCCCTCAAAAGAACAGAAGTAGCCACAAAGGAACTCACAGAGAAAACACAAGCACTGATAGATTATTTGTTCCCATTCATAGTCAGAGCAACAAAACTGCACGAGGAGCTGAAAAATAGAACTACAGAGACTATAACAGTAAGCACGCCAGCTCAGACTCACAGAACCAGCACCAGACCTACGACACAGCCACGCGTTGGGGAGTTGGTGAGCCAACGGCAGTTAGAGAACCTCTATGGAAGATTACAAGAGGAAAGGAAAAGAAACGAAAAACCATCTCCTACCACTGCGATACAGCCAAGGCAGCCTGCCCTACCAAGACGCACAGAGTGGAAAAGCAGCACAGATGCTTTTAAGGACATAGTAATAGCAAACTACAGAAGAGCGCTGAGAATCAAGAGAAACCTGCATGAAGATGACAATGAGCTCAACGATTACCTGGACAGCACAGCCCATCTCGGAAATAACATATGGTACCAGCACATGAAGGAAGTAGGACGAAGGCAGTCTGAAGGAGAATGCTTCGTCTGTGCTCTTCTACCGTACAGCATGGGAAAATCCAAGATCTTCGTGGCTGTAGAAATTGATGTACCCACAGCACAATGTATGTCATATGTAGCAATGTGCAACACCAGAGGACAATTTATCGGAAGAGACGCCTCGTTGATATGGGCCAACAAAAAGGATTACCCGGATGAAGATGGCTACGTCCAGGACATTAAGACAAGAAACAGGGCGCATACAAGGAATCACGTGATCACCTACGAGTATCCTGGTGTCAAAGGATCGGGAACACGTTGGGTAATAAACCCAAGATTGAACGTTCAAGGAAAAAATGCAGAAGAGGCTCAAATCTGGAAGAACAGAGGCCAAATGCAGGTTTGTGGAACAGTGGTTTCCCTAGATGGATGGGAAGAAGGAGTAGTAATCTGCCGAGCTTGGACGGTCTTTGGATCCTGCCGAGAAGCAATAGAGAATTTGCAGAGGTTATGCAAACCTCTATGGCCAAAACTGGAAAAGCTGCTAACATGGGTCGTTGACAGAGGAGGACCCCTGCAGATAGTACCACTGGAAAGCCCAAAACTATGCTTCAGAAGTAATGGCATGAGGAAGATGGGAGAGAATGTAAACTGCGGATGAATCTTTGAAGCCCCAGGAATGATACAAGGATCCGCAGTTATTATGGTCCATTACTGGGCATGTGGATCCAAGGCATACATAAGAATGCTGAAAAACTGGGGAGGCATATGCACACTGGTGAACGTCCATGTTCCCGCGCTAGTGATCCCTAAGAATGACCTGAATTTGGACAGTTTCCCAAACGCAGATGCTCATCTAAGGAGAAGGAGATCTGTGGAATTGGTATCCAGAATGAAGAGAGAAAACTACTTTTCTGCCAAATCAGAAAAGGCATTCCATGTAATTCCATACGAACACAGGCTATTCAGCCTCACCTCAACAGTGTTCACCACGATGCTCTTGCCACACATCCAAATTGTAGTGGATGCTAAATGGTTGCAGATAACCAGATGGGAGCTACTGCAAACCATCAATACAACTATAAAAGGATTTAACGCGATCACAGACGAACTGAGAGCAATCAAACTGATGACCCTCCAGAACAGATATGTGCTTGACATGATCACGGCGATGGATGGAGGTGTTTGTGCAAAAATCGGAGAATCATGTTGCACATTTGTACCATCGCACGATGAAGAAAATGGAACCTTAACAGAAGCCATAAGTATGTTGACAAACTTGAAAAACCAGATGATCGATGAAAGTGATGAAGTGGACGATGACAGCTGGTTTGGAGCCCTGTTCTCATGGGTCCCACAATGGATGGCAGATATATTCAAGTTTCTGGGAGCTTTACTAGCAATGGTACTGCTAGTATTCTGTGTTATCAAGATAATCATTACACAGTGCCAGAAAACTGCGAAGAAAGCCATAGGGATGAAAATAATGGTTGATGTCGAACCAGTATGGAAACCCAGAGACCTGACTGATAAAGAAATAAGAGACTTTGTGAAGGCCAGCAAATTTGCGCCAGAAGGAACAAAGTTCACATATCCTAAGAAACAAAGAAGGTAAGAAGGAAAATGGATCTACTGCAGTCCAAATGGGCAATGTCAGCTAATGACATGGAACAAAGACGAACACGTGAAAACAACAGGGAGTTTGAAAGGGGTGATAAAAATATGGACTCCAAAGACTCACACATTCACACCATCATGTACAAACCATGAAGTCGATGAACATGACACCGAAGAATCAAAGGAAATAAATGCAAAAGAGATTGCAGAAGTGGTCGATGAACCAACCAGAGGGGGGAGTGTAGAGGAGGTCTCAGACATGGCCAGCACCCCTGCCCCTCATTTTGAGGTACCAGGAGAGTACTCACCAAGGTATGTGACGTATGAGGAGCAGATGAACCAACAAAGAGCTGCACTGGGACTCTGCCCAGTGTACATCAGAAGATCCATACCTGTTGAAGCACCCATAACCAGACAGCCCTGGGCAGCACGGTACCCTATTAGACAGCCGTATCAGCCGCTGAGACGAAATGAAGAGTACTTACAGACGGTCCATGAAGAGACCCAAAAAGCCTTAATGGAAGGCCAGTGGAAATGACACAAGGGCCTGGACAGACTCGTGAATGAACAAAAACGGCTATCGAAGATAGCACGCCAGTGCGAGTAGCTATGAAAATAGATGTCATGAACACAGGGAAGAGACGATGTTAAAACATAAGGAAACGTTGCTACAAGATAAGGTGGAAGTAACCAACCAGTTAAACATGTGTAAATAGGCTTGGAACGCAAGAAGCTAAGAAACCAATACTGCTTGCAATGCTTAGTAGAAGATTAGAGCGCCAAGTGCCAACCACATATCTACCTCAATGAGGCACATTATACAAGTGTGACTCCATTTTGTAAAGCAGAAATGTGCCCAGGCTGCCAGAGGCCTAACAGGTCAAGTTTCATAACCCAGCCAGAGTCAAGAGAAGGAGCGGAATCGAAACTCAAAGAGCGGCTCATGCCTTGGAAATCGAGGTCATCCAGAGAAAGGGAGGAGAGCGGCAGCTAACAAGACTCAAGCTTCAGAGCATACCAGCCTGCCCCATGAAGGTCAAGATAAGGAAGGCCCATGCAGGTGGCGAGGCTGAAACAGAATTAAATACACTAAAAGCTGGAAACTGAAGAAGATTCAAAGAGGTACCACCGCCTGATGTTACCCAAGCCCGAGGATGCCATAACTTTTCCTGATAAGAGGCTACAGTTTCAAGGCCATACCCAGCCAACTAATTGACACATAGCCCAAGATACTGATTGATGGAAGGGAGGCAGGGTGAAACATGGGACACCAGGCACCTGGGTGTCCATTCTGCATGCTGCTAATTAAAAGTGGAGATTTATGTCTAGGGGTGTAACCTGCCCAATCACAATCAACCAAGTTATCTAGGGTCGTATATATCGTAGAACCAATGAGACGTCGTACTTGTAGTGACGTCTATCACGTGTGATGTAGAGGGAGGGGTGTAGACGCCCACCCGATAAGAGTTATCCAATCCGCATACTCCATTATCATATACAGATATAGCACCTATATTTAAGTTACCTTTCCTAACCAATTATATTGCATGACAAGTTTTTTTTAGAATTAGACGTCAATGATGACGAGTTTTGTGTATAAAAATTGCTGTTCAACTGAAGTTGGAAGAAGTCGGAGCGAGACAGGTGGTCGCAACGATGCTGACTCCCAACTGCTTCCCTGTTTGATGTACTTGTCATTAAACGGACTTCCCTCTGCCTAACTACCGAGTCCTCATTGTTGAGTCATGTTGGAGTAAGTGACTCCTGTACCCCCATCCCTCACATGGTGCAGCTATCTTGTCTTACAAGTACTAGAGTGTGAGCACTGACCTATGGGCCCGTTGGTGGAAATATCGCTCTCCTGTACAATAGTATCTTTTTTTCGAGGATGCGTGCATCAAATATTGCCTTTTGGGCTTAGTAGTCTCATTGTAAACATGGGGTTTTGCAAATAATGTTTCCTCTTCCAAAATAGGAATCAGGGTCTGCAGATCCCAAGAACGGGCAACCAACCAATTATAAAGAACACCCTGATTCCTTATGATTATATTATTGAAATGTATAAGAGTCTTAGGCGTCCAATAGATACGATTACCAGTATGGTTCACCTTTACATGGGTCTTCAAAGACCTAGTGATACATGGCTGATCTAAATTAGTAGCTCAAGTTATATTTGTGTGATCACTTAATGTATTATGTGTGATATTCAGAGGTTCACAGCTCTGTAACATTCTGTGATTAACCAACACATAGTCTAAAAACGATTTCACTGTACCACTGATCCAGGTGTAATTCTAGTTAGGAAAATCGGGATTAGTCCTCTCCATGCAGGTAAGGTCATGCTCTGTGCAGAACTGATGCCAACCACGATCTGCCAAACCCACTGGGGAAATCATACCTGATTCATACCTCTTAAGGTTGGAGGTTACTGGCCCATTCATATGAAGATCATGAATATTACCCCCCGCCATTACCACTTTGCTAGTGGGATATTTGTTGTTCCATTTTGATAATAAGGCTGCTAAAAGGTATTGAATTTTTGAGTAGCTTGTTCCCTGAGACGAGTCATATATATTCATGATCAATGATTTATCATTAGAACCCATCTTAGTTAAAGAAGCTGTCAGCAACTGGGGAAGTGCGTACTCCATTTTAAATGGTTCCAAAGTAAACTTGGTACGCGCCCCAATTGCCAGTCCCCCACTGGGTTGTCCCCTATGAGAACCTTGGGCATTGTTGCAAAGGACACTATCTCAATAATCCTGGAAATGATTAACTATCCAGGTTTCCTGCAAAAGAAACACATCAGAAGTGGTCAAAAGAAGTTGACCCATTGGTACGCAAATGAAACAGCTATTACCTCGCGTATTCCACAATAACCAGGAAAGCGAGGAGTGCAATATCAAGCGGCATTTGTACCAACTGCCTCGCAAAACCATTGTTCAACCATTCTATTATTTGTTGAATTGGATGTAGTGCAAGACTGAAGAGTCAATAATATGTCTCGTTTACCAGGATCTCTCTACTTTTGTTTGCTGGAGATTAATAGTATTTTCTGCAGACAGTTAATCTAAAACCGAGAGCTTCCGGTTCATCAGCACAAGATTTCAATATGGAAATAATTAAAGGTGATACCAATTCTAATATCACCCAATTCATTGAGCTATCATATTTGGGTAGTTCAATGAATATGACATCAGTGGAGCTTGCTGCAAGAATCTCCATTTCAGAGAACATTTGCATAAGAACTTTCCAATTTAAATAAAGACTATTGCTTGTGGGTGAAATTTCTTCCAGCTTAGCCCATTTACCCAATGTTTTTACAACTTAATTTCGATTAGTTGTGCCAATTGCTGTTGTGATTGGCACAACTTTCTCATTCAGATGTGATGGGAACAATGTTTGTGGGAGTGCTGATCCTGCTGTTGGACAAAATGTATCTATTTTAGTGGACCTTTCAAGTGACATAACCCTTGAGGAGCTGATTTAAGGAATCTGAGAAGCAGATATTGGGCCTGTCGGGATGGATGGAATATTAGTATATGATGGATGGTTATTTGAGTCATTAGCTGGGATGCTTAGCCATCGATCCAGAAGCCCTTGCAGATAAACCTGCCTCACTGATCCATCGGTCTGAGTATGCATCACCAGAGTCTTGGGAGTAGTCTGTACAGAATTGCCGGGGTAATTATTAGCCATGACTACAATACCCGACTTTCTTGGCTGGGCTACAACAGACCTTTTACTACCAGCTATCTTTTTCTTCTTCGCCTTCTTAGGCTTCGGACAATGGATGTTTGTTTCTTTGGTTGAGTATGGAGTCAATGTCACTTCTTCATAGTCCCAATCCTCATCATCAATTACCAGGGGGGCTAAGTGGTTCGTTGGAGAAGATTGTGTCGCTGACAAGATCTATCTGTTAGTGTCTGCTTTTGATGCATTCAGCTTTTGTGTGTGCTTGGAAGACCTTTCCACCTCTCCCCCTGCTAGATGGGAGGAGTTTTCCAAGATCACATCTACTACCTTGATCATCACGTTTTTCAGATCACTTTGTTCTTGCGCTATGGTGGAGCAGAGGGCCATTAAGGCCTGATGCTGGAAGTTATTGTGTTGAGTTTAGAGGTTTTGAACTGGTCATGCTGTGGCTCTACAGGGTGTAGAAGGTACCTGTTCACTATATGAATCACTAGTGAATGAATCCAATGACTGTGAAGAAGATGCTAGTCTAACAAGATCAGGTGAGGCAGATAATTTAGAGCCAATGAGGTTTTGACTTCCATCCATTGATGGTCTAGGGAAGATGCAAATTCTCCAGAGTCACGCTGTAGACCAAAACACATATTGAGTAGCGAATTGTTAGTGTCAATTATGGGTGAGGTACTTGTACCAATGGGAGTTTTCCTCTAGTGTAGCTGATTCAAGTGTCAGAGGTATGGTTTCCATATAAACTGTTACTTCTGGCTGCATACTTGCAAGTTTAATCAGCCTTTCTCTCTGCTGTTCTTGACTCCAATTGTTTCAGTGTAGCGTATTTTTTATTGCCCTGGCCGATTCGCTGCATAAACCGTATTTCCTCGAGCCAGTTCCTCTGATGCTGCTAATGTAGGGTTCTCATCACTTTATAAGTCCAAAGTCCTATTTACTCACTTCACACAATGTTACAGTCTGACCGGGATACTAAGTATATGAGACATTTTGCTGCAACACCGGCATGGTCCAAAAGGCTACCTTCGCTGAGAGAGAGAAGGAACAATCAATACTGTATTCTCCGGCAGCTGTTAGCAGGGTCAGAGCTGCATACAGTTCAATGCACCTTCGCCCACATGTCCATCTTAGCCATTCGATATATATAAGCCAGTTTCAATGGTATGCCTCAAGAAAATGGTATCAGATTGCCTACTGCCTGAGTGCCTCGATGTCTCTGATAACCATCAGACCACAACAAACCACTCCTGCTCCACTTTTGCTCCATGCTTCGTTTGAGCCTATTTATCTCTTGGGTGCCACTGGTGAGGGATGGGGTTGTTACTTCGGTTAGTAGAGAAACAGGTGTCACAGTGGCATACAGGTTCAAGCATATAATACATTGCTGCTTTTCTTAAAGCTAGGAGGGTAAAGAGGTAGAGATAGCAGAATGCAAAAAATGTAATCACAATTGCCTTAGTGGTATATTTCTTGTGTTGCAAGTGTGCATGTCTATTTCTTTAGCAGAAAAAAAAACATAGATTCTACAGCATTATTGCTAATAATAATTGTTGTTGTCAATTCTCACCATTGTGTTTAGGCGCCAAACTGTTACGAGAGCACTGTGTTAGGATCGCTACTAAGGTACGCTCAAAGATAAACTGCATTTTAGGCTTGTAGAGTAAGACAGCAATGGGCACCTTGCTCCTCGCGAATGTTTGGTAACTACTGGAAACAAATGCAAGAAAGGCATAGATAAAAAGTTGAATGGGTAACATTTAATGTATGAGCTTCAGTGTGTCATAACACATTTTCGCTGTTCAATTTTCTCTGTAGGTAAAAGTATTTTTTTTTTATCCAAAAGTGCCATTCACTCATGCACGGTGATAGCTGTATGCAAGAAAAGACAGTGTACTTACACTTACTCTGTTTTATGGCTAATCTACTTCTTGTCATGGAGCGCGTCTGTATTCTTCATTCTTCACCTTATGCTTGGGCTGCTTTGCCTGGGCTGTAGGGCAGTGGGGTCTCAACTGTACAGTGTTTGACGTCTCAGAGATTAAACCAGGATCTCTTCACTACAAGTTTGACTGCTGTGCGAGTGACAATTTCGATGGAAAGAGGACCATTAAACCGCGGTATGTGCCATGCCCTGTTAGATCTTTTTAGAAGAACTGTGTCTCCCGGGTATAAGGGAGGGGGCTTGAGGAGTTCTTGGGGGTCCGATGCTTTGTCATGTTCCTCATTCTTCTTTCAACCTCCCCTGCCATGCAAAAAGCTGTAGGAAAATAAAAAAAAACAGTCAGCTTCATCGCTGTAAGGTGCATTTCAGTTCCCAAAATAGCAGTAGCATGCTATGCATCAGTCAACGCTCTAGTGGGAGGAGCAAGTGGTATACTCATGCAGTGTCCTGTCACCAACTCATGAGTAGGTCAATGGTGATCAGATCCAGACCGATTTCGTAGTGCAAAAAGTGCTAGGGGTAGGCAGTGTAGCCATCCCTTTTTCAGTGTAATTTTAAGCTTTGCTATTTTTTCCTTAAGCAGACCACTGAGGCGCTCACAAACCCCATTCACTTGAGTTGTGATATGTTCAAAAACATAATTTACAAAATTCTTTCCATTGTGGGACCGGAGGACTTTGCACACACCCCATTGTGAGAATTCCTCTCGTACAAGGAATTTGGCAGCACAGGTGGAATCTGGGTGAGTGCACAGACCGGCCATGATGCAACGTGAGAAAGGGCATAGGACTACTAACATGTACCTGTAGTTGTTACAATTTTGAATCATGTCGACATAATCAATATGCAATTGTTGGAAGGGCCCTCTGGACTGGGGTATTGCTCCTCTCACTAATTGCAACGTATGTCTGGCTATAAAATGCTAGCAAATCATACAGTTAATTACAAAAACAGCAAAATGCTGCACCAAGTTGGGAGTGAGCCAGTCTTCCGCAATCTGTGCTGCAAGACTCTCTTTACTAGTATGAGTTGGGTGGTGGAGTTGTAATGCTGTCTGCAATAGTGTTAGGGGCATGACCGGTTTACTGGTGCTCTCTCGGCACCATACAGCTCTTGTGGGGGATACTGAATATCCCGTCCTTCCCCACCGCTCTTGCTCTTCTGGTGGAGCTCCTCTGTGTAGTTCTGCTATGTGGGTGAGTGGCAGTGAATTAAAACCTTCCTTTAATATCATGTTGCGTGCTTGCATGCGTTTATTGGGTGGGGTGTCAAATTCGGTAATTTCAGGAAAATATGCTGCTCTTTTGGCCTTCCTGACTGCGGCTTTGTTGCCGCACGTGATTAGTTCCCCCCTCGTATGGGCCGCACACTCCACAAAGGTAATGGCCGCTGGGAACTGTAGTGCGTTTATGAGCCTGTCCAATAGGGGGTTGTGCTGTTAGTGTGTAGGATTCCCCGTCTTTTCCACCGTGACAGTCCTGCATGTACTGTTGATGTCATGTAGGCAGAGTCCGAGTACACTGTGATTTCTTCATTCTCATGTGTCATCCTCATGTGTCTCAAGTGCTACAATAAGTGCTACTAATTCAGCTGCATGCAATGAAAAATGTGAGGGCAATCTTGCGCTTGCCACTATCTCAAAAATCCTACTCCATCTCGCTTTTACTACTGACGTCCAAGTGTGTCTTTCCCCCGATGTCTGGTCAATTGTTGAGGACCCGTCAATGAAAAGTACTCCCTCTCCCTAAGTGTTGTTTCCTCAGCCCATGGTGATATTTGCTGACTTCTCCAGTGGAAAGGCCGCTGCAGCCAACGCTTGCTCACAAGGGTAATGACCCTTCATTACTGGATCTAGTATCCCACTATAGTAGGCTAATGGTTTGTGTCCCAGGGTAGTCTTCTGTGTGAGTACTGTTGTCATCACCACCCCATTGGAGTGTGAGAATAAGTACAATTCTGCATTGTAATCAGGGATCCCTAAGACTGTGGCAGTGCTTATTGCTCTTTTCAGTTCGTCAAAGTCTTCTCTCCACTCATTTGTCCATTCTATCTTGCTGTTGTCCCTCTGAGCTTCTTTAAGTCCTGCCAGGAGGGGCCCAAGGTATGTACTGTAATCAAACACCCATGCCCTGCAATAACAGCACAAGCCCAAAAGCTTCTGCATCTCCCTTACTGTCTTTTGGCTGTGGTGATTTGGTGAGCACTTCTGCTCTTACTGGTGTTACCTTCCTGCCTGTTAGCGAAATAAATTGCCCAATGTATAGAACCTCTTTCTTACAGTACTATAATTTGGCTTTGTCCACCTTGTATCCCTTGTCCACCTAGATTATCATTAGTTGTATAGAGTCTCCTCTGCACTGTTCCTCTGTCTCACTGCACACCAAAATGTCTTCCACATGCTGAATTACTACACTATCAAATTTGTACATTCCCCAAATACATCTGAAGTACTCTGTTAAATATAGATGGGGATTGAAAGTACCCCTGAGTTGATCTCGTATGGTTCTACTTCTGGTTTCTATATGAAAACTAGGTCAAATCCTATGATTCTTCATGATGGGGTATTGTGAAAAATGCATTTCTAAAGTAAATTACTGTGAAATATGTTGCTTTTGTTAGGAAGTTGCAAAATATGGTTGCTGGGTTGGCAGCTAATGCAAATTCTGCCTTCACAATGTTGTTTAGGGGGTGCAAATCCTGAATAAATCTCCATGACCACGTCACCTTCTTCACTGGGTTACACTGGGACTCTGATTGCACTAATATTCTCTGCTGTACTAGTACGGAAATTGTTTCAAAAGGCCTTTGTCAGCTTCTCTGGACATAGCATATTGTTTCATCCAGGGAAAAATTTCTCCTGGCTACAGTTTGAACTTAACCACCCCTACTTCCTTTAGTAGGCCAACACCATAAGGGCTGTTGGTCCAAAAGACAGCTGGCGCTTGTGCCAAGTCGTCTTCAAGATATGTTGGTCTCTTTTTCATGAGTGTCATCCTCTGTGGCATGTCCTTGTACTGGTAATGCTTGCAGAGAATACCACTTCTCTGTCTGAATAGTTGTCCCTGAACGGCACATTATCTGTCAGGTCAGTCAGTCTGTGTCCTTCGTCCAGGGAGATTACTGCCTGCCATGCTTTCCCTCGTCATCTGTCCCATGGAGAGCTAATCTCTCATCCCTTATTGAGACTGCTTCTAGTTCTAATGCAAAAACGTGTCCCTCTTCCTCATCCATGGGGATTTCTGGTCTGAATAAAATATCTGCAGGTTACCTGATGTTTTACCTTGTATCCCAGGAAGCCATGCTAGTATACCACTCACTCACATTCATGTAGTGGATCCCTGGAGTTGAACAAACTATCACCTGCTCGGGAAAATGAGATGGTCATGTCGAACTTGCTCATCATATCTCTTCCCATTATGTTTACTGGTGTCTGGCAGGGATATAATAGGGGCATGGTGAGATCATGTTCCCCAACAGTGAGGGGCAGTTCATCAGTGGATGGAACCAAATTTGTAGCCCCAGAAAAGCCTTGTTCATTCAAGGCAGCGCCTGACATTTGATATCTCCCTTCACTAACACAGGATCGAGTGGCCCCCATATCAACAAGAACAGAGAACATCTTGTCACTTATGGTCACCCCCACTCATGGCTCCTCTTGTGAGTCAGGTGTGATGAATAGAATGGAACACATCATGTCAGACTGTGGGCTGTCCTATTGTGGGTATAGATTTATCCCTGTCCCGGTGAAAGGATTTCCTCCCACTTCTGTCACGTTCTCTATTCTGGTTGCGGGAGTATGTACTGCAGTGCTTGGGGTCCATGTAGTCATGGTATTTTGCTAAGTCGATGATTGTACTCTCCCCTTCCAGCAAACCTCCCTCCTGTCATTTGCTGGTTATGCGATACGTCCTGCATAATCACTCCCTCTGCACCTGTCAGCACTGCCCCTTCTATCACATTTTTTGACAACTTGTTCTGAACTAATTTAGCTTCGTCCAGCTTTCTTTCCTTGCATTTCTTTCTAGCATTCTCTTGCTAATCAGTAAATGCATTCTCTTGCATTTACCGAGAATGGTGTACTATAGCCAACTGAATTTCTGGCCACGGTTCCTCTTCCTTCCCCACTAATTTCTTCATCTGTTTTTGTGCATACTCTGGTAGTCTCTGGTATAATAGGTGATAAAATAAGCCTACCGTCTGTCCCACGGTTCACGAGTCTCAAGATGCCAACACTCATGGATCTCTTGAATATATGCAATGGGGTCTGTGTCCTTGTTCATTTTGCGTGCCATATGCATGCTGACGTGTCAGGATACTGTACCCTGATTACTTGCCATACGGCTGCCCTGCAGTTATTAAATGGTGCCCGTCACGTGATGTGTTTTGTGCGGTCACCCGAGGATACTCTGCCCATTTCCAAATGTTGTCTGCTCTCTCCGCAAGGATGGCGGAGAGCAAGCTCTGAATGTCGCCCACAGCTATAGTCATCCCTGCTGTCAATTTCTCTATTTCATAAATCCATTACCCCTCCTCCCCACCCCGGTGGTTAACAATTGCAATTTACATCTCAGGTTATCCATATCCATTTGGGTACATGGTATATATTGTGGTTGTCCTTCCCCCTTCTCTAACGGCGGATACTGGTATATCTCTGCAACCCTCTTGGGTGCATCTGGACCTTATTTCACTACAAACGCTCCAGTCATGCTTTCCTTCTTCTGCCATGGTCTGGGCATATGGGGTAACCTCGCCTAAGCTACGTGAGCAGCCCTTTAGGTGCTCAGTGTGTGTTTTAAGGACTGGCCCTTCTCCATCTGCCTCTTTGCCCTCAGACCATTCTACCTTCCATTCTAAGGCTGCCCCCACCGAGCGGCCCAGTATACTTTTTCCCTCTCCCTCATCTTCACTTGTCTCTCTTTCCTCATCCAACCTCATGTTCCCGCAACTATCGCTACTCTCCTAGTCACTTTCAAAATGCAGTTGTTTTAACATACTTCTCCCCCTTTGCCCCTTCATAGCCCTGTCTAATGATCCTGGCTCCTCTCTTTTTGGAGACCCTGCTGTGCTCCTCGCTGCTTTAAAGTTTGCCCCACCATCCCTTCTGCATCGATATAAGGTCCCAATCCTCCTTCGTATTCCTTCTTCCTCATCAGGAAGCATAGTATTTCTTATTTATTTCCTTTCCTTATCTTGTTTTTCTCAGCTCATTCCTCTGCTTCTCTGGCTGCCCTCTCTTGTGCCTCTTTCTGCTTCTCTCTTTCTTTTTCTCATTCCTTCTCTTTCCTTCTCCCTCTCTGTTTCTTCTAATTCCCTACATCTTCTCTCCTGCCGCCTTCTTTCTTTCCTCTCATTTTCCTCTATTGCTTCTGTCACTTTTCCCCATTCTCTTTCCTTCTCCTCTAATCTCTTTCTGTGTTGCGCTTCTACTCCTGGGGCCAAGGACACATCCTTGTTTTAGCCCCACTAAAGTTGTGATGGCCTTAGATAGACAACCTTCCACTATATCAGAATACCAAAAGTGAACTGCCTCACCCTGTCTGTTCTGAGAGAGCAGAGGGTTTCGTAGAAAATATTGCACACAAAAACAATTGCTGATTGGATAAATGTACACTAGAAAGTAAACTGTACGCACAATAGGAAGCTATGATGTGTGCACTAAGATTAGATGTATGCACAATAGGAAGTAAAAAGAGAAGGTAATCACAGTGTATCCTTACATCAATATGAAAGTCCACACTACATTGGAATATTCGGGCTTTGTTGGTTTCACCAAATTTCAGCCAAATCTAACAAAATGGGGAGGAGGTCCTTCTTTTACATCAGAATTTTTGTCTAATCATTTATCCAGTAACAGTACCTTTGGTTTAACGCTAACCCAACATACCTTGTCAACACTAGCAATTCCCCAATTCTCCATTAGAAGAAGAAAAGGCTTGGAGGTATTCAAGGAACACAGAAACCAATCGCAAGGCTTTAATACAAAAGAAGGTTACAGTGGAAGGTTTAACAGATCTCTGAAAAAACCCATACCCTCAACGATATACCTGTGGCGACCAAAAGGACTTCCTAGAACAGACTAGAAGAAATGATGATAGGCTGATCTTCAGGATGTTTTGGAATCGGGTCTCTGAGGTCACAAGGATGAAATGAGGACTCCAGGAAAGATAAATAACTCAAAGGTATGTTAACGGGAACAATGCTAGTCCATGACCCTGGGCGGGTATATAGCCTGTGGCAAAATTAGTTGCGATTGGAGTCTGATGCCAATACAAAAGGTCAGTCCAAATCCAAACAGCCATAGTTGGGTAATCCAGAAACCAGTCCGATGTAAAGTTGCCAAGGAAGAGGAGAAGAAAAAACAGTACACAAGGTAGGCAGGTAAGGGTCCAGTAACAAGAGGGAGTGAACAAAGGCAGCCAACATGACAGAAAGGATAGGGAACTGACAGGACCGAGGAATCTGCAGGAAATTTGAAACCAGTGGGAGGAGTGAGATATGTCCAGCAGTGGAACAGGAAGATTGCTTCTCCAAAGGGGCAGGACACTCATTGAAGAGCAGTGAAAGGGTTGCACATTGGCGAACACGCAACATGCATTACGAATGCTGGCAGTTGTGGTCTCTTTCCTTTCCTGTACAGTTACTATTTGTTTCTCCTGTGTGGGGCAGGTCGATTCTTGATGGTGCGATCCATTGGGCAATTACACGGACTGGGTGCGTGGCATGTACATACCTGTATATATTTCTAGGTCAATTAGGCTTTAAAATGTTTACAAAATTGAAGAGCACGTTATTCATACAATGTATTTGTATTTATTTGAAGAACAGGAATGTCAATTTTTATCAGAAATGATTGACAATCAAACTTTTACCTATGGCAGAGACATTCTCTGGATTGGCACAATTGCTGAGTCAAGTAATGAGGGTGAGAACAAAGTGGGAAATAGAGATACACATAAAAACAGGTGATTTACAAAGGTTACTTTAACCTATAAGGCAAGCGCTTCAAACTTAAGAGAGGTACTGCACAGATATAGATTATTATATGGCACTGGAGAGAGTGGTGGGGTAAATGAAGGGGCGATGGAGGTGGTGATGGTGTAATAGCTCATCATACATATTCAGACGCGTTTCCCGTGATCATGTTTGCAAAGGAATGATTTTGTGCACGCAGACCTAGAAGTATTTACAGGTCTTGTCATGACCAAGGTTGAACAGATAATTCATACACGTCAAGGATGAAGTGCAGAAGCTTTTATTCAAGAATAAATAAAATTAATGAGGTTAATATGGAAAGGGTTGTCGAACAGACAGAAAGCGCCTAGTTGGCCGGGCAGAGGGTGTGAACTCCCAAGGTCTTCTCAAGCTGCAGGATGGCCTAACCAGCACAATTCTGGGACATTGGTTGTAGGGGCAAACTCCAGTACAGCAGGGGTAGTTCTCTCATTTTTCCTGGACTGTCCTTGCATAGTGTGGTGTACCCCCTAAGCTGGTGTCTCACACACACAAACCCAGGATCGGCACAGGGTGCGACAAACTCCTACATGACCTAGGGGAAAATAAACCAACAAAAGAGGATCAAGCTCAGAAGACAGTGCCAGAATGGTGGCATCAACCGAATGTGGAAAGGGGCCTACTCTGGAAGTAAGTAGTGACATATCACACATGAGAGTGCAGCATTCTTGCTTTATAACTAGAATAAGAGTCACATGGCTGCTGGTCACCAGACTAAGGCTTGTTATATAGATAATAGACTGATCTGCCCTAGGCTGAGGCTGTGTCCCACGGGTAGGAAGAGAGCACTTGTACGAGCATAGCATGGTGCTGCTAAGCCTTGTCCCTCAAGGTCTAAGGGTGACGGTTAGGAAGTGCATTGTTTGAAAGGAACTTACTAAATGTATCTTACTGTCTTATGTATGATTCTCATTGTGGAAACGCTTATAGCAACCCTGATAACCCAGTGTTCAGGGAGCAAACATTTGGCACAGGGATACTCTGCTAGTTTACTGTTCATTTCACTACAGCTGTAAAGAAATGAAAGCTGCCGCTGCGGTTATCATATTGGATTTATTGGTTGGGTTTCCACATGGGCAATGTTCAATGTCTAATCCCCACAATTCCGGGGTGCTCTCACACAGGAAACATCCTTCACACCATTGCCTTCTCAGCAAGTGTTAAGTGATCCAGCACACTTCTTCACTTCACCTTGGCAGATGATCCCAATGATGAGCAGTCTTCCTGGACTCTATAGTCTTCATGCACTTCTACCGGATCACAAGCTTTCCCCCCCCTTATCCTAGGTGCCTCCTTTGTGCTTTTCATTGGGCAATTCCTTGCAATTCCCCCATCTTTCCCACTGAGTCTTCTAGGCAGGACTTCCTTTGTCAGGCGGCAGTAGGTATCTTCCATGAGCTAAGAGTGATATTCTTGGGTTTGAAACCATCACAGGTACTGCTTCAATTGTTGCAAACTTGTTTACTTAGCCTTGGTAGCTTTGCAGCCACCAGCAATACTTAGTGTAGAGCACCCAGTAGTACAATCTCTTGCTTCTCTCTTTAAGTAATGGCTTCCTCTTGCCTTTGGGTCTAGGCCTTGTGATGAAGTTTCTGGGCTGATATTGGGAATATCTAGTGGGGTGGCTAAGGGCTCTGGGTGGTTCTCCGAACTGGTGGCTAATGGCCGATAGTTGATATAGAGATGGTCCCTGGTCAATCACACTTAGACCGCACTGTAAGGCAGAAGACCATAAGATGATGATGAACCTTAGTTCTGATAGCTCCCAACTCTGAGGGTCTGAAACTATTTGTGACGAGAGGCACATTGAACTTTCCTCTGATGCTCACTTGTCATATGCGCTTGGGCATCAGGGGTGCACCGTATTTTGTTGCAGCATTCACGCTGGTAGTCCACTCTGACATCAGGGCCACATCAAATTCTTCAACATACTTGTGCAGCTAGTTAGCACCAAAATCATAGACACTCCCTGCTATCTTCCAATACTCACTAAATGCATCCACTGGAGAGACAGATACTGTGTTCATGTCCCTGCAAAGCACATATAGAGAGCACTTACAAGAGTGCCTACAAAGACACCACAGCACATTTGAAAATGCTTTCACTCCATCACCATCAGCTGCAGTGTTTGTGTCACTGGTGGATGTGACAAAAAGCAGTATTCCTCATTGGTTTGTCAATCAAAATGTGGCAGGCAACATCAGTGCTCATCGACAACAGCCGCAAACTCCCACAGTGCTTCCTTACAGCTGGAGCTCCAGAAGCTGCAAGACCTTCCAGTGGCAACGACAGAGAGTAACAGCACCCAAACATGGCGGATAGCTCTATTGAGGACTTGGTTTGCTGCGCTGTGTGGAAACAAAGAAAAGTCAGCATTACATTTAAATGATGGAAGACAATGCCCAGGCTTGGATTGGAGACAGACAACCCTGATCACATTTGTTTTTAATTATGGCCCATGTGGTTGCAGCTGCATAAGTATAAAAACTCCCAATGTCCAATGGTGACTGTGGGAGTTAGAGGTTGGAGGATGAGCGAGAGACCTGGTGAATTGAGCCATCAACAGAGTGGGATTCGTGCTGCTAGAGTCGTAGAAGTAGAAGAAGCAGGAGAAGGAGGAAATAACGAGCATGCAGGGGTTGAAAATATCAGTAGGCGGTGGAGCAAAGCAAGAAGGATGAGAAGGAGGAGAGACAGAAAAAGATGGTGGGGAGAACAACAAGCGTGAGGAGGGAGGGCAGGAAGATAGGGAGAACACAAAGGAGTTTGGAAAGATCAGGATCTAGTGGAGCAGATGAGGGTGTGAGTGAGCAGAGAGGGGGAAAAGTGTGGATTAGTCTGGGAGAGATCAGAAAGTGATGGATAGAAAAGATAATGAAAAGGAGAATCAGAGAGAGAAAAGGAAATTAGAGGAGGCTTGAGAAGAAAAGGATGCAGTGGAATAACACAATGAGGAGGAGAAGGAGTTGAAGGAGCGAAAAAGATGTGAGGATGTGTAAAGTAAACTTTCAGGGGAGGTGAAGGACATCAGTTGTTTGGAGAGGAGGACGGAAGCAACAGAAGAGATTAAGGAAGAAGCCACACTCGTGGGAGAGAGTAAAGCCAAAAGTGTAGGTGAAGATGGCCTGAACGTTGCAGTCCTCGAGGATAAAGAAAAAGAGAGCAAGACAGCAGGTTATAGGGTAAAGAGTGAGGAAGGTCAGGTGGAGGAGGGAGTGACCATGACTGCGGGCACCGGATTGTTAGGATGCCTATCACCCCTGTGCTTGAAGAGACTGTGGCAGAGTCTGTCATTGGCAAATAGGGGTATGACTTCTGCCATTCACGAGGGGTCTGGTCCAGTACTGGCAAATCCTCGAGATTAGCCTAAAGTGAGATGGATGGACACACAGACTATGGTCCTTAAACAGATCAGGGTTAGAATCCTGTGACGGAAATGTTCAAAGGAGAAAAGACCAAAGATAATTTTTCTGAAAATAACCTTCAGTCTTTTCTCCCCTGAATGTATTCAACTTGGCCCCTGCCCCCACCCACACTCTCACCCCAACCTCCTACTTACCTTGTAGCGGCACACTTCGCTGGGTGCCGCGACGCCTCTTCCCTTTCACTTCTGTGATCGGGATCGTCGCCGGATGGTCTTTCCTTTTATTTTGTCCTTTTTACTTTTACTTTTTTACTTGACACCCCTGCTCACAATATAGTGAATGATGGTGTGGGGACATCCCTGTAGCCCCGCAGCCCTTAGCACCGAATGGGGGATTTGGTTGAACTTTTCAGGCGTTTGGAATTTTCAAAAGGTTGAAATTCGGCCAAATCTCCCATTCAGGCTTTTTTGCTGGCTTTTTGGACGTTTCCGCTTAAACAGGTTGGCAATGCTCACCATTGTTCATTATTCATTATTGGCTATTTTGCTTACCTGTCCTTATTTATGTATGTACAAGTCAAAAGTTGTGTGTGGGTTTGAGGCGCAATTTCACACTGTTTCACCAGTCTGCACCAAATTATGCGTAGTTACCTGTTGGGACCCTCCGGACATTACTGGCTACATGACATTTGGATACCCCACTCCATTCCCTCGATATCAGCAAAAGTGAAAATGTGTTTGTGGGTTTGTGGCCTGCCGACAAAGCTGTAAACCATGTTAACCGAGAAGGGAAAGAAAACATTTATGAGAGGCGATGCTGGTTCCCTGATGTTGATTCTGATTTTGATTCTGATCCCCCTGGTTATTCTGAAATTGTGGCACTCTTTGGTTTCTATTCTGTCCTTCTGCTCCCGGGCGGCCTCTATTCTGTCTTCTCGGGAAAGTCCCATTTCGATTCTGTATCTGCGGGCACTGTGCTCGCCAATGGCCTTCTTGTCTACAATAGGCACATTGATTAATCCCTATTGGACCACCTTGCATGTTGGGAAATTGGGTTTTAAATTGTGCATTCCCGCCACCTCTATTATTGTTCGCTACTTGCTGCATTAATACTCTTGTTTTCAAATTCCCCTTGTCTCTTATTTCCTTGTCCTTCTCTGCATTTACTCTGTTCTCATAATACTGGGCCATGTGCAATACTTCATTTTGTATTTTTGCCTGCCATGCACTTTAAGTTGTCATTATTAAATTTTGAATTTTCGGTAACAACCCTTGCACAAACTTATCAACAAACAATCTTTTTCCTGGCTTAGTAAATCTTGACCACTAAAATCTGCAAATACTTCCTCAAATCTATTAAAGTAATCAGTCGCTCCTTCATCTTTGCCCTGTAAACAAGCAGTTAATTTATCCCAAACTATTCTCTTTTCGGATACCAAAGTTTTTAATTTCTGTACTATTTGCGCGGGTAAGGCCAACATGACCGGCAACGGTTTTTCTCTAGCCTTTCTCTCACCATCAATCCTAGTCAAATTCTCCCATGTATCCCCTAATATAGCCGCGTCATTCATATTCCTAACCTGTTTCCATATATCTACAGGAAGAATCACAGGAAACAATAAATCAATGTCACTCATTGTAAAAACAGAGGAATTCAAAACAGATTCAAGTTCTTTATAGAATCCTGATGGATTCTTCCTAATATCAGGAATCGTCTGCCTGATATTATTTAACTCTTGTCTAGAAAAAGGGACATGCACAAACTGTGTGATATAATGGGCTTCTATCGTTCGCGCTGCAACCACTCCAGAGGCAGCAATTTCTACTTTTGGGACAAACGTGGGAGGCACTTCCCTCATGGGTAGTTGCAAACTAGGTGTTTCTACATTTGCTTGTTTACTAAGCATCAAAGCGAAATCAAGAGAAAAAGCTGTCACCCCAGTGTCAGGCGAAAAGGCTCTTCTGTAAATTGTCATTAAATCAGCGGGACAACATGTTATTTTCTTCATACATTCATCTTGAAAATACTCAACCATGACTTGTAATACCTTTCTCTGCAATTTTGGTGTATACTGACTGAACGTATCATGCACTTCAATTGGGGAAATGGCGACATCCGAAATCCATTTAAGCGCATCTCGTGTACAAATCCTCATCTCTTCACAAACAGGTTTCAACGGTGGACAGAATCGCTGGACATATGACGTATGCTGTTTATCTTTCTTCCTTAATTCTCTAAGCAATTCATCAAGCTCATACTTAAACTCAAACATTCGGCCTACATGTTCTCTTACTTTCAACGCATTATCCCGCAAACGAGGAAGAAAAACCAAATCACGCAACCCCTGGATTGCCAATGTGTCTGTTAAATCACTCCATTTTTTTGCAAGATAATCCCCCATGCATTCCAACAATACCTGCTATTCACCAAGGCCTCTATAATCAGATATGGAACTTTGCATGGCTGCTTCATTGCCACCTTCAATATACGTTTCTGCCCAAGTTCTCAGCTCTTATTTCCTGTCATTGCTAACCGTGCTACGTCACTCTACCACTTCCTTGCGCAGGCCCCATCTCTGTAGGACTGCCCACAATAGTGACTAACTCATGCTCAGGAGGCGGTGGAGGAAATGGTGTCACAGGGGGAGGCGATGGGGCTGATGGAACTACGGTAATGGGAGGTACTTATGGAGGAGGTGCAACTGGGTCAGTACTTCTTTGAGATTCATTTTTTCGCTCATTGAAGATCTTGTTTATTAACTCAACTGATGTATGCAAATCTGATTGAAGGGATGTATGCAATTCTTGTTGTGGATATATTTTCTGTACACCTTATTGGAAAGCTCTGTCCAGTCTCCTAAGGTCCTCTGTATGGTGATGCTGATCAAGCTCTAACGCTTTTTGTGCATTCGTTTTATGTCTGCGTGCATGTTTCTCTCTACTTCTTAAATGGAGATTAGCTTCCTTCCTCCAGTCTCTTATGACGTCAAATGCCGCTGGTCGGGCCTTCTTATGTAGCAATACTGATTCTAGGTGTTCTATACGTTCCAATTCAAAACTCCCATTATTAGGCCACTGCAAGGCTTCTGCATGTCTGGTTTGCCTATGCCAAATCGCATTAAACATTATCGCCCCTATACCATACTTGACGTACATTTCAAATGCCGGCGACCCCGCGGGTGGAGCAACCTGGCCAGTTTCCAAAGATTGTCTACCGCAGTGGAAAAATCCCACTAAACAGGAAGACAATTTCGCAGGCATAATTAATCCTTACCCTTCTCTTACCCTGGGTTTTTGATCTTTCAAGAGAAACACTCGATTAATATCAGGACGTTTTAAGAATCGGGGCACGACTCACCTGATCAATCAATTCGTCACTCAGGACGCAATTCGTCTGTATACAGATGCAACCAAGAATCGTCATTACTGCGTGTCTGGCTCAATCTTCCTCATTTCAGGACCCTCGCCTCGATGCTCTCTGGGCGCTGCTCGTCGATCAGGGATCGGCTGTGTACAGATCTGCAAAGGAGTCTCTCATCACTTCTACAGGGGCGCCCCGAACACCTTTCGATCCCAACTCGACGGCTTTGTACTCGTCTCGTTTTTGCCTTCTTCAAACTGAATGTATACAATGGAGCAAAAGGGGGAGGGTCCCTCTTCGGGCACCATATTTGCTAGGCCATAAAGACCCCTCATATGGAAACCAAGGCACAATCACCATATGCTAGTGACACGACAGACACAAGGTTAGTTTTTCCAAACAAGTCTGGTTTATTTCAAAATATTCTCAGTCGTCCGGCTGAGGTCTAACGTCTCGCAACGTGTGTACCTAGACCTCGTGAGACGCAAGAGAGCAAGCAACGCTCAAGCAGTAATATTTATACATGACATGAAATCTTTTTGAAGGCATTACAAACCACCCATAATGTATCTTTTAGGCTAGGGTTCGATGATTGACAATCATGAAAATTATGACACGTTATGACAAGTCCTTATTCAGTCTAAATATACTTATTCTAGCAACAGTGGCAGAGACAGTTCTTTGTTATGGAGAACATAGAGCTCTTAGTACAGCAAGGCTATCATTCTTTAACATGTTATATGTGCGTTTCTATTCATGTACCAAGGGTCAGACAGTTCTGAGGCAGAAAATACCATTCTCCGTGAAAGAGTACCACTAGAAAGAATGTAATTCATGCTTTCACTGCCTATTACTACAGAGTTTGCGAGACAGGCCGGCACCTGGGCCGCTGATTGGATGCAGTTTCTGCTTGCCTCCAAGGACATTGTGAGGGAGGAAAACATTGTATTTCTGTATCGTCTGACATTCCTGTCTGTGTTAATCTTTCAGCATTCAGGCTGTGGCCTCGCACCGTGCATGAGCTTGAAGTGTAGAATACAATTTGCAAAGCGGTTTTACAGAAAAAAGAAGAAAAAGCAAATGGTGGATATTTCACAAAATGGACGCCCTCTGGTTATTCTCAATACGTTGACGATTCAGTGCTGGCGATGTATGGTACATGCTGCGATTGGTTTCTGCCCAACATAATATATGTACTATACATACTATAGGGTCATTTATGGACTACCATGCTAACCTAACCTGCACACCCTGCTCGCTACCAGACTCATTCTGCTAACCTAACCTGCACGCCCTGCTCACTAACAGACTCACTCTGCTAACCTAACCTGCATGTCCTGTGACTACCAGACTCACTCTGCTAACCTAACCTGCATGCCTTGCTCACTACCAGACTCACTCTGCTAACCTAAGCCGCATGCCCTGTGACTACAAGACTCGCTCTGCTAACCTAGCCTGCATGCCCTGCTCACTACCAGACTTACTCTGCTAACCTAGCCTGCATGCCCTGCTCACTACCAGACTCACTCTGCTAACCTAACCTTCATACCCTGCTCACTACCAGACTCACACTGCTAACCTAACCTGCATGCCCTGCTCACTAGCAGACACACTCTGCTAACCTAACCTGCATACCCTGCTCACTAACCTGCATGCCCTGCTCACTACCAGACTCACTCTGCCCGCCGTGCTCACTACCAGACTCACTCTGCTAACCTAACCTGCATGCCCTGCTCACTACCAGATTAATTCTGCTAACCTAACCTGCACACCCTGCTCACTGCCAGACTCACTCTGCTAACCTAACCTGCACGCCCTGCTCACTGCCAGACTCACTCTGCTAACCTGAATGCCCTGCTCACTACCAGACTCACTCTGATAATCTAACCTGCATGCCTTACTCAGTACCAAACTCACTCTGCTAACCTCATACTTGCCAACATTCTGTGACCAAAAAGATGTAGGGTTTTTTAAGTTTCAAAAATATTAATTCCCATAACAATGACATCACAGGAAAATACAAAACATACATTGTTGGCACCATCGAAGCACTCTAAAATACACAACCCCTCAAACAGCACAACATGAAAAGATGTTGAAATTTCAAAAATGTATAATTTTGAATGGTAACTTAACACCACATTCAATTACCTAACTTCACAGAAGGTAATCAGGCAGAGCTGGTAGGCAACGTTTGCCACAGCAGCCCAGGCAGTACATATTTATTGCAAGTTAAACACTGAACGACATGGTGACTGATACCCCCCTCAGTCGGATAGGCAGCTGTTGTGTGATGGTGATACGCTCAGTCACTTGCATTCACTGGTGGTTCACCTAAGGGTTGTCCCAGCAAGAGTGCAAGACAGATTCACGTAGCTGTCAGGTCAGTGGATTGGTCTGAGCCCAATCAAAGTAATGACCTACCAGCCCACTCTATAGACTGACTAATTAATGTGGTGCATGCTTTGTCGTGGAGCCGGCCTTAGAGTCACATAAATGAATTGCCACTGTTAAAAGGAGTAGGATCTGTCACTGAAATCTGTAGGCGGTAGGACTGCTTAAAAAGCAGTAGCCTACTGCTTACATCTGTAGGGTTGGCAAGTAAGTAACCTAACCATAGCAGGCTCATCCATCCCTGATATATAGAAGTTTTTATTCCCACTTACAAAGTCAAAAGGGTGGGCACTTGATCCATTGGAAAGGCCTTGGTCCTGAAGAAGGACGCTGGGAACCGGCTCCTCCTGTCCAGGCTCTTAGGCTCTGCCAGTTTCTCTGACAGCCATGAAACCCTGGTCCTTTGGGAGGGGCACTGTCGGGAATCTCCACTGGTCAGATCCGGTGCTCCAGAAAAGTGCAGCAGCAGCAGCAGTCAACTCTGTTTTATAGCATAAGGTATGTCGCTATTGTAACTTATCACAGCTGTGTTGATGCATAAGCACGACCCTGCATTTGCCCTTTGCTGTGCAATGTCATCATTTGCCATGTTTTATCTCACATGCCTGTGCATACCCTGCGGAACGCTTCAGCTCATCAACCTGAGGGACTCGTCCCACTGTTTCCCTGGTTCGTACCTGGACTCCATTTTACAGAGAATCCACCTCTTCCTCTTCGGCACCACCTACAGCTCTGTCTTCTTCCAGTGATGCCACCCATTGGACCGCCCACATTGCTATGCCTGCCATCTAGTGGGAAGTCGGTTTTTTCGATGCTAGGTCCGTGATCATAAATAACCAAAATATAATAAGTCTGAGAACCCGGAAGAGAGGCCTACTGGAAATCTTATGTGACTGATAACTCTCCAGCATCCGTGATGTACACTGTGCCATTTTCTCTGACGCTCTCTACCTCCATGTCACACCAGACGCCTTCTTGCGGGATGACGCTGTACCTGCCCGTGATGCCCATGACTTTTCCATCCTAATTGCCTTTCCAAAGCAGCTGGCTTCTCCAGGGTTGTGTTGGGATCACTGCCTGGTGTCATCAGTTATAATAGGTTATTTATAACGCGCCTAAAACCCAGAGGTTCCTGTTGCTCAGCGTCGTCATGCTTCCAAAGCCAGCACGTTGCCCCTTATCTATCCTCCAGATACAGTTCCTGTGCAGTATCTGCATGAAGCCTCCCATACCTCCCCTCACTGTTACGTATTAAGGGCATGTTCTGTCAGTAGAATACTACATTAAAACATTCCCGTTTACCCAACCCACCCTCCCCCCATTATAGGGGAATAAAGGCCAAGGCTACAGATGGTGTTGATGCATATTGGGGCCATCCTCTCTAATAAAATGACGTAGCCAGCAGTGTCAACGCGTGCATTCTACTGCCTGCATATTCGCATCGATTCCACAATTCATACTGACGTTAGTTGTGTGAATTAATTTAGGAATTACTGATACCTGTGCATTTTCATGTCCCGGAAGGATAGCTCGGCGGCAACGTGCGCACCTTGGAAGGAAGACGACACGAAGCAACACAGGTTCGATCCCGGGTCCGCGCTTAGAAACCTCTGGGTGTTTAAGCGCGTTATAAATATACAACTAAGACAAAAAAAACAATTACGCATCCAAAAAACAAACAATTCCTGTAACAGCGCCTCGATGCCTGTGGGCTGTGTGAGCGCTTTAAAAATGTAAAAAAAATAAACAAATACATCTTTATTGTACATTTAAACAGCATGTGTATGTAGTGCATTTATGAGCTCTGGTGTCTGTGCCACAATCACACGTCGGACCATTTCTAGTATTCATAATTACTGTTGCAATTGCGCAAAAGAGCATCAACATGCTAGGGGATAATGTCCTGCTGGACTTGCTAATTACTACTTTATACTGAAGAGCACAACTAGCTTTTTAAATGCTTCTGAGAACCAATTAGAACTTTCCCTAAATTGATCGAGATCAAATGTGCACAAAATGGAGGCTAAATGTCATTAATGGTATAGCACCAAATGACAGCATTACCCCACGTATGTCTGCAGAGGAAACTGGAATACTGCTGACTTGCATTTTATTACTCAACCAAGACAAAGAGAAGTTGAATATCTTTGCAAAAAAATAACGAATCCCTTCTGCCTTAAGCGATGTGGTTGTACTTTTCAAAATGATGTGTTTTGGATTTCAGAGGGAAAGGGCTTCTCTTTCAAGAGCATCTGCGGGTTGCTCATGTACCGTCTCTTTATTCAAAAAAAGGTTGAAGATCTCTTTCAAGAGGGGGCTGGAATTCCCACCTTGTGCCCCACGGAGAATTAGCACCTACTTGAATGACACGCATGATACACTCTGGTTCCTCGAGCTGGCTCCAGATGTCTGATAGCTCTGTGTCGGGATCCATCTTCCATTGGAGTTCTCTCATCCTGGCACAGCAGGCGGCCTTGCTCCTGCCCTCTGAGAACTCAATAGTAGTCCTGTGGTTTATTCCCAGGAGACGGGCCTGCCACACAATTGATCCAAAGCTTGACATAGATACACATTTTGCTGTGTGAATGAAAATGTAACATTTGTAGATTATCGAATTCCTGTTTTTGGGCCTCTTTAAAACAATTATTATCCAAATCTCTTACTATGATTGAAGACAGTTGCCCTGCCCTACGATGCATGTATTTTTGGTATCACTTTATTATTTTAGTGCATTTATAATTTTATGTTTTTCCAAGTTTGACAGAAAATCAGGTACGTTAATTAACTAAGTCTATGATTGATTTATTGGTTCAAGAAATATATAGCGTGCTTCATACAGAATGAGTTGTCTCGCACATCCATTCACAAAAGGAATCAAGCCAGTCCTCATCTGAACAGGTCTTCTGTATTTATGTCCAGAAGCGGGCCAAGCTTGTGCTGTCTAAGCATTGCTGGAACACTGTTAAAAAAAAGAGGCCCTTGAAATCCAAACCCTACGTCTGCAAGAGTGGCACTATTAAGTGGCGGGATGGCCAGCAGATCTGGGTCTTAGGTTTGCCTGCAAGGTAAGAAGGGGCCTTGCCAACCAGTTCCTTGGAGACCAAGCATCCAGTACTAAAATCGACTGTGGCCTTGGTAGGGATCCAGTGTAGGGAATGTCTCGGGTATAAAGAATGATGACTCTTGCAGGCTGAAATAATAAGGTGGACTGCCATGTTTTGGGAGACCTGAAAATGGAGTAGGACGGTGGCAGGAGCTCCAGCCAAAAGAGCTTTGCGTTAGTCCAAGCGTGGGTTACAGGGAGCTCCTACCTCAACAGCATGATCTTCTTTCAAGGTACTGTTTTACATCCCCCTAAATGTTTGCACTTGAAAAAGGCAGCACAAGCTGTCGCGTGAGCATGGGATGATTAGGAGAGAAATTAGTGCCACCAACAGCCATGGGCGTTTCCCTTGTATTTGCAGCTAATGACAGGAGGAAAACATCTAGCAAGAGAATAATGACTTGGAGCAGACCTGAGTAACCTGGGGTTACCCAGAAAAATGATCTTGGACTTAAATGCATTGATTTCAAGGCTGTTAGTCGTCATGCAGTTTTCAATAGCTTTTAAACAGTTGGCCAGGACATTGATATTGATATTTTATTTGTATCACGCTTGTACACAAGCGTTTCAGAGCGCGGAGAGGCAAGGGAGGGGAACAAGGGAGAAACAAAACAACGATCTTAGTAGGCCCAGTGACATTGAGAATGTGCAAGCGCATGGCAGAGGGAGAAAGGGAAAGTGCATGGGAGGGGGAGAAGTGGAAAGTGCTGAGCAAAGGAATACAAATAAATAATAAATAAATAAGCAACAAACAGTGGTAGTGCAGCCAGCAAGTGGCAAGTGCTAGGTTTAAGGCAACAGACGGGGTGTGTCTGAAAAGTGCAGAAAAACGGGCTCAAAAACTTGCAGAAATATCAATTCCTTCTGATCACAACAATAGTTGGGTGTCATAAAATTACAGATGGCACCCCAGCATGAAGGAACCAATCAATAATAACAGAAGCCTCGTTTATGTCATGTAGATGTTAAACAACACCAGAGGGAGAGAGGAGAGTCATGGGGGTCTCAGCACAGACTCATAATCCATTTGGACGAATCATGCCAATGGAGATTGCTGAACTCTGAAAAGACTAACAAGTTCCCAAATCGAGGAACTCACGTCGCCTGCACACTATCGTATATCTGGAATACCAGACCAAAAATTCATCATTTAAATTTACGCTGTTTTAGGTAAGTAATTTTATCACATATTTTGAAGAGAAAACAATTGAGACAAGAAACAGTTAAGAAGAAATGAGCTTTCAGTCAATTTAGGTCACAAGAACCATCTTCATTTTATTCATGATGATGTAGTCGAAGGGGGCCCAACGCGTTTCAAGTGATCGACACTCTTCATCAGGGGAAATTCAATTTCTAGAAAAGGATTATGCAAAAAAATATAATAAATTAAATCTCAACAAAACTCCAAAAAATTCCAAGCCAAAAGATTTTTCATAGTAATTACACAGATTAAAGAGACATATATTTTATTATATTTTTTTGACATACGATAGTGTGCAGGGGACATGAGTTCCCGATATGGGAACTTCTTTGTCTTTTCTGTATTTAGGCAACCTAGGTGTCAAGGTTGCATCTCTCTCCTCTGCACCTCAAACACATTTCACAATTAGTAACCCATTTAATAAGTATGTACTAGAGAATATGAAATCTCTGACAATAGGGTGTGCTTCTACTGTCCAAAATTCAGATTGCTGAACTCTGCCCAGGAAAGTCCTAAACCACTGAGTGTCTGTCGGACCGACCTCCACAACCTTGCCCAACTGTGGCAATAAGAGGTTAGTCAATGGTGTTTAATGCGGCAGAGAGACCCAGCCACGCCAGCAGAGTAAGCAGACCTCATCAGCATTGGCCAAGAAGTATCTCTGGATTCAAGTAGGGTGGTCCCGGTGCCGTGCCATAGCATGAATGCTGACTGAGTAGTCCCAACGTGTCTATGGAATTTGAAGTGAGACTGAAATTATTGTACTATGCCCTTTTCCAAAACTTTGACCTGGGAGGGCAGAATAGTGATGGGCCGGTTAGTTTACCGGTAATGAAGGATTGAGGACATTTTCTTCAGGAGGGGTTTAAAGGCCTCTCTTATTGCCAGCTGGTACTCTTTCCTCAATTAGAGAGTTAGTTGATAGATAAACAGGCAACACACGAACAGGCGGTATCTTCACATACTTCCAAGGCTCATGCAAGAATAAGGTCTGCACGTGGCGGGAAAGAAGGTTATCATGCGTCTGGTTGAAAACCGGAACTGAGCAACCTGAATAGGGGCGACAATGGGGGTAGACATAGCATTTAAAGCATCAATTGTCTTACATATCGCCTCAATATCTCTTCTTCTTTGAATTATTTTGTAAATTAAGATAAACATTAATGTGCTGATTGATTCGTTTTGTCAATCTGGTGTAGACGTGATTCTATATTAGTACCTGACAGGGGCTTGGCTTCGTCCTCCCATCCAATGGGGAGGATCCGCACGGGGGGCATTAATATACAGTAATCCCACCCCTCTGAGCCTCTTCAGGGCTGGAGGCAACCATCTCTCCGCCAGGTAAGTAAGTACCTTTCCCACCGATTTCTCTCCCTCCCTTTCCGCTTACCTGCTCCTTTTTCACCCTGCGACGGAACAGTAATGTTCCGGGCACGCTCTGCTCCTGATCCACCAAGGAAAGGGAGAAGGGACTGCCTAGTCCCATCTCACCCGATCCATGGTGGCCATCTCTTTTTTTTCCTTCTTTTTTTTCAGTTGCAAAATGCACAACTGATAAAAGACCATATTTGTACCGGTCTCACAGGCCGGGGTACTAGCAGCAATAAGCCCCTCGCTTGGGGGGGGGGCATTACCACTTCAAGATATACCCAGGGGCCTGCAATAAGGACCTTGGTTTGCTCACGCCTGTAACTATGGGTCCCGGGGCATTACCTGAAGCAGTAATGTCCCCCCCAGCTCGGGACGTATTGCTTAATTATAACATTGGTAAAATATGTAATTAGTTTGGCCAAGTCCTGCCGGAGGCCAAAAATGGAATTCCAAGAACGCAAAAATCTCGGTTTTTACTCACCTAGAACTTCATTTTTGAGGTCCGTGCAAAGTGCCAGGAGTGGAGCGCAAATGTGTACACTTCTATGCATGGGTGTCTTCTGCGCAATTTTCACTGGCAGCCCCATGTAGTGCAGATAATGCAGATCCTGATCTCTCTGCATGTTTGCAGTTCATAATGAAAATGATCATAAATGCTCCCCTAGTCGGACTGGGGCATAAAATTGTCTCGGGCACGAATGATAAATTGGCCCACAGTTGCAAATGGCAATGCATTCCTCTTGTGACAGACTGAGAAGTACATAAGGAAGAGGTTTTCGATCAAATGTGATGCACATTGTGCATTTATTCAGTAAAACTAGTCAAAACTACTAGCTGCATGGTGAAGTAACTTATCAAACTTGCCCATTTTGACCAAAAAACAAACCCACACTAGCATTTAGCGATTTTGTTTCGGGCATTGCCCTATCGCCCTATAGGCTAGTCCGAGCCTGTATTCTCTCGACTTTGTACGTACATTACAGAAACCGTTTACATGGATTCCTATGTAATTCGTGAGATTTAATCAGGTGTTAAAAGCTAGCGGATTTCACAGGAATCCAATGCATTTCCTCCAGCATTAAAATCAGATGCTGGCGAAAATGTATTGGGATTTCTGATAGCATTGAAAATTACCATCCATGTCTCTGTTGCACCATCGAACTAGCCGAAAAAGATGCCAGATCGTAAAACGCATGCATACAGCTTTAAATAGAACATATTAGTAGGATCTATCGATTTAGTTTATTGGATTAAAAAGAAGACTTTGATGCTCTTCATGGCTATACACTCAGATGATTCAGAGAGTGTACTATTTGATTTGATTATGACTTTCCTCTTTTATTTGAACCTATGTATACACTATTTGTTTTGCTTTGACCTTCTGGTAAGTCTTTATCTCCATCAAATGAAAGTTTCAGAGGGCACCTGTGTGTGTGCATTAGTCCACGTGCAGCGTAAGTGTCTTAATAGGTTCATTATGCACTTCCCGCTCAGGCATTTACTGACACTAGTTTGTACCTGTACCCAAGTACACATTGTTCATTTGTGACCACTGAAGACCTGGCAGCCCATCGGCATTTGGCTACTGTGCCAAAAAAGTGCACTTCTTTCTCCGGTGTGGGGATTGCTCTTCATCGGCAGTTTGTGGAAACCAGATCATCGGATTCTTTAAGGTCCATTCTCTGGATCGCCTCCACCTTCCAGGGTGCTGGGCAGGGGCCCATTTAAGGCAAAGGGCCCCTTGGGCAGCACCTGACAAAGGGCCCAAGGTGGGCGGGTCATGGAGACAGAGCTTAGGGTGGGCAGAGTTAATTGGGGTCACCTCTGCACAGTGGCAAACTTTAGGGACAAAAGCTATTTTTTATAAAGTTGTCTTTATTACAGGTACCTGGGGCTCTGACTAACTGGAAACAGCTGAGCCTCCTCAGCACTGCAGGCTTTGCTATAAATGGTAACATTGGAGGGTGAAGCCTGAAGCTAATGTTGGAAATTAACATGTTTCAAGGCTAAGGGCGAAAGAGAATTACTTAAAGCTTTTCAAGAGCACACAACTTCCTAGAAAAATGGCTCTAAGAAGGCTAGATGGATCCAATGTTTGTAATTACAACTGTGGGTATGTTTCACAAAAGTACAAAACCTTGTGGAAATATGTCTTTAATAAGTACACATTTGGCAGTACAATAAATTCAGTACTGTGCAGAAAAAAACAGTTCCTTGATAGACATTCTTGTGCAATAAGGGAAGTAAAACACTGTTTCCAGCTAAGCTTGATAAAGTAATGTCCAACACATAAATAAAAAAAGAAAGTGCAATTTTAGAAGTAAATAAATTATAATATCAAAAAACGGTGAACCCAGGATATGGCCAAAACTAACCAGTATTTCCTACTCCCTGGACAAAATTATGTCACTATATAGAAGGACTCAGCCCCTTACCCAAGTTTTCAAGGCACTGCACTCTCTCTCTCATAAAACATTAATACAAGAACATTCTCTCAAGTACTAAAAAAGGTATGAATCCACATTTTGAAAAACTGATATCAATACTTTAATGTGATAGGTATACACAAATATATAACATTAAAAATACAATACATGGTACGCATGTATACAATATAAAAAGAGTCACGACGACACTTACATATGGCACCAAAAACCATACATAGCCCTATGCAATCATTGAACTTGAAAGGTCTGAGGGTATATACACAGGTAGAGACTAATAATCCAATCTGTGTTCTACACACAACATAGTGCGACATGTGTCTGTCATAATTCTGTACAATAAATACAGGACATTCCTTAGGGGCAAACGAGATGAGGGAAAAAGTGTGTTCTTTCAAAGTTCAGATTAAGTGCCAAAACCTTCATTAACTATAAATAGAAAAAGAAAGAAAGAAAGAAGTGCTGTCTTAAATTCGAATTTCAAAAAATGCACATTACCTTGTTATTCTTATACTTGGCAAATGCCTCATTCTACTAAAAATGTGTAGCACCACCAGACAATCCATAGTACCGATCAAGCAATCTAAATTCCCCATACTGCTTCATTTTAATTGTGGCAATTTCTTCGACAAGTGCCACATCAATTGGCTATTCTGCAATCCAAAAACAATAACACTGGGTATATTTCAATGTTTAGCAAGCATTCATATGAAATCAGACTTCTTCAAAATACCTCCATAGGTAGCCTTATATAAACATTGTATACACATTACAAGGTAAATGTACCTAGTATGGAATTAGAAGGCATCATGATAGATGTACTTCCAATTTGTAATTCAAAATTGTTTGATCTCCTGTTCTTGAACTACAGGCAAGTGGGGAAGATGTTTTGGACACACTGAATTACTACTCTTTTTAGAGTTTTGAGGTGGAATTAGAAAGGACTTTGGTTAATCCTGACCCTTTATGTGTTTAGATTTAGATTTACCCTGAGGGTTACCACTGCTCCAGGCCCGGGAAGATCTATTCATCTTTCCAGTGCCCTGTGCCCATGTGGGGCACCAGACTCAGTGTTGCTTCCCTGGTGGAGTTTCCCCTTCTCTGTAGCACCTGTACGGGTACGCATTTCGCATTGCAGTTGGTGCCCCATGGCCATAGTGCTGGCACACTCTCTGCTGCTCTCGGCTGTTCCTGGATGCTCCACTCAAGGAGTTTCAGGGGCAGTCCTTTTTTCGCTCTGGTGTGGTCTGAGGCACCTGCTCCCTTCACCTGGTGTCATGATGCCTGCCCCCGGAAGACCGGACCAGGCCTAGCAGCCCCGGAAGCAGGCATCATGCCACTTGGAGCATGCCCAAAAGCCCCAGTTAGGGGCTGTTTGGGTGTAGTCCTGGCGCCTATGGCGCCAGGCTCATAAAGATAAAGTCAGTCCTGGCGCCTTGGGCGCCAGGCTCATTATTGATAACTTACCTGAAGCAGACCATGCTGCATACTCACCTGAGGCAGACCATGCTGCATGAAGACTCAAGCCAAATGAGGCTTAGGAGGGACTATTTTACTGAAGGGACTATTTTGTTACTTGAATGGGGCTGTGGAAGAATACTTACCTGGAACTTCTTCCAAGGCTATTTAAACCACGCCCGGACAGCCACACGAGCTTCGCGTTATTCTGCTTGCTGCAGCATAACGCTCACCGTGTTTTCAGCAGCTCCAGTCTTCAGCCACGGCCGCTTCAGTCCTGGGACTCCTGAAACAAGAAGAAAAGAAGGATAAAGGTTAGAACAGGAGTTTTAACTTTAATCCTTACCTGAATCCTGATCCATTTCGCCACAGAGCTGAAAGACAGAAGTCTTTGAAGCATCGCTTCGCATTCCTCCGGCGCCGCGCTGAACTCACCTGCTTGGCGGTACTTCAGCATTTCATCACGCTCTCTCCATCTCGCGGCCGCCCTCCGACACCTAAGGAGACAAAGACAGCAAGGTGAGCAAGGGGACTCTCTAAGGCTATACAAGCTACCCCCAAGGACTTACCTGATTTACCACGGGGGGTACTCACCTCATCTCGGGTCGGCGCAGTCAACTCTGCTTCATCGCCGTACCCCGGCCCCTAAGGGGAAAACCACAGTAGACTTACCTGAATCTTACCAATTGCCATTTGGAAATCTTCGAGTGGATTAATCGGCAACCTGCAAGGAATCGGACAGAGTGAAGATCAGACATTTGAACTCTTATGAACAATTGGACTTTAGAGTCAATACTGGAACTCACCAATTCCTCTACGCCGGTGAAGTAACTGGTCATCAACGCGCCCCTGCGGTCGACGCAGGATGGAGAGCTCATCCTTCCAAACCATCAGGTGAGACTAAGGAGGGGACATCAAGAGTGATCTGTGGGAAGACAACGGGATTGGGGAAGGTGGGTTGACACTCAATTCCACGGGTGGTTAATTCCCCTTCTCCTTCGCAGAAGATATTCCTGCGAGCCAGACAAACTAGGCTGAGCGGGCCAGTCCAGTCAGTCATCTCGGCGCTACACGTCACGCTGGTGGAAACAACAGCGGCCCAGTTCCGGTCGACGCCCCCGTGGGAACCAGGTGAGCGTAACACCTGGGCATAGCCTGGTACCTCTTCCCTTGCCAGCCCACTTTCATGTCTATTGGCGGAGCAGCATGGCCCACCACTTCAACTGGACTGCCGCAAGAATATGACCCTGGACCTTTCCTCTTTGCCAGTCTGCCTGCCGACTTCAGGTGGGCCGGCACAGCTCCAATCCAACAGGCTGCATGGCAACGCTGCCTGGGCCCAGTCTGGTTGGCCTTGTTTGACTCATAGTGGGCAGCCCTCTTTCACCCAGGCCACACCCCACACGTGGCCTGGTGCTTTCAGTCTTTGGGCCTGTCTCTCTTAGGGGGGCGTTTATGTGTCTATCTCATGAGAAGAGCCCTCTTGGCTAGCAACAGTTCCAGGTTCAGGAATCTATGCTGTTACCCCAGCCACCCAGTATAACCAAGTATACAGTCAAGAACCAGCCGATGTCCCAGTACATCAGCCAAGGTCTTTTTAACTGCACCCCCATATTCATTCAGTTTTGGGCAGGACCACAGTATGTGTAGCAAATTTGCTTTTTCATCCCTACACCTGGGGCACATGTCCAGCTTATCAGTCTGAAACAGGTTCAGCTTTGATGGTGGCTAGTATCATTTGTTTAGAATCTTGAAGTGAATAAGTCTAGATTTTGAGTTCAACGACAATCCCTTCAACAATGAACAGATCGCCCTCCATTGTGCGTTGTGAACTCTACTTCATGATCCCTACCCCATCTGGAGCGTATAGTCCTTGTAGTGCAAGCATAAATAGATTGCGCCAATTTGTATAAAACAGAAATGGTTTTCTTAACCGTGGATCTTTGTAAGATATATGACAGACAGGGGTGTGTTGGAGGCTTGTCCGGGAATGTGGGCCAGTGAGCCTGAAATGCAGCATGCATGCGCAAATAATACATGTCTGTAGCGGAAACCTCCCCCACATCTGTCTTCATTATCCCCCATACCCTAAAGCGACCTTCTACATATAAATCACCGGCCAAGTGGATCCCCTCTGCATTCCAAGTCTTTACAATACCACCATCCATGCTGGGAGATAATATTGGCGGCCCCCGTAGCATTCAGCTTCTTACATGCTCTCCAGGATGCCCTTACAGGGCCCAACAGATGTATTCCCCAATAATCCCCTACCACCAACAGTGATGCAAATGAAGTGGGGCCAGCTCTCACCCTCTCTAGTCGGGCATGTGGGAGGGTTGAATTGCTTGTGATTCAATGGATTGCATAGTGTATTTGCGCAACTATGTAATACAGTTCACCGTCATGTGCATTAAACCCACCCTCCTCATAGGGTCTGGTCAGGCGCAACCATTTCAAGCATGCCATGTCCCCCGACACAGATGAAGGAGGTGTATTCCGCAGTGACATGAAACAGTGCGCAGCCTGGCCAGAGCGGGATTTTGTGGAACATGTAAAGTAATTTGGGCAATCTCACCATTTTGACTGGGGATAACCCCCCTGCCAAAGACATAGGAATCTTTCTCCATTTTAGGAGCTTAGCCCTCTAGGTCCTCTACATAAACCCTGTAGTTCAGTGCACCGGTGAGGTACGGTGTCCACTCTATCATTACACCCAGGTATTGAAAAGATTGGGCCGCCCACTTTAACCCCATAGAGTGTGTGGGTTCTTTCGTGCCTATATCGTCAGAGGGAATATTTCTGATGTATTGCTATTTAGGTGTAATCACGAGTGTGCACCGAATCCCACTACCATGTTGAGTACACCAGCTAGGTTACTGTTGGGATTCTTGATATACAAGAAAATGTCATCAGCGTATAGTGATATAACTTCTGCTTTCCCCCCTATCCTTATACCCGCTCGACCATGCTCAGCTCATATCTTGTCAGCCAGTAGTTCAATAACTAGCGCAAATAGTAATGGGGATGGTGGGCACCCCTGTCTGTTTCAAGCACCTACCTGCAAGAGCGGAGAACCACAGCCATTAGTGCGAACTTGGGCATAGGGTTGTGTGTAAAGCAGTTTCACCCAGGAGATGAATCTAGGTCCAAACCCGTAGTTGGACAGCACCTGGAATAGGAACGGCCACGACACAGTGTTGAATGCTTTTTGCATGTCTAATGATACTGCCGCTGCTTGCACATTGGGCGGCATCTGAGTTATAACGTTATACAGACGTCTGAGGCTCCGCCCAGTCAGCTGGCCAGGTATAAATCCTGCTTGGTCAAGATGAATCATATGGGGCATGAAGGGGGTTAATCACAATGCCAGCACCTTGGCGAAAATGTTGACATCTGTGTTAATAAGAGACAATGGTCTATAAGACATGCAGTCTTCAGGTGCCTTGCCAGGTTTGAGTAGGAGTATAATAATGGCTTTGCGCACTGTATGCAGCAATACTCCCTCCCCTAGTGACAATAGTTTATTCTGACGTGGGCTTCACCCTAGAAGAATTCAAAGACCTGTTAAGGTCTTCCCCATTATTTTCACTCAAATCACCCTCGACAGATGTATGCTGTGGTTCAGTGCTCCCCCATCTCAAACTTTGTGAGGAGCGCTGAGTGAATGTTGGTACAGAATAACAATCCCATGATGTACTACTCAGGTTCTGCGGTTCAGACGGTCACTCTCGGCTAAAATGATGTCTACAACTCTGGTTAGTACAATCTTGAGATCTTTGTTCTTTCGCCATATTTGAGCATAATGAAAAGATCTACTGTCGCAGCCACAGAACTTAAATGGGTAGTGGTGATACCTTTGTCGCTATTCGTAGAGTTGTGTTGGGTTGAAAAGTCTGTGTCACTCATAGCAGACTCTGACAAACTTGAGTCTCTCAATGTTGTCAAATCTGGCGGGGCATATGGATTTGTCCCGGTTATATTATCAAATTCCTCTGGGAGGGCTTGAGTCACTGTTTTGGTATGAGTCCTGCCTACAGAGTTTCTTCGCAAATTGAGACATAAATTCACAAATGAATTATTATTGTCTATCACTGGAGAGCAGGGGGAGGTGTCTAGTTGATTGGTAGTATGTGACAAAGATGTAGGCACCAATCCTTCCTGTGAGGGCTTATTCGTTGGATTAATGGCAAAGAAACCAGTTATCTTAGTTTGAGTTTCGGAGGAAATGTCAGTGAAAGGCCCCTTAATTGCATTATCGCTGGGTTTTGTTGGTCATTTTGTTATTGTTGCGCTTGCTCCTTTGCAATGCCTGATTAGATTTACTAACAGGCTTCATAGGCAAGCGTGAGAAGCGACCACGACTTGTCTCCGGGTTGCAAGCGTTTTCCCACATAGCGAAAAATGAGTTAAAGATTAAAAAGTCACTCACCCAAATAGGAGGATTCCGTCCTATTCTTGGTTTACTTTTCCAAGCTGATCTGCCGAGCTCAGCAGAGGGCTTCTCAAGCAGGAGGGCGCTACCTCTGCAACCTCCTCAACTGCCCTTCTAGCCCTTCGCGGCACTTCGCGTCAAAGGAGGGTATATAAAGGTGACACAGGAACGCCACCTCCTCCGATCGCTGCACTTATGAAAACTGTAGTAGGATTCCCAGTAGTTTTTACAGGGCAGAATAAAAGCAGACAACGAGCTTGCTTAAACAGTTCCCGGGCTCTGAAAGCACAAAGAGCACAAACAATCTGTCAGAGCCTCCTGCCTTAACTGCCCTTCCAGCCCTGTTGGATATTCAGTGAGGACTTTCTTGAGTATCGGTTGCAGATGAAAAAGAGTTATTGGCACCACCGTTGCCAAGGGTTAAGGAATAAGAAAGACACCGTTGATGGAGAGTGTAAGAAAGGAGAGGAGTTATGTGCAAGAGGATTGTGGGAGAGGCAGTTTTTATATGTTTTATACATTACTGGTGACCATAAACAAACAAGAAAAGTGAAGTGCATAATAGGAGCCTGCGTGCCATGACATCAAATTGAATAAACCTCCCAACAGACCTCAAACAACAAACCGCTGCACCTGTAATACCAACGTATATCTCTCAGTCTTGGCCAAATGATCCTAGCACAAACAGCATGCAAGGATTCCCTCTTAAAACAAATTCTATGGTCTTGACATAGGACACCTAGAAACCGACCTGGATGCAGAGTTCAGGGCGCTTCCAGTCTGCACGCAGCAAAACAACAGCAAAGATATCTTCAATGTTCCGTCTCTTCCAACACTAACCTAACCGGCTCTTTCTTTCAGATCCGGCAAAATACCTGGAGACCATGGGAAGGCAGGGTCGGATTGGCCCATCAGCCCCTAGGCCCATGGCCGGGCTGAAATCAGCCCCTGGGGCTGGGGGCAGGTTTCATTCATTTCAACTGCGCCGGTTTCAGCAACAAAAAAACCCAAAAAACCCCACCAGCAACGGCAAGGAGTAGGGGGCGGACTCAGACTCGGCCCGCGTGGCCTGGGCATCCTCATTGGCCTGGTACCAGAGGTGTCATGTGTAGGGGAGAGGCGGAGCGGATAAGCTGAAGTGCTCGCTACGTCTTTTATCATTGGCCACAGCATAGCGAGGGAAACTGTGGCCACACCCAGGATTGAGGGGAGGGTGTGTGGCGTTTCCTCCTGGACGGAACAGCAGCAATCTCTGACCTCTCCTGTCTGCAGGCCGTCCACCGCCCTCCCCGCCGTCCACACACTCGATTCCTCTCTTTTCTTATCGAAGGCCAGTGAATAGTTCTACACGGGTGATGTGTCCTGCAGGGGTGCACAGGCCCAGCCGCGGTTATTGAAAATCACTGCACTCTGTCAGTCCAGTCCAGGACTATTTGAATAGTGCTTTGGGCCGCAGAGACATAACCTCCCCTGTATTCATGGCAAACAAAACTGCTCCCGGCAGCACAATCAAATGTGGAGACAGACACCTTGTGGGAGTCATGTGGGAGAGGGACGCTTCCTCCCTTGACCGCCCCTGGGGGGCGAGATCAGAAGTCATAGCGTTTGCACCGGCCTCCTACGCCGAGCCACTCATGAGGGCAGGAGGTGAGAGGTGCACTAGAAGGACGGAAGGGCTGGGGCTACCTGGCCCTGTTGCCCCGGCCTCAGCAGGCTACTGTGCGAACATTCTCACATAGACCCGGGGCTCGCTCTTGCAAGAGACACGTCACGTGTCTCGCTCAGACTATTGCAATGCTCGGAAGACAGGAGGATAGCTGAGTGGGTTAAACTTAAGCCCCCATACTGACAGCTACTAGTCATTGTATTAACAGACACAACCGCAAGTCTGATGCAACCTCTTTCATGTGGAGTATATTTTATAGCAGAAACAAAGAAGCACCTAGAAAGCCTAAATGCCATCAGTGTGGCCAGTACCAGGGGCGCCGAGTACGGGGGGCTCCTCCCCCCCGCAGAATGAAGTCAGGGCTGAGCCCCCCCCAGCCGGAGAGAAGAGACGCAGTATGGATGGCCCTTTGTTCCATCCATACAGTGTCTCTCTGGCGGCCCGGGTAAAAGCCGGGGAAAAACGATGTTTAGAAATTGTGGGACAGATGCAAAGCAAGAGGCTGTTGCTTTGCATCTGTCCCTCAATTTCTAAAAATCGTTTTGGGTTGGGTATACTTCTACATCTGTGCACCGAGGTGCACAGATGTAGAGGTACACAAAACCCAAAACGATTTTTAGAAATTGAGACACAGATGCAAAACAAGTCTGTCCCTCAATTTCTAAAAATCGTTTGGGTTGGGTGTATTTGTACATCTGTGCACCCCACAAAACAAGTCTGTCCCTCAATTTCTAAAAATCGTTTTGGGTTGGGTGTATTTGTACATCTGTGCACTCCTGTTGGCAAGAGGGTTGTACAAATGTAGGGGTTAGGTGTATTTGTACATCTGTGCAGCCCTCTTGGCAAGAGGGGTGAACATATGTAGAGGTACACCCAACCCAGAAGGATTTTTAGAAATGGAGGTACAGATGCAAAGCGAAGGAGGGGGCAGGGGCAGGGAGAGGGCAAATGAGACTGTTTGCATGTCTCTGAGTGTGCACGTGGTGAGGGTGAATGCTATGGGCGGGGAGCGGAGGCGTATTAGCCAGCACTTTCTAGTAGAGCTGCCATATTTGAAATGGGGCAATGCTGGTACTCCTCAGTTAGCTGGCTATACTCTTGATGGGATAGTACTGCTGTAACAGGGCTTCTATAATTGTTGAATCTTCTCAGCGATAATACTATGCTTTTGTTGAGGCCATGCTAGTTCATCTTAGTGGGGCTGCTATACCTTTGATGGGACAAAATCAGCACCTCTCAGTTGAGCTGCTACACTCTTATTGACAAGGCCCCAGCACTTCTCAACAGATGTATTTCTTTTTATTTTAATTGGTTATTTATAATGCGTGTACTACCCATAGGTTCCTAAGCGCGGACTGAGGTAGCGAACCTGTGTTGCACGGACCGAGGGAGCGAACCTGTGTTGCGCGGACAGAGGGATCAAACCTGTGTTGCTCTGTGTCGTCTTGCTTCCAAGGCGAGCACATTGCCCCTGAGCTATCCTTACGATACTCTAAAGATCTGAAGTACATGTAATGATACAGAACCAGAACTATTGAGCAAGTCTGTCATCATCAGAATAACTCAACACTGTCATGGTTATACAAGAGCTCATATATTTAAAGGGATGGAATTACTCAGAATGTAGCAGCACTATTCAATAACCCAAAGTTCTTAAGCATAGTTAATGTGAAAATACTACACTTCTCACCGTTGGGACAGTACTGCCACTTCTCAAAGAGGCTTCTACACCTTTTATGGGGCAGCACTGATCCAGCCTACTGCTCACATGCTCAGAATTGTCCTTTCTCAGCAGGACTGCAACACTATACCATTGTGTTCTGTATGCTGAGTGCTTCTTCACCACCAATGTGGATTCATGGCTCTCTCCCAGTGTCTAAATAGTAGATTTGTCTACATTCAATTGGCAACAGGCATTTCCGGAGCTGCCTGCTGTCCATAAGCTGCCGCTCAGGATGTTGGGAGCCGTGATGGGGCAAGGGATAGAAGGCTCGAGCTTGTCAGATAGCAGAATCAGCAGGGTCTTTATACCGGCTCACTCTTTCTGGGGGGGCCATGCGGCAAAATGAGCCTGATCCCACATACAGGGGGTTGTTACCCCTTTATCTCTCCTGAATGAAAGAATGAGCTCTCTCAGACACAAGTTATCACCCCTGCATACACATTGAATGAATATGGTATGGATCTATTAGATTGAGAAAACTGGAATGACAATTCAGAGTGTTTTAACAGAAATATAATTGTCTTCCAAGATGGGAGACTGACTCCATTAATATACATGGGGTCACTTGAATGACCAAGAGTGAAACTGTACATTCAGTTGTGAGATTACCAGCAACGGTTGATACTATGCCCACTGTTTATAGGTGTGAGACCCATCCTGAATGCTTGCCCAAAGAGCCTTGGCCAGAGTTTCACACTGAAGAAGTGAGCATGTGATCCGGGGTCTGCAGCCCACACACATACAGGGGATTCCCATGCTCCTACCTGCGAGATTTGCACCAAATTAGTGAGATTGTGCTCCAAGGTAGGAGGCACCCACACAGTCTTTGCTCTGACGTTTGACACACTCACAGGATGGGACGGCATTTCGTTCTCCAATCCTAGTTGTGTTGCTCTGCCTTTTGAGGGCTACTACAACCTGGATGATTATAGAGGGGTGGAGTAGACGCAGTGATGGCCTACTGGAATGCAACTCGAAGGCTTAAATCTCCTTCTTACTTGACTTTAGTATATGCAGTACATGCTAGCCAATGTGTCCACTGTTCTGCGCTGCGCGCACCGGCACCCCCCCTGCGCCGTTGCACCAAGTTGGTGACTACATGCAAATTTGTGGTCCTGTAATTGCCAGTGATGTCACTTCTTGTATTTGGCCCCCCCGCCGGGAAATTTATAAGTCGCCTCCTCTGGCCAGTACTGGCCAGTGGCCTCAGATTCCTCTCCATCAGTGGTAGCCACTTAGTCTGTGGCCCTGACAATCCAGAGCACTACGCACCGATGTTCCCAGCGCCTGCAAACGAGTTGTGTGACTGTGTGCCATCCTCGAGCACAGCATGAATAGTGCCTTCACGGCATGAGCCGCTTTAGAACCTTCTGAGCAAGAGGCACTAGAACCAAATGACGCATCCTCCTGATCGCTGCTCAAAGACCGGGGACACTGCAAGGGGCACACAATGCATCAGACTCAGGAAGCACCGCCTTTTATCATTCGAGTGCCGTCATCGTCACTACTGGTAAGTGTTAAGCACTTTTCTTTTCATTCAGTTTTACTGTTCTGTCCCTATGATTTTATTTTAAAATGAGACCGCTCCAGAATGGTTTCATTTTAAAATAAAAGTGTAGGAAGAAGTTGAAACTTGCACTTTCAGTGCTCTGCACTGAACGTTTCCCTAAACAGCAGTTTTGGGGTTTGTAATGTGCGTGGGAGGGGGGAGAGCGGTGGCGATGGGGTTTGTGGGGAGCGGTGCAGACCAGTAGGGAACATAATTCCACTACTTCTTTTCCTACACTTCGACCACTGATTGCTGGATGTTTTAAGTTGTGACAATACAAATAATGTTAGCCAAGCAATCCGACTGGATGCAATAAAAGGAGCACTTTTGAGTAGTTCGATTTATTAACTTCTGCTAAACTTTCAGTAAACAATTTTGATAAAACATCTTATGCATAGAGAAATTGTTTTCTGTCTTCCCACTGTATAGTCATCAAATGCCCAGGTGCTCGCAGCACAGGATCTACGCAGAGTGTATGCCATGCTAAGTACTCAAATCATAAGGCCCACCCCCTCTCTGCCACGCACACAACACAGCCATTCTCTCTCTCTGATGGATCAGGGTGCCGGGGCAACACCATTTTGCCTCAGGTTCCCCATGTAGTTGTGTTGTGGCCTGATTCCGGGGGGCACAGCCATTAATGCCCCTTCCATGTATTACACATCCATAGTCACATTATGGCAAAACAAGTCCAAAAACAGACCTGAAACGGCCAGGCCTAAAATACATGTGACATACAAGAATGGCTAAGCCTATAAAATGATGTGCACTAGGTGTGCAGTCAAAAGTCAATGCTCGGCTGCTCTGCACCCACAGAAGACAGGACATTTAAACATCGCAACAGTCATGTGTAAACAAAAGTATCCATATGTTGGTGCGAACCAATGGCACTGTATAAATTCTCACGCGCTACAAACCATTTTTGAGCCTCTGCACGTAAAGCGTCCTGCGAAGCCATTTTGAAAAGTTGGCCACCCGATTGCAAAGGGCTATTTATACAGGTGTGAGTTTTTGGGATAGCATTTTAGATTTTGGGGTGCGGGAAATAAGCACCAATAAATAGTGCTGAGGAATGTGTGCCGGACATTATTGTTACGTGTTTATATATGTTTTTTAACTGATCCCCTCTTATTTTTCCAATATATGTGGGATGTTTGTGGCATAGTTGTATGCACTACATACAACAAAACAGAAACGCTCTATTGTGCAGTAGACGTCTCGAGGAACCAGCTGTCTACTACTGTGTTAAAAAATGGTGTTCAGTTCAAGCTCCCATTCCCTTGCTCAACTCCCCCTTCCCATCCATTTTCACCCGACAGCAACTGGGTCCCAATGCGAAAAGGAGCAAGGTGCTGGCAATTGGGAGAGTCAGACTCTTGAGTGTGGGGAGGGTGTTCCATACAACAGAAACGTCTATGAGGCAGGAGGCTATGTCCAAGCACTCTCCAGGAGACACCTCCATAGTGTCTGTATGGTGTGCACTCACCCGGCAGTCACCAAAACCTGGCCTCCAAATATACTGTGTAGTGGTAGAAGTGTATCGAAAAAAGTAGTGGAACTGTGGTCTCGGCTAGGGAGAGGGTAGGCGGAAGCATAATGCAACATGTAACAAGGTTTTGCGCCTGGGGCATTGCAATAGTCTAAGTGACCAGTAGCTAAGGCTCCTATTAGAAGTTTACAGATATATGCCATTTTACCGAAGTAAAATTCAGAGTGGTAAGTTTCACCGAGGTACAAAATACTGAAAAAATACTGATTGTATTATTTTTTTATTTGGGCGGTTGCCCCCAATCCCTCTGTTGTCCTACTCGTTTAACCCCATACCCACCCATTTTAACCCCTTACACCACTGGCATATATATATTTATTTAAAATTCCAGTATTTTTTCGGTATTTTGTACCTCAGTGAAACTTACCACTCTGTTTTATTTTTGGTAAAATGACTGGGTACCCTTTACACTTGCATTGCACAGGGACATGAATGGACACATCCTCTTCCTCTATATAGAATGGTGAATATTGTAAAAAGTAAGGATTTGTAAGCCGAAAAAAAAAAATGTGGTGCAACACCGCTCCTGACCATTCTGGCTCACTTCGATCACCGATACTGTACAAAATGAAAATAGGCAGCCCAAAACGCAGAGCACATTTTATCAAAGTTTTCCCAATAAAGAGACAGCATTGAGATTTTTATTATTTTACCACAAAATCCAAAACGACATTGGCTGTAAAGCAGTTCTGAACTCTTGGTATTTGATCTCTGGATTTATAATTTCAATCTGTCCTGGGCATAGTTATGCATGAAGAGACTATCTTCAGCCAACAAGTGAGTGCACGGAGCCCTCGGCCACCCAGCAGTCTGACTAGATGCTGCCTCAAGCATACATAAGCTGTGGCCCAATATTGTATTGTCTTTGTGTATCCTAATTTTTCGTATTCTTCTTTTAATGTTTTTTGTATTTTATTTGTTTGAAGATATCTAAACAAAAGCCCCAAGAGAAATTGCAAAAGAGGGGCACATTCAAAAAAGGCTTTGGAAGAGCTGGAAGTCGAATCCACCAGCACTGGATTCTTGCCACCAGAGAAGCATGCTCTCACTGACGCCACAAAGCACCATAGATGAGTGTTTACACACCCTCATACATCACAATGCAGTTCAGAAAATGGTGTCTAGTCCCACACATTTGAGAGAGCAGAGAGGTGCATTTACTTTCTCTTTAGACACGCGGATGATGAGAAAAAATAAATAAAGCTCTCAACCTCACAGCAGTTCTCAACAGGCCAAAGAGGCCGCATGTGTCAGACGATATTTTCTCAAAGACATATTTTGTATTTGTTAATTTAGGAAATTCACTTTTCTGAGTTCTGACAAAATGCATCTTTTTAATACGTCTTTGGCCATGAACAAGTTCCCTCTTCAGTGCTTGTGTCCAAAGTGCTCTTTGATTCTGTGAATGACATGTATTTGCATGAGCAATGCACATCATGCACAATTCACACGTGGCATGAGGAATTACTGGTGAGTTAATGGAGAGGAAACAATTCCCATGTCATTCTGAAGCTGCTCATGACGTCCTGTTTTTCTCCTCTGCATTCTGGCACTGATTGTCCTAGATTTCTAATGAAAAGGTAAAACTAGAAGTCCCAGAATGCAAAGAACAACAGGACCAAATGAACATTTCTTGAATGTTGCTTATATGCCAACACGCCTTATTCCATTCAAGAGGACACAAAATTCCTTTTCTTATTCTTTCTTTGAATTGTGGGACTTGTAGTGCTGGACTTATAATGAGAGAATCCAGTTTCAGAATGCAAAGAAAAAAAATGGTCTGGTCTATTATCTCCCGAAAGGAGGTATGTTGGCATATATGGTCAAATTTAAATTACACCTGTGGCCAGATTATCTAACACTTGCTCCAGTGCTAAAAAGTGAGCAGTGGCTTTGATAATACGGAATGGAGCACACATGGATTGTCACAATCTTTATTATCTAAATTTTGCACTAGTGCAAAAACAAATCATACTGTTTATGTGTACCATGCTTGCTTCCTGTCACAAAACCAAATCTGCTCAGTACATTTCTTTTCATGTTACTCAGCTAAAATAGAAAATAAAAAACAGTCTGTTAAATTTGTGCCCTTGTTAAAATATTTGTAGATAAAACAAATTGGCACTAAACCCATTTGCTCCAATCCTATTATCTAAGCAGCCAAATTGGTGCTAAATTAATTTGCTCCATTTTTTTTTTTTTTTGCACAAGGGCAACATTTTGTTACTCTGGCACCTGGGCCAGATTATCTAACATTTGCACCATTGCACCATTGCACCATTGCAAAAAAGTGAGAAAATGGAGCAAACCGGCTTTGCCACAATCCGTATTATCTAACAAAAGGTTTGGCTGAGCACAACATTGAATCAGACTGTTGTTTGTACTAGGTTTATGGCCTAGTGGAGAACAAAACATGTTTATTACCTTTCTTTTTACGTTATGCAGCAAATGTAATTAATAAAACGACCTGCTTCAATTGTGACCTCGTGAAAACCTGAAAAAAGCTAAACCTGTTTGCTCCATTCCATATAATCTAAACAGCAAAATCGGTGCTAAATCCGTTTGCTCTGCTTTTTTTGCATGAATGCAAAATTTTGATAATCTGGCCACTCGGCTCAAATTGTCTAACATTTGCATACTTGTTAAAAAGGAGCATAGAATGTAGTATACAGGTTTTGGCACAGTCCATATTATCTAAAAACCTTTGCACTAGAGCAAAAATGAAGCAGACAGTTTTTGTGTTCTATGTTTGCTGCACAATACAAAAGTAAATGTGTGTACTGCACTTGTTTTGATGGTATGCAGCAAACACATTAAATATAACAGTCTACTACTTGTTTTGATGCTACGCAGCAAACACATTAAATAAAACTGTCTGCTTCTTTTTGCACTAGTGCAACATTTTTTAGATAATACAGATTAGGGCTAGACCGGTTGGCACCATTCCGCATTATCTAAGCAGCAAAAGTGGTGGTAAATTAATGTGCTTCATTTTTTGCACACGGGCAAAGCTTTGATAAACGGCCACCTGTACCCTACTCACATTTCCCTAAACCTTTGTGTACTGGCCCCCTGTGTGCGGAGGTTGGTCTAGTGCTAAAGGAGGCACCAGTAAGTGCCCAGCCAAAGACTCCAGCAGTATGGGTAAATAACGAGACCTGCGCGAGAGCAGGTATTACCCAGGCAAGCTTTCCATTAGGGGGTTGCCACCTTGGCAGGAGGTCGCCTACTGTCTTCTCCAGAGAAAGAACAAAGGAGGCAGCCACTTGGACACATCTTTCAACTCTGTGCAGGTCGTGTTTCTTTTCTGCCAGTACAGCATGTTTCCTTGGCTCTGTAATTGGTCAGTTCTAGCTCACTTGAACCTATCCAAGCTTGCCCTTGTAAAAGCTGAGATAAATGCGAGTAAGTGATCAGCAGCAGATGCCCAGTACATTTTCATAATTGTGCGGTGGGAGGCAGCCCCTAATGATATGAAATCCAGGGAAACATTGCCCCGATGCCGGGCCAAGGCAGGGCTAATTTTCCCAGTGCGGCTTTTTTTTTCCTCCTCGAACATATGGGCTTAATTCAGGTATCCTAGAGCCGCCACAGCCTGACTTAAAATGATTGCTCTGTATAATGAAATCTTTGTCAAAGGAAACTTGAAAAAAGCGTGTCAGTCCCGAGACTTATGGGGAGAACAGTGATGGGAAAGGATGAAAGATCATGTACTTGTCCAACCAAAACTTCGAACAAGCAGAGACAAACCCAGTAGGTCTGACTGTTTAATAGTCAAAAGCTTCAGTGTACTCGGCACAAAAGTGTGTTCTGTGCTTTTATATGTGGGATTGGATGTGTGTTGCAGGCACCAGGACTTGCTGATACCTTGAGTAGAGATGGGAAGATCTGAAACTGAGTAGGTAGGACTGGACCAACTTTCCAGCAACAAACCTGAATCACCCAAATTGTGGGCGCTTCATCAATGACAAACTTCATACAAACTTCTAGAAACGTTTGTCTGAAGTTCGTCCACATGGTTTAAAGATAGACATGTGGTTGGAGCGCCCTTTGAGACTCAAGGCGTTTTCAAAGAGGCAGGGGGTCGATGTTTATTTATTTATTTACTTTACTGACAATCGGATCGTGCAAGTGCAGCAAGCAAGAAGTGCAAGAGGGCCGGAGGGGTAAGGTCAGGACAAAGGGAGGTCAGGGAGGGTGAAGGAGGGCATGTGGTCAGGGGGGCCAGTGGCTGGGTAAGTGCTAAGGGGAGATCGGAAGGCAAGTGCACTGGCGGAAGGGAAAGAGTAACTAGTGCAAGGAGGGGGTGGACTAGATTCAGCAGTCTAGTCAAGAAAAGGCACCCCAAGGCAAGTGCTGAAGGGGGTGCCGAGGCAGACTGGTCGAGAGGAGGGCCTGGCCCCGGTATAACTCAGAAGGGACCAGGAACCTGTTGCAACACCAGGGAGGCTTAGCAAGGAAGGGGGGAGAGGGAAGGAGGAGAAGGAGAAAAGGAAGGATTTGAGACATTTACGAAATTTAAGAAGGTTCGGTTCAAGTCTGAAAGGGACAGGGAGGCCATTCGAGAGGGAGGCTCCTGCCAAGGAAATAGATCTAAGCCCACTCTCTGGTTGGAGAAACTTGAGACCTGCAGAGAGCTAGGACCAAAGGACTCTAGCAGGGAGGTATTTAGGAAGCAAAAGTTGAAGGTAACGTGGTCCCAGTCCCCAGAAAGCCTTATGGATGATGCAGAGGGTCTTCAATTTGATCCTTACGGCCACAGGGAGCCAATGGAGAGATGGGCTGGAGAGACGCGTTCCCTGTCCTTGAGACCAAGGATAAGTCTTGCAGTCCTATTTTGGATTAGTTGAGGAGGGAGGAGAGAGGAAGGCTGAGGAATAGGCTGTTACATTTGTAAAGCCTAGAGAGAAACAGAGCTCTAGAGACATTGAGTTTCTGGGGGAAGGTGAGGAAAGGGAGAATGCCTCTAAGGAGGTGAAGCTGATAGTGGGCCTTCTTGGCAAGGTCCCCAATATGGGGTGAGGAGAGAGAGGAGTTGAACATGACAGCCAGGTTTTTGCCCCATGAGCTGATGAGAGGTGGACCAAGGAGGGTGGCCAGAGAGTAGGAGTGAAGGAAGGGGGGGCATTCCAAGGAGAAGATTCTCTTCATCTTACTGGCGTTAAGACAGAGGTCGTTAGAGGCACACCATGCTTGGATAGCAGTCAGGCAATCAGGAATGAGAGAGGAAGGAGAGGAGGTAGAAGAGGGAATTTAAATGAGAGCTGAGTGTCATCTGCATAACACTGGAAATGAGGAGAGAAGGTTGAGATCAGATGAGCAAGAGAGGCAAGGTAAAAGTTAAAGAGCCACAGTGAGTGTATAGAGCCCTCAGGGATGCTGCAGGTAGTGAATGAGATAGAGGAGAGAAAAGGGCCCATTTGAAAATGGAAGGGCCATTTCGAAAGAAAGGAGGCCAGCCAAGCCAGTGCTGGTTCCATGATGCCCAAAGTATCATGGAGGCGATTTAGGACAGTGGCATGATTGTGTTGACAGTGTTGAAGGTAGAGGACAGATGAAGGAGGGTGAGAATAGAAGGAATCGAGGTTTGAGAGCAGGTCTTTATGGGTGTTCAGGAGAGCAGTTTCCGTGCCTCTGGCTGCTCTGAAGCCAGACTGGTGGTCGTGGAGACTGCCAACAGAACAGTGTGGTGGATTAGTTGGAAGATGACCAGTTTCTCCAAAGGTTTGCCAAAGAAGGGGTAGAGAAAATAGGGTGGTAGTTACCAGGGGAGGAAGGGTCCGCAGGTTGCTTTTTTAGAAGGGGATGCACAAAGGAGTGCTTGAGCGGTTATGGGAAGGTGCCAGCGGAAAAAGACTGATTGCAGAACTCAGCCAAAGAGGGAGCAAGGACTGCAGTATTGTCCTTGAAAGTTCTAAAGGAGCAGGGAAGCACTTGTTTGGATGAGACTTTCATAGAGCAAACAGACTTGGTGACCTCATCTGGTGCTATGGGTGAGAAGGAGGAGAATAGGAGCCGTGGAGAGGGAGGGGCCAAGGGAGGCCTAAGAGCAGGCAGAGGAGGGAGGGCAGTGGAGGAGAGAGAGGACAGGATGTCCCAAATTTTGTTGTGAAATGGGAGGCCAAGACCGTGCAGAGGACCTGGGAAGGAAGAGGAGAAATGGAGACTGCAGTACGATTGGCAAGTTCCTTACAGATTTTGAAAAGTTCAGCTGGGTTGTGTGTGGCACCAAAGATGCGGGCTTTGATATATGGGCCCACTTCTTGGATCGGATGGACAGTCTGTATTGCCTTTGGAGCAGTCGACATGCCAGTTTGTTAAATGATGTGTGAGAAGCCAACCACTTCTGTTCTGCACCTCTGCACTTGCTTTTCAGTGAGGCTAGGTCGGAATCATACCAACTGTTGCACTTGGAGGCAAGTGGATCCTCATGTCAGGGGCAAGGATGTCGAGGGTGTAGTAGATGGAGAGGTGAATGTAAGCAAGGACTAAGTCTGAATGAGAGTCATGAGCAGGGATGGTGGGGGGAGTGAAAGAGGCGGCAAAGGCGGCTACTGACATTCGCTTCATCACTCAGATGATGGAGAAGAAGGCTGGCAGTGTGGGCTGAGGCTTAGCCGGGAAGCCCAGGTGCTCCAGATGAGAAGAGAGGAGAGAGTGATCAGACCGAAAGAGAAAGACTGAGGATATTTCGGGAAGTGTAGCGCTATTTAGAGCAGTTGTAGGAAGAAGAGTAGGGAGAGGTACTGAGTGACGGAGCCCCTAACAGGGAGTGAGATTTAGGGTTGGTTTTGCTTATGCAGCACAGTGTGACACGTTCTCCCAATTGGAGTGGGTGAACAACACAAATGTAATCTCCAGAGATTTTGTAAGGCAGGTGACACACCAGCTGATGTCTGTCTCTTGAAGTGAGTGGATGAGACATGTGCCATTGGGCGACACAAGGCATGAGCAGCAACAGGACCAGAAAATCTCTAAGAGCAGCATGTGGAAGAGTCACGCTCACCTGATTTTGCTCAGAGGGAGAAGCAGCAATTCATGGAGGTGGGCAATACAGCATTCAGTGTTCGTCTCTTGACAGAAGTGTACAAGACACGTGCAATTAGGTGACACCTGGAGGAGAAATTGGAGGCAATTGGAATCCCTGGGGATATCTTTTGGGACAGTCACACTTGCCTGATTTATCTGGGAGGGCATAGCAAAGATTCAGGGAGGCAGCAGGTGGCATATCATTGAACACATTTTGAATGCCATATCCACACTCAAATGAGCAAGAGCAGGAGGAAACATGCTGCTCATGATATTTTCACTCATGCAGCAGCACTTGCTGTGGTCATTGGGGAGGCCAGATTTGCATGTGGTCAATTGAATGTAGCAATCACCCCCGCTCAGGGGGGTGAATAGGACCGGTAATGGCCCGCCAGTCCAAGTCTAGGTAGTATGAAGCTAGTTTTATTTTAATTTTTTTATGGGAGATGGGCTCCGCGCATATTGCACAAGTCCAATCTCATATATTTGCCCGGTTCAAAGTGAATTTGCACTGCTGAAAAGTGACTTTGGACTGCCGACACAAACCCTGATTCATGGAACCATGCAAAGTGTATTTTTGCAGTACAAAGTCCGGGCAAAGTCAGCACATAGTCATTTTTGCAGTAAAAAATTATTTACCCAGACTTTGCACCGCAAAAATACACTCTGCACGGTTCCATGAATGAGGGTTTGTGTCGGCAGTGCAAAGTCACTTTTCAGCAGTGCAAATTCACTTTGAACCAGGCAAATATTCCATGAATCGGGCCCCGTCTTTTTTTTTCAGATCCTCATTAAAAGGTTCTTTACTCCATATATATGAGTAATCACCATTGACTGTCCCATGAGCAAAGCATATCAGCAAAGAGAAAAGGGATTCTTTTCCTTGAAGGGTATAGCTGGTTGGCATTTTGGCTGAGCCTTCTCAAATGCAACTGAAGGCCAAGTTGAGCATTCAGCAACAAACCTAATGTTTTCACTGCAGTCATTCATTATGGGTTTAACTATGGAAAAGATAAGGTATCTAACCAAACTTGCATTTTAACACCCTTATTTCTACCTGAGATCAACAAGAACACAGTGTATGTGAGGTTTCAATGAAACTATAGCCATCCATGACTATATGACATCAATGACTATAGCCACTCCACTGCAGCCAAGGAACCCCCAGTGGTGGATATCTGCTAAAGATGATACCCTTAAATGTAACTGAGGGCATCAGCGTACCCCTCCAACTGTGACAGAAGATCTCCCAGTGGCCTCATACACACATTGAAGATGATAGGAGACAATGTTAAACCCTGGGGTACCCCACAAGACACAAGGACGGAAGAGTACCCTGAAGAATCTATCGAGGCAAATTGAGTTAGACCAGAGAGAAGGTATTTAAACCATTCAAGGTCCTTACCTCTGAAACACAGGTGAAGTGCAAGAATGAAGGTGAGCGCCCAATGGCCCACTGCGTCATATGCTACAGAGTGACCAAGCAGGCAGGGGCCACTATCATCCAGTATATGGAACCCCTCTTCTACCACCTGGAGTGTTGCCACCTCAATACTACAGCAAGTCCGAAAGCCTGGCTGATATTATTGAGGGAAATGGTGACCTTCTAACTAGGCCTGCAATTGATTTCAGACAGTGAGAGATAATTCTGTAATGAGTCTATAATCACACCACTGACCGGCATCTAGACTCCATTACTTTCAAAAAGTAGACTCCGGTCTGTTGTCAGACGCACAGAAATTAAATCCTGTTGTAAGGAGGCATTGACTCTAGGTAAACTGGATTTGCCGAATTCCTCTGCCTTAGGGCCTCATCAAGAGTTGGGCTGTATCCCGGCTGTAATACAGCCCGACTGTAATAGCCCTAGTACCGACCGGTTCGGCATTATTACTGCCGGATCACGGGTTGGGTGTTAACGGTAAATCCCCATTCCCTTGGGTCCATTGAATTCAATGGGGCATTTTCGGCGCTAATTATGCGGGCTAAAACAGCCGGCGGTAATACAGGTGAAAACAGAGGATTTTCACCTCCGGACAAAGCCTGGAGGTAAAACAGCCCATTTAGCGCGCAACTCGTGGTAGGGCCAGCCCTTACATGCAAAGGTAATACCGTTACCACCGCATTTAAGGACTACAGCCCAACTCGTGATAAGGCCCTTAGTCTTTTACAACATTGGAGGGAATAATATTGTCTACAAAAGTAGGGTTCAAAGAAGCGTGGACTCTCCAACATCAATAACTTTCTCTTTCCCTTGAATTTCCTGCTGAATATTTCGAATTCTATCAATAAAATATTCATTTAGTTCAGTCGACTTTTGTTTCAAAGGTTCTGGTTCCTACATAGGGGCAGGTTAATACAATGGCCTACAGCTGTAAGTAGGGGTTGGGCATGATCACCTGCTCTATTTATAGGACTATTATTAAACTCGGCCTGGGCTGGTCTAAACTGTTGTGCCCTTGCTTTCCTAGCTGCGGAAAGCTGTACCCATAGAGAAGGTAACTTTATACTTCTTTGCAGTTTCTTGCTGTTCTCCCTGTTCCCCGATCTCCCTGCCCCGATTCTGATTTTTGCCCTTCACCCTACTTTCTCCCCACCAATGAAACTTCCAGCCCCAGTCAACAATTGCATCTGACCTGTACCGGGGTTCAAGACTGCCTGAAGAACCCCCTCCTTCCCTTTGAAAGAGCATCTAAGCTGCCTTTCCCATTTTGCCTTATCATCTTGGACCAAGTGTAAATTCTCCAAATGCTTCTCGTGTCATATGTTCTACTGTAATCTTATTTGTCGGGGCCATCTTCTTTTGATAGGCCATCGCCTCCCTAATACACCTAGTGAACATATCTGGCATTTCATCTCACTTATTATTGGGCACTCAGTCTTGTTGTCGTGTGGTGCCCATTCCTCTCACTTATTATTGGGCACTCCGTCTTGTGGATGCCCATTCATCTCACTTATTATTGGGCACTCCGTCGTGTGGATGCCCATTCCTCTCACTTATTATTGGGCACTCCGTCTTGTGGTTGCCCATTCATCTCACTTATTATTGGGCACTCAGTCGTGTGGATGCCCATTCATCTCACTTATTATTGGCCACTCAGTCGTGTGGATGCCCATTCATCTCACTTATTATTGGCCACTCAGTCGTGTGGTTGCCCATTCATCTCACTTATTATTGGGCACTCAGTCGTGTGGATGTCCATTCATCTCACTTATTATTGGGCACTCAGTCTTGTGGATGCCCATTCATCTCACTTATTATTGGGCACTCAGTCTTGTGGTTGCCCATTCATCTCACTTATTATTGGGCACTCAGTCTTGTGGGTGCCCATTCATCTCACTTATTATTGGGCACTCAGTCTTGTGGGTGCCCATTCATCTCACTTATTATTGGGCACTCATTCGTGTGGATGCCCATTCATCTCACTTATTATTGGGCACTCAGTCTTGTGGTTGCCCATTCATCTCACTTATTATTGGGCACTCAGTCGTGTGGTTGCCCATTCATCTCACTTATTATTGGGCACTCAGTCTTGTGGGTGCCCATTCATCTCACTTATTATTGGGCACTCAGTCGTGTGGTTGCTCATTCATCTCACTTATTATTGTGCACTCAGTCGTGTGGTTGCCCATTCATTTCACTTTTTATTGGGCACTCAGTCGTGTGGTTGCCCATTCATTTCACTTATTATTGGGCACTCAGTCGTGTGGATGTCCATTCATTTCACTTATTATTGGGAACTCAGTCGTGTGGATGCCCATTCATCTCACTTATTATTGGGCACTCAGTCTTGTTGTCGTGTGGTTGCCCATTCATCTCACTTATTATTGGACACTCAGTCGTGTGGTTGCCCATTCATCTCACTTATTATTGGGCACTCAGTCTTGTTGTCGTGTGGTTGCCCATTCATCTCACTTATTATTGGACACTCAGTCGTGTGGTTGCCCATTCATCTCACTTATTATTGGACACTCAGTCGTGTGGTTGCCCATTCATCTCACTTATTATTGGGCACTCAGTCTTGTGGTTGCCCATTCATCTCACTTATTATTGGGCACTCAGTCTTGTGGTTGCCCATTCATCTCACTTATTATTGGGCACTCAGTCGTGTGGTTGCCCATTCATCTCACTTATTATTGGGCACTCAGTCTTGTGGATGCCCATTCATCTCACTTATTATTGGGCACTCAGTCGTGTGGTTGCTCATTCATCTCACTTATTATTGGGCACTCCGTCTTGTGGTTGCCCATTCATCTCACTTATTATTGGGCACTCAGTCGTGTGGTTGCCCATTCATTTCACTTATTATTGGGCACTCAGTCGTGTGGTTGCCCATTCATCTCACTTATTATTGGGCACTCAGCCGTGTGGTTGCCCATTCATTTCACTTATTATTGGGCACTCAGCCGTGTGGATGCCGATTCATCTCACTTATTGGATGCCCATTCAGCCACATGCACTCCCATACAGTTTCCCATCTTCTTCACACCTTAATAGTTATAGAGAAAGAAAGACATATCTGAGCAGGGCTGGTGTTTTCTCGACACTATCAATGCTTTCAATAGACAATACTGCTACTTATTAGAGGGGCGCCATACCTTTTGGTATCACCCTATTATAACGCAAACCATTACTTCGAGGTCGAAATAATGATTAGAGACGAAAAATAGATGGGGGGTTAGGTTGGGGTAGATTAAAATGGGAGGAGGTGAGGGAGGCTGCGGGGGTCTCCTCCCGCATTTTGAATAGAAAATCCTTGTTGTTCACCATTCGCGGTTTTCGACCTCGCAGTAAAACATGCCTTCTTTTAACCTAGATCCACTTTTAATAGGGTAGTATCTTCATGCCACTAGAGGGGGCTATACTTTTAGTTATCAATACTTCTGGGCATTGCTATCGTGCTTTCAACTGAAGAGTATAGGATCTTCTAAGCAAAGCTCTTATGATTTTAAAATAAACAGCACGGGCAGTTCGTGGTGGGCGGCTACACATGCAAGGTCACAGTACTCAGGCTCTGTGTTTAATGGGATAGTACTGCAGAACTGGAGCTGGCCCAAGGCATGGGCACCTGGGCAGTCTGTGCGGTGGCACAGGGCCCCGCTGTCAGGGGGCACGGCGTGTTGGGTGGAAGGTCCGTATGCACCAGTGCCTGCATAGACTAACCCAGGTCACATTATTTTTCAGAGTGCTGCTTCCTTGGACGGCGCATGCTTTTTCATTTGTCGGAGTGAGGCCATGGTGTCACCTCCCAAGCCCTTGTGATGCTCTTAAGACAAAGCCCCTCCCAGCGGCACATCAGACGCTGCAGGCCGCAATAATTACTGATTGACATTTCTTTGTTCTAGCCTAGCTTTTAAAGCAGGAGTGATTTATACATCATGGCTCATTTAAGAGACCATTGTTTTGGGGAATACGCTTTCTTCTTAAGAAATGCAAAGCGTAATTTTTATCCTAAAAGCAGTGTCTAAATCTAAACCCTTCTCCAGGCAACTTCAAATATTTCACACGACATTATTTTCAGATGTTTATAGTTAAACACTAAAAATAATACATTTTTGGTAGAATGTAATATTTTCAATCATTGAAATACAACCAGGTAACTTTTTCTCACACTAGTCTGTTATGAAAATATACTTTCACGACTTAAAGGCAATTGTTTGCCTTCTGCTGAATTGCATTCTGGTATTTGTAGTCTCCCATTGAAGTTGAGCGGAATAATGCTACACCTGAACAATTTCTGCCTAACATGTTTCTATAAGGATTTATATATTTCCACGGGCAGTCAAGGACGCGGGTTGGTGCAAGGAGGAACTCTTCTGAGCCCCGCTGCTGTGTGCGTCTACTGGCCTTGCCCACCTCCTCCGCACCGGAGAGTTTAAATCCTGCTGATCTCCCATGAGGGTGAAGCCCGCGGGGAGTCTAGGACGCAGGTGTTGGCACACTCTTGGGTGTTTATGCCCGCTGGGGACACAAACAGCTCTTATTTCAGCTCCCAGTCTTTTCTCCTTATGTGATTCAGCTTTCACTTCATGGAAGGTAATTTAACTCGTGGGTTTGAGCCAATTGGTCTACAAGCGGACTCTTTCTTACACGAGACCTGAGGCTGGAGTGACAAACTTTCGATAACTGTAGATAACACGGACTGGTGTGTTGGCAACTTCCTTCTCCTTGAGGATGACTGAGGTTGTTTTGTCTATTACTTCATGCAGTAGCCTGCCCCCCACGGCTGTACTTTAATAAAACCTTTTATCCAATTAACGCTCGTTGCCTGGAGAATTACCAAGAGCCAATCAGAATACTTAGCGGAAGGTTTGGAACAGGGGTGGATCAAGGGCGAAGGGGGCCTTGGACTAAGTATGCCCCTGAGTAATCGGGTGTATTTTCTGCACACGCGTCCACCCGGCCGGTAAATGTCTGCAAAGGTCCTGGTTATTTCTCCTGTGATATGTGTTAGTCTATTTTTCTTTTAAGGTATGTTTATTAAAGTTTTCAAATTTAAACAAACACTTAACTTCCATGCACTGATCCCAAAACCCCTCTTTCCCTCCCACCGCCCCCTCCCCCGTGCACGAGCAGGGGCAAAACCTTCCCTGCCCTTTCAAGTCCAGTAACCAGCCAGCATTATTTTCACAGAAAGTCCACTATTCTTAAGTTCGGTGGACACCACTGAATCTTAAAGTCTCTCTGCAGATACATCAGGAGCAGCCCCCAATCCCGCCTTAAAGCCTCCTGTGCGTCTTGGCTCCTGTATGTGATCCACTCCATCGCAAGGAACTTCCGGATCTTTTGAAGCCCGTCTATGTCCAACAGGGGTTTGCTCTGTTTCCAGCTTCGGGCCACCATCAGCCAAGCAGCTATCAGCAGAACCATAAATGCCTTCCGCTGTTTTCTAGATGCTAGGCCGCCATCCAATTTCCCCAACCCCAGCAGCCACTCCCTGGGTCCCAAGCCCATACTGGTCCCAAACATTGCCTCCATTTGTTCTTTAACATCCTGCCAGAAGTGTCGAATCACTGGGCAGTCCCACCATATTTGTGCCGCTGATCCCCCTGATCCCCTGTCCCTGCACCCCATCCAACAGCTTGGGGACGTATTTGGGAGCATTTTATGCATTGCCTATGGTGCATAGTGCCACTGAAACATCTCTCTGTACCATGCTTCTCTTAACTGGATAGAGCGTGTCAGCTTGGGAACATTATGCCACACCCTATCCCATTGTTTGCCTAGAAGCTCCCCACCCAAGGTTGCTTCCCACTTTTTCATATAGGGCCAGCTAGGGGGTGCCAGCCCTCTGACAATAACTTATAAATGGAGGAAACTAGGCTTTTCGAGCCATCATGAGTAGTTATGAATTTCTCGAAGGGTGTAAGCGATCTTGTTGCCATCTCTCGGAGCGACGGGCTGGTAAACCGATGTCGCACTTGAAAGTACTGAAGCATGTCCCCTCTCTCAACCCAAGATTCTGTTTGCATTGTTCAAACGTCATGATGTCTGTGCCCACATAGATGCCTCCAACTTTTACGCACCACTCCCTCTTCCACTGCTGAAACGCCCCTGGTTCCAATCCCAGTGTAAACTGTGGGTTCCTGAATAGTGGGGTACAAGGAGAGGGGACAGTTGAAAGAGCTCTCCTTGCCACGATGGAGTTCCAAACGTCCATCACCGCCATCAGAAGCCGACTTAAGTGTATGTTGGCCGGCCTATTTAACCACAGGGCACGCTGCAGCAGAGTCGCTGCAACTGCCCTATCCATCCGCACCCAACTTTTGGTTTCATCCCCTGTCAGCCATTCTCTAATGACCCTTAGTTGGGCCACCTCACAAAACTTCCGGAAGTTTGGCAGCCCCAGTCCCTCATGCCCCCTAGCTGCCATCGGGGTAGTAAGCGCAACTCTGTGATGCTTATTACACCAAATGAATGTTGTTATAATACTGTTGTGAGACCTGAAGAAAGAGCTGGAAGTGGAATGGGATGGACCTGGAAATAATACAGCACCCTGGGCAGGATGACCATTTTCTCTGAGGTAATTCTGCCGAGCCATGAGATATTAAGGGGCTACACATAAATGCATCTTCCTTCACCTTTTTCTGTAGAGCCGGATAGTTTTGTGGGGTGAAATGTAGCCCCGCAAGGCCAGAAATAAAGAGGCCAGAGTCATTTGTAAATGCTCACCGAAATATATTGCAAGCACAGAAATTATGATGTTGGACATAAGGCCTATTGAACCTAAATCACCAAGGAAAGAAAGTGGGCCTCAATTAAAAGTGCAATGCATTTCAGGAAGGAAAGGGAAGACATGTGGCTGACAATTCATGGATAGCTGTACTGATATATAAAGAAACCGCAGTGCGCACTATCTTCAATGGGATACCAGATTGTGCTCCAAGCAGCTAAAGTGATACAGAGCATTGCATGTAAAATAAATGAAATAATGTCATTTTAATTTTTCCCTCATCCAAATTGACAGTATGCTAAGAGAAATGCTCACCAGACTTTCAAAGTGTGAATATGGTGTTTTCATATAACCGCCTTATACATAAGGACAATTAGAAGTGACACTCATGTATGATGAAACTGTGGAAGCCTGATAAGATAATTTGTAAAATTGTAATTATTTGTGAGTTTAAAGGCTATTTGCTGCAGGGTACATGGACGGTTATTTCTCCCAACATGAAACTAAGCTCCAGGACATCCCCTCTGCTGTCCTGAAGACAGGCCTGGTTGTCATCATCAATCAGAGCTATTACTTAAAAATATAAGAACAAATGACATGGTTTAGATCGAAAACACGGTGAGGACTAGATAAGCCTATGTCTGTTCTTGCAGCAGGAGTGATCTTGAGGTCACAAGTCCGATAAAAGTGTACATTAGGAGCTGTTATCAGGGCCTCACATGCCTTGAAGGGGTAAGCTAACATAAATACAGACTTGGCTCTGCTTAGTCACATGTCCAATGAGAAATGAAACTGCAAGGGTGGGGGCCGCAGTGAAGGAATGTGAAACTGCAGTTTGATTAAAATGGGAGAAATACATTTTATTGCATGAAAAGGGCAGCGTGCATGTCACAAGGTCATTCTAGACTTTTATTAAAGGTGACAGTCACTTCCTTTTTAACCATGCTAAAATGATTTTGTTGTGATAAACATAACTAAAGTTGTTCATGTAAATGTGATTTGGGCCTTCCCTTGATTCCAAGAGATGTGAAAGTTGGTTTGAGCGTGCAGGTCATAATTAACATGGGGACTGTAAAGTGGCATATTTGTCACTGATATGGCTCCTGGTAAATAAAGAGAAACTGTACCTCTGCATAGGAAGGGTGTGCTGACTTGAGACTAGCCTTATCCGATTCACCTTAAAATGTAGTTCTTAAAAATATATTCCTATATGGAAAGATTTGAACATTTAGAGTACTTGCCATGTTGAGAGATTTTATGAGCCCAAAGCATGCCGAGCCCACCAGTCAAAGTGGGTTGATGACGCTTTCTCTTCCCACAACTGTCCCAAATCACTACCCCTTCCCCTTGTCCTATTAGCACACGGGGGGAGGTGGGTAGTAAAAATCAGCCAATCCCTTTCACGAGAATCATGACAAGTTAGTGATGTCATTTGCCCTATAAATAAACCAGTTTGCATTAGAGCTAGAGTTCTTCCACTAATTCCAAGTGGTAACCTGCTGCCAAAATCTGGCGAGAAACATCCCAGCAGATAGATCTAAATCTTGCATTGGAGAGAGGAACCATGAGACATAGAAGCTGATTGGGACCCCTTGGATGAGTCAGAGGAGATCCTTGACTGACCCCCTTGCTGCCCCAGCAGTCCTCTGCTATTCCCTGATGCCCAGTTCCAGGCCTGTCCTGTAAGTAAAACGACCCCAAAGCCATAGATTGTGTAGGCCCTATATTTTTCCAGCATTGTTTTAGTGATTTCCCCATAGAAAATATCCTCTTTGCCTGTGTAGATCCCTAGCATATTTAATCAAAGTAAATCAATTTATTTCCCTATTGAAATCACAGGATCTGTTTGTTGACATTTGAAACCAACAAGCTCTTCCCAGTGTGTTGTGAGATGGTATAGACCTAAAGATTTGCCAAAAAGAATTAATCGCAAAACCCTGTTCCCACGTGAGTGTGCAGGGTGGAAAACGAAATTCCCAATAGATTCCCCCTCATTTTAAATCAGAAGGGTGAAGCCTGGTAGTGCCTTTGCACATGCAAGATGTAAAACGAAATTGCCCCTCTGTACCCCTTATGTTCTGACGAAGACCCTAAAGCCCTGCCTGTTTTTGTTAGGTGTAGTAAACTGAATTTCCCATTGCTTTTCTTTCTTTCACATTGCAGCTGTGCTGAATATTCCAAAACCGATTTCCCTTTGTGCTCAGACCAAAACCCTAACGCCCTGCCTGTTCTTGTTGGGTGTGGCAAAACAAATTTTCCCATTGCTTTTCTGTATCCCATATTGTTTCTGTGATCAACACCCCAACACCGATTTTCCCATTGTGTTCCCACCCTCTGCCACTACATTCCATTCAGAGGAGTCAAATCTAATTGATGTTTGGAGGGTGAGGGTTGCTGGTAGAAAGTATAACAAAATCTGCAATCACTGTGAGTGTTGAATTGTTCTTTTTCTGTATTGGTGGGAGATTTAAAACGAAATAATTATAACTGCATATCTTGGTATTATTACTGTGTTGGTGCCTTTATGGGAGTCATTTTTGTTCTTGTGTTGCCACAACATTGGTGACTGATGTTCATCTATGTGTAAAATGTTGTTTAAATAAATTAATAAATCTATATTCTTAATACACACCGGCCTGGTTCCTAGTCCATTGTGGCACCGGGTATTTGCTGGGTTGGCTGCGAGCCGTGTTGGAGGCCTCACCAAATAGAACCTGAATCAAAATGACAGTGATTTGTTGTGCGCTAAATCCATTAGGGGAAAGTCACTCCCTGAGTTGAGTGTGACCACGTAATAAACTGCAACAGTTTGCCTCGTAGAGCCATTTCAGTGACTTGGTGATAGTTACGCCTAAATACTTTATTCCCCCCTTGGCCCATCTGAATGGCAGTCTGCTTTGGATTCGCTCCTCATTTCCGGGTCAGGGATAGATTCAAAGGGCCTCATTACTATCCAGGTGGAATGGGTTTAACGGCGCTGGTAAAGGTGCCGGTGCCGTTAAAACCATTTCGCCCTATTACGAGGTTCCCTTGCGGGACCCGCTCTGGATGTCTGGTCAGACCAGACGTCCTTTGCGGGTCCCGCGAGGGGACCAGGGAGCTATCAACGGGCCCGTTATTAACGGGCCCGTTCTTAGCTCCCTCCCCATTCCCATTGAGCCCTATGGGGGCTGAAAAGGGAATGGGGATGTGTTCCCTGAATGGGGAAATACCGGGTCCTCCAAGGTTGGAATGGCCCAGTATTTCCCCATTCAGGGACCACGGACCCAGACCCGAGTTTGGAGGCAGCCAGGCCCAAAATCTCTGATTTCTGAATGTTTATTTTTAGCCCTGCCACCCTGCCAACGCTCTCCAACTCCTCCCCTAGCACCTCTAGCGAGATCTCCGGCTCAGTGAGAGTCAGCAGCATATCATCCACATATGCCATGATTTTGTTAGTCTCTCCCCCAAATTCAATGCCGCTCACCCCCCTAGCTGCCCTAATTCTAGCCAGAAAGGGCTCCAGGAAGAGAGTGTAAAGGAGCAGGCAAAGAGGACAGCCCTGCTTCGTTTCCCGGCTGAGAGGGATCTGTCCAGAGACGTGGCCATTCATGGCAAGCCGTATCAAGGGCAAATGATAATTGGCTTTGATAGCTTGCACAAAGTGTGGCCCAAAGCACATGCGAAGGAGTGTTCGGAAGAGGAACGACCATTCAACGCGGTGAAAAGCCTTCTAGGCATCCAATGCAACCACCACCATTGGTGTCCCCTTAAACGCTATCATTTCAATAAGGTGGGATACCCTACGAATGCTATCAAAGGTTTGTCTCCCTGGTATAAAACTGGACTGGACTGGTTTTGGTCTAATAAAGTGGGGAGCAGCGGAGTCAATCACTGGGCCAAGATTCTAGTTTATAACTTTGGATTGATATTCATCAATGCTATGCGTCTATAAGACTCGCAGGATGTCGGGTATTTGCCTGGTTTAGGGAATATTACCACTTTAGCCTCCTCCATCGACTGCTCCATACTCTGGAAGGTGTGAAACAGGCGCGCCAGCCGTGGTGCTAGCTGAGATCTGAATTTTCTATGAAACAGGACCGTAAAGCCACCCAGCCCCAGCCCCGGCACCTTGTTGAGGGGGAGCAAATGATTTGCATCCTCTACCTCCTCTAGTCTGATGTCACACTCCAGGTATCCCTATCTATCCCTAGCTCGGGGCAGCGGCACTGAATCCAGGTATGATTCCTGCCCCTGCTCGTCAGGAAGGTCTGAGGAGTCTAAATACGCACCTCAAAGCACATCTAAGTACACTGTTTACTGTTCGTACCGCTTCTACCTATATGAAGACTGCTGGCCCGACTTTGATGCTACAGCCATCCGTCTCACAAGAGGAGGAAGTTTTTCTGAGTTACACGTAAGTTGCCTGGAGGTGAATCTCGATATTTACCGTCACGTTACTCTACTTGTTGTAGTTACGGACTGCCACAGTTACGGACTGACTGAATCTGTGGACGCTAATATTCTTAACAATGTTTTGCTGAAATGTCTCTTTTTGATTTCTAGTGAGCCTGTGATTGGCGTGGTGTTGATGGTCCCACCCCTTTGCAGTCCCTCCTATCCGCTTTATCTACCCAGGGTGCAGCGCACCTGCGCGCACACCTCGAAGCACATCTAAGCACACTGTTTACTGTTCGGACCGCTTCTACCTATGTGAAGACTGCTGGCCCGACTTTGATGCTACAGCCGTCCGTCTCACAAGAGGAGGACATCTTTCTGAGTTACACGGAAGTTGCCTGGAGGTGAATCTCGATATTTACCGCCACGTTACTCTACTTGTTGTAGTTACGGCTGCCACGGTTACGGAGTGACTGAATCTGTGGACGCTAATATTCTTAACAATGTTTGCTGAAAAGTCTCTTTTTGATTTCTAGTGAGCCTGTGATTGGTGTAGTGTTGATGGTCCCGCCCCTTTGCAGTCCCTCCTATCCACTATATCTACCCAGGGTGCAGCACACCTGCGCGCGCACCTCGAAGCACATCTAAGTACACTGTTTACTGTTCACTGTGCACAGTGTACGGTGTAGGCTATTTCAACATTGGGTTTTGAGCCATCTACTTGTTGATATCGAAGAAAGCGCTTGGTGAAATGTCTGATTGGGAAAGAGTTTAAAGTGTACGCTCATTGGTCGGTAAGGCTGCAAGGTGCGGTAATTTATTGTTTAACGCACTTTGTGTGGCGACTGTGTTATCTATGGTCAAGATTTCTTCTGACGCAAGTAATAGCTACTGAAATTGGTGATACACTTTAACTATACTGTCGACAATAACGGCTCACTGACTTATTCTGTTTTATTGAAAAACGGCCTGTATCAAGTCTTGCACTAATATGAAAGGTAAAAAACCTAAATCCTCAAACATTATGAAACATCCTCGCGCTGATTTCTTTACGGCTTCAACGCGTAGGGCTAGTTTAGCTTGTGCGGCTGCGCTACCTCTTCCACCACAACGTATGGATGAGGAGGAGTTATTACAATGTGCTCAAATATGCTCGAATCAATTAAAAATAAATGATGATCTTGCAAACAACTGTTTACAATCAAACAACAGTTCGCATAAGACCCAAGATGAATCATCTATGGCACATCAGTCGTTTGATGACACCCCAAGCATTTTTAAAACTGCCGATATAGACGCTTTACAATTAGACAACAATTTTGACTCCCCGGCCAAAGTTAATGAAGATATACCTAACAATATCATAGTTGACAAATCAGGTAATACGGATATATGTACCTTGATGGGAATCTTTAACCGCTTGATCCTTAGTGAGTTAAGAAGGCAAACGGAGCTGTTGACACAAATCAATACCTCTGTTCAACAGGTCCCTTTGAAAGTTAATGAGATATTCGTTAATTCATCTGCTAAACCTTTCACTGAAAAAGATGTTTTCGACACAACTGTCTCTGCGAACCCCAAAAAGATACTTACTACAGAGGCAATTGTGATAGAAGACTCTCACAAGCAGACAGACTTGTCCAAATCAAAATCTGACGTGATAGAGGCATCTGTTGTGGTTATAGAACACCATTACCCTCCTACTATTGAAAAAAACATTGTATCTTCCTAATTTGACTAAAACAAAAAAGACAAAAAAGACAAGCCCACCTAAAAAAACAAAATCAAAAGAAAAATGTGTCCAAAACATCAAGAAAATATCTGAGAGATGTTAACTTCAAAAAGATGATTGATGAAGACAGAGAGGGGATGGTGGAAATAGAAGAAACTAAAAAAACAACTGCTTCGTGTGAAGCAAGTGAAGAGAGGGTACTCTATAATGGTACCAAACCTGCTGAACTTTTGTTACAGGATGGCTATCACAAAGCTGAAAATTCAATTTCCGATACTATGAAAAAGACATTGCCTCACAGCTGTCATCCCTAAAGTCTGGTATGGCCGATATTTTTGAGATCTTTAAAGCTAATTCAATGATTTCTGCGGGTATGTCTAATGCAAAAAAGACTGTTGAAATGGCTAGTGAGGATTCTGTGGAGGATACAGTAGGCAACGCGCGTAATTCTGGGACTGATAGGGATAAACAACGTATTAATCTTCCGCCCTGTCTAAAATTAAATTAACTGCGAGTATTCCTTTATGTGAGAAACGACAGCCGTTGTGTGGTGGTCATGCCAACATACCCGTTACTGGACACCCGGCTTCAGATTCTAGTAGTAATATGTTTCCAGTGTTATGTGGTAAACAAACCCACAAGCTCGATTCTGTCAATGTACAAACTGGAGATTTAATCCCTGAGCTTAAAGGTGGCACTGATAGTTTGTTGAGTGATACCGAACATTACACTCACGGGGTAGACTCTGGCGTTGATTGTGGCGAAATTATTAGAAAAGACGAAATCGCTAATATTGTGAGAAAAATGTTAAACGAGCAATCCAACAATAGAGAAAAATCTACCCATGGTCAAGATCCATATTACCCCGACGATAGACATACCCAAAATGGATATGAAAACTTTGAGCTGGTGAATGACATGCAAGATTTAAAGAAACCAGCTCTGAGTGAACTGCCTAGTCTGATACTAACTACACTATTTACAGAAGGTAAACAAATCTCACTGAATCGCCCCTGTATTTTTTCGCTATTTGCCACCATTCCAGCTTTGTCGCTGATATCTTCTCCTGACATTGTTCTTGTGGACTTCATACATAAACAAAGGCTTGATTATGTGCACTTGGTAATCCCTTCACCACTTGTCAGAACTTTGTTGATGAAAGAAGTAGAGACATTACAGTGTAAAGGTTTCGACATCTACCAATATACTCCCACAGAGCAAAAGTATGACACTAAATATGCAGCATCTAAATTAGGGGTCAATAGATCACTGATCCTACTAAAACAAAAGTGGGTAATACAGTTGATGTTTGCACTGATAATCAGGATTGGAGAGGCCTGACCCTTGCTCTTAGGGAAGCAATTACTTCATTGAAGACGCTGGTTAAACCGCTTTAGCGACGCAGGGAAATCTTCAATATCATGCTGGAATTCCAGAGGTCATGCTCATTTGTTGAATAATATTGAAGTTACAGATATTTTGCAATCCTTTGACTTGGTCCTCCTGCAAGAAACGTGGGTTACTACACAGCTGACATGGGAGGTTATGATATTTGGCAACTATCCGCCACTAAAGGTCTTAAAGGGAGACCGATGGGTGGTTTACTAACTGCATGTAAACATACTATGGACACCGAAAATATTGATGTATGGTCAAATCTGAAATTCTTTTTGGCAGTTACATGTAGTATGAAAATGGGTGGTATCTGTATTGATATATGTATTATCAATGTTTATTGGAACCCCCTCAAACACACTGAAACACAGTTGATTAAAGAACTAAGTAATGTAACTTCAAAACTTGATGCCTGGCGTGGAGCAACGACAAATGAGTTAGTTGTGATAGCTGGGGATTTAAATGCGTATTGTGATCTCGATAGTACAGAGATTGATGCCTTACTTAGTGACATAAACTCAATTATCAATAAACCTAGATCTGCATATGGTAATTGTAAATTAAGAGAAGCAATATGGATGAAGTTTGTTGAAGTTATGGGACTAGTGAAATTATCTAATTCTAAACACACATGGAATGCAAGAGGATGTGGTTCGATCTTAAATTATATCTTTGTGACCAATGGTTTAGATAAATATATACCCAATCTTACTGTTCAGAAAATGTCCACTAGTTATCATAATCTGCTGTCGATAGATATTATACACACAGAAACAATAGAACATACTGTACGTTACTATGAAGGTTTACTTACGAACATCAGAGGCACACGCATACGATGGTCCTATACTAAAACAAAAAGATTCACATCTGTGTTACTGAAAGATTTTGACAATATGTCGGTTGAAGACTGTTTAAGCAATCTGTCAGCTACCTCTTTTACTAATTACATTAATTACATCACATTTAATATGTGCTATAATAAGGATATTATGGCCCAGAGACGTGAGCATACTCACGCTTTCGACATACAGACTTTGGATCGGAAGAAACAGCTAAGACAAGATATCCGTAGGGTTATGAATTCTACAGGTACTGGTAGTGAAAGAAGTAAGAAGTTAAGAACCATTAAACAAAGATACAAAAAGAAAGAAGCAAGAAGTTAAGAACCATTAAACAACGATACAAAAATTGGCAAATTTCTCGCAAAGCGGCAAGGGATCAAGCCGATGGCGAAAAAATTCTTGCCACTATTAAAGGAAAAGACATCTCTAAGTTTTGTCTACTGATTAATGATATTCAGCTTACGCAAAAAGAGATACTTCTCACACAGATTAACGAAAGGACATGGAAGGAACACTTTATTAGAATGTATGACGAAGTCAACAACGATGATAGGACATTTCTCCAACCCATATTAGCAGTTTAATTGTAAAATCAAAAAAATCAGCTGCACCAGGCCCTAATAACTTATCTAATCTAATCCTAAAAATGGATGTATTATTGTGGGGAAAGATCTTGCATATACTATTTTTTGGTTTTATTTATTGTGCTTTAGCCAAAGTATATGGCTTTTTACACTTTTCCTTACATACAAAACATTTAACAACAATGAATTAAAAAAAAACAATACATATTTCATCTACATACACTTCAACATATATCAAAGAGAAGGAGGCAAAAAATAGAACTAAAATATATACTATTTAATGATATACTTGTAAGTAAGCTGATTCCTGATTCATGGATATCAGCCATCGTGATCCCGATCTACAAAAAAGGTCCTAGAATCTCTCCTGAAAGCTACAGACCGATTGCGATCTCAGATCCTGAGGATAAGATTTTTACCTCTATTATATTGGAAGAACTAGAAGATTGGATTAATAGCTGTGACGCATTAGATTGTAAACAGATAGGCTTTAAGAAAAAGATAGGCACCGATTGCGGTGGAGTGGTTTTGAAAAGTTTACAATCGAAAGCCTTAAAGAAGCAAGGATCTGCGATATTTGTTGCATCTATGGACCTCTCTAAAGCTTTCGACCTTGTAGACCGGCACACTTTATGGGCAATCCTGAGAGACTTACTGATCCCTAGACACCTACTTGAAATGATAATGGATCTATACTCTGACACAAAGATCAGACTTAACTCAGAGGGTCGGCTCTCTTCAGAGTTTACAATCCCCAACGGCCTGAGACAAGGCTGTAAGTTAGCAGCGACTTTATTTAATTTATATGTCTGTAAAGCTGGCGATGTCGGATAAAGGTTTGATATCACCCAAATTAGGAGAGACTTCGATTGAATGGTTAGCATATGCTGATGACTTTTTATTGTTAGACTGTACAAAGGTGGGTTTACAGCGAATGATAACTGCTTTTGTAGCTTTCACTTTCGTATACATTTGAAAATCATTGCATCCAAAACTACTATAATACGGTTGGGAAAGCTTACGAAAAACCAATCTCGTCTAACATGGTTCTGTGAAGGGAAATGAATAAAATGTCAAGAAGCTTTTAAATATTTAGGATATTATTTTACAGGTAATGGTTCTACTGCTACGATTAAAAGGCAGCTAGGAGCTAAAACAGACATGATACGGAGACAGATGTGCAAAATTGACGTTAAATATTGTAGATTTACTGTAATACCTCCGAAGCAATTTTATACTATGTCATGCATTCCTAAACTTACTTAAAGTTTGGAATTTTATGATTTAGAGAGTATGGATTTTATGAAAAATTTGGAAAGTGTTATATGGAAAGATGTTCTGTTTTTTATTCCTAAGTGTATACTAATTGAAGCTATTAGATATGAATTCGGCCTATGCGGGTATTGAAGAAATATTGATGAAGTCAGGCATTCCGATAGAGATGCTGATAACAAACCCTTCGAAAGTAAAATATATCTTGAAATGTAACGACTGGCAACAGACTGTCAGCTTTGTTCAACAATCAAAAATGGTCAACCAAATGTATTTGTTTTGGAAATGTAATCCTGTTCTTGAAACTTACTTGGAAAAATATTCCTCTCGGAGCTTTCGAAATACTTTCATGAGATTCTGATTTAATATTCTTAAAACAAATTACATTTTGAAAAAATGGAGTCTCCTTAAAGATGCTTGGGGTTTGTGTAGGTATTGTAAAGAAGAAGGAACTGAGGAAACACTGCTGCATATAATATTTTTATGTTACAGCGTTTTATGTCCAGCGCATACTATGTTTTGAACAATTTATTCAGCATTTGCACTGTGTGAATACAGAACTGCTATGCTACCAGATAAGACACAATAGCTCCACTGTTTTAAAATTAAGAATTATTGCTTTTTTGAAGATTTTTTTTGATTTATCTTGAGTCATTTTTGAAGGTCTTGTTGCAAAATATGTATCCTTTTTTGAGTTTCAGTTGTGTTAGCTCTGGATTGTGAAATGTAATGTTGTTATTTGATCTTAATTATTGTTTTTAACATGATCGAATTAATTGATGTGGATTTTAACCGTTTTAAATGTTGTATCTATCTTTGTTGAATCATTTTTTTGTAAAGGTTTAAACAAACCACAATAAATAAATAAATAAATAAATAAATAAATAAATAAATAAATAAATGCCCATAAAAGGCTGTAAAGGCTTCCAAAATCGCCCTGTTCCCTGTCACCTTTTACCCCAGTCTCAGTGGCAACCTTTAAGATGGAGGGCCTTGTCTGCTCTGATTAGACTGGTCAGGGACTGACCAGATCTAACTGGCCCTGTGTATGTTGGTACTCCCTACACAACCTTCTGGACTGATTCACGACCAGTGACTGCCTAATCTCACATAGGCCATTCTCCAACTCCCTCCCTAACTGCTCCCACTGCTTCTCCCGCCCGGCCGTAATCGCTATGAGCTCTCACCCTAACACAGCCTTAAAGGAATCCCAAATGGTCACATGGCTTACATTCGGAGTTTCATTGTCCCCAAAGTACTTCTTGATCTTTGCCCTGACCCTCTCTGCAAGGACCGGATCCCCCAGAATGTCATTGAGAAGCCTTCACCCACAGACCTGTGTACCCACTCCAGGGATGCTGAGTGTTAGTTTCAGAGGGGCATGATCGGAGAGCAACATTGAGCTCAGATCCATGCCCACAGCTTGCCCTATGCCCTATTTGGGGTCACCCAAATATCTACATGTGACATTGTGCAATGTACATGCAAATACTATGTATACCCTTTTGTGTCCCCCCTCAAGACCTCCCAGGAATCTCAAATAGCGAACCCCTCAAACATTTCTTTTAGTGTCTTAGACGGGGCTGCTGTCCGCTTCACCCCTCTAGAACTCCTGCCATCCAGTGGGACCCAGGCCAGATTAAGATCGCCCACTAAAATTATCTATGCTTCTGCATATTTACACAGCTGAGTGAGAACCTCTTGTAAAAAGCTGTCTTGTCTGCTATTGGGAGCATAAACCAAGGCCAGAGTATACTTCTGTTGTTCTATCCTGACTCTGACAAACACATAACGGCCTGGGTTTTCACTGTGCGTGTGCAGTGCTTGTGCGTTAAGGGAATCCTTGAATGCCACCATCACACCACATGTTTTCCCCTGTGTGCAGCCCTGAAATGCCTTTGAGTAGTGAGGAAGCCTACCAACCGCTTGATCCCTCTTTCTAATGTGTGTCTCCTGTACTAAGAGAACCTTCTCCCTGTTTAACAATATCCCCATCTTTCTCCTTTTAATCGGCGTGTTCATCCCTCGGATGTTATATGTTAAAAGGTTAAGAGACTTTGCCATTTTGCCTGTGTCTTGCCCTTCCTCTCGGCTGTGCCCACTCCCCTCTCCCCCCTGTCCACTTCCCAATGACCTCCTTCCACCCCCCAATCACAACCCTCCACTTGGGTTGAACCACTTGCTCATAGGGGCCCTGGAGATGTCACTCCCCCGCAGTGACCCAGTTGAACACCCGAGCTATAACACACCACTAAGGCCCACTGCACCCCACCCATGAACCAATATTGCTCCATATCCAACATCCCAAACCCCTGGGCCCCCGATGATCAAGCCCTTATCAAACATTAACCTCCTCCAGTTTAATGATTGCTTTCTCATTCCTCCTCAACAACGACCCCTCCATTGTATCAGACAGGCGCTCTCCCCAACCACCGACCTCTCTCTCTGTCAGCTCGCTCCCCCATTCTCTCCAGTCTTTCTAGGAAGGTGCTCCCACTCCCAGCCCTGTCTGCTCTTCCCCGCCGGTTTCCTAGGCGATTTCATGCTGACACCCTATCTGCGAGCTTCAGAATGCTTTTCCTCTCCTCCACCGTATTGATACACTGCTGTCTGCCGTCCTACGTAAACAGGAGGCCAAACGGGAAGGTCCATCTGTATCGCACCATCTTTTGAGTCAGAAACGTAGCTCTTCTCTTTTTTAGCGTTACCTGTGCCAGTTCCTGGAACAGTGAGATTTTGGTCCCGTTCACCATAAGGTGCTACATTGTCCTAGCTGCTTTCAAGATGCTTTCCTTTTGGCCATACAATACCATGGCAGCCAGCACATCCTGTGGGCGAGCCCCCGGTTCAGACCTTTTTGGTTCCACCCTGTGGATCCTGTCGATGCCACACTCAGCACTTGGGATATCCATGACCAACCCCCTGAAGCAGCGTTGAATTGTGTCCTTCAGGTCCCTGTCTGCAATGTCTTCTGGAAGACCCTTAATCCTAATGTTAGACCTCTGTGGCCTGTTTTCCAAGTCTTCACATTGGATTTCCAAGTTCTGAGATAGGGTGGCCAGGTGTTCCAGGGCTTCATCTGTCTTTTTGCATCCTCCGACACATCCTGCAGGGCTCTTTGTGTGGTGTTCATCCTCTCCTCCAACATCTCAATTTCTGCCTTCAACTCCCTGGTGGACTGTTTGATTGCCTCTTTTTGGACTGTAAACTGATCTTGGAAGGTAAGTGTGATTCTGTCCTGAAAATCCTTCAGGCACTGAATGAGGTCCTCTTTGCTCGCCGCCAATGTGCCTGCGCCAACGCTGGGTAGCTGAGTTCCTTTTTCACCTACTCTCGCCGCCTTCTGCCACCTGCATGGCTTAATTCCCCCTTTGTGCAGTTTGGGAACAGGAGGCTGCGGATGTGAAGCGGTCAACCTCCCTAGTGTGCCCTTTACTTTTGGATGCAGCATGGACTGGAGCTGAGCCTGCTACGCACCACCTTGTGGCACGAATCCTTGCCAATGGTGTACTTTCCTCCCTCTCTGGCTCTCAGAACACCGCCATTGGAGGCCTTCTGCTCTCCTGCTGGTCAGTGCCACTCTCCACCACAATACTGTTGATCTGCCCTTCGTCTTCCACCTGTCGCCAGCAGTCAGCTGCCTCTCTCTCGCTTTGCAGTCTTCCAAGACACCCCTCCGACTCCAGGAGGCACCAGGACACCTCAATAATGCACCCGGTCGTTGTTGCAACAGTCCATGTGGGGGTGCGGCCCCAGCCACCACACTCTGGTCAGATATTGCACAAAGTGTAAGCCCAGTTCCTCAGGCCGTCGCATTCGGTACCATAAAACTTAAAGACTTTTTAACTTTGAACATTGAGCTTCGAATTTAAAACTATTTACCTTCCCCCTTCCTCAATGTCGAAGCGCAAAGCCATTAAATCACCCCTCATGAGCCAGCAGGTAAAAAAGATGGCGATGATTGAAGAAATTGCCCTGCTCCTATATGATATGGAGCCAAATGACCTGGCTATGAAAGGTACTGATGTGGAATGGGAAAAACACAACAGGACCAGAAACTTCACCCACTAGGCAAAGAGCTGTGTAGCGATGGATGATGCGAGCTTGGAAAGTATTAGGACCTCACAAATAAGTAAAAGGATTGCACCATTGTCATATTTTAAAAAGCCATTGACTCATGCTGAAATGCGGGTAAAAAGCGAGTTGTGCCTTAAATGCAGCAAACGCTTCCAACCATTACCGATGTGTTGGAGGTGGGCACGATCCTGCCAGGCTATGTGGTGCATAACCCCCAGCACAGAATGAGGAAAAAAGATATGTTGTACCTATTGAGTCTAAACCAATATCTGGTGTGGGTGACACCGTGATTTGCAATATAGATGGTTGAATAGATCACCCACTGCCCTCTGACGGTAACGGAAAGGAGGGCACATCAGCTTCATTATTGGTCGCCTTGTCAAATAGGTTTTCTCCCCTGAACTCATTGGGGAATGAGTTGGGGGAAATAAGATCAAGCACAGTGCAGAAGGTTGGGAGTGAGAGGGGGATCACAGCGGCCCCAATGTTCCTTCTAGTACCCTGATTGAACTCTGCGGCGAGGGAGGAGTGTGGGGGAAAGCCAATGCAAAGGCAAAAGTGAGGTCTATAGGAACTCAGGTGGATAGCAAGGTCTGGGGCATGACTCCAGCAAAGGCTAGGGTGGATCCTTTCAGTTGGGTGAACACTCCATGTGCCCCCGCATGTAATTGCAAGAAGGTGGCAAAAATCTTATGTAGTGTGGACCAGGCCAATATGGGCCTTGGATCGGTGGCAAAGGAAGTGGAAGTATTGAAGAGGCTAAAAGGTGACTTCCAGCACGAATTGAGTACATTTATTGGAAGTGGCCGAATCACTTTGTAGAAGGGGATGGAGGACTCTGTGGGCATGGCCCCGGAAGGCCGGGACCATTTATTTAGCGGCTCCCCTGTGAGCCGCCTTCCCCCAGCCTGGCAAAATGTGTGGGAGGTGTCAAGAGAGGTGGGCCAGAAGGAGAACATCCATCTCACCTTCGCTCGGCAGGTGCCTAGTGCATAGCGATGTAACTCCCACTTCTTTTTGAACAACATTCCTAGAGCACAAAGCCAATATAAAGAATCTGGCGAAGTCTTAGCAACAAAGTATGTCACTGGCTGAGACAAAAGAGGGGCTGTTTGTCAATTATCAGAAGTGACATAATCCAGTGCTACCGTTTGCCCCACACCCTGTCCAAAGATTTTATTAGAGTGGACCTGAAATCAAACACATTGGTTGAGGGGTTGCTGGCTATAGAATAGAGGACAAAGCCTCCTAGCATGCTGGAGATACTGTTCAGCTTCAATCCCTCTTCACTGCTGTCCTTTCCCCTGGTTTCCAGGACCCCTCAGCCCATTGGTGGTATTCCAGGTGCAAAGGACAGATGTGTGCCATTGTGTGTGAGAGCAGGCCCTACCTTGCTGAGCATTCCAACTAATATAACAAGGGACCTGAGGGCCCATTGCTCGGCCTACAGCTGAATGTGGCCTTAGACTGAGTGCCCTAGCTGTGGGAACATAACTTGGGGCTTCGGGGATGATGACCTCAGTGGAAAGGGGGCATAGGGGCACAGAGGAAGCAGTAGGCAAGGGTGTGCTAAATATATCCCTGTTAGGGGGCATTGATTGACAGAAGGCCGTCCATAGAGTAAGTCCTTTCTTAACAAACTATGAGGTCACCTCTGATCCCCACCTGAGGCGCAACGTGTAACTCCCTTGATTGTCCCATTTGATGCTCTGTGTCTGAGTTATTGGAACATTGCTGGTCTCCAAAAGTAAATGGAAGACCCAAACTGGTTAGAATTGATGTGCTCCCATGATATAGTGGCTTTGCAAGAAACCTGGTCTTTGGTGACTCACAACATGCAGGGCTATGCCACTTTTTCCATCCCTGCAACTAAGGGGAGGAATGGGCGCCTGCATGGTGGTCTAACTCTTTGGGTCAATGTACAATTATTTATGTCGATATGTATGTTCTCTGTTGACTCAAGGGATTAAATGGAATTACACCTGCGATGCATCGCTAGGTCAAACCTCTTGCTTATTAATTTGTATAATCAGCATGGTTTGGCTGTTGGAGACCTAAATCTCCTGTTTGAACCACTCAAGAACATGATGGAGCTTACTGAGGAGGAGGATGCTAGATGGGACGTAAAAGAGCTGGTGGCGGCATGCTCTTAGAGGAAATATAGACACGCTGAGATGGCAGCCAGTGTGTTTTTGTCTCTACGTCTTAGTGCGTGCAATGACAGATATGTGAGCGACTGCCCAGCCAACGCAACCTTTGGTTCCCACACTAAATGCAGTTTGATTGATTACATTTTGGTGTATATTGAATTATGGAAACATCTACAGTATTTTGGGGTGTTAAAAAGACCAGAAAGTGATCACGATCCTATAATAGCTTCTGTCTCAGGGACCCTATTTGGCTTCAGGAGGGACGGTACCATCCAGTGTACGATTTCAATTGTGATAAAGGGTGGAGCCAGACATGTTATAAAGTAGCGTCAACTCCATTTGGAGTCAAAATTACCAGTCATGTATGCAACCATTTTGCCATTAATCAAGGCTTTCTGCTCCAGTGAGGAGAATGATGTTAATCAAATGTTAATTGGGCATGAAAAGTTGGTCAGTGCACTGGGGGATTCTTTGAGTAAGCCCTGGACTGCTGTCGGAGTGAAGGCAGTGCTCACAAACCTATGATATGACAGTGAATGCTGTGCTTCAAAAAAGGTACTGATTGAGTATGCCAAGAGGGTTAGGGATGAGGGTGCATCTAGGGCTACAGACCGCAAATTGTTGAAATCGAAGAAAGCGGATTACTCAGACTCTATATGGAACAATCTTCTCCAAGCTTCTAGAATTGGCGACTCATGGGGCTTTTTGCAATGTGTCGGGGCAGGAAAGCGTGGTGATCAAAACCTAATCCAGAATCACATCTGAGAGGCAGCTTGGATTGCCTCTTTTGGTCATCTTTATGCAGACAATAAAATGGCCCCAAGTGTGATAGATGGTGTAATCGTGGACAGGGCCTGGGAGGTGGATCAAGCCCCATTAGTGCTGTCTACAAGTGATATTATGACAGCACTCATGTCACAGAAATTGGGGAAGGTGCCTAGACCTGATATGGTCCTCATTGATTGGTACAAGCAGGAAGTGGTAATATTTACCCCTTTGTTGCTAAAAGTGTTTAACGCCTTGCTAGCAGCCAATCAAGACCCACACTCAAGGACCCAGGAAGTACTTGTCCCCATATTTAAGAAGGGATATAGGGAGTCTCTTGTCAACTACAGACCCATCCCCCTTCTTGATACAGGAGGCAAGGTGTTTGCAAAGGTGGTGCTGGGTCATTTGGATGCATGGTGTCTGGAGGCGGGGGCTCTGAACCATCTCCAGGCTGGCTTCCAGCGTAATGTCAGCACCATAAATCAAGTCATGAGGCTTTGTCTGGTCTTGGATAAATATGCCACGTTGAGGAACATGAATATCTATGCAGGTGTTCATTGATCTAAAAACTGCCTTCAATAGTGTCCCTAAACAAAATCTGTGGCAGACATTGACGAACCTGGGTATGTCATCTGGTATTTTGAGAGAAGTTCAGTGCCTTTATACTAAAAACAGGGCAGTAACCAGGCACTCGTTGGATAGCCAAACATCTTGCAAATTAAACATTGATGTTGTTGCGTCCTTGTCCCCACCCTGTTTGTTTATTCATCAATGGGGTCATTGACCTACTGCTCCACAATCGTTGAAAAATTAGAGAATTCCAATTCTCTTATTTGCCGACGATGCTGTCCTGCTTTCCCTTACCCCAAAGGGCCTCTGGAGGCAATTGGTTGTCTTTGAAGATTTCTGGGGTGTAAATGGTCTCACAGTTAATCTGCAGAAAACACAGTCAATGGTGTTTAGCAGAAGTAGGGCAACGAGTAAACCGTGCCTCGTAACCAGATTGAGGGATGGCCTGACACCAGGGGTGGACTGGGAACTAAAAGAGGCCCTGGAAATAATTACTGGTGACCAAAAGAGGCCCTGGAAATAATGTTCAAAGTGGCCCCATATGACACATTTTCAGCAAGCCCAATGCTTTTCCTATGAGAAAATTTGGAAATACCACACAAAAGAGGCCCACGGTGCAGAGGCCCACCGGGAAATCTCCAGAGTTCCCTATGGGCCAGTCCACCCCTGCCTGACACAGGTAACACAATAAGGTTATTTTCCCTCTTTGTGGGCCATATGTTGTTTTTTGGGCATAAGGGGCGCATACATGCGGGTGGGCACACCTTTTTTCAGAGGGTGGGCGCTACCCCACTTGGGTGTGATTGAGTCCAGCAAACTTGCTCAAGTATTTAGCTACAAGGATTTCACCCAGGTTGTCCTATCCCAAGTGCAGACACCTACCCACAAGACCACATAACAGTGTCATCAAACACGTGTCTTACTGGGGTTTCGTTTCCCTGAGAATATTTCACTATAGATTATTGGGATTAAATGGTGGGCACCTTTTACACTTTGCCAGGGTAGTAATTGGAAAATCTCCCCTCTCAGGTCATTTTCCGGTGTTGGTTCATGTTCTTAAATGCCAATGCTCTTTTGTCTGGTGCACTTTCTTCTAGGGGGGGGGGTCAAGTGAATCAAACTTGTATATTTCACTTTAAAATATGTACACTTACTGTGTGTATATGCATAGATGCCAGCTTTTGATTTTGGCTATGGGCCCAGATGCTCCCACATCTAGTGATGCAAGGGAGCCGTACCCATCCCATAGTGGAAACACCACATTTTACAGCACATTTTGGAGCAGGAATGGGAAATAAGCCATACGATTTACAGGAAGATATATGCATAACATCTCAGCAACAGTCACCTAACCTGCTCAGTTGCCGTTGCAACATTTTGTTATGGGATCCCCTGCTTCCTCTTCCAACTCCTGCACCCCGCCAAACAGTTTGGCCTGCACACCCCCTCCAATGAAGGCTCAGGGGGTACATTGATGAGGCTCCCTTCTCTTTTTTCTGCTACTTCATATTAAAGTCTCACTCCTGTTATTGCTGCACAGGTAAATATTAACAGTGACAAATCATATACTGGACGTCACATTGTATTTGTATCCTGTCTTAATCATGGCAACATGTTTTTAATGTAACTTCCCATGGTATTTAGTGTATTAAAGACTCATTCTGTGAAATCATTTTCTGTAAGATCACTGGTCACCATTTATGCAAATAAGGGGGCCGCTGCAAATCTTATGCCGCCCACGGCCCCGCAAATACGAGGCCTGGGCCTGTGCAGAAGATACACATTTTTAAGTTCATTTCATCAAACCTCTACTCTTTACAGGTGGGAGGGTGGACTTTTCTTTGAATGCCACGAGTAGCACTTGGAATAACACTAGATTTAACCCCTTAACTGCCAGGCTATTATGCAGAAGATGTTGAAAATGGGACATTGTCACAAATTATTGCTGCAGTGCATGATCTAGGGGTGAAGATGAAAACGGAAGCTGGCGTCCAAGAAGAAGAATGGTTCTCACTTGTGTTCAGTTGGGTCCCATCCTGTGGGAGATGTAGTTGACCGATTGTATAATACAACCATTGTCACGCTCCCTGACGCCGAATATTACAAAGAAGTATGGGTTGCATCTATATGACATGTACACGTGAGGAGTATGCACGAGCAGGAGAAAGCTTGAGACGTGTGTTACAGCTTGGATGCCGATAAAGGGAACTGCCCCCTATGAGGCTGCAGGGCGGAGGGAAATTGATTTTGCACTCCGAAACACCTGTGTATGGGAACGATATAAATATTGTATCATATCCTAAACATGGGGAAGAATGTGTTATGTAGAAGTAATGAAAGGGGGAATGTTGGGATGGAAATTAGTATATCCTGCCCCCTAAGTGCTTTAAGGTGAGACGAATCCTGTATGAAGTTGTATAGTGTACAAGGGGTTGAGGATCATGCTATGAAACTCGGCACGGATATAATATAGCGCGAACGATAGATGCATAAACCCAGGGTGCGCGCATAGAAAGGAACGCCATTTTGTAGTTATGGTAGATGCACAGTCTTGCATGGCCATGCGGCATAAATTTAGCTCCATGGAAGAACTCGACTAGGCCCAGATCATTCTGACGAGATCAGCCCATGCAGCCAGTTCTCACAGAAGCTTCTCTTTGTCCCTCCATTGTTGCAATTACTCAGTATCCCTGGGAGGAATGCACCTGGCAAGGACGTGAGACAACACCAGGATCCTTGCAGTGCCGATTCATCACAGCAAAACTGCCAGCACACCTCTAACCCCCACCCGGACTACTCAGAGCCATGGCCCACACCACCGCCCCGACCCCCACACCCCTCCCTTCTATGAAATTGAATTACCCCAGCCCACATCGTAAACCAACTGGCCATAAAAGATCTAAACATGTGCAACTGCGTCACCTCTTCACATAAATACATCCTTTGTAACACAAGGTACAGGGAGGGATACATTATAGATCAAAAGAAGGGTAGAAGCCTTGGGTGTGAGAGGTGCAGTATCAACAAAGCACAGAATATGGGGGTGAGCATGACTGTATTTCGTCCTCCCTTCCCCCTGGCACCAGTCCCCGAGCCCCCCAGGTGCATGCCACAGTGATGTAGTAGTAGGCTTAGTGTATCATAGCAGTTTTTGTAACTTATGAGAGATTTGACCTTCAATCCACGGAGAGATGAGCCCAGCTGACCCACGTGGGGACTGACAGATGGTTGAGAAGTGAACCAATTGTAGCCTGCATCCCCTATGGAGCAAGCCCATTTATATGGTCTCACCAATCAGTGATGCCAGTTTGTACTGTATACAAATGATGCTTTTGCCCCTTTTAAACCACTGCTTGTATTGAGTGAGGCCAGAACGTTCTCGAGCAGCAGAGTTCTTTGCTGATATTTTTGTATTCTGTACAATTAAACTTTGTTATCCTTGCAAGCTATCTCTTGGCCTCTTTCGCTAGATGGTTGTATTCACTCTGGCATAAGTATAAACACGGACTTGCCTTCACAACCCATTTTACCCTCTTCTATGTTTTATTGTAAGGTAGAAAATACCAATTCCTTACCATCACTGAGACGAGGGAGAACACTGACTACCCTTGTGAATACTGTGACTGGGGAACTCAGACGAAGAACAGGCGCAGAGTAACACAGAATACCGCACAAGTCCAAAGAGCGCGGTCTAATTAATTTGGAAAATCTGAAGTACAAAAGAGTATAAAAACAGAGGAAGGGCTGGTAATGGAGTTGTGCCCTCCCTGGAAGAACCGCAAGAGCAAGCGGAGACCAGAGAGAAGGAAGAACACTGACCAAGATACTGAAGCAGGGAAAAGCAGAAACAGAGCAGGTCCAGAGCAGAAGGACCGCTCAACAAACCTGGGAGGAGAAACTCCTGGCATCGCAGCAGATTGGAGAACACGAGAGGGAAACGTTGCGCTCCCCAGAGGAGGATTTCGACTGCATAGCCTCCACAGAACGATCACGAAGGCCGGGGAAGCACCATGGCAGACCAAAGGTGCCCAGGAAGACCCGAGACCATCACCGACTGGGAAAAAAGGTATGCTGTTTGTTGGGGAGGTGCAGGGACTCCAAGAAGTTGGTGGAGAACCCAGAAGGGTGAGCAACATCCAGAAGACAGGATCTGGGATCCTGACAGAGACAAGAGAACTTTAACTTTTATTAAAAAAAACTCCCTGTGATACTTGGCAGGGGAGTATACCAAGTATTGCAGCAAACTGAATTTAAGTCAGAAAGGCGAGTCTGGGACCCGCACCCCTATGAGGATGGAATCATTGGAAATCTTCATAGTCGCAGTACCTGGCAAGTTAGTGAACCAGGTTGGCTGGGAGAGAACCACAACTAGGGGAAGGGAAGCATCCCCCTGGGCTTTTGCGAACATTGTGCCAAGCCAAGAAAAGGGAGACACTCTCTTGGCACTTTGAAGAAGCTGATGAGAAATCAGGAGAAGGGCGTCACCCACCCTGGTGTCAAGAGAAGGGAAACGTTCCCTTGGCCTTGTGAGGACCCAGCAACCTTTTTGGCACAGGGCTGCACCTCCTTTGGAAGTTTTTTGTTGTTGCACCATTTGAACTTGGCTTTACAGGGTGGAAAGGAACTTTTAAAACCCACGTCCAGAAGAAGAAAGACAGTCTTTTTCGGCCTAAGGAGATCACCTTGCACCTTGGTTTAAGTTCCCAGTGTAAGGGCTGGAAATAGGGTTGAGCAAATGGTGGACTTTGTTTTCTTTGGCCAACCCGACAGACTCATTAGATTATTCTTTGAGGCAGGGAAACCCCTCCTATTATTAGGGATAGCTAGGTTTTCCCCAACCCTAATTTCGTTAATAAAAGTTTATAGCAATAAACATGCCACAATTGTGTCGATCTCTTACTTTTACACCCCGACACCATGCATGCAAAACATTCTTACTCCAGAGTTTATGCCTTGTTATTTTATATTATGCAATGTTAGTTTAACTCATGTTTTTAGTCCGTTTCCTAGGGACTCTCACCTGATTCCACAAAGACATTCTGACAGCAGTGATATGGCTCTATGGGAAAATGCAGCTTGAGTTGCACAATTAATTAGCAGCTAACAAAGCCAACCATGCAGAACATCACAAACCACATTGTTACCATTGTTGAGCGAGTACCAAATAGAAACATGTATTTTGTCCCTCAGTCCTATTAGGTGTATGGGCAGTGTCACTGCCCTGAAGTGCATTTATGTGCACCTATTTCTGCTAACTTGACACTCGTTTCCAAAAGGTATTCTTTGGGTGAAAATACCCCTCCTCCCATCAGTAGGTTCGGCCTGCTCCCACACTCTGAAGAGTTACACCTTAAGGTTTTGGTCTAGTTGCGCCCCTGGTAGTGGCTTGCTCTGTGCTTGTCAGGAGAGTGGCATATTGTCCCCCCACCCCCCCCCCCCATCAGGTGTAACCGGACCATGGCTGGTGAATGAATAGAGAGTGGAAAGGGATTTTTGAAAAAGGGTATAATGTCAATATTGCAAACCAATATCTCTCCAAAATATCCAGGACTATTTCACACTGGGTGCTGCATATTTGGGGTACCCAGTCCATTCCTCCTCCAAGTCAATGTAGGTGCCTATGAACGGGGAAAAAACGTGACCATATGTCTTGTGCACAGCCTGTTAACAGAACCGTCTTTGATATCTAGTGTCTAACAACTTCGTCCAAAGATGGCGCCTGCTGGTGTGCTTAACTTGTTCCAGGGCCCCTTCTCTACGTTTAGTGGATCAGGCACCTGAGGTGCCAACTCACTGCCAAGTCAGCGCTTAGTTTTGACAAGGGTTTGTTTTTGCTGGCACACGCAGCAAAAGAGGCCAATCAGGGCCAATCATTTTGGTCCGCGATGATTTCCTTTGTTGTCCTCCTCGCTTCCTTCCTTCGGGTCCACTTTAATGAATATTTAGGGGCGGACGATCAATTCAGTCCTGCCCTTGGAGGGAACAATGCGTGAAGCACGTAATGGAAGCTGACAGGCCAGGACTGCGCCACGGCAGCGACGTGTCAGGCAAAGTCTGAGAAAATAAACACCCCAAATGAAAGTGGATTTTTCGCACATTGTTGGCACACTTTCCCATCCCCAGTCAGGTTATCTGAGATGGTAATTGCTGCCAAATTAGAATTCCTTTTTGGATGTACCTTCTGAGATTTTCACCCCCTGGGGGAACGTATAGAATATGTATTGATTGGTTTAACTTTAAACACTGCAAAAAATCCATCCGAGAGAGAGAAAGAGAGAGAGAGAGAGAGACGCCCTCATCACTTATTTTGTAGTGTTCACATTTAGTTGTGCACATTGGATAGATTTACAACTGAATAAAGGGCATTGATAATTATAAATTAGATTAAAACTGTACATTTTCAAAAATGATATCCAATTACAATAATAACGAGTAAAACATGTGGGATTACACAACACACCATTTGTGTTCAACGACTGAACGTCCCGCTGTTTAAAATATGCTACGTCCAAAGGATTCGTAACAATCTGCAAACCCCTGTTGTCTTGCAATCCCACTCACCTTGTTCACAGTCACTTTTGTATCCAATCCACGGTATTTTTCTGGAGTCCTACAGTTGAATTCGTACCTCTTTTGAATCCTGTATCGTTGAGTTAGATCGCGTTTCTGAAGGGCAATGATTTCCTTAAGTTTAAGTGTTTATACTGGGTGTGGCGTTGGCCCTTTAAGGGTACGCACGCGACGGAGTGACGTTCACTCCGTCGCGTGCGCTGTTAAATAAAGGGGGCGTTCCCGGTGACAAACACAATCACCGGGGAGCCCACACCGACAACACTGCTGTCTCCGTGTCTCTGTAGCACGGGGGTGGGGGGCTCACGGAGGCGGCCACCGGAGACCGCCAACAGTGGCGACGAGGCCCGGATCGCTTCCTGGGACAGGCAGGGATGTTCGTCTGGAGCGCAGATGATCGTATGTGAACGCTCCGACGAACTCCGACCGCGGAGAAGGAAGCGACACACGCGGCCGGCGGCCATTTTGATCAATAGGCCTCGGAGACTCACGGCTTCATAACGAAGCGTCGGTGAGCCATCCGGACACAATCTTTTGGAATTTCAGCGGCGGATGGTCGCTGAAAACAGCACCTGTCGGTTCCAGAGGAAAATTTCGACGTTTTCACTGTTATTACCGAGCAGAGGCATGGAGGCTCCATGGGAAACCTGCTGTTTGCACTAGGGGTCTCTTCCTCTACTCAATTTTTGGACACATCATTGTCTGCATGCTGGCTGGAGTGACCCTTCCACGGAGAGCACGGCTGGTGGTGAGTTGCGGCCCCATTCTTTTCAATCCTTTGGGGTGCCTGTGCGCTTTCCACCATGAATCAGGCTGCTGCTGCTGCTGCTCCTGCAGCTGCTGCTGCTGTGCCTCCTGCGCCTCCGCCTGCTCCCCTGCCGAAACCACCGGGGTCCCTACAGCCAATGCCTGAGTTTGATATCTCGGGTGCTCCATCAGGCCTGGGACAGAGGTGGAAGATGTGGATGGACAGGCTGGAGATGTATTTCAGGGCCACAATGGGGACAAGTGACGATGGCAAGCTGGCCACTCTCCTGTACTCCGCTGGTCCAGCGGTGCACGAGGTATTCATGTCCCTGCAGCCGGTAGGATCTTTTGCGGCGTCGAAGGAGGCACTCCACAATCATTTTCTGCCGATGGCCAATGCGGACTATGAACGTTTTCTCATGGGAACGGCTCGACAAAAAGATGAGGAGACTCTGGATGTATTCGTTGGGCGGCTGCGGAGATTGTCAGCGCCGTGTGCCTGGAACGACCCTGAAGTCATGATTCGTAATCAACTCATTCAGGGGTGTAGCTCTGGGAAACTGAGACGCCAGATATTGCGCGAGCCTGGCATCACCCTTCCTCGCATCCTAGAACTGGGAAGGTGCCATGAAGTCTCGGAATTGCGGGCAACCAGGATGGAAGCTGGTGCTCGCCCAGCCAAGACGGAGGAGATCTGCGCGGTCGGAAGAGGCCGCGGGGTGAGGCGCCCCATGAACACTCAGAGCCCGCGCACGCCGGGGTCGAATGCCTCGTGCCTGAAGTGTGGATACGATCTCCCGCACCCCGCGGAATGCCCTGCAACGGGGGTCAAGTGTGGTAGATGCGGAGGCGCTGCCCACTTCGCCAGAATGTGCAGGTCTGCAGCCCCCAAGATTGTACCGAGGGGGCCAGTTCGAGCCGGCTTCTTCCGCCCCAAAGGACGTCCAACGTTGCCCAGGTAGACCAGGGTGACGAAGGGGCCCCTCAGGATGAGGAGGAGGAGGAAGAGGACGAGGAAAACGTATTTTTCGTGTCCAGTGTGAGCATGCTGAAGTCCCGCTCCAAGAGACAGCCCAGGTGCAACGTGCTGGTTAATGGAGACTCTGTGCCGATGCTAGTAGACACTGGCGCATCCGTGAATGTAATGGCCCGCCAGCATTATAGCACCATGCAGGCCCCGCCCACGCTGACTGCGCCGAAGGCACGCATATTCGCCTTCGGCGGGGACCGGCCTTTGCCTCTGGACGGAGTATTCGTGGCTGATGTGCAATATGGTGACTCATACATACGGGCCAGGTTCTATGTCACACCGGTGAGTGACAACACCCTGCTCTGCTGTGCCGCGGCGGAGGCGCTGGGTATCGTCACGTTCGCTTACTCAGTGTACTTAGATGACATTCAGGTCCTCCTGGCCAAACATGGATCCCTGTTTGAGGGCATTGGACAGCTGGTGGGTGAGCCGGTCCGGCTTCATATCGACGAATCTATCCAACCAGTGGCGCTGAAACACCGACGGGTTCCTTTCCATCTCAGGGATCTGGTGGATCGCGAACTTGACAACCTAGTGGGGCTGGACATAATTGAAAAGGTTGAAGGCCCCACCCCCTGGGTGTCTCCCATCGTCATCGCACGCAAGCCCAAACAGCCAGATGCCGTGAGAATCTGTGTGGACATGTGGCTTCCCAATAAGGCCATAAAGAGGGAGCGACACCTCACCCCTACCATCGATGACATCATAGCGGAACTGCAAGGGGCGAAGTTCTTTTCCAAGCTCGACCTGAGATCCGGCTATCATCAGGTGGTCCTGCACCCCGAGTCCCGCTATATTACTACATTTACCACACATCGGGGTCTCTATCGATACAAGAGACTGAGCTTTGGGGTGTCCTCCGCAGCGGAGGTTTTTCAAAACATCATAAGGGGAGCATTGGCGGATCTTGATGGCGTCCTTAACATTAGCGACGACATTTTGGTGTATGCCAAATCAGAGACGGAGCATCTCTCACGCCTGTCCAAGACCTTTGAACGGCTACGTTTGCTGGGCCTCACCCTGCACAAGGACAAGTGCGAATTTCTGAAGACAACAATCGAGTTCTTTGGGTTCGTATTTAAGGCGGATGGGGTGTCCCCGGATCCCCGCAAAGTGAGGGACATAAAAGAGGCGCGCCCGCCTGAGAATGTTGCAGAGGTGAGGAGCTTCTTGGGGATGGTCACTTACTGTGGCCGCTTCATCAGGAATCTCGCGTCCCGCTCTGAGCCGCTGAGATCGCTCACCAAGAAGGATGTCACCTGGCAGTGGGGCCCTCTGGAACAGGCGGCATTTGACGATATCAGAGGGGCTTTGGCGGCGCATGACACCATGGCGTTCTTCGACCCGAGCCTGCAGACGGAGATCGTGGTGGACGCCAGCCCATATGGACTGGGGGCGGTGCTTACGCAAGTGGGGAAAGACCAGGAGGTTCGACCCATAGCATACGCCAGTAAGGCCCTTTCCGACACTGAGCAACGATATTCCCAAATTGAGAGGGAAGCCCTGGCGGTGCTGTGGGGCTGTCGGCACTTCCGCCTCTATATTCTGGGGCGTCCAGTGACCGTGGTCACGGACCACAAGCCGTTGTTGCCGATCATGGCGGGCTCGTCATCTCGCCCGCCGGTGAGAATTGAGCGCTGGATGCTCGCCCTGCTCGAGTATGGAGTGTCGTTGATATATCGTCCAGGTGCTAGCAATGCGGCGGACTACCTATCTCGACACCCCAGAGGTGACTCACAGGAGTCGGCATCGGCGGAAGAAGCCGACGATCACGTCTGCCTGGTCGTGGAGACTGCCACCCCTAACTCCATGCAGGTGGAGGAACTCGAGGCTGCGTCGAGAGGCGATGAATGTTTCGCCATCCTGAAGGAAGCCATGCAGAAAGGGACCTGGAAGACAGTGCTGGAGGCTGTGGAACGGAGGACATGTGAGGCCCGAGTTGCCCTCGAGCAATTGTGGAGAGTGAGAGAGGAACTAACATTCTCGGAGTCGGGGCTGCTACTGAGAGGGGAAAGGATCGTGGTGCCCCAGACCAAAGTAGCACAGGTCATTGCCTTGGCGCACCAGGGTCATCAAGGGGCCCCCAAGACCAAAGCTTGCCTCCGTCAGAAGGTGTGGTTCCCTGAACTGGAGCGGAAGGTGGAAGCGTTTGTGGCCTCGTGTGTGTGGTGCCAGGCTGCAGCACCGGCCCAGAAGGAACCATCCATTGAAGCAATGCCCCGAGGGACTCGACCGTGGGAAGTGGTGCACGCTGACTCCGGGTCCACGTCGAGAGGTACGCACTTTCTAGTGGTGGTGGACGAGTGGTCTAGGTACCCGGAGGTTGAGTTCATAGACTCAGTGGCGTTTGAGAACGTGGTGGTGGCGTTGGAGAAAATCTTTGCCACTCATGGCCTCCCCTCTGTGCTGTGCTCCGACAACGGAGCCCCATTCCAAGGCGAGAGCTTTGCCGAGCTCATGAAGGAGTATGGCATTCAACACCGGCGGGTCACCCCACTGTGGCCTCGCGCCAACGGGGAGGCCGAGCGCATGATGCGCACTCTCAACAAGGTATTCAGGATTGCTCATGGCAAAGGAGAGTGTCTGCAGAGGGCTTTGTACATCTTCCTGCGTGGATACCGGACCACCCCTCACTCCTCAACGGGGGTGGCCCCGGCGGAAGCACTCTTCCAGCGGTGCCCGAGAGATGTCATACCGGAAGTGGGGGCAGAGACCCTGCCGTCATCGACAATGAGCAGGTCGAAGAGGGCAGACAGGTCAGGACACAAATGGAGAATATCCGGAGGGGCCTCAGACCCCCACACATTGCGCTGGGAGATGAGGTGCTGGTGAGGAATCGCCACCCACATGGAAAACTGTCCCTCACGTATGAACCCGCTCCTTTAGACGTGGTGGCAGTCAAGGGTTCGATGGTAACAGCCTCAGATGGAACGTCGTCGGTAACCAGGAATGCTTCATTCTTCCGGAAGATCGGCGACCCCAGAGTGGACAGCCCGGACAGCCGAGAAGGAGAAGGTGCTCTGGATGAAGGTGGGGGAGAAGGTCCCGCCGTGGAATCTCCGGCTCGAGGCGGACCCGGTCCAGGGACACCAGCCAGGGACGGTGGCAGGAGGTACCTCCTGAGAACAGGGCGTGGGAAACCTGCCCGTCTCACTGACTATATTACGGACTGAGTCGGCGAGGCTGACCGGGGGTTAATGGTCAGGCCAGGACAGGCACCCACGGGGGATCCGGGGTGGCTGTCAATAAATGGGGTTTTTTGTGGAAACTGACAAAGTTTTGTGTTATGTAGATGTGTGCTAGTTAGGTACTCCTGTTTCCAATTTGTTGTTATGGAAAAGGAGGAGTGTGGCGTTGGCCCTTTAAGGGTACGCACGCGACGGAGTGACGTTCACTCCGTCGCGTGCGCTGTTAAATAAAGGGGACGTTCCCGGTGACAAACACAATCACCGGGGAGCCCACACCGACAACACTGCTGTCTCCGTGTCTCTGTAGCACGGGGGTGGGGGGCTCACGGAGGCGGCCACCGGAGACCGCCAACACTGGGGTTTCTTTGTCCGAGCTGCTTACTTACGGTAGGATTGCCTGCAGCCCACTCCTTAGCTAAGCCAGGAGCGTCTCCATTCCTGCAGTTATTACACAGGAGTAAGAGCCTCCTTGTGGTATTCCCTGATGGTAATCAGGGGAGGTAAACGCACTGTCACAAGCAAGCTCTGCACGCGATGATTGTAGAAGCCGTTTATATGGAGCTCCATAGGAGACAGCAAAGGCGGTAACAGAAAGTATCACAAATAATGGGAGTGCAGGAAATGGAAACAGTTTACTGGGGGAACAACTGTCACCTCTTTGGAGGGGCAGGGCTATGGGAAGTAGGGGGCAGGGTCAAAATGCGTGACCCCCAGCCAGGTTGTGGAACACAGTGGGCCTCATTACGTGGCTGGTGGTAATACAGGCACGGCTGCCGCCAGTATTGTTTTTTTTCCAGTGCCCAGAAATGGGCAATTACCAGGTCATTACGGCCTTGCCGGACCCGTATTTGCCCATTCCTGGGCACCGGTAAAAATTCTTCCCCATTCCCATTTGAGCCAGGTCGGATGCACCGGCACCATTCAGAATGGTGCCGGTGCATCCGACATGCTCTGCTCGCGGGTGTCGTTACGGCGGCCACCTAGGCATGTTTACCGGTACCGTAGTTCCCGGACCGGCAAACTTATAATGAGGCCCAGTATCTCTTCATAGAACCCAATACTGGCTATTTGCATAAAAGCAACGAGCGTTATGGGAACATCATAATGTCCACAATGTTAAATGTTAAACATGTCTTATAGTGATTTAGTAAGAAACCCTTCTAAGCGAATAATGGACGCTTCTGTTTTAATTGGGCACAATTTTCAGCCTAATAAAGAGATGTCTGTACATTGCAGCACATTTGTATCAGTTTGGACAGCTGCAACACATATAGGCTTTGCCAGTTTTTGTATGCAATTCCCAGTGCTGAGTCTTCTGAAAGCTTGTTGAAAAGTGGGTTAATTATGCGTGCACTAAGTGTGATAATGCAGAGCTGGCTGGGAGATTTCTGTGCAAGCTCCTGCGCTCTGTGGCATGTGTGAGCAACCTGCGCTTCGCTTTCAGAAGGCTTATCTGAAAGTGGTCTGCTCGTTGAGGTGCAGGATCTGGGACAGTCATGTGCTAGTCCCTGGGTCTGGTAGTCAGAGCAGTGCTCTGGCAAGATGTTTTTTTGCCAGAGCGCCGCTCTGTCTTGTTCCGGCCCTTTCCCTGCACTGCATGGAAGGGAAGATCGCGCTCTGGGCGATTTGCATCTTTCTCTGCTCGCAATGTTCCTATCTTCTCATGCCACCCGCCATGCCTAGCATGACATCACATGCTTTTCCAGTCCCTATGAGAGAGGAAGGACTACACACCATGCTCTTTACCATAAAAGGGAGAGGATACACGGTTGTGAGTTGGACGGATGTGACTTCAGTGGAAATTCAGAACTGTTACATGGTGCTACAAATCATAGGTCTGTCTAGACCCAGGATAGGCCCAGGCAAATCTGTATTCTTGGCTGTGTATGCCTCAGACAAGGTTGACTCAAACACAGTAGAGAGGAGCACACAAGGTTGACTCGACAAATTGATTTGATTCCAAGCTTTTGGTATATCGATGCGCAAAAGCCCAACTTACAATAACGTCAAGATGTTCTAAGAAGGCATCTACAGATATCGGAATAAGGGGTTTGACCCATGAATTTGCAAAGCCTCACAGTGTCAGACCTCAATGCTTTCCTATGCAAATTAGAATGGATATATTATACACCCTTGGCACTCAAAGGGATATATGTCATATAGTTCATCACAGCAATAGCATGTTTATAGTGAGCTGGCAGGCATGCAGGCAGCCCACATGTGAATTTTAAGATCATAGTTTAAAGCAATGGTTCGGTCAAAAAATGTTATTGTCCCTACGGGTCGGCCATGTGTTTTTAAGCCTAAATTGCTCGATTTTAGAAAAATTTCCTATGGACCTTACCCGAGTTTTCGTCCATTAAACGCACACGAAAACAGACATCAGGGAGCTGCCATTTTGTGATAATCCTATCACTTGCCCCATCGCCCTGGCTGACCTGCTTTTGCGGCACTAAATCATATCCCCAGCCTCTGAGCCTGTCATCAGCAGACGCGTACCGCCCATTTCCCAACGCCAAAGCACGTCTCGTGTCAACATTCGCTGCGCTTCAGCTAATGACGTGTCGCCATGGAAATGGCAGGACGCCTCTTTCCTCAATAAGTATAAACACACTTTTTCACAACACAGCAGCAGATTTTCGATTCCATTCCTCTCACTGTATTTCTTTGAGTATTCTGTGACTCGTTTCTGTGCTCTGGTCAGCTACCTTCGTTGCTTGTAGCCCATGTGAACACCTGTACCATTGCTATAAATTATTTTAGTTTGTTTACCACACAATGGCTACAATAATGCCCTACATGTACGAACCCGAGTATACCAAGGAGGAACTACTGGAAAGGGAAACCTGCGAAAACGATGGGGCTTCAGACGGCAGTTGGCAGGACGAATCAACAGATGAAGACCCTGGACCTAGTCGCATGGACAGTGTTTCCACCTGGTGCACATGCAATCGGTGCGAGCTAATGCCAACCGAGGATGAGAACTGCTGCTGCTGTGAAAACTCGGGATGCGTGGCCTACATTTCGGAAGGCGATCCACGGCCTCAATGCATCACCGAGCTGCCAGACTTCAGGGCAGCCTGCCTCACACGGTCCGTCTTTAGGATAATGATGGTGCTTATGCACAAATTTCGCCCAACTGTTCGTCCTCGTAATCCGAGTAACGAGTAAGTATACTCTGCTTGTGATGCCACTACTATTTCATGGTCGTCTCCTATATCCAAAATTACATCTACATATCATTGTAACGCATGAAAGTCGTTCAATAGTGTGAAGTGTCTAGATAGCATTTGTCCGAGCAGAATGCCATTAGTTACAAGAATTGTCATTGACAACAAACATTTATTAAACTTATCTTGGTCATTTAAAAACAGTTTGTTTCATTCTTTTTCACATGTGGTACAGGCTGGTGGCCTATCGTTCCTTTACATGGTGGCTTCACGGGAGGCTTGGACACCGCGTTCGAAGAGTTAATACCCGCCTGTGCCGTTCGTGCCATAAGACAAACTTTCCCCAGTGACAGCGGTCAGTACAGGGGATTTTCCCTCGCTGTGCTGCAACCTGACCTGTACAATGTGTAAAGTCTTGTATTTTTGTGCCATCTTAATAAGATACAAAATAAAACACCACATATATTTTAACAATGGTTGTTTCGATTTTTTAAATGAATCAAGTGTGTCTCCATTCAGCAGTCTTCCTATGCCTTGTCTACACGCCCACCGGCACATCCACCCCCCTCCCCATCAAAGGCAGTTCGCACCCGGGGATGAGCTCTGCCATGGTGTGCTGTCAGGGGCGATAACGGCCCAGGTGCCAAACACCATGTACACTTCAAAAGGTATCCCACGCCCAGGGGCCATCACTCACATGGCCTACTCAGACCCCGTGTCTCCAGGCAGGCCAAGCCTGACACTGGCCACCCCCTGAAATCCACATAAGTGTGTCTCCATTCAGCAGTCTTACTGTGCCTTGTCTGCACGCCCACCGGCCCATCCATCCACCCCCCTCCCCATCAAAGGCAGTTTGCACCCGGGGATGAGCGCTGCCATGGTGTGCTGTCAGGGGCGATAACGGCCAAGGTGCCAAACACCATGTACACTTCAAAAGGTATCCCACGCCCAGGGGCCATCGCTCACATGGCCTCCTCAGACCCCGTGTCTCCAGGCAGGCCAAGCCTGACGCTGGCCGCCCCCCTGCAAAACACATTATACCACGACATACACTCGTCATTCATTCACAAACACACCCCTGTTTCTAATACTTTATAAACCACTTGATATGTCTCATGAGAACATCTTTGTGCTATGAAAGTCAACTCCTGAACGTGCTACCTGAGAACCACTGAGATCTATGCTAATCTGCTCATCGTCCTGCTATCCGTGAACTTCTGTGACCGCTTTGAGCAAACTCGTCAGTGTGCTACCTGGGGCCATCTACCTGTTCTCCTGCAACATACTGCTTGGCTTGCTGAATCCAACTGTTTGTTGGTCAAGGTAAGGCCATGTATCCTAGTCATATTTGGTTGATTTTTAAATTTCTATCTATTTGCGAGTAGAGTACTCAATAGTGCTATGTTCATTGGTCTCATTGCTATTGACTTGAGTTTCAATTGTTATGCTATCAATAGATCTATTTATTTTCATCTGTGTCAATTGTCATCGAATTGCATCCTTCGGGGGTCCAGCCTATAATGTAAGCATGTTTCCTTCTCGTGCAAGACAGAATATCCAAGGGACGAGTCACATGTTCAGAGTTTAGTCACATCATTTATACATTTCTGCAACTTATACAAATACTAAGCCGCACATGATGAACTGGTATAGTTCCGGCGACCAAAACAAACTTTGCATTGAACATTGTATGGTTCATTTACTTTTGTATCACATTTATATTCATCAAGATTGTATATTAATGTCGATATTTACTTTTCAGAATTTTCAACAATGCCTGCCTGTTTGATTAGCGGTTGCCCTTCGAAGACCCATGCTAAATATGAAGGCACTACAATGCATGTATTCCCGAAAACTGTTGATCGAATAAGAGAATGGGTCAGTCATTGCGGATATCCACTGGTTGAGCTGGAAAGTAGAGTCCAACAAGTCTTAGAGGACAAGAGGGGTGATCGATACTGCATCTGCAGCTGGCACTTTTCCTCGAACATGTACGCCACATCTTGGGTAACAAAGAAGAATAAACGGCGAACATGAAAATTGCTCGCAACCGCTATTCCCACTCTATTCGTCCACATTCCGCCACTGGTGAGTCAAGTGTCCGGATTTAGCTTTAGGCCTTGCGGTAGTGTGTAGGTAGCTGAATGGATTCATTGATATTTTAGGTGTTGTGTCCCTTGTAATACTTTCGACATTGATTTGAGTGTATAGCTTTTTGAATAATGACATTTATCAATATATTCTTTTTAGATTTCACAACCCACAAACAAAATCTATATACGGGCACAGGGAACTGTGCTATATTGCGCATTTTCAATAGCATTACTCTCAAGTATTCTGTCTCCTTACATGGCAATTTTAAATATTGGCATTTCATTATCAAACAATAATTTACCTTTACAACTGCTTGACTATCCCTTGAATCTGAAACAAGAACATTCTACATCCATGACGTGCTCACAGTTATCAACCACTTCTAGCGCGCATCAGGTAATCTTACTTGGCTATTCCGCTAAAGACTTGTTTTATGCATGTCAAGTAATATTTTTTATGTATCGTGTAATTATTTTACCGAATGTTTGGTTAGAGCTTTCCAATTGATATACACCTTAGTTATCATCCACTGGTGTTTGTTTTCAGTTATAATTAGTGTTATCCATACTAATGCAAGTAATGTCTTTCAGGGAGATGCTGAAGCGTCCACCACATTGACAACATCCCTAGATTTTCTTCAGCAGCAGGAGGTATGGATACTGATAGCTCCATCGAACTAGATCATCAGAGCTGGAATACTTGTCGTTTGATTGTTCTACAGAATGTTTCATTCGTGGTTAGCCATTGATATGTACCTGTGCGGTCGACCCCAAGTGTGTGTTATGTTTTCAATATTGTAATCCTTATTAATGCAAGTACTATGTTTCAGGCAGTTCATGGAGCGTCAACCCCTGCACTTGATAAGGTGTCTGACATTCAAGTAATTCCAGGGGAAGTGGAAGCGGGACCTTGCATATACAAATCGGCGCAACAGCTTTCGGAAGTGTGCACTACATTTACAACATCCATAGATATTCTTCAGCAGCACGAGGTATGGATACTGACAGCTCCATCGAGCGTGATCATACAACATGATTCCATTTGCTATACTTTCTTCCCTATTAAACGCAAGTACTGTGTTTCAGGGAGACGACGGAGCTTCCACTACAATCACAACATCCCATTTAGATGATGCAGATGTAAATAAATCGGAGAAATAAGTCAATTAAATCTGATCTTATTTAGATATTCCTAGATTCCTTTAGACAATGCATCATTTGTGGTTATCTCTTTATATGTTCCTGTGCCGTCGACCCCAAGTGTGTGTTATGTTTACAATATTGAAAACCATACTAATGCAAGTACTGTGTTTCAGGGAGTTGCTGATGCCTCCTTTCCAATACAATCATTCATGGCAGTCCATGCGGAGCCAGAGGTATGGATACTGACAGTTCCCTCGAACTAGATTATCAGTGCTCGAATACTTGTCGTTTGATTGTTCTACACAATGTTTAATTTGTGTTTATCTATTGAGATGTACCTGTGTGTTCGTCCTCACGTGTGTTTTATGTTTTCAATATTGTGATACATAGTAATGAAAGTACTATGTTTCAGGGAGTCGATGGAGCGTCATTCCGTGCTGTCTATGCGGATACAGAAAATATAGTCGTTGCAGCGCAAGAGGAAGGGAAGACATGCAGAAACGAATCGGAGCATCAGCGTGCAGATGTTGAAGTTTGAGTCAAGAAAGTTGCAAAGAAAAGAAACAAAAAATAAGGTTAGTTACAAACAGTTCATAATTTTAGAAATTGTTTTGTGCTGGGGACTATATTATGTTTTTTTCCTGTCAATTGTACTATACTTTATCTTGTGTTTAAACTGAACATCCCTTTTCCAATCTGTCCACCCGTGGGTGTATGAACTATACATATACACACAGTGAAGCAAATGAGAGATTTTGCTTGCCAGACCATTTACACTATGGAGGAACTATTAATTCAGACGCGGCGTGTTGAGACTCGAGATGCTTATGTCCAATGGCCAGAACATTAAATGAATATGTCTGGAGAATCCAGTAAAGTTTTATTGGACCATTGCTACAGTGCGACCGCACCACCACAAGATGATACTTAATGTATTGAAGATAGCTCTGAAGTAGTGGCAGATCAATTCACACAATCTACAGCCGCTAAAAAATTGCCACCCAAAAAGCTGCCGACATTGTTGTGTTCTCCCATCAATGTTGAAGTAACAGATGTTGAAATGACAGAGAATAAACCAGCAGCAGCATTCACCGACACATCAGAACTTGATATCAGCGATATTTCTTTCAATTGTGGTGATATGTCCTCAACGATACAGTCCGAAACAACTTTGACGCCGGATGACAGTCTAATGAAAGAGGGCAAATACATACTATTCAACAGTTGTTTGATGGATATTATAAGTATGCTGAAATGTGGGCATTCCGTTAGAGGGGAAGTATGTGGGAAGCCATTGATTCATGTCACTCGTCAAAAACAAGGCAGTAACGTCAAAATACATGCCGCCTGTAGATTAAATCATACATTCTCATGGTCTGCACAACCTATGTTGGGGAAACTGCCAGCAGGCAATCTACTGTGTGCAGCTGCCTCACTTTTTAGTGGGTCCAGTTTTAGAAAGTTAGAGTCTTTCTTTCAGTTTGTGGGACTCCATTTCATTTCTAAAACGCAGTACTACAAATTCCAGCACGATCATCTATTTCCGGCCATTTGTGATGCTTGGAAAATTAAACAATTGTCTGTAGCAAGTACATTCGAAGGCAAACGATTCAGGCTTGCCGGCGATGGACAGTGCGACAGCCCTGGATTTTCTGCCAAGTACTGCTCCTAGCACTTTCAGGACATGGATAGTAAGAATATTTTGAGTTCGGTGGTCGTGCAGATGACCCAATGTACAACCTCAGAGGCCATGGAGAAACTAGGATTTATAAAATCATTGGAATATCTACAATCGAGGGGAATGCACATCGACCCCATAGCCACGGACAGACACATTTCAATTGCCAAGACAATAAGAGAACAGTTCCCACATATTAAACATTAATTTGACGTATGTCATCTTGCTAAATCAATCAATAAGAAAATCTCGGCTGCAGGGAAGAAAAAGGTTTGGAAAGTATTTCACAGTGGTCCCAGTCTATCAGCAACCATCTTTGGTGGAGCTCCAAAACTTGTGAAGGGTCAGTGGAAATCCTACTTGAAAAATGGCGGTCACTGATGCACCACTGTACCAACTTTCACCGGTGGACAGAAAACCAACATTTCCACCAATGTGAACATGGCCCTTTGTCCACAGAGGAGGCACGGAAGAAGAAGTGGTTGATTCCATCTTCACCTACACACAAAGCCACTGAGAAGATTGTTTTCGATAAAACTCTATCAAGAGATTTGAAGGGACTGACAGAATTCTGTCACACAGGAGGCTTGGAGGTTTTCCACAATATGTGCCTAAACTACAGGCCAAAGCGATTGCATTTCGGCATACAGGGCATGAAACAAAGGACTCTACTAGCAGTCTTGGCCCATAACGAGAATGTGTGCCGTGAACAATCTAGGACTACGGGAAATGTAGGGATGCCTCGCTTCACTACGGCCTTTGCAAAAAGAAGTAAGAAATGGGTGGTGAAACCAGTATATGAGGAAATGGAGTTCGACCTTGTTAAAGGCGTTATTGTTACTGTACTAGAGAAGCACAGATATGGAATTTTGAGCGTTTCTGTGCACAGCACTGATGCATTGCCACCGAACATTGCCACTGTGCCTTGTCCACCCAAAGCAGAGCTCATTGAGAATTACAAATCCCGGTTTAAATGATTGTAATCTGATTGTCTTTTTGAAAATAATGTTATTGTACAGTGTGCATACAAAGTATGCTAACCCTAACCCCTCCCTTCAGCATCCTGGGTTGCGAACATCATGGGTGTCATCTTTGACTTCTCTCTCTATTCACCTCATATCGCTGACTTTGTGAATATGTGTATGTATATATTTTTGTTGCTGTAACTAAGTTTCGCAATCTCATGTAAATGCTGCGCACTGTTAACCGAGGGGAGGCTTGCGTATTGCAAATAATAAAACAAACACACAATAAATCTCACTTTCAACTCAACTCCTCGGGTACTTTATACTTTCCCTGACCTTCCCCCAAAAAGTCAATGGGCCTCATTACGAGTCCGGCGGTAACTGAGGTGGTAAAACCGCCTGGTTACCGCCAGACTCGTATTACCATTCCGCCTCTGTGATTCCCGGAATTACCGGGGCATTACAACCCCGGTTTCCCAGGAATCACGGAGGCGGAATGGTGTTAATCCCCATTCCCATTGAGTCCCGTCGGACTCAATGGGAATGGGGATCATGGAAACACCGGCAGCATCTCATAATGCTGCCGGTGTTTCCTCGTCCGCATGCAGGCGGGCGGTGTTAAACCCGCCAGGTAAGTCCCTGCGGGAACATCACATCCCACCTGCAGGAGTTGTGATTGACTGGCATGGAAACAACGGTGGCAGCGGGTTTACCGCCACCGTTGTTTCCATACCGGACGATTTGTAATGAGGCCCAATGTCTCCATAGTTATGGTTCTCTAGGGATGCAAAGCTCGCGGACAACAAGGACAAAATTGGGGGCCTTAGAACTCGCCAAGCGAGGCGTTGCAGATGGGAGAGAAGCCAGTTCGCATTTGCACATTGAGGCCTAGTACATAGATGGAGTCAAAAATTCAAGTTCTCACAGATGGCTTTACACGGGATGTTGCAGAGTAAGAATGTATGCTCATGCAGAGTGAAGGTCAGCGGCTTTGATTTTTTGCTCGCGGGCTGAAGAGGCCCGCGACTCGCACTGGCAGTATAAGGTTCTATTGTTTTTTGACCTTGAGAGACAGGGACCATGACGAAAGGACTTCATTTGAAGGAGGGGTGCAATAACGTAAGAGATGATAAGGCTGAAAATCTGAAACTAGACCGAGTTTCATGTTAGTTGTCAAGAATGGCACTCTGTCAAGAGTGGCACAGGGTACCCAGGTAGGGTTTGGGTGGCTGTGCTGAAGTAAGGTAGCAGATAAGCACACACAGCAGGAAGTTCAACAAGAAAGAAGAGTAGGAAACTGTAGTTGTGAGCCAAAAGGGGCAAAAGATACAAAGGTACAAACAAACTGGATTCCCTCTTGGGGTGTATGCTGAAATGGGAAAGAGTGTTCCACGAACCTTAGGAAACTCCAGCCTTCTGCACAGATTGCTATAACAGAGGCCCACGATGTATGCTCATGGCTGGGAACAACAGCAGTGGGTGTCTGTAACACTGAAAACGCGACAAGGGAAGGGACAGAGGTTGCCTGCCGGAAACCAACAGGCAAGCTCTGTACAAAGGGATTACAAAAGACACATGAGAAGACAAGAACAGAAATATCCAGCGAAAAGGAAGTCAATGAGCAATCTAGCAGAAGGAAATGAAGGAAAGGCAGTTAGACAGAGATAGATTACCTAAAGTGGAGTACAGAGGACTCAAGGAAGAGAACAAGGGAGCAGCAGTCAGGAAAACAGAAGGGCTGCAAAGTAGGAAGCAGGTCTGCAGTCAAGAGTGGCACTAGGTGCAGGCAAACTGTAGTGGACTGCAGAGGACTGTAGTAGGCTGCAAGGCAGGGAGTCCAGAAGAACAGGACAGAGAGAGATTAGTAGTAGGCGACAGACAGAGAGCCCAAAAGAATAGGGCCACGAGGTAGGGAGCCCAGAGGAGCAGGGCTGTAGGCAGCGGAGGGAGACAGGCTGCAAGGAAGGAGCCCAGAGGACCCGGGCTGAAGGCAGCGGAGGAAGCATGCTGCAAGGAAGGAGCCCAGCGGACAAGGGCTGTAGGCAGCGAAGAGGTGCAGGCTGCAAGGTAGGGAGCCCAGGCAACAAGGGCTTGGAGACAGCAGCGGGTTGCAAGCTGAAAGGTAGGGAGCCCAGAGGACAAGGGCTGTAGGCAGCCGGAGTGAGGCAGGCTGCAGGGCAGGGAGCCCAGAGGACAAGGACTGTAGGCAGCCGGAGTGAGGCAGGCTGCAAGGCAAGGAGCCCAGAAGAGCAGGGCAGCAAAAAGTGAGCCCAGAGGAGCAGGATCGCTGACTGTAGAGGGCTGCAGAGGACTGTAGTAGGCTGCAAGGCAGGAAGCCCAGAGTACAAGGGCTGTTGGTAGAAGGCAGCGGAGCGTGATCGGCTGCAAGGCAGGGTGCCCGGAAAGGGCACTGGGTCAAAACAGGATAATGCAGCAACAGGAACAGCATACAAAGTTAGACGGTCAAGGCAAACAGGAGCTGGGAGATCTCAAGATGCAAGACACTGTGCTCCTGCAGGCAGCTGCTTATATACAGCCATGCCCTGTTCTGAGGCAGGCTATTTGACAGCACCTGGAGCAGCACACCTGAAGACAATCTGCCTCCTTCCTCTCTGGTCCTGAGCAGGTGGAAGCAGCACTCGCCACTAGGGCTTCTGGGGATTGTGGTCCCAATAACGATGAATGAGAATAGCTAGGAATTGAGGACTGTAGCCAGGTGCATTATGGTAAATGTAGTTAATTGAATAAAATAAGAAAGAACCAAAGTTGAGCAGATGGAAATAAAAGACCAAGGCGTCAAAAGGAGTTGTTCAAGGAGTATTAGGAGGATAAATGAGTACCAAGTAGTCCATGATGGTTGCCAATGCGTGCGCCAGCGGCATGGGCATGACATTAGTTCAGTATATGAAAAATTGTTGGCACGAACACAGTGGGATTTACGGACTGCATTACGCAGAGACACAATGGAAATGGCAAATATAATGTAAGTAACTCTTTAGATGCTTTTATATCGGAATGAAGAATGAATGAATGAATGAAGAGCAAGTAAAACTTTGTGGGATCGTCTTTCTACCGGGCACATGGGCATGCATGTCCCCATTCCACACGCATGTAGACAAACAGTCGTTTATCAGTGGTTCAATGCTAAAAAATCATTACATTGTGTGTTTACCTCGATTTATTTCGTTAGTTTTCGCATTGCTTTTAGAGCCGAACATACTCCATTGCACTATCCTCGCAAGCAAATAGTTTCAGCTCGGCCGTGATAAATAAAATGAATAATAGTAATAAAGATCGGCTGGTGAGACTAATTTCAATTTTTATGTTTTCTAAACAGGTACATCCTACCGTACTGCTACTGCCACCTATTCCAGACAGTGCGTGACCTAAGATAAACTTTAGAGGATTTGCGGATCGAGAGCAAAGAAAAAAAATTCCATTCCGATTTAATATGCCAATTGCTGAATATTCTCTAAACATTTAATGACAAATAAATGTACTTTACCAAATGTACCGTATTGCTGTTTGATTTTAAAGTACAGTTTAATATTCTGAATTGTGGCGTGCTGTGTTGTGAGTTGATCTGTGTTGGTTTCCGGGTTCTGTGTGAAGTTGCGTAGAAGACGACTGGGCGCGTTTCCCTACGCAGCACAGTAAAGTCACGGAGAGAGGTGGGGAATATGAATGTTTTGATAATGACAGGCTCGGGGGGTGGGGGATATGATTTAGTACCGCAAAAGCAGGTCACACAGGGCGATGCAGCAAGTGATAAGATTATCACAAAATGGCAGTTCCATGATGCCTGTTTTCGCGTGCATTTAATGGATGAAAACTCGGGTAAGGTCCATAGGAAGTTTTTCTAAAATCGAGCGATTTAGACTTAAAAACACATGGCCGACCCGTAGGGACAATAACATTTTTTGACCGAACCATTCCTTTAAGATGATGCACATGCTGTTTATCTGAGAGGATGCTTTAGAGTAATTAATTGTGCAGGTGTTTGCACATAAAAATACTTAATGGAAGTAGTTTACTAGTCTCTGATGATATTTCTTTTTAGGTTCCATTGCTAAATGTTCATACCCATTTCAGAGTCATTGTAAAATAATCGGACTACTAAAAGTCAACTGAGTTCTGGGCCCTTGGAACGTGCAACTGTTACTGGATGGGATTACACCAGAATATTTCTGAGTCAAAATAACTGGACAAACTCAAGAAGATGGCAAGTTGCTGTTTTATTAGCAATTATCTAAAACAGGGAGTTTACATGACAGGAGACCATGATTCTGCTCATTCTGCAAGCTTTTAAATGTTTTAAATGAATTACGACTTGGCATCCTTTGTGTTCTTTCTTGCACCTTAACGTGAGAGGATTCATCCTCTGAACACACGTTCCTCATCAGCGTAGATAGCTGTGCTCGACTTCCCATTTCTTGACTTCAGGCCAGACATCCTCCCAATGCAGCTCCAATAACCTGCTATTCTAAGGCGACACAGCCTCCCATTTTCTCTCTATGATTCTTTGGCTTATTATTTCATGATAACAATGTCCAGTTTCTGTACAATGGCAGCTCTGCCTGAATTCTATTTACTACTTATAGCTAGCCTATACGATGACTTGATCTATGTTGCGTTTCAACGTATGTACATTCTTTATAATTCTGATTTCTGCAGTGCTTTTTACTATGCAATCTTCTTTTACACTTGAAGGTTCACTTGATTCTTTACTTTGTCATTTCTCTTCTAGGATCGATACATTGTGCTCATTCAGTATTTCAGTACTTCTTGCACTGTTACTTATGACGTCATCAGTCAATTTTCTTAGCTCTTTCTCATACTCCTTCAGGGAGTTCCTCTTGTAGGCTGTGATGAACTCGAGTATACATTCGATATGGTCATCTTAATGGATACCGTTTTCCATATACTTGCTGTGGTATTGGTACAATAACTGGTGTTAGATAGGGCATAGTCTTATAGCTCCAATACAGGGGACATAGGGGGTAGGATCTCCTGAGGATATTTACGTCTGCTCCTCTACATTCCACCCTTTAGTCGAGTCCTCCACCACCTCCTCAAGTTTCCCCGCTTCTTGAAACTTCTCTTGAAGAATGGTTTCTTTGGTATCCATATCTTACTCACCCCCTCACGTTGCCCGCATTTTTTATGTGTTCATCTACACTCCAGGTCATGTAATTACATTTGCCACTTAGGGTGCAGAAAATCCAACGACCCATGTAATCCTTAGGATCCCTCGGATACAGGAACTTCGTTCCTTCAGGTGCCACAATACTTGCTTATATGCGGTCTCTAATGGTACTTTCAGTCTTCGTGTTGTCTTCTGTTTCACCCTTCACATGAATCATGATCTTCATTCCCACAGTCTTTTTTTTCTGTTTTCTGGCATTGTCCAATTATTATCCTCCAAATGCCGAATCTGAACATTATCATCACCAATATTGCTCCAAGGAACTTGACTATACTTGCCATCCAGTCAGGAATCCATGAAAACAGGTATGAGAACCAATCATCATCTTCAATAGCCTCTGTCACCTCCTACATTTCCGTGTGCAATTCTGTCAATATAGTTATAGAATCCATCAGAGTTCTGTTCTCACTGTCATTAGATGGTGTGAATGTACGGCAAGAAGGACCGATATTGGCGCAAACACCTCCTTCCATTTCTGTAATCATGTCAAGGACATACCTGTTCTGGAGGGTCAATAACCTTACGTCCCTCAATTCTTCCTTTATGGCATTGAATCCTTTTATAGTGGCATTGATTGTCTGTAACAGCTCCCACATGGAAATCTGCAGCCATTTGGCATTCACTACTTTTTTGGAGTCCAGCCATGAATATAGATGGCATTATCATAGCAGTCTTGCTGAACAACTTGTGTTCATCAGGAATGTCTTCATAAGCCTTTATTGATTTCGATGAGAAATAATTCTCTCTCTTCATCCGTGGAGTGCAAGTGATCTTCTTTTTCTCAAGTGCTCATCCACTTTTGGAAATCCCTGGATTTTCAGGTCGCTCTGGGGAATCACCAAGGCTGGAACATGGATGAGTACAATGGAACACACTATGCCCATGTTCCTGGGCAACTTCATATATGCTCTGGATCCACAGGCCCAAAATCGATCCATTAGGTCAGCAGTCCCACGTTTCATTCTTGGGATATCAATTACGTTCTTGCACCCTTTGTTCTCTCCAACTTGAACTTTGCCTTTGCTTCGAAAGCACATTGTCACATTAATAAATGGAACTACAGCAATGGGTCCTGATTCGTAGTCCACCCAAGTCAGCAGTTTAGAGTTGTTGGTCCAGGACTTTAGGCACTCATCGTTCATTTTCTGCACTTAGTGCACTGGTTCCCTCCTTAATAGATGAGCTGCACAGGACATCATCCCATCTTCCTATCCTTTGGTCATAATCACTCGTCAATAGATTAACAGCTGTGAGCACTCCCAACATCCAGGCATTCCAGTCTTTTCAGTTTTGTCAGAGCAATTCATCCTCTTCATTATCACGTTGTCTTGTCCCATGGAAGGATACACAAGTGGCTTATCTGTCCAGCCAGGCTCTTTTTTCATTTGTTTTGTCTTGATGTAATCATCCTGGTGTGGGAATGACTGTCTTGATCGCCATCACAGGGTTGCCCAACTCCCTTGGAACTGTCCTCTGGTAGGACATGCTGCTAGATGGCTGAGGCACTTCGCATCATGTGCCAACATCTCTTTTGAAATGAATGTTCTTACTGTACTTATGGCATAGGGGATGAGAGAGCAGACATAGCAGCTCTCATCAGATGCTCTCTCCTCTTCCTTTTTCATATGTTGGTACCACATATTATTCCACAAGGGAGCTGAATTATCAAGATAAGTATGTATCCCCTGGTTATCTTTTTCTGCAACCCTCCTATGTCATCTGACATGCCCAAACAGGTCAAATAAATTATCATTATGTGTACTTATACTGGGAAAGATCACAGGTGTTGTGTTTTCAATTAAACCATCAGCATGATAAAGACTTGGAATGTGAGATACAAAAAGAAAAAGAGAAAGCACATGCATATGTATATCAGGCATAAGAGTCTAGAAAACATTTTGTGTGCCACGCCATTTCTTCTTGAATTCCAGTCTTCTTGCAACTGCATTTTCTTCCTCCTGGATCATGTTTAATACAATTACTCCGAACACATTCACACTTGCACAATCGGCTCAATTATTGCAGTTAAAAGCCTTCTTACATCTGGGCCGTTCTTTGGATCATGGAGAAAAGTGAGATTATCAACATCTCTTCCAACAAGAGTGGGTATGACTGGAGTATGAGCACAAAACCTGCTACCACAAACCTATGTGTGTCACTATCAACTGGTGGTATGTGCTATTCTTAAAATATATATCTTCCCAAAGATGAATCTGGTTATTGAGCTCTCTTCCAGTTTTTAATAAGGAATTGCTGCTTGTGCATAGTGCTGATATGCTTTTTTTCCTTTTCAAAGAATCTCTAAAACATACGTTTAAGCTCTGGAATTCTCTGCAAGTCCATGCACTTCCTTCTAATATTTCTATGGAATGTCCAATGAATTCCAGTCCTAATGCAATGTTTTTAATCACACACTGTTTTATAGTCCTTCTTCCTGGTCATCAAATGAGTCTGCACACGTGGCAATTCTTCTTCTTGTTTTGCTTCCCAGTCAGTGGTTACTGGAGGGAGGGTCTCACCTTTGTATATCTTTTCGTCGCCCAAGCTCTTCTTCCAGTCACCCTAACTGCAGTAGGTGAAAATTCCTCTACTGGAAAAGGTCAATTAAACCTTGGTTTATGCCATCTACGGGTGAAATATTTGATAAGCACTTAATCTCCAACATACAACTTTGGTGGTGGCAATAATTTGCTTGGATCTGTTACTGGGCCGTCTGCTCCTGTGTTCCTCGACACCTCCCTCTGATGCTTGACTTGATCTGAAATGAAAGAAACACTGGTAGTCATACATGTCAAATAATCGTGCATCTCATCACCTAGAGTCTGCGCTACACTCTGGGAATCACCCCAACACTAGATGGGGCATAAGGAGCGTCCTCCTGCGGCAACCTGTCATTAGTTCATGGGGCGTAAGGTGATGATCTGAACCTGGCTGATTTCGAAGGGCATACAAGGCTAGGGGTAGGTAACATAGCCATCCCTTTTTCAAAGTGAATCTGATTTGTACAGTTATTTCCTTTAGGAGGCCTTTGAGCCTATCACATATACCATTTGCTTGTGGGTGATGAGCAGAAGAAAACGTATGCTATATGCTCAATAAAAGCCCTATTTGTTCAAATAGCTCATTGACAAGTGTGGCTTATTTTCGGACCATAATACTTCGTATACACCCCATCCTGGACATACTTTGCGTACTAGGAACTTCGCTGCCAGGTGGCATCAGGGTGTGGACAAGGAACGGTTTTGATCGATCGCAAAAAAGACACACCACCACCACTAATAGATACATATAGCCATTACATATCTGCAGCATATTGACATAGTCGATATGTAAATGCTGAGAGGGGCCATTTAGATGGGGCATTACTCCTGTGATTGTTCTTAGTATATGCCCAGCTGTAAACCTCTGACACATGAAGCAATTCACATTTCACTGTAGAACGTGTTCCAATAAATTGGGAACAAACCAGCCCTCTGCAATTGTGGCAGCAAGACTTTATTGGATTATATGCGTGGGGTAATGCAGCTGCTCAAGTACGACTTTCAGTAATGCTGCTGGTATCACTGGCTTTCCAGTGCTTTCCTGTCTCTATAGCCCTTTCATTGGTGATAAAGAACATCCGCTCCATTTCCATAGCTCCTGCTCTACTTGTGGGACCTGTATCTCTATTAGTTGCTTAATTGACAGCATATTAAATCCCTCTCGTACAGCTTGCTTCTACTCAATACTTCTTTAACATTTTCAGTTTCGAAACTTGAAATTTCAGAAGAATACGCAACCCTTTTGGCTTCTATGTCTGTGTCTTCGTTTCTGTGGGAGATAAAGTCTGTTTGTTTAGTACGTACTGCACATTTTATGACCACTATAGCTACTGGGAGTTGTAGTGCCTTAATGAGCCTGTCCAAAAAAGACAGATGTTGCACTGCAATGCCGTCTGCGCAGAGATAACCCCTACTTTTCCAGCGTGATAGCCCTGTATGTACAGTTGACATCACATAGGCGGAGTCACTGTATACTGTCACTTTCTGATCCTTGTGTTTCTCGAGCGCAACAATAAGAGCTACCAATTCTGCTGCCTGTGCTGAAAAATGGGGCGTGGTCTTGCGCTTGCCACTACCTCAAATTCACCATTTAATCTGTGTCTTACAACTGCAGATCCTGAATGCCTCTCCCCACTAGTCTAGTCAATTTTTGAAGAACCATCAATAAAAATAATCTCCCCTTCCACTAAAGCATTTTCTTTTACACAGGGTATATCATCAGAGAATTCAACATAATTAGCACAATTGTGTACATGGTCACCTTCTTCTACAGGTTCAGCTACAAACGTGGCTGGATTCACTATTTTACACCTCACAATTTTAATTGCTGGATTGCAAATCATTACTACATACGCAGATGCTCTTTGTGATGTACCTTTGGGTTTCTCTAAAATGGCAAATAAGGTGTGCTCCACATATAGCGCCATTGCACAGCCCATGGTAATACTTGCATATTTCTCAATCGCAAATGCTGCAACAGCCAAGGACTGTTCACATGGAAAATGTCCTCTCATGACTGGATCTAAAATCCCACTGTAATAGGCCAAAGTTGTATACCCTAGTGGTGTTCGTTGTGTGAGTACTGCTGTCATTACTTAGTCATTAGGGTGCACAAACTAATAAAATTCTTTGCTATAATTGGGTATTCCCAAAACTGGAGCTATACAAACTTCTCTTTTTAATTCCTCAAATCCTTCCTCCATTTCTTCAGTCCATTCTATCTTTTCCTTACCAACTTGTGCTTTCTTAAGTGCTTGCAAAAGTGGTTTTGTGTATGTGTTGTAGTCGAACACCCAGGCCCTACAATAATTGCATAAGCCCAGAAATTGCTGTATCTGCCTCACACTATTTGGCCTTGGTGTCTTCCTGATAGCCTCAGATCTCTTAGGTGTCACTTTCTTTCCTTCATGTGAAATTAACTTACCTATGTACAACACCTTTTCCTGGCAATACTGTAATTTCTCCTCATCTACCTTGTATCCTTTGGTTGCCAATATAGTAATCAACTGCCTACATTCATCCTCTATTTCACTACAGAATAATATGTCATCTACGTATTGAATTACTGCACTCTTGAACTCAATGTTACCTAAATCCATCTGTAGGACCCTATTAAAGTTCGATGGGGACTTGCAGTACCCTTGAGGCAATGAAGTATGTCTTAGTCTCTTTTGTCTGAACGTAAAGAAAGTAAGATATTGTGAATCCTTGTGCAATGGGATAGAGAAAAAAGCTGTTAGTGAGAACTCCCAGGCAAGCAGGGTGGTTTGCTAGGAGGTCACAGACTCCGAATTCATGGAAGGCCTAACTCCTTCCCCTTCCCAAAAGGAACGCAAGTCCAGACAGGTAGCAAGTTCAACTGTGGTTTATTACAGCCAACAAACCATAAGGGATTAGCACGTGGACAGAATTCCAGGCACACTCTCAGCTTTTAGGGAAATCTAAGTCACAATGCCATCATGACCTGGGCCCTTCTCCAGCAAACCTATCGTCCCTCAGGATTGGGTGTTGAGTATTAGTCCCCCTATAGGGTCCCTATAGAGATTAGCTTACTGGCTGTCCCATGTCAGGTGTCTGGCCTGGATTAACCCGAAACGTGTTACTTCTAAATAGTTTCAGTATGTGGACCCAATGATTGGTTGGTGGCTCCCACTACTCACCACTATGGCAATGAATTGTGATTGGTCCAGCCGCTCACCCCCTGGCCTGGGACCCAAGTTGATTCTCAACTCAGAGTGTACCTGTTCAAGGTAGCATGCGCAACTATGTCTGTGTGTTATACCCGTGTGTGAACCACCATCAACTACGAGAGTGCTCCCTTCCCATTATGTAACTTTGGCTCTCGTTGTAACAACTTTGTTGCCAGCCGCTGTCTAGCTCGTGGGATCTCTGCTCTTCTCAGCCGCCAGTTCTTGTCTCCTTGTCAGCTCTGTCGGTCCATGTGTCCAGAGACTACGTTTGTGGGCACCTGGAGCTCTGAATTAGTTTGAATTTAGGAGAAGTATTCGGGTCTCCCGCGCTGGTTTTACTTCAGTTCAGCGGAAAGAATGTTGGCGCTGAGCCAACCTCCTCTACGGGAGGTTGGCTCAGCGGCAACGTGCTCGCCTTGGAAACAAGACGACACGAAGCAACAGAGGTTCGATCCCTGGGTCCGCGCTCAGAAACCTCTGTGTATTAAGTGCATTATAAGAGCTAAGACATATTCCTGTAACAGCGCCTTGATGCCCCCGGGCTGTGTGAGCGCTTTAAAAATGCAAACACATAAATGTCATTCATAACAATGTGACCTTGGCAATGGTCTCGTTCCACACATGACAGTTCTCTGGTTCGCGCTGTATTCAGCTCAGCCTTAGCTTTCTGAGTTCGTTGTGGCCTACTGTGACTTTCTGAGCCATAGTCTGGTTCCTACTGCATGTGCTTGTCCATAGTATCTATAGGTTAGTGGGCCCCCAGTGTTGCTGGGTTCTGTTGGGTTATTTGCGTGTGGGCTTTTGTAAGCATTTGCATGATGTCTTCTTTCCTTCTTTCGGTTTCTGCTTTGCTGTGACAACTAATGACAAAATAATAAACGTGCAGCCAGTATATAAATGTTGCAGTCCTCTAACTCATAGAACTGTACGCCTGTGTTCTTGGTGTATTTGGGTGGGTGATTATGTCCCGATGTGCAGATGGCACGTGTGCTTCATGTCTGATGCTACTATGTTGTGTTGTCTCTAATGACTGGATGCATGGCTTCTTGGCACTTTAGTTGAGACTGTCAATGGAGTTGTCTTTGGTTTCGTCCTGTGAGTGTTCATCTACCTTGCGTAATGTGCGCACTGCTCTGGTGTTGTTAGGTTGGCTCTGAGGGTATCTATTATTGTTCTTGTCCATCGGAAGTGCAGTGGGGATCAGTGCGAGCATTTGTGATCAGCGGCCATATTGTCTTTGGTTTTTCTTCCGATTTGAGTGTTTGGTGGGTGGTGGAATAGGGCCTGATTTTGACCTTCCCTCTTCCGTCCCGCCTCTGGTCGACTTGCAAGGTGTCCATAGTAATTCACATGCAGGGACTTCGTCCTTCAAGTTTGCACCATACGCACTTCCCTTCATACTTACTTGGGTTACGTGGATTGTCCACCTCTATTCCAGCTGGAAATAGTTTACATGTTGCAATTTTTTCTCTCAATCTGTCTCTTTCCTTCACAATGGGCCTCATTACAACCCAGGCGGTGAGTTCCCTACTTTACCACCATGGTGTAAACTCTGTTTACACCATGGTGGATGGCGGATTTACTTCCCCATTCCAAGGTGAGTGGGGCGGTAAATCCCCATTCCCCATTTACCCTTCCCCATTCCCATTTTTGCCCCATAAGGCATAATGGGAGTGGGGAAGGTGCTAATTACGGCACTGTAAATTACTGGGCCGTAATTAGCACCAAGGCGGGTTAGCACCTTGCATTTTAACGCCTGCTAGAAGCAGGCGTTAAAATGATAATCAGGCGTTAAGGGTTAACGGCGCCGACGGCGCCGTTAAACCCTTAACGCCTGGGTTGTAATGAGGCCCAATATCTTCTATTGTTCCTTCAATGTTCATATCCATGAGAATGTGCATCCCTATTGCTTCTTCTGCTGTTTTCTTGCACCTCCCGATACGTATTTTGATCCCACACAGAGATGATGCTCCTAGTGCCAGAGCTCCTACTATCAACTTCAGCCCGTCTGCCAGCCAGGATGGCATCTATGACCAGAGGCATGCTAAACAGCTCTTATCTTTCCCCGTTCCACGTGCTTCGTCTTCCATTTTCTAATGCATCTGTGCCAGCTGTACCACTGCATCTGAGAGAGTTCCGTTATCTTCATTGTTAGCACGTATGAACGTGCAACATGAACTGCCGATCTTTGCGCAAACTCCTCCTTCCATAGCTGTGAGGAGGTCCAGGACGTATCAGTCTTATTGCTCTGAGTTCTTCTTTAATGCATTGAACCCATTCACTATTGAGTTTATAGTTACCATCAACTCCCAGCGAATCATCTGTAACTATCACCCATCTGTCAGCTATTATATGGAACGCCTTACCATCCAATATAAAAAACTGTGGATCAATTGGAGAATTTAAAAACAAACTCAAGACTCATCTCTTTAGATAATTAGCTTTCTGATGTCTGCTTGAAGTGACCTACTCTAACGATCTGCGCCCGTATGCCTCTGGGCCATTTTGGTTGTGCGTAACAAATAATAATAATAATAATAATAATAATAATAATAATAATAATAATAATAATAATAATAACCATTTAGCATTAGTGTATGTTTGTATTTCAGAGATCAGTGATGCAAAAAACATCTGTGTTCTGCTGGACAGTCTGTGAGAGGCTGGTACTTCACCCAATGCAGCTTCTGATGTGCTAGAGAAATAACTATTCCTCCCTCTTTTCACTCTTCCCTGGTCTTCCTGTGCTTCTGTGCTCCCAGGTCGGGCATGGGTTGTTCCATCTAGTGACCTCTTTATTCATCTGTTGTTTTCCATTTTTGTGAAGTCATTGAGCTTCACGTCTTTTCTGGGTACAACTAGTGAAGGCATGTTGACGTGTACTAGGGATCATATTCCTCCCCAGTCAGGTGGCAGTTTCTCATATGCTTTAGATCCACAAGCCCAATAGTGATCCATCAGCACTGCTGTTCCTGCTCTCATTTCCGGGATCATTTCAATCCTTTGATATCCTTCATTTTCACTGACCACTTCACCGCTATTGTGTTGATAACACAGGGCAGGTGTCTTCAGGGGAATTATTGGCATTGGTCCAGCTTCATTGTCCACCCTTGTCACCAACTTTGCACTCCTTTCCCATTCCTTCAGGCACTTGTCATTTTCCTCTTGTACCTTGTTCACTGCTGATTTCGTTAGAGTCAGTGCTGAACTCTCCACCATGCAATCTTCCCAACCATCGTTGGTATATACTTGTCCATAGATCAATATTTGTGGTCTCTGCCAGCAGCCTGGTTCTCCTCCTGCTACCTTCACTCTTGTCCATGGACATGGTAAGTCCTTCAATGTGATCGTCTTTGTGTCTCCCTTGTCCGGTCCATCTGTTATGTACTGCAATCCTTCATGACTGCCAGTAATTGTTCATCGTAGCTAGTGTTTTGATATAATTATCTTCATAAGGGAAGGTCCCCTTGGACATCCACCTGAGTGTTGCTGTTCTCCCCTGGAATCTTCCTTGCATCTAGAACATTGCGAGGTACATCAGGCATTGTGCTCTTGGGTATTTCTGTTGCAACACAGGTTCTGGAGCCGCTCATGGCGTAGGGAATTAAAGAGCAGACATGACGGCTCGCCACAGTCGTGTCCCTACCAACTTTGAACATGTGCTTGTACCACATGTTGTTTGTTACCCGTGCCATGTTAACTCCCTTCATGTCTGCATCAACACTGCGCTTACCTCTCCTTACCTTATCAGCAGTGTCTTCTCCTCCACCTGATATGGTAGCTCCTGCTGCTAGGGTTGGGGGAATGTTAGTGGGGTCATAGCAACGTCATGCTTTGCAAAATATAATTGCCATAGGACAGTACACATTATTCCAGTGGGGATTAAGTAATACACAAGAGTCAGAACAAAGTTTATTTTGTCTATGGTAACCACTTACACTACTCAGTCCGAGCAGCTGATGAGATGATAAGTTGCCCACCTGAAAATCGCAAGAAAAGCGTTAATAGGTTAGTACTTGTCAGTACCCTCAAGCTCCATGAACTAGATAATCATTTAGAGCAAAAGAAAATACTTGCCACCAGACTGTTCTTATTGATGGATCTCTTAGTGTGGGTAGAACAGGGTATGCACTATGTTCAAGTTGGGGATAGGTTTGGGTCAAATACTCTATGAATACTCCAAAGTATACTTGAGGAGTTCGTGCTCTGAAATGTCTGAGTCTTCTTATTGAGTGTACGAACTGGTTGGACAATGCTTCAGGGTGGTCAATGGGAGGCAAAATCAGGCTATTTCCCTAACACTTCTAACAATCATACGCAACAACCTGCATGTGTGAGAGAAATAGAGAGAGACAAAACAGTGTTACAGTTGTCAGGTGCGCAAATATCAATTACTGCTGTGCAACCTGCGTGTGCGGCAAAAGTTGGTTACATCACATAAACGTGTTTCAGCTGTCATGTGTGCGATACTTGTTCAAGTAGCAGCTTTTAACCTGCAGGTGCTGGGGAATAGCAATGGGCAAGGTTTTTCACTAGTCAAGTTGCACCAGTGTTGCTGTTACTGCTTCTGCCACTTGGGAGCGTCTAATCATGGGGTGACCGGTAGTCTCCAGTTCATGGGCATTTGCACTTTCTGGTGGACCATCGATTGTTGCAGCATTGGCCCTGTTGATCTCTACAGTTGTGCTTCTGGGTGAGACCGATGCTTTGTAGAGCTTGATATCTTGCAGGTGGTTCCAAACCGTTTTCCCTTCTAACCTAACAGCTCGGTCAGTCACGGCCTCCACTGTATGGGCCCTGTAAATCTAGGCATATTGCAGGACCTTATGAAATTCTTTAGGAGCACGAGATTTCCTACTTGTACTAAATGTTCCTTTGTTCGCTCGTGTGCTGGGTCGTCAGAGCTTTCTTGCTTGTTGTCTTCAGGCCTGCTCAGCGTCGGTTGTATCTGGCGAGAGATAAAAGAAGCGCTGGAAACTAGTGAAGTGACATAATCATGCATCTCTTGACCCAAAATTTCAGCAGTACCCTCACAATCTCTTAGTACTATAGTTGGAGGTCCAATGGGAGATGCATGCGCCGTCCTGTCACCAACTTTGGGGGCGTTAAATGGTGGTCGGACCCTGGCTTGTTGCGCAATTCGAAAAGTGCCAATGGCAAAGAGTGAAGCCAGTTTTTCTTAGTGCTCTGCTGAGTTTTGGCAATGCTCTCCTTCAGGAGGCCATTGAGACATTCACACACCCTGCTTGCGGGTGGTACGCACATGCAAATTTGTGTTTTATTCCTAGCAGGGTAGTGATGTGTTGGAACATTTCATTGGTGAAGTGAGGGCCATTGTCAGACTGCAAGACCTCACACACGTCCCATCTTGGGACTACTTCCCAGACCAGGAATTTGGCAGCCCTCAGTGTGTCAACATGTGAACAGAGTCCAGCCTCTATCCATCTTGTGAATGGGCAGACAACCACTATAATATAGCTGTATCCTTGACATACCTGGATCATGTCCACGTAGTCAACATGGAGATGCAGGAATGGGCCTTCGGGTCTGGATATGGCTCCCCTCACTACTCTCATGGTGTGTCCTGCCGTGAATTGCTAGCAGGTCAGACAAGTGCTAATGAAATCTGTCACATGTTTGTTCAAATTGGGACAAAATCATGATTCTCCAATACGTGCAGCAATTACCTCTTTCCCTGTGTGTGTTGGATGATGCTACTGCACTAATGCTGTTTTCAGTAACACAAGTGACAGGACCACGTTCCCTGTGTTATTTTGACGCCATAGGGCATCTGTAGGGGACATACTGCAGCCTCTTTTTACATTTTCTTCCTTGGGTGTAGCTCCATAATCTGAGTTTCTGGTATGATATGATATTTTATTTATATCGTGCTCTTACACAGGTGTTTCAGAGCGCGACCAGGCAAAAGGAGGGGAACAGGGGAGAAACAAAAACAACGATCTTACTAGGCCCAGTAACTTTGAGAACGCGCAAGTGCATGGGGAAGGGAAAAAGGGGGAAAGTGCAGAGCATAGGAGAGAAACAAAATAAATAGTAAGTACATAAATAATTAAATAGAATGTTAGCAGTGGTAGTGCAGCCTGCAAGAGGCAAAGGTGCTAGGTTAGTCAGATAGGGAGTATCTGATAAGTGCAGAAGAAGAGTGGGTGGGGAACTGTATGGGTACAGACACAGGCCCCAGTGCAAGGGGTGGCCCGGAGGCAGTGCAGGAGGATGGCAGGGTGAGCAGGTACCTGGGCCTGAAGGGCAGAAGGTGGCCAGGTGCAGAGTGCCAAGGGAAAAAGGCAGATCAGCAGGGGAGAAGCGGGGCGAAGGCAGAAGCGAAGAGGAAGGTCTTGAGGAGCTTCCGGAACCGTAGATGGTTCTCTTCAAGTTTCAAGGTGGCAGGGAGGCAGTTCCAAAGGGAGGCCCCGGCCGAAGACAGAGATCTACCTCCAGCTCGTTTCTTTGAAAAAACGACTGACCCTGAGGGAGTTAGAGGTAGAGGAGTGAAGGGCTCGAGAGGAGAGGTATTTACGGAGGGATAGTTGAAGGTATTTTGGACCCAGGCCCCAGAAAGCCTTGTGGACCATGCAAAGGGTTTTAAATTTAATCCTTGCATCCACTGGGAGCCAATGAAGGGATTTCAGAGCTGGAGAGATACGATCCCAGGGCTTGAGGCCAAGGACAAGTCTCGCAGTCCTGTTCTGGATAGAGGTAAATGTAGCCTTCTCTCATCACCAGTTTTCTCACCCCTCCCCAGATGTTGGGCCTTTCTTTTAGTTCCCACAATTCCCCAAAATAAGATGCACATTTTGCTTCATAATCAGCTGCCTCGTCTTCCCCGTTGATGAGTGCTGGCACTTCACCAAAGCCAATTCCTGATGGTATGTTATTACTTCAATCAGTTCACCTAACAGTAATGCATGCTGCACTGGGGCCCCATCTGGTCCCCTGTACCCTCTCCTGAGCAATCGTGCCAATCCTGAATGTACTGTTGATGTGACATAGGCACTATTGGATACATTGTCATACTCCTACCCATGCTGTGTTACAGGGCCAATAAAAGGGCCACTTGTTCTGCTGCCTGCTCTGAATAATGAGATAGTAACCGGGCACTTGTAACTGCCTAACTTGTCCCATCTACCTTTAATCTCACTATAGGAGCCCCAGTCCTCTTGATCCCATCAGTTTGATCGATCGTGGAAGAACCATCAATGTAGAGCATGTCTCCTCCCTCAAGTGCATCTACCAACACCTTGCGTGTCTTACTGATTTGCTAGACATCTGGCATGACAAGTGCTGGGTTTAAAGTTTTGCATCTTACTATCCTCAATTCTGGTTTTGATAGTATTATCTCATATCCTGACGATCTCTGTGTAGTCAGTGTGCTCTTTGGTTTTTGCAATATGGCAAACAGGGCGTGCTCCACGTAAAGGGTGTTGGTGCACCCCATGGTTATCACAGATGCTCTCGCCACTGCGAGTGGTGCAGCTGCCAGCGATTACTCGTATGCATAGTGTCCTCTCATTATTGGGCTAAGCTGCCCACTGTAGTAAGCAAGTGGTTTATGGCCCAAACTTGTCTTCTGTGTCAGGGCTGCCTTCATGATGACACCATCAATGTATGAGAATAGAAAGAATTCCCTTTTATAGTCTGGACTCCCTAACACTGGTGCTGTGCATATTGCTTCTTTTAGCACATTGAATGCATCAGTAATGTCTTGTGTCCACGTCAATTACTTTGCTCCTCTCTGTGCTTCCTTTAGGGCTTTTAAGAGTGGTCTTGTGTATGTGCTATAATCAAAAACCCATGCTCTTCAATAGTTGCACAATCCTAGGAACTGTTGCATTTCCATCACTGTTTTGGGCTGTGGTTTGTTGTGTATGATCTGTGCTTTCTTTGGGGCAATGTGCCTGCCGTCTTTGGATATCAGTGGCCCAATGTACAGTACTTCCTTTTGACAGTACTGGAGTTTGGCCCTGTCCCCCTTGTATCCCTTATCAACTAACAATGTTAACATGTGTACTGAGTCTGCCCTGCACAGGTCCTCGGTCTCACTGCAAATCAGGATGTCATCTACGCATTGCAGTACTGTTCTCTCTGTCTCAATATGCTTAGTTCCATCTGGAGCACTCTGTTTAAGATAGAGGGGGACTTGCAGTAACCTTGTGGCAAACAAGTATGTTTCCACTTCTGGTTGCGGTACATAAAACTGGTCAAATCTTGCGCGTCTGGGTGTAGTGGTACAGAGAAAAAGGCGTTCTTCAAATCAATCACAGTGAAGCAGGTGGCTTCTGCTGGAATGCCACACAGGATCATCGCTGGGTTAGCTGCTACTGGATATTCTGCTTCTACAATGTGGTTAAGAGGGTGCACATCCTGAATAAAACACCATGACCCCCCTGCTTGCTTTGCATATGGGGTACACTGTGGTGTAGCATGGAGATTCTGCTGGTACCAATATGCCTCTCTCAATTAGTGTACTGATTGTTTCATAAATGCCTGTGTTTGCTTCTTTTGTTAGGGGTACTGTTTCACTTGTGTTAAGATTGCTCCAGGTTTTAGTTTTATCTTCACTCCCCCTATGCTCTTTATGCACCCCACATCATAGGGACTCATGGGGCCTCATTAGGACCCTGGCGTTAGGGGGTTAATGGTGCCGGTAGAGCTGCCGGCGCCGTTAACCCCCTACCGCCTCATTATGAGGTCCGCTTGCGGGACCCGCTATGGGCGCCTAGTTTTACCAGACGTCCTTAGCGGGTCCCGCGAGTGGCCCAGCATGCTAACAACGGGCCCGTCATTAACGGGCCTGTTGTTAGCATGCTCCCCATTCTCATTGAGCCCTATGGGGGCTCAAATGGGAATGGAGATGTACCGAGTCGGGGTTTCCTGAATGGGGAAATACAGGGCCCTCCATAGTCGGAATGGCCCGGTATTTTCCCATAAACTGTCAGGTACTTTGGCCATGTCCTCCTCCTAGAATGTCGGCGGTGCCTCCAGTGCCATTGCCATTCTTTGTGCAACCTCTCTGTAACTGATCTGTACCCAAAACATCACACTCATTTGAATATAATTTCCATCTCCACTTTCCCTTCTGCAAAGAGTTCCTCATGCATCACTGTTGTGCGCCTGCACCCCTCTGCCACCCCAATTATTGCTCTCCATGCTCTCCCTTTGTCTGTTGCATGTACTGTAATCCAGTCCTCCCTTGCCAAAGCGGCCTCGATGTCCACTGGCAGTATTGGTCCCTCTGGCTCATCCAATGGTGTGTCGGTCTGAAGAGGTACTCACCTGGCGCCCTCCACACTTTCCCTGCAATGCCTGGCATCCATGCAACTGCCATGTCTGTTGCATACTTGAACATTTTTGGAGCCAATGGTACCCATGTGCTCTAGACAGTTGTCCCCTTGAATGTGCCAAAGCTGTCTCCTCTCTCCTACTTTATTTATTTATTTGTAATTTGTATAGCGCAGATCCACTGACCCTAAGGCTTAAGGGCGCTGACAACATTCAGAGACAAACAGAGCGTCCAGAAGAGATGGTCACAGATGATCACAGTAGTGCCAGAAGGCATGATCTCAGACCAGAGGAAGAAGTTAATTGAACAGATACATTTTAATCCTTTCCTGAACCCTCTATTAGAACTTTCAGTTCTGAGTTTCACTGGAAGATTGTTCCAACCAATGGGAGCCGCAGAATAAAAGGCTCCAACCTTTGTCTGAGATAATCTGCAATTTGGAACAATTAGCTGAAGGAGACCATTGGATCTGAGGCTATAATTGCTGGTTTTAAGCCGAAGTTCGTCATTAAGGTAGGTAGGACCAGAGTTTTTCAAACAGTTGAAGGAGATGGACAAGAGACGAAAGAGAACATGTTCCTTAATAGGAAGCCAATGAACCTCCCTTCTTGGCAGGGAGATATGGTCTGATCTCTTTTTGTCCATAACAACTCTGACAGCGTTATTCTGCACTACCTGCAGTCTATTCACTTCACATTTTGGAAGACCGATCAGAAGACTACTACAGTAGTCTATCCTAGAGCTAATCAGTGCTTGGGCCAACGTCTCTCTACTAGTTTGAGAGAGGAAGTGGCGTGCATGAGAAAGTAGTTTGATATAATACGAGGATGAGGACACCAGATTACTGACCTGCGCTTTCATGCTCAAATTACAGTCCAAATAAATCCCCAGTGTCTTAACTTTTTTCTTAATCTTTATGACACAATTATCAATCACAAGCTGGGAGTATAAGTCTTCCAGTTTGTGAATTTTTTGATCAGTGCCCACAAGCATGAGTTCTGTCTTTTTAGTGTTAAGGGCCAATCCATTAACACATATCCAACTTTGGATGAGAGAATATATCCAGTTGATTTTGGTTTCAGCAACCGAGAAAATACCTGTAATAGGAATGATACACTGAGTATCATCATCGTAATTGGTGAACTCTGTCAATACTGTCCAAAAAGTCAAGGAAGGGAACCGTAAAGATGTTGTAGAAAATTGGTGAAAGACAGGCTCCCTGCGAGACTCCCTACATCAGACCCATGAGGTTAGCTTCTGCAATGTTACTGCTCACTCGCCCTTGGTGCTCTTTGAGAAAAGAGGTGACCCATGCGGCTGCCGGGGCCGAGAAGCCTGCCACCTCCTTCAACCTGGAGACTAAAACTGATTGGTCTAACAGGTCAAAGGCGGCAGAAAGGTCCAGCAACATCAGCATGCAGGGGCTACCTTGATCCATATGGCGAAGGAGCCTAGATTTTAAATCAAGCAGTGCGGGCTCAGTGCCGTGTTTTTCCCGAAAACCAGATTGTCTCTTGTTTAGGATGTCAGTAGTTCTTAGATACGTTAGTATCTATGCCCTGACAGCTCCCTTAATCTGTTAATGTACGCGTTTGGTGTGGCGCACCCGTCAGGTGTGTATTGTTTTTGCTCATCTGGAACCAATCCTCCTCCCCTTTGCCCTTGAGACCTGCATTCCAAGGATGTCCCTTCACCTGTTCTCGTCAGATGGGGCCTCCTTACGAGTATGGAGGCAGCCATGCCCTTAGTAAGGGCATGGCTGCCTCCATACCGGGTTCCAGTACTGGGTTCCTTCCATGAGGAATAACCGGGTCATTCCAACCTTGGAGGACCCGGTAATTCCTCATTGAGAAAACCCATCCCCATTCCCATTTGAGCCCCCAGAGCGCTCAATGGGAATGGGGAGGGAGCTAATAACGGGCTAGTTAATAACGGTTTTACCAGGCATCCTTACCGGGTCCCGCAAGAGAACCTCGTAATAGGGCGTCCCGTGATGAACGGTGCTGGTCCCGTACCGGAACCCTTCATTACGAGAGCGCCTGGCTCGTAATGATGCCCATAGAGTTTGTTATACTCCCCCCTTCCCGTCTTCGTTGTCTCTGTACTCATGATCAGACTTTACGTCCATGTTACTGCAAAGATCATCTAAGAAAGTCAACTTGCGTGATGCAGAGCCGGGGTTATGTTGTACTCAAGATCAATAACCACTAGATTGTATATGTTTTCCCCTTTGCATAGCCCTAAGCATGCGGTGCCATGCCCTGCTGAGCTGTCCGCACGTACCTCTGAACGATTCGGTTTTGTTCACGTCCCTCCTTCCTGTCTTTTCCTTTCCCATTCTAGTGCAGCCTGCTCGCCCTTATTACTCGCTCATCCTCCTCCGTACGTGCTTGTTCCCTTGACAGTCTGTCTATCTGCAACTTCCTCTGCTTTGTTTCTTCAAACTTACATGTTTCTTGCTTAATTATCTGCCTTCTCCCCTGTGCCAAACTCTGCCTCTTTCTTGTCACTCCCCTTTCTCTCCCATTATTCCCTCTCCTTCTCTCTTGGTTCCCTTTCTAGTCTCTCTGCTCGTTCCTTATTCATATGCACCTTCACCCTCCTCCATTCCCTTTCCACCTATCCAATTTCTCCTTCTTTTCCCTCTCCCTTTCTTCCCATTCCCTCTGAGCCTCCTTGTCCCTCTCTCGTCGTTCCTCCTCCTCCACTTGAGTCGCCCCGTTATGTCTTCCCTGATGTTCCATATCCAAGACTTCTATGGCCCTTGTTGCTCCTTCTGCTACGCTCGTTGTCTTTCCTTTTAGATTCAAAGCTATGGCCCTTGTTGCCCCCCCCATTGTCTTCCCTTTTAGCTTCAAAAGTATTTGTGCCGCTATCCATTTCTCTGTATCTATGCCCTCAAATTCTGCCTTTGCTCTCTGTATCCCCTCCATGTTTGCTTCGTTGCTGATGGCTGGTTGCCCTGTGCCTCTTGAGTTCTCCTCTTGAGTATATGGTGGTGGTCTAGATGTTGAGTTTGAATACCCCTCTGCCAACCGTAATTCCCTTAATGGGTATATCCCCTTGTCGTCTTCTGTGTCATCTGATACCACGCTAGGAGGGTCAGGAGGAGGTGCGGAAGACTCAGGATCCTCTTCCTTCCTCTTGGTTCATCATCCATACCCGGTCTGCCGCCCCTTCTTGGAATAAGCATTTCGCCAATTTCTTCCCCTTATAGGTGTCCTGTAAGTGTGTCAGTAGGGATTGCTGCACGTCCCTGGAGAAACTTTAGTGCTCTTGGCCCACTGTACACTGTACTTAATGATTTTATCTTTGTATGGTGGCAGGGCCTTGCAAAGTTGTTGGATAGGGGTCAGACCCCCAATCACTCCCTGGTACATGGGGTACATTATTTGTTTAACTGACCTCTAGTGAAGGGTATCGATAATCCGCTGTCAGGAAAAAGGGGTTCAACTGCGTATATGTAAACTTCAACTGCTACAAACTCACTTGCTCTGCACATTACATGGCATGCTCCACACACAGCCCCGCCTTCACATCTGCTGCCTTCTCCGGCACCACCACAATCCTGCGCAAGTGTCTTCTGCGCACCGCCGCTCGTTCACCTCCATACCAAAACTCTCCATCCTATGCAATAACCTAAGGGTGACGCCACCAATCTAAGCCTCGGACCGAATGAATAAACAATTTGCATCACACACAAAACAGTGACCCATTGCTCCCCTTCCCACACAAATCACCCAACAATTATGCAACCCCACAGCTGTTTTACCACCTCTCCAGGGCAGAGTATACTTCTATTTTTTTGTAGTTAACTTCACCCTTTGCGTCGTCTAACGTGTGAAACGCCTCTCTCCAGGAGACTTAACCAGTTAATACATTTCCGCAATCTAGAATAGCTTTAGCTAACCACTATGGGAATACCGTCATCTATGCTCCGGGCTACAATGCCCAATTCACAGGTATCCTTTATTTACATACTTCTATGATCCAAGCCATTCAAGTCTATAGTCCTGGTTGTTCACTAAAACCTTTAACCTCGAAGACCGAATGCTCCCTAAACATAGACAAGGGACTAGCACCTCCGCTCCGGTCCCCACTCAATAACACTACTACCAATATTAAAACACACTACTAATATTGTCAACAATACCTTCCTCCTTCCAGCAATTACCCAACACCCTCCCTTATACCCATATTGCCAATTGTCTGGACCAATACTTAAGTTCCGTGCTTGGTGACGCTGCTCGGCCGCTGGCTCCCCGTCAACCGCTCGCTTTGCCCTTCCGGTCTGCTTTGGACTCCTCACGGACTGTGGGCGGGATAATTTCCAAAACGGCTCCCGACAACCTTTCTCCGGTTAGCTCCTTCCCGGTTTTCTTGCAATGCCCGCAAGGGTCCCACAGCCTTTCAAGTCCGGCGGCAAAGGAGGCAGCTTCTGGCCAGGCTGACACCCCAAACCGTCACCTCTGCTACCAACTTGTTAGGGAGAACTCCCAAGCAAGCAGGGTGGTTTGCTCCAAGTTTGGGGACTCCGAACTCATGGAAGGCCTAACTCCTTCCCCTTCCCGAAAGGAACGCGACTCCAGACAGGTAGCAAGTTCAACTGTGCTTTATTACAACCAACAAACCATCAGGGATAGGCATGTGGACAGAATTCCAGGCACACTCTCAGTTAACACTTGCTCGCAGGCAAGGTTTTAGGCAAATCTGCGTCACAATGAATTCACAATCTGGCCCCTTCTCCAGCAAACCTATTGTATATCGGGATTGGGTGCTGAGTAGTTGTCCACCTATAGCGGTCCCTATAGAGATTTGCTTACTGTCTTTCCCATGTCAGGTATCTGGCCTGGATCAGCCCTGAAAAGTGTTACTTCTAAATTGTTTCAGTATGCGGATCCAATGATTGGTAGGTGACCCCCGCTACCCACCCCTAGGGCCATGAATTGTGATTGGTTGAGCCGCTCGCCCCCAGGCCTAGGACCCAAGTTGGTTCTCAGCTCAGAGTGCACCTGTTCAAGGAAGCATGTGCAACTATGTCTCTGTGTTATAAACGTGTGTGTCCACCATCGACTACGAGAGTGCTCCTTCCCCATCGTGTAACTTCGGCTCTCGTTGTAACAACATTGTTGCCAGCCGCTGTCTAGCTCATGGGATCTCTGCTCTTCTCAGCCATCAGTTCTTGGCTCCTAATCAGCTCTGTCGAACCACGTGTTGTTAAACGGAAATCGTATTGTGCCTCCTTTGATTTATATTGGCCTAAGCCTAGTCGCTCTATGAGGAAAACCACGCTGCAAAGATTCCGATTTTGGATAGACTTTGCCACCATTTTAGAATCATCCGCCATTTTCATTTCTGTTCATATGTTTTCTGTTCTAAAATGGTGGACTGTGTTTTCAATTTTCAATCAAGCCTATCGGCCTTTGAGTTCTGTTAATGGTTAGACTGTCCAAGAGCCGACTGTTTAGACTAGGTAATGAGGCCTTGTACTGAGCATGAACTGTTGTCCTAGCATTGTCTGTGCTCACAAGACTAATCCGCGAACACACCTCTGGGACAATGAAGTGCAAACGCCAAGCGTGGACACAGACCAAACTACATTGTGAAGGGATATAGACTAAGGCTTACCGCAGGATCTGAGAATATACATCACCATTGTAACTTGATGGAAATGCAAACTCATGTAATCCTTCTGCAAATTATTGTATAAACCAAATGTGAACTAGGCACAAACTCTAGACCGCAGATTATTAACGTGAAGAGGGGCGGACAATATTACGCAGAAATGTATAAAAGCACAAAGGTTTATAATGTCAGGCACTCTCTCTCCTCTCTTTGACGGGCTGGTACTCTTTGCGGGGTGTTGAGAGCCAGATAGCTATCTGTGTTTCTTTGTAACTGTGCAGAATAAAAGATCTGTGAATCTTTCTAGCCTGGGATTGATGTATTTCCTTTTGTGGTACTCAGCCTCAATATTTTCTTGTATCTACAGTGTCCACAGACCACGTTTGTGAGCCCCTGGAGCTCTGAATTAGTTTGAATTTAGGAGAATTATTCAGGTCTACTGCGCTAGTTTTACTTCAGTTCAGGGGAAATAATGTCATTTGTAACAACAGGGCCTTGGCAATGGTCTCGTTCCACACATGACAGTTCTCTGATTCCTGCTGTATTCAGTTCAGCCTTAGCTTTCTGAGTTTGTTGTGGCCTTCTGTGACTTTCGGAGCCATAGTCTGGTTCCTACTGTATGTGCTTGTCCATAGTATCCAAAGGACAGTGGGCCCAGTGTTGCTGTGTTCTGTTGGGTTTGTTGCGTGTGGGCTTCTGCAAGCATTTGCACGATGTCTTCTTAGCTTCTTGCTGTTTCTGCATTGCTGTGACAACTAATGACAAAATAATAACGTGCAGCCAATATGTACATGTTGCTGTCCTATAACTCATAGAACTGTACGCCTGTGTTCTTCGTGTATTTGGGTGCGTGATTATGTCCCAATGTGCGGATGGCACGTGTGCATCATGTCTGACGCTACTATGTTGTGTTGTCTCTCACGACTGGATGCATGGCTTCTTGCCGCTTTAGTCAAGACTGTCAATAGAGTTGTCTTTGGTTTCGTCCTGCGGGTCTTCATCCACCTTGCATAATGTTTGCACTTCTCTTGTGTTGTAAGGTTGGCTGTGAGGGTATCTTTCATTGTACTTATCCATCGGAGGTGCAGTGGGGGTTGGTGTGAGCTTGTGCGATCGGCGGCCTTATTGTCTTTGGTTTTTCTTCCAGTTCGAGTGTTTGGTGGGTGGGGAACAGGGCCTTATTTCGATCTTCCCTCTTCAACGCATTTTTCAATTCGATCACTGTGAACTTCTTAGCTTCAACTGGGATGCTTCACAATATTGTCGCAGGATTTGCAACTAATGGAAACTCTGCTTTTAAAATCTGATTAAGAGGGGGCAAGTCCTGGATACATCTCCACAACCCCCCTTTAGATTATTTAATTGGATACACCACAGTAGTGCACGGGGACTCTGATGGCAATAAGATTCCCTGATTCATCAACACTGAAATAGTCTTAAATATGCCTTTATCAGCTTCTCAAGAGATGGGGCACTGTTTTGCTTGGGGTCAAATTGCTCCTGGCTTGAGTTTTATTTTAACCTCACCAATTTCCTTCAATAGGCCTACATTATATCGGCCCGTAGTACAAAGGACACTTGGCACTTTTTCTATGTCTTCTTGAAAGAACGCTGGTCTTTGCCGCACCATTGCCATTCGCTGTGGGACTTTCCTTTTCTCAATAAGTTCATCTCTGAACATATCTTCATCTGTTATGTCAGTCAATCTGTAGCCCTCCTCAAAAGCTATCACTGTTCTACATGCTCTGCATTCATCATCTACTCCTTCAAGCATTGCTATTTCCCCTCATACTATAGCTGCTTCTAGTTCTATAGGAATAGTCTGCCCTTCTTTCTCATCCATAGATACTTGTGGTCTAAATAAAAATTCATCAGGTATCCTCACAATTTTCCCTACTAATCCAGGTAGCCATGTTAATAAAATGCTCACCCCATACATGAAGACTTCCGGATCTACCGGAACTCCACGTAGAGCAACTTGTCCTGTAAATGCCAGTATACATTCTCCTACATTTAAATAGTGTATTCCTGGAGTGGGGCACACTATTCCTTGATCAGTGAATGAAATCGTCATGTTAGGTTTTGTCATCAAATCTCTACCCAGAATGTTAACTGGCATTTGTCGCGAATATAACAAGGGGACAGACATGTCACATTCCCCTAAAGAAACAGGTAATTTATCAGTTAAATTAACTAAATTCATAGCTTCAGAGAACCCTTGAGCATTCACGGCAAAACCTGACATTGGATATTTTCCCTCCCTTATACAAGAGCGAGTCACCCCAGTGTCTACAAGAAAAGAAAAAGATTTGTCTTCTATTGTCACCCCGAACCTTGGTTCCTCTTGGGTGTCTGGTGTTACTGAGAGTACTGAACCCATCATGCCACCCTGATAGCTGTCCTTTTGAGGGTACAAATGTATCCATGTCCCAGTAAAAGGGTTCCCTCCTACCACAGTGACACCCCCTATCCTAGGTGTTAGTATTTGCCCTGTATTCGCATTCTGTTGTGTCTGCATAGGTGCTTGTTGCGATTGCCCTGGAGGTGGGTGCATTTGCATTGACCCCTGCTGCTGTGCCTGCTGTGCTTGCAGCGCCTGTGTCTGATAGGATGTGTGATCCTGGGCATAGCCTTCTTGTGTTTGCGTGCTATATTGTGTCTATTGTGTTGCATGCTTCCTTGGCTTCTACATAAGCGTGAAATATGCCCTGCTATCCCACAATTCCAACACACTGGGGGTGGCCCTCTGGCAAACCCACCATTATAATCTCCCTGAGTATTCTGACTTCCACTGTGGGCATTTTGAAATCCACCTTGGGTCTTCTGAAATCCACCTTGGGTCTTCGGAAATCCACTTTCTCTTCCTCTAAATCCTCCGGAACCTCTTCCTCGCGTCCAAAACCAATACCCACTTTGATCCACTGTGTGTACATTTTTCACATGCGATGCACCCATTATTTCTTGTTTTCCTAAGCCTTCTCCAGTTGTCAATACTGCCTGTTCTATAGCCAATTTTAACAATTTCTTCTGAACTAACTTGGCTTCCTCAATCTTACTGTTTTCATCTTTTTTCTGTTATTCTCTTGTAATAATCGGCAATGATGCATGATAGTCAACTGTATCTCAGCCCACAGCCTCGCTTCCATTCTTACTTGTTTTTTCATCTGTCTCTGTACTTGTTCTGGCAATCCCTGGCACAAAATATGATAGAATAGTGCCACTGTTTTTTCCCCAAGGCTCACGCGTCTCAAGCTGCCATTTCTCTTGAATATCCTGAATATGATCAATCGGGTCTTCATCTTCTTTCATTTTACGTGTCATAATTGCACCCATATTTGATGTATTAGGATACTGGTCCCTGAGAGCCCTTCAAACATATGAGCTACAATCATTAAATGGCGCTCCATCATGCTCTGTGTTTTGTGCTGTCACACCCGCATATCCCGCTCATCTCTAAATGTCATCAGCTCTCTCTCCAAGAATAGCTGCCAATAGACCTTTTATGTCCCGTATGGCCAACATATTTCCCCCTGTCATTTCCTCTAATTCGCATATGCACTTCCCAGCCCCAAAATCAAACTAGATAACTAGAATTTTAAGTTAACCTGATCCATCTGAGGCCATGGAATATATTGCTGTGTTGCTCTGTAGCAAGGGGAACTGTGGGAACCCCATCCCATAATTGGACATCATTATTCGTTTACCCAATGATGGGGGTAATCGTCCCTATTCATCTTCGTGCTGGTAATGACCTTAACCTACTCAAGTAGGGTCGGGATTCTCCTCTCACACTACTTCATCGTCTTTGGTGAAGTTCGGCATATGGTGTAGGATCTGGTATTCTTTCCTTAGGGTGTTCCAGATCTGACCATCTTACCTCCTTATCCAAGTTTTGGCTTCCCAAGAGGGCACATGTACCCTCCCTTCCTATCTCCTGACCTGACTCCCTTTCTTCATCTGACATTGCTCTACCCCACCTGGTGTGACTATCATCCTCCTCTTCCCTATCTAAATTTAGTCTATTCAAAGAAAGTGCTCTGTGTTAATCACTAAACACGTTTACCTCCTCCTGCGTTCATCACTAAACACTTTTTGGTATCCGGGATCATCTGCCACTCCCTTGAGTCTCATACTCGCTGTTCTGCCTTATTTACTGATATATATTATCGATCCTCTCCCTAATAATTGCTGTATCATATCTTTCCTCTTCTTGTGCTACTTTAGGTATTTCTTGAGTCAATTCTCTCATTAGGAAAACTTTGCTTACCATTTCCCATTGCCCTGTATTTCGTCGCTTGGTCTTATTCGTTCTTTAAGAACGAGACTGGCATCAATTTCTCGCCGCCTTCTATTCTGTTTTATTTCTTCTTCCACTTCATTGGCTTTCTTGCCTCCCTTCTTTTCCTGTCTTCTTCTTGCTTTCGTGCCTCCCTTTTTATTTCTTCTCTTCGTTCTTCCCTTCGTTCTTCTCTGTAAGTTTCTTCCTTCACTCTGTGTGCTTCTAATTCTTCTCTCTAGTTTTCTCTCCTATCCCTTTCTTCTATTTCTTTCTTCTGACTGTCATACTTTCTTTGTTCCTCTACCCGCTTTTTGTCTTTCTCTTGTTCGTCTCTATGTATGTTTTCCTGTTGTTCCCTGCTTTTTCTTCCTTGTTCATCCTCCCTACTTTTTTTCTCGTTCCCTATCCTTCTTTTCGTCTCATCTTTGTCTTCCTTTTGCCTCACTTCCTCAATACTTTTCCCTTCTAACTTGAGTAATATCTGTCCTCCCATCCATTCGTTCTGTACAAGCGTTACCTCATCGCCCAATCCTTACCTCCTGTCCATCTCTTATTTTCTCTCTCTATATCTGTTGATATATTCGATCTCTCGCCTTGTTCCTCTTTACCCCGTATGAATTTACACGCGTCTTCCTTCTTTTTGCCCTCTTCTGGACTTTCATCGCTACTATAAGCGGGGGGTGAATATGTCGGGTTACTATACACTGCCACTGCTTTTAATTCTTTCAAAGGATAGAATCCTGTCTCTTCTGCATCTACTTTCTTAGTTTCAGGCAGAGTGAGAGGAGCCGAGGGCTCGATTTCATCCCCTATATGCTGATTAAGCATCCACTCTTCCTGTGGCTGGTCCTCTTTTTCCTCTTGATACATTTCCCAAAGTTCTGCAACTGCCAGTCTTTTCTCCAATTTCTTTCCTGTGTATGCAGTGTGCACATATGTGGTCATGTGTTGTAATACTGCTTTTGACAATGATCCACCTTGTGGCCATGGCATAAACATTGTATCAGCTGTGCCCTTTACACATTTTGCACTATACTGTTTGAGTTTAGGCGCATGTCATGGTAATGTTTTAAAAAGGTGCATTAGAGGAGTGTCCTCCATAATGACGAGTCACAATTAACTGTCGATACTTGCCAGAGCGTTGTTATATTTAATATATCTCTATTTATCTCAAAGGTTATTGCTCAACTCTTTTAATCTCAAAAACAATTAATATGAGCAAGTACCATCAATTGCTACTCAATCCTCCTTTGTCTCAACAACCTATCTGCCTTCTGACTGGCACCAATCGTTTACTACCACTTTAACTCAAAACAACTTCACTTCCGACTTTCACAATTTATCACTTTTCAGAACTGCATACATCAAATAATAATCATAATAATAAAACAATACTCATTAACAACCCCTGTGATGACCTTCTCTGTTCCCTATAATAATTTATACTAAGAGCTACTCTTTTTTTGCTTCAAATTATATTACCCCATTAAGACATCACCTTCCACGGTCCTGACCATGTGTATTCTCTCTCTTAATCTTCCATCTAAAATTTGACACGTCTTCTTCCATCTCAAATGAAATAGGATTACCTAGGCGTTCCTTTATCCAAACAAAATTTCCCATTACCCACTTATTTTCATAAAATATCACAATCCCGCCTCTTTAAATTGACATTTCCCATATAAAATTTACATCTGTTTAATCGACTCGAGGCCTTCGGTATCGACTCCTCATCCCATCCGCCCACTTCGCCTTCTGTCTGCGGAGCACCCATGGAAACCAAGCAGGGATTTCTTCAAAGAGGGCCCTGCCCACCGTCTCGGTTCTTCTTGCAAGTTTATTTGTATCGGCCCCTCTCCACAGGAAACTCTGCGATCTTTCTGCTAATGGCAGAGGATGCCCGACCGTCCGAAACTCTGAAGTAAAACTAGTTTAGATTGAAACCACCTGCACCGCTACCACATGAGCTTATGCCCTTGGAACGTGCATCTGTTACTGGATGGGATTAGACCAGAATAATTCTGAGACCAAATAACCAGACAAACTGAAGAAGATGGCAAGTTGCTGTTTTATTAGCAATTATCTAAAACAGGGAGTTTACATCGAACATCCACAGACGTATGCTTGTTCTCAGTGATTTCCACAAATAAAACAAATACATACTTCTTTATGCATCAGAATGACGTCATGCTACATGGCAATAGGGAAAAATCTATCAAGGGTCGGGATTGGTTAAGGGACACATCTAGATATACAATCATATAGAGCTAGGTTTGTTATTGCCTGTTCGATATCAGGTGGACAAATGATGCCTACCTCTTCATATGTGTCATTTAAAGAAAATCAGTTACAGAGTGTTTCATTGGTTTCTTAAGCTATAAGTTCCTTTGTTATATGGACTAATACAATTGGTTTGGCACGCTTGTGCCATGTCTGGAACATTCGGTTCAATTAGCAACACGTAAACCAAGGTGCAGGTAGATAGCACATGAGGCTGCCCTACCACCCAATTAGCCCAACATCTCTCACCACCCATGGCTTCTGCCATGAAATTCTCTTTGTACTTGGCCTTGAAGAGTATTCTCGTCCTGGGAATGCAACTGGAGTGAGGACATTCACTATCTTATCTGGAACTCCAAGTTCAAGCCCTATTTCCATCCTCAACTCACGTGACAGGAGACCGCGATTCTGCTCATTCAGTAAGCTTTTAAATGTTTTAAATGAATTAAGACTGGCATCTCCTTTGGTCTTTCTTGCACCTTAATGTGAGAGGATTCATCCTCTGCACACACGTTCCTCATCACCGTAGATAGCTGACCTTGACTTTTCAGTTCTTGACTTCAGGCCAGACAGCCTCCCAACGCAGCTCCAATAACCTGCTATTCTAATGCGACACAGCCTTCCATTTTCTCTCCATGATTCTTTGGCTTATTATTTCATGATATCAATGTCCAGTTTCTGTACAATGGCGGCTCCGCCTGCATTCTATTTACTACTTATAGCTAGCCTATACGATGACTTGATCTATCTTGCGTTTCAGCGTATATGTACATTCTTTATACTTCTGATTTCTGCAGCGCCTTTTAGAGTGCAATCTTATTCTTTTACAGTTTAAGGTTCATTTGATTCTTTACTTCGTCATTTCTCCTCTAGGGTCCATACATCATGCTCATTCAGTATTTCAGGACGTCGTGCACTCTTTCTTATGACGTAATCATTCAATTTTCTTAGCGCGTTCTCATATTACTTCAGGGAGTTCCTCCTGAAGGCTGTCATCAACTCGAGGGTACATTCGATATGGTCGTCTTAATAGATACCGTCTTCCATATAGTCGTTGCGGTATTGGTACAATAGCTGGTGTTAGACAGGACACAGTCTCATGGCTCCAATAAAGGGAAAGGAGGAGGGTAAGATCTCCTGCAGATATGTACTCCTGCTCCTCTACACAACATTTAAAATGTCACTTGGAATTTGATAGGCAAATGAATGAGTTAAGTTCATTGACTGACTTCCAAATTAAATATTTTTACAAATACAAATAGTTTTTGTTTCTTAAAGATTTTGTTGGTGTTCCACCAAAATCATGTGTTCCATTGTCTTAACTACCCCTTTTTCCTACTTAGCGTTTTAAACTGTTTTCTTTAAAGTGTGCCCTTTCTGTTTCCCTGACCCTTAACCCCATACTTACCTCATTCCTCTTTGTATCAATCCTTGGCCTTAAATGCATGTGTAATGGTCTAACTTTAGACGGTCTGTCATTCGGACATCAACCTTTGAATCGACTACCTCTTTAAAAATGTGTGAGCTGTTTTTGGGGTTCACAGTTTCACATGACAACTTTTTCATGAATAAAACTAAAGTGGGCATATTTGTGTGCAAATATTACACAATACCTTTATAATGGTGCTCATTCTACACCAAGAAACCAAATTCCAAGAGTGGGCTGCATTATTTAAACTGGCAGTGCACAAAACGTCGAATCCCAATCGGAAGGAATGCAGTGGCCAGAACCATGGTGCCTAATAATAGCAAGCAGTGATCACATCAGTTCAGAAGGACGAGAGGAAATGGCAGTGGCAAGAGCCTGGAAAATCATAGTGAGACAAGCTCTCCACCATCTTCTTTTTAGTACGATTGGACCTCACGAGATGGGATGTGTGACAGGTGAGAGGATGGGACTGGGGGAGCCGTGGGAGCAGGGAACTCTGTGGAGACGGCACACAAGGCAGTTTAGCCAGAGAATTTTTGACAGAAAATGAGAACCTTCCCGTTGCCCTGCCAAAGGATTGGAGTAGCAATCTTCATGCACACACTGCAACCTTGCTGATTGGTTTTCAGAACAGAGATGTTTGGCGGCAGCAGCAGCTCGTGCAGGCATCTGAGAGCATGGAGAGCTGAGCTCTGCAGGCACCTGCATGCCGTGGACAAGGGACACTTCTTACGCAGCATCTCACCGAGGACTGACAGAACTGTGGACCAAACGTGATAGCGCTGCTCAGCAACAGGAGTTCAAAATGTCGAACTATTTTGATAAAGGCTGGATCAGCAAAGTTAGGCTGGGACATGGAGGACAAACTGAAGCAGCATGGAAATTAGTAAATTCTAGAAGGAGTAATCCATTCCACTCCCTTGCATATTCAGTGCGGCCAGCTGATGCCAATCTCACAATCGCTAGGACCCTGGGAGATACCACCAGTGTACAAAAGACCACAGTTGATATCGAGAGTTAGAGTTATAGTAGTCATGATTGGGAGGTTAAGAGCTGGAGAGTGTGTGGATGGGCAGTGAGAAGGGTGGATGTTCTAAGGGGAGGCAGGGAAGCAGGCAGAGGCTATAAAGGAGGAGAAGAGTATGCATGGGATGTATAATGTGAGAGAAAGGGAGAGAGAGACCAAGGGAGAGAGAGAGAGAGATAGGTGAAGATGTGAATTGTTCAGGCGGAAAAGTCTGAGGAGGAAAGTGAGATAGTTAAGGTGGAGGACAATGAGGAGTAAGTGCAAGACAAAGGATAGGGTCTGTCACTGGCACAAAGGGGGTACAATCCTAAGGCCCACTGTGACCCTGTTTAAAATTACAAGGAATCTGACATCTGCCCGAGTCTAGATGATGCATTTCTCCAGAGATGGCAGCGGCATCTACAGAGGAGTAGGACACTCTGACAAGTTTGACAATTTTCCATTCACTACAACCAAGAAACCTATGCTGCGGCACTTAAATCACAATGGCTGCCAGTAACTTGTTGACTGCTGGCTGGATGCAGCCTAAGGGCGAGAGCGAAGGACTGATGTGCTAGGGTCCTTATGAAAGTTTGGTTTATTCATAATACTCTGAGCTTCCCATTACCTTCTTTTCAGTTTTCAGTTAATGGGGAGCACACAGTCTTTTTGAGTTGTATAATTAGTAACCTTGGCTCTGAGTTGTCTGCTGGTACCTCCGCTGTGACAGATGACAACACAAGATTGATGGAAGTGGACCAACGTTAATAGTTCCTTTTTCTCAGTTTCAAGATATCACACATGGCTGATCAACTAATGGATACAACATTTGCTGATTACTATTGTGACGTTGTTACACTAGGCAGCTCCCACATCACGTGGAGAGGGACATGGGGCTACGGGAAGCGGAGGGGCAGGAGATGGGAAGTTCAGTTGATGTTTGGAGTAGAGGAATAAAGACGTGTTGCCTGCTCCTCTTGTGTTCTCCTCCTCATGCATGAATGAGTGAGGCAGTGTGGATCGCCGGCTAGACCACGGTAGGTGTAGATTCTACACTGGCGACGAGCAGTTGTTAGAACCAGCATTGCTACAGTCCCTCCTCACAGAGGCGCGAGTCATCGAGGGACAACGTGGAAAGGTACTGGAGTGCGGACGCGTCGGCCCTTCCCCATCCAAGTGCAAGGCGTGTGAAGTGCCCCAGCAGAGACAAGGCCTGTGAGCAGCTGCCTCTGCCTACCCATCACGGATGGACGGACGTTCGAAGCAGAGGGTAATTTCCCACTAAACCCCACGCCCATATCGCACGAAGACGTGTGAGGAGTCCCGGGCAGCTGAGACCCGTGGGGACTGCCTCCGCCTACTGAAGCAGGTCACTGGCAGGTGTGTAGGCCCCACGTGCACCTGCTGGCCGCGGTTGCAGCCAAGGAAAGCCGAGGACCAAAAAGCACCACGCTGGAAGCAGTCGGTCCGGAAACAAGCACATTTCAGACGCGCACGTGTGCCCAGATCAACATTACACCAGGTGGCCAGCAGAAGGCATGCAGTCGGGCGAATAAGTGAATACCAAGCAAATCAACGACACATGCTCTCCCAGGAGACACCATTCCGAGAGCAGAGCGCAACAGCGCATTTCACATGGAAGTTTAACCCTGCGCTCTCCAAGTAATGCAAATTTAAACCTGTGGGGACCCAAGCAGTCACAAAGGAACCCCATAGAATAAAAGGGTCAGTTTGTAGTTAATTTTTGCTCCGCACCACCCTGCCCATATAAGAGAATACAGTGGGCAAGATGTCAGGAGATGAAACTCACACTGTTCCCCTCACCAGCTTTGCCTTCAAGAATTCAGGACAGCCTCATCACACAACTGCCCACACACTTTGATCTATTGGAATCCAGCAGTCTAGGGTCTCGCTGGAAGAGATGGGTAAGGGATTTTGAAGTATGTATGAAGGCCATTGGACTTTTGGACGAAGAAATCCAATAGGCCCCAACATCAGAGACATTGTGGATGAGTTCCCCACAGGCACGACGGGCACACATGCACATCTCAAATCAGCCCTAACAGACTATTTCACCCCACACACAAATGTGGACAATGAAAGACACATATTCCACACATCCAAACAAATCAAAGGGGAATCAATGGAAACATTTGTCATGCGCTTGAGGCTGAAACTGAAGCATTGCGACTTCAACAATTACTCCAACGATGAATCTCTGCGATTTCAAATCATTGCAGGTTGTGAATGTGCAGACTTCAGAAAAAGGCGGCTACAACAACCTTGTACCCTATATATTCAGAAGCAAGTAGAGGAAGAACTCTTCAAACTCCTCGAGGCAGACATCATAGAGCCCGTGGAAGGGCCCACAGCATGGGTGTCACCCATACCCAAAAAGGACTCCAAGACATCCGCATATGTGTGGACATGCCACAGCCAAATGTAGCCATCCTACGAGAACAACACCAAGCCCCTCTCATCTCTGATATGGTGCACTTGCTCAACAGCGCCACTGTGTTTTCAAAGCTAGACCTCAACAAAATGCACCACCAGCTGGAACTAAACAAAGAATCATGACACATCACCACGTTTGTCTTCCATTTAGGACTGTATAGGTACAAGCGCCTCAGTTTGGGGGTTTCCTCAGCTGCCGAAATCTTTCAGGCCGAAATACACAACATCATAAAGCACATACCCAACTGCCTGAACTACAGTGATATTTTAGTTTTCGGGCAAGATCTGGAACAACACCCTCACTCGAGTATGCATGGCCTTGGAGGAACCCCAACTCACCCTCAACAAAGAGAAATGTGAGTTCAGGAAACAAACCCTCCGTTTCTTTGGACACCTGTTTTCATCGCAAAGAAAGATCCCAGATCCAGAAAAGGTAGCAGCGCTCACTGATGCAGAGCCGGCCAAGAATGTTTCAGACCTGCGCTCGTTTCTTGGGCTTGCCAGCTACTGCACCTGCTACATCAAAGACTTTGCGTCAGCAAGGGAGCCTCTCACAGCACTCACGAAGCAGCACACACAGAATTTGTGTGGCCCGACATGTGCCAACAAGCGCTCCAAACAATCAAACAGTGGATATCAGATGCCAAAAACATGGCCTATTTCAACTGAAAAAGAGAGACAGAAATGATCCATCATGCCAGCCCGGTAGGCATGGGTGCTATTCTAACACAAATCGACAAAAGGACATCTGCATGAGGCACTTCATCTCATATGCGAGCAGGAGCCTCTCAAAGACTGAACAAGCCTACTCGCAGGCAGAAAAGGACGGACTCGCAGTGGTGTGGGCGTGTGAGCATTTCCACCTCTTCCTAATTGGAAAACCATTCACCGTGGTCACAGACCAACAAGAGCTGCTCTTTATATACGGAAATCCTCAATCAAAGATGCCCCGGAGAATCGCCAGATGGGCACAGAGGTTACAAGACTACAGTTTTAACATCATTCACCACTTCGGAAAGGACAATAACCCTGCAGACTTCCTATCACGTCACCCCTGTAAGGAATCACTGTCTACATTCATTGCATTGTGCATGAAAATACGCAGAGGTTTGATCCCGCACCAGATTGCACAAGAGACTGAAAATGACCAGCGCTTACAGGTCATCCTCAGATGTCTAGAGACTGGCTGCTGGAAGCAGGAAAGCAAACTGGGAAAGGCGCCTGTGATAAAATAAGGCAGGATATCACCTGCTTGGTGGCTGTCAAAGAGGAAATGGCCAAGACGGACGGAGGACTCCTACTAAAAGGAACAAAAATAGTGATTCCCCGAACACTACGAAAGAAAGTGCTGGAACTAGCGAATGAAGGACATAGAGGCATTGTGTCCACAAAGAGAATGCTTAGGCAAAAGGTGTGGTTCCCTCCCACAGCTAGACTCCCAAGTGGAAGACTTACTCAAACTCTCTCCCTCATGCGCTGTCATCAAACCACACACACAACCAGAACCGCTACAAATGACAGATCTACCAGAAAAGGCTTGGGACGCAGTAGATTTCTTTGGACCGTTAGAAGGGGGCAAATACATACTAGTGGCTGTGGACGAATACTCTCGTTACCCAGATCGGAAGCTAGTGCCATCCACTTCTGCATTCCACACCATACCCACACTTGGACAATGGGCCTCCCTTCATGGGACAAGACGTTAAGGTGTTTGCGGAATACATGGGTTCCGCACACCACAGGATCACATTTTATGGCCACAAGCAAATGGCGCGGTGGAACGTTTCATGAGTGATATTAAAAGAAATGTGCGAATAGCCCGACTGACAGGGGAGCATGTAGAGCAGATATTATGCCAACTGTTGCGAGACTATCGCAACACCCCACACAGCACGACAGGAAAGACTCCTTCGGAGGTAATGTTCAGCAGGAACATGCAGACAAGACTACCTCATGCCACCAGCTCAGAAGAGAGATACCAAGGAGATGCAGAAATGAGATAACAGGACACCAGAAATAAGGAATGCATGAAAAGGTGAGCGGACGAAAATAGGAGAGCAAGAGACAATGACACGGAACCAGGGGATGTCATTATAGTGCGTCAGTCACAAACCAGAAAGAATGTGGCTGCCTTTGTTAAGGAACCCTGGACTATGACACACGTAAAGGGCTCTCGTCTCACCAGAAAGTGAAAGGAGGAGCATCACCAACAATTCTTCACACTTCAAAAGAATGCCAGGCGTCATCCCGTCAGGATCATACACCCCAGCTCCTATAACCCAAGGGTGGGATCCGTCCTATGAGGGTGATGGTGAAGACTCATGTGAAGAACAAGCACAGGCACCTCACAGGGAAGATGAGAACGTTTTGACCCTGCAAGTACCAGCCCGGCCTCAGAGGCCCTGCAACCTACCTCAGAGACTTATAGAGGAAATTAACTAAGGTGCATCGTTGTGTTTAGGCGGGGGGGGGGAGAGATGACGTTGTTACACTAGCCAGCTCCCACATCACATCGAGAGGGACATGGGGCTACGGGAAGGGGAGGGGCGGGAGATGGGAAGTTCAGCTGATGTTTGGAGTAGAGGAACAAAGACGTGTTGCCTCCTCCTCCTGTGTCCACCTCCTAATTGCATGCATGAATGAGTGAGGCCCTGTGGTTAACCGGCTCGACCACGGCATGTCTAGATTCTACAACCATTATTAAAATATCCTCTTGTATTTGCCAGATGAAGCATTAACAGGGGAGACCCTGGTACCCTCCCTTTGTCTGTTTCTGCCTTCTCCCTTCTGCTTCTGCCAACCCATCATATACACTCTCAATGAACATCCTATACTGCATTGTTAACATCCTTCGTTTTGACCAGTTTGTTTTCTACTCAGCGTGCCTCTTTCCGGGTTTTGCGGCACGGTGAAAATGTGGCAGTAAATGACACTTTACCGCCAAGTTCCCACACCACCAAATTCCAGGTGTGAAAGTAAGCATTTGGTTGCAGAAGGAAATTCCACTACCTGTAATTCTTCCATAATCACCATGGAGCCCCATGGAATCGGAGAATGGGGATTAACACCACCATTCCTTCACTACTAATCCCGGAAATGTAACACAAGTGCAAGCGGCGGTAATGGCAAACGGGTCTGATAATAATTCGCCATGAATGACTGCCAAACTTGTAATGAGGCCTGATATTTTGACCTGCCACCATTACCCGCCTCCTGGCATTTTCTGTGCACATAGAACACTATTCAGTGCTAATTTAATGCTTACGGGACATTGCACAATGTCTGCCCATGTCAATTACCATACTCCATTCAGTTCATCGCCTCTGATAGGTGGCTGAAGACATCCGAACACAGCATCCAATCCCCTTACAGCTGGTTCAAGTCAACCCCTGCCGGAATGCTTGCGTTTTTAACACTTTGCTGTCCGAATACGTACTAACTGGTAGCTGCTCTTATTCTAATTGTTATTTGGCAGGAATCCCTCTCCCTATCAAGCTTCTAGTAAATTGTGCAATTATAAAAGCTCTAGGTGAAACTGGCAGCCTTTCTGTTCTGCAAGTCGATAAATATGGTATTCATAATTAACGGTGGGGGGCGCGCGGGGGCTACAGGGACTTATGGGCTACACCTTATGTTTCATTGGGGGGGGGGGGGAGTTTCATTAAAAAACAACTATGCCATTCATGAGCTGTCGGGAGAGTGGGCGTTCACAGCCCGCAAAGCAACACAAGGGGCCTTCACTCCTCTGTGATTAGAGCGTGCTCAACTTGTTTCAACCCCTTGCAACAGGGCGCGTAAAATTTAATTCCTTCTTCTTGTTGAATGTAATAAACTATTATTTTTCCCCAACACAATGATATTTTGTTTCACAGGAAAAGCAAAGTTCAAATAACAATCTGATTTTAGGCAAAACCCTTTTTTAATGAACATTCTGTGATTTTTGGGAAGTCGGAGTTGGGACAGGTGGGTCATGGAAAAATGAGGCCTGTCTGCTTTTGCTATTTCTTTAATGGGGCCTAATTAGGACGGCAGCCAAACCACAAGATGATTTAAAACAGAATAAACCGGCTGTGACTTAACAATTAGCACAATTTTGAATAGAAAAAGAGCAGACTAAGTTTGAACATAATTTGTAGGTGTGAAAATATACCGTGGTACCCATCTCAGGAGGGGACCGTACACAATATTAGTCATCAGCTCTGTCAAGTGGCCCTTCCTTGCTCTAGAGGCGTGGTATTCCAAATGTTTATGCTGAGAAACCCCTTGAGTACAAGTATAGTCGTTGAGCTCACACCTTGAACAAAAATAGTGTTGCTAGGCCCCCCTAGATGCCATATCTACTTTTTTTCTAATTAAAGCAATAGCCATACTCCCTTTTCAAAGATGTTCACCCCTCCCCAGCCATCTGGCCATCCTTTGGGGCCCCTTAAGCGGGTCCGACCCTCAGTTTGAAGACTACTGAGGAATGGGGTGACACAGATGGCCGGGTGCTGCCATCTGCTGCGTGATGCAGTGTCCGGCTATGGTTTGTGGTGCAGCTACTAGTCAACCACATCACTATCTTTGAACTTGGCAGGGATTTGCCACAAGGCAACTTAATCAACATGGCCCTGTTTATTAAAGTTACTATCACCGATAGAATTTCCGAGAGATGCGGTAGGACTGCCCGTGGAGACCGATACCCTGCAGAAGTGAGGTGCTCGATGGCACAATCTCCTGGTGGTAACTTGCCACCCCTGTGCGCAAACCACCTTAGTCCTGGATGTAGGCTATCGGAAACTCCAAAGCTCTGTTGAACCATACAGTACCACATGACTTCAGCAAGCTGCGGACAAGAGCATGCAGGACCGGCCGACTGTCAGATGCTCACTCTAGGATAACACAGGCACAGGAAATCCAATTTGGTGAGCTACCGGGAAGAAGCATCGGTCTGCAGAGAGGAAAGGGGCAGACCATAAGCACAAACCGCCCCGAAAGAAACTCTGAACCAATCACAGGTTCAGGGTCCAGAATCTGCACACCTACAACCCATTATCTCAAGACCAACGACAAGGGTGGGTTTTGGGGAATAATAGAAGAGCACAAACAGCCAGGTGGTGTGGGAGCTTTGGGCAAGCGGAGACCAGGCGAAGGAGAGTGTTGGAGAAGAAAGGAGCACTTTGGAGGTGGTTGGAAGAGAGGAGAGGAGGTGACTGGGATAGCAGAGGAGGAGGAGAGATGGACGAGAGAAGCGAAAGGAGTTTGGATGAAGGAAGGGACAGATCATGAGAGCAGGGTAGAGGAGAGAGATAACCCAGAGGTTGGAGAGATAGGTAGCACAGCGATTCAGGAGAGATATAGCCCAGCTGTTGGAGAGAGATACTTCAAAGGTTGGAGAGGGATATATCCCAGGTTTCAGAGAGATATATCCTAGAGGTAAGGTCGATACATACCATTACAGGACTTGCTGGTTGATGTGGGAGCTAAGTTTATAAACTATGCTGTTGACACCCACATTGTTGTTTTTTGCATGAAAGAAGACCTTAAAGCGAACACCCACTGCACTCAATATATTTTTAACCACTGGCTAATGGATGAGATCAAATTGGCTAGGTCCAACTCAAAGCAACATGTTCTGGGGAATTGCTAGACTATCAGTTGAGCACTCCAAGGAAGTCAAACGATTTTCATGTGAATGATTTGGACTGTTGACCCACACAATAAGTATTGAATTCACAAACATTCAGTATTATTGGGGTATTTGGAGTTTTAGGACTTCAAGTAAGTATAGCTGGTAGTATAAGTCTGAAGGGATCTTAACTGGCAGCCAGAGACTTCCAGTCTCATCAGTCCTTGTATTGTGCATTCATAGGGTGAGCAGCAGACTCTGTGCTGCTGTAACAGTGAGCCATCTAGTGTCCCTACGTTTAGCGTGTTGCAAACAAACCCCCAATTGCCTATACAGGAAAACTAAAATCTCCACCGTCAAATCGGTTGGAGGCATATACACCAGAGGAGACTATAATACCACCAGGAGCTACAAGGAGCGGGTATAGGCCTTCTCCCATCATTTAATGTTGGTAGCTGTACTTAGATGTAGTTATCTACCCTATGCAATTGCTCCATCATTTCAAAGCTCCAATGTCACCTTGCACAGAGCTCTCTTTGAAAGCATTCTAGATTAGGTAAACTCCTTGTTCCAAGACTCACGCTTGCACAGAATCTGAATGTATCCCCACTTTCCTGGATTGAATATCTCCTTTCTTGGTGATCACTGCTTTAAATCCATGCCTTGCCTAAGTACTTTGAACAGGAAACTTAATGTGGTGAATTTCTAAGCTTTCTCACTGTTATTTTACCTTTCTGGTGCAAACATTTGATTAATTTATACAACAATGAATACAAACAGAATGGACCTCAGACACAACCAAATGCCATAATTACAAAAATAGTAGCAATAAACCATCCCATTGGGTCGCCCCCCCCTCCACTCAAAAATGTCAGGCTCCCCTCCCCCACTCAAAAATGTCACAAAAATGTCACAGCAAATTATAGTCAAACAGGATTATGGCTTCAGAATCATCATGCAGTTGTCAAACTGAGTAGAGTAGAAAGATGGGAATCCGCTACAGACGATGATGACCATATAACATGCAAAACATTGTCAATATAACATCACAAAGTACACTGTTTGGTCAGTATTGGCCCCCTTTCAATAGCTTAAAGGGTTTTCTTCAGAAACATCTCATACTCTATCCTCATTGAGTCCAGCTTTTCGGGAATAATAGGGACCGTGGAGCGCTTTGGTGTGCTGCCTCCGATCCCCTTGATTGTGAACAACACCCTAGTCCAAAAAGAGTACAAGCAAGGGCACCACGATAGCATGTCTCCTAGTGTTCCCACATGTTCACGTCCGCGCCAGCAGCATATTGTATAGTAAACCCATTGAGTGCATTTTGCATGGTTTGTAACAGATTTGCTGAACTATTATATATTGGATTTTCCTGTTTTTGATATTATGAGGGGCACAGCTGATCAAAGATAAGCACGTAAATAGATCATCACAATGTATTATCTCATTTAGGTCTTCTGACCATAGTTTGGCCAATGCGTCATTTCGACCCAGACTATAGGTATGCTAAGTTTGTAAATGTCCCTCAGTCTAGAGAAGGTCTCCACATCTAGTGTAATTTCAAGTTCTGTAGAGGATTTCTCCCTGTCGTGCATATCATCCTAAATTACCTCCTCTACGTGTGACACTAGAGACATGCGGGATAGCCATTCACATGGTCAGAATGCCAGGACCGTCTGAATTTGTTGGAAAGGTTTAGGGATGACATTTTCATACAGGTGCTTGATCGGGGCGTCTTGCGGCAATTTCAGATGAGATAGGAACTTGGAGATTTGGGCCTTTCCCGATGTTATTTTAAGATAATTTCTGCAATTGCCCTCTCCCTGTAACAGGCTGCAAGTCTTTTGACTTTGATTCGTGGTAATGAGTATCTGAAGCTCACAATAGTGAACCTTTCAAGATTTCTGGCTGTTTTCTGAGTAAGAGTGTGGCTATAGCCCTATCCCACAAACCAGTCATCTAATATACTTAATTTGTCCCCTCATTCTTTGGTTTAGACTTGAGGTATTGATTTCTCTTCTGTCTATTCAAAAAACCTACTTGTGAGCCTTAAAAAAGACATGTAACCACAGGAAGAATGCACCATGATCTCTTTAAGCAGCAGTAGTTGGTCTTATTGCTATTTACACAATCAAATGTGCTTTTCTCAATGCCAGGTTGACAGTGGAGCAAACATGTGATATTCACAACACCCTTGCATACTTCAGTATGGGCTGCACTTTATCACTGATACCTGGAGAAGCGAGACTCCTAAGCAGGTTTTCCCCCTTCTGGTCCTCCAGTGTATCCTATGATCTTAGTCATCATTTCCAAAAGCAAGGCAGAGGGGCTACAATCATCTTCCGATCATCCTCCTCAAGAATCTTCCAAATCCGCTTGCCACATGACCAAATCTCTGGAATACTGACATTCATCTCCCACAAAAAATCAGTCTTAACATCATTATTCTCTAACAGCACCCAGGGATGCCAAATACTTCTTTGACAAGTTCCCTGCTTGCTTCAGTGATTCTGTCATCCAAGGCTAATCCCACTGTGGATGTTTTCAATGTATGAATCAAAGGTACTACATACACGCCCCTGAAGAATGTTCTAATTGAATAAGAATGAAACATGTAGGTCTTATGTGATGATGGGAAACAAAACATCTGTGGCATTGAGCAGGGCAGCCATTTCTGCAAAATTCTGGTAGAATTGGCAGTTTTCTATACGTACATGTATTATTTTTAGATTTTGTATGCATAAAATAAGGTTACACTTATGTCACTGGGTGTGGTGATGGATTTGTAAGTTGGATACGTTTTAATCAAGTGTTGAGGTTTTTGGATATATTTTGTGGCTGGAAGTCGGACAATGAATTACAGAATCTTTTAAGAATTGTTATATATTGTGAAATAGGCTTTTTTCCTTATCATAATTGTGCGTATTGTGAATAGCATACATTTCCTGGAATATACATCCTTTCTAAAACTCTTGATATTTTTATTTATTTTTGTTCAATAGTGTTGTTGTGTGTTTTTTATTTTTTATTTTTGCACTAGGGTAGGTGGAGTGATCCATTGCCCTGTGTTTTCAAGGGGAATGTATGTAATATTATTAACTACACTGGCACCAAAGATACTAATGGACCTATCCAATTCGTTAGATTTCAAAAATCTTAAGAAAGATTTCACACATATTAAAATGTAATGATGTCTAAGCTTTACATCCTTTGGCTGGTCCGACCACTTTCTCCAGACACTCAAAATCATTCAACCCACTATCCATTGTGCCAAGAATCAGCTGTACTTCCAGATTTCTGCTTCAAAATATAACTCTGCCCTTATGACAGCAAGCCCAAGGATTCATTCTGCATCATTATCCTAAATCTAAAATCACTCAATCCAACATGCCACCTTCATAGGAGCTCTGTCACTTTAGTAATAAAGTGGGCAAATTGTCAATGAGGTCTCAGGCCATTGCTCAAAAACCTTGTTCCAGCCTTCCACTTAAAACCTTAAAACTTCCAAGACCAGTTTATCTTTAATTAGGTTCTCAGTGAATAAATAGTTCCCCTATTCAAACAACTGAGACTGGCCTAATAATGTAATGCCATTTACGCAGCAGCTCTAGCAGCAGACTATTTTGACTGAACGTTGGCACTGCTAATTGATTTTTAAATCACCTCTACTTGTTTAAAGGATCAGTTCCTGATGCGCTGAAAGGATTTTTTAACATCCCACTTCTCTAAAATCTAAGCTTTTGACCTCAATTGATAGCCAGCTATTAGCACATAGCTGGTCTACCGTGGATTGCGAAAATCCCCTGTCAAGTCATTGCCAAATCACCTTTGTGGCAAATAGAGAGTAATGGGGGTCTGGACATCTGTCAATCTGGGCTTAGTCATGAACCAGGAACTGAATCTGCGGTGGTTAATGTATGGGTGATGTCCTGTTAAGGTCTGGTTGATAGCACTGAGCAGATGCAGGCTCACTTATCATGCTAATACTCCTTGGCCTCTCCACTGATTTCGATATTGTTGACCAATCTTGCCACCTCGAACAACTAGCACACGTAGCTGATATGTCTAGTCTGATATTGAGTTGGTTTCAAGGCTTCCTGCCTAAATTCCAAAGAGTCAGACTTGGAGAGTTTTACTCACCTTGCTCTCCAGTTGGAGTGCCTAAGGGCTCATATTTAATATCTACATGTAAGTTCTCATGGGTCCACTGTGTGATCCCCACGTACACCTCTATTCCTATCCGGATGATACATCTTCCTGCGTGTCATCAGAGATGAGAAGGGATACCTCCACCTGTCCAAAGACCTGGTTGATTGAGAATCTGGGATAGGTTGGTTTCATTGCAGACTATTACTGCAAGTACGATTTCACTGCATCGTTTTCAACGAATTTCAGCGAAAATAGAGATGGGGTTAGGGTTATTCATTAAGGTGAGGGGATGCGAGGGTGGCTGCGGGTGGGGGGGTTCCACCACATTTATTTTTGCTGAAATCGTTGTAAAAAATGCGAGCACATTGCATAGATGCGATGTACTCGCGTGGATCATTTGAGTCCTGCATGTATAACGACTGCTAAAAGCTCAATCATAACAAAGCAGAAATACCCTTAAGCCGATCAACATTTGCCCTACTCGCCTTCTTTGGCACTCCTGCCACTTTACTCAATGAGGCCAAATAGCTTCCTGCCACATGGGATACCAACCTAAGCATTGACTGTTTCTTATGGTAAATAAAGAAACTTCCCCTTCATGCTTCTGGAGAATCATACTGCTGTTGCTTATTTCCTCATGTGCTTAATCACTATCCAGAACTAAGTGCAGAGTGACTCTGCATTTAAATGTTTCGAATGGAGGCCATCAGCTGCTGCAACAAGCAGTGCTGCATCTGTTTCAAAAAGAAGATCAGCTGAAAAATGCAAAGTTTTCATCCAGCAGTTGTGAGGAGTCTGGCCAGGAGGGGGAGCAGGGCCTGCAACCATACTAGCAGGCAGAAGGACATGGCAAGACTCTTATCCTAAAAGCTGGCAGCCATAGAAGAATATGAAAAGCGAAGTCAGTTTCGCCTAAGCCGTTTGATATTGGATTCAGCACACGTCAGTCCTGGGTATGACACAGTGGAATACTCTGCCAATTGAAGAATGACTAAAAGGAGGCTAGAAAGCCATGCCTCCTGGCTGGGAATGCCTCGCCACAAGGAGCTGAGCACCCTAACAATAAAGATGAGATAGAGCGGGAAAATTGGGAGAAGCGGCAAAGAAAGCCATAGTTCAGGAGCGAATGACCGGAAGGAGACTATGAACTCAAATATGAGATCTAAAAGGGAAGATTGAGACAGGTCCTGGAGAGCCAGAAGGAGCAGGAGTTGTTCCAGTACAGTCGAAGTGTTAGGCAGGGGAGGACTGGCACCTTTTGGCCTGAGGGGTAAGTACAATGTTTCGTCCCAGGGTGAAGTGGGCCAAGCCCACAGTGCAGCATCCCTGACTTCCTGAACAACTAAACGTAACACCAACCTCTACCGCCACATGCACATTGACAGTACTTTCCTTTTATGCAACATATCTTTCAGTTATGTTTGTACTTTCCTGGAGACCCAGACCCCAGGGAATTTCACCCACGTAGCAAACCTAGTAACATTATTTTACAGTAATAGTATGATTTGGTGAAATGGGAAACCTAGTTTATGAGCCCTGGTTTCTTGTGGCCCAGTTTGCAACTGGACAGCAGGCTATATCTCTATTTGAAGAGTCAGGGAGTCGGGCCTTCAATCTAAGAGCCAAACACAATCACTGGCATGGCAAAAGATCTATACCTGGCTTCCTGCCTCCCCACCGTGCAACACAAAAGCCTACCTGGCACCCTATTTAGCAGCCCCCCACAACACAAAAACCTCACTTGGCATATTGGCTCCCCACCAGTATGCAATACATGAATGGTTCATATTTATTTATGGAGTAATACTATAGATTACAAACCCATATGAGTGAGACTTTCCCTACAGATTGTTAATGAAAACAAGGCACAGTGATGGAAAGTGATTTGCTCAGGGTAACATATTGGGTCAATTGTGACAGGCGGGGATGTAAGCCCTAGCTTCCAGGTTCCACAGTTTTAAACTTAGACAGCAGAGCAGACTTCTTCTTTTCCGGTTCCATCTTCAATAATAGAACCAACAAAATGCTTTCTGCAAAGTTGTTATTCAAGGGCTAAATGAGTACACTGTTCAATAAATCTAGTTTTCAAAGCACCAAGTCGTATGACAAAGCAACCTGGCAAAATATAAGAGAAGTCTTAATTGAAACTTATGTTCATAAAGCAAGTATTATTTATTTATTTATTTATTCACATTTGTTTAGCGCACAGGCAGCCCAAAGGGCATTGTGGCGCTTGTTACGGATATGAAAATGAAGTATGCATCACTTTGTCAAAAAAAAAGAAAGGGGTTGAGCATGCCCCACAATCTGGTACAGTGGCATGAAGGTTAGGCACGTATCTCAGAACAGACATTCAATCTGCTGACCTATCTTTCCAGATTTGTACCTCCATCTCATTTACCCAATTATCCTTGCCCATCACCCTCTGGTGTCCATCCTTTACACCACATCCTTGATGCCAGCATCTTTCATGAATTGACTTTCAGACTTCCTTTCCACTTTTGCACAATCCCTCAACCTGTAACTGAATCCCCTTCCCTGGCACCTTAGACTCCCCCTCCTTTACTTGCCCATATTGCTCAGTCACCAATTCCTTGTAACACAATCCCCTTCTATTGCCCTGGCTCACATGTAGACAATAGGTTCCCTCGATTTGCTAATCGGCCTCTGGCAGACATGACGAGAAGCTGTCGTCTGGGTCTTCCATTTAAATGTGTCTATGCGGTCTGCCCTTCGACAATACAGAGCAAAGGACACAGAGGGGCCTTAGCGTGTATCGTGCTTCCAATATGCACTTTCTTCAAAGTCGGCTGCATATTCCAGCTCATGGAACCAGAGGGAACGGCGAGGAGAGTTCATCTGGGATCAGGTGATGGAGAAGGAGTAAGATCGATCTATTATATTAATTTGTGTTTTCAAGGAAGGTGGAGAATGTCTGTATGTGTGTGCGTTTATGTTTGGTTTGTGTGACTGTAGTGATGTGGTTGAGTGTTCTGCAACACTGCTGAATTCAAGACCAGTATTTCCCCCCATCTAAACAGAAGCTTAACAGGCCTGAGAGCATTCGGTTCCTACAAGGCAGGCTACATTCTGAAGGATTTCACCTTCTCCAATTCTTTTTCTAAAACATTTTGAAGCTCTGGCCCAGGGAACAACAGCTTGGCCAGACTTGGGGGCAATTTTATTTATTTATTGGTAATTTATAGCGTCTATACACGTAAGCGTTTCAAAGTGCTCCAAAGCAGGCAGGGAGAGTAGTTAAAAAAAAAACACATTGACTTTCTTAATAGGCATTGGAACATTCAGAATGGGCAAGTGCAATGCGTCTAGTGGTACAACTTAGGACAAGGAGGAATACAAACTGTTACAACATATGGCATAATTATTGTACGTGCCTGATGGCCATTCCAGTAATGCAAGAGCTATACATGAAGAAGGGAGGAGAGGCGGGTGGGGGGTATCGTCAGATGAACAGAGCAAAATAAGAGCAAGAGACACATAGTAGGAGAGGAGGAGGGTGAGGGGGGTGGCAGGGAGAGGCACACGAAAAACATAAAAAAAGTGGCTGCAGATGTAAAGTCACCTCAATTGGATTTTAAGCAGAGGCACACTAGGAATACCAAAAAACGAAACGTCACTGCAGATGTAAAGTCACCTAAATTTGATTTTAAGCAGAGGCACACTAGGAATACCAAAACGAAAAGTGGATTCAGATGTAAAGTCACCTAAATTCGATTTGAATCAGAGGCACACTAAACACGTCAAAAATGAAAAGTAGATGTCGATGTAAAGTCACCTAAATTGAATTTTAAGCAGAGGCACACTAGGAATACCAAAAACGAAAAGTGGCTGCAGATATAAAGTCAACAAATTTTGATTTTAATCAGAGGCACACTAAACACATCAAAATGAAAAGTGGCTGCAGTTGCAGTCACCTAAATTCGATTTTATGCAGAGGCACACTAGGAATACCAAAAAACGAAAAGTGGCTGCAGATGTTAAGTCACCTAAATTCGATTTGAATCAGTGGCACACTAAACACATCAAAAATGAAAAGTAGATGCCGATGTAAAGTCACCTAAATTGGATTTTAAGCAGAGGCACACTAGGAATACCAAAAACGAAAAGTGGCTGCAGATATAAAGTCAACAAAATTTGATTTTAATCAGAGGCACACTAAACACATCAAAATGAAAAGTGGCTGCAGTTGCATTCACCTAAATTCGATTTTATGCAGAGGCACACCAGGAATACCAAAAAATGAAAAGTGACTGCAGATGTAAAGTCACCTAAATTTGATTTTAAGCAGAGGCACACCAAACACATCAAAAACGAAAAGTCGATGTAGATGTAAAGTCACCGGAAATCGAAATTAGGTGAGCAGCCTACTCACAAGTAAATCTGCAGGGATGCCTGAAGTTATGGTAGGCGAGGCGCGAGGGGTCACAGTCAGCCCACAAGTCCAGGTGACTTCAAGATTTGCTGCAGTAGTGGATGAAAAAGGGAGGAGAGGCACTTGGCCCTGCAAGGGGGGCCGGCTTCTCACCTGCTGACTTTGTGATTGGTGTAAAGTGGCTCAGGCTGACCAATCACAGACACTGCAGGCTCGGCTGATTTGGCACTCATCAATGTGCAGATGGAGTCGGCCATGATCAAGATGGTGGCCCAAGCACAGAAACTAAGGCCGGACTGGACGAAAACAAGGCGAAAATGGGTCGTGCAGCAGCCTAAAGTGGCATTGAAATATCCCAGCACAGATGAAATGTCAACCGGGCCCTACTGGACAAATTAGATGGCACTTCCGAAAAAAGTGTAAAAAAATGAACATTACACTTTTAAATATGCCCCAAGCCCATCTGGCCTTACCTGCAAAGGCGCGATGCAGCGACAGCCTCAGGGCGGAGGAGGAGCTCTGTGGCGCGCAGGGTCACGAGTGCTGCTGCAGTGAAGAGGAGGGAGAGTTGCCACCTTGCCCCCGTTCCAGTCCGCCCCTGGTGGTAGGTTCTATAAAGGAGATTTGGAAAGATAATGGAAGCAACTAGGCCATGAAGGGTCCATTAAGAAGTTGCACAGCTATGTGTTAAAGGCGGTGTCATGGGAAAGTGAGTCGGAAAGGGGGGTTCCGGGGGGAACGCAAAGCGTTTCCCCCCGGGGAGTTTTTGGCGCTGCACACGGCCAGCGAGTGGCCGTGGGGGCAGAGCGCCTCCCGGGGGGGTATTTAAGGGCTCAGGGAAGGTTTGGGAGGCACTTGGTGATTGTCAGTCCTGTCGCCTGCTCCCGAGCCTTCCCTGGGATTAGCTGGGCCTGGAGGTGCGCGCTAGGGAGGTAGGAAAGGGAGTATTGTTTGGGGTGGGCGGGTACGTAGTAAAAAAAAAATAACAATTTTTTCTTTTACATACATATTATATTTTAGAATTCGGTAATAGGGTAGGAGGGGTGCCGTAGATAAGATACCCCTCGTGTGCTTACCTGTGGGCCCAGTGGCGGGTGCGTGGTGGGGCCGAGGCTAGGTTGTTGGGGGGAATAGAGGGCCCGGGGGTGCCGTAGGAGGAAGGGCGCATCCCGCCGACGTTAGCTTGCCGGCGGGGTGTTTTTGGTGGCCAGAAAGGGTGTGCTGGGCACTGTGCGCCGGCACTGTTTAAGGGCCCTCCTCGTGTGTGGGCGGCCGCCCGTTAGTGTGAAGTAGAAGGTTTTAGAGTTGACGCGGGGCACGGTAGCAGGCTGGGGCCAGAGGAGGAGGTGTGGTTCCATTAAAGGGACAGTACGTTATTGTTGGTTTACTGACGGTGCGGTGCATCTCGTGATCCACCAGGGGGCAGTGTGACACGGGCACTCCTCTGCCTCATTGCTGGTTGGGCTGAGGGTTTTGGGGGCTTTTCTTGTGCCTGGGGGCGGTTAATTGAAGGGGTAGGGGGTGTTGAGGGTTATAGCAGGATTTAGGGGGGTATATATAAAAAAAAAATATATATATATAATTTTAGTTTTAATTATTTATAATTTGGAGAATAGTGTGGGGCAGGGGTGTTATTAACGGGTGTTCTTAAGCGCCTAGTTGACGCGTTTCCCAGTTTATTAGCTGGGCCTTTGGGGAGGTATAGGTCCAAGGGTAGTTTTGGCTCGGGGGCTTAGGATTTGCTAGGTTAAGTTTTCACGGGACATTTATTTAGTGCACAACCAGATTAGTAGTGCACAATGGTTGGGCAGGGAGCCAGCAAGAGAGGGCTGGTTGATGCTAAGGCTCTGAGGGAGGCCTTGGAAATAATTAGTAGGGCATCTAGGGCTCAGTTAGAGGGGGAAGTGGGGGAGGTCACTGGCGGTGAGGTCACGGGGGAGGGGGAGATAAGTGGTGGTAGGCCGCAGCGTAGAGCAGCGGCAGATGGGGCTCTCGCGGCAGTGGTGGCTTGCACCCTTTCGGCGGGGAGAGGGGAGGTGTGGGAAACTAGGGGCAGGAAGTTGAGGAAGGAGTTAGATAGGAGGGCGTCAGAGGGAGAAATGATTTCGGGTGAGCAGCCATGGAGGGAGGGAGCGAGTATTAGTTCTAGGGTAGATAGGAACTCTCAGATGGAGGTGGCTCAAAGGAATCAGAGTGGAGCCAGTGAAGGGGCGCAGAGGGGGGTGACAGGGCAAAGGGGAAAAGGGGGTAAATACCTGCAGAAGAGTGCAGGGGGAAGAAGGAGGGAGAGGTCACCGTCCTTTGAGGAGGTTAGAATGGGGCACGGAACGGCCCCCCCGGGTAGGAGGAAGGAGGGCGGAGGGCGCTGCACAGCCTCCGCTGGTCAGGTGGAGGTAGAGGGTTTCAGTACGGCCCCTCCTCGGTCAGCGCAAGGAGAGCCTAGAGGGTGCAGCACAGCCCCTAGCGATGAGGATTCCAGGGTGGATGACGGAACGCCTCGCCCGAGAGAAGAGGACCAGGCAGGGGTTTCCACAACCCCGCCGAGAAGACGTCAAAGGAGTGGCGGGGCGGACGCCCCGGGCTCGCAAGAAGATGATCAACTCAACTCGGGCATGAGCTCACATCCGCAATGGTATTTAAGGGGTGATGAAGTTGGATGGGAGGAATATGTGGGGCAATGGGAAGTGGAAGATTATAGGGCGGACAGGGAAAGGGGGGAGGAGAGAAGAAGTTTGAGGTGGGATCTGGAAAGGGAAGTGCAGGGGGACGGGCGGATAAGGGGTCAGGGGAACTATTGGCTGGGTGAGTGTGCTGACATGTTTTGTCCGCACAGTAGGAGCCCTCTAAGAAAGGAGATGAGGAGCATCGGTGTGGACGCCAGACCACAGGCGGCAGGTGTGGAAAGAGGTGAGCGGGAAAGGGAATGGTCATCTACATGGCAGAGAGTGGTCACAAGAAGGGGGACAGGGGACGAAGGGTCTGGACTGCAAGGTGTAAGGAAAGAAGTTGGTGTGCAGGCCATTGGAGCCGCAGGGGTTGAAATGAGCATTTGCTCAGTGGAGGTCCAAACGGACAAAGTGGGGGAGCCATTGGTGCTCGAAGTGCAAGCTGGAAAAGATAAGGAGGTTGAAGTGAAAGGAAAAGAGAAATAATTGCCATACATGGGGATAACAAAACCATTGGGGGCGCACTTGATGGCAGCGACCAGGGAGAAGATTCAGGCGGGGGAATTTGTGGATGTCTTTAAATTGCTCCATAGGGAAGTGAGAGCAAAGGAGGGGTCTAAGGAGGAAGAGAGGGAACTGGCTTCACGCCCAAGGGTCCCGGTGACTATTGAGAATTGGACGTCAGCGTTTATTATTTATGCCAGTGTGTATTGCGAACAATTCCCGGAGCGTTGCGTGGCCCTGCTTAAATATATGGATGTAATAAGGAAGGCTTTCACGAGTTTTGGGGGTTTTGCCTGGATAAGGTATGATGAGGAATTCAGAGCGAGAATGGCAGAGGACAGTCAGGCGGTCTGGGGGGAGATAGACATGGATCTCTGGCTGCAATGGATGGCCCCAACAAGTCCTGCCCCGACATTGCACACAGCAAGTGGGCTGCCCGTGCCTTTCCGGCCCTTTCTTGGTCGCCCCGCCCATGAGGGGGCAGGGGGAGGAGGCAGAAGACAGCCCTCGACAGCATGTTGGGCGTTCAATAAAGAAGGCTGCACGAGGTGGATGTGCAAATTTAAACACGAGTGCAGCAGGTGTGCGGGTCGGCATCCGGTTACAGATTGTTTTCAGGCAGGGGACAGAGGGTCAGGGTGAGGAGCGGGGCAAGTAGGTGGGGGGGAAGGACCGCATGCCAGGTAAATTGGGGTGTGCTGGTAGGTCGGGCTCAGTTTATCGTAAAAGGAGGGGGGGGCACAAGGTTTGATGAAAGGTTTTTGGGGGCAACTTAAAGGGGGCAGGAGAAGGGTGAGGAGGAAGACGCGTTGGTAGGGGAGGGCCGCAGGGGGGATGTAACGGTGGAAATTGTTAAGGGGAGGTAGCTGTCGTTTGGAGGGCATGGACGACGGTGGTGAAGCCCTCATGCTTGCCGCACGACAAGGTGAGTAGGTTTCAGGCTGCATGGATGGAGGTACGGGAGCGCCTCTGGTGCAGCAAGGGGAAGTGATGAGATGGGTCTGCATGGACGGGGGTGCACTAGGTCCCCTGGTGCAGCTGAAGAAAAAAAAAAAAAAAGTGGAGCAACGAAGCAAGGTGCTGGAAGAGGAATTTATGTGGAATGGACTGCATGGACGGGGGCGCAGGTTTGGCCCCTGGTGCAGCGGTGGAGAGGAGTAAGGCAGAAAAGGGGCCTGCATGGACGGGGGTGCACTAGGGCCCCTGGTGCAGGTGGGAAACAGGTGGTTATGGATGCAAGGAGCTTGAAGATTAGTTATATGGAAGGGACTGCATGGAGGGGGGTGCAGGTTTGGCCCCTGGTGCAGTGGCAAGATGAGTAATAAACTAAAGGGCCTGCATGGACGGGGTGCACGTGGGCCCCCGGTGCAGGGGGGGCAACGCAGGACTGTAAAGCAATAAACTGGGCACAACAAGTTGAACAAATGGTTTATTGCTTGTAGGGGAACTGTTTGCGACGTGTTTATTCTTTGGGGCTTTCAGGGTTTCTGAGTTGGTCGGGGGAGAAGGGGGGTAGGGGGACTGCAATGGGAAGATGTTCAAATTACAGAAAAAGATTTAGACATCAAGATTAAAAGGCCTAAGACGGATCAGAAGGGAAGGGGCTCTTGGGTTCGGCTGGGTCGAGGGAGCAAGGTCTTATGCCCAGTTCAGGCAGGCAAGGTGTGGAAGGAGCGCTGTGGGGTAAGACAGGCTCGTTTTTTTTTTTTTTTTTTTCAGCATGCGGATGGATCGCCGGTTTCAGCGGCCCAGGTGCTAGTGGTATTGCGGAAGGCGCTGGTGGCAGTGGGAGAAAAGGCAGAGGATTTTGGGACTCATTCCTTTAGGATGGGCGCAGCATCTGAGGGTACCAGGCTGGGTTTTTCAGAAGACAAGGTGAAAAGATTGGGGCGTTGGAGGTCTGGGAAATACAAGGGGTACGGCAGGGAGTTTGATAAAGGGGAATGTTGAAAAGGTGGAGTAGGACTTTGTGGGCCAACTGTTGTTGTTGAAATATTTTTGACTTGTCAGTGATTTCGTAATTTCTTTTTCAGATGCTGCGCGAAAGAAGGGGGAGTTGGCACAAGTTTGGATTGTTGGCCATTCAATTGTTAAGTGGGCTGGGAAAGAGGCGTAGAGAAGGGTGTTTGGAAGGCAACTGGGGTACAGTTACAAGGAAGTGGTGGTGAGATGGCACGGTTTGGGGGGCCTGCGGTGGGATCAGCTGCTTCCTATATTGGCAGGGATGAGGGAACGCTATGGGGTTCCAGAGGTGGTGATTATGCATGCAGGGGAGAATGACCTGGTGAGAGATACGGGGTGGCTCTGCTAAGGAAAATAAAATGAAGAGGGACTTAGTGTGGGTGCGGGAAATGTGGCCTCAAGCAGTGGTGGTATGGACTAAGTTGTTGCCGCGATGAGTGTGGAGGGGAGTGAGAAGTGAGAAGTGAGGGAGCAATAGAGCGGGCCAGGAAGGGGATAAACAGAGAAATGGTCAAATTTTGTGCCTCGGTGGCAGTGCAGGTCATGGACCATAAGGAAATAACATATGGGGGTCCCCTTATCTTTAGAGAGGATGGGGTACCCTTGTCCGTGTATGGGAATAATCATTACCTGGCGGACTTGGGTTCTTGGCTGGGTAAAAAGTTTGAGGTAGAAAAGTTTGGGGGGGTGGGGCAGAAAGAACTCCTCGGGGGAGTGTTTTTCTGGTGTCGGGGGCATGGCCCCTTTTGATGTGGGGGGAGGAAAGCACAATGGGGGAATGACACGGGAAAGGATGGGGTGGCGCTGTTTGCACAAGCAGGTCACCCCGGGGGAACAGGTATTGAGCCTGGTGGGGCATGGCCCCTGGGAGAAAGCGGGACCCCGGGAAAAGGGGCAAGGAGACGGTAGGATCCAAGGGATCATTAGGGAGGAAATTGGTTATTTAATTATTTAATTATTGGGGGAAAATGAAAATGAAAATGTTTAATTTATTTAATTGGTTGTTAAAATATTTCTTTAGTTTGTTAGGCCATGGAGCCAGTTAAGTGTTTGATTGTAAGCTTTGGCCTGTCACATTAAAGCGACCTTTTCCACTTTTAAATGAGTCTGGGTTTTTGTGCAGTAAGCCAAAAAGCCATACGGGACCAACTATGTTTTGAATAAACCACTACCTGGTGGGAAAGTGAGTCTCAAAGGCCAGAGGGAACTGAACCACCATACAGAGAAAACACTGCAGGCTGAGAAAAGGTGAATTAGAGATCAGACCCAATTGAAATGTCATTTGTTTAAAACATTTTAAGCTGGAACCGTGAGTCTTGAAGCCCGAAACGGACCTGACGTTTGTCTAGAACATGGCAGGCTGGAAAGGTTAGCTCTAAAGCAAATGGTGAACTGAACTGGCATTTGTCTAAAATATTGTACACTGCGAACGCGAGTTTCAAAGCCCAGAGTGAACTATGTTCGCATTTGTCTAAAATGCTGCCTGCTGGGAAAGTGAATCTTAAACCCAAAGTCAATAATAGTGTCATTTCTCTACATATTGCAGGCTAGCAAAGTGAGTACAGATGGCTAGCACAAACTGATTAGTCATATGTTTCTAATGCTGCCTGTTTGGAAAGGGAATCAACTGGTGTCATTTGTCTAAAATAATGCATGCTGGGAAAAGTGGTTATTAAAGTCCTGAGGAAATTGGTCAGTTCTCATGAACATAGCATTTTGTTTAGGTGTGTCGTACATCCCCAAAAAGAACTGAGAGTCCAAGCCAGCGCAAACTTGAGACAAGGACAGGAGACAACCCCGACACAAAATCCCTTTGTAGAAAAGCAAAGGTTTTTTACTTTTAAGCATGTAATCGGTCTTTGATATTAATCCTGAAACACTTATAAACTTCCCTGTAGGCTATGTCAATGCAATTAATGCCACTCTCCCCAACTACACTACATTGCCTAATTTGTAAGAAAATAAGTTCAGCTCCCAAATATTTTCTTGCACGTCACTGACACATCTGAGCAGCTCCCAGCCACTGACACCACTGATGCCTGCTCCATACCATACCAACATAATGGGTGTTAAGTCTGCAAATACCACCGGTTCACTGGAGGGTGATCAATGCAGGGTGTGATGTACAGATCACAATCGGCATAACATATTGCGTCTTGAAATAATATAAATATTTAAGTGTTTCTTTAAAACATATTATTGTTAAGGTTTTGCTCTGATCCTATCAGTGGCAAGTGGAACATTTTACCAATCTATCAATCGAAATGAAAGGCCAACATGTTAACCTTCCATGGTACATTATTGCACAAATGCACACAAAATCATTATTGAACTGAGTGAACGTGCCCGTCAAACAATGCAGCAAGATCATCTTCCTTGATTTGGCACGCATGCTAGGCACTCCTTTTTGATATTGGCCCTTTCACTGACCTTGCCCCTGTGTCACGGCTACTGGCTGGCGACTGTCCTGTTGTTGTTAACCCACTTTGCTGGTCATTATAGTAGATGAGTTGCAGCAATGTCAATCGGGTTCATTGGAGCAGTGTGCGGGCATAGCCAGCATCAGCACCCAACATTGTCACCAAACATATTGTTATTAAAAATAATAGCCATGCCCTGCTAACCTGGTTTGTATATAATAATGAGCAAACCAGGAAGAAGAGACCCAGGTCAGCGCACACTGTTGTTTTTATGTCACTAATACTGACTGACAGTTAAAATTATGAAGTTGCCACAACACCACAACATAATCAAGCTACGATTAGAAATAAGTGCCACAGCTCAGAGATAAGTGCTGGGACTGAGCCCTGGCAAGCCCCATCCGCAAATTAAACACTGCTGCCCTATCAACTCATTTCAGTTAGTATAAGACACAGCTCATCGTCTTATCCCTGGCATTTGAAAGCATGGGCCAATCTATACCTTCTTGAAAGACCTTCACTAGCTCCCACTGAAAAGCTACATCATCTTTAAAATATGATGCCGGACCAACAATCGCTCTCACTGCCCGGTTCCCACTTACCTTTAAGACAGGATTCAGCCGTACCACCTGACCAGAGATCTGCGTTCTGCGGATCATCTGCTCCGAGAGACCGCAGCAGAGCTCTAGAGATTCCAGCCGAGGAGGCCACCCAAGGTTCTCAGTGACTGCCCTGACCCTATGGAACATTCGGCCCATCTACATCCGTCAAGCCGTGCAGTGCTTCCAGGTTAGGAACCCTGTAAAGCCCTGCCACTTCACTCAAGCCTGACGACCATTGCTCATTCAGACCCCTCCTCTCTCTCATGCCCCTGCGCTCTACAGCGTCCATTGCTGCCTCTTGATGTTCATAGTGCACTTAAGCATAGCATAAAAAATAAAATAAATATCTTACTCTGTATAAAACCTTCCTTCTGGGATGAATTGTAAGTTGTCTGTGATGGTGAAAAGAGACAGTTTTACTGTCCGTACACTTTACGAAGGTTATATGTGATCTTCCCAATCACAATTACTCAGTGGTACATTTAATCGCGGACAAAACACCGAAAAACTATTTTTTTATTTTGGGGGGTTGCGCCCAAACCCTTCATTTTTTTAAAGATTTTAACGCCACCCTAACCACATCCCAACCCATTTTAACCCCTTACGCCAGTACCCTTTATTTATTTAATTAATGTTTGCACTGTTTTTCTGTGTTATTGTTTGCTCTGAAATGTACCACTCTGTTTTGGTTGCAATAAAATGACTCGATGCCCTTTACGAATAGTGGGGCATTTTCCTTGTATGGCATTGCATAAATGCTGCACTTGGTAAATAGTGCAAGATTATGGGTTGAAAAATATCTCCTAAAAATCAGAGGCATGTCCCCATAATTTTACCTTCACCCAATAAGTGGAGGTCATTGTTTTGCCTCCTGCTTTACAGAACATGTTATCCTGTAAGTGAAGCGATGCAACAGCACATTTAATCCCTTCCACTTTCATGGCAAATAGATGTGTGGGGGCCATGCAGGGCATACTAATTGTAGCATATCTGATGCCCACATTATCACTCCTTTTGTGACTAGAGACGTACAATGAGCAGAGGGGTCATCAGTGGCCATTGCACACGTTTTTCCTTTGTGAAACAACATCTCTGTGAGATGCTGAAGTCCTATCTGCATTTCGATCCCCAGCAGAGAGGCGAAAATGCACATTGCATTTTTGTTTTTTATTTATTTGGTATTTCTAATGCGCCTATACACAATGGGCCTCATTCTGACCCTGCCGGTCCGTAAAAAAGGGTGCTGGCACGTTGTTTTCCGGACCGGCATATTCCAGGTCTGCCTGCCGGAGCCGCTGTTCCCGACAGTTCTGACCCTGCCGGGCAAATCGGCCACGGTAGGAAGACTCATCACGAAAGCACCAGCACTGTTAACGACGGTGCCGGTGCTTCCGTGTCCCCATTCCCAAAGAGTCCTATGGGACTCAATAGGAATAGGGAACAACATTTTACTGGTGCCTGACTTTCCGGGCCGCCAGGGTTTTAAATCTCCCAGTGGCACTGGGAAGTCAGGCGCCGGTAAATATTTACTGGTCCAGCCGCAACCCGTTTCTGTGTTTCTTTTTAAACGTTGGTTATTTCAGAAATACAGCCTGCACTGAATCTGAAATACCACATGTCTGGTGTGACTTTATCGCTTTGCAGCCTGATTCATGAAAATGTGTGCAGAAATCGTGCAAGGGCCACACACCGAGAGGGACACTGCACGAGCCTGCTCGCAGAATAAAAAATCTGCGCCCCTCATATTCATGGAATTTACTATGCAAAGTAACCATATTTGGAAGTTGCGCCCGGAACGCACCTGACACACCCACATGCAAAGCATAAACAGCCAGAACAGCTACCATCATCTCGGGACCCTGTGTAGGATCCCCCCGTAACTGTTGCCAGCAACCCGTAACAGGCGTATGGAAAATCGTAACTCAGTCTAAACTTTGAAAATCTGCGTGCGAACCCCCATAAACTGCTCCTGCACCCCGCTACACTGCATACACACACCCCTTTGTTAGATCGTAACCCCGGTTGCGTACACGCACCCCTAAATCCGAAACACAAACCCACCTCCATGCTGCAAATCCTATGCGCAAGTGTAGTTATACATGCCTTCGGGGGCCATAGTAATCTAGGGATTTGCATGGCCATTCCTATGCCGAGAGGCTGAGTTGGTGTTCATTGTCGTTTGGCACAAATGTGGACTACCACTTTTTCCCATGTTCCTCCCCCTTTTCTGAGTTCCGCCCCTTCCCAGCCCACTGCGCAAGCCACTCCCATGCTCTACGTGGTCTCTCCTGCAAGGCGCTCGACGTCTTGCAGAGATGTGCTGAGCCTGCGAGAACTCCACGCAAGTCCTGGAAAAGACCTGTGCAGTCGATTCCGTGAATCGATGAATGGGGATTTTGTGCCGAATGGGGTGCAAATCGCTTATTTTCCATTCAAATTATTCCATGAATCGGGCCTATAATCCATCCTCTTCTGAAATGCATCTTCTTTTGTGCATTGGGACTTATCTTAGTTTGGACGAAATAAGGATGAAGACCATCAAATTATCTAGGTGACTCAACTCCCAATCACATGGTTGCATTTTTTAAAAAACATTGGTGGCCTCAAATCCATAACATCTTTCTTCCTGGGGCTTTCTCTCAGATGCAAATTCCAGGTTAAAGCCATACACCATTTAAAAACAGGCAATATCTTGTTCTGGCAATTGTAGCCCTCCGAACCCGAGGCAGGGAGTTTCATTGACCTGTGATGAGTTGGTAGAACTCCCCGTTCTTTTATGTGAGCGGGCAAGGTGCAAGGCACTGGGTTGATCCGGCCTATACCAGATGTACAAGAGCACCGGCCCCACCAGGGTGCAGTACAATTCCAACAAGGGTGTCCAAACGGACTATCAGGCAAAGACCCTGTCAGGCATAGTTGAAATGGAGCACATCTTAGTCCAGGAAAATATCAGAAAGCACTCTGTTACAAACATGCAGAGTGCACGGTCTCTTCAATAAACATTTCCAAACCTACCGGCTGCACAGAGAGGGTAAATTGAAGACTGCAAGTCCAGCGTTCAGACAGAGACAACGCAGAAGACTGTGTGTCAGTCTCTGGACAGGCCGTGTACTGAAGAACTGCTGCAAAAGGGAAGTGCCAACATCACGTAGCACCTTAAAATCAATTAACTAAAAGCAATTGACCAATGCAGGGAAGCTGATTATTACAAATCTAAAGAACCTTTAGGGAAACTGAATGAAGAGCCCAACCCAAGACCCTGAGACAAAACCATAGCAAGCTCAGCCAATCATAAAGGTTTGTACAATTACTTTGAACACGTATGCTCTGTAAAGGAGCCTGGCAGAGCTCAGTAGCAACAGCAGTCTGGGAACAGAAGGACATATTCCATGATGCGTCTTGCCGAAGCAGGGAGACTGCCGCTTTGTACAAAGTGTCTGTGCCGGAGGAACTCAAATGCAGAGGGAGTAATCTGGACACCAGACACTAAACATCCATACTGAAATCCGGGATAGAGAAAATTGGGTAAAAAGTGGAAAATATTCTACTACGTGTATGACGAAAACCAATGGAAGATAATTTTGTGTGACTGTGATGCGGTCAAAATAACTGCTGAAATCGTGCTCCCCTGTACAACTATGCAATAAGATTTAACACACATGACTGGTTAGAGGAGATCTTGGATCTCAGTTGAATTATGTTATAAGTCCTGATGAAGGCCTAAGAGGAAGGGTTTAGGGATCGCAATGTATGGTCGAATCCCCTATTGAAAAAGCCGAAACGCTGTGTGTCGACATCATATTAAAAGTACATCCTGTGTTAGCTAAAAGAGGGATATTGGACAATGACAATCCCAAAGGGAAGTGCAAAGGGAAGTGCATGTCATGCCAAGCAATGAAAAGATAGTGAGAGTTAGGTGAAAATTGAAGCAACAGGTACATACTTGTTTCTTGTACCACAACATACTGTTTACAATAATACAAAAAGATCACATTTGGCTAGACTATGTCACTCCCAATATTTGAGCAGTGGTTGAATATTGTACTGTATTTTGTTCATTTGCACAATTCCTTGGCACTTTAAACTAACCCCATTTTGCACAATTGCACTTATTGCACTTTAGACTGGGATATTTGATATTGTTGTGTTTTTAAGAGTGGTTTAGAGTTTTGTAATAAAAGGATGTATTTTACTCAAAAACAGAGATGGTTTTGAATACGGTTTGGTTCAGGAATGTGTTCGAGCATATAGAGGAGAAAGTTATTTAACTGATTAGTAAGGCATTTATAGGAAATTAATCAATACAAAAAGAGGAGGAGGTAGCTTGTGGGTATATGGTTTTGCTTTATGTACCTGTCCCTGTTACACCACTAGCCCCTGATCAATAACGAATTGGGGATTGACCTGTTGTAAACACTGTGCTGGATGAACTATTGGTGGGCCCCGACCCGTGATACAGATGTATGAAGCCTAACAAAGCTCTAGGTAGCGGATGTGCCAGAATGCTGAATGCTGTTAAACCAAATGGTAGAAAGACCAAAGGGAATGCTGTGGACAAGGTCATGCATAGAACTATCCAGGTGAACGCTGAGAAATCAGGTTGAGTGGAGAACTAACCAAGTGAATGCTGAGAACCTGTCATGGATAAATCTAACAAGTTGAGGATCACAAACTAGAACATGTAAACACCTTATCAAGTAACTACTGAGAACCAGGTTGGAGTGAGACCTAACCAATGTGAATGCAGAGAAACCAGAACATGGACAGACTGGACAGAGGGAAAGTTGAGAACCAGGTGATCAAGACACCGAAACAAGTGAATATAGAGATCTAGGTCCTGGAGAGAGACCTAACCAAGTAAATATGGAGAACCAGGTCACAGAGGCACCTAACCAAGTGAATGCTTAGAAAACAGGTCTTGTTGAGGCCTAATAAAGTGAATGCTGAGAACCATGCCATGCAGAGACCTCAACAAGTAAAAACCAGGCCATGGCGACACCTAGTAAATGGGACTCTGCAAAGGTTGTGGAGGGACCTAATCAAGTGAACCCTGAGAATCAAGGTGTTAGAGAGACTTAATTAAATTAATCCTGAAAGACCTACTTCAGTGAGTACTGAGAATCAGTCCTGGGGTAGGGAGACCTGACCCCATAAGACAGAGCAAACGGCTTATGAAGAGGTCACAAGTAGGGTGTGAAGAGTCCAGGCCCTGGGCATCGACCTGAACAAATGAAGATGGAGGTTGTGAGAAACCTGAGGGCATCCTCACATCTACTCCCCGTGGGTACTCTTCTCAGGTGGCCAGAGAGAGGCCATCACTTTTGGATCCTAACTCTGGGGGTAGAGAAGCGGGGGAGGATCACCTGGGTGGAGGGTCCTTGGGGATTGGGGGGAAGACATCCTTGGGAGAGACGCAGTATTGCCCATCCCATTCCATAATGAACCCAAAATCCCAGGCGTAATTCTGGGGCGTTGTTACAATTTTTCATCTGGCCCTTTTCCTATTGATGACCCCCCTGACCCCTCCAGCCTTTATGGGCTATTGTAACACCTTTCCTGACATTTTCATCATTTAACACACTACAATTCTGGGATGAGGAAGAGGCAACTCAGAGTGATGAACACGTTTAGGTCATTTCACCACTCTAGTACTGAGATGAGGAAGAGGCATGAAGTGTATTGTAAAGATCAGGCATGTGCCTCTATTTATGGTCAGGCAATTGGACTAAGTGGCCACCACCTGTGGCCAGTTACTCAGCCCAACAGATATAAAAATGTGGGATTTTCAGAGAAGAAGAGGCCACACAGCAGACAGGAGTGAGTAGCCGGTTGGAGCTGGAAGCTGGCATCCTGTAGAGACAGGAGAGGGATACGTCAGTGTTAGAAGCCATGTTGGGAGAGGACCAGAGATGCCAGGGCTTGGGAAGGCCCAGAGAAGGCCCTGTGCCCCTTTCTTGTCTGGCACAAGCAGAAGCTGCGGGACGCTGAAGCACTCTGGTTCCCACAGACCTCCAGGAGAGCAAGTGGCAATCTCCCCACCGTGCGTGAGAGAAGAGCGGAGACCGTGGAGGCGGAAAAAGCCAATTGAGGAAGAGAACAAAGCCAACGGGAGCTGCCGCCTGAACCGGGTGAGTGTAGAAGGTGAACATTCATAAAGGAGTGCTCCGAAAGCCAGCAATAAGCCTTTCATGAATAACAAATGTTTCCGAAATTATTATAAGCACTTTTGAATACCGAGGCAAGTGTTTACAATTTTGAATAAACTGAAATCCTTACTGAATACCACTAAGAGGGAAAATAAATAAGAGGGATGATTGAATGCTGCACTGAAAGAAAGCACATGATGAGCCTATTCTTAAAGGAATAAAATCAACGCTGTGCAGGTGGCAAGTACCACAGAACGAACTGAGTGAAATACAAGTATTGGCAAAGCAAGGACAATCCCAAGAAGGGTGCAAGAAGAGCATTGACACAAACCAAGTGGTCAAAGGACTTCAGGTTAAAAGGAGACCTGTATTGGCAGGAGCCAGAGAAGTACCAAAAGCAGAACTAAGTGAATGGTGGCCAAGCTAGCCACGATAAGGTGTTGGAAGAAAGTAAATGTGCTGTGTGAATTACTCTTCACTGTTGAGGGAAAGCAGTGAACCATGGTTGATAAAGCAGATGAAAAGGGGTATTGGTTGCGTGACCTTTGATGGGTGGACTGTGTCCCCTACATGGAAAAGTGACTGAAAGTCAATGAAAATTTACAGGAAGAGTCTTGTGTGATAACAAACATGGATTGGCGAACTAGGGAAAAGTAACCCTGGTAAAGAATTTGGGGAGGACCCAATCCTTGGTGAACTGATTTTCTTGAACGTGGGGAAGGGAAGCCTGCAAGACCTCATGGAACCATCTCGAACTTGTCGAAGGGAACCCCCAGACTTTGTGGAACTGTCTTGAACTTGGGGAAGGGGAACTGGAAAGCAAGCCAGGAGCTGGAAGAAGCTCAGAACTTTTTTTGGAACACTATTTGTTGTAATGTATATCTTGTAAATACCTGGGCTAGGAGTTCTGTGTGATGTAGGTAAGATTCTGTATGGAATATTAGCCAGTACGTAGAACCCAATTAGGTAATTGTTGTGTGACGCAAACAGGAGCTTGTCAGGAATGTTATACCTTGAAACAAGTTCTATAACAAGTTCTTCAGTTGCTGCTGTCCTTGCATTGGGGAGGGCAATGCAGGGGTTCTGCACCAGACTAACTTGCAAATAAATAACACAGAAAACCTTCATCAAGAGTGGACATTGTCTCTTAGATTTGCCGATGAGGGTATCTGACTCAGACAGCAGAACCATGGCATTCCACATCGGATTAGCCATCCTGTGGCTGCCAAAGCCGCTCCGCCTATCCAGGCATCGCAGTGGCCAGCGAGGGATCCTATAACAATAATAAAGCGGCTCCGCCCGCCGGCATTGCAGTGGCCAATGTGGGATAGTGAGCGAAGAAAAGAAAAGTGAAGTGAAGACACGGCATGGAAAGATGCCCAATGTTATAAAACTGACCTATGTGTGCTGGAGGCTTCAGATGCAGACTTTGGGATCATCGATAGCTTGGTAAGCGCTCCGTGGGCTGAAAGGGACTTCCCAAAAATGTAATATCAGTGTGGAAGGGAGAGAGAAAAGGTGATCACGAACGCCTATGTTTCAGATGTGCAACTAATGCACACTTTGCCGCCTCATTGTCATGTCCAGGAATAAAGGCTGTGTGTGCCAAGTGCAAGAGGCGCGGCCATTTCGCCTATTGTTGGAAAAACTATCAATTTAACCAAAGAAGGGTGCTAGTGGTTAATGATAACGATGGTCAAGCAGCATCTAAGGATGAAGAAAGTTGTAATGTAGAAAATATCACAGTTAATGTTGTGCAAGAAACCGATAGTGATGAGTGTGAGCATCCCTCTGCTGATGTAATGGTGAATGGGAAAAATATTTTGATGATGGCTGATTCAGGTTCTCAAATATTATTGGTTTTGAGGGCTGTCTTTGAACAGGAGATGCTTGGTGATGTCCGCAATTTATTAGTCCCTGATATAAACCCAGGAGGATATAATCAAGACAAAATAGAACTATTGAGATATTTCAAGGCAAAGGTTGTGCACAAGGGAAATTATACATTACCAAAAAGGGTATGACCCTATTGGGTTGGCGAGATTAAAAAAAATTAAACTTGAGGTTGGATCCCAATGAGATTGATCAAGTAATGCATATTGGCACGTCCATAGGTGACTTGATTAGTGATGTATTTAAGAAAGGTGTGGGAAAAGTAAAGGGCATGCAGCATCAAATTGTACTGAAAAATGGGATGTGTTTCTCTTGCTGCAAAGTTACGACCGGTACCTTTGGCCTTGAGAGAGAATGTAAGGAAGGAGTTACAGGAATTGTTACGCATGGGTATCATTGAAAGAGCGGGAGGTGTTGAATGGATATCCCCGTTGGTGATTGTAAAGAAACCGTCAGGTGATTTACGTGAACTGAATCGGTGTGTGTTGATTGATCGCTATCCATTACCAAATATTGGAGAAATGCTAGCTGTAATAGGTCATGGGTGAGTATTTTCGAAATTGGATATGGCTTCGGCTTATCACCAAGTGGAGTTGGAAGAGAATTGTAGTAAATTGATGGCATTTATCACACACAAAGGGTATTTCAGTTTCGCAGGATGGCCTTTTTCCTGCGTTATCCATTTTTCAAACAATTATGGACAAGTTATTTTGTGGAATAGGAGGAGTGTTTTGATTTCAGGATGACATTTTGATATGTGGAAGGAATGACAGAATGTTGGACAATGTGCTAAGAATACTGGTCAAGGGGTTTTACTTTAAGAGAAGAAAAATGTGTATTTCGTGGCTAAAAGGTCGAATATCTGGGGCATGAGAATTCTGTACAAGGGGTACAACCTAAAAGTGGCATGGTTACGGCGATAAAAGAGTTAGTAGAACCAAAATCTAAGGTAGAGTTGAGGTTATTTTTAAGCATGTTTGAGTTTTATCAAATATTTGCGATGAACTATGCAGAAAAAATGGTTGAGATGAGGAAATTGCTTAGGAAAGGGGAAGATTTTTCTATGGAATAAAAAGTGCGGTCGAGAATGTAAACTAATGAAGGAGGAGATTGATCTTGCTGGCCCCTTGGGTAAATTTGATACTGAAAGGAAAAACATCATTATGGTTGATGCCAGTGATGTAGGGTTAGGTGCAGTGTTATCCAAATTAAATGAGGAAGGTGATGAAGAGATAATCGCTCATGCATCCAGAAGTTTGTGGGGTGCTGAGAGAAGATATTCAGTTTTGGAAAAGGAGGTCTCAGGGTGTTATTGGGTGGTTGAGAAGTTCAAGAACGTTGTGTGGGCACTGATTTTGTAATAAGGACTGACCACAAGCCCTTAAAGAATATTTTTGAGAGCAAGGGCCTGGATAAGGTGCTGAGGCGGGTCACATGTCTGTCACGCGTTTAAAGTGCCATAGGTTCAAAATGTGTGTGATAGCAGGTAAGGATAATCTATTAGCTGATTGTTTATCCAGGTTAAGCAGCAGTCGAGAGGAGAGGCAGGAATCTGAACCAATGGAGTTGGTGTTTGTGACACATGATGGGGCCATAGGTAAAGAGGAGTGGTGTGATGCTGTGTTGAGTGAAGATGTACTGGCGAATGTTAAATTATGTGTGGAGGCTGGATGGCCTAGGAAGGGAGCGGTTACCGAAAAAGAGAGCATTTTGGGAGGTGCAAGATAAATTATGTCTGGTTGACGGGATTGTGTACCGCTGGGAACATGCTATGGTTCCCAAATCTTTCAGATCTCGCATTATTGACATACTACATAAGGGACATGTTGGAATTAGTAAAACTAAAGCCATTTTAAGGAATGAGTACTGGTGGCCCGGTTTCGATATGGAGATAGAGAAGAGATTGATGAATTGTGTTGAGTGTAACAGAGGATGTAAAGGCGTGATCGCGAAAGGACAACTGATGATGGTAAATGATGTGCCAAGGAAAGTTTGGGATGACGTGGCCATGGACATAGTGGGACCCGTGTAGATGGGTTTATCCGCTGTAAGTACATTGGGCCTCATTACGACCCAGGCGGTAAGTTACCGCCTGGGCCGTGACTTTACCACCATGGCGTAAACTACGTTTACGCCATGGTGGTTGGCGGATTTACCGTCCCATTCCGAGGTCGGCGGGGCGGTAAGTCCCCAATCCCCATTTACCCTTCCCCATTCCCATTTTTGCCCCATAGGGCATAATGGGAGTGGGGAAGGCGTTAATTACGCCACCGTAAATTACGTGGCGTAATTAACTCCATGGTCCCTTAGCGCCATGGATTTTAACACCTGCTAAAAGCAGGTGTTAAAAGCGCCATGGCGCTAAGGGACCTCGTAATTGGCGGTAAGGGGTCGGCGCAGCTAACGCTGGCGTTAACCCCTTACCGCCAGGGTCGTAATGAGGCCCATTGTGTTGTTATTCAATTTGTTGTCAAGATGGTGTGAATTTAAGATAATGAGAGAGACTAATGGGGAAAATATTGTTGAATTTTTGCAGGAGGTTTCTGCTAGGGAAGGGATTCCCAGAAGTGTTCTAACTGATAATGCTTTGCAATTTACGGGCAATTCTTCAAGTAATTTGTGGGTAAATGTGGAATAAAGCATAAGCGGTCAGCGCTGTACCATCCCAAAGGCAATGGGGCGGTAGAAAGAATGAATAGCTGCATAATGGAAGCCATTCGTTTGGCTGGTGTGTGCGGGTTGGATAGGAAAGTTGCTGTGCAGGAGAGAGTGCATGCTTTAAGGATGGCGCCACATTCCACGACAGGATTGTCACCTTTTGAACTTACGATAGGCCATACGGTATATTCAGTGGTAAGTCCGCCTTGGTTGAGTAGAGGTGGACATTCGGATTGTGTAGTTGAAGAGTTAAGAAAGAGCTTGAAGAAGAAGAAAGAAATGTATGTGATGGGAGAGAACATGAAGAGAGGCAAAAAGGAGCTTAGAATTGAGTGTGGCGACTGGGTGAGAATTAGGAAAGGTATGATCAGAAAAAAGAGAGATGTGTTATATTCAGATCCTGTTCGAGTAGTGGCTGTGATGAAGGGTGCAGTAAGAGTGTCTGGTAAATTAATAAGGGGGGTCCTGGGAGTTCCTCTGCCAGACATTAGTCCTGGTTACAAAAGCCGTACCCAGATTCTTTAGCTCACTATCTTTCACAGAGGAGAAATATCCAAAACATATCAGTCTTCGTCCGGCCATGGGGCAGTCCAGCACCGACATGCTAGGCAATTCTCCTCTGAACAAGAGTACCAACAGCAACCAAGACACGTGTTTCGGTCTGGTTGGACCTCATCAGTAGGGTGGAGCTGTGCCTCTCTAAGAATAGTGAGCAAAAGGGTCCACGTCTGGAATCCCCTAGTAACTTAGGGTGACAGGTTCGGAACAAAAATAGGATTGCAATTGTGAAAAGAAATTGTGTTGGATAAAGAGGGAAGATGTGTTGTAATGTATATCTTGTATATACTAGGGCTAGGAATTATGTGTGATGTAGGTAAGATTCTGTATGGAATATTAGCCAGTAGGTAGAACCCAATGAGGTAATTGTTGTGTAACGCAGACAGGAGCTTGTTAGGAATGTTATTCCTTGAAACAAGTTCTATTACCAGTTGTTGCTGTCCTTCCATTGGGAAGGGCAGTGCTGGGGTTCTGCACCAGAGTAACCTGCAAATAAATATCACAGAAAACCTTCATCAAGAGTGGACACTGTCTCTTACACTATTTCTTTAATTATTACAATCCCTACACATTGTTTAGCTTTAGTTGTGAGGGCAAGTATAGGTGTTGGACACAGACAGCCTTTTAAGTTGAACTTTGTGACTCAGACTTTCCTTGGTTTTCTTAGGTAGGGAAATCCCACCTTAGCATAGGGTATGTTAGGCCTTCCACCATCCTGACATTTAAGTCAATAAAACCTTTGTGTTTGAATTTTGAATATGTTGTCTGTGTCTTGCTTCATGATGCCTTCAAAAGGTCACAAGAGAGACTGGACCAAATGGACACTGAGTCTAAAAGAACACCAAGGTCTATATTTATAGACCTTGGTGTTGTTTTCATTGTTAGAAAAAAAACAATAAAAATACAAATAAAATTCAGACCTGAGAAAATGAGCATTAAACTATGGTCAGATCCAAGCTCTAGGGGAGACTTAACTTTAGGAAACATGAGTTGCAACAAGAACCACATGAGACCCCAAAATGTTAAAGTGCTAGAGGTCGGGAGAAAACTAACCATACTGGAATGGGCTCTGATGTTGAGAACAGTGCAAGCTGGAAGAAAAAAAGCTTGAAGCAAAGCCAGAGAGTAGTCTGATAAATCTGAGACTTGGGAGAGGTCTAAAGGAAGAGATTGAAATTAGGAAGACCAGAGTAGGTCCCAGACTGTGATTAGTTCCCGGAAGAGCCTTTACAGGAGAAACAACTCCTTTTTTGTTGCAAAATTTGATTGGACATTGTAGACTAGGTTTTGTTGATTTTCTCTGTTGTCCAAGAAATAGCACATTTGCATTATAGCTTAGGAATTAGCTTGCAGGGTCAGGATTTATCAAGCATATCTTGGAACTTTCTGTTGGCCACACCATTTAACATTGCTTAGTGGATTCGGTTTCAACTTTATGCTTTAGTTTAGAGGAATGCTATTGAAGGTGTTAAACACCAGAGAAATATCCCATATTGTGATGACCCATCTCTGATACTGTTGTTATTAGGACCTTCCTTATCATTTGTAGAGATTGTCTTAGTTCCCAGAGGTGATTGTTCCAACCCCGATCAAATACGAGCTCTTCTGAGCAGCCTGAGAGGATAGCTCAGGGGCAACGTGCGTGTCTTGGAAGAAAGACAATGCAGAGCAACAAAGGTTCAAGTCCTGGTCCTGTGCTTAGAGACTGGTCTCTGGTATTAAGCATGTTACACAAGATCAATGGTTAATTAATTAATTTCAACAAATAAAGTGCTCATTGTACCATAGATGTGTTGGTGTCACCTGTAACATTACTTGACCTCCCGCTAGAGCAGGGGTCTGCAACCTTTGGCTCCCAGATGTGTTTGGACTACCATTCCCATCCGGCCTGTACAGCATAGTCAATGTCAGGAGATCATGGGAGTTGTAGTCCGAAACATCTGGAGAGCCACAGGAGATCATGGGAGTTGTAGTCCGAAACATCTGGAGAGCCACAGGTTGCAGACCCCTGCGCTAGAGCATGTATAATACAGTTTCTCTTACCAGAACAACATACAGCTTTTGGGCTTGGTACAGGATTTTTCACTTGGGTTCTAAGTAGGTACACCACTAGACTACAGCAAGTGATACGACACTAGAACCAAACAAAGTCTGAAGCCAACCGGTGTAGCTTCCACAGCCAGCTGTAGAAGGGAACCATCAACTTTGGATGCTTAACGTCTTTCAGGGGGGCACACTTGGAATTCAGATCCGTGATGAGGGCTTTGACGATGACAAATCAGGGGGAAATCAGGTAAACCATGTTGGGGAACAACTAAAATACTCAGGGCCGGAAATGAAGGATGGTGCTTTCAGTCGTACAGTTCCACATACTGCAGAGGGAGGCATGATGTTACAAAATTGTACACCAGAAGAAGTGGTCTCTACCTCTAGTCAATAAAGTTCTTTGACTGTTGATGTGTCACAGGGCAAACAGATGGCTTGAGAATGGGTATAATACAAAGGCCCATAGAATCCTGTCAACTGGCCACCACCGGTTCTCCCCAGCATAGAGATGCTAGTTACATTTTCACAACATGCAACTAGCCACACACAAGGTATTTCAAGGGTCATTGACAAGCTTGGCTGCATGATGAATGGTAGCAGCCCATGAGGAAAACACAGCTCAAGCCTCACTACTGGGTACTGACTTTAGCCCAATGCCCAGAGGGTATCATGAGCTGACTGTCTCCAGCAGAGGAAGACTCCAACATGAAAGACATTTCTTCTCTTTTTTCAGCCGTTTGTCTTTATTTTTATCATCATTTTCTCATGTTATTTTTTTTCTGGTTTTATTTGATTAGCATAACACGTTTGCATTTATCTTTGCCATTATAAGGCTGCATCCATGAGGGTTGCTGGTACAGCTTATGATACCTCACATGTTAGAACTCATGGTACACTAGTGGACAGGTCAACACTGCATAAAATGATTGCCACCAGTAATGCTGGCATTGCTATTTGAGGCCTGGCCACCGGGAGGTCTCACATGGTCTGGGCACTTGAACAATGGATGATTTTAGTTTTGAATGTACATATGGAAAGTTACCTGCATGTGAGGAAGGATGTGGGCTACTCCAGGCTTTCAACGGGACTAGACATCTCTAGAAGGTTCTGAGTCAGGTGACTGGCAAAGCAGGCACATGTGTGTTAACGACTGACTAATAAAGAGATGGAAAAAGGACTCCACGAGACTGCTTCCAAAGCAGAGCAAGAAATCTTCCCAGAGATAGGCAAGACCATCCGTTGGGTGCCTTATGTCTTATGATTTGGGTTTCAGCTCATAATCACGCTGTATCAAATAAAGGTTTGGGTCTTGGGGACGGGAGCAGTGCCTCTAGAAAGTTAGAAGGGGACATGCTGTCAGCACGCAAGTAGACTAAGTAATCGTAAAGGCTGGCTATAGTAGATGCTCATTGAGGCACTTCTCCCAGCTTCTTCAATGGGCTTGTGTCATCCTTTATGGCTGATGGTCCAAAGCTGAGTTGTATGTTGCAGGCAACTGCCTTGTCCCTGGTTGTAGGTTCAGGGACCTTCTGGCACTTCCCACCTAGGAAGCTTGCTGCAGAGCCTAGCAGGGCATGCTGTGTACTGGTTGGTTTCCGGTTCTGGAATGGCTGGAGGGTCCTCTGGAATTGGTATCTCCCTCTGTTCCTTGGGAGATGTCTAGGGAGAGATCTTGCTTCCCTCTTTCGACATCCTGGTCTTCCTTCACTGACAGAAGATGTAAGGCAGATTGTACCTTCAGTCAGGGTCCAATGATGAGTTCTTATTGCTACTCCTTGTGAAGTCTTCAGATGATCTGCCAAAAAGAGGGGCTCAGCCCTCTTTTAAAGCCAATTGAAACACAGGGAATGGTGTAGGCTAGGCCTACCTTAATGAACCAATCCTTGGTCCCCAACAACAATCTCCTGTATGCGTGAGGTCACAACCAGAGTGCTTTGCAGCAGAAAAGGTAAAGGGGTGTAAAAATGTGATACTAACTCGCACCCATCTTCCTTTCTGTTGTGGATCAAAGAGCCTCTCTGGTTAATGGACCTCTCTGTGGTTCCTGATCAAAGCGCCAGGACTGCCTTGGAGCTGCAGCGAGTCCAGACTATCTAGCTCCTGCAAACCACATCCATGTACCTTATGAATGAGGTACCCTTGCAGGGTGTACTACTGTAAACACGCAATTCCAGATATGACAGCTCACTGTCAATTGATAAAGAGGGCGGGAGCTGGCATCAGGTTGGCACAGGGCATATGAAAGGTTTTTGGGGTTTCCTGTCTCCTTTGTTAACCTCTGCAGCCAGGCCCCATATGGGCCGTTCTGATGAAGTATACTCTATTAGTATGTTAATTATTTTAATCACTGCACCAGCTGCAGTGCCCAACAAAAGGACATGGTGGATCCATGGAGCCCTGGTCAGTAAATCAGGCTGGCCATGGTAGGGGAAGATTTGGTCCTACCCCTTCTGGAGGTACATTGTGTGCTTCTCTTGTCATATCCCAACTAAATATGACTGGAGAATGTGCCTGTAGGCTGGGTCCACCCAGATTACATGGCTCTATGAAAATGTTGTGCGGTGATCATAGGGAAATGTGTGCAGATTAGCCCCACACATTTTTTGCAGGTTTATCGACCATCATTCAATTTTATTTACAAATTTCAAACGAAGCCCAGGTGAGTGCACAACCACTGTGTGGATGGTCGAAATCCTCAGATCCTGGTATCAGCAAACCTTTCTCAAGCTTGGGTTATGTGTCCCGCCACTTCTCCATTCTTTGAGATACCCTGGTATGTCTTACTTTTGGCTAGGAGTTTCCATTGACTGCTCCTCTCTGTCTCTTCCTCTCATACCCTTTCTCTGCCCCTCATTTTCAATAAGTCTCTTGGGTGCTGCCTCTACCTGCCTTCTGCGTGTTCACTTTTTTCGTTCTTCGTGATGCTCACAGGTACTATATCTGACATTTGCTGACCCTACAGAGCTTGGGCGTTCTGCCTTGGTTCACTGCAGCTTCCCCACTCACGCTTATCAGAACTCATTTGGTGCTCAGCCACCATGCTCGTTTTGACTTCTCTTCTTTTCTCTGTTTGGTAGCGTTGCAGAAGGCATCACATAGTAACAGCCATGGACGAAATGCTGCGGATTCCTGTTTGCTTGTGGTCACAGCAGCACTTCACCAAGAAACGTTTTGTTTTGTGAATTGCAGGGAAACTTCAAAGAGCTCTGTGAATGAGAAAGGCATTGAGTAAAAGAAGTCTGCACTGCGCTGCATTCTGGTAAATGAAGTGAAAATCCAAGCGTTTATAACAAGGTAAAGAAGAGTATGTTATATTCTGTGCAAATAGGTGTTGAAGGAAGTAAGCAAATTGTAATGTATGGAAGACAAGAAGGGTCAGAAACAATTTTGGAATTATTGAATCCTAGAAAATTCTGATTTACCGGCATCCAGACCACCATCTCAGCAAAAGCCAGAAAACGCCACTCAAAACCAATGCACCCGGAGAAAAGGCTGTGATTTAATGAAGAGTTAAAATGCAACTATTTTTCATGAGAATAAAACGCCTGATGATGATGATGCCCAGGTGTGCGAAACATGTTGGTGAAATAGATCTCTCTGCTAAGGCTAGTTGCGTATGGCTCCTTCTTTCAGATCTACAATAATTAAAATAGTGCTTGCAATTGAATGACACTCTCATGTGTTGGAGATTATTTAATGCCCCTCCGTCACACTGCACTATCTACACAAGTATGTAACTGGTATTTATTATTTAAGCATGTATGTGCAGGGATCATCATGTATCTTTTCATAAACCCCTCCACTATTTTTATTTTTACAGTCAAGGTCATGAAACATGCCCATGCCCATAGACAACTATAACCACCACAGACAACTTATGCAGAAAATCTTGTCCTCACTGCGATCTCTGAGTAAGACCTAATTAAACTGTGTAGTGGGCATCGGGTGATCTTTCATCCCTGCTGTTAAAACACACACCAACCAGAACATTTTGAATGAGTGATACCCCATGACAATCAGTTTTATATATGTGAAAGTGTAAGGCTGCTCACTGGGCCAGCTGAAAGACCTCAAAGCATTCATTTACTGAAGGACCTTGAATGTTCTTAAAGTATTTAATACTTCTTGTCACAAAGAAGCATTGCAAAAGAAAATATATTCTTGATTTTTGTACAGTCATTGTATTGTGATCTGTAGGTATTGCCATGATATTGTCATGGACGAATGCACATATATGCGTAAAGAATGTTGGTGAGAAATACTAATTGTAAGTGAATATGATGCCACTGTGAATTGGCTGATAATCTGGCAACGACTCAGCCTCAATATTAGCAGTAGGCCCAATGCAGCTGAAGGAATTGTGTGGCTGCAGGCAGAAAAGAGGAAGGGAGCTTGCCAACTAAGAATGTGTGTTTTTGCATATTTGCAATCTGCTGCAACAGAAACATTATTTAGAGAACTGTTTTCACTGACAAAAATATATCTGAGTACACTGATGAAGTTTCTTGAGATGACTGCTGTTAGAATACTATTATGCTTTATTTGATGTACACAGGTGTGTGGATTATCTCATGTAGACTTGAAACTGACCTTGAGCATCTTAATTGGACTGGCTTTATAGAAGCATCCATTGTGTTAACTGGATAGCCCTGAAGCCCTCCTTTATGTGACAATGAAATCTTTCACTCATTGCACTGAGACCAATGTACTAGAAAGGGCATAAAAAGATGTGCACCTTTATGTTCATGTTCTTCTTGTCTTTGTGCATCCTGCACAGCTGCATTGAACATTTGGAAAACTGACATGACCTGAGATTGACTCCTGCATTACCTTTCCACAAAAAAACACTCATTTGGTAGGTAATGTTATCATTTAGCAGGTGTTGCTATCAAAATCCTGGTATGCACAACATTTCCATAAAAGGCCTGTATACTCAGATCGTATTCCACGTGTTGCCTTTAACCCTTTGACAGCTACAGACATACTTCACCCATGCACTTATCTAATTTTCCATGTATTGACATGAAAGATTAAAGTTCTCATATCATTTCCCAAATGCTTCTATGATGTTTCCTCGAGAAAATGTGTTTCTGGACCCTTTTGCCTGAATTGTTGTTTACACATTTCACCACAAACAAAACGGGAGGAGTTCCTCCAGAGCCCCTCTCCACTTTAATAAATACTTTAAACCTTACCCTGATCTACATTTGTGGCGGATTGTGTAACCCAAACTTCGATCAAATGGTTCCTGAACAAATGGGCCTGCGAACAAATGTGCTAGTACCGCCCAAATAATGGCATCGTATACACAGGCACCATTATTGACAGGGTATTTCATCAAATGCCCAGGTACGCATACCATTACCAGAGATTGGCAAACACACACTCTTGCCAGGGATTGCCACCGAATGCCCAACTACTCGCGTCATCGGACGGCTGCTCTCATAACTGCAAGGTGTTGCCGAACTTGTGATTGCATCATTGCCAGCCATTTGCATCGAATGTAGGGGGAGGGCGGTGAAGGGTGGATAGACCGCCACTGGGGCTGGTGTGGCAGTGAGAGGGAGTGCAGTGGTGATGTGTCATCTCCCATTGTTTGCATTGTAAGAGGGGCACAGCCCCACTGCTCATCCCCTGTCTCACTGTCATCAGCCACTTAGGGACTCATGGAGGCTGTGAACGCCTGTGAGATAACCCACAGCAGTATTTCGCCAAAAACAATGAAATAAGCTAAGACACTGTTTCAACCTGTTTAAATCCATATGCATTCATATTTGTTGATGCTTGAATGTTTCTCTGCACAAACTGCATGTAGGACATGCCCTCACGTCCTGTAACTGTCCCTTTAAGAAACTCCCTTCGCCTGTGGTCAGAGACCCCGAGAGCATGAGAAGATCACTTCTCTCTGAATCCGGCGCAGCGATCGAGTTACACTCTGATTACAGCACACTGCATCCGAGGACCCAAAGCTAAAAATATGAAAAACAACCGCTGACAGACAGCGCATTATCCAAGAATTATTTATTTTTACAAAATGGAGAAAAGGATTCTCCTCCCAAGTGAATTTCCCATAATTACAGAGCATTTCTAGCCACTAATCTGGAGGCGCCTTGTCTCATTGCATGAAGATCACACTTTTTGGCTGAGAATGCACCGCCTGCTTGGGTTATTCAGAACGGGCAAATGAAAACGCAAAAGCGGATGGTGAAATTGGCAGGAAAACTGCCTCCCATCATCTGCCTTCTACTGATTCCAGTTTAATTGAATTCTGGGGTATTCGCGCACCTAAACCTGGTGAAATGCGCAGAATTGCGACATCTACACGCTGGCGCAAGGCGCATGCATGAATATTGCGCTTTTCACGGCAGACATTTTAGTTTTCACATTGGCGGTTTTGGCACGTTTAATCGAACTTAGTACCACAAAAAAGTGAAGCATATTTTCCCAATTTCACACTAGCGGTGGTCATTTTGCCCCCCACCTACCTATGAGCACAGTGATAACGATCCTTGAACAGGGGAACCACAGTCTTTCTCCATGCACTGACTCTGTATTAAAAGTGCCTTTCACCTCTAGAAACAGGCCTTCAAGATCGATCATTGGTACATCCCAAGTCCCATCACAAAATCCATCCAGCCTACCAATTTGCAACATCTGCCCAATAAATATGCCTGTATCCCAATAGAGATGAAAAGCAACACCAAGCCTGGTAGAAGATTTTACTTGCAATCTCTTGAAAGGGAGTCCTTTTATTCCTGCTCTTCAAAGAGAAAAAGCGGTTGAGAGGCTGTTTTAACCAAAGACACAGATGACGTCACCACTGAAACTGACACATGTAGGTGAATTAGACACAAAGGAAATACGCATCTACCATGAAGCTAGATGAACAATAGGCGGTCAAAATGCACTTAGATATGTTGAATGTGCTTGTATCCAACAGGGTAGAAAAACATATGCTCCACATATAGGCTGAAACGCAATACACATAAGAATATATGTAAAGCTTGCTTAATGCAGAAATGCAGCAAGAATGAGTGGCCATTTTAAACAAGATCGACGGTGCAGCAACGTTCAAGAGAATGGGAGACATTGAGAATCCTTGAAGCGGTCGGACTTCCTGGCTCGCTGAGGTAGCAGAAAACTCAGACCTGAGCAGCCCAGAAAATAATCATGCATCCTGTGCCAAGGTTCTCAGGCACACAGAAGAGGTGGATTGGCACCCAAGAGAATAGACAAAAACAGTTCCCAGGCGTAAGACGCATTTCTCTTAGATTAAGCAAAGAAACAAAAAAATTATTCTTTTTCTTTTTTTTTCACTTGATTTAACTGTGTTTTACCAATTTTTACAAGTTTAGTTTGGTCCATTATTGTCCTGATTTCTTCTCCTTCGTCCGTCCCTTAAACTTTTTACAAATCCTCTTGCATCTGAATCTCTAATTATCGTGTAGGGTCATGGGAGTCTGACCTTCCAGCAAATAATGTTGGAAGGTCAGACTCCCACTAACTAAGGCTTAATGTTGGTAAGAAAGTAGGGTGAGGTAGGCATCATGGAAGACGACACAGACAACAGATTCAATGTATAACAAAAAGTATTTATTAAAGAAAATGTCAGGATGGTTTAAGTCCTAACTTGCCCTATGCTAATGTGGGATTTCCGTACCTAAAGTAACTAAGGATAGTCTGTGTGAATAAGTTCAACTGAAAAGTATGCAGGGTTCGAAATTGAGGATAGCTGGGAGATATTTAGCTCCTGCTTCTAGCATGGTAGAGCCTAGTTAGCTTGAAACCAACAGCTGCCATGGGCTACTTTTGACTCGAAGGGCCAACTGGTGCCTTCGAAACATTTATATTTGACATTAACTTGGAGTATTTAAGAATGTTAATGAAGAAGAATTAGAACACATCTAACACACATTTAAACACAATCGTTCATACAAAATGGACAACAAGTAGCATATTAAATGGGTTCTATGAACATGCGCTTGCCAAGACACACTATACACTCACAAATGACAATAATGACCCTGTTAGGTTGATGATCGACACTAAAGTTGCCTTGAAATCAATCTAAAGATGAATGCAATGATTGCCGCTCAACCTTGTGGTTACCTTAAAATATTTTATTCTTTGCTCAATAATGTATTTGCCAACAAGTGTTTCGAACAATTTTGGTCCTTTCAAGGCACAGTATCTAGTCTAGTCTAAGGTCTTCATAATTCCACAAACCGAAGTTAAATTAATATTCCGTTCACATTCAGAACACAGATTAGCATAAGCAACACATTGTTGTGTATAGTGAATGTATAGTGTGTTTTGGAAAGCGCATGTTCATGGAACCCATTTAATATCTTCATTATTACTTTAGGTAGGGGTAACCTATGGTTCCATAGACTGCAGCTGTCCGTTAACAACACCTGATCACCCCAGATTCGCACGCATGTTAAAGGAGCATAACCGGTAGCTCCTGTTCCCCTGAGATAGCTCCTGTCTACAGAGTGTTGCCTGACATCTAGGAGCTGGTTTTAGCTCCTGCTCATCAAATCTCAATTTTGAACCCTGAGTATGTGTGTCCAAAAGCAATGCTTGCCCTCACAACTAAGATAAACAATGTGTATCGATGTCAACCATAAACTAAACAATGTTCCAAAAGTAAAGGTCTGAGCTATTTCCAGCTCAGGCTTACTCTTCAGCCTCTTTTCGCCAAATGTCATCAAGTTCCTTAAAATGTTCAATTTACCTTCTTTGGACTTCATGTAATCCAGTTCCAGACTTTTGTAAAAGTCTGGATGCCCTTCCCCAAGTTCAATTTAATTTCAGAGTAGCACGTTTCAAGGTTTTGTTCCCCAAGTTCAATAGCAACAGATGACACAAAAAGAAGCATCTTGAAGCTTTGTCTTTAAACTGTGTTTCAATTCTTTACAACTCAGAGTTCCCTTTCCCAAGTTTGGTATGCACCAATGATAGTTTTCCTTTTAGACACAACAGCAATATTCCTTGTAAGCATACAGGTTCTCTGGTCTTGGCGCAGTTGTTAGGCCACACGGTCCACCCATTATAGGTCACGCAACCAGCAACCTTGCATTCACTTTCAGAAGTTCATCATTCAATGGGTAGTTGTTCTCTGGTCTAGGTGCAGTTGTTGGATCACACGATCCACCCATTAGAGACCACGCAACCAGTAACTTCCAGTTCTCCTTGAATAGTTCAATATTCAACCAAAGAAGTGATTTCTCAAATGTAGCTCCACGGCTTTAATATACAAGTGGTTTCCCAAGGTTGATTCCAACTGTGCACTCAGAGTCCTTCATTCAACTTAGATTCCTATTTGCTTTCAGTTCATTATTCAATATTCAGCAGATGTGTTCTTTGCATTCACTTTGGCATTCAATGTTAGCAATTGTGCTGTTTCATGCAATTTAATATTCAAAACGAATAGTCTTGCCTTTCCTTTCACTTCAGTATTCAATATGTGCAGGTTTTGCTTGTTTCATTCAGTTTGGTATTCAGAAAATGCAGTTTAGCTTATTTCATTCAATTCAGTATTCAATAAATGCATCTTTGCTTATTTCATTCAATTCAATATTCAATAAGTGCAGTTTTGCTTGTTTCATTCAATTCGGTATCCAGAAAATGTAACTTTGTGTGAGACAGGAATGATATCAAGAGAGACACAGACTCAAAAGTATTCATTTTAAAACCTTTATTTATTAAGGCTCCTGGGTTGGTGGAATTTCTGACTGGCCCTAACACTAAATGGATGATTCTGTTAAATGATGTTTCTAATGGTCATCACTGTCTAATAGTTCAAAATAAAAGTCTGTCTTTGTCAAAACCTATGCTTGCCTTCACACTGTACACAAATGTGATAGGAAATCTTTTGGAAAGGATCAATAGTGGTTCAACAAAAATAGCAAACCCAAAGTTGGTTTCAGATGGTCTTCTCACCAGGAGTAATTTGGTCAATGTCACAAAAAATGGGTTCACTCACCAGGGCTGTTCAGAAGACATTCTCCACAAGGCCCTTGCAGTGAATTAAAATACCTTCGATGTTGTTGAGTTCCTCGGGTTCCCTTCCCCAGGCTTCAACTTGTTCACTTTCAGCTTTCGATACAAAACACAAAGTCTACATTCCTCAATAGGCCTCTCGGGGTTCCCTTCCCCAAGCTCAGGCCTCTTTCAGCCTTCAACACGTAATACAAGGTCTGTTTCTTCCATAGGCCTCTCAGGGTCACTTCCCCCAAGCTCAGGCTTTCGAAAATGCCAGGCTCTTTGCTTTTCCTCAGCGTGACCACTCTGACCCTTTGCCTCTCTCTTGGTTTCTGACTCTTACTTTCTATTGCACTTTTTATCTTCAGGTGCTTCCTGCTGCATTCTTATGTGTGTCTTCCACTCTGCATGCACACTTTCACTGTCCTTTATTTCTTATCCTTGTTGTGCCTCTTGCACGCTCCTTTCATTCTTTCATGCACAACCTTCATTCGTATCGCTTAATTATTCAACTTCCTTTCACTCATTATTTCTCACACATGCGCTTCGCGCTTATACTGTTACTTGTATCTTTGTTGCAGACTTCCTGTCAGCTTCAATCGAATGCTCATTCAAACGCAGTGCTCTTTTCTACATGTTTCCAGCATTACCTTGTATCACACTCTTCACAACCGGGGTCTGCAATACTTTCAGACTCACTGGGCTGACTTTTGCACTGTAGCTCTACAACAGCTCTTCGTTCTGAGCTCATGGTCTCACCACCTGCCCCTGGGACACCCCTGGGCTGTCTCACTGGCCCAGGGTTATGAGCATACGCATACACAGGTTCTACAGGGGACCAGCACGCCTCTCAGCTCCCATACACGGACCCTTCTTGGCTCCCTGGAGACACGGCTCCCTCGCTGTGCTTCTGCTCTTTTGCACTGCAGTTTCTCAGCATCTCGGCATTAGGTATCGGGCCTCCGGTCCTAGGAAACTCTGGCATCTCGGTTCTCCTCCCAGCTCACTCTCCTGTTTGCTCTCCTACTCGCTCATACATATCTGTGTCAGACCACACCTTTTATAGTGAAAAGACCAGTAAAGTGGAGTCAGGTCTGAATGGTTACTATTAAATGCCTGACACTGCCTGACTCTATTATTGGGACAACTTGAGTGCTTTCCATGGTAGGTTTCCCTTACGTGCCCCATGTTATTCCTATGGGTAATCTTTACTGATCGTAGTCACCTCTTCCTCTTCTCAGTATTTGTTGTGACTGGGGAGAGGGAGATGGGGTGAGATTGGAGATACCCCATAAAGACTGAGGGAGAGTAGGCAGGGTTGTCTTTTGGGGCTGAGGAAACACCATGTCTCACCCCTGGGTATCCTCCTCCCAATCCCTCATGACCCTCCACTCAGTGATGGCCCTTCCCTGGCCACCTGAATGGAAGATCCTGAGGGTGTGAGAATACCATCAGTTTTCTCACATATCCTTCCCTTATCCTTCTCCCATTTCTCTCCTTTCTTCCTTCTCCCCATCATTTCTAATCGAGATAGCCAAATGTTTTATTGGTTTAACAAGAAAGAAAAGAAAACACAAAATTCCTTCTCTCTTTACATAAACCAGTCAAGTGGCACAGCGAGTAGCGAGTAAAGCGCTCGCTTTGACATCCGTGCAGAGCTTGCTAATGCAGGTTCGAATCCCGGAGGGGCCAAACTCAGCCTTTCATTCTTCCGAGGTCGATAAATGAGCACCACACACCGTGGGTAATAATAAGCAGCACTGAGATACCTGAGGGTTTGTAGCACTATATAAATGCCAAATTATTATTATTATTATTATTATAAACCTTTAACATTACTTTAAGATACTTTCTCCATAATATAAAAATAAGAAAAGAGAGGTAGGACAAATTAAAACCTTATTTCACTTTAAATCATTCATTCATTCCATTCCTTATACATCCACATCATTCAAATTCAGTCATTAACTTGCCTTATCTCGTCTCAATACTATTTTCCATGGCCTCTCCTTATTTTAAAACCAACTTGCTTCTATACCTTTTCAATCCATTCACTCTTCATCTTTAAAACTTTTTCAATAAACTTAAGAACAGCAATGATTAAACTGATCTTTTCCCCCATGACAGCCCAGGCCCACCACTCCTTTGGACTCAATATACTTTCATCCAACTTGAAATCCGCTAGATAGAATTCTCTAATCTCTTTTAGGGACTCACATACAATGACCTAGTGTCTCAACCATATTCTTCTTCTTGCAGAAAGTGCATTTATCACTTTCAATACCTGGCATTTTCGGTGCCCACATTACTTCTCCTGTGGCTAGACAATTTAGTCTACACCTTTGGAGCAGATCATGATAGTGTTGAGATGGAAATTTCTGCAAGTAGCTTGGAATATCTTGGAATATAATTTAAGCCATTCCATTTGAGGGTTCTTGCATTGCTCAGTTTACATTGATCACATTGTTCAAGAGTCCTAATCCAATCACAGTCTCGCAATTTCTGCTTGACTTTGGTTGGGTTGATCTCCAGAACGCTGGGACCAATCTCATTCGAATGTAGAATCCCTTCAATCTTACCTTTCCACAGCTTTACAGATTTATCTTGTGTGTTTTTAAGGGGATCAAAAATTCCAAATGGGACAATCTTTGTTTCATAATTGCCTTTCTTGTACCGGGCCACTGACTTCCACTGGACCATAGATTCTAGTGATTGAAGCTACAATTCCTGCGTAATGGTGCACACAGGCACTGCATTAGGAAGTCGTAATAGCGACCGCCAAACTAGACCCTCGAATTTCTCCCATAATTCCCAGGGCAGATGAAGAGTAGCCTCGGAACCATAAGTTAATACTTGCGCGATTTTCTGTTTGTAAAAAGACAGAATGGGGATCATTGTGAATCGCCCATACTTCCTATGGAATATTCTTGCCTGGTTTATTAGCATATTCAGTGTAGATCTCAAGTGGGCAAAATGCCCCTGATCGCTAATACTTTTGTTGATCACTACGCCCAGGTAAGTCATTGTATCCACTACTTACAAGGCTTCGCCTCTACTCTCCAAGTAAACTTTTGAATTTTCGTTTTATGCGGCGATTTCATTTCAAACACCTTGGATTTTCCCACAATCATCTTCATGCCATTCTCTCTTAAATACAGATTGAATGCATTAATCCTCCGCTGAAGACCAATTGCAGTTAAATCTAGAAAGACCAAGTCATCAGCAAAAAGTATCCAAGGGACTGATGTATCATTAATCTTTGGCGGAAAAGCAATAACCTCCCTCTGTGAAGCTGCCAGGTTAGCCACATACAGACAAAATAAAAACAGGGCCAAGGCACACCCTTGTTTTAAGCCACGGTGAGTAGGGATTTTTTGTGACAATTTACCTTTTTGGCAGTTCCATGCTCTTAGTTTAGCCCACAGTTTCTCCCTAATGACTCAATCGAATGCCTGTTCGAGGTCCACAAATGCAAGATATAAGGTGATATCTGTTTCCAGGGCTTTCTCTTTCAAGATATTAATCATAAAGAGGTTTAAGGTGGTATCCACGCCCTTGACTAAACCTGTTTGTCTTGGATCCAGAATACCTCTTCTTTCCACCAATATTTGAAGATCTCTCAAGAGGACCGTTGCAAACAGTTTTCCAATTGTGTCTAGGAGAGCAATCAGGCGATAATTTTTTGGATTTGCCCTATCTCTTTTTTTGAAAATGGGCACTATATTTGCCTCCCTCCATGATGCTAGTATCTTTTTATTTGCCACAATATGTGCAAAAAGAACTGGTAGAAATGTACTCCACTCTGTCTGATTTTTTTGAAGTTCATCGTTGGATAGACCATCTGGTCCCTCCGCTCTAGAGGAGCTTAGCTTCTTTATCATTAGTTTGGCATCTAGATCATCAAATACAAAACTCCAACGGTAGGAATCCCCACCCTTGCTTTGTTTCCAGCCTGGATCTGCGTATAATGCTGTGTAATGAGCTACACAATCTGCTTCCCATACCATGCTAGAAGTAACACTTTGCCTCAGGGATCCATCATTATTTATCAGTTCCCATAGGTTTCTAGTGCTCTTTGCACAGATGATTTTTAGCATATGTTCTGAGTCATTTTGGGCTTGCAGACTCCTAGTTCCAATGCACCAGTATCTATATTGCTGTTTGACTCTCCTGATCTTCTCCTGGCGATCAGACTTCACACCTTCTTTATTTATTTGTCTGATTGATGATCACAGCAATTTTGTTCTATTTGCCAGGGAATAATCGTACCAATGGTTCCGATCCACCTGATTAATAAGCTTCCCTTCTCTCCTTAGGCCCAATACTTGGAATATCCCTGGGTATTCAATCCAGGAAGGATCTGTTTGCGCAGAGTCCTTGTATCGATTTATAATCTGGATTACTTCCCAATGTTTTACTCTAAGGCGATTGCCTCCACTCTCTAATTCCACCTCTCCCATTTCTCTCCTTTCTTCCTTCTCCCCATCATTTCTAATGGAGATAGCCAACAGATCATGATCACTATGATCCTGTGGCATGAAGTTGAACGTCTCAACTTTCTCTCTAAGATTTCAGAAGTAAAACAGTAACCAATACATGATCTATGCTCCCCCCTTTTCCATGTACATTTCCCTGGTATATCTCCAGAAGTTTGGCCATTCAGCATGAACATATTTCTTGCAGTCATGGCATTCATCCACTCCTTTTCCCTTCCATTCCATTTGTTCTTATTCAGTGGATACACCCCCTTTCCCAGGAGTTTGATGTTCAAGTCGCCAGAGATGAGGATTTTAGCCTTATCTCTCTCCCACATCATTTGGTCCATCGGCTTTTCCGCACATTGCACTAGCTTAATTTCTTTACTCATATGAACACACCAGTATATATTAATCAGTAGTATCGGGCTCAGGAAAGTTTTTTGCTTCTGTTCAAGCAACATAATTTGCACATAGAGATTCGGGCAGTTGACCTTTGTTAAAGACCAACCTGAGTCAATCTTGACCAGAGTCAGGAGTCCAGCATACGGACGACCAGTTATTGTTACACTCACCTGGTATCCACGGGGACGCCAGCCAGCCAGTTGGTCGTTGGTGCCCTTTTCAATGATTCCCTGGTGCGGTTCTCAGTGGAATTCCTCCTGGAAATGAAGACTATGTTTAGGACTGGACAGCCAAGGTAAGCCTTCCCACCTCCTTTGTGATTTCAGCCCCACCGGGATCTCTTCTCATGTTATCGAAGTTGGTGGGCTCTCCGTCCTGCTTTGTGGGCAGGGGCGCGTTGTCTTTCGTGGGCGCGTGTGGTCCAGTTACTTCACTGACAGCGGCCCAAGTAATTTCTTTCAGGTAGGTATTATTGCGGTTTATGGAGTTGTTATTCTTGCATGCCTTTTCTCTGTTCGATAATGTCTCTGTTTATCTCCCTTAGGTGCGCGGAGCGTCCGCTTGGCGAACTGGGTAGGCTGGTTCTCGCCGGTAAATGATGGTGCACAAAAGCGCTATGATGAGGTAAGTAGGTGCTTTGCGCAGCGCAGCGATGTCTTGTCTTCACTGACCTGTGTATTCTCTTTTTTGTAGGTCGCGGTGTGTTCCCAGCGTGGATGGAGTTCCGGAGCTATACCGGTCGAACAACCACCAGCCAGGTAAGTCTCTAAGCAATTTGTGGTTGAAATGTCTCTACTGCCTTCTTTAATGATGTCTTTCTTCCTTTCGCACGTCCTTCGATCCGGATGGCGAACCATCCACACGGAGCTGCCCAGGAGCTGTGAACAGTGAAGGATGGAGATTGCAGGTAAGATTCTGCTGCTATTGATGTTCTTTGTTGTTTTCTGCAGGTCCGGATCTTGAAAGGCTCGTGAGAAGCTCAACACAGTGAGCGCCACGTTGCTAGTAGCAAAGTAATGCGAAGCGTGTTGTCTTGTTCGGGTGTGGTTTAAATAGTCTCTGCAAAGTAGTCCAGGTAAAGTAGTCCCTAGGCCACCACACCCAAAACACTATACCGCATAGCTTGGTTCTAGGAATCAAGCTATGTGGATGCCTCCATGTGGCTGAAAGCCTGAATAAAGTAGTTCCTTTAGCTGATGTCTTTTCCTGTTTATGAGCCTGGCGCCAAAGACGCCACGACTGGCCCCAAGAGGGCCTGTGAAGCAGATGCCAGGCCTTATTTGTTATCCAAAGTCTGATTCCACCTGGTCAATGGGCTTGCCACTGGGGATCAGGGCTGAGGGTCATGACAGTTATCCCCTTTGGGCTGGATTAAAAAATACATCATTCCCATCACAAACAGGCAGAGTCCTCATCCACGTTTCCTGGAAACACAAGACATTATATTTTCCCAATTCTGAGGCACAATCTGAGAAAAGTGATCTAAATCCCTTCGTGTTCCAGGAAGCAATCTTCAAGGATTCGGACTCCCCCTTCACCAAAATCTAATCCTTTGTACCGCCGCTCAAAGTAGCAGACAACCAGTCCCAAGAAGATTCCTCCTCTCTTGATCATAGCCTCCTTTTTTCTCTGATTCTGAATTGTGAATTTCAGGCATGTCAAGTTGGATTTGTCAGGCAAAGCAGTTCTCTCTTCCATGACTCTTTGACTTTTTAAAGAATTTTCCATTTTGTTCATTTTAGGGCTTTCCCTCTGGACCTTTGCTTCCCTCCAGTTTTCTCGTATCCTTTCTTGATAATCACTAACCTCAGACCCTACAGGGAGAAACTTGTTCTTTAGAGATAGAATTAGATTTTTTCTTCGATAATGCTGTCAAATGAATTATAACCCAGTCCAGTCTTTTTTCTAATACAAATTCCACTCTCCTGATGTCTCTCGTGGATATCTGGTAATCGGAGATTATGCAGTTCAGTAGGCGTAGGCAATTACATCTATGCTACGCTTAGATGTGCCTCTATGCTTCCAATAACCCTTTGTAGATATATTTTAAAAGTTGGACTTGAGGGGCTCTTAGCCTTTTCCTTTTTATTTCCTTTACAAGGTATTTCTACCAGAGCTTTCCAATCTTCCCTTTTCCTTAGGTTAATGTCCCCACCTTCCTCCCTCCCCCTCATAGATTCCTTAAGGACCGCACACTTTCGCTTTTCTTTCATTGTTTTGAAAAGTTGTACCTCTAGTGGTTTAAATGGCCCTCTTAATTCATCCTTCTCTTCTCTAGTTTTCTTTTGGAACGGTTTAATCAGTGCTTCCAATTGGTTTTCTATTTTCGCCCACTCAGAATTACTAATCTCTTTCCACTGATCTTCGACATCTGCTTTTTCAATTTCTGCTATGAGATCACTCAAATCCACTTCTGACAGCTCAATCACTTTATCTTCCTCCACTACTTCTCTCAGCAACCCTCTGTTCTCTATTTTACTTTGCTCTATAATTGCCAGTTCTATCCTTGCACTTTTTGGATCAGGTATATTATCATATGTGGGCGGGGAACGTAGATTCCTTAGAAACACTCTTGACCCATTAGATTTCTGCTTTGTTGTTGCTGGCATATTTTTAGGTTTCTTCATGCTTTGCCTTATATTCTTAGAGGTCGAAGGTATATTACTTAGCTTACCATCCACAAGCTTGGCATCCTTAAACATAGAAAAAAAATTCTATCATTCTTTGCCCTTGGTGTGCTTTGCTTTCCGGGGTTTAAAGGATCGGGAAACTTCAACTATGATTCTCCCTGCTCTACTATTACCGGGATCCTTTCCCTTTTCTTCGGTCTCTGCATTTCTTTTATTTGGGTTCTCACCCATTCGCCATCTAACAGCAGTGCCTCCATCAAAGATGATTTTTCAGCTGTTTCCCTCCGAGCTAGATCGTATAAGCGATTCTGCCACTTATTCGAGCTCTCTGCCTCTTTATCCAGTCTTCCTTCCATGATGCTTACCAATGTTTCCAAACTCACCAACTTGTTTGATATTCCTACAATCATCGTTGATTGATCTTGAAGATTCGTTGATATTGTCTCATACAGTTTTGTAAAAGACAAAAGCGAGGTGGTAAGGGTTGCCATCATAAGTTGTTGGAGATGAGCCCACTCCTCTATTTCCAGGGGTGGTTTACTTCCCAAATTGCATTTTCTTACACAGTCACAGCATTGATGGGAAGAATCTGATGATGATGATATAGAGGAGTTTGATGTTGTGGAGGTATTCTTATCTCCAAAGTCTGAAACCTCTTCCCTAACCTCCTTTGGACTACTAATCTGGCTCAGATATCCTGGAATCACCTCTTCATAATCCATTTTTGGTGTCTCAACGGGAGCCTGAGGCCGATCTTTTGCTTGCTGGCGTATAAAACCCTTCTTCATTTTTTTTCTTTGTTGAAAAGCCATTTTTTGTTCAGCGCAGCGTCTTAAATGATATTCGGCTGCACTTACAATTCGGCTGTCTTCTGCCTCTCGTTCCACTCTCAGGTCAGCTTGCTTCAAGGATTCATCCAGGATCCACACCCGCTCAGTGACGCACGACAGACTCTTTTGATGAGCGATTTTGTTGGCGAGAACCGCAAGTTCCTTTATCATAAGAGCAGCCAAATCTGGATTCTGCCCCTTTTCTAATGGTTGGGGTTCCATCTCCAAACCTCCTACCAAAGAGGATGCACTCTTATATCTTCTCCCTACCATATCTGGCTTAGGGTTGGGCTCCAAAACTGCACCTTCTGTGTTTTCCCCTTGGTAGGTTATTACATCTATATCAAGTATAGGAGTTGTATTTTCCTCCGGGGCTACCTCCAAGTTCATCACCTTTGGGTCAGCGTTTCCCCTTTCACTTAAAGCATTCAGATTAGAAGCAAAAGTTAGACTCAACATGGCCTCAATGCCTTCCAGTATTTCACCTTCTAGCACACAATCTTTGTTTATTGTCCCACTCAATTCCCTATTTTCCAATAGAATTGGGGATAACAAGATCGGCAAGCTTTGAACATTCACCTTTGCGGGCGTCTTAGTTATCAGGACTGGGCCCATTGTTATTTGTGTCAGGCTAGGTATGATGGTGCTACTTGAACACGTGCTCTGTATGTCGCATACCAGCTCTTGGTGGTCTTGCAGAAGAATACGCCCCTTTGCTGTAATTTTTTGTTTTCCATTTCGCAATTTCGACATTATGGATAATTTGATGAGCTATTGATGAATATGGAAGAGCTTATGTTTTAAAAGATCTTAACTCAGAGCGGCTATAAATCCTCAGTAAACCGCTTTTGGGATCAGCAGTTCCTCGGATTAGGATTGGGATCTATGAAGTTCAAAATAATTCAGACAGCTATCCAAAGGCTGTCTAATACCAAGGTTAGAGGTCGAAGGGTGGGGTATCCAGCACTGGCCCTAAAGAAGTACGCTGCCCCTTTGACTCTTAAAGCACCCGGGAGATCCTTAACCTCCTTTCCTCAGTTCTTATCCACAGGTAAGCAAAATGGTTCAGGACAAATCGTGGCGTGTCAACCGATCAAATACTCACAAACAGATGTTAATAGGGTCCGCTGTTACCCCTAAATATCTCTGTGGATATGGCTGTACATAAGGCTATGCACTGGCCCCTCTAATACACTGACCCCCCAATGTCCCAATAGTTCCCCACCAGCCAAGTCAAACCAAGGGAGCAGCCCAGGCAAACAAGGCAGGATAGGGCATTTAAAGCAAAAGCAAAAGTGACAGAGCAGGTCCCAACAACTCTCGGTCCAACACAATGTGGGAAATGGGAGCTGGCAGCGCAATGGATACCAAGTCAGTCAGTACTCGCATAGAAAAACCAGAGAGCTAGCGTCAGTCAAGCTAGCCCTCCACTCACCGGCCACCACTCGGATGCAGAGCAGCTTGAGCAGCACGAATGCTGAGCAGCTCAGATTCCGCACGGCTCACTGATTTAATGGCTCCGGGGCTGCAGACTGTGTCTGACCTCACACTGCATCCGACCTCACCCCTTCACCAGCCTCCGCACGCCGTCCGTGTCTGCAGCCTGCTGGAGCTGCCCGCTGAAGCCTCCAGGCGCCGAAGAAGACCCGAGGAAAGGACCTACCCAGAGGTGTCAAGCAGCACTGGTCTCTGGTCCCGTCAGCAACTCGCCAATCAGATCAGATCAGCCACTTCCTACACGTAATCAGAGAGGTGATTGTTGTCAGACATTTCAATTTTGCCCTGCAAAATTCAGAATAAAGTTGTAGAACCTTATCCATCAGCCTTTGGAAAGTTGCTGGTGCACCATGAAACGCAAAGGGTAAGACTTTAAACTGATATAGACCTGGCGGGGTGGCAAAAGCTGTCTTTTCTGTATCTGGGCCATGTAGGGCAACTTGCCAGTACCCTTTGGTTAAGTCTAGGGCAGAAAAATAGATGGCCCTACCCAATTTGTCAATAAGATCTTCAATACGAGGCATTGGGTAGGTGTTGAAGGCTGAGATGTTATTCACCTTTTGGAATTCTATACAAAACCACCAACTTTTGGCTGGCATCTCTACTAATAAAATGGGGGAGGACCAGGTACTGGTAGATGGCTCAATTATGTTGGCCTGGAGCATTTGCTCTACTTCTTTGATGTCAATATTTCTATGCCCTCAGGTACACAATACAGTTTGAGATGTACTACTTTACCTGCAGGCATGCGGATGTGATAGTATATTCCTTTCACCCTGCCAGGCTCTTCATGGAACACATCAGGGAATTGCTCTAGCAATTTAAGAAGATATTTTTGTTTGGTCTCAGTCATATCAAAGGGAATTAGAGTATTGCTTGCTGTTCATCTCTTCTGGTATTAGGCAAGATATCATGGTGCATTAGACTCAGAGATGTTCTCCTTCCACTCTTTTAAGAGGTTTATATGGTATATTTGCATCTGTTGGTGACGATCTTGCTGGGCCATCTTATAATTTCAAGGTCCTGTTTTGTCCAGTACCTCATATAGCCCATGCCATTTAGAAATAGGCTTGTTATCTGAGGTAGGGAGAAGCACAAGGACTTTTTGCCTGATGGAAAAAGACCTAAGTGATTCCTTCTTAATCCAGGACACCTTTCTGTTGACTTTGGGCATTACTACGATGATCTAAAACCAGCGATTGTGCGATTGCTATATGTTCTTTTAACTGGGAGGCTTTCTGGGACAATGGAATTGGAGCTTCTTCCATTTCCTCGCATGTTTCTCGAAGCATATCTAAAACATCCCTGTCTTCTCATCAATACACTAGTTTGAAGGGTGAGAAACCATTGGAGGCTTGCAGTGTTTTTCTTATAGCAAACAGAGCCCACGGAATCATCTGATCCCAAGTGGTTCCGTCCTTGTCAACCAACCTTTTAAGAATGGTCTTAAGCGTCTTATTAAACCATTGAACTAACCCATCCATTTGGAGGTGGTAAATGGATGTCCTTAAGGTGGTTATATGAAGTAGCTTTTTTACTTCCCTCATGAGCTTACTCGTAAAGGTGGTACCTTGGTCTTTTAAGATATCCGTAGGGAAGCCCACTTGAGAAAAGAAGGAAAGTAAATGCTTGAGTATCTGTTGGGTGGTGTTATTACACAGAGGAAATGCCTCCAGATATCGGGTGACGTAATCAAGTACCACCAACTCATATTTGTTCCCTAATTTAGGTTTTTTTCAGGGGGCCAATGATGTCCATCCCAATCTGCGAAAATGGCACTTCGATGATGGGTAATGGATTCCAGGGGGTTGGTGGTGGTAAGTGGGTGCTGGTATGCTGACATATTTCACAGGTTTGAACGAAGCATTTTGTGTTGAAATGTATCCGTAGCCAAGAGAACCTGTTGGCCAAGTGAGCCTGAGTCTTAGCTTGACCTAAATGTTCTCCTCTGAGATGTGAGTGTGCGATCTCAAGCCCTATTTGTTTGTGATTTCGGGGAACCACTAGTTGTACTCTTGCCATTCCTATAGAAAGTAACATCCTCTTTATAACAGAGTCCTGTCTTTAAAAAGAAAAATGTCTCTCCTTCCGTACGACCCTCAGACTTAGGTATAACCTTTACAAAGGCTTCGGCAAGTAAAAGATTGTTCGGTTGAGCAAAGGCCAAGTCAGGGAGCATGTCAGAGCTTTTGTCATGGATGTTTGGGGTTTGGGTAGAACGAGGTTGAGCATCAGCTCCAGCAAAGCCTAAAGCCCCTCTTTCGGGAGCATCTTTCTCAGTCTTTTCTCTAGGGATAGGCAACATCACTCGTTCAAGTATTCCCTGGGCTATTTGGTACTCTGCCTGGATCTGAAAGGCCTCCTCCTCATATCCATAGTTTTGGAGTAGTACCTTCACATCCCATCTAAAATCAGGGTCGATCACCCCAGCCAGGACATCAACACCAAACTTCCATGCAAGTCCTGACTCGCGTGACAACATGATGTGTATTCCTGGAGGTGGAATAAGAAAAAGATTGATAGACATAAAACGTCTTTCTTTTGGCGGGATGGTTTCTGTTCCACTACTATAAACATCAAATCCAACAGACCCTTTAGTGGCCACTCTAGGGTTGGAAGCTCTATCACTTAAATTCTCTCACGTCAGGGTCCCCCAACTTGTCTCAGTTGAGTAGCATCCCACTGCTGACACCCTACGTGAGACAGATATGGTATCAAGAGAAACACAGATTCAAAAGTATTCATTTAAAAACCTTTATTTACTAAGGTTCCTAAGTTGGTGGAATGCCTGACTGGCCCTAACGCTAAAGGGATGATTCTCTTAAATGATGTTTCTAATGGCCGTCATTGTCTAATAGTCCAAAATAAAAGTCTTTATGTGTCTAAACCTGTTGGTAAATATATTCATGCTAAGCCCTTTGGAAAGTTCACAAGCTCGAGTCAATGCAATAATCTCTGCAGCTTGCACAGAGTTATGCAGATTTCTTTTGATTTCCACAACAGCACTTAATGTAGTGATTGCGTAAGCAGCAGTGGATGTACCATCCGAAGTATGAAGCAGGAGCCATCACAAAATAGCTCCCCTTGTGGATATTTTAATGGTGTATCACTTAGATCAATTCTACACTTAATCTCTTGTTCTGTGGCATAGAGGCAGTCATGTGACATTTTGGCACTGCAATGGATTTCTTGTGGAAGAGGCAATAGTTTGGCTGGATTTAAATTTAATGAGCAACATCTCTTAATTTGGATATGCGGTGCAAATAGAATCAGCTCGTACCATGTTAGTGTTGCTGATGTGAGATGTTGCGTCTGCGTTCTCTTTAATAGAACGTCTACAGAGTGAGGTACCATCATGGTTAAGGAGTGACCCAGACCATATCCTCACTTTGCGTTACAGATGCAGCGGCAGCAGCAACAGCTCTCAAATATCTCGGCAAAGCGCATGCAACAGGGTCAAGCATGGAGGAAAAATAACCGCACAGTCTATTCTTTCCCCCATGCTCCTGCGTTAACACAGCCAAAGTGCATCCATCACATTCATGCACATACAAAATAAAGGCCTTGTCGTAATTTGGTGTGCCCAAAACTGGTGCTTGAGCAGATCAAAAGCTTTCTGGCAATCCATGTTTCACGGTAAAGGCAAAGAAATGCCATACTTTGTCATCGCCAACATTGGTTTTATCATTAATGAGAAGTTAGGGATCCACTGTCTACAGTATGAAGCCATGACTATCAAGGCTCTGACCTCGTTCTGTGTATTTGGGACAGACATGTTAGGGATGCTTCGTATCCGTTCAGGTTTCAGTCTTCTCCCCTCCTTTGACAGGAGATAGCCTAAATAGGCGACCTCCTGTCGACAATATTGAAACATTTTTAATGAAGCCTTATGCCCATGTTCTGCTAGATGGATAAGCAGCAACATTCTTTGCATGCAGTTTTGGAACTCGCAGCTAAAAGAAGATCGTCAACATACTGCGACGTGCAGGTAGAAGGCAACTCAAGCGTATCAAGCTGTTCCTTCAAGGCTCTACTATAAATGCTCGGACACTCAGTGTACCCTTGTGACACACGAGTTAATGTAAACGAGCGATCCCTAGGGTGAACGCGAACAAATATCTACTGTCAACATGTACAGGAATACTAAAGAAAGCATTCTTTAAATCCACAACACTAAAATGAGTAGCTGAAGCGGGAATCATTGCCAATATAGTAGTCACATCAGGCACAATTGGAAATTGTGGAGCAACAATCTTATTAATAGCGCGTAAATCAATAAGGAAACAGAAAGGAATTGCATTATCCCCTTTCTTATACACCGGTAGAATCGGATTATTGAACAAACTTCCAGCAATTTCCTCGATCACTCCTCGATGTACAAAATCAGAAACTATACTCTTGTTCACCGTCAACCAAAAACGTATACTGTGGAATACGTGGTAATTTAACACCTCGTTTCAACACAATTTTAATAGGCTCAATGTGTAAAATACCAACGTTATTATCATCAACCGCCCATAAACATGTCGGAACCTTATCCAATTCAGAGCCTGATTCATGAAACATTTTCCTATGGGATTGCGCCATTATAAAACACTTACATGAATCAGGCACTCGGTCGGTAAAGGCCTAGTCAAAAATTGTGAAACAGAGGTTTGTTGAGGTGGAATTGTTAAATGCACTCCATCCGGAGAACAGTAAATTACTGCATTAAATTCTTTCAACAGATTCAATCCCAACAAATTCTCACCACAATTCATCGTCAGAAGAAATGGGCATGAATCAGTGAATGGCCCCAGTGAAATCGGTACCGGCGTAGAGACCGGACTAACCACTGGCGTACCAGGGAACCCTACAGAAATGTTGTTCTGCCCTGACAGTGGAATATCTGGAACCTGCGAATGATCAACGGAACACTTCTGTGCTCCTGTATCTATCAAAAATAGATGCTTCTTATTCCCAACATTCATCTCAACGTAGGGCCCTTTCTGATCAACGGGAATAGGTACTGGTTCCAAACTCTACTTCGGGCTGTCCTAACGGAACAGTACATCATCAAATGCAAGATCCTCAGAAAAAGACAGTCGAAGGATTATCAACAATTTTCCCATTATTAACACTATCCTGCTGACTATCTTGTGAAAATGACTGTTGATTCTGAGCGAACTGACTTCTACCAGGAGCCCCTATCGCAGGACGGCCTCTGGATCGTCTACCCATGGTACCATACGTGTTATTCGATCGCTGCTGAAGGTTCGGGCATTGTGCTCACCAATGACCTTCTTGTCTGCAATAGGCATATTGGTTCATGTGTACAGGACCCATTTGCGCATTACTCTGTGGTGCACACTGACCTCTAAATGGTGTATTCCCACCTCTGGTTCCTCTTACTTTTTGCTGCAACAATACTTTTGCTTTCAAGTCTCCCTTCTTCTTTTCTACCTTATCTTTTTCAGTATTAACGCTATTCTTATAATACTGAGCCATGTGCAATACTTCAGACTGTGATTTAGTTTGCCAGGTGCTTTCGGAAATCATAATTTGTGATTGGATATCAGGCAACAATGCACGAGCAAATTCGTCTACAATCAACCTTTTTCCTGACTCGGTACTTAAGTCCTAACCTGAAAACACTTGTTCTAATCGATTAAAAAAATTGTTAGCACCTTCAGATTTCCTCTGGATGTAAGTTGTAAGCTTGTAACAAACTATTCTTCTCTCTGGAACCAAAGTTTTCAATTTAGTTACTATTTTGTCTGGCAGTGTCAATATCAACAGCATTCCTTTCCCCATCTATCCGTACCAAGTTGATCGATGTGTCACCCAATCATCTACCATTCTAATCTGTTTCCATAAATCAGCAGGTAGGATCACAGGGAACATCAATTCTATATCACCCAGCGTGAAAACTCACAAATGCAAGACAGATTCAATTTCTTTATAAAATCCTGTTGGTGTTTTCCTAATATCTGGAATCGTCTGTCTAATGGTATTCACTTCCTGTCTAGAAAATGGGACATGAACAAATTGTGAGACATAATGAGCTTCAATAGTAGTGGCTGCTGCGCCTGTTGCGGCATTAGCTGGAATTTCTACTTTATGAACAAATATCGGAGGAACCTCCCTCATTGGCAATTGCAAAGTAGGCAATTCTGAATGTTCATTAAGCTACAAAGCTAAATTAAGTGACAAAGTAGTCAAAGCAGTATCGGTAGTCAAAATGCTCTCTTATAAATGACCATCAAATCTGCGGGAACACAAACTTTTTTCTTCATAAACTCATCCTGTAAATACTCTACCATTTCCTGTAACACTTCCTTTGCATTGCCGGAGCACACTGACTAAACATGTTATATACTTCAATGGAAGAAATTGAAACATCCGAAATCCATCTAAGCACATCTCTTGTGCAAATAAGCGTCTTTTCACTCATCGGTTTACATCAAGGAAGAAATCGTTTCTGCACATATGAGGCTTCCAATCTATTACCATCTATTTCATCATTCTGTAACCGATCTAACTCCCTCTTAAACTCAAGTACCCTCTCAATATGCTCATGTACTTTTTCCGCAGTGTCTCTTGAGCGATCTAGGACATTCAAATCCCTCAACCCCTGTGGGACATTCATGTCCGTCAAATCACTCCAAACATCAGCCAGATGCATTCCCATCCCCTCTATCAAAATATTCTGTTCAGGAATACTTTCTTGGTCAGAAATCGCAACTAAGACAGCTGATTCTCCACCTTCCTCTATATATATTTTAGCCCAGCCATGCAATTCTCTTTTCCTAGCTTTAGATACTGTACTATGAGTCACTATTCTTGAAACAGCACTCGCCCCTTCAATCGCTGCAAGTGGAGCAGAACCACTTGGAAAAGAAAGTTCAGACAAATCTTGTTTAATAGGCAGTGGAGACACCACCGCTGGCGGTAAGGGTGAGGATGCAGAAAGGGAAACAACAACAGGAAGAGGAGCAACAACTGGAGAAGGAGCAACAAAGGGAGTAAAAGGAACAACAACGGGAGGAGGTGAAACAGCAGGAGGAGGTAAAACAACAGGGAGAGTCTCATAAGGAGGTGGTGTAGTGGCAACAGTCCTATGCTCATTCAATAGCTTATCAATCAAGTCGTCTGAAGTATGAAAATCCTGAGATGGATATATTTTCTGTACTCCAAGTTGAAAAGCCCTATCCATACTTCTAATAGATTCTGACTGTTTCTGTTGATCATACCATAATGCTTTTTCAGTATTAGACATATGTCGACGTGTGTGTTTCTCTTTATTCTTAAGTTGCTGCATAGCCCTCCTTTCTCCAATCCTTAATTACATCAAATGCTGCAGGCTTAGCCTTTTTCTTCAACAATATATACTCTAAATACTCTATATGGGCAATTTCAAAACTACCATGAACTGGCCACTGAAATTCGGATGCATGTCTAGTTTGTCTATGCCAAATATCGTTAAATACAATACTATTGAGGCCGTACTTACAGTACATTACTACATAGCCGGTGAGCCAACAGGTGGTGCCAGTTGACTTCGTCCCAAAGATTGTCTGTCTTTGTGGAATAAACCCCTGAAACAGGCAGACAATTTCCCAGGCATGTCAGATTACTGGTGTTACCTGGCGTTGTTTGTACTCGCGAGTGCAAAGCTGCAATCAACATCAGGATTCTTAGCAATCGGGGCACGACTCACCTGATTTCAAACTAAGGAGGTTTGATCAGATTACAAAGGATCCTTGTGGTTAGCGATTTCGGCAAAGAGCCCGCCTCGATATGGGGACCCTCGTCAAGATGCCCTCTCGAATCGCTTGCTCACCATCCAGGGATCGGATCATGCAGTACCATCGAGGTGTTGCGTCTCATATAAACGGGTCCCATTTTCCACTCTCCAATCCCAGTCCGATAGCTGCGTCTTCTTTTCAGCGAGGTGACATGAACCTTGAGGGTCCCTATTCGGGCGCCATCTGAAAGACCAAAGAAATATCGAGGCTTAGTACCGCAAAATGAAATACGCCAATCACGGGTCAAAAGATACAAGTATCTTTATTTCTGTACAGATTCAAAGCAAAACAGATAGCTATCTGGCTCCCAACACCTCGCAGTGTGCACTAGCAGACACAGTGAGAGGTGAGAGTGCCTCTCCAAACTAATAATTTACATGCTTGGGTTTGTGCCCAGTTCACTTGACAAATATGACAAAAATACAATGGTAAAAACAAAGAGGTGATGTCTGGAAGGTTTATAATGAATCTTTACCACTGGCATTGCTCTGGGCAACCCTCCAGACCATCGTTCTTCGCCTGTCAAGCCATTACAGAAGGGGAAAGACCATATGCAAATCAGGCTTGGCCCCACCCCTGAACTGCTTGGTCACATCCCTTCTGCACGAGACCACAAGCATCCCCAAACATGTTTCGGCCTTGTTGGGCCTCATCAGTGAGGAGTAGCTTGGGTCACTAGGCCCAGCAGGCACGGGACCCACGTCTGGGCATACCCGTCCCACTTAGGGTGACAAAGCAAAAACAAAGAGGTGATGGATGGAAGGTTTAGAATGAATCTTAACCACTGGCATTGCTCTGGGCAACCCTCCAGACCATCGTTCTTCACCTGCCAAGCCATTACAGAAGGGGAAAGACCATATGCAAATCAGGCTTGGCCCCACCCCAGAAGGGGCAGTCCAGCCTGAACTGCTTGGTCACATCCCTTCTGCACAAGACCACAAGCATCTCCAAACATGTTTCGGCCTTGTTGGGCCTCATCAGTGAGGAGTAGCTTGGGTCTCTAGGCCCAGCAGGCACAGGACCCACGTCTGGGCATACCCGTCCCACTCAAGGTGACAAAGCAAAAACAAAGAGGTGATGGCTGGAAGGTTTAGAATGAATCTTAACCACTGGCATTGCTCTGGGCAACCCTCCAGACTATCGTTCTTCGCCTGCCAAGCCATTACAGAAGGGGAAAGACCATATGCAAAACAGGCTTGGCCCCACCCCAGAAGGGGCAGTCCAGCCTGAACTGCTTGGTCACATCCCTTCTGCACGATACCACAAGCATCCCCAAACATGTGTTGGCCTTGTTGGGCCTCATCAGTGAGGAGTAGCTTGGGTCTCTAGGCCCAGCAGGCACGGGACCCACGTCTGGGCATACCCTTCCCACTCGGGGTGACAAAGCAAAAACAAAGAGGTGATGGCTGGAAGGTTTAGAATGAATCTTAACCACTGGCATTGCTCTGGGCAACCCTCCAGACCATCGTTCTTCGCCTGCCAAGCCATTACAGTAGGGGAAAGACCATATGCAAATCAGGCTTGGCCCCACCCCAGAAGGGGCAGTCCAGCCTGAACTGCTTGGTCACATCCCTTCTGCACGAGACCACAAGCATCCCCAAACATGTTTCGGCCTTGTTGGGCCTCATCAGTGAGGAGTAGCTTGGGTCTCTAGGCCCAGCAGGCACGGGACCCACGTCTGGGCATACCCTTCCCACTCGGGGTGACAAAGCAAAAACAAAGAGGTGATGGCTGGAAGGTTTAGAATGAATCTTAACCACTGGCATTGCTCTGGGCAACCCTCCAGACCATCGTTCTTCACCTGCCAAGCCATTACAGAAGGGGAAAGACCATATGCAAATCAGGCTTGGCCCCACCCCAGAAGGGGCAGTCCAGCCTGAACTGCTTGGTCACATCCCTTCTGCACGAGACCACAAGCATCCCCAAACATGTTTCGGCCTTGTTGGGCCTCATCAGTGAGGAGTAGCTTGGGTCTCTAGGCCCAGCAGGCACGGGACCCACGTCTGGGCATACCCTTCCCACTCGGGGTGACAAAGCAAAAACAAAGAGGTGATGGCTGGAAGGTTTAGAATGAATCTTAACCACTGGCATTGCTCTGGGCAACCCTCCAGACCATCGTTCATCACCTGCCAAGCCATTACAGAAGGGGAAAGACCATATGCAAATCAGGCTTGGCCCCACCCAAGAAGGGGCAGTCCAGCCTGAACTGCTTGGTCACATCCCTTCTGCACGAGACCACAAGCATCCCCAAACATGTTTCGGCCTTGTTGGGCCTCATCAGTGAGGAGTAGCTTGGGTCTCTAGGCCCAGAAGGCACGGGACCCACGTCTGGGCATACGCGTCCCACTCGGGGTGACAAAGCAAAAACAAAGAGGTGATGGCTGGAAGGTTTAGAATGAATCTTAACCACTGGCATTGCTCTGGGCAACCCTCCAGACCCTCGTCCTTCGCCTGCCAAGCCATTACAGAAGGGGAAAGACCATATGCAAATCAGGCTTGGCCCCACCCTAGAAGGGGCAGTCCAGCCTGAACTGCTTAGTCACATCTCTTCTGCACGAGACCACAAGCATCCCCAAACATGTTTCGGCCTTGTTGGGCCTCATCAGTGAGGAGTAGCTTGGGTCTCTAGGCCCAGCAGGCACGGGACCCTTGTCTGGGCATACCCGTCCCACTCGGGGTGACAAAGCAAAAACAAAGAGGTGATGGCTGGAAGGTTTAGAATGAATCTTAACCACTGGCATTGCTCTGGGCAACCCTCCAGACCATCGTTCTTTGCCTGCCAAACCATTACAGAAGGGGAAAGACCATATGCAAATCAGCCTTGGCCCCACCCCAGAAGGGGCAGTCCAGCCTGAACTGCTTGGTCACATCCCTTCTGCACGAGTCCACAAGCATCCCCAAGCATGTTTCGGCCTTGTTGGGCCTCATCAGTGAGGAGTAGCTTGGGTCTCTAGGCCCAGCAGGCACGGGACCCACGTCTGGGCATACCCGTCCCACTCGGGGTGACAAAGCAAAAACAAAGAGGTGATGGCTGGAAGGTTTAGAACAAACAAATCTTTGTTAGTTACAGTAACAATTTGTTTCAATTCTTGAAAATTCTTCTATGTATACACATTTAGTCACTATTGCCTAAACCAGTTTGTTGAGTTCTCTGTTGGTTCTGATAGTATTGAATATAGTGTAGACCTTTCTATATCCCTTAGCATATTGTCAGCATGGATTTCCTTTTCACATCTCATGGGTTTATTGTTGTATACCTGAATCTTGTCTAATTGATTAGTTAACAAAATATATAAGCACAGATAGCATTAAGTATCTGATCATGGGGCCTGCTATTGCCTAGATCATTCACTCAATACAATAAATAGTGCAATTTGTTCACTACCTCAAATATTATTAAGTTACATGATTTGGTGTCTAGATTATTTTCTAAAGTTGTGCGTTATGCAACAGCACACCCATAGTGCTTTGTATGCACGATTTATGCAGACAGCTCCTCCAGCTATATTCACAAACCTTTACCTCATTTGCATCACCAATGCATGATTTTATAATATAATCAGAATCATAGTAGTTTGATCATTGAAATTCCCTGAGAAATTGATCCCATGTTCATAGAACTCTTCTTGTTAACATTATGAGTCACCCTGCCAAACTATGCTGTTTACTGGGATGCAAACATAAAATGTTGGTGTAAGTAGCTCGAAAAAGGCAATATTGGTGCTCATTATCTTTGTTGCTGTCCTTTTAGGTTTAGTAAAGATGGCAGAAAAATGTTACGTTTGAAGACTGAAGGGAATGCGCTTAGGGGGCGGTTTCCTGGGTTTGGCGTTGTATGTGTCGAGGAGCGAATTTTCATGTGTGTGTCATTTACTGTGAAAAAATTGAATGTCAAAAGAGAAAACAAGCAATAGTAAAGCCAACAGTTTTGACTTCTGTATTCTGAAAATGTTTTCTTTGTTGCTACTGTAGGTATCGAAATCACATGATCATGTACCCTCACAATTTGCCTAGTGTTGCAATCACATGTCCAAGTTAGCATCATTTGATAGGTTTTGTCTGGATATGTTAACAAAGAACCTGAACTTTTAATTGTGAGCGCAATGTTTGTAAAAATAGATTACACCGCAGCAATAGAGGTTTTTGCGCCGGCAACATCTGGGCGGTTGCCCTTAATTTACACAATGATCATCAACTTGGGTTTATGAAAATGAATTCCTGTTTGTAACATTGTTGTCCAGTCTGTTCAGAATGCCGGCAAGACTGCTTTATGGGATAAGGATTGAATAATATGTGTTGAGACAGGAAAAGACATGTACAGGTGACCAGTGACCACCTGCATAGATGACGGAAGAAGCACGTGCATGAATACGCATTTTAACATTTCTACTGATGGATTGTTGCATGCATTACCCCCTCAGATATTCTTTGAAAAACATAAACAAGAAAAAAGAATACAAGCATCCTATGCAGAGTCCATTTAAACAAAGTTAAGGCAAAATATTACCAGAAAACTAAACATGCCCGGCGTATCTATGGAGCATCGACTAAGATTCTTTCTGGATTGAAGGTCTCCAGTCCAAGTGCCTGGGATTTATTCCTAGGTTTTAATGATTGTTGTGTTCTGAAGAAGGCCCCTCAGAATTATTAGGGAGACACTGCGGATAAGCAGGTTCCCTTGGATAGGGCCGAAACACAAAGTGTCGACGTCTTTTTTTTCTTTTTTTTAGAAGTGTGTGCTCTCTATATGGTTTAATTCAAATGGGTACATACGTTGGCCCCAAGAGGGTTAACATGGGTGTAACATTTTGAAATGGATGTCGGGATGTACAAATTAGTTAACCATTTTACCATGGAAGTGCAAATTAAACGATTGTTTTGCTTAAATACATAAATCAAAGTTTAGTGTTCAATATTGTGGTTATGTGTTGTCCATGTTCCCCAACTAAAGTTAGATGATATCCATTTGTGTATGTAGCACTTTGAGACATTTGCACTTTTCTGGGTTCTCAACACTGTTGCACTTTATTACACATCTGTGGAGATAGTGTTGATAGCTATGTGTATTTTTATGCTTATTGATTTGTAACAATTGCTAATAAATTGATATGTGTTTGATGTTTAATAATGTTATAAAAAATGTCTTCGTGAGAATCAATGAAAGATTAGGGAAAGGGGTTGATGATTAGATGATGTCTAGCTTTAAAGAAATGCATAGACTGTGTTGCACATATTATTGGCAAAAGAGCAGGGTTACTTACTCGACCACATTGTGTTTAATATGTAATTGTGTTGTATACATTGTCTACTTATTAATTCTCATGTTATTTAAATGGCAATGATGTAATGATTTTGGCGAGAGAGTGCGGCATGGGGAAACAGTAGAGAAGCAACCTGGGGTTGGGGCACATATTCTGGTGTTTCGCCCTGGGTGCAATATTGTCTAGAAACTGTGCCTGGGTGGAGGAGTAGCTTTGTCACCAAATCAAATATGTTGCATGTATATTGGACATTTCTGCAGTGGTGCCAAGTCATTTTGCACCATGCCCACCAACTCAGAAGTGCAAAAGCAATACTTGCAATAGCTAATGTGCCAATGTAGTGCAACCATGGTTTATGTTAGTGCAACATTGCCAAGCACTGGTGGGATGTATGCGATCTATCAAATTACTTTCTAAAGCCCTCTTGGGGTCTATTCCTTTCTTTCCTGTTCATATTTTTGTATTTCAAATGTTAAACAGTCTGGCTTTGCTGATTATTTTCAAATGTGTATGCTTCTCTTAATATAAGAACACCAGTCATTCTATTGAGGCCTGGTTCTAGGATTTGCAAGACCACTGGAAACAAAAAACATGCAGACCCTCTAGTTTGCATATTTATTGACTTCACACTAAGTGACAACACTGAAATTACATCTCACTGGGGGTGGGGGAGTGGTGCGAGTCTTCGGTACTGCTAGGATCAAGGTTAGTTATATTTCAAGAAGCTGAAATGAGCAAGCCAATAGACAAATGATAGACAAATAATGTGCAATATACAAATTGTCACTGTCATTATTACTCCCACCACATCAGTGGCTAACCATCCCCAAAGCCCTGCAGTCTATCAGATCTTGGTCTCTTCCCTATGGATAACAAACTTCCAAATGTCTTCTGCCAAACCTATAGAAAGCAGATTCGAACTCAGGTACCAGGCACTTCCGTCCAGCACCCAACAACACAACATTTTTCGCATCTGTCTTTCCCACTGACCCACTAACCCCAACCCTCTTTTTTCTTACAGAACCAAACACGGCAAGCCCACCAATAGTGTCAGGCGGGCGCTATACAAGACCACTTACACTACATTATTTTCTATGGAATGATAGCTTGAAGTTTTTTTGAGTATTGTACAGTATTAACTGAATCCCTTTAAAGGGCTTGTATTTTTGGCAGGTGAGGCACGGTGAGATAAAATGATTTGCCCAGAATCAAACGCATTAGTTGAGTAATGAAGCTGGGGTATGCAATGTAGGCACTTGTCCAAGTATCCTTCCAGCTCTTGTCTGTACAAATAAGTGTTATTTGCCTTTCAAGAATACTCAGTTTTTAAGAGATTACTTGAAAAGTACACGCATCATAAAGCTTTCAAATACACAAATCCTTAAAGAAATATCTTAAGCAAAAAGAGCATGATTGTAGCGTTATTTTTGCCATCTTGAATAAATGTCCTCTGGGTTTTGCAAATATACCGTCAAGACTTAAAGTCACACAACAAGAGATACTATGTGATAGGTTCACTTACTTGTAATCATTATTGAACACTGGACGCTTTTGTTATTATGATGTATATTACTCCAAGAAAGCGTGCACATTCTTCTGTGTCAAATAAGTACACATGAAAAAAGGGAGACGGTTGAAACATTTTTTTGGGGTTGACATCTTTAAATAAGGTGACAATTTGAGAGCTAACTGGAGCTTTGCATGGACTTTCGTGAGAATAATGGATCCATCACAATTCTTTAGACCCAAATATTAAAACTTACTAGAGTTTTGCTGGAAACAATGGTTCCTTAAAATGAACCTGCACTAATAAAGAGCTTCCCATTATATAATTATAGGCTCTGCTAGTAACAAAATCAGTGTTATGCATTTGCGAGGCCAAAGAGGCACTTGCAGGGCCTCGGGGGAGAGTGAAAGGGCCTCCTGTGGGCCGGGAAAGCCAACACGGCCTTGGCGGGAAGAGCGTGGGAGTATCCAGGGCCTCGTCTGTGGTGGAGTAGCGAGAGTCTCAGTAGGGTCTCATGGGGGCACAAAGGGGCCTTGTGATGGGAAGCGGACTTCACTCTCAAGGTCAGCTAGTTTGCAGGGGCAGCTGCTGACTGCGAGGCCCCAGTCAACCTGGCACCCTAGGCAACTGCACAGTGTGCCCATGACTACTACCGCAGGTCCTGGTTGTGTTGGCAAAACACCAGCCTGATGGCAAACCTTGACTGGCAAACTGCTGGTCTGTAATCAAAGATTCAAATCTCTTCCTTTCTGAAGTAGTCATATAAGGGAGGGCTGTTCTATTTCTGAAGTTCCCACAGGAATGGCTGCTAGTTTCAGTTACAGCCGGCACTTTTGTAACCGATCCGTGCATTCGTTTGCAAAGAAATGGTGCTCCTGATAAAATGCTGAACATTGTATGGAGATTTATGCCACTGACTTGCTGCTTTTTCACCTAGGGAAATAGCACATGATGTGTGCTGTACTGCTAGTAGGATTTGCACAGCACAAACTTCTCAAGCACAATAAATTCACCCCTGCAAATAAATAAAAGGAATAGCAATTCGCTATATTCACTAAAATTAAAAAAAGCATAGACTGTTAGACTTCTTAATTAAATTCTGCATTTTAGCCCTTTTTGAAGCAGCTTTATTTCTTTGTTTTTGTTATAAAGTAACAGGCGCATTAACCTTGTCAGCTATCTCACCAATTGCCACCTAACGCTGTGTCAACTGCAGTAAATACAGGCCTGAATAACTAGGGATTTGTTTGATATTTTCGTCAAAGATTGTACAGGGACGTTTTTTTCGTCCACGGCGTTAGCTCCATATTTATTGCCATCACATATTTCGTTGTATTTCACATGTTGCTTTGATACAAATGCAATAATATTCACGGTGGCAGCATTGAAAGGGTGAAAGGTTAAGTCTGCAATACTTCGAACCTGTGTCCTGCAGCTTACCTTCAGGTCCCAGCGGTAAACACTGTCATAGCGCCCCGTGCTCACTTTAAATGCCTGGAGAGCAAGTTTGCCCAGCACTTTAAAGCAGTCTCTGGAACCTTAGTAAGATTCTACAATTGAAAAGAATGAAAACATGGCCACCAATAAAATGTAAGGAAGCTCCTTCTCAAAAGATGAAGAAAACTTCCTTTCTTCAGCGAATGCTGCAAGAAATCCTACCTAGTCCAGTTAAGCAAAACAAAAAAGGAGGAAGTGTACCAAGCTCTTACCAGATATTAGGGATACATCAGTGGTGTTTGGGTCGTACCAACTGTAGGTGCTTTATAGCTGTCAGCACCCCTGACTGATAAGAGAGTCTAACACTTAGGTTTGCTTTGTCCTGCATGTACCGTTACTGTGTATCAAGGGTAAAACAAACATGATGAGTGTTATTACATGGCTAGACTGTCCTACATTGAATGCCATTTGAATTAACGCGTATTTGGCTTTACCCTGGATACACAATTACTGTGCATCAAGTGCAGTCTAACCACGCAATAACATGTATTTTGCTTTATCCTTGATGCACAGTTGCTGTGCATCAAGGTTAAAGCAAAAATGGCAAGTGTTGTCACTGACCTACATTCAATGTAGGCCACTCTAGCCAGGTAATAATGTTTATCTTTGCTTTACCCTTGATGCACAGTTACTGTACATCAAGGGTAAAGCACACATTATGAGTGTTGTCACTGGCCGGCATTCAATATAGCCCAATCTATCGAGGAAATAAAACGTATATTTACTTTATGGTCCACAGTTGATGTCCAACAATGGTAAAGTAAACATGATAACTGTCTTTACATGGCTAGGCAGTCCTATTTTACTAGTGCCAGTCTGCAAATACTTTCTTTTTGTGGCATTGCAATTTCTTCTTGGCATTAGGGTAATGCAACCATGATAAGTGTTAATATGTGGCTAAAGTAGCCTAGATTCAAAGAGCCCTACTGACATTGGACATTTATAGTACCATCTATACCACTGACTCGAAACACAAGTTGAATGGGTGTTTAAACAAGACATTGCATACTTGTCAGTTCCTCAGAAAAGATATTGCGGTTGGAGTACGTCCTACTTTTATTTATTAGGCTGTAAATTAAATTGCAAGAGTAAAAATGATTTACCTCCTTTGCAAGAGTATAGAAGGGATGTGACAGGCAACCAAAACATGTCTAAACTGGAAAATGTATAGAAAACATTAGAAACAAAACAGAGGTGTATAACAAAGTTATCTTGCTTCAAACAATTACGTTTGTGCACATTGTTCTCCGACACATGAATGTGCACACACACACACCACCTTGCTGCATCTTGATGATAAATACATGCAGTTCAGTAACTCATTAAATGACTTTTGTGCAATGCAAGCATACATTCACAGAAAATGCATCGTTAGTAATGGTAATGTTTATTTATATAGCGCCTATAGACAGGCAAGTGTTTCAAAGCACTAGTTTGTTATACAGGATACTGCCCAATTGTAATTCATGTTTATTACTGATAAGGCTCTAAGGTAGTAGAACAATAAATATGCATGCAAAATACTTCTATTCTCTCCATGAAAATCTAGACAAAATGGGACAACATGAACACTGCAGAGAATGGACAGAAAGCAACATGCCTTATCTCACCAATACTGCTTCTTTCCGACAGGATCAGTCAGCACAGCTCAGAGAACTTATGCCGGTTTTCGAACTGCGACTTTCTGACCTGAGATTTCATCCATGCAGATAAAAATCAAAAGGTGTGATCTGGCTTCTGTCATGTCACCTGCCCTTAGTAATGTGGCATGCTCTCAAATGATGCGTACATTAAATATATAGTAAGATAAAAGGTCTCAATTTTACAAGGCTTTAAGGCCATCTCTGATTGCATCCCTGCAACCCTCTCTGATGCGGGTGGCACAAACGCGGGGGCTCTGGGTAGGAACTCAAGAGGGAGGGCAAAAAGACAGGTCCTCCTAAGGGGGAGAGGAAGAACATGAAAATTGCAATTACTTTACTTGATTGGGTGCAACCGCATGTTTGCGGGTGGATTTGGTTAACCTGTTATTATGTTCATTTCTGTTTCCTTACTTCTCATTTACTTATGTTTCTCTAAGACACCCCTTCAAACCATGGCTTTCTTTGGGATTGCTGTGTATTGTCTTTTATGTTGCTCCTTATTCCTTTTCCTTTATTTTTGCCCAGACATGGGCCCCATGCCTGCTGGGCCTAAGAGACCCAAGATACTCCTCACTAATGAGGCCCAATGAGGCTGACACATGTCTGGGGATGCTTGTGGTCGCGTTCAGAAGGGATGTGACCTAGCAGGCCGGGCTGGACTGTCCCTTACTGCTGGGACTAAGAGACCCAAGATTCTCCTCACTAATGAGGCCCAATGAGGCTTAAACATGTCTGGGGATGCTTGTGGTCGCGTGCAGAAGGGATGTGACCTAGCAGGCCGGGCTGGACTGTCCCTTACTGCTGGGCCTAAGAGACCCAAGATTCTCCTCACTAATGAGGCCCAATGAGGCTGAAACATGTCTGGGGATGCTTGTGATCGCGTGCAGAAGGGATGTGACCTAGCAGGCCGGGCTGGACTGTCCCTTACTGCTGGGCCTAAGAGACCCAAGATTCTCCTCACTAATGAGGCCCAATGAGGCTGAAACATGTCTGGGGATGCTTGTGGTCGCGTGCAGAAGGGATGTGACCTAGCAGGCCAGGCTGGATAGTCCCTTTTGGGGTGGGACCAGGGCTGACTTGCATATGGTCTTCCCCTTTTCTGTAGTGGCTTCCCAGGTGACGAACGATGGCCTGGAGGGTTCCCCAGAGCAATGCGGGATGTTCAGAGTAATTAAAAACCTTCCAGCCATCACCTTTTCTTTGTTTTGTTTTATTCCCCCTAAGTGGGACGGGTTTGTCCAGAGGTGGGCTCTGGGGCCGGATGAGCCTAGAGACCCAAGCTACACCTCTCTTTTGAACCCCAATGAGGCCGAAACATCTCTAGGGTTACTTGTGGTCTCGTGCAGAGGGATGTGACCATGCAGTCAGGAATGGACTGGCCCTTTTGGGGTAGGACGAAGGCTGATTTGGATATGGTCTTTCCCTTAATGCACATGTGCATTCTATCTTGTAGGCGAGAGGACACGAGCACTGAGGGATCTTATTGCAGATCACAAACATGACATATGTACTCCCTCTTCTAAATCCTCTTTGGTGTGCCATATTCATGCTGTGATGCGTTCCATGGCACATACTGCAGCAGGGTACTTGAGATCATTCCGGATATCTCGAGGGGTGTGGACTGAAAAAAGTTACTCTCCAAATATGAAACATTGGATTGGGTCCTTGGAAAGTCTCAAACCGACTGGACTCAATGCCTTAAATTGTTGTCTGTGAACCAGGACTACATGATCCAGAGGTCTTAGCGGCTGGTCTGTTAGACAGGTTTATGGGACTGGGGGCAGCTATGATTCTATATTCAATGCATGCCCATCTGTTTGTGTTTATCTAGGGTATTGTTGTATTACCAATCTGGCACACCACGGCGAACGAGGCATTGATCTGTGGTTTAAATTGTGATTAATTAAGTAATATTTGTGTTATTCTTTCTGAAAAACATTGTTTCAGCTTAGCGTCATCTGGTTTCTTATGTATGGCATTATTTGCATTTGTTCGTTATAGACACCTTGAAAAAGGTGACTTACCTCGAAACATCCTTGTTAAACGTGTTGGATATTTACTAAAAAACCACTTGGAATAAAGTTAGCATTTTTAGAAAAATTGTGTTCAGTGAAAGGACGAATTAAAAAGAGATTCCATTTAGCACATTTATTGACTGGATCCTCTGCATGTTCTTTGGACATACAGGCACATACATGCCAGACCTGTGTTTTGTATGTAATTGTTGACTGCGCAGGTTTGTTATTTCATTTGATTTGAAATGTTGTATTCAGTGTGTACCCGTTGACCACAATGCTATGTTGTGCAGGTGGTGTTGTTACGTATGATTGTCTTGTAGCAAGCGGCAGGCTGCGAGATTCGCGGCTGTACCTCAGTTTCCTAATACCCCTTCTGTTGATAGTGTTTTTTTCTGGTGGTATGCCCGATTTAGACCTTGTTTGGTGAATGCTTGCAACCCTGGTTGCCTGCTTTGTAACCCTTGTGACTTATCAGTAATGTGACTGTTGATTTTTTTAAAGTGCCTTCAGTTTAGCCAGCCCTAGCCGATAACTTTGTGTCTGTTATCAGTTATTGTTTAGTAAGAGTTATGTTAAAATAGAAATGCAACTTCCTGTCATCCAGTGTGGAAATGACGCCACTTTTCTATATACATGTATCTTTCTTTGTGACTTTTCTTTTTTTTTTCAATGTTTCATGATAGGTATGTTTTTAAAGTGCCTTGATTTTTGCCACAGTGGAGGTTGGCTTGTGGCTGCTTTTTTCCTGCGCTTCATATGCATATTGAGTCTGAACTGTTGTCTGTCTGGAAGTACACCCTGTGCTCCTCTTGTTGCAAATAGTTGGAGCATAGACTGCCGCTGTCGCTAACCGTTTTATCGTAGCTGTAAGAATCAACAGAAGAAGCCAAATAGCTGAGCGGGCACCCAAACAACAAATCACCACCAATCTCAGCTAGGTATGCATAACGCACCACTCCGGTGGACACTGGCTGCAGGCATGGCTACCCGCACACATCAGAACACAGCAAGGACTATGACAACATTTGTTCACCCTGTTCACGTAATTCTCTGCCTATTTACACCAGACTACACCACAACACCTCTGACATCAGAAGGCAGCAAAGACCTATGACAAATTCGGGCATGCTGAACACACAGCGCGTCACTAGCGCTCACGCCATCTCCTGACTCCTCTCAGCACCCGTCCACATGCCTGACCGCATGGGCTGCTCTCTACCGGTACCTGGCCAGCCCTGCTAAGCCTTATTTGGCCAAAATGCACACACACATCCTAATCTTACTCCCTGACCTCCAACACTCTGGACTCCGAGGGCATTCTCACTAACAGCGCATTGAGACTATAATAATGATAAAAGGTGCTATATAAATGACAAGTACAAAACAATACAAGCGACTTTGGGCATGCTCATGACATGCACCGTCAAATCGTAGTTTCGTTATTGTGTGGGTTGAATCATTTTCTAATGTAGAGTGCATGAAATGGAGGCATGGAAGCAATGCATGCTCCAAAGCTCATTTCCGTGTGCTTCCAATTCCGAAAAGGGGCAAGAGGCAGAGGTAAGAGCTCAGCTGTGCTTTCCTCTTCGGCCTTTGAAGTGGCCTTTGTTTTACTCCTGCAAATGTAATGGATTTCTATGGAATACGCCCCAATTTAGAACCTGCAATAAAGCAGCCAGATTCCATAGGAATCCAATGGTGAACGCCATCTGTAAACCATAGGTTTTTGTCAGCGTTTATTTTTGTAGAAGGCAGAGAGTAAAACTGACGAGAAGAGCTGATTTTGCTCGGGTTTACTCTTCGTTTTTCCCCTCCGCCCGGGAATAGTCGCAAATTGAATGCAGCATGTAAGTGCAAACATTGGGGGCCACCTGCCTGCAAATTGCATTGGAATGACCTTCACAATGTTTGCATTTGGGTGTGATGTTTGCTCAGTATGTGTTTCGGGCTTAGATTCTCTGTTGCTCCTGTGTTTCACTGCAATTTCACAAAGAGGGTTTGCACAAATTAGATGAAATATAGCTTCCTCAGCAGGGCACACTTGATCCAGTGGCCAAAGCTACCCTTTCATTTTGTTTATTGAGCTCAATACAACATTTTCATATTTTGCTGGTGACTTTCAACTTGCTTTTCTGATTTGTGAATGCTTGTACTGTTTTTTTAATTGTAAGTTTGTATTGATTGTTATTGTGTATGTACTTATGGAAGCATGAAACTTTAACAATAAACCAACATATGCAACAAAAAAGCACAGTTTCTTGTACATGAGCATAACACTGTCTAGCAAACCCACTAGCACTGTTGATACACAGAGCCCTCCACTTTTGTGCGGCTATTATAAAAAAGAGAGCTAGGCTGATCCTCCACCTGGAGGGGATTAGCTTCCAAATCTTGTTAAAGTAACATCTGCAGGGTGTCAACTCGGCCCTCAATAAATGCTGCCAGGATACAGTTTCCCTAGCCATCTCTTGACGACCAGTCCTGCACCTCCTCTCAGATTCATTTAATTTCTTCAGAACCTTCACAGCAAACCTGCACTTTAAACATGTATCAGGATGAAAGCCCCTTTTACCTTGGGTCGGCTAACTGTTTCCAGATCCATACATGCTGGTTTGCCTGGAAGATGAGCTGTGATATTATTGAGTCAATTCTTTTAAAGAAACACATAGAGCCCTTTTCAATAACTGCAATTCTTGGCGAAGATCCTCATTTTGATTATCGATGCTCTTCTTCCTAAGTAAAATGGGCAATCACCCGACACTACGGGCAACCTTATCAATTATGCCTTCGGAAATTACCGTAATGCACCTCTGCTGAGTCATAGGAGTGGGCGAAAAGCGCAGTCATTATAGCGCAGTGTGGAATGGGAGGTGGGCCCCAGCTTCCCCCACACATCAACTCACAAGACTCCAGGATTAAATGTAGCCTTCACTTTCTGGTATTTGTAATTCATATATTACATAAGTAGGATGCACATGAGAAACCCTCAAGGGAATATATTAAAAATACATTTTATTCTGATTAAATATTTTCATTAAAAAAACTGATATATGTGTTTTGTACCACCAGCGTTCGTGTGAAAACAGAATACCATACAGAAATGACAATTAGACACAACAAAAAGGCATGACTAATACATCAAAATAGTATGTAAATCTTACCAGACAGTTCTCAAATTCACAACATCAATATACACAATTCCCAGAATATTTTCAAAAACGTTTTAGTCACCAATGATTGAAGCATGTGCCCTAGTTCACATGCATGAACTGTTTTCCAGCATGTTTCTGTCACATGAAACTTAATAAGGACATTCATCAGGAAAGACACTCTATGAATAGTTTACTCATCCACAAATGTTAAAATTGACCAAACAATCTAATTTCCTAATTTTGTGGGGTATAGGGTTTGGATGTTCACAAAGGTGAACAAAAGGGTGAGATCAAGAGATCAAACAGATGTTGGTGGTTCTATAAAAAAAAACTCAAAAATGGTGTTGGTTAAAGATAATTCCAGAAATTAGCCCATACCGTACAATTTACAGGAAGGTAACAAAGGCCCTCTAATACTGTCCAAGCTTCATGAATTGGCGTATATGTTCCCTATTGTGAAGTGCCAAAGAATAAACAAAAAGGGGGACTCGGGTGAATATTACTTTTATGTTTCGCTGGTAAAAAATGAATTTCTATAGATGACGAAAATCCAAAAACGTTTTGATCAAATGCTGAACTGTTCTTTAATAAACAACCTCCATCCGCATGAAGTTAAGACCGGTATTCATCAGCATGGAGCGATGATAAAGGGAAAGGCTCTTAAAGGATGCAACCGAACGGGAATAGCAGGCAGCCTTACCTGGCCTCTGGAGCCTCCTGGGCTTGTAACCCATGACTTTGCACACTGAGTGTCCACTGACATGCACACATTAGTCACCCGGGCAATGTACTTCAATGAACAACAAGCACCAGATCAGGAGTTTGTGTGTAGTGCCAGGAACGGATGATTCCCTCATTGCATTTCACTATCTATAACCCTCTCAGGAATGTCTCACAGGTGTTCAGGATAAGGAAGCCATTATCATGGGCAGGGACGTCATTTAGGGGTCGCCAGAGGTCGCAACTGCGACCTCTGAGTCTCTCTTGCAACGTCTAAAAATGTTTTTAAAAAAACGTTTTTTTTTTAATTCAAGCTCCTGGGCTGTGGCCAGCACTATGTGGCTCTTTACTTCTAGAGTGGCAGGCTTTCTTGTTCAGGCCCCTTAAAAAAAGAACAACAATAAGAACAGGAGTGCCACAAGTCTAACTCTTTCAGCACTGACCCTAAATAAGAAAGAATAGGAACACCAAATAATGTGTCTTTCTGGAATTCTATACAATAATTGTTAGACTCATTAAAGGTTTACTAAAGGCACACCTCAGGGGGTGAGTCACTGATTTAGTCTGTTCTTAAACACCTCAACTCAGCCTTTCATCCTTCTGATGTTGATAAATGAGTACCAACACAGGTTCGGTGATATTGGGTGTATATTTTTTTTCTATATGAAGCGCTTAAGCATAAGTGCTATATAATAACACATCATTACCATTTGATCATGGACGCCTGCTTGCATTCACAGTAATTTGGTAATATGGGCTATACACACTGATCTTAATGATACATATGGTGATCCATTCTTGTATGAAGTCTACATCGCATTATAGTGATGTCATATTTTTCGGAGTGCACAAAGCTATGTGATGCCACTTCCTGTTTGGTCAACGTGTGGGTTGTGTTCCATCGCTTCTCCCAATATCACTTTGGGTTGGGGTCAAATGACATGACTTCCTGCAATGTCATCAGGGGATCACAGGTCGTGTGATGTCACTTCCGCTACCCCTGGCATTTTGGTGAAATGACGTCCCTGATCATGGGGGTGAGGAATATTTTTCCCCTTGGGGGGCTCTTCAAGTTTTCTCAATGTATTACTACATTGAATGTGTGCAATTTCGAAAATACTGGGTGTTATGTTACAAATGTTTTCTGGCTATTTACTGTCCGGGATTGTAATGCTTTGTAAATTTGTCTCCATATTGATGTGTGAAGGGCATGCCGATTGAACACATGCCATAACTGTTTCTCAGTACCATTGTTTGTGATTAATACCCTTTTCCATTAATCTCTACAGAAGATGGATTACCCCATTTCCAGTGAATTATGAGGCTAGTATGCAACAAAGCTTTGGATCCATGTATATAGTTAGTGAACTTTTTAATGTGTTGTCCCTGGGCCAGTTACCAGAGTAAAACGTTCTGTTGTTAATTACGTTTTTAGGTCACAACAAATAATTTAAATATTGATGAGTTCAGCAAGTGATTATGAATGTTTAATATATTCAAGGCAACTGCAATCCTTGTTAAAATAGTGGCAGGCAAAGACACAATCACAAACGATCATCTGTTGAGCACACACTACACTACATTGAACCATAATGCTTTCCACACTCCTTAGTAAACACTAGTAACCTAAGAACTCAGATGATTTAGCGCAGGAGTCTGTACCTCAGATGATTTGGACTACAAAGCCCACCAGTCCAAGCCAGCATAGTCAATGCTGAAAGATCATGGTAGGCGTAGTCCAAAACATTTGGAGAGCTACATGTTACAGACCCAAGTTTTGGAGCATGTTTTCTCATGTTTACTTTCGCTTAGTGCCCTGGACAGCCTCTCAAGCTTGGCGAGGGTGTGCTTATTAAATTATTCTACGTGGAAAGAGGTGATGGTTGCAAAGCTTTGCTGGGCTTTCAGTGAAGTACAGAGAGAGTTTGACAAGTGTGAGCTTGGTCTTTTCTGCTTGCAAAACTTTGCTGGACTTTCAGTGAAGTACAGAGAGAGTTTGACAAGTGTGAGCTTGGTCTTTTCTGCTTGCAAAACTTTGCTGGACTTGCAGTGAAGTACAGAGAGAGTTTGACAAGTGTGAGCTTGGTCTTTTCTGCTTGCAAAACTTTGCTGGCATTCAGTGAAGTACAGAGAGAGTTTGACAAGTGTGAGCTTGGTCTTTTCTGCTTTAACCCCGGGATATGTTTGTCCCACTTAATATTTGGGTTTTGTGATAGATCTCACATGGCTGGATATTAGATGTCTTGGGGTGTGTAAGTTGGTGCAAGGTATTTTAGGTGCACATGGCCTTTGAGATACCGTGTTCCTTTGGTCCAGAGGGCGTTGGGGATGATACACAACAGTTGAGGCATGACCCTGGACTTATCTGGGAGCCAGTTGAATCATGGCAATGAATGCTAGGTAAACCTTTTCCATCTGGTTCTTTGTCCTTTGCAGTTTCTGCAGTGGTTTCCTGGGCAGGCCAGTATAAGCTCGGTTGCAACATTCTCGTGTACGTAGAGTGGGGGACTCTGTGCACCTGTTGCAGTGCTCTACAGGAAGCTATGGGCGCACATCTGTAAGCATATTATTCCGAAAGGAGGCCTCCTTGATAATAGTGTTTACCTGTCAGACAAGGCATGGGCTGTCTAGGATTTCCTGTCTTTTCACTTTTTGGACCATTGTTTGGACTTCGCCCAGGTCCCTGGGTCATTCAGATGGTTTTCCCATCTAGGTGGCTAATGCATTCACATAGTTTGTGTGGGGTCCACAGGAAGCCATTGGCAGCTGTTCCCCTTTCAGGATGCTGCAGCTTCCTGGAGTGGTGTCATGGCAGAGGATTATACAATTCATAAGCAACTGCTGTAACGTCGCAGGAGGGGCTCAGCATTTTCTCTTTTCCCCTTTTGGGTTGCTGTGGGATGAGGGAACTAGATTGCTTTAAGATGTTGTGTATATAGTCCCCACCGACCTCCCCTCTAGACCCCATGCAATGTGGGTCCATAAAAGACATGGCAAGGGGTGGAAACGGAACACAGGAGGCCAAACATAAAATAAAACTGCAGGGTTAACTCCACCTCCGGGTTCCGAGTGACATCAGTAACATCTTGCGCTTCTTTGGCCTTTTCTGCAGCCGTCACTTGGACCCCCCCCCTCCCCAAAGTGGTATACACCCATGTTGTTGATAGCAGCCCATCTCCAAAGTTATATGTGTTTCCTTGTTTTCCTTGAGACACAGAACTATATTGCTCGACCCTGTATTGTTATAATCCACTTTATTTATTGCTATAGTAATGTATTTCTAAATCGATCATTGGTCCAGAGAGCCCCAGAATGGACTGTAAGCCAATCTTTTGTTATGACTGTATTCCTAGGCCTTTGTCGCCTTGTGTTTGTTTATACATGCTGCTCCAGCTTTCATTTCCCTGGTGCTTGCTTGCCACTGAGAGTTGCCACAACGATGGGCAATGTCTTGAGACGCCACTATAGGGGCAGACTGAAATGGAGAAACCATCTGCGCTATGCGCCCATTGATGAACAACGGTACTGAGCGCCTTATCTGTGTAAACCAGGCTGTTCACAAGTTTAACATTATTAAGCAGCACTGTTCTTGATTTTTTTTTTAAATTTCACTTGGAAAGGGACATATCCTTGATCACATTGCGTCCTGAGTTACTTTTGCATTCCGAGGCTGGCGTTTCGTGCTTTTGCGACCGGCGCAGAACAGGATTGGCAATGATTGGAACGAGCCAAGATGAAGAAGGTGAGTGCATTGCGTACTCCACTGGAGGTCTTCCAGCCTCGTCTTCGAGCTGCCCAGGGAGCATGTTACATCTTTAATACACAGGCAGCACTGTATTTTCATGCCACCCTTTGTTGGAGAAAGCACTGCCCAACTGATATAGTAGAAATGGACCACCGTAGATCCTGTACTTGAACGTGTGGTATGTGTGTGATAAAGGTGGCACATAACAGGACTTAAGTGCACCCACAAGTGCACGTGCACCCATCTGTCTTGTTTTACTTTCAACAGAACCTCATTTACATGCACAATGGAGGCATTACATCTCAGAAGTCTGCTTGAAAATAACACAGTCAGGCCCTATACAATATACACTTTGAGGTTGCTACGTGATATGCTATGCTTTACACTGATGAGCTCCTCAACCATATATCCTCATTTATTTATGTGTTAGTCTTTGATTTGTAAGTAAGAGATATTCTTCATACTATATGTTTCAGAAAGAGCTTGTGGGTGGATTCCATAAGTGGGTGATGCGAGGCAGGCCTTCTAGGATGGACGTAAGCCAGAGGATGCCAAGTGACTGCCATTACTCTGGGACAGGGTTCTCACTGCGTTCCCCACCTTCTTCTTCACTGTCCGGCTTCTGCTCCTCCCGCCGCCTGATCCAATCCTTCTGCCCCAACGACTCACCTTAAGTTCCGCTTTCATAAATCCTTGCCCTTTGTTATGTCTTCTTTGGCATACCTTTTTTTCGTCTTAGGATTCACCACATCTGTCTTAACAAATCTCTGCTGCATGCTTTTTTCTAGTACCACCTCTATTGGTCTTTTAAAACCTCTTCTTTCACCTGCAGGAGGATACCCAGTGTTCCCCCTTCACTTCTTTCTGTCACCTCCTTTTCCACCTTCCCGAAGTGTATGCGCTTCTCTGCCTCATTCAACACATCCTCTGCCCACTCTGCTCCATTTTCGGTTCTTTCATTATCCATCCCTCAACAGGTTTTGTTTAGCAAATGCTTATTTTCCTCATTCACCCATTTTGGTCCTCTCTCACACCATTTAAGATAATCCAAATCCCTTCCAACTCTCCCATCTTCTTCACCCCTTTGGGCTGCCTCTTCACTGCTTGGGGCACTTTCCGCATAACCACAACCGTTTTCTACTTCTCAGCTGTCCCTGCCACTTTCTGGATCTTCCTTTCCTCAGCCTCCTGGGCCCTCCTTCTCCCAGCCCACTGGTTCGCTTAACACCCCACCTTTTCGATCTGCCTTTAACAAGCCTTGTAGTTCCTCCCTGCATCCTCGTATCTCCTCCTCCCCCCAGCCTTCTGCCTCCTGCTCTCCCGAGGCTTCAGGGGTTCTCCTCCAGCATTCTCCCTTCTCCTCCTTTCGCCAACCAGCAATGAAGGAGATATCTCTTCTTCCTCCACCAGCCATTAACCTAGCCATTGAAGTTTTAGAGAGTGTTGGCCCATTGTTCCTGCCTATCTGTGCTGCAATGGGGATCAGGTATGTCGTTTTTTCACATGGTAAATATCTTGTAGTATTCATAATGTGTTATCAATCGCTTTCATGCCTGTACCATGTTACTAAGTTATTGCAAGTAACAGCGCCTCAATGCCCCTGGGCTTCTTGCGCGCTATATAAATATAAATAAATTTAATAACTGTAGTTCTCTGGGCCTGGAGCTTTGAGAACCACATCTGACAAATTGGAGTCCCCAATGATATCTTGTTCTTTAAGCTGACTGTCCATCTTGGAGTTATTTCCAAATGAGGGAGCTGTGGGTACCTGCGCCACCCGCTCTGTTGTAGATCCACTCCTCAATGTCTTTAAAAGGCTAATCGCAGTGACCATTATCCTATTACGAAGTGGCTATTCTGCGACTCCACCATACACCAACTCGGTCAAACAAGGCACTACTTTGGTAAAGGATTATGTGTTGTTGTACATTACTCCTTCTGCATGATTGTAATCCTAGCAATGTGATTTTAAGATTTGTGGCAGGTCTTTTTAGGAAACCACGTACATATAGGAACTTTGTCTATCATGCCGTATAACCAAATTGTGCTGTCTTTTGACTACAATCTGAGAATCCACTAGGGTTGTGCATGGAAGTATCAACACTCTCTTTATTGTTATTTATGTTTTATAGTATTCGAAAAGACTTATATACATCAGTGTTTGGGGACCATTCTTTAGAAATATTTACACCCATCAGATAACCCATAGGTGCTGAATTCATTCTTATAATTTCAAAGACCAAGAATGTATTTACAAATATCATAAAATAAATTACAACCGTTGAGGCAAATGTAACGTGCATGTCCTTTGCTTGAGCATCTATATTTGAGTTCATAGCTTCTGGGTCTGCACAGTGAAACCTTTCAGTTCACATTACTCAGGGTGTGGGGGCAGGGTTTTTTGCAGACACAAGAGGGACTTTTCCTCCAGGAGGCCAAAGGTTTCTGGTCACTGAGGCATGAGACATGTAGGTAAGCTGGGCCTTTAAGTTACACTTGTGTTGCCAGTCAACTCCTCCTGGAACTGTGAGAGTGGAGGAAAGGGTTGATGTAATCATACATCTGATATCATAATATAGCCTCTGTGAAATATAGGTGCTGTGTACAGTACCTCAGAAGCAAGAGGCAGTGGTCTGTGGGGCCGCAACCGCAGACAGGCTGGAAACACCACGGGGTTCCAGTATAGACTGTCTGAAACTGCAGTCAGGCATGGCCGGCCCAAAAGCAGGTGACAAAGGAACCGTTTAAGTGCGCAATATCAGCTGTGTTTCCTCATTACAAACATGAAGAGAAATTGCGTGACTTCGATGTACATGGAACTATGTGGACAGCCATATGTTTGAATGGACAGCATTGTGTTGCAATGGATGATGACTCAGCAGAGTTGGAACGTTTCTCAGCTCGGAACTCTGAAACCCCTCAGATCCACCAAGTCTCCATGGCAGCCTCCTTTGCCCTGTGCCATCTTGTTGGTCAGTTGAGATGTGACCCTCAAGTTGCAAATCCTTTTGTTCTATGCTTTACATGGAGTTGTTTTTCAGTCATCCATGCACCAGGAGGATGATTAGGAGGCCCCCTTCCCTGACCTGATACTTTCCTGCAGGTGCTCCTGGCAGGTGTGGGTGTTTTAATTAATTATTTCATTGTATTTTATCATTAAGAAAAGCTGAGCTTTGCACTGATTTGGCACACACCTATCTTGCCCCTTCCTTTGAGGACTTGCTGTGCCACTCTGTGCGTTCCAGACCGTCTTCCAGGGAGTCTGCCCTTGCATCGAGTTGTGCTCTGAGCTAGACTTTGCCCTGGGCCTTGCTGCTGGATATTCTGACCTGCCTCCTTCTTGCATTGCATCCAGACTTGATTGTTGTTGTGTGTATTCAGCTGAGGAAGCTGCGTCCGCTGCTCAGCCGCAGCCCAGCTTGGACTGTCAGAGAGCTGCTGCAGCTCTAAAGCCTGAGAACCATAGAGAAGTAAGAGAGAAGATCTGTGGCATTGCCACTATTTCTGCCTGTCCTGTTAACTACCTGCATCCCTGGTAATCATAAGGAGAAGGGAGGTTGCAAAAATTGCCCTTTGCTGCATTTTCCTGGCTGCAGTGTCGGAAGACCGCAGGAGAAGGAAGGGGTCTTCTGATTTCTGGGGGAATGCTAAGTTCTTTCCCTATGTTTTGTTGAGGACCTGCAGCTAAGCATTGCTCCTGTCTCGCCTAAACTCCCAAGTGCCTTAACCCATGACTCAGCCAATATCCCCCTTAAATAGTGTTCAGATAAGCCTCAAATGTATTCCAAAGACATTGTAAATATGTGAAGGTATTGCAACTAAGCCACAGGTGATGACGATCAATATTCAAATTGTAGGTGATTGATAAGAGATTATTGAATATGAGTTCACTCAGTCCCTGCTCATTTTGCAACTGTTTGAGTTAATGAGACTACCAGTATAGCTATTCTTGGGTACATATTTTTTGAAGCTGTGTTTTTCTTGCTTCGAATATAAAGTAGTTTATAGTTAACTGTGACACCTATGGACCCTTTCAAATAAAAATAGTGTGATGTTCTAAGAATGATCTTGTGCGTGAAGTCTGGTGACTTTAACATGTCCAGTATTTTATTACAACAATTTAATTTGCCTCAGTATACAGAATATCCTCTGCATTTATTCTCCCAGTGCAATCTTTTACCTGATTCAAAGCTTCCCCCATTGAACTGTGTAAATACTACTTTCACATCATCTTGCCCATAAGCGGGTAAGCTTCTATTCTTCTGTCCTGCTGCATATGGTTGGCATTTTCCTTGCACTGTGTTTTGCCAGCTACTAAATTCTTATCAGCTTCCTGGGTGTTAGCAATCAATGCCTTGGGCCTGCACTCTGGTGTCCACATTCAGTCTCCCATGTCCTCGCTTCATTGTGAATTTGCTTCGATTTCCCACAGTTAATCCACATTGGTTCTTCATTTCTCATTATTTTATCAGGTGTGCACCATGGTCACCAGTCTCCCGGTCCACTTCTTCCCCTCCTCCAGGTGCTCACGTTGACCAGGTTTGCACAGAAGCTTTCCAGTCTGCACCGTCCACTTGAACTCGGGAAGATTTATCAGGTAAACCATTTTTCACTCAGTGCTAACTTCATGTCGGCCCTCAGGAGTCAGAACCCTGGTTTGTCCCCGTCCTCGATGCCGTGAGGGCCCTTCAAGTGATCTGCACTGCTTACGTAAACTTCCTTTACTGTAAGGATATATGTCAACCCGTCCTCTTGAAAACAGGAATATTTGCCAAATTATTGGTGATTCAGGACACCTGTGGGTGGCAAGAGATAATGGGAACATACAATATCTGTATATTAATTACAGGGTCATGAGGCAAAGGCAAGTGAATGGAAGGCGTTGCTACCACTCGACTAACCTCACAAAAGCTAGTACTACTACTATTCACAAGCTTAGATATGTGACCTGAAATGTCTGCTATCTTATTTAATGACGGCAGAAGTGGAAACCGGTTTAAAATGTTATAGCGATCATGAATTAGCAACATGCTGCAACATTATATAGGACAAGTGAGCAGAGGAGAGCAGATGAGCCTAAAGAATCTCACAAGAAGCAGTGCTTATTCCATGTGTCTTGGGAGCCCGGATGCCCGGGGTGAGGTTAGAGTCCAGTCTGGAGTTTGTTTAGATACACGCTTTTGTGTGGGGTGACATGTAAGCATGTAAGCCGCCCGCATGGACTTTTTGGTTGGTGGTGTGCCCAGTCTGGTCTGGGAGCTGCCATATTGAGGCTTTTGCTTCCAGCATAGACAATCACGTTTGTGGGGGTATATGTTGCGTAGAGGGGACCGCTTAAGTGTGGTATTTTTGGTAACTGCACCACCCGTGACGGTCAGTTAGAAATAGCGATATTAACTGGTGGTGTGGGGCCACTCCCCTTCTTCACCCCCCTACTACACAGTAACTGTATAAATCCTTTAAACCACCTTTTGCAGTGCACTGTTCTGTTGAGTATTAAGGGGATAAAAGTGAGATCTAAAATGGTCACCCATGATACTAGAAGAAAGGGTAGACCCTTGTCCTAAGAGGTCCCACTGAAAACTGCTTGTAAGAGCACTCAGTCCACATTGATATTGCCTAGGCAAATGTATCCTTGGAAGGGGGACGTACATTTGTGGGCTCAGACTCTGTGGCCCCTTTTGCTCCTTTTACACCATCTGATAGATCCCTCCTTGAAGAATCGGAACATTCCATTGACTGCTTATATGAGGAGAACTGTCTCCATCCTACAAGACAAGACGACATTCCTTCTGAGTGTAGACCTGTTCCATCTGTGAGGGATGCACCTGAGACAGCGATTAGTGATGCAGAATATGGCACAGAATGTGAGGAAAACGGTCTGACACCCAAAGTTGGAAGGTGCCCTGAAGGTGGGCCAAAGCATCTGATTCCCCATGCCGTAATCCCAGCCCTCACAGAGATCATTACGGAACACACTGACAGTGTGTCTGTTGGTTGGCAAGTAATGTCTGGTACGTGTCTGATTCAGAATCTAAATTCTGGTTATTGTTCTACACAACAGGAGGGTTTTGAACTCCTTGCATCAACAGACACTCCACAATCCCGCCATGGGATTGATATAGTCACAAACGATACTGACGCTCAACATCATTCGTACCCGGCATGTCAAACACTAAATAGCAACAATTCGCCTAGTGCCACGGATAGTCTGCCATGTTTAGCAACATATTTAAATCAACTGAGTTGATCAATTGTGGAGTTAAAACAGGGGACACAGTCAATACTGGAAGCAAAACTCAGAATTAGAAATATTTGACAAATACCAGGGCATTATACTTAGCCTGTTTGAGGTGACAGGGACACTTATACTAAGAGGTCTGCAGTGATATATATTAACACAGCCTCACAGGCTACGATCTCTGACAACTGTCGAAAGTTGGACGATAGAGCCACAGGCAGCAAGAAGACCAAGGAAACTGGTACAGTCTGTATACCAGTTGCACATGAAGGCCCTGAGCTTATATAGCCTGGTATCTGGGCTCCAGCTGAGGGATCAGTCATACAGGCCTCTAGCTGCTCTAAGCAACCACTTACCAATGACAAAAATCATCCAAATCTACAGAATAGAGTCGATGGTTGTGGGGCTGCAAATCCAAAAGGGCCTCGGAGGTGCCAGTGGAGGTCAGGATATGTTCATGGTTTTCAGTCCTGCCACACGTCAGTCAGCCATGTGAAGCCATGACCGTCCCATCAAGAGTGCGTCGAGGATGCAGAGATGATCCCAGAATCATTAGAGGGATGGAGAGAGCATAATTGAATTTACTGTTTTAAAGGCCTGACATGTGGGAATACAAACTCATGTGAAAGAGCCCTGGTTAAGGCTCTGTCGGAAGTATTGGAAGTGAATGCCATTTCTTTTACATTCTTGTCTACTGTGACTTGATCGGACTGTATGTTCTGCAAAGGTTGTAGTGTTTTGAGCCAACATTTTTGCTCTTGTATTATGAATTGTACAGATGTTTTCGCAACAACATACATTGAGATGTATCAGGATGATAGGTTTAATACATGATGTTTACATGATACCTGGTATGATCCAATGGAGAGGATCAGAGAGCCAGGCTTAGACGCTAGCCAAAGATCTTTGATGATCCACCAGCTGCCTACAATCAGCCTTCCAAGGATTTATGAATGTCTGAGCTGGGCATCTCATTATGGTCTCATTATGGACTGTCCGATTACGCGTCTGGGAGATTTCCAATCAGCGCTATTAAGGCTGTATGTAATGGTACTAGAGGAGCAGAGGGAGGGCTGTGGAAATTAGGTAGCTGGAATGTGGGCCCGGGTGAGAAATGGGTTATATGATCCGTACTGGGTGTGTTGGCTAAAATTGCATGACAATATCTGCCTACAAGAAACCTGGTTAAAAGAGGATGCAAGTTTGTGTGAACATGTGAATGAATATTGTGGGCTCTATTCTGCAGCAGGGCTCGGGACGCCCTCGAATGGGCAGTGCTATCCGAGAGCGCAAAGCCCTTCCTGGGTGCCCTGGGTCAGCTACCTGCACAAACAGTCAATAATAGCAGTCACGTTTGAACCCAGTGACAGTTGCACTGGCAAACCTTTTACTTATTATCCATGCTTATTTACATCCAAAGGAGTATGTTACTCATTTCTTTCCACCCAACAGCTTGCTGGCAACATTGATTTTAAGCAACTGTAACGCAAGCACATCATTATGTGGCGATTTCTATACACAATTGGGTCACTGACTTGAGTCTGGCAAGGGCCGGAAGCTTTTAGAAGAAGTATGTGGCATTTCCGGAGCATAACGCATGCATGTTTGAAGTGGATTCGCGTGGTCGTCTGTCCTTTTTGCTTGGGGGGTGTGCTGCGGACAATCCATCTAAAGGGACGTACATCTCCGGTGGCACAGCCTCTTTGACAGATCACTGTGTGATTGTTTTTCTTGTCCGTGTGTCAAGAGATTTTTCAGTCATTACCGGGCGTGAAAGGGACCACAATCCTTCAGGGTCGGAATGGGGCATGAAATTGTCTCGGGCACCAATGAAAAAGTGCCCCACATTGCAAATGACAATTCATTACTTTTGTGACACTGTTTGAGTAATACCCAAGGGAGTGGTTTTTGATCCAATCTGATGAAATTGTGCATTTGAAAGAATATGTATTCAGTAACCCCAGTCAAAACTGCCAGCCGAATGATGAAGTAACTTATCAAACTGGTCCACATGGGTCAGAAAAGTAGGCCTCATTTTGGCCCAAAAAACTGGGCCACAATAGCATTTTGTGTTTTTGGTTCAGGCATTGACCCATTGTCCTATAGGCCAGTCTGAGCCTGCAATCCTTTAGTATTGACTTGAAAGCTTGCACTGACTCACCCTGCTAAGGCAGAGGCACAGAATACAGCTCCTAAGTATTTGCGCCAGGATTGCCAATTCAGAGGTTAGCAGAGATTTTGGGAAATGAAGACCTCTATAAGCTTTGTACGAGGGACCACGAATCCTTTATATGAGGATTTAGCACATTTAAATACCAATGAACGCCATAGGAAGTCAAGGTACTCAAATAAGCCTGTAGAATAAAATACGTCAGGATGCCCCCTGGTTTATGGGGACTGCTTCCTGGCAAATATATGATTTCTCAAATATTCAGACATCTCTGCAGGTAAACTACATACATTAAAATAAGCTTGTAAAAATGTGCTAAAAGAAATGACAACTTTGTAAATCGCTGCCCAGTGGGATTTTCTGGACAGGTTGGTACGGGAGCATAATATGAAGGGGGTTTGATTCTTGTGTCTCATGGTTTCAGCAGTACTGCAAAGGCTGATTACAATATAAATGTCTGCAAAGGTTTGGTTGAATAATTTCAAGCACATTCTGTATAATGAGGCAGCTGAGGCATCGCAATCAATTTGCAAGTCACTGTATTTCTCAAAAACCTTCCGTTTTACCCAAGAGGAGATAATTATGACCAACTGAGCCATTAAAAACCGTAAAGTTGCTGGGACCTGGCGGCATAAGGATGGATATTTATAAATGGTTCCCAGAATGGTGGTCTCTCTTATTAGTGCACCTATTTAATGCAATTGCATGGGAGCAGGTTTGCCCAGTGCTTTGGAGAAAGAGTCTGATCATACTGGTATTGTGATGAATCAACTTCTGGGGCACCAGTGGTCCAGGGATGAATATCAGTTTCTAAAACCTCAATTAGTCCCACACCTCTAGTACACCAGAAGGGATCCAAACAGATTGGAAACACAAGTAAATCATAAATCTCTATGTCCAATTTTGGTAACGTGGACAGAACAGCAGGCTTATCTCTGCAAGGTTGTAGATCGTTGGTTAGTTGCAACACAGCAAAAATATTATTGGTCAATGATAAAAGGGACTGTCCAGTCAAGGTTGTATACAAATATCTACTTTATTATCATTACAACAGACATTTATTGCACACTACAAAATACAGCCCACCGTGTAAAGGAACACAGAGGACAGACCGTTTCACAAAGGAAAGGGGGATGCACTCTGGGTACTGAGAGGAGGGTAGTCAGTAAAGCAATCAGTCTTAACCATTCAAGGTTATTTGGTTTCAGCAGAAAGGGAGCAAGGGGTCATAAATGTCACTAAGGGCCTTCGGAGAAGGACCAGGGGGACAGAACCACACTGTACCTGGTGCTTTCGACGATCTTGATGCTCAACAATGTTGAGTCGGTTCCAGGATGCTTTGCAGCTCCTGCAACAGAGTTCAAGACTGGAGACAGCTGGGGCTATCAGGTGGCAGGCAGTTCGGCAAGCGAGGCTGGATGGGATGGCAGCAGGCTAGCCTACACAGTGGCTCAGGTTCAAGAATCGTTGTCTGTGTGCTGGTTAGCGGATATGGAACACTGGTGAAGGCGCCACGGACAGCTTTAGTGACTGCTGCATGACAACAGTCAGTGGTGCAGCTGGTCACAGTTCGATGGCTCGACTGCCTCAAAAATGTCCTGAAAAGTTGGACGCTGGTTGAGGTCTTAGGGGTGGACACCCAGGTCTGGCCAAGCCGCTTTGGGGGCCCACTGGAGCGAGTCCATGGAAGGCCTAACTCCTTCCCTCAGTCCTAATCAAGAACTCCAGGTCCACCTACGAGGCAATGATAACTGTGGTTTATTGTACAAAACACACCACAGGGATCACATACATGTAATGGCATCCACAAAGCTCTCAACGGATTTTGGCTTGCAGGCCAGTTTTGTGACAATGTGATGTCGTGATTGGCGTCATCACTGGGAACCAACTCAAAAACCTATCCTAACTCGGGATAGGCTGTCGAGCAGTAGGTCCCCTATAGAGACATATAGAAGCATTTGGGTATTGGCCGGAACAGTGTCAGGTGGTATGCGTACTTGTTCCCCTAAAATTGTTACTTCAAATTAGGTACAGTGACTGGGCACTATGATTGGTTGGCGACCCTCATCATCCACCCCTAAGGTTCTTTGCCCTGATTGGATAAACCCAGAGCTCCCCGAGCCTGGGGCTAATTCTGCTCTCACGCCGCAAACACCTGTGAACACTACATTGTATACTTGGGTATCAGTAAGGTGCAAGTAAGGTGCAGATGTGTCTGCATCATACGGTGTGTAGACCATAGCCATGCGCGCTCTAGTTCCCAACGCAGTGTTACGCTATAACTGTAACTATTGTTGCAGTTATGGTCTGGACAGGGGAACAGGTGGCCCTTCTTAGGCCGTACTCTTGGCAGCTCCTCACCATGGCCTGATTACGTGCCTTGAGACCGGAAATGCGAGCCTAGGATATTCAATTTATTCTGTATTTTGTCAGAGAGCTCACCTCTCCTGCGGCCGGTGTTTCTACAGTTCAGGAAAAGGAATGCCACTTGCAACATTACGACCTTGGCAGTGGCTTCGCTGCTGTCACTGCAGTCTTTCTGTGCATGATCCTGTGAGGCTTTTGGGTCCCGAGTTTAGGCCGATGATGGCCTACTCGAGTTAGTGAGCCATGGTCTGGCTTTTGCTGTACATATGTTCTAATTCGTCTATAAATTAGTACATTATGGCTGTCAGGTCCCTTGAGTGATCCTGTCATACAATGGGGTTATTTGCATATGAGCATCAGCAAGCTTATACATAAACTCTTCTTGCTTCTTGTGTTACTGCAGTGCTGTAGCAGGCCTAATGACAAAATAATAAACATGCAGACAATATGTATATGTCGCGGTCCTCTAACTATCGTATCCGTATTCTTTATGTAGTTGGGTGTGTGTGCATGTCTGTGATGTGCGGATTGCACATATGCTTCATGTCTAACGTGGCTAGGTCATTGTGAGGTCTCTAATAACATGTGACCCGGATTCCCAGTGTTTAGTCAATTCGGTCCATGTAGTCGTCTTCAGCTCTGTCTTGAGTCTCTTCATTCAGTCTGGGTCGGATCCTCACCACTGCGGGGTTATAGGGTCTGCTGGGTGAGTATCTTCCATGGTAGTTTTCCATTGTGGGAGCAGAAGGAATGGGTGTAAGTTCATATGTTCGGCGGCCATATTGTCTCAGGTCTTTCTTCTTGATTAAGGTACTTCTGGGACTGGGGGCATGTCCTGCCTTCCCCACTTCAGATGCTTTTTGTGGCAATCCTCCTAGCTTCTTCGCAGGGCTTGTGTCGTCCTTTAAGGCAGACGGCCAAAACTGAGGAGAATGTTTGCAGGCAACATCCTTGTCCCTTTTTCAGAGACTCTCTGGCGCTTCCCACCAAGGAAGCTTGCTGGCAGAACCTAGCAGGGCACGCTCTGTGCTGGCTGGGTATAGATTCTGGAGCTGCTGGTCCTCTGTGTCCGGTATCTCCCTCTGTTCCCTGGGAAATGTTTAGGGAAGGTATCTTGCTTCCCTCTTGGAAATCCTGTCCTTCCGTCACTGGCAGAAGCTGTGAGGCAGATTGTACCTTCAGCCATGGTCCAAATGAGTCCTTCTTAATCCTGTGAAAGTCGTTGGATGATCTGCTAAGTGAGGGTTTTAGCCTTCTTTTAAAGCCAAATGGGCCCCAGAGATTGGTGCAGGCTAAGCCTACCTTAATTAATCAATCCTTGATACCCACCAACAATCTTCTGTTATATGTGAGGTCATACCCAGAGTGATTTGCAACAGGAAAGGTAAGGGGGGGACAACATATACTACTAGGTCCCACCCATCTTCCTGTCGGTTGTGGATCAAAGTATCTCTCTGGTTAATTGAGCTCTCTGTGACTCCTGAACAAAGCACAGGTCTCTCTTGAAGTTTGTGGCAAGAACAGACTTTCTTTCTCCATTAAATCACATACTTCTTCCCTCTGAAAGGTGGTCTCCCTGCAGGAGTTGCCTACTGTAAACAGCAGTCCCAGAAATGCCATTCATACAGAGGTGTGGGAGCTACCTTCAAGTTGACACATTGCATATCAAAGAGGTGTTGGCTTTCCTATCCCCTTTTGTCAGTTCTGCAACCAGGCCTATTGCAGGCCTGTTTCAATTATTAACTCACATCAGTATGCGCTGCCACCAGCAGAACCTAGAAAATAGAGATGGCAGATCCATGGAGCCTTTGATATTTTAATTAGGCCGGCCATGAGCGGAGCAAGGTGTTGCCTTCCTCCTTCCTGAGATGCTTTGATGTACCCGTGGCTGTTACATTCCAGCTAAATGTGACAGGGAGGCATGCGCCTGTAGGCTGTGTCCAGCCGAAGTACACATGACTATGTGTTAGTTGTGCGGTGAGCAGAGGAAAACATGTGGGGATTAGCCCCACACATTTTCAGAGGTTGATCTCTGATCATACATTTTCATTATGAAACTTCAAAAAAAGCCCAGGCAAGCGCACACTCCCGGTGCAGATGGTCGAATTCCTCACATGTATATATGAAGGGCTCTCCTAGTGATCCTCATTGTTATCGCTCAATTGGATAAATGGGCTAGGGAGAATGGCATCCCCGTCAATCTGCCAGGTTGTATGTAGGAAGGGTTTTAAGACAACTGATCACTGTTTTGTCCTTAGTATAGTCTTAGAGTTGTATGTTGCTATGAGACAGGGACAGGTTTATGCAGTTGTTCTGAATTTTTCTAAAGCCTTTGATTCCCTATACCTTGCAATCCTGTGGTGTAAACTGCACACGCTAGGGGACTCTGAGGGCTTATTACAATTGATAATCGGTCTATACTGTGAGACCAGGGCCTCTGTCCGCAATTGTGGTAGTAATGATGCATTCACTGAGTTTCGTACTAATAAGGGTATTAGGCAAGGATGTCCTCTAGTCCCATTGCTATTTATCATCTTTCTCTCTGATTTGTATCCACTAACCCAGCCAGGTAGAATGTATCCACCTGCATTAAAAGTTATTAGCTACCCTGCCTGACTATATGTGGATAATACGGTTTTGATGGACTTTACGCCAAAGGGCCTGGTTTGTAGTTTGAGGTATTCAGACAGTTATTTCGTGGAACATGACCTGAAGCTAAAATCTCACTAAGACGAAAATTGTATCCTTTGATAAAGACATAATAAAACGTGACTGGCCTATTAATAAGGTGAACATCAAATCCATGTATTCGTATAACTACCTGACCATTTTATTTGTAAAAAACTTTAGTTGGGCATCCCATATTGGTTTGGTGGAAAAAAGTGTTCATGGTGATATGAGAGGGCTGCTTAGATTGTATTACACATTTTGTGGCAGTAGATTAGACAGGTGTGTTAATGTGGTAGAGGCCAAAGTTTACTCCTCTGTGCTTTATGGCAGTGACATTGGGGTCACACTTGATTGTCCTAAAGTAGACAACATCCAAAATGTTTTTTTGAGGAAGGTACTAGGTCTTGCACTAAGAAATCTGGGTGAGGCTTTGCGTCTTGAAATGGGAGTATGCAGCATTAAGGTTTTAGCATTATGTACATTTTTAGAATTCTTTACCAAAAAATATTTACTCTTAGCTCTGTTAATCCGAATATTTGTAATGCAAAAGGTGAAATGCAGTCTCTACTACCACATGTCACATATCCATGCTATAAAAAGAGTGTAGCTATGCTGAAGAATTGGGGTCTTGATTTCAGGCAGGTCCGTAATGGTGATATAAATCACTTGCACCTGAAAAATAGAGGTAGAATTTGGCGTTCATCACCCGTTCTAGGCACTGCAATGGGGGATAATGGGCTGGCATCCCGGAACGGGGGATGAAGGTCATTTGCACCCTGTGTTGTCAAAGCGGTAACCCGGCCGGGGTACATCCAAAAAAAGGTTTATCCGTCCTACAACGGGACACGTGCAGTGTCCTATTGTAGGAAGGAACATTCTTTTCCAAGATGGCCACCATGGAAAGGGAAGAGGGGCTCCATACAGAGCCCCTCTTCCCTTTCCATGGAGGCAAGCGGGATTGAGGGGAAGTAGCGGGTGACAGAGTCGAAAAGAGGTAAGTAGTGAGGTGGTGGAGGAAAAAAATAGAGTGATGGAGAGTGGGGGGAAGATAGTGGCGGGGAATCCGTCCGTCATGCAGCTTTGAACACGGGCTTGTACTGGTGGTTCAAGCCCACATTCCTACCCATCTGATTGGCTGGCTCCTCCCGCCCGAGTGTTAATGTTAGATCATGCTAACCGTTGATGTGCTTTTGTAATTTGAGTTCTTTAAAGTTTCTGGTAGAATTACGCCGTAGGGCCCCTGCTGAAAATGACCTAATTAAATTCAGAACCCCCGAACACAGGAGGATCATTTTACAGATAAGACTACCTTTGAAGGTTGTATGTGTTGGCTTGGAAACACTAGGTTATGCACACATGAGTCAGGAGCAATTGAACAACTATTGCACTTTATGTTGATCTGTAACCTGTTGATGGATCTCAGGCTTAGGAGCCACTTAATTCATTATATGTAAGGACTAAAATGGAGGCGATGTCCCTTTTAATGAACTGTAACAATATCAATTGTAGATGTACGTGAATATGTGAAAGCGGTTCTTAAAAGATATGTTACACAGTTTTGAAAAATGTTAGTAGCTTGAACGCGTGTTTTATGATTACGCTTTTGTATGATATGATATGATAGTTTATTTATATAGTGCCTATACACAATGTATTTCAAAGCGCTTCAAGGCAAGGGAAGGAACACGGGAAAATACAACGAAATTCTTACAGGCCATGAACAGTAAGGATGTCAAATTAACTATCGTACTCGGCCTGACGACATTTCAGATAGTGCAAGTGCTAAAACATAGATAAGGAAGGGAGGGGGGAGTGGGAAGGAAAGGGAAACAGACAGGCGACTACCGTACTAGGCCTGATGACATTTTTGGTAGACCCAGAGGAAAACAAAAGGTGAGGGAGAGGGGTGCAGAGCGAGGGGAGGAACAAAACAAGCGACTATCGTACTAGGCCTGACAACGTTTCAAATAGTGCTGGAGCGGGTTGGGGGGGACAGTAAGGGGATGGGGGAGCGACAGACAATGTTGCTAACATACTAGGTCCAGGGACAATTCTGATAGAGTAAGTGCATAGAAGAAAGTAAGGGGAGGAGGGGAGGAGATAGGAAAAGGGAGAGGGGAGGAGAGAACAGAGAGTAAGCAGTCAAAAAGAGTGGAGAAGCAAGAGGGGAGAGCCAATACAATTGCAGAAGTCAGTAGTAACACATATTGTTGCAAGCCAGGATACAAGATGAAGATGGGAACAGCATGATTCAGGGCCACCATGAGTACAAGATGCAAAAGAAGTCCAGCATGAGAGTTGAGAAAGGGTGACGCACCGTGAATCAATAAAGTCCATAAAAGTAAAATCCAGCATTGGCCACAAGATGGTGATGGTGAAACCAGAATGTATCAGGACAGACTCCTGTGTGCAGGAAGGGGGGGCACAAGGGAACAACACAGGGGGATCAGAGAGGGTGGGGATGGCCTGTGGGGACAGAGGGTGTAAACACATGTTTGTGCATGCTTACCTGCTGTCTTAGCAGGGGGTAGGACCCTGGATCCCCCTTGTCCGAACAGGTCCAAACAGGAATTGCCCTTTTCTTTGACTGCCCTTCACTTTGGACGCCCAGGTGAGAGACACCCTTGATCTAAGAGTTAAGAGCAGGAAAGAAGAGGCAGGGTGAAGAAGGTGGGTGGTGCTTAGGCCAGGTGACCTAGATCCACTTACACCTGCTCCCCAGCTGCAACGGAAAAGAGGCTAGAGTGTTAAACGGAAATCATATTATGCCTCCTTTTCATTCATATTGGCCTAAGCCTAGTTGCTCCATGGGGAAAACCGCGTTGCAAAGTTCTGAATTAGAATTGACTTCAAGCGCCATCTTGGAAAATGTCCTCCATCTTGGTTTTAACTTCTGCTCACTCTTCTGTAATGATTAGCTATGTTTTCAGATGCTAGAGCAGAATCGACATTTGAGCCTATATCAACACTAGGGCTGGCAGAGCAGACTATTTGTCCTGTGCAAACAAGACCTTGTAGTCAGAACAAACTCTCATTCAAAGCAAACAGTGTTATACAATGAATGTAAACTAATGCTGCATGTTTTTGAAGGAATCCTGTGTACATTTCTGGACATAGAATTACTTTAGAAAGCTAAAGATCCACACAGCTGACGGCAGCAAAGTTTGTCAGTATGTTTAAGGAACCTTGGAGCTAAAGTGAACTCCATTTTAAAGTGTTTTCTGTATCAATAGCCTTAGCCATATTCAAACATAAGAACTGAATGTTAGACAAACTAGAACTGTGTACCTTAACAATAAGCTATTGAATGTTTTTCTTGAAACTAGGATCAGCCTAAGCTCGATAACCAACATGACCAGACAGAACAAAGTTGTAACCATTGTATTTTGAAGACTTTGAGGACTCACTCCCCTCACAGTGTTTCTGGTACAGGAGTGGTACGCGAGGTGCTGTGAACCAGATAGTTATGTCAGTGGTCGCCAAATGGTCGATCGCGGGCGACTAGTAGCTCGCCTAAGCTTTTTCAGTCACTCGCGCTGGAAATACCGAAAAATAAACACTTTCCTAAGTTATATTTTAATGGTGAGTTTTCCATGTTCAGGATCCGAAGCCTGGTCTTCCAGATTGCGGGCAAAGAGCTTAACTCTTCTGCCACCTGGAGTTGCTTGTAAATATCACTGACAGACGTCAGTATCACGTTCTGCTTCTGCAGACCGCCTGTAGTACCACAGTTGGCCATGTGCGCCCCCACGACACTTTCTTGCTTAAGCAAGCTGCTCTTGTTTGCCAGAGATGTTGAAGGGGCTGGGGCAGGATCAGGATCATTGTAACCACGCAACGAAAATATCACAGTAGCACAGCTGCTCGCCTGGAAATGTTCAAAATAATATTTAAAAAATGGTGCAATTTTTTACATGTAGCTTCTTTCCAAACTCCACACTGTACATTTCCAGTTTAAATCACTTCCATGACACAGGTACACCCACTTTTAGTACATTAAGCGATCCATAGACACGCTGTACAGTAGAAGCCTACCAGGGTAGCTCAGCACGATGCTGAGATGTTATATATTCACAACTACAGGTTGTTAATCATATGACTTTTTGCAATGCCTTATAAAAAAAGTGCTATAAAATGTGTTTGGGCAGGGCATGGGTTGGGCTGGTTGCTTGCTTATATTCAGGGCAGAGGTGGGGATATTTCTGCCCCTGTAGTGAAATCAAAAGTTGGCATCCATGAACCCACAGTATAATTTCCTAAAAACTGCTGTCAGCATAACAGAAGCATTTATTTGTGATTAACCAGCTTGACAAGCATATAACATCTTTATAAATATAACTTGTACTAAACACAGAGGGGCACGCAAATAACAGAATATAGTGTGGTGTCTGACAAAAAAAACATTTCAAAGAAAACTCATGAACGCAAGCAGCATTTTTCAATTTGGAAATTACTTTTGTTTTTTTATGGAAGTGTGAAATGCACATTTGGGAAACAATAGTGCACCTAGCATGTAGAAAGCCTGCATAAAACGCAAAGGAAGGGGCACAAAAATTACAGGATATTTGTGTGCTAGTCCAACAAATATCTGTCTTTTTGAGACAATTACTAATAAATAAAAATGCAACAAAGAAGTTTTTGAAGTTCTCAATATAATCGTGAAGGCATGTTATTCCATCTGTTTATAGAGGGGAAATAATCGGGCCAAAAAAATATTGGTAAGAATTCAGAGGTTTATAAATATCCCCACCCCGATATCGCCCGCTAGTAGCTCTCCAGTGTGGCCTCCACTACAAATATCTCTACCTAACGTAAAGGTTGGAGACCCCTGAGCTATATGCTTTGATATTTGAATCTGTACAGAATAAATCTTTTACTTCGTGACTGGCGGATCTCATTTTTGGTGGTACCAAGCCTTGATATTTGCTTGATTTTACAAGAGGGCTCCTTAAGTAGGCAAAAGAGCAGCAAGCAGGAAGGCACCAGGTGGGCAGGGCTTGCTAAGTGGTAAAAAAGAGTGGCAACCGAGGAAGGCACCAGGTGGGGGGGCTTAGGCCAGGTGACCTAGATCCACTTACACCTGCTCTACAGCTGCAAAGGAAAAGAGGCTGGAGGGCTCCTTAAGTAGGGAAAAGAGCAGCAAGCAGGAAGGCACCGGGTGGGCGGGGCTTGCTAAGTGTTGAAAAAGAGCGGCAACCAGGAAGGCACCAGGTGGGTGGGGCTTAGGCCAGGTGACCGAGATCCACTTACACCTGCTCCCCAGCTGCAAAGGAAAAGAGGCTAGAGGGCTCCTTAAGTAGGGAAAAGAGCGGCAAGCAGAAAGGCACCAGGTGGGCGGGGCTTGTTAAGTGGTGAAAAAGAGCGGCAACCAGGAAGGCACGAGGTGAGCGGGGCTTAGGCCAGGTGACCTAGATCCACTTACACCGCTCCCCAGCTGCAAAGGACAAGAGGCTGGAGGGGTCCTTAAGTAGGGAAAAGAGCGGCAAGCAGGAAGGTACCAGGTGGACGGGGCTTGCTAAGTGGTGAAAAAGAGAGGCAACCCGGAAGACACCAGGTGGGCGGGGCTTATACCAGGTGACCTAGATCCACTTACACCTGCTCCCCAACTGCAAAGGAAAAGAGACTGGAGGGCTCCTTAAGTAGGGAAAAGAGCAGCAAGCAGGAAGGCAAAAGGTGGGCGGGGCTTGTTAAGTTGTGAAAAAGAGCGGCAACTAGGAAGGCACCAGGTGGCGGGGCTTAGGCCAGGTGACCTAGTGTCATGCCTGCGCCGTGGGCGCATCCATTTACGCTCAATTTTGACTATATGTTTATCATTTATTTACAACAGACTCTTGGATCTATCTATATTTACTTTGGAAACTTTATTTCCCATTTGCGAGACTTTGCTGCTTAATTATTATTTCCAACAAACTACGCATACCATAATGCACCTGGCTACAAGCATTGATTCCTGGCTGTTCCTATTGGTTATCAATGGAACTACACCACCCAGAAGCCCTAGAGACTTGCCCTGCTTCCACCAGCCCAGGAACAGAAGGGAGGTGGCCGATTGCCTGCAGGTGTGTTTAGCCAGGTGCAACCAATTAGCCTGCCTCTGTGCTGGGCTAGGCAGTATAAAGGCTGCTGCCTGCAGTGGCTCAGCCTCTTGCATCTGAGAGTCTTCCTCCACCTTTTGCATCTTCCTACGGATCTTGTATGCTGCTTACCTTCACTCCTGCTTGGACCCTGCCTTGTTGCTTGCTCCACCCTGCTGCCTCCAGCCATAGCCTTCCAGGCTCCCTGCCTCACAGCCCTGCTCCTCTGGGCTCTCCACACTGCAGCTGATCACGCTCTGCTGCCTTCCAGTCTCTGCCCTTGCCCTGCCGGGCTCTCCACATTGCAGCGGATCACACTCTGCTGCCTTCCAGCCTTCGCCCTTGCCCTGCCGGGCTCTCCACATTGCAGCGGATCACGCTCTGCTGCCTTCCAGCCTTCGCCCTTGCCCTGCTGGGCTCTCCACATTGCAGCCGATCACGCTCTGCTGCCTTCCAGCCTTCGCCCTTGCCCTGCTGGGCTCTCCACACTGCAGCTGATCATGCTCTGCTGCCTTCCAGTCTCCGCCCTTGCCCTGCCGGGCTCTCCACATTGCAGCGGATCACGCTCTGCTGCCTTCCAGCCTTCGCCCTTGCCCTGCCGGGCTCTCCACATTGCAGCGGATCACGCTCTGCTGCCTTCCAGCCTTCGCCCCTTGCCCTGCCGGGCTCTCCACATTGCAGCCGATCACGCTCTGCTGCCTTCCAGCCTTCGCCCTTGCCCTGCCGGGCCCTCCACATTGCAGCCGATTCACGCTCTGCTGCCTTCCAGCCTCCGCCCTTGCCCTGCGTACCCTCTACATTGCAGCTGATCACGCTCTGCTGCTTTCCTGCCTCAGCCCTTGTCCTCTGGGCTCCCTGCCCTGCAGCCTACCTCACTCCGGCTGCCTTCAGCCCTTGTCCTCTGGGGCTCCCTGCTCTGCAGCCTACCTCTCTCTGGCTACCTACAGCCCTTGTCCTCTGGGCCTTCCTACTTTGCAGCTTATCCCGCTTCGCTGCCTACTACCTACCTTTTCCGCTGGGTTCTCGGCCTAGCAGCTCTCTACAGTCCTCTGCTACCTTCTACTTTCATCGGCCCTGTCCCTCAGGGTTCACTCCTTACTGCCCGGCCCTTACGGGATCCTTGCCGTGCAGTCTGCTTTACTCTGCTGCCCTAAGCCCTTTTCCTCTGGGCGTTCTACCTTACAGTCCTACCCCTGTGGGCTTACTCATTGCTTTCCTGCTCCTCTGAGCTCTCAACCTTGTTCCTTACTGTCCTCTGCTATCCTATCCTGTTACACGACTTTCCTTGCATTTCCTTCTGCTAGTTTGCTATCACCTCATTTACTGGATTTGTCTGTAGTATCTTCTCTTGTACTGTTTGTAGACCCTTTTGTACAGAGCTTGTCTGTTGGTTCCCATCAGTCAACCTCTGCCCCTTCCCTTGTCCTGTTTCTACATTACAGACACCCAGAGCTGCTGTTCCAAGTCATGAGCAATCAGCGTGGGCCTCTGTTATAGCAAACTGTGCAGAAGGCTAGAGTATTTCTAAGGTTCGTGGAATACTCTTTTCCTATATCTGCATACACCCCAAGAGGGTATTCATTCTGTATCTTTTCCCTTGCTACTCTTGCCTACTCTTCGTTCTCTTTCCTTTCCGCTGATGTGTGTTCTTATCTGTCCACTTTATTTGGCACAACCACCCAAACCCTTTCTGGGTGTCCTGTGCCACTCTTAATAGAGTGCCATCCCTGACACCTAGATCCACATACACCTGCACTCCAGCTGCAAAAGAAAAGAGGCTGGAGGGCTCCTTAAGTAGGGAAAAGAGCGGCAAGCAGGAAGGCACCAGGTGGGCGGGGCTTGCTAAGTGGTGAAAAAGAGCGGCAACCAGGAAGGCACCAGGTGGGCGGGGCTTAGGTCAGGTGACCTAGATCCACTTACACCTGCTCACCAGCTGCAAAGGAAAAGAGACTGGAGGGCTCTTTAAGTAGGGAAAGCATGGTAAGCTGGAAAGCACCAGGTGGGCGAGGCTTGCTAAGTGGTGAAAAAGAGCAGCAACCAGGAAAGCACCAGGTGGGCGGGGCTTAGGCCAGGTGACCTAGATCCACTTACATCTGCTGCCCAGCTGCAAAAGAAAAGAGGCTGGAGGGCTCCTTAAGTAGGGAAAAGAGCATCAAGCAGGAAGGCACCAGGTGGGCGGGGCTTGCTAAGTGGTGAAAAAGAGCAGCAACGATGAAGGCACCAGGCGGGTGGGGCTTAGGCCAAGTGACCTAGATCCACTTACACCTGCTCCCTAGCTGCAAAGGAAAAGAGGTTGGAGGGCTTGTTATGTAGTGAAAAGAGCAGCAACCAGGAAAGAACCAGGCGGGCGGGGCTTAGGCCAGGTGACCTAGATCCACTTACACCTGCTGCCCAGCTGCAAAAGAAAAGAGGCTGGAGGGCTCCTTAAGTAGGGAAAAGAACATCAAGCAGGAAGGCACCAGGTGGGCGGGGCTTGCTGAGTGGTGAAAAAGAGCAGCAACCAGTAAGGCACCAGGTGGGTGGGGCTTAGGCCAGGTGAACTAGATCCACTTACACCTACTCCCCAGCCGCAAAGGAAAAGAGGCTTGGGGGCTCCTTAAGTAGAGAAAAGAGCGGCAAGCAGGAAAGCACAAGGTGGGCGGGGTTTGCTAAGTGGTGGAAAAGAGTGGCAACCAGGAAGGCACCAGGTGGGCGGGGCTTAGGCCAGGTGACGTAGATCCACTTACACCTGCTCGCCAGCTGCAATGGAAAAGAGGCTGCAGGGCTCCTTAAGTAGGGAAAGAGTGGCAAGCAGGAAGGCACCAGGTGGGCGGGGCTTGCTAAGTGGTGAAAAAGAGCAGCAACCAGGAAGGTACCAGGTGGGCGGGGCTTAGGCCAGGTGACCTAGATCCACTTACACCTGCTTGCCAGCTGCAATGGAAAAGAGGCTGGAGGGCTCCTTAAGTAGGGAAAGAGTGGCAAGCAGTAAGGCACCAGGTGGGCGGGGCTTGCTAAGTGGTGAAAAAGAGCAGCAACCAGGAAAGCACCAGGTGGGCGGGGCTTAGGTCAGGTGACCTAGATCCACTTACACCTGCTGCCCAGCTGCAAAAGAAAAGAGGCTGGAGGGCTCCTTAAGTAGGGAAAAGAACATCAAGCAGGAAGGCACCAGGTCGGCAGGGCTTGCTAAGTGGTGAAAAAGAACAGCAACGAGGAAGGCACCAGGTGGGTGGGGCTTAGGCCAAGTGACCTAGATCCACTTACACCTGCTCCCCAGCTGCAAAGGAAAAGAGGTTGGAGGGCTCGTTATCTAGTGAAAAGAGCGGCAACCAGAAAGGCACCAGGTGGGCGGGGCTTAGGCCAGGTGACCTAGATCTACTTACACCTGCTCCCCAGCTGCAAAGGAAAAGAGGCTGGAGGGCTCCTTAAGTAGGGAAAAGAGCGGCAAGCAGGAAGGCACCAGGTGGGCGGGGCTTGCTAAGTGGTGAAAAAGAGCAGCAACCAGGAAGGCACCAGGTGGGCGGGGCTTAGGCCAGGTGACCTAGATCCACTTGCACTTGCTCCCCAGCTGTAAAGGAAAATGTTTATGGAATTAGTTTATTGTATTGTGATGCATTATATTCTAAATGTTTAGGTTTGCTAATGGCGATAGCCAAATACAATTCAAGTGAATTGAATTGCAAAGTTATACGTCTTTTGGTAGAAAACTGAAGGAGAAATATGTATTTTATTGGAGTTTTTGTTATTTGCTTGTTTCGGCGGCCAGGCCAAACTTTGAGCTCCTAGGGAATTTCATTCAGCGCAGGAAGATATCGGGAGGATAGCTCATAGGAATTGCATTGCTTTTGGAAGCAAATCGTCATTATTCTGTTGACTGTGTACGATGACGGGTAGAAAGGACCCTGCCCAGAGGTACCACCAACGAGGGCCAAGGGGGTCCACGGCCACCCTTAAAAAAACCACTGCTCCCCCTCCCCCCTACCGGCCCACCTGCCTCTTATGAATGCAACTGTGTGCGCCGCCCCAAGATTTCCAGTGACCTCATCAGGCCACCCCTATGAAAAATATATCGGGGCTGCGCTGACTCTGCCAGAATGAGTACAAACGCATGAGAGCTGGAAACACATCTGTGGATATCTACATATATGTGAACCTGGCCCCATGGGATGAGCCCCATTAATTAGCCTTTCCTGCTCGTCCTTTTCCTGGTGTTCTCTCTCTCTGGTTTTGTTCTGTCCCTCTCTCTATGTTACTTATCAGCTAGTTTTGTGCGTTATGAAAATAAAACTGACATATGTCGCGCAATATTTTGTTTTCTGCTTAGTAACAATAAATTGCATGCAGAATAACTGCTGAATGTGAAAATAACCAAACTAGTAATGCAGACATACCCCCGCCCAATTACTTCGTTGAGAGTCCTGTGCCATCTCAGTGTATGATATGATATGGCATTTATAACGCGCCTATACAAAAGTGTTTCAAGGCGCGACAAGGCTGCAGTAGACTGGGTCCAACTGTTTACTCCTTTTCAGACAACCAAAGGGTGCCGGGTGATTACGCCTGGTAGGGGAATCCCAGAGGACAACCAAAAAAGCATGACAACCCAGCACCAACCAAGACACAGAGCCAAGAAAGAAATGTTTGGGGCAGTAGAACACACCAGAGACTTTGAGACCTGGAAGGCAGTTTTGCGGTAAGATTGAGAGAGAAGGACTGTGGACCTCAGTCCTACAGGAAGATAAGGATCTGGTTGAGCGCCTGGCTGTTTGTTCTACCACTTTGATTCCGACCACTCCTTTATCAGTCAATTGGTCCTGAGTCTTCGGCTGATTGCCCAGACTTCACAGGCCCTCCAGCAGTGTGCTTGCTTTCAAAGGATCCTCATTGGTTTCTGAAGTTCCCTTTTTCGGTAGCCACTATCGAAGCTCAAATCTGTTGTTGATAGAGGTCTTTCCGAATTAGATGAATACGAACTTGAGGTAACACATGGACACTGAGTTTGGCGCTAAATTGGGTGAAATGACGATGTGTCTTGTAAGAACTGAATTTTCTTTATGATGATGCATTTTTGGTTTGTGATTTCATTTGCTCTGCCTGCTCAGGTGTACATTTTGACTATCAACACAACAATAGTACAAATATATTCTAGAAAAAAGAAGAGGCCAGGCCTATGCATTGTCTGAGATGCTGTGCCTTTGTCTTGGGTATGTCTGTTATTGCATGTTATTGATAAATGTTTCTTGGGAGAAACGTCCTTGACTTTCTAATGAATTGTAACACAGCTCTACACTTTGCCGGTCACACACATATATGTGGATTGAGAGCTTTGAGCCACTCAGGAAAAGCTGCCTCCTTAGCCCAAACGTTAAGAGGTCATCAGTATAGTGTGTGCAAAACAAAAGGCACTGGTGGTAAAGACTGGATTCCTGGTGCAAATGTATTTCCTCAAACCATTCCTTGAGTGGTTTTGCCACACTCAGGGCAAACATTTTGTAGGCCTTTAATATTTACATATTACACAGACTGGCACACATCACTTTTAGGCAATAGTGATTTGTCCATTTCCACCCACTGTTATCCTAACAAAGTCATCTGTGTTGATTCCGGCACAACTAGCCCTCTTACCAAGAGCATATCTTCTCTTCATGTGTTCCCTTTTTCCCTCTAGCCTCACAAAACTCATTCCTACACTCTGACTCATCATCTCGCTCTTCAATAATTCTTCCATCCATACAGGAAACCCAATGTCCTACATCTCCTTCCTCTCATCAATTCAAACGGAGTTTTATCCATTACAAGGTGCTTCCTCACCCTATATGCACATAACATCTTCCCCACCTCATCATCAAGGTCCTACCACCACTCCCTGTTCAAAATATGCCTAATCTATTTTCCAACCATGAACCTCACCATTTTACTAGACAGAAATTGAGTCCCACTATCCATCACAATCTCTTTGGCAATACCTTCTCTTTAAAAGATATCCTGAAGAAACTTCATGACCGTTTCTGTATTTACTTCACTGACAAACTTCACCTCTAGCCAATAGATTATAGAAGTCTACCAACACTAAAGCATTCTTTTTCTCAACTCTCAAACCATGAAATGGCCCAATTATATCCATGGTTACTCTTGACCAAGGTTCTGTTTGCAATTTGACTGATACCAACGGTGGAGTTCTTGTAATTAAAATCTTGTCACTTGCATTACATTGACTGCACTCCCTGACATGTCTGTCTACATCTCTACTCCTGGCCACCAACAGTTTTCTCACACTAACCCTTTGGTGTTGTTTATACCTGAATAACCAATATGTGTAGTTTAAATAATGATCTCCTTTACCTCCTCAGGAGGTACCACTCTCTCTCCACTCAGTAAGAATCCACCCTCCATGTATAATTCCTGACTAATCATACCGTACGTTTTGATGTTCATTTTCTGTTTCTTATTTAACGGCCATCTCTCAATTACGCACTTGCTTACCTCTTGTAGTACTTTGTCATTCTTTTGTACACCCATCCACACATCCCTTGTTATCACATTTCTTGTTAACACACAAACCTCACCTATTAATATTGCATCATCAACAACAATATCCTGACTCTTCACATCCTGTACTGGCATTCTCGAGAAACAATCAGCAAAGTCATTGTGTTGTCCTTCTCTATACTCAGCAGTATAGTTGCACTCAATTAACCTTGATGCCAACCTGAACAATCTGGGAGATGCTTTCTCATCCCACCTCTCCTTAGTACCTTCACTAACGGGTCATGATCCGTCCTTAATGAAAAAGGAGCACCCCAAACAAATTGCCTAGAATGTTGAACATCCCAATCACAAATGAATGCCTCTTTCTCAATTACTGAGTCATTTCTCTCAGCCTGTGACAATGTCCTGTATGCAAAGCTTATAGTTACCTCATTACCTTTGCAGTCATTCTGCATGAGCACAGCTCCTAAACCCTAATTGCTAGCATCCACAGTGACAATGTGTCCCTCCTCTCTGCAAAGAGCTTCAATGCAGGAGCTCTTATTATGGTATGTTATGTTATGTTATGTTATGTTATGTTAGTGCTGGTCAGATAGCACAGTAAGTAATGTGCTCGCTTTGACACCTGTGCAGAGCCTGCCGACGCAGGTCAAAACTCAGCCTTTCATCCTTCCGAGGTCAATAAATGAGCACCACACAGTGTGGGTAATAATAAGCAGTGCTCAGATGCCTGAGGGTTCACAGCAAAATGTAAATGACAAATTATTATGTTGGCTTATACCATGCACCGCTACCTCCCAAGGGCACTGCATTCTTTCACCTTCTTCAAAGCTTCCTGTTGCCTCTCTGTCCACTCATATTTTATCCCCTTTCTCATTAGTTCCCTAAGTGGTTCTATCATCGAGGCAAAGTTTCTCATAACTTTGGTATAGAATTCACACAAACTCAAGAAAGATAACAATTCTTGTTTATCTGACAGTTCAGGTGCAGCAATGATATTCTTAACCAATGAATCCGTGGGCCTTGTTCACTCTCCAGACAACATGTGGCCAATACCACTTACACTTTAAAAATGCTATTGTCATCCCACAATTCTTCAATCTTTCCAATACACTGTCTAGTATTAATTTATGTTGTGTTTCATCCTTAAAGTATATCAAAATGTCATCCTGAAAATACATGACACCTCATAAATCTTTGAACAATCTGTCTATGGGTTTTTGAAATACAGAAGCCGCTGATGCCAAACCATAAGGCATCCTATTAAACTGAAAAATGCGACAAGGTATCATAAAAGTGATCAAGTGTTTGCTTTCTTCAGTCAACTTGATCTGGTGGTATGCACTACGTAAATCAATTGTTGAAAACGTGCAGGCTTTCCCAATATCTTGTATCATTTCTGAAATATTGTGTAATGAATGAGTGTCAATCACAATATTGTTATTTGCTCCTATCAGATCTATGCATAGTCTAATCAAATTGTCTGCCTTCATGATGATGACCAATGAAGAGGCCTATTCCAGGCCCTCCACCTCTTGTATAATTCCTTGTTGCATCATGTGCCGTGGCAATATTTGCAAAGGACTGTCAGTGGTCTGAATTGTGAGGCGGACAACTTTGTGAAGGCTGTTCAAAAGATTCCATTTTATTAATTCAAAAGGTTGGAAAAAATGCCTCCCTATCCTAATCCTGACAAGGGATTCCCTGCCTAAAACAAACTAAAGGAAACACTCTAACAAAAGGTTTCTGACCCTCATACATACAGTAACTCAACAAGGTAATACATGGCAGTTCAAAAGCAAAACAAATATAACAATTAAGTTCACCATATGATAACAGTCTCCTTATAATCTGGGTACATTTCCCTTCCCCAGATTCAAGCAGGATTCTGTTCCACAGATCCAAAATCCAGGAAATCCTGAGTTGTACAAAAGTTCCAACACAGTTCTTTGTGACTTCAATTTAATGACAAAAAGCTCCAATACATCAGAATTATTCAACAAAAGATCTTTCCTCTTCAACTTGGAAGGCTCAAAACAATCCTCTTAGCATAAATCAAAGATAGTTCATTAGCTCATCAGCTTTAACATACATCGCCTTTGTCAGGAATTTTCTGTTACAAAATATTAGTTCTGAAAATATAGAACATTTCTGCAATCATCTTACACAAGTCTTGCTTCAGGAATGAAAGTTTGTCAGGATAATGAGTTAGCACCACTTCAAAGCACTTCATCAATTTTCACCTGGTTTACTTCCATGCCAGGCCTGCTACTTTAATGACATCAGGTTTTCTCCCATGCCAGGCCTACTACTTCAAGGACACCTGGTTTACTCCCATGCCAGGCCTACTACTTCAATGACACCTGGTTTGCTCCCATGCCAGGCCTACTACTTCAAAGTCCTCTTTTCGGGTATACTACCCTGCCCGAACAGTATAATTTACAAAAACAAGTGCCTTTGTGGTTCATATCAGCTGATGACAACTCTTCAGTATTTCTCACAGTGGTGCTCTTTAATACACGTTTGCAACTTCCCACACTGCTGTAAATTATGCTCCTCTCCTTCTGAAGAACCTTTTATTTCCCCAACTCTTCATCAACCGAACACTGACAATAAACATGGTTTTAATCAGTGTCTTCCTTGGCTTTGGCAATGTGGGTTTATACCAGCTTTGTTAATATACTTCCTCAAATATGGGGATAGGCTTTACCAATTTCGAAACCTGCACTTGCCCCTGTGTGTTGGTTTTAAATTGCCCTGCTGTTATTTTCTTTGGGCTTGGGTAATGGTAATTTGCCTTACGTTTTAGGAGTATTGCCCCATTAGATTGCTGGGTTTTAAATAACCTCTCTTGTTTAAAGTCACACTCAGTACGTTTTCTAAAATACGGTTTTCTCTGTTTTCCATAGGTTTGGTATTCAAACTTGCCATCTGGTTTACTTTTACACATAGGCAATTGCTTTTTACCATTAAAGTTCCTGCAACTGGTACAGGAGCAGTCATAGAGCGTTCCGCTGTCACAATCAGTTGGTGGATTCACCGGGTAAGGCATGCACATCCATTGCCCTCGCTGCACATGGAGCTTCTTTTCCTCCAGAGGCTCTCTGGTGTACACCTGCCACTGGAGATAGCCTCATTGGAAGGAAAGCTTTACACACTTTTGCTTCGCGCAGCGCAGCCTCTACAAAACAGGTCTGCAGGGAGCAAGTTTCCTTCTTTACCACTTCCCGCTGCCGGACCTCTGCAATCAATGCTTCTGGAGGCGAAGACCCTCTCAGGACTGGCTACTGTTTGCCACTCGACAGTGGTCCCGGCATCTTCTCTCTCTCTCTCAGTCTCTACCTCTGCTGCACATGGAGATTGATCAACTCCTCCACACATGACTACTGCTCTTTTCCTTCTGCATCCTAATGACCTGCACCTGAGGGGGCCTTTTAAGCCTCCCAGTCTTCCTCAGATGTGGGTCATTCCTATTAACAAGCTGCAGTCTGCAGTCTTTTTCCTCTTCAGCCCTCTTCTTTGTCCCAGTACTTCAGGAATTATGGGACTTGAAGTTCCTAATGCAAAAATCCGTTTTTCTAACTTGATTTTTGTTTTCAAGCTCATTTCTGTTCCCGATAATATTATCTGCAGGGATAACAAAAGGAGTAACCACAAGTTTAGATTGTATAGAGGAATACATGTGTTTAGGGTTTAGGCTATTATGATTCACATACTCCTTTTTACTGCACCTTTGGGGTTTTGGGAAACGTATAGTTCTTTCTATCAGTCTCCATGATTTTAGAATGGTTTTCATTTCTCCCTTTCTGAGGGTTTATGACTGTTTCCACACTTTTTTGTATGTTCAACTTGGGGAGCAGAAAGATTGTTCTGACAACAAGCCATTACATACTTTGGCATTGAGGAGATGTCTTCCCTAGAGGAAGCCAAATCCTGCATCCCACCCAACAGAGTCCTCCCGCTCCCCTGGGGCCCTTCTCCCCCAGGTGATCGCCACCCCAAGGTCAGGATTAGGAAGCGTCTGCCTTTCCCTGGCCACCTGGGAGGAGACTTTAGGCAGGGTCCCTTTCAGGACTCTGAAGCATTCATTTCAGGCACACTTCAGGGGTGAGTCGCTGATTTAGTCTGTTCTTAAACACCTCAATTCAGCCTTCTGAGGTCGATAAATGAGTACCAACACAGGTTAGGTGATTGCTGTATGTATATTTGTTCAGCACTGTGCTTAAGCGTTAAGTGCTATATAATAACACTTCATCATTTGGCCTTGGACGTCTGCTTGCATTCACAGTAAGTTGGTAATATGGGCCTATACATACCAAATGTAACGATACATATGGTGATCCATTCTTGTATGAAATGTAAATCACATTATAGTGGTAGCGTAACCATATTCTTCGTAGTGTACTTAGGAACAATGCTATGTGGAGTCACGTCCTGTTTTGTGGCGGGGTGAAAGGTCCTGTTTCATCACTTTCTGTGATGTCACTTTGTGGTGGGGTCAAATGACATCACTTCCTGTGATGTCCTCAGATGTCACAAGTCATGTGTTGTCACTTCCGCTACCCCTGGCCTTTTGGTGAAATGATTTCCCTACACACACCTCACAAGATGGAGAACTAAAGCATACCATTTCAAGAGAAGGGAGTTGGAGAGACTTCTGAGTGGGAGGGAGACCTGTGTCCCCATGGAGGGCCCTAACGGAGTCTAAAGAGGGAGATGAGAGCACCCTAGGTTGAACCAAAGACAGAGGGGACAAGAGTCGAAGTAGAAAGAGTGGCGAGTAAACTTAAAAGCACAGAGACCAGGTTGATCAAGGTCCCACCGTCCCCCCACTCCGATGCACACCAAAGGGGCAGAGGAAAGAGGTGGCAGTTGCGCACCAGTATAGGCCAAAGGGCAAAAAGGGTACAGAAATAAATCATCGAGGACACTGGGTGGGGGCTCACTGCACCTAGATAGCCCTGCAGACAATAGACAACCCTTCACAGAATAAAGGAAGGAGATCCTCCATCTCCCTAGAGTGCCACAATACATGACTGTGGCAGAGACACGTATCACAGGCAGCCATAGCAATGGAGGTATGATCGAGGGCAACCACTAACCAAACCCCACTAAAAATCTCATCCCTCTGCCCACACCTCTCAAATTCTAAAACATAACACAACCATACCCATACTGCACAATAAACCACACACACTTCACCACACCGCAACAACGAAACAAACCACACATAGACTCATACAACAGCACACAACAGCTACCGACCGAAAACAATCACACTCATGCTCAGCGAACGGTGTAAATCGAACGGAAGCTGCCAACGCCACAGCACAGCTCTCCTGAGCCTTTTCCTGCTAAGTCCTAATAACTTGCCCTACCCTCTTACTTTTCAGATCCGCCAGATCGGCAGGGGGCCACTCCGGTGGTGATAGTGCACGGTATAAATATGCTTTAACATAACATATAGATCAGAACATTGAATATCTCTTACATTATATTAAGCAAGAGACAACGTTTTTTAAAGGGAATGACAGTGTGTGGCTATGTAATAAATAAAATACCCCTTACCGTGCATGAAAAAAGGATATTGTAAGTCACCTTGGAAATTGGTCACCTTATAAAGGAACTCGCCCTTCTGCCTCATTCGTCTGTTTGGCCACAAAACCCCTCAGTGACTTTCAACATCCTTATAACATACAGTACAGAATACTTTTATCCTATATATTACAAACAAAATACAGGCGCAACATAAACATCACTACAAAAGTCATACCTTTCTGTTCAATTGTTTTTATTGGTGCGAGAAGCAATAGTGTAGCATGTTTCCTCAAACATGGAAAAGGTACACCCCCTGCGAACTGTAGAAAATAGTAGCACCATTCTGAAATAATGCATAAAGCCTAGGGCATACGATCTAAGAACCAAATACATGCACCTTTTCATGTTTTCTACTTGAATGAACGTTGTTGTCTGACCTGGATCTGATTGACGCATTGCAGCTGGAGCAACCAACTGTGAAAGGGCTCTTGTTTTACTCCTTGACAAATGCACACAGCTGAAACTGAGCACATCAACCCTAGGGCGACGCTGACCTGCTGCTGATCATGTAATATGCAGGCTCAGGCAGGTTACGCCTTACACAGAGAATAACATGTTGGGCACGAGGCCTCGGTCTGCACGGAAGTGAGGTTGGGGTTCTGCCTCCAAGGAATCCTGGAAAAGGTTTGTGACTTATGATGAGCTTAAACACTCAGAAAATCCCATTGGTCTAAACTACGTAGGACGTAAAACAACGTTAAAGGGGAACTGACCCGAGGACCATTCTGTATAAGGAGAAAGTTGTCTCTCACAAACAGAATGCGCCACCAGCGTAATATTTCAACTGGTTTATTGATAGTGCATGTCCACTATCTTGAAAAAAGCCGCTTCGATGACACGTGTTTCCGCACGTCCTGTGCCTTTTTCAAATCAGGGTCATTATAACTCTCACAATACATGTACTTGGAATCTTCTAGTTTCACGCTCATGCCGCAACAATCACGGGTTTAATCCCACCTCTGAATGCAAGTGTCCTATTCCTCAGGCGTCGGCTCTTCGCGTAGGATAGTGGACCTACACTGTCAATAAACCAGTTGAAATATCACGTTGGTGGCGCGTTCTGTTTGTGAGAGACAACTTTCTCGTAAGATATCAGAGGCGGGCTCTGTGTCCGCCGTTATCTGACATGTGCGACACATGACTGATCAAGGGAAAGGAGATATTGGTCGCTGGGCACAACTTTCTGTAATAACCCCCTCAGCCCCTCCCTCAATAAAACGACTTAAAGCTACTCAGCACAGCAGGGATTGATGTCACAATTCAGCTCCATGGCGCTCATTTTGAGTCGGGCGTGACCTTCATTGAAAGTCTAAAAGTCCTGCATACGATTTTGAAGCTTTTAATTAACGGAGCGCCTCATTTTCTGCAATTTGTATGGCGGAGATTAAGGGCGGAACGCAACTTGAGTTTCTTTTGCTCCCTCCTCTCCGCAATACAAATAATCCAGCATTTGCGCCCGCATGCATTTTCATGCCGGTGCAAATGCTGGGGATCCCTATGGATTCCGCTGGTGCAGGCAGACTCCATAGGGATCCACTGTAAATGCCCCTGCCATGCAGACTACCCAGGCAGCGTTTACTCAATTTGTGCAGTGGAGTGCAGAAGGGCATGGCAAAAGGCTGCATGCACATGTCTACGCCACCTTTTACCCTCCCCTTTTGCACTCTGCCGTGATAATGATGAACATTTGATGGCGGGGACCTGGTTATGCCAGAGTACAAACGTTCCAGAGGGGAGATCCTGGGGCAGTGGGGGTGGGGGTGGTGGGGCTTCGCTCCTTGCCCATCTTTGGTTCTGCAACAGGGCCATGCCCCAGCGATTGAGATCCTGAGAAAGGAGAGGGCTGGGCACTAGTTCCCTGCGACTCTGTTTTGAACCATATTGCTGTATCCTTCTGCTGTGTGTTAAACTAAGACGCATTCTGGGCACTATGATCCTGTGACTACGTTTTTCTAAATGACCATAATGAGTGCAATACCTGCTGTCATTGACACCTTTCATTGCAGCTTCCCAGATGCTACCATCAATCAAAGCTGCAGTGATTGGACATGGCATGAGTCTTTCTTTTCTCCGGTTGGTGCATGCAGGCATGGATGCTGGCATATGATAGGCCACCGTTTCCTTCACTACCCCTCTGGCTCTGTGTAATCAATGTATTGAGGGCAATGTGTTGGGTGAGAGGTGCAGGTTTGTTTACACTGGTCCTGAGACGACTAGTCAGACATGCTGACGCATGTATCAGACACCTCAGCCCTGCAGCATAGGGGACGAGTGAGCAACATACAGGTAAGTGTTGCCATGGATTTGTTTTATTGCCATCCATCTATTCCACATATACACTCAGAGCCTGCAGTGCATGCACACATTATATTATTAGTTGTGGGGTGTGGAATGAGGACACTGTGCATGTCACCACTTTGAATGTCACACAAGCCCTCATTTCTAAATCCATGAACTACAGTAACATGCATACACATATAAGTTTTCGGAGGCCATGGGTTTAAGCCAGTTTTGAGCATCTGCACATTATTTTTGTTTCGAACTGGGGTTCAGTGTATGTTGTGGGTTACGTGGCAAAATAGTAATTGGCTTCTGCAGGGAATCGTACAAAAATATCGCCCTCACAATTACAACGGCCGACAATGCTGATTTTTCTTTTACCCCCCCTTACACCACATATATATGTAGGGGGGTATAGAATATAATATTAATATGGGGGCCTCGGGGGCTCCCCCCCGCATATAAATGTGGTGTAAAGGGGTTTTAAAAAAAGTCCGCATTTTCGGCCGTCGCAATAATCACATAGATCCCTTCTGCACTATCTGCTACAACAGGACTGTGATCCCTATGCATGCATGATGTGCTATCCATCATGCTGAGGCTGGGGTAATCTATGTGATTCCATGGGGAGTGACTCACACCTTGAATTGATGACCCGCCACTGATGTAACTGGACACACACTGAACACGGAGCACTGCGGCAACAGTCACACATATCACTGCTGATATTGGTGGTGCATTAAATGCTATGTGCATTTTGGCTCCGTTGACACCCCCTTCATTAGTGCATGTGTCTGCTCTGTAAGGAAGGCATGGTAGCAAACTGTGACGACAGACACAAGCAATCCCAGTTCAAGGGTGTTTACTGATCTTCATTGGGTTGGTTGAATGCCTATCTAACCCTAAATCTAAGGATGGGAGCAAGCTATGACCATCAAATAATAATAATAATGCAGTCCTAGTGGAGTCTCTGTCAAAATAAAAGGCCCTATACTAAAGAAAAGATATTGCCAATCCTTACCTCTAAACACAAATGGTGTGGGAAAATGATGAATGTAAAAGAAAGAGTGTTCAAAAAACAATATGTAGGGACAGCTGGACAACTAGCTTCCATTCCCCATGTTTTCAGTACCGGGCAAGGTGGCAAACTTGAGCTTAGCACAGACTCTGGCTTCTCCAGCACGAGGATGCAGTTCAGGATATAAATCAGGGACTTCTGTGACAAAGTCTCTTTCCGTTCAAAAGTCTGTCATTCGTAGAATGCCTTGCATACAAAACACAACATCAAAGTTCCTTCCTCTTCAGGAGTATCACGCTTAAAAAGTCTCGGGTGCACTGTTCACCCTGGGTCTCCCTTAGCTGGGCTCGGACCCCTTTTGTACACAAATTCTCAATAGGTCTCTCTCGATCAGGCTCAGACTTTGCACTCTCGCCTTCTCCTTATTTCACAATTCGGTAAATTCACAATAGGTCTCCCTCGACGGGGCTCGGGCCTTGCACTCTCGCTTTCTCCTTATTTCATAATTGAAGACTTTCGACTGTGCAATGGATTTTACTTATACCCTCGCAGGACCACTTCGATTTATTCTTTCTTGATTTCTGTTCTTCGTTTTCACTTCAGATATTACAGTTCCTTTTGCCACTTTGTGGGACACATCAGTCAGAGACCTTCAATTGGGCACGCATGCAGTGCCGGACCTCTCTGTTATCTTGTATCTCAGTTCACATTAAATGTTCAAACAACTCATCAGCTTTCTGGCATTAACCTGCATCTTCAGTCAAATGCTTCAACGTTTACTCTTTCATTTAACAATGTTGCTGCTTGCAACCTTCGCTTCAGCACAGACCGGGCCTTGTACAGTTTCCTTTAACTGACCGGCTGTGTTTATTTTTCTGCTTGCGGCTTTGATCTCGGAGCCAAGGACGATACCACGGTGGCTGCTGCTCCTCTCCGACTTGGCCAGTCATGCAGCAGGGCCCCGGATATCTCGGACACACAATGCATGATTCTTCAGTTTCCCTTCTTGGCCTTACATGTGCTGCTTTCAAGTTACTAGGAGTATAACGTACACTCATCAAAAAGAACAAGGGTATCTCCTTCCTTGTTCTCCTTTCTCGGTCTGCCGTCTCTCTCCATCGGCTCAGCTGCTGCCTGTGAAGAACTGCTCCTTTGTGTGCTTTGCCTCGCTCAGAGTGAGTTCTCCTGCTCCGTCCTTTTATCCATGTGGGGAAGTTCAATTGAAGTCAGGTGTGTGTGGTCAAAGGTAATTGCCTGACTGTGCCTGAACATGGTAGTGAGACAGGTCAGGTACATTGCTCAGGTACTAGTCTGTTTTCTCCCAGATCGGGCTGTCTGCGTAGCAGTGTCTGTATAGGGAAAGGGGTGAGGGGGCGTAAAAGTCGCCCGGTATCCTACTTGGTAGTAGGGGTTAAAGGTGTTAGAGGGAATGGGATACAGCGTCTCGCCATCAGGTGTCCCACCCCCACTCCCCAAGGACCCCTCAACCAGGTGATCCTCCCGCACTGGTCCACCCCCGGGGTCTGGATCCAAAGGCAATGGCCGTGCCCTGGCCACCTGAGGCAGAGATACCCGGGGTCTTGTGGGTGGGACACCCTCTGGTTTACCACAGCTCATCCTGAGAAGATCAGAATCACTCAGAGTACATGTACATGTAGATATGCACACATTCATACCTCTACAGGGTGTGCACTTAAATGAATAAAAGGGAAGTTGGGAGCAAGACTCTTTCTGGACTCTTACCAGGTCAACCGTTCGACCACTGTCTTGGACACTAGCCACAGGATCACCAGCTTGCAGGGGAGTTATAGTAATGTATTAGCTGAACCCAGCAACCATTGCTAATTAGTTAGGGATTGCCATCATAAACCCCAAGGCACTGCCCTTTTGCCGGATTCCACCATGGTTTCAATAGACGATGTGACAGTGAACAGAGAGAGGGCATGTTCTCAATGGCCCTGGCCTGTGCATGAGCAGTTCTGCCTACAACTCAAGTCCATTGCCACACTGTGGACAGAGTGGCCATATGTGAAGGGGCTCATGCTCGCTCACGGGCAGTAACATATTGGTATACCACCACAAAGGGTTGAAAATGCAGATATTCAGTGACATTTGCTTTAAGCGTATCAACAAGAGTTACATAAAAAAATGACTGCATGGGAGGCAGCTCACAGAGAAGAGAAACCTTGAATGGAACATTGGCACCACATCACGGTTGCCTAGATTGAAAATTAAACTGTTTTCTGTATGTTGGATCTGGGGGAGTGGGGTAGTAGGGAGGGAAGAGGAGCTTGGGGTGAAAAACCCCCAATAAAAAATAAAAACTTTGGAATGGTCTTTTTTCAGCTTTTTCAGTGCTGCATAAAATGGACCGAAATAAATTGCTTTTTTTTTATGTGCGGCCTTCAAAAAGCAGAAAAAAGACATATAATCATGTTTAAATGTCCCGCTCATTACAGGTGTGGAAAACAACTAGCCTGACTGTTGCCTTTGTTCTTCTCCTCACCCCAGTATCCGAGTGGTTATGGGAGTTGAAGTCCATAACTTTCTTTGTGCTTTTAACTCCCGAGTGTTTCTTCTGGCAGATTTCACAAAAGCTACATCAGGATTGGGGTTCATGGTTAGCTTTTGGAGTCTTAATTCTTAAATGGGGTTTCTCTTGGATTTTACATAAAGGCACATTAAGAATAAAAAGGTGTCTTATGTGAGTTGTGGGTGTTTAGGTGGAAAGTAGGGTTCTGACTAGAATGATGTAAATAAAGTGTTTCTTGGCTCCTTCTATAAGGGGGAATTTTTATCTGACAGTAGGCCATTAAGGTCTTTGTGCACAGAGGGTTTTTCTCATGGGAAAGGGGGAACAGTGGGAATCCATTGTCTCCTCCCATGTGATCCATCCCCTGGCCACACGGAAAGAGTTTTCCACCAGGGATTCTGTGATGACTCCATTGGATTCATCATATAGTGCACATGTGACCCTGTAGGTCAGTGATGCATATGATTGCACGGTCCAAGCAACGCACGGCCTCCACACCGACCATATGCATACACATTAATCAATGCAGTAAACAGCCATACTGTCAGTTAAATGAAGTATGCCCCTCTGGAGTCCTGGCCCCCTGCGACCCCATGGTACACTTGACACTACATGGCAACTGACCACACACAGTTCCATCAATGTATTGACATTTCAGGTCTCCCAACAGGCACCCAAGACACCCAGGAACCCTCAGAAGGTGCCAGTTCCTCGGAAACACACAAACCAACAGATGCCACAAAGGCCACGGGCCATGCCTCTGCCAGGAGTGGGAGTGTGCCTCCCAAGAAAAGAACCAAGGAGACAGTGCCGTCCACCTCCATGGCCACTGGCACACCAGACTCAAATGAAAGGCCTGCTCAGGCCTTTAGGGAGTCTGTAGCTCCACCCACATCAGGGGCACTACCCACCACTATTGGGGACATGGGATAACCACACACTGGCCCGAGTGGTGACAACAGCAAGTCATGTGCCCAACCCACTGCACTCGCCAACAACGTACTGTCCGAGTCTTCCTCTTCCACCTCCAGTCCACACATTCACCTCTGCGATAATTCTCACCTGAATGTTTCCCCCTGCGCAGCCTCTCTTCCATGTAGTCCCCCTTATCATCTCGCTATGCCCTCCATTTTCAGCAAGACGATGACTCAGATGACTAGGCAGAGCAGCCAGGTCGTGCATCCCACCATGTGGGTCTGGTCCCATGACAATCTTCTCAGTACAGGCCATTTGGGAGCAGCTGGATAGAATAGAGGAACGGCAGGCAGACATGCATGCCATTGCACAAGAGCAATTGGGCCATACACAGGCCATGCGTGATATCATCCGGTGCACCTCCAGGCAGGTGGCCAGATCCATTGATCGGCTGTGCGTGAGTACAGTGCATACCAATGCAAGTAACAGCCTCATCAGCCAGAGCTGAGGGAGCTTGCAGAACAGATCTCGTCCTCACATGTGACCATGGGTAGGGTAATTAATGTGACCATGGAACACCTCAGAGTGCCAGTGAGTATGGTGTCAGCTACCCTTATTGAGGGTTCATTGGCAGCCCACAACCCAAGCGCTCCCAGTGCTGCATGTCCCATGTTCCCCTGTCTGCACAAAAATGGTACAAAAGGAAGCGCTAGTGTACAGCACACAGCACAGACTGAGGCTGTGGGGTGGGTGATGGAGTTGGGGATCAGGGTGTGGGGTGGGTATCAGGGTGTGGGGTGCGTCATGGAGTTGGGGATCAGGGTTTGTTACTCAGAAAATAAATCACTGTTGAGTCTTGATAATTGGTACAGTGCTTATTCAATGGGGGTGATACATGTGCATTCAGTGAATCCTCAGTGATATCAGAGGTGCATATGTCAAAAGAAATTGTCCATGAGGTCCTAGCAAACCAATTGTCCTTCCCTCACCTCCCCACGTATGTCCTGAGGTGCCCTGTATTCACCTGCAATGTCTTCCTCATCAGAGCTAGGGGGGGAATGGTCCTCACCTGGAGACATTTGTATGTTCCGTATGCACATGTTGTGCCACATAGCGCATATGACCACAATTGTACCAACTTTCTTGGGGCTGTAGATGAGGGCACCACCTGTGTGGGGGAGGCACCTGAATCTAACTTTCAGCAATCCGAAGGAGCGCTCAATGCATGTCCTGGTCCTCCTCTGGCCCTCATTATAGGCAGCCTCCTGTGGTGTGCCAATGTGCCTTACATGTGTCATCAGCCACAGTAACTGCGGATAGCCTGCATTACCTACAGAAATTGAATGTACAGTATTAGACATGGCGGTTTGAGTATCGAGGTACATGTATTTCGGCCTGTTGTGCCGTTGGCCCATGTGCGCTCATATGTGCATATGGGTGAAACTCCTTGACTCATAATCGGTTTGACCCTCTTATTTCGATCGATGATCAGGACTGACTGTCAGTCTCCATGTCGATCAGGGCATAGTCAGAGGTTTTGGGGAGGACCCCCCAACCCCATTGTTGGGAAAGTGCAGGTTGGACCTAGGGAAGCTCTGTCAGTGGTGAGCTTGCTGTCCTGGAATATTGCAGGAGCGAGGGGGAAAAATGGAGAGGATGGATGTTATAGACTTTCTGAAGTCCCATGAAATGATCCTCTTGGAGGAAACTTGGGCTCTGGATAGCTCTCTCCTGGATGGATATCTCTTGTATGGCATACCAGCAAGGAAAAATGGTAGGGGCTCAGCCTATGGTGGAATGATGACTTTGATTCAGACCTTGTTGAATTGCAAGGTCAAGGTGGTAGAGACTGGGTTGGACTTTTTGCAGCTATTGACAATATCATCCCCTATGGCTGAGGGGAATCGCTTAGGGAAACTGTGTTGATGACTTCCTGAGAATGAGGGGGAATACCCGAACAAGAGTGGTATGGGGTGGAGATTTTAACCTCAGATTGGGTTTCAGCTTGCCACCAGACCTGCTCGACCCCCCTGCAGGATGTGTCCTGGAATATCCCGAAACCAATAATGAAGGACCCGCAAGCCTGTGCAATGGGTTTACAGTTTAGTGCCTGGCTCATTGAATGGGGATGCGATCTGTAAATGGTTGCATTGTGCCCGACATTCTGGGAAATCTGACATTTCATAACCACCGGGGCTCTTCCACAATAGACTATATTTGTTTATCCCTGGACTTGTGGGGTAACATAGTAAGTGGTGGCAGATACTAGTAGTGATCACAACCCCTTAACCTTGACATTGAGGGGGATTCTGGGAGGGGAGGGCCTGCACAATAGTGTTCCCTGTCAGGCTGAAGTAGAGGCAGTCACTAAAAGAAGAATCAATTGGGAGAGAATTAGAGCCTACGGCCAGCACCTGAGTATTCTGGGGGGAAATCTCAGGAAATAAATGGCATTTTAAAAAATGAGGTTAACCCGGAGAGGGTAGTGAAGTGCTTCACTAGTCTATTAGGGGGACTCACTGGGGGTTTTGTGGTTCAGTGAGGAAAAAGGGCAAACCCAGTAGGAGGGGGTGGTTTGATGCCCCTTGTACATCTGCTAAACAATCACTCCTGAAGGCTCTAAAAGCACATGTCAACTCCAGGGAAGAGAGTACTCGGGCGAGAGCCCACTATCGTTCCGTGTTGGAAAAAAGGAAACTGGAGATTGAAGAGGAAGCATATGAGGGCTTCTTAGAGGCTGCAAGGATAAACAACTCAAAAGCTTTTTGAAAATATGTGAAGGGAGGCCTGGGTCCTAATTCATCTGAAAGCCAAAGTGGCACTCATGTGGCAGCGGATGCCTGGTTGGAACATTTTAAATTACTGTTAGGAGGAGGTGGACCTCCTGAAGTGGTGAAGAATAATTGCACTTCCTTGCATTTCAACCTAGAGGAGGCCTCCTTGGCCACGAAAGCCGAAGGTCGAAATTGGGCCCCTAGCCCAGATGCCATTCCCTCAGAACTGTATTTGGAGCTGATTGAACTATGGGCGCCTTTGTTGACCCTGGCGTTTAACGCATGTCCAACATCTGGTAATTTCCAACCCACATGGAAAAATGCAGTTAATTTTCCGATTTTTAAAAAGGTAAACCCCATGTGTCTGATGCCCTACCGCTCCATCTCCCTTTTGGATACCTCCTTCAAAATATCTGGAAGGGTTCTGCTTGGGTATTTAGATGCCTGGCTCTTGGAGGCGGTGTGTTCTTTCGGACATCCAGGATTTCATCCAGGTCTGGGAACCATGGAACATGTCCTCTATTTGTACCTATTGATTGCCAATTCTGTGTTTTGCACGGGGGAGGCGGTTTATCTTACATTAATGGACCTAAGCGCAGCCTTTGATAAAGTGGGCAGAGACAAGTTGTGGGTCGTGCTGTGGTGCTTGGGATGCCCGGAGAAAGTGTTGGTCGTGTTGCAAAAATCCATAGGGATAACAGGGTTTGCGTCCGTATCGGACATGGGGGCACTGTACCTGCTGTTTCATAGTTGGGCTTGGGGTACACCAGGGCTGTGTTTTTGCCCCTATATTGTTTACTCTCTACATAAATAGGCTCTTTAAAACCCTTGTGAATACTGGTGCAGACTACCCACATTTGAGGCCCTTTCCGGTTCTAGCTTAAGCTGATGACACGCTGCTAATAGCCAGAACACCAAGGGACTTACAGATTTTGATAGATGCCTATGCTGTGTTTATGGACAATTTGGGGTTAAAAATCCATACCTCCAAGTCTGCGGTGATGGGGTGTGTAGGGAGAAAGAATCCAGCAAAGATGCTTGCCATGGTGTGCAATGGGGACTCCATTCATAGAGTGAAGGAATTTTATGGGTAGTGCCCACGTAAACATACATTCCTTGAAGATGACCCAGCAGTTGGGTGGTAATTCCCACTTCTTGTCACGCTGCCAGGGCCAACCTTTGGACTTGGCATTAAAGGTTTATGTGACCCAGGCTAAGGCGGCCACTTTGTATGGAGTACCTCTATGGAGATACACAAATGCAGTGGAGCTTCAGGTGAAGGAAAACCAGTTCTTTCGACAGCTCTTGGGACTCCCGGGCTCCTCCCCCTGTGGTTCAGTGCATAGGGAACTGGGGATTTTCGGGAAGACCAATGGGCCTTAGCCCCAAGTACTTTTTTGCTCCAGCTGTGGGCAAACGAGCGAGCTACATTGTGCAATGTTCTTATTAGGAGCCTTATGGGGAAGGAAAAGTGGTGCAAAATCCCTTGGCTAGCCTTTGTTACAGAGTCTCTATCTAACAGCAACATTCCTTCCCTCCCCTCAACCGACACTCTTCTGTCCAACCGGCAGGTGAAAGATTTTAAGCAGATTTTGTATGGGGCGATGAAGGAAAAAAGGGAAAAGGGAGAGTACAGAATTTGTCACTAACTCAGGTAGAAATCACACAGTGATAAGCAGGAAGAGCGAGATTCAGCCTTACCTTCTTAGGAGTATGAAAAAGTGAGAAAGGTGGTTGATTACAAGGGCTAGATTTGACTGCTTGCAACTAAGAGGAAACATATCGCAAAGTGGTCTGGCCTTCCCAATAACCCTAGCTGCCCAGCATGCGGGCGGCAAGAGGAGACCTTAAGAACTTTGTGCTGTTCTGTCTAGCATATAAGGAAGTGAGAAGGGCCACAATGTTGCCAGTTTTTAAGCGTTTTGACGTTCACCTATACAGGTCAGCGTGGGCCCGCCTTTGCTATCTGAAAAGGGCCATGCATCTGAGAAAGGGCTTTTTAGGCAAACAGTGAAGGTTTAAATATGTCATGGTACATTTTCTATATTTGGGCTGCACTGATTTTATTGTCAATACAGGGCATACTCAAGATAGACTTTTAAATATGTGTTGTAATGTCTAAAGCTAATATTTATTGTTTAATTTTATATGCTTGTGAGTTTAATGGATCTAGCTATTCGAATCAACATATTTGATAGATTGAAGCACCTTGGATCCATTGTGGTGGATGGACATTGCCCTACTGAGCACACCTTCAGTCATTCACAGTGTATGCAACATACTTCATCATGTATTTGTCTATGCACTGATGTAACCCATGCAGTTCACAGTATGGAGATGGCATTAGGCCATGTACCGCCCTATGACCATGCAATGTCAGGGAATGGTTTTACAGGTGCCTTGCCTGGCGTCCATGATTGTGTTCTACTACTGTGCATGCCAGGATGTCCTGAGGAGTCACCTGAGTTCAGTATGTGTACTGGCGTAAGTCAGTCATGGCTCAACGCCTGTTCATTGCTTTCTTGGTGATGCATCAATGGACTTGTGGTTGTGTCACATTACTCCTGATTCCATTCTCCATGTGTGTCACAGTGCTATGTCTTTGTCAGATTAACTTCTGCTACTTACTGTGAGGCACACATGGTATCACAAGAACAACGAGGACACAAAAGATGCAAATCACCAGTTTGATTTACTTCAAAAGGGGGTTGGAAGAACTCCTGTCTTGCACCAACACTGAAGATGGGAGCACACTAAATAAAAAAGAAAACAGCCCTATTCTGTCGTTACTCCAAAAGAATAACAATTAAACTAGAAAACCTATTGCCTGCCCTCGCTCTAATACCATGCAAGTGAAATAGGGAAATGTAACACACACAGAAGATCAGTGGGAAACAAAAGGATGACAGAATGGCATCAAAAGATTCTTGCCCACGTTGTATACACGTGGGTGGGGTGGAGGACTTGATGTATGGGCACACTGTGCTATGCGAGTACACCAGGAGTAGTTGCCTCGGCCATCCAGAGCCTGCTTGGCATTCACATACTCTGTCTCAAAGTTCGGGTTATTGACCTCTCGGGTATCCCTTTTCCATAAATCCACGTCAATCCCAGCGTTTTGCAGCACCAACACAAAGGTTCCAAGTTCTTCAGCACAAACACAAGAGTTCGAAGCTTTTCAGCACAAACACAACAAATCCAAAGGAAAATGTATTTTAAGTCTCTATAGGCCCCCCCAACCGGTGCCCAGCCTCTCAATTTATATTTCTTTCCTTTGTTACCCTCTTTCGGGGTCAAACAGCTTCACTTTTCTTTTTCAGGGTTCCTTTCCCACAGCTTTATTCTTTAGCATTTGCTTTGCCTTATGGTACGTGTAGGCTGATAAACAGTTCAAATATTTGACAAGATTCAACAGTTCACACAATTTTCTCAGGCTCTCTTCAGCCTTGGGTTTTACAAAAGAATGTCTCTTTTTTTATTAACTTGAATTTTATTTGCATTTTAACAAGAACAAGACATTTCAAGAAAGCAAAAATGACAGGTGTAGGCCACCACCCTATTAACAATCACAGTCCCCCCCAGCCAACCAACCCACCCTCCTGATCCTACCCCTACATTGCCTCCCCTGCTTCCCCCTCCCTCAACCTCGACCACCCTTCTAAACATAAACCCATTCAGTGGTGCAGTTTTCCCTCATTAATGTCTTGACTGCCTTTTCACCATTTTGTCTGTTTTATACCCTTGTCGGCTCCCTCCGGGGCCTCTCCCGTTTCGTTTCTGAGTCAAGTTCCACTCATTCGCTTAGTCGATCTCTGTGGTTTCCCTTATTAATTTTTCATTTGGGCAACAGCGAGCACCACTCTGTTTGAAACTCATCCATGCTATTGTTCACTGTCGCTGTCAGCCTTTCCATTATCAGCATGTCCTGTTCTTTCCCCTCCCAAGCCTCTTTCTGGGGAAGCTTCGTTTTTCCAACACTGGGCTATGACCAGTCTCCCTGCCCTTAGCATTGCTTCCCATATTTTAGGGAGTCTGTATTCCTCCCTATTTTACAGCCATTAGTTGGGTTCGGAAAGGGTCATCGTTGGTGGTGACCATCCCCTCCAGGTGCCTAGTGACCTGGATTCCCAAGTGCTGGATTCTATCTTGATCTACCGTCATGCCCTGGAATCTCTTTTTCATGTCTAAGAGGGGGCTCTGCTCTAGTATCGGCATTATTGCTGATTTCCCTACGTTGATCTTAAGCCCCGAGAGGTGGGCGTATTTCGCAATCTGGGTCATGAGTGCTAGGAGGGAATCTTGAATATTGGTGAGATACGCCAATATGTCATCCACAAAGAGTGAACGTTTGCACTCAATTTCAACCCCCACTATGCCCTTGATTTGATTTAATCATTTGCCCGAATTGCAATTGCCAGAGGTTCCATGGCTAGGGCGTATAGCAACGGAGAGAGGGGGTATCCCTGTCTTGTACCTCTTGTTAGTTCAAAGGTATCCGCAAGTCCCCCTTTAACGTGGACCCCAGTCCTGGGCCTCTAGGGCGTATAGCAACGGGGAGAGGGGGCATCCCTGTCTTGTACCTCTTGTTAGTTCAAAGCTATTCGTGAGTCCCCCTTTAACGTGGACCCCAGTCCTGGCCCTGTTGTAAAGTTCTGCCACCTATCAAAGGAAATTCGTTTGCAGCTACATCCTCGTCAGGACCTACATCATGAAGAGCCATTCGACCCTGTGGAAGGCCTTATCTGAATCTAACGAGACCAGGCATGCTTCTTGCCTCTTCATTTGTGCCCCGTGGATCAGGTTCATGATCTTCCGAATATTGTCTGATCCTTGCCTTCCCCTGTTGAAGCCCACCTGGTCTCCATGTATTGGAAGCGGTAATCCCACCTCCAGTCTTGTTCCCAATACTTTTTGCAGGATCTTTATGTCCCCATTTAGGAGGAAGATAGGTCAATAGCAGGAGCACCTGGCTGGATCTTTTCCCTCCTTAGGGAATGCTACAATTGTTGTGAACAACATTGTGGTGGGGCAGGGCCTCCCCTCTCAGGCAAGAATTAAATAACTTCACTAGGTACGGGGCTAACAATGATCTAAATCATTTGTATAATTTCATTGAAAAGCTGTCCTCCCCCGTCGCCGACCCTGACTTCATCTCCTTGATGGCCCTCAGGACCTCCTCTACTTTTAGAGGGCTCTCTAGGCTCTCCACCATATCCTTGGGGAGTCTCGGGAGAGGCAGCCCCTCCAAGCACTCATCCATCTTGGACTCCGAGGTATAGAGGGTGCTTTAATACTTTGCAAATTCGCTCCCGATGCTTTTGGTGTCATAGACTGCCCTTCCCTCCTCTTCCTGGATAGCCCCTATGGTCCTTTGCTTTTTCTCCTCCCTCAGTCTCCAGACTAGGATCTTATCTGCCCTATCCCCTTTCTCATGATATTTCCATTTCAGAAACAGGATTTTTATTTTTCGTGTCCTGGGTCAGGATTGCCTTGAATTGTGTTTTATACCTTCGGAGTTCCTTCGCTTCTGTAGGTGATATATACCTTCCCTGGGTGCTCCCGACTGTATCTGCTCTATTTTCCAATGGAGCTTGCTCTCTTTCTCCCAGCTTTCTTTTTTTTCTTAGAGCCTATGCTTATCCGTATCCCCCGGATCGTAGCCTTGATGCCCTCCCAGACTGATTGAATCCCTACCTCCCCTGTGTCATTGAAGAGGAAGTACTCATTGATGGGAATCAAGGGAGTGAGTAATTTCTGTTGTGCCGCCCTGTCTTTAACAAGAAATCATTGCATCTCCCGCTTCCCCCGGGGCTCGTTGACCTCCCCCCATTGCCACTGAGACTCTCACCATATCGTGGTCGTGGGATTTAGGCAACCTGGCTTTCCAGGTCCTGCGACTTTAATGTTGAGTCTACCAAGTCCAGGTCTATGCGCGAAAAGGAGTCATGAACCGCTGAGTAAAAGGTGTATGGGCTATCCCTCTCCTCTGATGGTGGGATGGTGTCACACAAACCCAACACATCATTTATTTGTTTAAAGCGGTCCGAGTCACCCATATTTACCCTGGGTGTCAGTCGCTCTCCCATCCTTTTACGGTTCCTTATAGGGTCTAACACCATATTAAAGTCTCCCCCAATCACCAGTTGCCTGTCTACAAATTCAATTATTCTGTCCCTGACTTTCTCCCAGAATTCACATTGTCCCAAATTTGGAGCATACACAGAACCCAACTTAATCCTGGTACCATACAGCTGACCTTTTTAAAAACACATACCTCCCATTCGGGTCGGATAGTACTGATGCCACCACAAAGCCCAGTCGGGATGAGATTAGAATTGTCACCCCATGCCTCTTAACATCAGAGGCCATAATCATTTCCCCCACTTCCCTGGAGCATAGTCTAGGTTCACTACCCTTCACCCAGTGTGTTTCCTGAATGCACATCCAATCCAGACGGGCCCTCTTAAATTCACGGAGAACCAGTGATCGCTTGCTCAGTGAATTAAGGCTCCGAACATTGAGGGAGCCTATGATAATTTCACCCAGGTCAGACACAGCACCATTTCAGAGGCTTCACATTACCACCCCCACCTCTGAGACAGTTCCATAGTTGGGCCCCTGCTAACTGGGCCCATGCCTTGTACCACCCTTTAAGAACAGACACTCCATGAACATGACCAACAACTGTCCCCCTAAAAACCCCCTAACCCACCCACGGCATTCAACCCTGCCCTGATTCATCACCTCAGATGGGATTAGATCACCAGAGCTCCTCCTAAACCACAGACCAACTTCACTAAGCTCTTTTTCACGAGCCCCCTTTCTTTGCCCCATATTTTACTACTTAACAAGACATAAATCAAACTATCCCCCCCCGATGGACATAAACAAAATCGTATCCAGGCCACCCACCATGTTCACCCCACTCATGTCGGACCTGCAAGGGGGGAGTTGAGTTTCATGAATATCCCTGACCCGGGGACTTTTCACCTGTTGGGCCCCTTTATGCGCCATTGCCAATCTTCGCGTTTTTTCTCCTCTCCTTCCACATTTGGTGCCCCCCCACCCACCAGCTCACCTGTGACCCTTTGTATGTCATCCTCCGTTACCAAGTTGTAGTTGTAGCCATCCACTTCAAAGGATATGGAGAAGGGGAAACCCCATTGGTATCTCACCCCTTCTTGCTAAGCCATTTTGTTAGGGGGAGTATAAAGGCCTCTTCGTTAACATGAGCGCGGACAGGTCTTGATAGATTGCTATTTTCACGTTCCCCAGGGACACTGGGTCCTGCCCATCACCTTTTCCAGGATCTTCTGCCATTTCGGATAGTTGTGGAAGTGGGTAAGCACTGAGCGTGGCCCCCTCCCAGCTGTCCCCGCTCTGTGCACCCTTTCGATTTTAGGTTCATCCATGCTCTCGTCTCCGAACAGTACCTTCAGCACCTCATGGATCGTCCTCCTAAGGTCTCTTTCCGATTCCCCCTCCTTCTCCGGGATTACAAAAAATCTCAGGATGTTTCTCCTCTCACGATTTTCAGAATCATCCATTTTCAGGGCTACCTCCCCATCCCTTCTCTCCAATTCAGCCAACCTCATGTCAATTTGGGTCTCCATGTCTCGAGGGAGGTTTGGTTATTCTCAACTGCCTGGAGTCTCTCGTCGATTCTGACATTTATTCTATCCACTTTTCCTCCAATATCTGCCCTCATCCCTATGATCTCGTCCAGGAGGGAGGCGATATTTCTCTTGGTGGACATGGTTTCTCCCTCCATCTCTGACATGTTGGAGACCACTTTGCTACACTCCGACTTCGGCCTCTGATATTCAAATTGTCCCAGTTTCTCCCTCCAGTCCATTGGCGGGTGGGGCCTACTAACCCAACTTCTTTCCTTTGCAATTGTTTCGTGCCAAGAAGCCTATGGTTTTAAAGTAGCAAAGGTGCCTTGCGGTGGGAACTCACACCTCCTCTCCTTCGGGTGCTTGTACCCCTGTTACCTACTTCACAGTCCTCTAGAGGCCCCTTTCCCAGGTCCTGTCCATCTCCGGTCCTCCACTGGCCTCTGCGTCCACCCCTACATGCTTGCTGCACACTCCGGGGGTGTGTACTGTTCTATTCCCTACTTCACCCCCGTCCCGTGTCTCTGGTGTCGGGGGGGTGGTTCCTCTTCTTGGCAGGCACACGCCCCAGGGTATGACCTCGGGGCCCTTACCTAGCTTCTGCAATTTGGTTGGGGCGCTGTAGGGCGGGGGGGCCAGGTCCTTCAGTATGGGCCCTCCCTTGCTTGGTGTCTTCTCTCTTGCTCCACTCCCTTTCTGGGGTCTCTCCTGCTGGGTGGGGGGGCCACGTCCCTTACTGTGGGTACCCCCACTCGCAGCAGCCCCTCCGCTCCCCTTCTGGGCTCTCTCTTGCTGGTGGCGGGGGGTTCTTCCTCCGGGTGGGCACAAGCCCTAGGCTAATACCTGGGGGCCCACACCCTCTCAAGGCTCATATCGGTTGGTTGATTTCCCTTGGGGTGGGAGGTCGGGTCCCTCACCTAGGTCTCCTCTGTGTTTAGCTGTCCTCTTGTCAGGACCCTCTGCATGTCTGATCTCCACTTTTTTTTCCTTCTCTTATTTCTTCGTTTTACCCTTTATTAAAATGTTTCTTTTTTTCTTTTTTTGGCGGGACCCCACTGGGCTCCTTGCATCCCGAGAGCGCATCTTATCGCCTTTTTCTGCTTGCTGCTGTGGGTCAGGGGGGCTGCGGTGGCCACAGGGTCCTCCCCACCTCTAGAATCTGCTGTGCATGGGCTGCAGCTGGGTCCTCTTCACCTCCAGGCCCTTCTCGGCGTGCACAACGCAGCCACGTCCAACTTTCGTTTTCCCGCTGGCATGTGCCGCACTGTTTTCTCGGGCACTAGGTGTCGGATTTGTACGGCTCTGGACCAGGGTGTAACCCCAAATTTCTGTGGTCACTTGGTCTCTTTTTGTGCACTCTGGAGGGGCCAAAACAGGGGCTTGTCCGCTTATTGACCCTGATGGTGAGGAGAAGCGTGATCAGGCAGTGCTCATCCATGCGCCCCTTTTTGGCCTTGAATGTCTCTATTTAAACACAATTTCTGGGTATCCCTCGTTCGGGCTCAGACCCCTTGCAAACACTATTTCTGGGTCTTCCTCATTCGGGCTTGGTCCACTTTTAAATGCAATTTCTGGGACTCCCTCATTTGGGCTCGGACCCGTTTAGTTTGTAAAAATGTATCGCAGCTCAATTCCTTTAGGCTTCCCTCGTTCAGGCTCGAGCCTAAACACAGTGCACAGAGTCTTTCAAATGGGTCTACTTTCGTTTTCCCACCGACCACCCTCTTACTTTATTTTACAGTTCAATTTCACTTCATTTCAAAAAGAACTTCCAGTCCCATAATGCCTTTCATGGACTTTTTTTATTTACTGCTCTCTTTCTCAATTTCAATGTTCAGGTTCCCGCTCTAGCCACACACACGCTCACCAGGATTTCCTCTCTCTTGCTATGATACTCACCCGGTTAGCATGGCTCTGGCTAGCAACTTTTCTGGAGTTCTCTGGGTCGAGGTCAGGGTCTTCCCACCTGCCCCTCAGGTACCTGGGCTTCCCTTCATATGCCATGGGGAAACAAGTACTTCTCTGGACATAATTAGCAGGATATGATCTGCCCTCTCTGGCCCTTGGAAGGCACAGCTCCTCAGCCCTGGTGCAGCCCTTCAGCAACACAGGATTAGTGTCTTGGCACTCAGCTCCCATCCAGACTCTCCAGGATTCTTTCAGCACTCGTCTCTGCTATTCAGCTCCTCTGGTCTACACTGCATCCTGGGCTCACTCAAAGTGTGTCTCAGTGCTTCACCTTTTATACTGACAGGGAGCATTAATTGGAGTCAGTTGTGGGTGGATGCAAAGGGAGGCCCGGCCCTGCCTCTCCTTGTAAATGGGGCAAGATGGAGACTACCCATAGGAATCCATGGTATATTGGTTCCTATGGGCAATCTTCATAGCTCTGTTCCTCTTCTTCCTATTCCCAGTGGTTTTGAAAAAAGGCAATGGGGATGAAGTATGGGAGTTGTAGTTTTCCCTGATTGGAGGGAAATTTCTTTAAGTGTTTGTCAGGGTGAAGGTGGCATATATGTGGTTGTAGGTGGATGGGTTTTAGATGATAATGTCCCATCGTGACTGTAAGGATGTCGGATAGGGATGTATATCTTCTCCTATGCCTCCCTTTAATGTTAGTACCTGTTAGAATTGGGGAGGGGCCAACGGGACAGGATTCATAACAACCTATGAAGGTGGAGGAAGTGTCGGGTAGGGGTTTGTCAGAAAGGTAGGAATACTGCCTCTGTCCCGAGGGGATTCCTCCAACTGTCCCCAAGGACCCCCTGCTCAGGTGATCCTCCTGCACTGGTCCACCACCAGGATCTGGTTCAAAAGGTGATGGCCTGGCCACCTGAACAAAGAATCCCTGGGGTCCATAAGTGAGAAAGCCCTCAGGTTTCTCACATTACCCACACACCAGGTAAGCTGTTCTCTGTGTGTGTCAGTGTATGCTACTGTTCCTCAGCATTATGGAATCATGTATGGCACCAGGGTATCAGATGCATCACATGTCATTTGGACAGTGATGGAATGGTACTGTTTCATGTTCCGGTATGCCTGCTCCATTGTCTGGGGGGCACCAATGCACATGTGTGCAATGCAATGCTGCTATGATGTTGGGGAAATGGGAAATGGTGTAGAAACATGCCTTTGCTGCGTGACCCTGCACCTACCTGGATGGTGGGCATGGAGATGTGCTGATGGGCATGCCTCACAAGCACATCCAGGACTTGTTTCAGCATCTTTGAGAAAGTTGGCTGGGACATCCCATTCAGCGTTCCAACCATTTGCTGGAATCAGCCCGTGTCACAGATGTGTAGGATGAACACAAGCCTTAGCAGGTGGGGAAGGCAGTTCTGATTGTGATGGCACTCTGGAGATCAGCCTGGATCAGACTGAGCAGGTCTGTGATGGTGGGACGGTCACTAATTGATTGTCCGTCAGTGACCAAGGGTATGGGCGGATTTGTGCTGTGGGTGCCCTCCGCAGCACACGTCTCCTGTGCCGTTGTTGTGCCTGTCTCCTTCCCTGCTGGGGTATTGAATTCTGCTGCAGCTGGATGAATGGATCTTTGTGATTTGGCCGTGGCAGAAATGTTTGCAGCGGCATTGATCGTAGTCAATTTTGCTGCAAAACCGATTTTGCTGCGTCCAAACTCCACAAATCTGAGTTTGCTGCTTCTCTGGGGTAATTCCATAAGGGGTAATTTCACTGGTGGTATTTCTGGCGGTGGAATTGACAAGTGCATAATTCAGAGGAGCGGTAAATGTACAGGTACCACCGTTACCACCATTTTTTGAAATATACATGTTGAACTTCACTGTTGCCATATGGCATTGACGTTGGAGTTTTCACAATACTCTCATCCTTTAAATGAAATTGGAAACATTAATTATTCACACAAAAATGGTAGTATTATAAGGTACATTTTCTTTTCTTGCTCTTCAGTTCTACAGTATATAAAAAAATACATAGAGCATTTAGAGAATAACAGAATTCATGCAATTGATCTACAGTCATACGTTTCGGTAGGGATTACTGTCAATGTTGCATATTGGAAGGTATATGACAAAATATTAACAATTTCATGCATTCATATTTTTCAAAACTGTTATTCACTGTAAACAACATTTAGAACATTCAATTAATTTCACATTCCAATAGAACTTTGATTAATTTATCATACATTTTAGTATTTGGAATGAAATAATTAAAATTGAATTGAATATCATTCAATAATGTTGATTTATCATGTGGTATCTGTAGTTGAAATGTGGTTATTTCCAATTATAATGTTTGAAGAGAATTATAGCAATATCAAATAAATTAAAAACAAAAGTAAAACTGTGGAAAGATACTACATTCCAAACATTGGCAAAAAGTACAAAAATGTATAATAGTGATCAATGAGTTAATAGTTGAACTTGACATTAGAAATCTATAGTATACTTGCAGACAAATTTTGAATTAAAAAAATATGACTTGAAAGGGAAGTGAGCTTTCTGTTGATTCCCAAATAGTTGTCGAGGATGAAGCATGATCCTTCATTCAATTGATATGTTCATGGTAATAGCCAATAGAAAAGATATCTTATTTATTAAACATATACAATCTAATACACTATTTAGTCGGTTTCTGTGCATGTCAGTACGGCTAACCCTTTTGCTAGTGGAAGTATTTGTCGTTTCTTCAGAGGTAACGTTCTGCACTTTCATCAGAGTGGTCTAAGTAATTAAAGAGATTTGGGGATAGGATGATAGGATAGGTTCAGAACTGATGTCTGTGAGCCTTGTTTTGCATGTTAGAGTTGTTTTGGTAAGCCCTGCGCGTTGTAACCGTATGGCTAGGACTTAGTGCCGCGGATGTGTGCTGGTGTTTCTGTTGTTGTGTGTGTCGTGTGATGTTAGAGTGGATTGTGGTTGTTTGCACTGGTTAGCTGTATCCATAAGGGGTCCAGAGAAACAGATGGCCGTTAGGTGTATGAATATTTATTGTGTTGGTGTGTATTTGTGTAGTGTTGATGGATTTATGGACTATGTGCCCTCTAGGTGTGCTTCCACAATCTCATAGAGATGGTAGGGTGTGAACCTTAGATTAATTCTTGGTGTGTTTATGTGTAGGGTGGCTAGCCCAAGGTATAGTGTAGTGCGTTGGTTATGTTGGAGGAGCTGGAAGGGGGAATGGGTTAGTAAGTCAGTCCGTTTTGGTGAAGCCTCTGGTGTGAGTCTTCGGCTGCCGTTTAATGGTATCTACTAACGTTCTTGGTTGTGCTTCGTCTGCCCATCTCACTTCCTCTCTAGGTTGGGGCTGACTTCACTGCAGGTTGTGCTGGCAGGTGGATGGTTGTGCCTAGTGTGTTCCTGGTTAGTCATCCAGGTTAGACATAGCCGTTGCATGTGGACCTGTTCTCCAACCGGCTGCTGAAATAGTGTGGTGATAAAGAAAGCCTAGTCTCGGCTTGGAAGCAAGAAGACTCTGAGCCACACAGGTTCGATCCCCGGGTTCCGCGCTTAGAAACCTCTGGGTAATAAGCGCGTTATAACTAACCTATCATATCATAACCTATCATATCATATCACAGAGGGGGAGGTGCTCAGCTGAGAGGTCCTAGCTATGGGTGGGCAGATTAATGTGGCCCTAGTTGTGGGTGGGCAGGTAGGTGTGGTGCTTGGGGTTTGTTTACCTGTCTGAATTCGCTTGGAGCTTAGTTTGAGGCAACCCTTTTTAATGAACATTGATGTTTCATGCACATCTTCTGAGATGTGCATGCTGAAGACGCAGGATCGATTACACCTCACGTCCTCTAAGACATCCTTGGTTCTGCTGTCAATTTTGGATACTGGAAACCCACAGTTGTGCAAACATCCTTATTTATTTATTTATTTATGTATTTATTTATTTATTTGTGTATTTATTTTAGCATTTATTTACAGCGCACATAACCAGTAGGTATCTAGGCGCTAGTTACATTGCAGGTTATTTATAACACACTCTTTTTTTTCAAGCACGGGTCCGGTTTTCGAACCTCTTTGCTCAGCGTGGTCTTGCTTCCAAGAGCCGCGCGTTGCCACAGAGCTAGCCTCCCGTCCCCTTAGGGAAAATAAGCATCACTGTACCTGGAGACTTATCATGGGTGATATTAGGACAACCCCAAACAGTACATGAAGGCATTGTTTTATGCTCCAGAAGATCTATTCAAAATATTTTCAAAAGTAAAATAATGATCAAAGTATGCCAGTGATTGAAACAACAATAATAGCATCTCAAATACATAGCACTTTAGAGTTTGGTGACTACCCTCTAAGCAACTCTGACCAGCCAGGCTACCCAACTGCTTATATGTCAATGTTATGGCACACAAAGAACACTATTCCTGGTACTTTGATCCTCCATGGTTCCACAAAAAGATAAGAGCTTTGATTAAACATTACATAGCCAAAAAAGACCCTGTCATGTAATGTAGCATTTCAAGATATAATAATACCTTGAAAAGTTTAAAATGGAGAAATAATTGAGATATATACAACAAAATGTGGATTTAAATTGTTTAAAACATACTATAAAGGGACCATGTTGAAAACAAGAACACTGTAATAACCAAGATTTCAATTACCTGTAGTTGGGAAAATATACAAAGAGATTCTGCAACGAAGATAACAAGTTGTGCAATTATGATATCCATAGTAGAGTGCAGAGATGTTTTCTTGCTAAGGATTTAAAGTAATTTATAAACACATTGAAAAATTGGTGTGTATGTCATATTTTGTAAAAGAACGTGGGCACATACCCACCCCATTGTGAGCGCATGGCCCAAGTGAGAAATGCCTTTGATGAGGGAGGGGGGTTTATATGGCTGAAGTGAGTGGAAGAGGCCAGGCACCTTGTCAACGACACATAACTTTGTTTATTCAGTGGCTTTCATAAGGGAAGGGGGATGGATATGGACGAAGTGAGTGGGATAACTCAGGTACCTTTTAAAAATACACACAGACATGTTCATTCAGTGAGATGGGGTCTTCAATGGGAAGTATGGAGATACCAGGTCTGGGGTTGCCATGTGGTTAATGATCCTCAGTCAAAAGGCCCGTTTGAGTTGTACATGATGTTCAGCACCTTGTGCATGTCCACCTACCCGCCCACCACCAATGCGAGCGCATGGCCCAAGTGAGAAACGTCTTTGATAAGTGAGGGGGTGGATAAGGATGAAGTGAGTGGAAGAGGCCAGGCACTTTGTCAAAGGACACATGACTATGTTTATTCAGTTGGACGGGGTCTTTAAAGGGGAGTATGGAGATACCGAGTCTGGGGTATCCACGTGGCCAATGGTTCTCAGGCAAAAGAAACATTTGAGTTGTACATGGTGTTTAGCACCTTGAGCAAGCCCACCTGCCCGCCCACTCCCAATGCGAGCACATGGCCCTAGAGAGAACTAGCTTTGATAAGGGAGGTTATGGGCAAGGAAGATGCGAGCAGAATAGGCTCTGCATCTTGTCAAAGAACACATACATATGTTGATTTAAGGGACACGGTCCTTGAAGGGGAGTATGGAAACACCTTCCCTGGGGTGGACAAGTGTTGATAGCTGCAAGAAAATGTTGTGTTTCATGTTCACTTACGATATGGTGCACCTGCTGGTCCAAAACACAACCCAAATGAAAAAGCATGTACAAACTGATAATAGTGCATTGAAGGGGGGGAAGTGTTTGGATAAAATATGATCGAGTCCAATTAATATTGGTAACATATACAGGGCAGTACCAATATTATTTGTTGATCTTGCTGGTATAGCATTCCATTTTTATTAGTAGACTTGGTTGTGTTGGTGACTTGGACAAACCCTTTCATTCACGTGTCATGATATTATTTCTTTGCTTTTATTTCCTACGACTGTGACAGTGCAAGCATTGTTAACATTAAATAAAAGACTTGTATTCCTAAATAGAATCTAATGAAATTGAGAGTACATGAAACAAAGAAGTAACATGTTAAGGAATAATAATAATAATAAATACAATTCACCTGCGAATGCTAAGTATTTGATATTGTTCACTTTGGGGTCTGTGCCTTGCCTGTTTGGGAACATATGAGAAGTATGTGAAAGTCGATAGTAAAACAAAGAAATGTAAATGCAATACAGTAACTTGAAATAATTCGAAAGTAAACAATTCCAAGTTATTAGTGACATATATTTTTTATTTAAATTAACATATTTGATTAAAAATAGCATGTTTGAACAAATATTTGAATGTATATTCAAACTACAATTTATATTGAACTGATACTGTCTATAAACCTCCATTGTATTGTCGGGGGGAAATTCTGCCGGGGTTGGCCGGGCCGTCCGCAGACCTCCGGGCAGGGAGGCCCCAACTCCTCCCGTATATCCCAGATGAGATAGAGTATGAGACACACACAAGGAGCAAGGTGACTCTGCTGTTTATTAGACAAAACGGCAGGGATGGGTCAAGGAGCGTACGCGTTCGTCCTGACACACACACAATCGTGGGGCTCGCAGGCCCTTTTTACTGTATTATGACGCGCTACTTGCGTCACTTCAGAAAGTTAACAAAAAATCTATCGCCACTCTTAATTGGTTGCTCGAGTGGTAGGGTTAGTATAGCACACATATAGAGAACGATGTTAGTGGACAAAGGGTAGTCAGGTGGTATATCTGGGTTGTCCCTTCAATTAGATACATGAGAATTGTTACATGAAGACTCCTGGGGATTGGTTAACATTACTGACGTCAGTGATAGGAGCCCCATGTTCTGATTGGTGCGCCCGTGAGCTTCCCAGCCTGGGACCACCGCTGTTCCCAGCTCTCGGTGTACCTGCAAGTTGCAACAATGTTTCACTATGGGTACGTGCAGACAATGTGAGGACTTATTCATAGCTGGAAGGCTGACCGCTCCCACTGTCGCAGATGTCCATTGAGCCTTTCATGTGTATCTGCCTGTGTCCCGTAGCGAGAGATCCAGACGCCTCTTCTCTCCTGGGTTTGGCATCTCGTCAGGTTCGGCTTGGTCACGTGGGGAGGGACCGTGAAAGAGGCAGAATTCTGCACAATTAATATTGTTTTTCCATTGCGCGTCTGGTTTAATTTGCCGGTGTGACTTTAACGTTGGTGCGCGGAGTACGAGGTTGCAACATCGTGCCTTTGATGATTTGTTCTTGGAATGTGGGTTTGCAACATTGCGACCTTGGCTGGTTGCTCCACCGGGCTCTTTCTGCAGGATCAGCAACCTGACTCTTGCTTTGTTAATGTCCACGGGAGCTCTTGTTTGAGGCCTACTCGGGCCTGGTGCATAAGTAGTCCGTTTGGTGCATAGGTGCTTTAGGTTATAATAGCATATAGTTCCATGACCAGTATCGTGTCTCCATTATACCTCTCATGGTGGTAACGGGTTTCAAGAGAAGCGTGAGCAAGCTTTATAGATGAGTTCATGACACGTCTTGCGTTTCTGCATTCTGAAAGCCTATGTAAAAATAATAAAGATGCACGTCCGTGAATATGCCTGTCGCCTACGTCATAGCACTGAGTATATTCTTCGTGTAGATTGGTGTGGGAATGTTCATTGTGTATATTTGTACAGATGTGCTTCCCGTTGTCTAGGTCGTCATGGCATCTCTAACGACGTGTAGATTTTAGTCTAGTTGATCCGTGCCGCGGGTGTCGGCATGGCCAGTGCGGGCTGCTGGGCAGGCAGATGGACACATCCGTATGTTCCTGTACCAGGGTATCTGGTCGTCTGGTAAATGGACAAACTCTTCTCGTGGCGGGTGTCTGGGTCGTGACCCTCTAGGCCAAGCGCGAGAGGTGAAGGACGGGAGCCTGGTCTTCCATTCTCCCACTTCAGTCCCCCCTCTGGTCGACTTGTCGACCACAAACATATCCTTCTCGTTATCTCCTCTTACCCGCCATATCTTAGTTATTCCTCCGAGATGTCCGTAATGGTTTACATGATCTTCAAATGACCAATACATATATTCACAGGTTCCTCCAGGAGTACAGTATACCCATCTTCCTATGTAGCTCCTGGGGTTTCTTGGGTTCTCGATCTTCACTGATGGTGGGTCTAGATGGTTGGTGATGATTTGGGTGCGCAACTTCTCCCTCTCCTGTATTATCACACCTGTATGCTGGCCGTCATCTGCTGGCATCAAGGGGTGCATTCCCACCATTTCCAGCAACTCGTCAGTAGTGCGTGCCTTCCGGGCCTTCCAAAATCTAATTATGATCAGCGTAGCTCCAGCCAAAATAGTACAACCCACTATTATTTTCAGTCCATCTGACGGCCAGGATGGCATCCATGACCATAATAGTGAAAACCAGCTCTTATCCTTGTTTACACCGTTACTTTCATCCATCATTTTGGAGTGCATCTGGGCCAATTGTGAAACTGCTTCTGTCAGTGTACCATTGTCAGCATCGTTGGCAGGTATGAACGTGCAGCATGATTGTCCTATCTTTGCACAAACTCCTCCTTCCATTGCTGTGAGAAGGTCCAATACATATCTGTTCTGGAGTGCTACCATCCTTACAGCTCGCAGCTCCTCTTTAATTGCGTTAAACCCATTTACTGTAGAATTGATGGTCATCATTAGTTCCCATCTAGTTATTTGGAGCCATTTTGCGTTTGCGTAAGCCTGCAGTCCCGGATGTATTATTGAGGAGAAGAACATTGCTGCTCTGCTGAATAGTCTGTGTTCTGGCGGTATTGATGTTAGTGCCGTTTCCGACCTTCCCCACAGGTAATTTCCTGTCAGTGGCTCTCCTTGTCTTTTTCTTCTATTTAGGACAGTATCATTGCTGTTGGTCCTGTTCCCTTGCTCCTCCTGAAGTGGTGCAGATCTCTTTCTTCTCTTATCCCCTTCATCCATTTTAGGAAATTTCGCCACATTGACGTGCTTCTTAGGTACCACTAGTGATGGTACATTGACGTGTACCATTGTGCACACACCATTCCACAGGGGAGGCAGTGTATGGTATGCCTTTTCTCCACAGGCCCAATAATGGTCCATTATTACTGCTGTTCCCGCTCCCCCCTCAGGTAACTCCATCACACTTGCACAATTGGTGTTATATCCTACGTCCACCTCTCCTTTATGCTGGTAGCATACCTTGGGCGCAGTCAACGGTAGTATTGTTATTGGGTCTTCATCTTCTTCTACCCACGTGAGCATTGGTACATACTTGATCCACGTCGTCCAACATCGGTGATTGTGTGTCTCGATGGTTGAGATAGTTTCTTTTGTTACCATGTTGCTGCCAATCACTCCTATCTCCCAGCTGTTGTCCAGATACACCTTTCCTGTTATCGTCACCAGCGGCCTCTCCCAGCATCCTTGTTTACCCGGAACTTCAGTGGCGTACCAATCACATGGTAGATACTGCAGTGTTACTTTCTTTGTTTCTCCTTTTGCAGGGCCACTTGTTATGTATTTGAATGCTTCAGCATGTAAACTGGTCTTGTGATAACTCAAATAGGTCTTGAGGAAGTTGTTTTCATATGGGTATGAGTCTCGTGTTTTCCATGTCATGTGCACTACTGTTCCTTGAAATCTTCCTTTCGTTTGGAACAGTGCCAAGTATATTATGCACTGTGCTGTCTTTTCATCTATTTCTGTGGCAACAAATGTTCGTGAAGCACTCATGGCGTATGGTATTAATGAGCAAACGTAGCAGCTATCCTCAGTTGTCTGCTTACCAATGCGGGTCATGTGTTGGTACCATATGTTGTTTGTGACGTGTGCTGAATCTTGTATATAATTATCAATACCTTTATTGTCTGAGTATGTGCTGCGTTTAACTCTATTTTGCTTGGGTGCAATGTTACTATTACCACCTGACGTAACACCTGTTGCAGCAGGGAACGGGGGTATATTAGGTTTGGGTGCAGCAATAAAATTGATAGCATAGCTGTACTGCCAGACAGAGGCAGCCAAGAACCCGGTGATCATAAAAAGCCCTATTATTTTTATTACATATGCTAATCTCACCGGCATTTTGCTCTTACCTTGCTGCAGTCCTGGCAGCGTATTCTTGCGACGTTAAAGTTGCCCGCCTAAAAATTCTCAAAATGCTTGTTATTAAATGTTAGTTCTGTTTCCTTTAAGCTCTCCCTATCAAATAGTCATTCAGTGCCCAGGCGAAGAGCTGCTCCCACGCTACTCTAAGTGATCGGTCTCTTAGGACCGGCAAGTATGGGCGGAGGTGGGGCATGGAATATTCTATGGCCAGGAGGAAGGCTGTGTAGTAGACACGTACCCTTCTCCTTTTTAGGTATGTTGGCCTTTTTATTTCGTATACAAATTGGTGTGACAATTCTTCTGGGTAGTTATCGTCTGGGAGTACCATCTACGCCTGGACAGTGAACTTGTTAGTTAGCTTTTTCTTGACAATACAATATTACGCAGTTCCTGTATGTGCGAGAGAAAAAAAAGAGAACATTCACGTGTTTACATGTGTATTTGTGCAGGCAATGTCTTTCAGTTTAAGTTATAACTGTACTTGGGAGTCAATGGGCGGGGGGTTTGGGCTCAGATGGCGGAAGTATTTTTACTCTTTGAACGTGTGACCATGGGGTGGGCAGTATGGGAATCACCCCTTTCTTCGTCAGTTATTGTCTCCGGGGTAGCTGGGTAGTGGCACGGTAAGGGAACAATTGGGTCGTTGTCTGTGGTGGAACTTCCTTCCGCTGTCGGGGATGTTGTTGCTGTTCTTCCAATGGACCTGTCGTTGGCGCTGGGGCGGGTCTGCAGTTTGTAGATCTTTACATCATGTAGGTGGTTCCAGGCACGCTTGTCCTTTAGTTTTACTGCTCTTGTTGATACGTCCTCTACCAGATGGGGGCCGGTGAACCTCTTATCGTTCCACTTCCTATTGAAATTGCGAAGCAGCACGTGGTCACCTTTGGCAAGTTTGCACAAGTTCTCTTTTTCCAATTCTGTACTGGCGCCTTCTTCTTGATTTCTGGTAGACCCGCCCCGTGTGCGCTCGAGCTGTTGAGACACAAACACGACACTAGTAATCAAAGAAGACACATATTGATACATTTCATCACCTAACACACTCGCTGAACTTTCGTGGTCAGTGAATGCCCTTGACGTTGGCGTTAGGGGAAGGCGCATTTGACGTCCAGTAACCACCTCGTGAGGGGTGAGGTGGTGGTCGGACCCTGGCCTATTCCTTAATTCAAATAGGGCTAACGGAAGGCAATACAACCAACTTTTCTTTGTTGTTTGTTGTATTTTTGCAATTGCCTCCTTCAATAAGCCATTCAGGCGTTCACATACACCATTAGCCTGTGGGTGGTATGCACATGCAAATTTGTGTTTTATGCTCAGCAGGGATGTGATATGCTGGAACATTTCGTTTGCGAAATGCGGGCCATTGTCTGATCTTAACACTTTGCACACTCCCCACCTGGGGAAGACCTCCCTTACTAGGAATTTGGCTGCTCTAAATGCATCTGGGTGTGAACAGGGCCCTGCTTCAATCCACCTAGAAAATGGGCATACTACTACAATCATATACCTATTACCTTGACATATGTTGATCATATCAACATAGTCAATGTGAAGGTGCCGAAAAGGTCCTTCTGGCCGGGGTATGGTACCTCTTATCACTTTTAGGGTATGACCGGCCGTACACTGTTGACATGTGAGACAATTGCTGATAAAATTTGACACATGAGAATTTAACTCAGGACAGAACCAATCTTCTCTAATTCGTGCTGCAATTATTTCCTTGCCTGTATGGGCTGGGTGATGTAATTGGCTCAGGGCGGTATTTAAGAGTGCCAACGGTATTACAACTTTCCCAGTGCCACCCTGGCGCCATAGTGCGTCGGTTGGTGACATTGTACATCCTCTTTTTACCCATATTTCTTTTTCGGCCATTGGTGCAGCTGCTTGTAGCTCCATAATCTGTGTGGCTGGGAGATGGGTGTACCCTTCTCTTATTAACATCTCCCTAGCCATTCCCCTCCCTCTCCCTCTCTGTGAGTCTGTGGGGTTCCATATCTCACCAAAGTATGCAGCATATTTCGCATGTGCGTCTGCTGCTGCATTCCCTTTTGAGACGTGGTCTTCACCATTGGTGTGTGCGGTGCATTTGACTAGGGCTAGTTCTTGGGGGTCGTTTATTACTTCAATTAGTTCAGCCAACAAGAGGGCATGTTGCACTGGAGTGCCATCAGCTCTCCTAAACCCTCTTCTTCTCCATTTTGATAGCCCTGAGTGGACAGTGGATGTAACATATGCACTGTCGGAATATATGGTTACTCGTTTGTCAAAACTTTCCTTCAATGCCAATATTAGTGCAACCAGTTCCGCGGCTTGAGCAGAGTAATGCTGTGGTAATTGTACACACTTCATAGCCACACACACCGGCGCCTCCATCATTTTTACTACTGCTGCCCCAGTCCTCCGTATCCCATCTCCTTGATCAATAGTTGATGACCCATCAATAAACAAAAGCTCACCTCCCTCTAGTGCGTTTTCTTCAACTTTTCTAGTACATGAGTACATTTCAGTTATTTGGGTGCAGTCGTGGGCGTAATCTCCCTCCTCAATTACTTCTGCTAGGAACCTAGCAGGGTTAACCGTGCTACATCTAACAATTGCTAGTTCAGCTCTAGACAAAATGATCTCATAACCTGATGCCCTCTGTGTCGTTAGTGTGGACTTGGGTTTATTCAATATTGCAAATAGTGCATGTTCCACAAACAGTGTAGTTGGACACCCCATGGTTATTGCTGATGCTTTTTCCACTGCAAAAGCAGCTGCAGCGAGACCTTGTTCGCAAAGGAAGTGGCCTAACATCACAGGGTCTAAGTGACCGCTGTAAAATGCTACTGGTTTATAGCCCATGCTCGTTTTTTGGGCCAATACTGCTTTCATCACTGCTGAGTCGCAATGTGAAAATATAAAAAAGCGTCGCTCATAGTCTGGGGATGCCAGTACTGGAGCAGTTGATATCGCGTCTTTCAATTCGTCAAAGGCCTCCCTCATTTCCATAGTCCACCCCAACTTTTTCTCCCCTTTATTGGCTTCCCTCAAACCCTCAAGCAGGGGTCCTATGTATGAACTGTAATCAAATACCCATGCTCTACAGTAGTTGCACAGCCCCAGAAACTGCTGCAGTTCTCTCACAGTCTGTGGCACGGGAGTACTTGAAATGGCCTGTGCTCTTTGTGGTGCAATCTTTCTTCCATGTTGGGATATCAGTTGGCCAATGTAAAGTACCTGTTCCTGACAGTATTGTATCTTTTCCATGTCTACCTTGTACCCCTTTTCAGCCAATATTGTCAACATTTTTAAGGAGTCCTCTCTACATTTACTTTCGTTTGTACTGCAAATTATTATGTCATCCACATACTGTAACACTGTGCTTTCCACCTCAACGTTACCCAAATCCATTTGTATTACTCTATTGAAAATTGAGGGTGATTCACAATACCCCTGTGGTAATCTGGTATGTTTCCACTTTGTATTTCGGTAAGTGAAGCTTGTCAAATCTTGTGAGTCTGGGTGTAATGGTATTGAGAAAAAAGCATTTTTAAGGTCAATCACTGTAAATCGTGATGCTTCTGCTGGAATGCCACACAATATTGTGGCCGGGTTTGCTGTTACTGGATACTCTGCTTCTACTATGTTGTTCAAGGGCCTGAGGTCCTGTATGAAGCGCCAAGACCCCCCTTTAGCCTTGCGCACCGGGTACACAGCCGTGTTACATGGTGATTCTGAGGGGACCAATATGCCATTGTTTATAAGGGCCGTTATGGTTTCATATATGCCCTCATCTGCCTCTTTTGACAATGGGTACTGTTTCACTCTTGGTAGTATGGCACCTTTTTTCAATTTTATCCTTACACCCCCTATGCTTTTTATGCATCCCACGTCATAAGGGCTAATAGTCCATAATGATTTGGGCACCTTTGACATATCCTCCTTAAAGAATGGGACTGGGGTGCATGCGGGTGCCTCAAGTGCCATTGCAATTTTCTGTGCTACTTGTTTGTGAGCCACTCTTAGCCATATTTCTACACTCATCATGAACACCATTTCACCTTCCTCCTTTTCTTCTGAGAACAGCTCTTCATCTGACACCTGGGTCAGCCTACATCCTTCTGCTAGTGCTATCACTGCCCTCCATGCTCTCCCTTCTTTATCTTGGGCGTGCACAGCAACATAATCAGCTGTTGCAATAATGCTCTCGATGTCCATTACAAACACCTTTCCTTCTGGTTCCTTAACAGGTGTTTCTGGTCGGAACAGATAGGCTGCTGGTCTCCTCCATATTTTCCCTTCTATCCCTGGCATCCATGCAAATGCCATGTCTGTGCCATACTGGAATAGCTCGCCATCTACTGGCTCCGCCCTAATCGCTGTCTGTCCACAGTATGCTTGCATAATCTGTCGTGCTGCGAGCATGTTAATCCCTGGAGTAGAGCAAATTATGCCATCCTCTGTAAAGGAGATCGTCATATTCAACCTGTTCATTATGTCCCTCCCCAGTATATTTACTGGTGAGGCACTATAATACAAAAGTGGAACCGACAGATCATAATCTCCAATAGATAAGGGAACGTTATCAGTAAATGGAACCAACCCTTTAGCCCCAGAAAATCCTTGGGTGTTCATGGCTTCGCCTGACATCTTAAATTTACCTTCCCTTATGCAAGACCGGGTTGCCCCGGTGTCAACAAGGAATGATAATTTTTTGTCACCTATCGTTACCTCTATGCGTGGCTCCTCCGCACTATTAGGTGTTACTGACAGGATGGGACACACCAAGGCCGTCTGTGGGCTGTCCTATTGGGGGTACAATGATTGGCCATTCCCTGTGTAAGGGTTGTGTCCCAACACCGTCACCCTACCCAATTGCGTTTGTTGAGTTTTGGGTGGTTGTATTAGCGCTACTTGTTGTTGCGGCAGTGGCTGTTGTTGTGTTATTTGTTGTTGTGGCAGTGAATATGTTTGTGGCTGCTGTTGTGTTGTTTGTTGTTGTGGGTCACTTCCTTGTTGTGACATCTGCTGTTGTTGTATGCCCTGCTGTTCTTGTGAGGTCCTAGGTTGTGCTTGTTCATTCCATGCTGGTGTTCCTGGCCTGACCCTACACGTACGTGACATGTGTCCTAATAGTCCGCAACTCCAACACACGGGTGGTTCCCTGCTTTGCCATGGGAAGCTCCCTGTGTTGTCCTGGTATACGGGTTGCCCTGTGGGGTAGGAATTTCTCAGTCCCCCCGCCTGCTGTTGGGTATTATATCCGTATCCTCTCCCTCTCATAAATCCTCCTCTCCCCCTGTTATAACTATAATACCCAGCTCCTTGCATTGGGTACCCTCCTCCCATGTTTGGTGCGTGTAATTGCAGAGGCGGCACTTGCTGTATTACACTTTGTGGAGGTGCTATTTGAGCGGGATCTTGTGCAGCCACTACTTGTGTGGGGCTTTGGGCCATTGGTGTGGGCGTAGTTATTAGTGCCCCTTCCATTGTGTATTTAGTAAGTTTTTTCTGTACTAGTTTGGCCTCTTCTGTTTTCCTGTCCTCTTCCTTTTGTTTCATTTTTCCCTGCCATGTCCTGCAGTGATGTACTATAGTCAGTTGTATTTCTGGCCATGGTTTTGCTTCCATTCCCACTACTTTCTTTAGTTGTTTCTGAACTCCTTCTGGGAGCCCTTGTACTAGTATATGATAAAATATGGCTGGTGTTTTGTCCCATTGTTCTCTAGTTTCCATGCGCCACTTCTCTTGAATATCCTGGATATAATCAACAGGATCCTCAGTCTCACGCATCTTATGGGAAGTAATTGCTCCTATGTCTGATGTGTCTGGGTACTGTACTCTCAGTGCCTGCCATAGCGCATGTCTGCAGTTTGCAAATGGTGCCCCATCATGCGATGTGTTCGTTATTGTTACCCCATGGAATCCCGCTCTCTTCCAAATGTCATCCGCTCTATCCCCTAATATTGATATTAACAGGCCCTTCACATCTCCTACTGCTAGTTTCTGTCCTGCGGTGTGTTTTTCCATTTCATATATCCACTTACCCGCACCTCCACTTAGTGATGGGAGCCTACATTTTATATTCTCTTTATCCGTATGTTTCCAAGGTACATACTGTGGTCTAACCCCTCCTCTCTCCAACAGTGGCATTAAGTTGTGTCTTGTGTCCCCCTTTACGTTCCATAATATCGAGTCCTCACACCCCTCCTCTTCTCCCGTTTCCTTTACCTCTTCAAGTTCGTCCTTATTACCCCTGCTCCTACTTCCTTCTCCGTCCTTTCCCCTTTTTTCATCATTTCCTGTGTTTAATGTGGGCATGTTTATTTGTCTGTCTTGCCTGCGACTAGGGAGGTCTCTAAGCCGACATGCATAGGGAGTCAGTTCGTCCATGAAGGGCGCGAGCTTTATTGTGCGCAGCGAGCGTGTGGCGGTTGAGCATGTAGGGTGCGATGGGGGAGGGCGTGATGGAGATGGGGATGGCGTGGTTTCATGGGTTTGTTCTTCCACTAGTTTTTGCACCCCCTCCTCACTTCTCTCCAGCTCCTCCCTTCTTCTACTGATCCATGGCGAGTCTATGTTTGTTCGAGTGAGGTATAGCTTATCTAAGCTTTCCCTTTCACTCTTTCTTCCTTCCCTCTCTACTCCTTCTTCCTCCTCACTGCAAAAATCAGTCATAAAGGGTATCCCCCACTCTGCCTTTTTCCCTTTTATTGTTACTGTTTCTAAGTCTATCAGGTCCATTTCTCCTTTTCCTTTGTTACCAACTGCTCCCCCTAGTGCTGATGTTGTTGCTACTTCTCTACTTCTATATAAATCCCCCCATTTTTCACTCTCCCTACTCCTCCCTTCTCTTTCCCCTTCACTCCTCTCCTCCATCTCCCTACTATTTTCCTCCCTTTTCCTTTTTAATTCCTCCATCACTTCGTTGCTCATCTGTTCCAATATTCTTTCATCCTCTTTCTTCCTTTCCCATTTCACCCTTTCTCTTTCTATTACTTTCCCCTCTTCATATTTCTTAGCTGTCTCTGATAGTACCCTCCTCCTCCATATTGCCATTTCCTTTTCCTTTTCTTCTTCTTCCTTCTTCTTTTCTCTCAGCACTACTCTTGACACCCTTTCTGCTGCTGCTTTTACCCTTTCAGCTTCTCTCCTTTGCTCCTCATTTCGTTCCCTTAATTTGTCCAATTCGTCCTTACCTTCTTTCCTTTTCCTCACTCTCTCTCTTTCCTCCCTCTCAAGCTGTTTGATCAATTCATTCTGCTCATCCCTTAGTTTTGCTAACCTTTCCTCCAAAATCTCTTCCTTTTGTCGTAATAGCTCCTCCCCCCTCATCTCACTCTCTCTTGTACTATCCTCGTCTGTTCTCTTTACTACCTCCCTCTCTTCTCCAGTTAGTGAACCTCGTAATTTTAATAATATCTGTGCAGCTACCCACTCATCATTTCCTATCTCTACAGTCTGCTCTTCTCCAATCCTCCCCTCCCCCATTGGTATCTTCCTATGAGCCACATATGGTGGAGGGCTGTATGCCGGGTTCGAGTATCCTTCAGCCGCCCTTAACTGTCCTTCTATTTCTCCTAATTCTCTTAAAGGGTACAACCCTCCTCCCTCTGTTTTCACTCCCGGTGTAATGGGTATCTCATTGCTCGGTTCCTTTTTTATGTTGTCTGATTTATCAATCTTTTCTCCTCCCTGTCCTCCGTTCCCCGTATTCTTTGTGCTCTCACACCCCTCTTCCCCATCCGTTCCTTCTTTCTTAATCTCCTTTTCTTCCGGTGTTTCCCCCATAGTGAACATTCCATTTGGTCCTGGTCGGGACCCCTGGAACATCCTCCATAAGTTAAACACCTCCACATGGTTTGCCAACTTCTTCCCCTTGTATGTATTGCGCAGATGGTTTAGCAGTGAATGTTCGCCATATGGATCGAAACTACCATTAGGCGGCCATGGTGTTAACATTTTGTTGTCCGTCCCCTGGGTCCACTCTATGCTGTACTTAATTAATTTCTCCCTATGGGGTGGCAGTGTGGTGCATATGTGTTGTAGTGGGGTAATGAGGGTGTTCCCCCACCCTCCCGACCCTCTCCCGTATGACATAGTGGCGCTCCCCTTGTTACCCTTCCCTTCACTAGCAGTTTACAATATACCACCTTATATTGCTTACCTGGCCCCGCAAGTGTGGGGACTTACGACAATCCTTTGACAGAATATGCAGTAAAGCTTATTAAAAACATAAAAACAAAAATATATATGTGTATGATTTTATATTGTATATTCCTTCCCCTATGGCCCCCTGCGGCCGAAGCGCACGCAGCCCCCTGTGGCTGCGTACCCCTTACGACGCTCTTATACAGTCGTCCTGTTTCCCCGTTCTCCTCCTCCTTTTACACTTGCCGTGGCCGGCGTTCTCCGTGCGCAGCCACGCCCCTCTCCCCTTCTCCTCTTCCGATCCACTCGTCTATCGTTTATTTACGTATCCGCTCCCTTATCATATTTCTCTTCCCCACCATTCTCAAAAGTTCCTTGTGCTCGCTATATCCTATTAAATCCCTACTGGTGACGTCACCGATTTCTTCGAGCTACTGGTACATTCTTATTATGTTCTTTAAGTTCAAAATACACTTGCAATCTACCCCGCTAACCCTACAGCTGTCTTCCTGTCTCTCCTGGAACAAGGTAATCAAATCAATAATATAATCGGACTGCGCACGCTGCGTCGCCTCGCGTGTGATACGCCCCTCAACAGGAGGGCTTAACCAGCCAATTATCTTCTGTATTGGGCAACTAGGCAACTAGCTACCGTCTACAGGGAAACGTCATCTACCTATCGAGTTTCTTGCTCGAACAATAGGGATCCTCGTCTACTCATTGATCAATAAATGCCAAATCGTAGGAAACCACACACACCCACCCTCACACGTAGTCGCGACTTAGGCCAATCAGTGTCTTACGAGCGGCCGCACGTGATGTTTTCGTGCCCCGCCCCCCTCTTTCGCGTAACGTAGCCGACTGCTCTCGCACTCGTTTCGCTACCATTCATTCCATTTCCAACAGTTGTTAGACCTTCGCCGCGCATCTCCACAACACCTCCCTCCTCCCTTATTTACTTCCTCCCCCTCCCTCACAATTTCGCATTGCTTGTTGTGCGTGTCATGCTCACCAAGTTCTCTCGATGCAGGGCCGCTCGACTGCGTGCACCCCTCCAAGCGGCTCGCCACCTCCCCTCGTCTGGACCACGTCTGGACACTCGCCGACCGCGGGCGGGATACTTCTCAACCGGCTCCCGAGGGCCAATATCCGGATTGCGCTGTCCGGTCTTCTCGCAGCTCCGCGATGGTCCTGTAGTCCTCAGAAGGGGGCAACGGCAGAGGGGGCCGCGCCGCCGGGCCTCCTCGCAACGGGAGTGCCTGGAAAAAGTAAAAAATAAAAAGTCGATCTTAAACAGATCTCAGCAGTGCCTCCAACTTGTCGGGGGGAAATTCTGCCGGGGTCGGCCGGGCCGTCCGCAGACCTCCGGGCAGGGAGGCCCCAACTCCTCCCGTATATCCCAGATGAGATAGAGTATGAGACACACACAAGGAGCAAGGTGACTCTGCTGTTTATTAGACAAAACGGCAGGGATGGGTCAAGGAGCGTACGCGTTCGTCCTGACACACACACAATCGTGGGGCTCGCAGGCCCTTTTTACTGTATTATGACGCGCTACTTGCGTCACTTCAGAAAGTTAACAAAAAACCTATCGCCACTCTTAATTGGTTGCTCGAGTGGTAGGGTTAGTATAGCACACATATAGAGAACGATGTTAGTGGACAAAGGGTAGTCAGGTGGTATATCTGGGTTGTCCCTACAATTAGATACATGAGAATTGTTACATGAAGACTCCTGGGGATTGGTTAACATTACTGACGTCAGTGATAGGAGCCCCATGTTCTGATTGGTGCGCCCGTGAGCTTCCCAGCCTGGGACCACCGCTGTTCCCAGCTCTCGGTGTACCTGCAAGTTGCAACAATGTTTCACTATGGGTACGTGCAGACAATGTGAGGACTTATTCCTAGCTGGAAGGCTGACCGCTCCCACTGTCGCAGATGTCCATTGAGCCTTTCATGTGTATCTGCCTGTGTCCCGTAGCGAGAGATCCAGACGCCTCTTCTCTCCTGGGTTTGGCATCTCGTCAGGTTCGGCTTGGTCACGTGGGGAGGGACCGTGAAAGAGGCAGAATTCTGCACAATTAATATTGTTTTTCCATTGCGCGTCTGGTTTAATTTGCCGGTGTGACTTTAACGTTGGTGCGCGGAGTACGAGGTTGCAACATCGTGCCTTTGATGATTTGTTCTTGGAATGTGGGTTTGCAACATTGCGACCTTGGCTGGTTGCTCCACCGGGCTCTTTCTGCAGGATCAGCAACCTGACTCTTACTTTGTTAATGTCCACGGGAGCTCTTGTTTGAGGCCTACTCGGGCCTGGTGCATAAGTAGTCCGTTTGGTGCATAGGTGCTTTAGGTTATAATAGCATATAGTTCCATGACCAGTATCGTGTCTCCATTATACCTCTCATGGTGGTAACGGGTTTCAAGAGAAGCGTGAGCAAGCTTTATAGATGAGTTCATGACGCGTCTTGCGTTTCTGCATTCTGAAAGCCTATGTAAAAATAATAAAGGTGCACGTCTGTGAATATGCCTGTCGCCTACGTCATAGCACTGAGTATATTCTTCGTGTAGATTGGTGTGGGAATGTTCATTGTGTATATTTGTACAGATGTGCTTCCCGTTGTCTAGGTCGTCATGGCATCTCTAACGACGTGTAGATTTTAGTCTAGTTGATCCGTGCCGCGGGTGTCGGCATGGCCAGTGCGGGCTGCTGGGCAGGCAGATGGACACATCCGTATGTTCCTGTACCAGGGTATCTGGTCGTCTGGTAAATGGACAAACTCTTCTCGTGGCGGGTGTCTGGGTCGTGACCCTCTAGGCCAAGCGCGAGAGGTGAAGGACGGGAGCCTGGTCTTCCATTCTCCCACTTCAGTATTGTCTGGCGGCACAGGCAAATTGTTCACGGATGGTTCAAACGACACAGGCAGGTATGATAGGTCGAATGTGGAATCCCAGCCTTCTATGAATCCACCAGGTAAACACTCAATAGGGCACAATCTTGTACCATCTTTGTAAAAGATAGAGAAATAGTTTTGTTGAATTAGTCAAATAATAATTTTTTTGGCAATTTTTGAAAAAATAAGGCATACATAGGAATTCAAAAACATTGTGAGTAAATTTCACAGACCAATATTTGTGAAATTGAGCTTAAAAAATGTATACAAGCTTTGAGAAAAAAAAGGTTAGGAACATCATTTAGTCGTAGCTTGTAATTGACAAATATAATTTTATTGAATCTCAGAATAGAAGATGGAATCATTTAGCTTAAACAAAGAACAATACATGTTTTGATAAATTGTTAACCCATGATATTACAGTGGGCTTGGAGAACAATATAAAAGGCTATAGTGCAAGGTTGGCACAGATAAAAGGGATTTACACAACACTTACGCATTACTAGGAATAGAAGGGCAAACGGTTGCAATATATTTGTGCATCTTCACCATCAGCAATCTCAAGACGGATATTGTAAGGCAGACGGCCCTAAAGTCTTGCTGCTGAGTCACACATAGTTGTGGAGTGGTACTTGGGCTATGTAGGCGAAGCAGCCAGAGGTTTCCCGGCAGCAAGTGTTCTTAACCAAAGTTGGCATTAATTCACATTGATGACACATACACCAAGTGGAAACATCTTCTAAACGACAAGGATCCGAATCCTGTGAACTATCGTCACCACTTTCACTCGATTCACCATCTTTTTGTCGATTTTCTGTCTCACGCATTTCCTCTTCAGTGTACTCTGGATCATAAAGGAATGGTTGAATTGCAGCCATAGAGATTGAGGGTTGAAGGCGGAGAAAATCAACTGTGGGAGGAAAAAAGAAATATTTAGTTATTAAAATAATGCATTAATTTTCTTTTTAAGGCATCTATAAGAAAAGTAAGCAAAGACACATACATGTTATAAAAACCCATAGTGCAAAGACAACAGAAATAGGCTGCAAGTCGGAAAGTTATCATTGTCACTTGAAAAAACCTACTGATCTAAGAATACAATTTATATCTGGATTAGCAAAACATTTGTCAATTATGTAATAATTATTGAAAGGAAAAGCGTTTGTCTAGAAAAGTCATAAGAGCAAGTGTAAGTACCTATTTCTGTTCTATTCATTGTAGTTGTTGGGGAGCTGAACAGAGCAAAATGTAGTAGTGGAGGCTCAGAATGAAATAGGCGGACACAAATGGAGGTGAAACTCCAACGATGTCTGATCAGAAAGGTTTTTTTTTATATTTACAGATTAAAGAGGAATCTTGCGATTTCCATGGAGACACATCAATAGATTGAGCACAGAGGATGTTCTAATGAGAGGTTCACTGGCGTGGTGACAAGGGGCATACGCTTAAAGTTAGCATCTGCTGATGTCAGCTTGAGGGGAGTGTGTTATTATTTACTGCTGCCAGGGCACATGAAATTATGGGGCGAGTGATCAACAGATAGGATTAGCACAAGATGGCGGTTTCCAACCTGTGCGGTTTGAATTTCCAAATGTCAGAAAATTGAAGGTAAGATTTATTGAATAAAATAATGTGATAGATCGATATATACTCAAAAACACATGCGCTATCCATTAGGCCTGAATGAACTTCTATTTTAACCGTGGAAAGATGCATTTAATGTTCCTGGAAACATCATCACCATCATAAAAAACATTATTTCAGTAAAATACATAACAGATTTACAAAAAGAAATAAGTAAAATAATAGATAAGAAAACAGCAATGAATGATCGAAATGCACATAATAAATTACATTTATAGCCAAAGGTGACAACGGGACCTCATTCTTGACAAAACGAGATAAAAGGCATCTTAAGGACTCCTAATTGTTCCCATTTTTCTTTTGATTAAAATCCACATGAGTGGGGCACTTAGCTTTCCTAGTTTTAGTTTCAATGGCAACTAAATACAGTCCATACGTGGCCAAGTGTAGTAGGTGGGCAGCACGAACACTAAAAACAACAAGGCCGGACAACAGTGTTTGAAACTGAGTATATGAAGAATGTGTCTTAAGGGACTTTTTCTCATCACATTATATCTTGGGCAGAAGAATAAAAAGTGCATTATCATTACCATCTCATTTGAGCAGAAGCTCCTGCCTCACTGGGTGATCTTCCACCTGGTTGTGACAGTATTTGACTAAGATATGATTGTCTGTTCTGGAAGATAGTAATAATTTCATGGTGTCTTTAGCATGCTTGGTTATTTGGAGATTTTCTATTGTTCTATGAAGATTATAATCAAAAGTATTTTTCTTAAATTTAATAATTCTTTATCTAGTGGTTGCAAGTATTTGAAATAGTTATGGAGTTACAATTATCTCTAGGTAATTTAAGAGGGAAAACTGGGTTGCAACCATTTAGGTAAAACGTGTGATCTCTAACTATTCCCAAAGGAACAATTTATTCTTATACATGGAGTTAGAGCATTGACAGCCTGTGTCGTGAAGCAGTTAGTCAAACAGTAGTGAAGCAACACTAAATAAGACTGTTTTCGTTATAAAAACATAAGTAAAAATATTTAAAATGACAAAACACAATAAGTATTCAAAACACACGTACTCTGAGTGGGGGCGTGGCTTGGAGCCGATGGCGAGCGGTAGCTGATCTGCCGAGCTCCGGCCGAGACGCCGTTTCCTGATCCTTTTTCTCCGGCTCACGCGTGGCCCCAGCCCTTACAGAGGGATGTGCGGTTGGGGGAAGCGATTCTGCACCTGAATAACTATTCGGCTCGCCGAGTTGGACCCCCGGACGTGGCTGCGGCCCCAAAACAGCTCTTCCCCCTCCCGCCCTACTCGGATCCAAGATGGCGCCTCGCACTGCATAGCGGAGCCTACGAGGGGTACCCCTCCTCCAGCGGACTTCCAGGCCTGACGGGGTGAAGCGGAAGCACGAGAAAGTGAAACGACTCCCCCTGGTGCCGCCCGTCTGACAGAGGACTGGCCCGGCTCGGGTCACTCTACCGATTCAGCTCCACAAGAAAAGGCGCGCGGCTTCCCGCCCACCCTTACACCTCTGAAACTCGCCTCTGTGGCCGCACGACCAGACACGGGGGCGGAACACAGCTCACGGCCCGGGGTTCGGCTGGGCAGGGGGCCCCACTAGCAACTCCGCAAGTGATCTATTCTTCGAGGCCTAGGACATCCGCAACCATCACCTCAAGATGGCCGCCAAGAGCAAGTCCAGAGCCGCCACCATGGACTCCTTTGTTTCCGCTAAGGTGAAGACCCCCGCTCTGGCCGGGGCTGGCTCCTCTGAAGCCGCCCGGACGAGCGAGGGGGTGGCCGCCGATAACCACTCGCAGATACTTGATGCCATAGCCTCATTAAAAACGCATATTGACTCTAAGATCGATGAATTCAAGGTTGAAATTCAACTGATCCGCCAAGACGCTCGCAACTTGGCGGAGAGGGTTGCGACCGTCGAAAAGTCGACGGGGGAAACATCCTCAACCACCACAGCCTTGAGTTCAGAAGTTGCCCTCCTGAAGAGGAAAGTTGCTTTCCTGGAGGAAAAGGCGGAGGAGGCCGAAGGTCGGGCCAGATGGAGCAACATCAGGATCCTGGGTGTCCCGGAGGGGAACGAGGGGGCAAATACCACATCCTTCGTCGAAACCCTTCTGCTGCAAGAAATAGGGGCCGGCAAACTGACCCAGGGATTCTCAGTCAAGAGGGCCCATAGATCCCTCCAGAGGCGCCCTCCCCCTGGATCGCACCCCAGACCTATAATTGCCAAGATACTGAACTTTCAGGATAGAGAAACTATCTTACGGCGGTCCAGGGAGGGGGGCCCCATCGAGAGAGGGGACTCCAAAATCTCTATTTATCCGGACTACACGCAGAAGGTTCAGAGAGAGCGGAATTCATTTGTCCCGATAAAAGCTAGGCTCCGACAACTGAACCTAAAATACAGATTGCTATATCCATCACGCCTCAGGGTCGTCTACAAAGAGCGGCTGGTATTCCTTGATAACCCAGAGGCAGCCAACATGTGGCTAGAGGACAATAATCTGGCGGATGGCAAGGACAATTCACGGAATGAGGCCTAACCCCCCCTGATCTCACAAGCGACCCCCAATAACAGTGAGAATGATTGTACATGACGCTGGAACTCAGAAGGTAATCCAACTTCAGTCTTTTACTTGGAAACGGCCTCGCTCGGCTCCGCCGCCAGGCCCTCGCCCCACCCCCAGCGTAGAATTCACCCGGTCTAGGCACCCACCTGACCCAGCTCGCGCCCGACTCCCGGATGGGCTCCGACGGCTCGAGAGCGCCTGAGCACCACGACAATGTTGTAGTCGCTGGGCGCACCAGTTTGAGTTTTGTTATTAGTTTTATTAGTTGTACAGTCTTCATGCTTCTTTTGCCAACAAAGACCGAGATGGGTCCGGGACGTGACCCCGACGACTGGAACTTAGTGTCGTTCCCCCCGCAGCCCACCTACGGAGGACTAAAGCTGGGCCGGACTCCGGTGACCGAGTCCCGCATTAAATCCAAAACTCGGACCCGATGGCGGCACACTTCACTGTGATGACATGGAACGTGAGGGGTATGGGCTCATACCTCAGACGCAATCGTATACAATCCTATCTTAAGAGGAAGAAAGTATCGTTTGCACTCCTTCAAGAGACTCACCTCACGACGGAGGCCATGTCCAAGATTGCAGACCGATGGGCTGGGACTGTGAGAGGGTCCCCCTATTCCAAATATGCCAGAGGGGTGCTAATATGGATAAGCCCGGATGTGCCCTTCCAGATGGAGGGGAGTGAACAAGATAAAGAAGGGAGATACGTAATGATCTGGGGCACAATGGAACAGACCCCAGTCTGCTTGGTCAACTCCTATTTCCCACACCACGGAATACCGGCGTACCTCACCACAATGATTACAAAGCTGATTCGACACCGGGACCGCACCTTCATATGGGGAGGGGACTTCAATTGTGTTGCTGACGCAAACGCCGACAGATCGCTGCCCCCCCCCCACACCCAACCAACCTTGCTTCCCGTGCCCTGAGGGAAACTCTGGAGCAGCTCAATCTAGTGGACATCTGGAGGGAACATCATCCGGCTGATAGGATTTACTCCCACTACTCAGCCCCTCACGGAGTCCATACAAGAATTGACTATCTGTTCATCAACAAGGAGCTCGCCCCACATGCTGCAGCTACAGAGTACTTGGGGCGAACGATCTCCGACCACTCCCCACTGACTATGCTATGGCAGTTGAGGGGCCCCAGACCCCCCATCCCCATGTGGAGGATGCCGACTGCAGCACTTGAAGATCTTGAGTTCAGGGAAGACCTTGCCGAAAAATTGGAAGATTACCTGGAAATCAATATGGGGTCGGTATCCTCCTGGGGCACATTATGGGAAGCTATGAAGGTGGTGACCAGAGGTGAAATTATATCGAGAGCCGGTGGTACTCGCAGACAATTGCAGAGAACGCTTGAAGCACGAGAAGCTGAGATCTCCCGGCTAGAGTCTGCTCACGACAACTCCACAGAGGCCGAGAACAAATTGAAGGAAGCCCACGCGGAATGTCGACAAGCATGGGAAAGACTAGAGAAATTTGATTTCGCCGCACACACCACCCGATCCCACAAAGAATCGGATAAACCAGGGAGATTACTGGCCTGGCTCTGAAAACGGGAACACCCCAAACATCTCCCAGTGGAAATACGGGATGCCGATGGGACATCCCACACGACCCAGCTGGGGATCAATGAAGCCTTTGCCAAATTTTACACCGAATTGTATGCTCACAAGACGCAAATTCCTACTGAAGACATTATAGACACACTCGAGGAGATAGAACTTCCACGCATCTCACTCGAGCAGAGAGAGGAACTGGAGATGGAGATCACTCTTGAGGACGTACAAGGGGCGATCAGGTCCCTCTCTAACAACAAGGCCCCTGGCAGCGACGGCCTCCCACCTGAGTTTTACAAGGCGTATGAGTCCATCCTCACCCCAGTTCTCCACGAGGTCTACCAGGAAGCATACATGAATGGGATTCTCCCCAACACCATGAAAGAAACCATAATCGTCCCTATGCTTAAGCCGCACAAATCGCCCACCGATTGTGAGTCTTACCGCCCTCTGGCCATGCTAAACTACGATGCCAAGATCCTCACATCCATATTGGCTCGCAAGCTGGCCAGAGTGGTGGGATCCATTGTCCATGAAGACCAGAACGGATTTGTGCCTGGGCGTAACACCACTGCTAACCTCAGGAGGCTACAGCATGTAATGGCTGAAACATACGAGAGGGACGAGGACCAGGCGGTGTTGTCGCTCGACGCTATTAAGGCCTTCGACTCCATATACTGGGAATGGATCAGGGAGGTCCTGAGAAGATTTGGCTTCGGAGGGGGCTTCATCAGGTGGATCGAGGTCCTCTATAATTCCCCAAGGGCGAGAGTGAAAACGGGAAGAATGGTATCAGCAGCCTGGGAAATACAAAGGGGAACGAGACAGGGGTGTCCGCTATCGCCCATGCTGTACATACTGGGCCTGGAACCGATTGCATTGTATTTCAGGCAGCAGCTTTTCGACGCTGGTATCAAGGTGGGCACTAAACACCACATAATATCTCTATACGCAGACGACGTCCTCCTTTACCTAAACACTCCCGAGCTTAACGCACCGATAGCACTGGAGGTACTAGATAATTACGCGAAGTACTCGGGGATCCGATTCAGCAGAAGAAAATCCTCTGCCTTTCCCCTGGCGGGCCTACGCAACATTCCAGAAAGCAAACTTCCAGTGATAGGAATAGGTTGGCAACTGGTCAAGTTCCGTTACCTGGGGATCAATGTAAGCCATAACTCGCTACTCACGCACAAACACAACACTGAGGCCTCCATCATGAGTCTTCGACGCTCCATAAAATTCTGGTCCAAGCTCCCATTGGCCATGGTGGGCAGGGCAGCGATAGTCAAGATGATCGTACCCCCCCGATTCCTATATTTCTTTGTGAACATTTGTCATTACGTTCGACCGCCCTTCTTCAAGAAGTTGGAGGCTATCATCACGGACTTCCTTTGGGGCCCCCACAGGCACAAACTGTCACTATCTGTTCTCTCCCTACCACACAAAGAGGGTGGAATAAAGCTGCCGGATCTCCAGTTATACTACCTGGCCGCCCAGCTGAGTCACATAACGAAATGGCTCTCGGACGAATCTTCGGCTGAGACGGAACTACTGAGGCAATCCTCGAACAATGTGATCCCCAAGGAGACCCTGTGGCATCCTACACGGCAATCCCTGGTCATCTCACAACTGATTGACCTGGGAAGGAAGATATGGGCCAGGTCCTGTTACATCAGGAGAGTACAACACCCATATTCCCCGGATAACCCCATCTTAGCAGATGCCTGCCGAACGGATGCAGACCTCTCTACGGCAAGGAGGTGGGAAGAAGCCGGCATATACACATGGGGCGACATGTACGAGGAAGGGGAATTCAGGGACTTTGAATCTCTTGAGGCCGCCGAGGGAATACCCCCGGGCCAGTTCCTCTGGTACCACCGCCTTAAACAGACTGCCAAGAAACAGTGGACAGGCTGGCCGGAGGAACCCTCCCCTGACCCCCTACTTCAGGAAATGCACGACCTCTCGGATGGCTGGAGACCAGTCTCCAGACTCTACAGCAGACTATGCGACAAACATAACCCTAAAGGCAAAGAACTGAGAGCGAAATGGGAGGCGGATCTCGGGACCTCGATCACGGATAAAGAATGGGAGAGAGCGCTAATATTTCCCAAAAAAGTGTCCAGGAATACCAGATTCGGTCAGATCCAACTGAACGTCCTGTACAGGACATACATGATCCCTCACAGGGTCGCCTCCTTCAATAAGACATCCTCCCCTGCATGCCCATGGTGTGGGAATGATAAAGCGGACATGATCCACATGTTCTGGACTTGCACTAAGGCGATGACACTATGGTCCAAAGCCAAACAGACTTGCATGGACACCGGAATGACGAGGTACAAATGGACCCCCGGCGAGTGCCTCCTGGGGATTTACCCCAGACCTAGCAAGTCCAAGCATGCTGTCAGACTAATGGACATCTCATGCATCCTGGCCAAGAGAACAATTGCAATGGCCTGGAAGACGCCGTCGGGTCCCAGGCATGAACGATGGCTCAAAGAACTCGAGAGATGGACAGTTGCAGAAACCAGGGCCTGGCAAGAGGGAATCACGTTAAGCGGCGAAGCCGAATGCGGCACCCTGGAATCATGGAAGGCCCTCCTCAGAGACATACGCTTCAGCGCCGACTACAAACCCCCCCGAAATCTCGCAGTATCACACTGACACTATCCCCTGAAGCCAGCACTGGAGGGACAGCCTTCATATGCGACCCCCCAGCATCCTGAAATTCCGGGTCGCAGGCCCTAACCCATCCATCCACTGTGAGTTCGCTGTAACATGAAGACTGTTGTTGATTTGTTTGTTTTTAGACAAAGAGCTTGAATATCTCTGCCAAGGCCACTTTTGATAGCCTAAAATGGCCTCTAAATCACTACAGTAAGACCAAAAACACTAATCATGTTTTCCTCAGCTGTACAAAGTACAAATATTCCATCTTAAAGAAAAAGACACTTGACCCGTTTTTATTTTGGGGCAGGGAATCAGTCTCATGACTTTTAGTAGTTGAGGGGTAGTTGAGGGGGATCTGTTACTACCTGTATGCTGGCTTACTTCAGGTAATCTGTCCAGGTATCAGAGTGCCCACGTGTGGAACCCTTTGATGACCAACAATGTATTTATCCTTTACAAACAGTAGCAAAGCCTTTCGATACTATGAGGTACGGTTGGGACAGTTTCTGAAAAATTCGAACCCCCGAAATCTTCACTGGGTTAACCAGAGTGAATCCTCGGATTCAGGATGAGAAATGTTATTGGGTACAATCTCATGCCAATTGAAAACCTGGCGAGGGGAATCTTGGGCCAGTCAGTGGTTGGCATTTGAGGTGTATGGTGAAGATCTGGCTGGTCAAGGGAAATAACTTTAGCTTGGACAGTGTATCTTATAGTAACATTAAATCAATATTAGGAACCAGGTAGAGTTAGGGGAATAGAAATTTGGAGGGGTGGACGTGCCTGATTCATGAGGGGGAGGGCAGTACTGAAGCAGGCTTGGGCATGCTTTCATTTAGTAGGAGGAAGACAAATCCAAACCACTGAGAACCCCCATGTGCATTTAGTGGCAAAGTAAGAGGAGGGCAAATCACTGAGGTCCCCACATGCATTTAGCAGGCAGAGGAAAAGTCCAAAGCAATGAGAATCCCAAATGCATTTTGTAAGCAGAGAAGGCCAACGCATCAAGAACACTGTACACATTTAGTAGGTCAGAAGAGAAAACAGTGTTAGGCACACTTGCAGTTGGTAGGCTGAAGAGAAGGAAAATGCACTGAGGACCCTATTGCATTTAGTAAGTGTAGAAGGCCAAAGAACCACTTGTTCATTTGGTAGGCAGAGGAGAAGCAAAATCAATGAGAACCACATGTGCATTTAGTAGGCATGGGAGAACACAAATGCAGTGATATGAGCACACTAATTTAGAAAGCAACAGGAATCACAATACACAGATAATGAATGAGAGGTGATTTCGCAATATTCACCACCTCTGATTTCCTTCCAAACAGACAACAATAAAGAACCTGAAAAAGATTATGCTTCACTACCCGATTCAAGATTGATACTCAGATATCTCTTGTTCGAGGATACCACAGATGGTAAGGCAAGCAGTGAGGCAGAATAGGTGGGTGTGGGCATTGAAAAACACTTGCAATTGCCAAGGGAATGTTCCCGGCACAGGAAGAAAGCCTCTGACCACATATCAAGGACAATTTGCAGATCTCTACCATATAAAAGCTCAAATGGGGAGAATGCTGTTGAGGGTTGTGGGGTTTTTCTGATGGAAAAATGGCCCATGATGTCATAACATCCCAGTTTCTGCCAACAGCTTCAACTAGTTCCTTTAAAATGTGTTTTAAAGTCTTGTTGAACTGTTCCACTTACTCATCAGTTTGAGGGTGATAGAAGTTCAAAGTGTTTTAATTTGAAGAAGTTCCTTTACTTCTGACATTAGTTTACTCATAAAGGTAGCTCCTTGGTCTGTCATTATCTTCTCTGGAAACCCAACTCTCGACAAAAATGGAATTACATCTTTTAGAAGGGGTTGTGTAGTGTTATTCTGTAAAGGAAAGGCTTCAGAATAATGGTTTGCATAATCTAATATCACCAGTATGTATCTGTTTCCCAATTTGGATGGCTCAAGGGGTCCAACTATATCCATGTCGATGCTTGGAAAAGGTATATCAATGATAGGCAAAGGCTGTAATGGAGCTGGAGGGGGAATTTGGAAACTAGTCTTTTGACATAGGAAGCAAATGAGTATGACATTCTTCACATGTCCATAGATCTGGGCCAATAGAATTGGCTCAGAATCTGTGCTTGAGTTTTGGTTCTCCCTAGATGGGTGCCGGTCAAGTGGAATTGGCAATTTCCAATACTATTTTTGTTGTGACTTTTGGGCACCATTATTTGTGCTGTAGGGGCATCATCCAGCCCACTATCTCCCCTGTATAAAATCCCAGCTTTTAGAAAGAAAAATGGTCCCCCCTTTTTCATACCCTCCTCTTTGGGTAAGACCTGAAGGAAAGGTACAGCAAGTAAGGGAGTATTCCTTTGGGCAAATACTAGGTCAGGAAAAGCATTGGCCTATTCTCCCGATATCTGAGGTGGGACTACCTCTGATGTATTCTGAGAGTATATGTCTGCTGCCTGAAAATCCTTGGTTACATTTTTGGTCTTGTTAGAGCATAGGAAATAGAGTCATTTCCAGCATCCCCTGGGCTATTCTTTCCCTGTCTTCACTTCATATGTCTCTTTTCCGTTATTTTGCATCAGGTTTTTTAAGTCACCTCTAAAGTCTGGATCTATAATGCCTGCTAAGACATCCAGGCCACGTCGCCTGGTTAGATCTGACTTAGAGGCAACTCTTATGTAAATTGCATGTGGGGGAATGAGGACTAAGTTTGTGTGTATAAAAGCTCAGTCCCCAGGTTGGATCAATTCCCCCCTGCTAATGCACAAGTCAAATTCGATAAAATGTGCTCTGTGGCAATTGAGGAATCAGCAGCTCGGTTGCTGAGTTGCTTATATTTAAGAGTCCCGCAGTTTATGTCAACTGAGCCCGATCCCACTCCTGACATATGCGTGGGGTCAGAAATGAAAGCCGGACACAAAGTTGTCATGTTTTTGGTTTTAAAAGTTTATTAACATAAACGGGCTGGGTAAATGCCTCTCTGGCTCTGCTCTAAGAAGAATTTCCCTACATAAAACCAAAAACTAAGGATCTGTCTGGGTCAGGATGTCAGAAATCAAAACCGTACTTGTGTCCAAAAGCCCTATCCTGACCCTCACACTACAAATCACACTATAGACCAAATAATAAAGTGCGAAGGGAAATATTGTATCCTTGACACTCCACTTGTGGAGGGCTTCACTGTTATGTTTGAGTCTTCCAGGAAGGGATTAAAGGGCAGGCCTTACAGTGGTTTAATCTGCGCTTGGTGTGTATCCGCTAGTTCTAACATTGAAAATCTGTGTCTGGGCCATCCTGACATTTTAGGCTGTAAAATAACATGGTATGACCCATTTGATGAACCTTTAAGAGTTTTAATTGTCTTAAAAATGTATTTGAATCCTGTTTTGACTACTTTTGACTGATTTTATGTCATTTATTATTAATGTATTTGATTCACACTGTTTAATACCAAATGTCTGTTTTGTGCTTCTGGGCGATTTTAATTCTGAATGTTTAGACTCCCAGTGGTATTGTCCTGAGATGTCTAGGTGTTTCTCTCACTCTGCTAGAGCTTGACGGATAGTTTTTCATGCTTCTTTGGATTGTTTGGATCTGGTCCCTTTATACAGATGCTTTCTATAGATCCACTTTGGACTTTATGTTTGTCTCTGCTCATATCTTTCCAACTATTAAAAACTTTAGAGTTGATCCTCATACCTGCAGTGTCCATTCACTTCTTAGGACATCCTTGGTAGACATTCTCATAACGGATAACTCTGACCTGATCCTTGATTCCGTAGAGATTAATCCTCGTAATCAGGCTTTAAACTGGCGCCCTAAACATATGGACAGGTTTTATACTTAGATTGACGAAGATTTACTGGGAGGACTCTTTGTAGATATGTGTCCCCTTTCTTTTTCGCCTTATTTGAAGAACACACTTCTAGCCTTGATTCCGTGCTCAACCATTAGAAGCAGCCGCACAATACCCTCCCATAAGTTTAGTGCAGCGATACACTCTAAGAAGAGGAAGTTGAAGGGGAATATTAAGGAAATACAAAAATTATTGGGATTAAAAGTGAATGTAATCATTGCTAAGCTTGAACAAAAGTATAGAAATTGGGTGAAGGGCAATCATGCCTTTCTATTGCAAAGAGGTGCTGAAAATATGCTAGCAGCCCTGACATTTCGAGATGCATCCAATTCATGGAGATTGATATGTGGGTGTGTCCAACCCTCCTTGCAACATCAGCCGATCACAGGTAAGGTTTGGGAGAATTATTTCTCAAAGCTTTACTCTGCAGTGACCAGTGTTAAAGTTTGTGTGCCGGTGACCTTGGGCCCTTGTAGTGAGGCTTGGGTCCTATTAGTCATTGATCGACAAGTAATTCAGGTAGCTATAGGGAGGGCCAAGTCTTCAAATGGTGAGGGTCCTGACGGGCTTTCCAATTTAACATTAAAAGCAGTGCCCTGTCTATGGGCTGAGGTGTAGTTTCAGTTGTTTTGTAACATGGTTGGGTGAGCCAGATGCTCCGCAATTTGGAGAGATGCCATTGTGATAGTTATTTTCAAAAGCAGTGATAGGGCAAATCCAGGTAATTACCACCCTATCTGCCTTTTGGATGCCTCCTACAAGACTTGTTCTACTTTCTTGATTTGTGCATTAGAAAGATGGGCAATTCAGACCAATACGGTGGATCCCAATCAGTGCGGGTCTTGTAAGGGAACCAGTACAGCTCTGAGTTGCCTAGTACTACAGCTTTTGAAGAACTAGGCTTTCCAATGGAAATGCACAATATATCTTTCTTTTCTTGATGTCTCTAGGGATTTTGATTGTGTGGATCGAACTAGGCTTTGGGGAATGCTTAGATCAGGGGGCTGTCCGGAGGCCTTGGTCCGGTTGCTTGAGCTCTTTCACAAAGACATTAGAATCAAGGTCAGGTTGGACAAGAAGGGCATGTACTCTGGATGATCCACGTGGATCGTGGCTTACGTCAGGGGTGTGTACTAGCACTCTTCCTGTTTAACTTATATATCTTTGGCATTAGGGCAGCCTTGGAAGGCATAGGGGTCAATCCCCCAAGGTTGGGGCACATGAAAATCCAATACCTTTTATACGCAGATGACCTTGTGCTACTTGCCTACACTCTAATAGGCCTACGAAAATCCCTGATGTGGACCCAAGGTTTCTTTAGGGAACTTGGACTAGAGATCAGTGTGTCTAAATCAAAGATGTTGGTTATCAACCATAGTAAGATTATACCAGGTCGATCAAACTTTGGTTGCTACATTGATGACAAAAAGTTAGAAGTGGTCACTGATTTCAGGTATCTTGGGGTGGTGATCAAATCAAATCGATCAGTTTCTCTGTCAAATAAATCTTTGAAGTTAGATGCCATGTCAGCGGTAGCACAACTTCGAGTACTGTACAGAGAGTATCAACGCTTTTCATTATTCCCTGCGCTCAAAATGTACAATCGGGTGCTAGTACCAAAAGTAACTTATGGGGCGCAGGTCTGGGAGGCGGGCCTGGATTGGGATAAGATGGAGTCCTTTATTTGGAAACATTTTCTGAGCCTTCCTGGTGGTACTCGCTTCCCGCGGTTAAGCACATTCTGGGTATCACATCCTTAGACACTAAGGTTCATTGGAGAAGAATCCTCTTTTTAAAATCTATTATATTTCCACCAGCATCGACTCTATTTGTTCAATTGAATTCACTCTACAACCAGCACAATTGTGCGGTGCTTAAAGTCTGGGTGAATTCTGTTTTATCCACTGTTAATGAGAGAGCAGTGTCATTGGATGAGTTGAAGCGTAACCCAGGTAAGGTTAAGATGTTATTATTTGAAAATGACTGGATTGTAAACAGGGATAATTGGCTTGCTTACAAGTTATTTGAGCACTTTTCTTTGGATATTAAATCGTTGAATTCCCCCGAGAAATACATGATAAAACATGCTTCAAGATCTCACAGAAATTTCTGGTTGCGTATAAAAGTTTATTCCAACCAACGATGTCTTAGGTGGCCGGGCACTGGTTCCATCTCCTGAACGGTTGTGCCGTGGTTGTAGAATCGATTGTGAAATCTTGAAACACCTTATTGTGGAATGTCCAGCTCTAATTGTTCAACGAGAGGAAACTTTTAAATCTACTTTAACACTCGCCCTTTGCTAAATTGGGACTCTTTCTGGTGGCAGCTACTAGTTAGTCCAAATGACAGACTGTTAATCAATGTGATGAATACTAAAATCGCTTGTGTTTTTGTAGGAAATGTCCTTGTTTAAAAATAATTTTATTGATTAATATGTATGATGCTATATGAGTTCTGTAAAACTGGTTTATACTGTGTTGAATGACTTCATGTGACTGTGTGTAAAGTCTTGTTTGCAAACTATATCATACAATAAATAAATATATACAAATAAAAAGTGTTCATAAATAAAAATTGGACAGCTTCAACATAAAAGTTTGCCAAGTGACAGAACCTAGGTTCCAGAGGGTGGCTCCCTTTTCCTTGGATTCTTCAATGATATGGCAAAGTGTCTTGGTCTAATAGTTCTTTGTGTTTTTTCTAAGCCCACATAAATCTTGTTGGGTACAAAGATGCTTAGCCTCATAATTATTCCTTTTACAAAGTTCCTTCTTTGTTCAACAAACACTGTCCGTTCTTTGGACTTCTTGTAGGTTTGCAATTGTCTGGTATACTCCCCTGCCAGGGCTTCTTATGCTCTTGCAACTGCCTGGTATACTCTCCTCAGGACTTCTCATGTACTTGTAGCTGCCTGGTTTACTCTCTAGCCAAGACTTCTTATTTCCATACATTTTTAAAGAAAATGTATTTATTTGCATTTATAAAGTGCACAGAAACTGCCCTGGGGCATTGTGGCGCTGTTACAGCGAGCTTGAACTTGATACAGGTAAGACTTAAACTTAGTCAGTTGCAGTGGTAATGCTGAATACCAAACTTATGGTGCAGCATTGAGAAAGACAAGTAGCAGAGGACATAGCGGTGTCAGCCCCCATTGACCACCCCACCCCTCTTGTTGTGAGGAAGAAACATACCTGAGGACCTACCTACTAACTGACAGAAAGACAGACACTGGTTTTACATTTGGAAACAACAGGTCACAATTTATTGGAGCATACAACACGGGGGCAGTCCCAGCCCACAAACATCATGGTTCACAACCATACTTTCAAAGTGGCCCAAAAGTAGGACAAAGTTCTACTGCTAAATGTTCTCGGTGTCCTCTTGCCGCCCCTGGCTTCCGCAAGGCACCGGACATACGTTCCAGTTTTGTACTGCACGGAGTACTTCCTCCTCGGGCCACTAAATCTTGAAGGTGAGGAATCTCAAGTGTCCGTAAGGGACTCAGTGCCCTTCGTCCGATTTTGGCTCGTGTGCGGCCATCGGGAAACCTGCCCACGGTTCAAGACGCGGCGTACTCTCCTCACTGGCTAGGACTGCCCCGAACTCCGCCACGCTTTGGGGGTGGCCCCTCCGCCGCCCCCAATGCCCCCACGCTCTGTTCAAACTTACCATGTTACTAGCTGCACCCAGCCTTCAGCAGGGCCCCCAGGATGGCCGTGAGGAACAGATTGTTCCCTTTATTCGACAGATGTACTCCGTCCGTCGCATAGTGGGAAGGAAGCAAATTCAGGCAAGTGTGCCTCACGAAACCAAAGCCCTCTGCCTTTGCAGACCTCTCAATCCCCTTGTTGATCCTGCGTCGGGACTTCTCCATACCCCTGTGCGAGTCCGTCCCCCGCCATTGCAGCCTGGGCACAACCTCTGACTAGATGATTTTGGTGCCCGGCAACTCCTGTGCCAGGGCACGGAGGCCGACCTATATTTGGGCCCACAATCGCCCTCTTCCCATAATGGTCAGGTCATTGCCACCTAGATGCACCACCAGCACCCTGGGCACAGGCTTCCACTGCAACCGTCTGTGCACCGCAGGAAACAATGAGTGCCACCGCCTCCCTGACGTGCCTAACCAGACCACCCTGTTCCTTTCCATTCCCAGGTTGAGGCCCAAGGGCCATTGGCGGGCCGCGGCCTCCGCCCGTGTCATAAAGGAATGGCCTACCATCCATACGCTCTCATCTGCGGGTACAAAATTAATAAATTATTATTTGGTCAGAGCAAGCAAACGGGAAAACACAAGTCCAACAAATTCAAATCCGTCCATTTTTGATACAGCAGGTCCCCCTTATGTCCCACCTGGCCCGGATTGCCTGCTCTCCTGTGGCCTCACATACAGCTGGAAGCGCTTTGACTGCCATCTCCCTATTTTCTGAAGGCAGAAGTGGCTGCACCTATACGAAAACTGTGAGAGGACCAGCCCTGCCCCTTAAACCCCACTGCCCCCAGGGTGGTTGATAAAATCTTCCTAAACTGGTAGTTGGTGAGTGGAGTGCCGTTTTTGTGCATTATGAGGGGGCCTAGATGCTGGGCTCTCACAGTCATGTAACTTCTCAACAAAGTGACCGGGCAACAGCTGCTGCTGCTGGATTGGTGAAGCACCACCAGCTTCCCTCTTCCACTCTGGTCTGTTTTACGGAAGCGCAGTTTTATTGTTAAGACCCACTTGTCATCCTCTGGCTTGAACTGTACATCACCCAATGCCAGAGCCCTACCATACCAGAGAGATCTCCATTTCCTGCTGCCACCTGTTCACTGATCCTAAAGGCCCCAAAGAATGCTAGTGAAAATGCTGCCCTGAGCAGTGCCACCTCGAAACCATCAAAACATATCTCAGGCAGTGCACCAAGTAATTTCTCAAGCAATTCAAAGCTAATGGGTTTCCGGGTGTCCTGTTTGGGCCCCTCCACCCGGCCCCATCCCTTCAAGGCTGTGCGCACCACAAACCCTTTGGTAGGATCACACAACCTTTGCAATTTGCAATGGAAAGCAATGGCCGCTAGGTGGCCCGTTGCCCAACACCTGCTCTTACCGTTACTATTAGCCCAGACAACAAATGCCCCTACCTGTTCTTCCAGGGAAACTCCAGCAATTTCTTGACCATCAATCATGCTGATAAACTTACCGTAGCACTGCCGGTACCGGGATCTAACGCCTGGTGTGAGCGATCGCTCCCCCAATTTCCAGAGCGCCTGGTCCACGTCACTAGCTGCCACCATTCGTCCCTGAATGCCACTCCCTACATCTTTGCAATTGGGTGTGCTGCCCGGAACTTGCGCCACTGAAATCGAGAAAGAGCATAAGCAGCCACGTTTACAACACCTTGTACATGCCGTGCCCTGAATTCAATGTTCCTTCTTAAGCATGCCTCCACCAATCTCCTGAGTAGGCTCAACACAGCAGGGCAAGAGGCCGACTGCAAGTTAATGGCCTGAACCACAGCTTTGTTATCGCACCAAAAATGCACCCTGCTGTTGCCCAGTTGCCTGACAATAGGAAATAGCTCCAGAGCCATTATGTTCTTAGTCCTGCCCTTCTTGTGCCACTGCCCTGGCCATCTCTGGGCACACCACTCCTGGCCCAAAATAACCCAAAAATAACCCCAAAACCTTCCCTTCCTGAAGCATCGGAGTACAGCTGCAGGTCCTTGCTGGTTTGCCAGGGGCTCCTCCACAACAGTACCCCATTGAAATCAACGAGAAATGCCCGCCACATGCGCAGATCCTCCTTCAAACCTGCTCCCAGGCGGATGTGGTGGTGGGGCAGCGTTACCCCCGCTGTGGCCCTGGCCAACCTGCGTGCGAAGACCCTCCCCGCCGGGATAACCTTGGCTGCGAAGTTCAACTTTCCCAACAGCTGCTGCACCCTTTCCAATGTGGTCCTGTCTTTTGCTAAAGCCGCTTCAATTTCTTCAATCAGCTCAGACGCCTTCTCTAGTGGCAGCCTGCAAGACCCCTTCCTGGTATCTATCTCAATCCCCAGGAAAGTCAGCACCTCTGTGGGTCCCTGTGTTTTCTCAGGCGCCAGTGCAACACCCATCCTGGCCATCAAGCTCTGAAATGAAGTTAAAGCGAGCCCACAATCCTTGGATCCCTCCTGACCGATAAACATGAAGTCATCAAGATAATGGATCATGACGCCCCTTTTTTCCACCTTGCGTGCTGCCCACTCTAGAAAAGTGCTAAATGCCTCAAAATAAGCACAAGAAATTGAGCAGCCCATTGGCATGCATTTGTCCACATAGAACTACCCCTCCCAATGAAACCCCAACAAGTGAAAGCTATCCGGGTGGACCGGTAGAAGTCTAAATGCAGACTCAATGTCTACCTTTGCTAAGAGTGCCCGCCGCCCTGTGGCAGCGACCATCAGCATGGCCTGATCGAATGAGGCATAGTGTACCGAGCACCGGTCCTGGACCAGCCAGTCATTCACAGAGGCTCCTTTTGGGTGGGACAGGTGGTGGATTAGCCTAAACTTGCCTTTCTCCTTTTTGGGTACAATTCCAAGAGGTGAGATAATACAGTTAGGGAGGGGGGGTTGGGAAACGGGCCCGCCACACAGCCCAATTCCAACTCCTTGCCAATTTTTTGTGTCACCACCTGGGGTTGGTTGAGTGCAGATGGCAGGTTCCTTGCAATCGCCCTGTCAAGGGACCCCCGTAGGGGACCTTAAACTCGTCAGAAAAACCTTCCCACAACAAATCCCTATCCCCCCTTCGTGGATACTCCTGCAAGAATTCCCAGAGCACCCTTTTGTCCATTGGGGATGGGCACATCGCCAGCCCCCCGTCACTGGCCACCTTTATGCTGTCCCCCTGCCCTTGGAGCCCCTTCGGTCTTAAAGCAGGACGTGATAGGGTGGCTACCTACACACTTGAAACACTGATGGGGAAACTTGCACCTGGGCCCCCAAGTGCAGGACCCTTTATTGAATGACCGGCATGCCTTACCTGCCATGGGGCCCTTGCGTGCTCGATCCCCCCCTTTCTGTCCTGGGGGGGTGATTGAAAGGGCCGCCAGTCATTCTTCTTATTGTGCTCCCCTTTTGCATACCATGGCTTCTTAGATCCCTTATACAGCTCGTCATTAGGCCTGCTGGTCCTATTCTTGCCTCCCATGAAGGCTACCCATGCCTCCATATCCTTCTGATCCCAAGTCATTTCTGGTACTAAGGCCATTTTCCTCCTAAATGCCCTATCATAGTCAATCCAACCCATGGTCCCATATTGCCTGTATTCCATCGTAATCCCTCTTTTGTATGTGATCAATGCCTGGCCATGGGTAGGGAATTTTTCTAACCAAACTGCTGACAAGAGATCAAAAGCTAGTTCCCAATTCTGTATATTCTCTTCTGGCTTGGCTCTCCTCTGCCTTTTCTTGTCCTCCTCCCTGCTAAGATTAAAATCTGGGCCTGCATTTTCAGTTTCTAATATGCAAAAAATGTCAAATTGCTCCCTTGCCCAAATCCTCTGCTTGAATTCCAAAGGGATATGCCATGCTGATGCAGAACTGTCAGTTATTAAGGGTGCGATTGCAACCCACTGGATAGTACCCTCAGCTCCCCCACCGCTAGGTGAATTTGTCTTGGTGGTTGGGACCCCTGTTCCCACTGGCAACTGGGTAGCCACTGGGGCCGGCATTGCTGCTGGTGGTACAAGGGCGACTCCACTTATGACGGTACCCGTCGTGCTGCTCTCAGCAACTGCCCTGCCTCCAGACTGCTGGCCTGGCTCTGATCCAGAGGCACCCACACTTTTTTCGGCTAGCACTTGTAACCCTGTGCCCCCAAAAACAATCTGGTTCTGCAAAGCCAGTGGACTAGGTTGAGGGAGTCCAACCGATGTCCCACTGGTCCCAATGACTGGCGGCGGCTGTGGTGGTGTTCCCCACACCTCCCCCAATACTGTGCTGGGTGTAGTTGGTGCAGCTAAAACTGATGCCCTTAGTAATTTTAACATTTCCCTTAAAGTCTCATTTTTTCACTCATTCCTGCCATAACACCCGGAAGTGAATTCAATAAATCATTGCTGGATGGGGCCAGGGGAGATAAAGTACCTGCAGGGTGAGAAAGGGGGGCCTGTATGTTCTGTGATAGGTTAACCCCCACAATGGTTGCCTGTGGCGTACCATTCCCCAGTGGGCTGGCCACTGGCTGTTTTGCCCTGCTCTTTCTAGCCGGCTGTTTCTTTGGTGTTGGTGCTCTCTGCACCAGCACCCCCGGTTGCAGTTGCAGTACATCCTCCACAGGCAATACTCTCACACTCTTACCTTTTGCACCCCGTGTCGGCCTCTTACTCTCCCGAGTCAAAGCTGCTGGTACCTCGGTAGGCAGTGGTGTGTCAGGAACCACACACACCTGTGCCTGGACAATCTGCTGGTGAGGGAGCAAACCTTGCCCCCCTTCCAACATTTTCTCTGCCCAGTCCTTCCCCCTCTGTCGCATCTGTTCCTGAAACTGCGCAATCAATCTGGCCTATCCTCGAATTCGTCGCCTGAGGTGTTCAAAACTATTTCAACACCTGAAAACATGTCTGGTGACCCTAGTTGAGACATGTAAATCCTGTAGTTGGGTGAAAAAAGGGAAACAGTCAATCACTGTAACTCGCTCTGTTGCTTCCCGCCCCCAACCAAGGTTCCGCCTTAACCTTCAAACAGAAAAAAAAATCTGCCTATTCTTCTCCCCACTTCCTGCCCCTTAACCGGTTCCGAGCTGACCCTTAATCCTTGTCACTAGCAGGCCCCTTAGTTAGTTACCTAAAATGCCCTCTAGTTAACTATGCACCGTGCCCGCCTTTCCTGGTTATTTTCAGGGGAGTGCAAATCTTTTGACAAGACAAGCGGCAACCTTACCACCGAGTAGGCTCTCCTCGCTGTACCTTGCTCCTTTCAATAAAAGAAATCTTTCCAGCTGGACTAACCTGTTTCAATAGAAAACAACATATGTCACTTCCACATTTGCTTTATAGCTAGCCAGTCCATGTTTTGTTGAGCAAGCACCATACGATCACCCGCGCCTATCGCCGGTAAAAAAACCTTGCCCCTTTGAGGGTATGAATCCTAGCGCAATCGTAATGGTACCCCTTACTATGCATAGAATCTATCCATAAATTGCTAGCGTGTTATTCCCACAGTTTTGGTCAAGTAATCCGATAGTGGAAGCTATCCCCCCACCAGTGCAGCTGCACAAGTAAAGAGAGGTCACTCTATCCCATTGGTAGCGTTTTTGCATGCCCGTTTGATTGCGCTCGTTATGCCATATCATATCATATTTAAACGTGTGGCATACCATAACTTTGGAAAAACTGTCAGACCCAGAACTGCGATCTCCAAAACGTGCGTGCAAGGGATGCCATTGCCGCCCCTTCACCCCTCCCTGGGGATGTTGCACATCCGTTGCCAACAAACAAATTTAAATCCTGTCGATCGCTACTTGTATACCTTCGCTGGCAAACCTTGTACCCTTTAATATTTAGCAAGAACGGCTACCGAATTCAGCCCCCCCCCTCCCGAGTGGCCTAGAAAAAACACGGTGCTGTAGTCATGGCACAGTCAACCCCCTTGCAGCCTTCCAGGATGATACACAGGCCCCCTACTGAGCAGCAGCTGACCCATAAACAAGGAAATTGCTGCGGCTGTCCAACAGGGCACACGACGGCAGAACATTGCGTGGGCATGCGGTGAGCATAACATTTCAAAAAAGGATGCCCCCTAATCACTCAACCTATTACCAAATTGCAGGCCCCCACCCCGACGTTCGGAACAAAGAGGCAACCATGAGGCTGCGGCTGTTATTGTGTAACCGCGTGTGACCTCAATCGATCCGATTGCCAGATCTCGCTCCAGGTGCGACATAAAGTTAAAACACCAACAAACCCTGCGACGGCCGCCCCTGGTATCACATGGCTGTACCCAGCCTCTTGCGCAGTAGACACGAGCCTCGGTGCCCTACCGATGCCCCCAAACAAACAGCAACCCATGCGGCGCGGTGGCCGTCCATGGATAAAATACCAGTATTGCACATCAACCTCCTTGCCAAAAGGAGCCATGGGGCCCAGCCCATGGCACCAGTAGTGCCTCAAACACACAGCAAACCCTGCGGCACAGCGACCGTCCATGGGTTAAATATCTTCTTTAAATTAAGAAATTACTATCAATAAAAAAACCCACGGCCCCCATCCTCGTAGCACCCCGAATGTCAATACACACAGCGACCCATGCGGCGCGGCGGCCGACCAAGGGCGAAATATTTGCCATAAAACACGGGGGCAGAGCGTCAATATAAATCTGTTAAAATAACACAATTACAAACGTACCGTGGCCCCCATCCTCGTGGCAGCACGAATGCTCCCAAAACATACAGCCACCCATGCGGCGCGGCGGCCGTCCACGGGCGAAATATTAGCAGTCTCAGTATACATCTGTTTAAAACAACACAACACATTGGCCACACGCAACAAAATGGCCGGCACAATAAACTCTGTGGCCCCCAGCCTTAATGCCCACAGAACACACAGCAACCCGTGCAGCGCGGCGGCCGTCCACGGGTGACATAATTGGCATTTACAAAACAAACTGCAAAGAATAAGTAAAACCACCCCTGCGGCACGGCGGCCGGCCAAGGCTGAATGCATCCGAAAATGTTCGGCCCCGTGCCCCCCATGGCATGGCCCACCACAATCCGGCACGGCAGTTCCCCCCGAACAAAGCAGTCCCTCTTCCCCCGGCCCACTACAGGGGCAGCAGGATGTAACTTACTGCTCGTAGTCCCTGCGACGGGATTCCGGGATTTCACAGGAACTGCAACACTGGACCGAATTCAAGCTGGGGAGGCACTGGAAAGAGACTGGGCTCCAGTCCCTCCCCAACTTATAAGCAGTCCCCAGGGCGAGCCGGAGGCTCGTGCCCTGAGAACTGGCTCCCCCCCTTCCTGCGGGAGGGGTGGAGAGACCCTGTAGAGAGGTGGGGTGGCCAGAGGGGCGTCCCGCTATGTGGGATGTCCCTCTTGCGCCTCCTACGGCGGATTGGACAACCCCTGTGCTGGTCAAATAATATGCTTTGCTGTGGTTACAGTGCAATAGCATAATTATACATGCAGGTAATAGAACATTATCGGAACAGGAAGGTTTTTAGGTTTTTGCGGAAGGTAGTTTATGATTTTTAATTCCTTAGTGAGGTTGGCAAGGCATTCCAGTTTTTGGGTGTGAGGTGTTGGAAGCTAGACCCTCCGGCTTTGCATACATTTACAACAGTTTCTGTTTACATCTAAACTTGCATATATCTTCCTTGGTTCGGTATAACTAGTAGTTTGAATGTCCACCCCATATCTTCATTCGATGCACTCATATATTTTTGGGGGTTGTGTTTGTACTCTGCCTTTTTGTCTCGCAAACAATCTTCTTATTGTGTCTGTCTCTGCAGCTTTACAGTATTCAGACTGTGTCTGGTGTGGTCACCGAAATGCCCCCTTCTCCCCACTTTGCTTGGGCTGACTCACCGGCTATGTGTGGCATCTTCGGTACCATGTGCACTTATGTGGAGCAGCTTTGCCAACTGTATTCCTCTCTGCACTACTTTGACGTCTCTCTGGCTTCTCTCATAACCCCACTGTTTCATGCCTGCTTTTCTTCAGGTACCGGTGAGGGTTACATTGCTTCCTCCAGCTGCCAAATGCCCAGGAATCTTCCCATGGTTCCTGGCGTCTCTGTGGCACGTCCTGCTCACGCAACGTTACTTTCCCTCTCTGCTGGCGAGCCCCTTGGCTCTGGCTCTGCCACACCAGCTCGTGCCTCCAGTTTACACATGTCTCCGAGTGAGATGTGACATCTTTTCCTGAACAGCTGCTGCCAATAGTTTGGTTTCCATCTTTAAATGTCCTGCACACCAGTGCTTTCTGAAAACAACTAGCATGCTCATTGAGCTTGAGGCTCCTTCTGCTCTGCATCATTTCCTTCATTCTCATCCTCCCAGTACTTAGATGGTTGTCGGAATTGGAATACATTGTTGTCAACGGATGCATAGGATTTGTAATATCTCTCTCAATGGTTCCATTTGAAAAACCAGTTCTATATGAAGAGGAATTAGAACTGAAAAAGGTATTCTTGGAGCTTTTACTTTTTAGACCAGAAATGGGAGTTTGGCCTAAAGGGTGTTTGTAAAAGGTTTCTCTAATTCACCTAAAAGTGGGAACAGATGCATGGCAATAGGTCATTAGGGTATTGGCTATTAGAGGTTATTTTTCATGGGCAATTGGGGGATACCATTTTTCTTCCAATGAAGCCATGACATCTCCCCAGTGGATGTCTCCTCGCATGTGATCCTCCCTCATACAGTTGCCCCCAGGGTCAGGTACAAGTAGCAGCTGCCCTCCCCTGGCCACATGGGAGGAGGTTACCACCGGGGGATCCGCGATGACTCCATGGATTAATCACACAGTACACAGACCTTTAACATCAACATGCTATTTATTAAAGGACTATGAATAGGACACCTGCATTCAAGAGACCACACTCAATCCCTTAGAAGTTTCTACAGGAGGAGTCCAAAGCTATAATCAGACTACAAATTCCACAGGTCACATACAAGACAGGGTTGTAGTAAATCATGTCCTAGTACCTGTTATATACCTAAATCAGACATAGGGCCTCCTGCAATTTGTTATCCTGTCCTGAACACATCTGAATTCGCAGTGAACCAAAATCTACAAAGGAAGCAAGCTGGGCCTTATAAAGGCTCTCAAACCTTTTAGAATGGCTCACAACGTCTGATTGGCTTGTCAAACTCTCCTCTTGAATCTCAGACCTACCGATTGGATGACAGAGGGAGTCGAACCCCGCCTTGTAACTAGAGGTGGGGTGTGACCCTGGGGAAAACCCCTGGTATTCCCATGGGTTGGTTGCACGGGTTCAGTTGAACTTTCCCAGAAATGCTGAATCTTATTGAAGCTCATATTTAGGGAAGTTCCAGTACCCCTAATTGCTAGCCTTAAAACACACTGCTTGATTGAAAAGTGCACTTCCGTTTGATGAGCAAATCTAAGGGGGTGCAAACTTTATCTCCACCAATCTGGCTGAACGTTTGAATTTCTATAATGTGAATTATTAAGGAATACATGCCCCACAATACATTTGGCATATACATGAATACCCAGGCTGCTGTCGCGCTTTTGTGGTGAGATTAGATTGGCCAAATCAAAAAGAAAATGAGATATAAAATACGTTGCTGATTTCAGGGAGGCATGTAAACATGTATGGCGCCTAATGACTTAGAAACCCTATAGAAAGAAAAGGTTGCTTTTGTCTTCCTGTTACAGGAGTTACATGCAAAGAAATAACCAGTCACTCTCGGAGTAAGTAGTCAAGCACCCTGGCACATTGTCTTCACAGCCAGCCTCCCTCACCTTTCATTCACAGAACCCCCATATGTCTCTCATTCACAGCAGTCCATTCATATAACAGTCATGACCTCACACTCATATGCGAGCACACAGAGTAACATCCAGCAGAAATATGAAGCAGGTCCCAAAAAAGCATTAAAAGGGAGGAGAAGACATGGCAAACAACTGCCTGCAATTAACCATAGGAGCTGTGCTGAACCCACTCCACCATCCCTGCTTAGTTTTCACAAGGTCATGCCAAACCCATGTCATGCTGCTCAGTCGATAACTGTGCTGTCTCAGGGCTTGGTTTCCCTGCTGCAATGTCTTTCTTAATTTATTTAATTTTATGCTATCCTCCGTTCTTGCAGAGGATTACAATACTGAGGCAATATGCCCCGAGGTGGCGGACCCTATGGGTAAGAGCCTGCCACCCTCGTCCGAGGGTGGTGGGCCGTTACCCACAGGTTGGACCCAGCTACCGAGCAGCATATTACCATTAGTACCAGTGTAGCATGCTACGTGGGTGCTTATGTTTTTTTTTTTAAACATTTTAAAGTATTTTCTTTTTGTGCACGGGACACCTCACTGCATCCCGTTCATGGACAGAAAATACTCTACCAACATGGCCACCATGGATTACGAACTCGAGGCTCTGTATGGAGCCCCTCATCCATTTCCATGGCAGACAGAGCGGGTCAGGAGCAGCAGCAGCTGTGGCGGTGGGAATCGCCACTGCAGCGAAAAGGTACGTGGGATTGGGTGGGGGTTTGAAAGCAGTGGCAGGTGAGGGGAGATTGCGGGCAGGGGAGCCGGCCATCTGTCGGCATAGAACGCAGGCTTTCACTGGTAGTGTCAGCCTGCGCTCCTAGCCACCTGATTGGCTGACTCCCCCACCCAGGGTACTAATGAGTGGAGCATGCCGCTCATATGTATTCATGTGCGGACCTTCTGCAAGCTGCCCTCTGGCCTCCTGCAAGCTGTTGCCGCACCTTTTCAGGTGGTTGATTTCTGATTTAGCGGGATTCAAAGACCAGGTGACTTTGATTCATAGGGGTCCAAACCATAGATGTACTCAACGTGATACCTACCCTAGGAAAGATTTACCTTCTTTATAAGACCTTTAAAGGGCCTCCTTTGAAGACAACATTCACTCATTGTGCATTGCAACTTGGGACTATGCAAGATCCATCATACCAACTGGATCCATTATATCTCGCCAGCACCTCACATTGCACATTACTGTGATGAGAATGCCCACGCTGTTGCAGACATGGAAAGGGGAGAAAAGGCAGCAAAAGGACAGGGGTAGAATAGATGAGCAATGGTAAGTCTATTCACAGACCTCATTCTCTGGGGAATCTGTGAACCAACAAAACTGTTCTCACATTTGGTAGCTCTCCAACATCCACCTCTCAATGACCGTGGCCATGTGTGGTACCAAACCCCTTTACGGAGTGTTACAGGCACAGTTACAACGAAAAGAAAATGGAGGGCAGTCTCCCCGGTTGGCTACCTTAGAATATTGAGTCTTGCTGTGGAACTTCACTTGCATAGGATCTTCTGCTGTTGAAAGCACTGTGCCCGCTGCTAATTCTGATGATCTAAGCTTCACGTGGTACTAAATTACAAATGTCCCATGGCACAATAATCTGCATCGGTCCCTATTTCCTTTTCACAGTCCTTCACTGCTATTGTACCATTTGGAGTCGAATAGTACAAACCTTGTATACTGTGTAACACATTTCAAACTATTGTCTACAGTCACAATTTAGAGTACCCATGCAGGGTTTGCCCTTATCGAGGTAGGCTTTGTCATTCTGCCTGTGCTGTAGCATTTACTTGACTGCCAATGGTGGGTAGTGCTTAATGTAAATTGTGCAGCTGCCAATGGGGCAAATGTTAGTACTGCTTGCGTTTGATGTGCAAACAACACCTGGTCATTGTCCAGCCCCATTCTAAAAAGCAACATCTTTATCCTGCCACTGTGACCTGACTGTGCATATTGTAGACAAGAGGTGTATGGTCTTTCTCTTTATAGGAGTTTTGGGTTGAGGCGCCGGCTGCACCATACCGTATACATCCATAGATGGAAAAAAACAATTTGAGAACAGGTGATAGGCAAGATTTGGCGCTAACTATCTTGCTGTGCGGCAGGTATGCTTGCTACTATTGTGGCTCAGGAAGTGCATTACATGATGGTACTCCAAAGCTAAAAGCATTTGAAAAAAAATTATTGAGTATAACACAAAGCTCTAATACCCAAATTGTTTATATAGTGTGTATACTTTCATCCTCCAAAAAAGAAGAAAGAGAACTAGCATACATTTAGTATAATCAGAATAGCTTCTAATCTTATTCCTGTAACCTGTTGATCTTCGAATCACAAATATATCTGATGCTTGGTCAAGACCTGTTTGACTCTGCTGTGCTTCTGGCTGTTATTTGTGAGATTTGCAAATATTTGCCACATACAGACAGTTGTATGTAAATTACTAACAGGTTTATACTGAAAAAACATGGAACACATACAATGACAAAAAATGAACATAAATGAAAACATTTCAAATATCATTGAAATACTCAAAATTCCCACTTTCACAAATATTTTTTTTAAAAAATCAAACCTTGATGTAAACATTATTGTTACTAAAAAGTGTTCAGCTTATATTAAGTATGGTCGAACGTCCAGTTGATTATGTTCATTAGTTTCACTTCAGTAAACCTATAGTCATAAAAGAGCATATGATCAAGTTCCCCATAGTTACAATGTTAAATCACCATATTGTGCCTGTAACATTATGACACATAATAATTCTTACCTATATCCTAAATTGATATCCAAATTAAGAGGACTTGTAAATAATATGGATACCATTGGAATCGATATAAGTAGATTCAAAGTTGAAATGTAAACTAAACATTGATACGATCTATAGCTCTTTAAGTCTGTGGTCCATGATCCAAATTTCATAGGATATGAGGCTGCTTGGATTAGTAATTTCTAAAGTAGTCTTCTGAAAATGCATGGAAATGATTTTATGTCAACCTGTTAGGTCAAGGAAACTCTAATCAAAAACTTTTGTGTTCATTGTCCGAAATAGATACATTTTAATTAACTCTGTGTCTTTAAAATTTGCTTATTGTTTTTAGAACATATATTTGCCATATAATGAAAAATAAATCCCTATAAAATAAATCATAAATGCCTTTAATATCTTGGATATCCCTCGAATTTGACATCTCCAGTATAGTGATATACTATAAATGACTGTACTCACCAAGGACTTTAATGTTTGGTGCCACGAGGTATTATGGTTATGTGTTAAAATGCCATTCGGTCAAGCAATGTGTGCCATTTAGACCTTTATATACTTAACAATATGCTTGTGTAGCTTATCATAACATACATTCCCTTGTTGTCTGCCATTTAGTTAGGGGGTGGCAACAAGGCCCATTGTTCCCCTAGGGTGACAGGAATGGGACGTGTAGACACTTTCAATATGTGATGACTTAAACAAGTAACGGTACCATGCATGTTGCGTAACATGGCAGACAATTTATGTATTTATTCCTCAGCATTTTCTCCGGACATTTTGTTCTGAACTGTGGTGGTCGTTGAGTAGAAGCATTGAAATCCAACAACCTAAAACATATTTATCAGAATCTGTTCAAAGAGATAAGACATGGTTGCACAATAGTCCCAGCCTAAATAATATCCACAATATAATGTCAGAAATTAATAGTATGGATGGATAGGTGCTCTGCCTCTGATCCCCTAAAGCTACCCTTGAAAAGCAGCAATCTAAAATGTCTCAAATAATCTCCAAATTAATTCTACTGCAAAGGGAGCAGATTTGATGTTTCTATCCTTTATAGAAAAATGACTACTGCATTAGTACATTCCTTAAATGCCATTTAGCTCTACATTAGATGTTTTTCGTGTTTTTTTCACAGAACAATATGGAGAAGCCCTCTTCAGGGATACACATTAGGAATTATTGATTTTCCCATACAGATCTTTCTCAGGGAATTGTTATTTCTCCAAACTTACAAAGTCAAATTGCATGTTTTTTGACATTGCACATTATTTTTTGTTATCCACAGATGTGAAGAAAAACAGTGAGGCTCCATCCCACAGTGAGGATTTAACATTTTTGCCATCTCATATCCCAGAGAAATATGCAGTAATCTAGTATGCTGGCACGAATGTTGACAAAGTGAAACCCTGAAGAAAGCCCGGCCACTGAAGGGAGATAGGACAGAAACATGTTTATAGTTTGTGCACAACATCCATGCGTCATCTCTAAAACAGGCACATTAAGCATGGTGTGAAAGCTGTACTCCCACAAAAACGCTAAACATAGAGTTAGTTATGGAAATCAACAATTATTTTAGTTGTGGCTCATATGTGTGTCACAACGAACGTGTCAAAGCTATTGGCATGAGAATGGATACCAGAGGAGTGGTGGGTCTGATGAGGGATACACAGCCTACAGGTGTAGTTTGCTCTAGCAAATAAGGCAGCCATGTTGGAATAGAGACATTTCCAGTCTAACCCAATGGGAGCTTCTCTGTCATGAAGCATCAAATGCAAAATGTTATTTAGTTTGTCTAGATCTGTATTATTCATGATACTTAGCCTAATATAAATTGCAGTTGGAGAATACACACACACACTACCACTGGACTGCAGACACCAACAGCACTACAACAACACATCGTGTCCTGCACTGCACACTGTTCCAGCTGTACACTGATCACCACAACAACACAACACTGCATATGCACACAGTCACACACACACACACACACACACCTGGACTCACACATTCCACCCCATCAGTGCACATGTGCATAACATCCCAAGCACTATAAAAACACTGTCCATCCTGAGCACAACACACACACCCCCACACATAGCACTGCACACACTCCCTCCAGTACTGCACATACACAGTCCGAGCACCACAGACACACACACAAAGAGCCACAATGAAATATTTTCTTGAAGGGCTAGGCATATTGGAATCTGGGATTATTATGCTTTATGTACATACTGATAACTATGAATAATGAATAATGAAATGCAGCTTTACTATGCTAACTGTGCACCATGGAATCTGGCAATGCTGTTGTAATTGGGTAAAATGTTAACTTGCCTCACTGATACAAATGAGCACAATTGAACACTGTATTGATGTGCTGATTGGACATAGCTAAATATGGCTTGCTCTGCTAACTGAACATAGCTAATTTGTGGATATTGTCAGGTCTCAGCACATAAAGGAATTTGTTCCCGCTTTGATAACTGGGTATAGAGGAGCGTGGTGCAGCTCTGCTAACTACACATATCCTTCACAATGGCTGCAGTACCTGGGAATTGGATGGCAATGGAGCCAAATGTTTGGTTTTGATGTCAAAGCCTGTCAATTGTATGAGTCCTTGGGATGTGCATACCAACACATTGAAATGGTGTGAATAACTGGACCTTTGATGGCATCAGCTAGTATAACATAACGATGGTGTTGGGTGGATCGCTCAGCCGTAGGTTTGTCTCGGAAGCAAGATAATTAAGAGAGTCACAAGTTCGAATCTGCGTAGATAAAAGCTACATTGTTTTTAATTTAATAGGAGACCCTGATTAAATTGTGTTACTACCTGAAAAATGACTACCTGGGTATATGATGGCATTACCTGGCCAATGGTCTGAGTACCTGCAGGAATGATATTAATCCATATATCAGCCAAAACCTTTGAGTGTATAAATGCTGGTCACTTTAAATACACAATTTCACTTTGTAACTAAGGTTTGTTAGAGAGTCTGGAAGACTGTGTTAGCAAAAACACACGCTCCTGTGGAGATTGTATCTTTTATCATCCACGTGTAAGCCCCCACTAGTGAAAACAGCAGCCTGCTGCAGCAAGAGGGGGTTTTAATTTGAGGAGTACATGCTCTTCCTTCCCTCCCATGGCACTGCTCTGCACCAGAGCTCTCTCTGTCTGTGGGTGTTCAAGTCAATCACTGGCCAGTGCTAACAAAAGGTATCGCGTGGCCACCCGCGGCGCATGCTCTTTCACATCACTGATCTATCTGATGTTCCTGGAGGGGGCCTTGCCTCCCCACACCCTGGATGTTTTCAGAAGGGGCGACCCCTACATTGTTGGCGCCCCTGGCTGCCTCTCACAAGGAAACAGCCCTAACAGTGAAGCGTTCATGTTTCCTGTGGCTGATGGAGTGACCTCTTAACCTCATCCAGGTAAAACAGAGTCTCAAGAGAGTGCATGGCTTCAAGGCTCAGGAGATGCGGTGTCTTGTGCTCGACTGTGCCCTGTGGTATGAGGGTAATGTTTCACAAGGAAGTCAAGGTTATGCAAATGGGGAGTGCAGATGGTAAATGAGATACTTTGGAATGGATATTGCTGAAAGAAAACCATTTACCATGTTGGTATGGTTTGTTATAGACAGTGAATTAAATAAGAGTTTCCAGTATGAGAAACCTGAACAGCGAGGGCTTTGTTGGCCGAGTTACTCACTTTAGCCAAAGGGATCGAAAGATTATAGAAATGCATCGATATGACGAAAATAAATACATGTGTACATTTAAAAGTATGCTAGGAAATGCAAGAGGATATTTTCCTTATACTCCTCTCAGATGGAGAAGTGAGATCCCACGGCCATGTGGCTTACTTGCATTATGGTTCTGAAGGCCTGAAATGATTTTCCTCATCATGGTGGCAACGGGTTCCTGTGCCATTTCCCACCCGAGGTATAAAATGTCACCTGAGCACTGCTCTGCACTGCTGCCACATAGACACATGATGGCTTTCATTACAGGGAAACCCAGGGCAGTGCCTGGTGTTTCCAGCAGTAGCAAAGGAGGATCTTTAGGCATCCCAGCCTCTCAAAAGGTGATGTAGGCAGTGACATTGTAGATTTCTCAGTGCCTAGCTGGGAAAAGCGCTAGGAAATTAGGCACATTAGAGTTCTACTTTATAATAGTCTTATACAACCTCGTAGCATCCAATAGTTTAAAAAATCCTGAAAATCATTTTCAGATGTGTGGGGGTCCCTCTGCTTGGAGCAAAAACAGTCTGAGACGCCCTTGGGGTGCATACATTACAATGGGGCGACAAAGATAAGGTTAACTGAATATCACGAGGCGGCCAGCCAGCAGGGAGCTTAAACACTAAATGCCCACTCAAGAGCTATACACCCTTTTTTGTCAGCAAGTGGCTTATGTGGACGAACCAGTGTTAGCAGGCAATGAGGTGATCACACTTCGGTACACCCTGTTGGAATTGATGGCCACAAGGGCTCCAGGAAAAACAGACTGTAATGCGAGCGCTGCAAAGTGCATACGCTAAGCCCTAGAACGAAAATAGAGAAATTAATATATTGCTGTGTTACGAGACTGCGGACTGGCAACATGGGGGCAGTTATTGTGGGGCCCCTCTGAGGCTGTGGGCTCCTTTCATTTGAACAGTTTGCAAGGCCCTGACACCATCTATGCTACTGACCTGTGATAAAAAAAAATAGCATCACTACTTCATTGCTGCTTCAGCCGTCACAAGGCCTGCTACTCGAGGCAGCTCGGAGCAGAAATCCAGCTGTCGCTGCAGCACTTAATGAACGCCATGATAATCTTTTCAAAAACCTTTTTTTTATAAAATAGCCTTCTGTGTCACTTTACATACATACATTAATTCAGTAATGTATGTACAGTTTATGTAGTATGCTTGTGTACACTGCTGGAGCTGAACACATGGGAGAGCAAGCATCAATCTGCCCATTATTACTTACTTTAATTACTTACCGATTCTACACTGATTATATGTATCAACAACTGGAACATCTCTTATATTGGATGAAGTAAGAGGACAGGCATTAAAGGGGGTGACAGTGTGTGGCCATTCATTATAAGGAATCAAATACAACATGCTGCACGTGAAAAGGATATTGGCCCTGTTCCTCTATTTGGCCATGGAACTTCTTGGGTTCTTGCAATAACCTTGTATTGTACAGCAGGGGATACTTATTACCATATACACCATATCAATATCTGTACAATATCCTTGTAAAGAACAGTTATCTCAGGCCATGTAGAATCTGTATATCTCACATTATGTCATTGAAACTCAACACTTAAGTGTTTAGTTTAGATCTCTCAGTATATGTTGCCGTTCACCAGTTAGTCTCCCAATCTATTATTTCCCTTCCTACTTATTTGGTCACAGTTGAGACCCAGATAAGAGCCACACTAAGGTAAGTCAGAAGAGTACTTGACCCCTGTGGGGTACTCTTATACTCCCCCCCCCCCCCCGCAGTAAGAATAGACAGCATATTTTCACTTCCTTGAAAGGGAACATGTTGGACCTGAAATGTTTACATGATGAGCCATTCCAGCTTTAGTTGACACCAAGGGCCTTATTATGAGTGTGGCGGTCTGGAAATAAGGGTGCTGGTAGCAAAGTACCAGCACCATTTCCGGATCGCCACATTTCGGCTCTGCAGGTGGGGGCCGCTGCACCCGGCAGGTGTGACCGACCGGGCGGAATGGCCCTGTATGGCAGAGTTTTCACAAAGCACCAGCACCGTTCCGTGAACCCATTCCCATGGAGTCCTATAGTCCTATATTCCCATTCCCAAATCTGCCACCTGATATACCAGACTGCCTGGACTTGTAATATTGCGGGACCACTGGGATATCAGGCGGCGGATTCGGTGTTACGAGGACGATAGCAACCCGCCGGTAGTACTGGTGGGTTGCTGCAGTCCTCGTAATGAGGCCCCAAGTCACCTAGCAGAAATCTAGAGCTGCCATTTAGGGGTAGCCGTCAATACCCAGTTGTTCCTTATTGAAACCTCTGAGATTTACCAATTTGACTACTAATCTATTTAAAGTTAGTGCATCTTGATCTTTTACCAGTATCAGGAGCTATCTGTTTCTCCTCATTACCAGTAAATGTGGTAATAAACTAAAAACATAAATGGCGGTCATCAGGGCCATGGAACATATTATGTCTCTACCTAGCTGGACTTGCCACTTTGCGGTGGGGACAAGACTAATTTTCACATTGTTGTTCTCCTTTTGTATTTGCACAGCAGGCTAAATAAGTGTATGCCCTGGTTCCTGGCCAGGAAGCTACGGAGCATCAATTTCTTACCTAGGTCAGGGACAGTTCCCATGGATGGTTACCTTTCTTAGTTTCCTTCTACAACACTGCCGACCCGCGACAACAACGAGGAGGCTGTCCTGCTGCTTGACTTTGCATGTGCAGCTCATTCATACTACTGTGGTAAGCCTGGTTGTTTTTCTGTGAGCGCATGGCGATGCAGAAACATTTGGAGGTAAAAATAAAAAAATAAAATAAAATTGTTTTTACATTTATCAGCATTTAAAGGCGCCCGACGAGGATTCCTCTTTAGGACAGTGCGTGTCCATTCTGGTAATTTCAAAACATTCGCCCGTATCCCTGCAACCACATGCCTCCGTTTTTGTGCCTTCATCACGGCCGCTTTCTTTACCATCTGACTGTTTTGCCTGGCCTGGCGTGCTCCCCTTCTCATTGGTTTCTCATGGCTTGTTAAGCCAATTATTGCAACCGGGAGGTGGGAGCCGGCCCATTCAAACAAGGCCCACACGAGGGCCCCTGTCTGCTCCCTGTCTGCTACCAGAATGCTACTTGTGGTCTTTTCTGCACCCTAGTACCTGAACTTCCATGATGCTGCTACCTCACCCTTCAAAGAAATCCGGCCTACCATGACATTCACACCTCCTTAACTATGGGTTAGTGCCCTCCTTCTGTACTCACTCCAACCCTCCTTTGACTTTCACTGTCCTTCTCTGCTTGTTTTTCCATTGCTTACATTCTCAATTGCATTGCGTTTTCACACCCTTTGCTAAAATCTGAACCAGATTGTACATTTCAAGTCTAGCTACGTTTTACATTTTGATTAAAAGTCAAATCTTGCTACCTTTTGCATTTTGGTTAAAAGTCAAATCTTGCTGCATTTTGCATTTTGGTTAAAAGTCAAATCTCGCTGTCTTTTGCATTGTGGTTAAAAGTGAAATCTTGCTGTTTATTTCCTAACTTGCTCTGCATTTGCTTGTATTGTTGCTTCTGTGTAACTTGCTGGCCCAGTGACTTCACTGTTCTCTTTGTTCAACTCTTACCTGCTTCTCCCCCCCCATTTCTGGCTATCACACCCATGGCGCTTTCTGTTTTCCCTATCTTCTCCAACTGCTTCTCCATTGACTATCCTTCCCTTCTCACTAAGTTTGGTATGAAGAAGTTAAAAAAGGATATCCTGGCCTCCAACCCAGGTCTCCCTATCGCTGACACATATTCCATCGCTTCCTCCAGGCAGACCATCACTGACATCCTCTTTGTCGATCCTTCACCAGATCTATGGGCTCTTCATATGATCTCTGTGCTCTGTCATGTCTCCTCCTATCCCATTAATGGTGGCAGCCACTGGGAAGATCTCATTGTTCCCTTCGATTCCTACAAAGTCATCATTAATGTCTACGTTAATGGCACTGTCATGGTCCAAGGCCCTCTGGCCAATCTCCTCCTCTTTAATAGGCGCTTCCCTCGCCTCATCAATTTCCTTTCTTCTCCTGCTGTCCCCCCCTGCCCTTGGCTACCTTGCCCTCTCTGTCCTCCTCTTCTGCCCCACCTAAGACTCCTTCTTCACCTCCATAGAACGTACCTCTGATTTGTACCCCTCCCGAGAAGGCCTTTAAGGCTGGCAACCTTTTTCATCTTGCCACTCTCAACTCTCGCTCTGCTATCAAACATTCCTCTGGCATCTGCCACCTCCCGGAAGAATTGACCTTGATGTCCTCGGTCTTACCTAGACATGGTTCACGGCCAGTTCTGTCGTGAACTTTGACACTCTCCTCCAGATCCTCTCTGCACCCAGATCCACCCGGTCCGCAGGGGGTGTAGCCCAGATCTTTCCTGAGTGGATTCCTGTCTCTATCATTCCCATGCAGACATACTCCTCTTTCAAATGCCTTGATTGCAGGCTTTCTCCCTCTCCTAGCCACTCTCTTACCATGGCTACTATCTACCAGCCTCCTGGTCAGATCACCTAATTTCTCTCTGAGTGGGCAGACCTCTCCTCCTCCCTCCTGGCCTCAACCGCTCAAATCCTCCTTCTTGGTGACCTCAATATCCATCTAGACTCTCCGTGTTCCTCCTCTGTACTCGTCAGTGATCTCTGTGATTCCCTCTCCCTTTATCTCTTTCACTCTGAGCCGACTCACTCTGTAGGGCACAAACTTGATGTCTTGATCTCCTTTGACCTCCCCCTCTCCATCCCTCTGACCTGTCCTCTCTCCTGGAGCGATAACTCCCTCCTCTCCTCTCTCCCTCTCTTCCCCCTAGGCCAAGCCTACTCCAATAGTACCACCTACCTTCTAGGACATCCGGCCCATGAAGCGTGTGTCAGTTGAGGCTTTCACCGCCATCTTCTCCCCCCCATCCGCCTCTCGCTGACTCACATCCTTACACAGCCCTGTCCATGCTGTACTCTTCTATTTCCGATACTCTTGATGCTCTGGCCCTTGTCATGAGGATCTGTTTGAAGCCCAACGCCAAGTGCATTTCTTTGTTATGACTCTGATCTTGCTACACTTAAATGTAAGTGAAGGGTGTATGAGAGGAGATGGAGGGCTTCTTGTTCATCCCCTGACAAACTGGCCTGCCACCTGCTCAAAAGGCAATACCGACTCTGCCCACACCAAGAAGAGAGCCCACATCCGAGCCCGTGCCTCTGCAGCATCTAACAGCTGGGCCACACGCTTTAAAATCTGCAAGGAGCTGGCCAACCCTGCTGCAGTCTCTACCTCTCCTGTCACCTCCCAGACCCTTTGCATGGCCCTTGCCTCTCACTTCACCTCAGAAACCCAGGATATCCTGTCCACCCTCTCATCCCCTCCCCCTCTTCTCCCCTCTCGTTCTGTGAACTCTGGCCCTCCTACAGCCAGGCCACCACCCTTACTCTCGTCCTTTCCTCTTTTCTACCCTGACAAGGTCCCTAGACAAGTCCTATCTATGAAAATCTCATCAAAACAGGTTCCTCCCTGTTCTTACACAACCATCAAGGACCACATTGATACCCTTGCTCCTGCTGTGGCAGATTTCTGCAACCTCTCCTTTGCCTCAGGAGTCTTCCCCTCCTGGGTTAGCGCTTAGAAACCACAGGGTATTAAGCGCGTTATGAATAACCTATCATATCATATCATAACTTCCCCTCTGTCCTCATCCTACTCTATCTCTCTTCTGCCTTCGACATGGTCAACAATACCATCCTGCTCAACCGTCTCCATGACAACCTGGGTATCACGATCAGGCTCTGGCCTGGCTGACTTCTTTCCTCTCTGATCAATCCTCACAGTTCCAACTTGGGTACTTCCTTTCATATAGCTCCCTTTCTACCTGCAGTGTTTCCCAGGGGCCTAACCTCTCACCCTGGCTTTTCAACCAATACCTGGCAAGCCTTGCTCACCACATTGCCATTTTCTGCTCCAATTTTCAATGGTATGCGGATGACACTCAACTAATTTCCAGGCTTCCCTCGGCCACCTCTTCTCCTTCTCTCATCTCCGATTGCTTATCTGACATTCATGATTGGTGTGCCGCCAACGACCTCTGCCTGAACACCAGCAAGATAGAGATCCTCCTCATCGGCACACCTTCACCCTCCTTTCCTGTCACTCTCTGGCCGGCCTCCCTTGGACCTCTCCCTACCCCCACCTTTGAGGCTAAGAACCTCGGGGTCATCTTTGACTCCACGCTTTCCTTCTCTGCCCACATCTCTGATGTCTCTAAAAAATCGAAATTCCTACTGCATCTCATTAGAGGTATTCTTCCTTTCCTCTTCTTCCCCCAGAAACTCACTGTCTCTCGAGCCCTGGTTCTCTCTAGGTTGGATTATTGCGCCAGGCACTTTCTAAATCTACCTGCTTCAACTCTCCGCCCTTTCCAACTTATCCAGAACAGGGCTGCAACACTTGTCCTTGGCCTCAAGCCCTGGGATTGTATCTCTCCAGCCCTGAGATCTCTCCACAGGCTCCCAGGATTAGATTAAAGACCCTTTGCATTGTCCACAAGATTTTCTGGGGCCTGGGTCCAAAATACCTTCAGCTGTCCCTCCGTAAATACCTTCCCTCCAAAGCTGTTCGCTCCTCCACCTCTAACTCCCTCAGGGTCAGTCGTTTTTCAAAAAAAGCTGGAGGTATATCTCTGTCTTCGGCTGTGGCCTCCCTCTGGAACAGTCTCCCTGCTATTCTTAAACTCGAGCAGAACCATCTATCTCTGGTTCGAGAAGCACCTCAAAACCTCGTTGCTTCTCCCTTCACTCCTCCTCTCCCCTGCTGATCTGTTTGTTGTCGGCATCGTGCACCTGGTTACCCTCTGACTTTCGGGCCTAGGTTCCTGCTCACCCTGCCACCCACCCTCACTGCCTCCTGGCAATCCCTTGCACTGGGGTCTGTATCTGTAACCCTACAGCCCCGCCCCTTTTTTCTGCACCTTTTCAGACCTTCCCCTGCCCCCCCTGTCTGTTGCCTTAAACCTAGCACTTGCCACTTGCTGGCTGCACTACCATTGTTTGTTGTTTTTTATTATTTATTTTGATTTCTTATTTATTTCCATTGCTTTGCTCAGCACTTTACACTTCTCCCCCCCATGCACTTTCCCCTTTCCCTCTCCCATGCACTTTGGCATTCTCAATGTCACTGAGCCTAGTAATATTGTTGTTTTGTTCTCCCTTGTTCCCCTCCCTTGTCTCGTTGTGCTCTGAAACACTTGTGTACAAGAGCGAAACAAACAAAATATAAATATCAATATCAATGGATAACACCAACCCCTCCTAATAAAATTGCTGTTAACGGGAGATCGGCTATGCCTGACGCTCTTGGGTCCCTATGGGACACAGACATCAGAGTGAATTTTATAGGGATGCCCACTCTTTATTTGTTAAGCACACTTATCCTTTAAACCTTTTCCCTTTACTTATCCCTAGGGCAATGAAACTGCTACCTAAACTCAGGTAGGGCCCACATGGAGTGTGAGGCCAGAGAATGGCCTGTGTGGGTGGTCCAATGTCACTAGGCAGCCTCGGGCAGCCTGCCACACTATCACACTACCCCACGCCAGGGTACCTCCCCTGTATGCCCTTTTTACTTAATGTCCTTACATATGACGCCCTACCCCTACTTAACTTTTAACTCTACAGAATATCATTAGAAACACAGTTCCCTACATAACATCCTCATAAACATGTATTAATTATATATATATATAGACACATATAACAACACATACATATATACATTTACATATACTGCCTCTTTCACTGCTGCGCACCTGCAGCCTTGTTGGGGATTCTGGTCCGCCCCCACAGCAATGCGTCGCAAGATGCAGGGAGCAGTCTGCTGGTCCTCACCTGGGCTGCTCTGCTGGGCATCCCGGGGCTTTAGTTCACCTGGGCTGCGCAACAGAGCACCCTGGGACTTCCGCCTTCCTCCACTTCACCCTGACTGGCCTGCTCGGCCAGCCACGGATTTATATTCACTGCTCTCTGCTCTTCACCTCCTTGGCTGTGTCTGGCATACGCAGCCCGGGTGGACTTTTAATAAGGGCCTGCTTCGCACACCACGAGGCGAGCTGCCAAGGGGGTACGGCCGGGCAGCCTGGTCTGCGCTGCCCCTTAGACGCAGCCAGGGCTGGGCTATACTTATTTCGAGCCAGACGGTGCCCTGCACTCTGCCTGGGCCATGGATACTGCTGGGCCCGTCCGGCCTCACCCTCGGGCGGGCCAATAGCTGCCATGGCCCTTTTGGACATCGGAGCTGTCCCTGGTGTCAGCAGCGTGGCTCCCTGGTTTAGTCTCAGGAGGGAGCTTTCCCACGCGCCACCATGCACCATTTGTGGATTATGGGTCTGGAGGGTCACTTGAGGCAGCGACCCCTCCAGGTAAGCCTCTCCTCTGCTTCTCCTTTTTCTGCTCGACATCCTCACTGGATTTTATTCCACTCCTGCACAGCCCATTCTTGGGCAGGGGAGTTCTACTCCTTTGTTTTCTTTTCTCCTTTCTACTCTGAAACACCATCCAGCCTCATGGACACACACATAAATAATGAAACAGACCACACATAAAATAAAATGCTGGTATTGCCCTGGTGTCTGCGTCTTTATTTATAGGTGTTCCCTTCCTTTCACTTCCTGATGCCACTGGAGAAATCCTGGTCTTCAATGTGCTGTTCTCAGTATGGCAGCGCATTATAAGCAGGTATTGCAGTGTTCATCCAAATAGGAAACTGCTGAGTTGATTACGTTGCTGTGCAAATACAATGCATGGCCCCAAATTCTCTTCCTGTGCTGCCCTACAGTGCAAGTATACACACTCCAAGGCAGGCGAAATAGGATATAGATATTTTTTGTCCAATGCCTATTTTTCCTTTATATATTTTGCCTTCGGTTGTTGACATCACACACTTGTCTATCAAATACTAAAAAAACAACTAGACAGACAAACTAATGGCTTGCTATTGCGCTCTTTCATCCCCGTTTCAGAATGTATGAGTTTTTTTTCATACAGCTTGCTGCATATGTGAAAATAAGACGTCCTATCTCTTAGTGAAACTCTACACCGCCTCTTTATTTAGAATTAAACTAGGCCCTTTCCCCAGTGAACCAAATCAACTCGGGTTCCAGTAAAATAATGCCCAGGAAGTCGCAGTGCTACAGCAAGGAGAGCTCCCATGTGCTGGCCAGACTTGGACACTTGTGATAATGGCGCTAAATTACCTTTTAATTCAGGAGCGGATTATAGCTCGGGCCCAGGAGTTTTAGGTGGTTTATCTGATTACAGATGATACAGTATGCTGGAGGATGTTTCCGAAGGCTGGAAGAAATGTTCTAGACAGTAATGGAAACAGGGATTGGACGATAAGCCTCCCGGCTACAGGCGGGCTGCACGAGACCTGGTCCCTGCAGCGCTGGTGTTCTGCTTAAAAGCTACAAAATGGCTTCCTCTGGGATACGGCTTCAGCGCGCGCAGTGAAAGCCCACTGCGTCATTTATTAAATGGGGATTCCAGCACGGAAACAAAAACAGCTGATCTTGGAATGTCATTATATTAGGAAAGCATGGTACATTCCACAGAGCAGAATGCAACGTGAGGCGGTTTAACTGATTTATACCAGTGACCTAATACTTTGGTCATCATACCGAAACATGCATGTTTTAGTGCAAAAGGCATGCCAATTGGGGTACTCTGCATTTGCATTTTGGGTTATATTCTGCTAAACAAGCTGCCCTTAGCATTTTGCATGCCGTTTGCGCCTTGGAAAGGGCTTTGCGCTACACCTTCTGTGCTCTTCAAATTATTAGCTGCACGCCTAGAGGCCTGGCCTAGGGCCATTTGGAAGCACAAGCAGACTGGACTCTTGCTCTCAGATGGTTTTTATTAAAATTCACCTAAAGAAAGAATTGTCAATTTAGGAACAGCCCAGAGAAAAACAAGAACATTCTCCTCAACAATCTTTAGTGTGATGCAGGCTCACCTCATGGTGGGTTAATTCCCTGGGAGTCCTGAACCCTTAGTGTCCTTAATTTTATGGTTGGATTTTATGGCTGTCTCAGCTCCTCCTACAATACGGATTTCCCAGACTAGACTAGTGCAGGGAGTCTTGATTCTATCAAAGACATGGGGGCAAGCATTATGCATTCCTTACTCAAACTCTTCAGCAGCATACAAACGTATAAAAAAACAAACTTTTACTTGAACTACAAATCCAGAGTAAAAGTGACATTTTTGTAGTTCCACAACAAAATTTCCCTTCTGAGCGTCCATGAAGCTCTCCCAGAGTCCTTCCTCTTTCTTTGATGATCCAACGTCCTCCCTCGACTGAACCTTATAACTTGTCAAATGCGAACCAAACTTGTATGTTGAACTGTATTAACAAACTCGTCCTGCGTCCTGCTGTGCTGTCCGGCCAACAGGTGTTTTGCTTCTATTCTGCTCCAGAAACCAATCAAAAGGATACGTTACGGGCAGGTTCTATTATACAAAGTCGTCAAGCCTATCAATACTTTGTACAATTCAGATCAACGGGAGATATAATGCTCACCTCTGTCTCTTTAATAGAATCAAGACTCCCTGCAATATTCTAGTCTGGGTAATCTTTATTCTATGGCAAGACCAGAGGCAAGCATTATGCTAGTTCAATGTGTTTTTCACCATTGTTCTTACTCCCCTGATCAGTTTGAAATGGAATCTTTCAAAGTCGTATCACTCGACCAGAGAGCTTCCTTTAGAATCTCTTCCAAGCGTAGTGCCATTGCAAAAGCCTTAGAAGCCATCACGCCCCTGGCGGATTGCGTGCCAACCCTTGAAACATTTACCCTTGATTCGGCCAAGACCCATCAGACCCATCTGGCAATCGTGAGGGTAAAGGCTGGGCCAAAGGTTGCACGCTGAGAAATAACCAACTGTTTCACATTCGCCAACCTATGCGTTTCCATCATTCTCTCATAGGCCTTATAGTGAAATGTGCATAAGACATTGTTTTGCATGCGTATTTTGTACTCATCACTGTGAAGGTCACTCCTTCCGGCGAGAACATCATTTGTGAAATATCCAGTGCTCTCACGACCGACACTCTCTTACAGGATACCAGACATAACAGCATGACTAGTTTGGCCGAAAAGTATTTCAGACTTAATCCTCATTATTCAGCCATTCTTCCAACTTTTTAGGAACTTAATCCATGTCCCACAGAGCTGAATATCTTGGCTCTGGAGGCCTGGTGAACCTTATCCCTTTCAGCAACTTTCAGACTGATTGGTGTTCCCCTATAGGGTTTCCATCACAGAACTTGTGCCATGCAGACCTCGCAGATCTGTAGATGCCTATTGTTGTAAATGCTTAACCTTCTTGCAAAGGTTCTGTTAGGAAATTCAATCTGCACCAGCTCTCTGAAGGATATATGCATCTTGCTTAGCGTGCTCCTGATCTCCTTTCTTATTCCCTTTACCTTCAGGCTGGGTAGTTCCAGTGTAGCCTTCTGAGTGTCCCCTATGAATCCCAGGAACTCTAATATCTGCTCTGTCTTTAGTTTAGATTTGATCCCAAATCCCAATCTCTGTGGCAACCTGATCACCATGTCTGACTGTTCCCGAAGCTTCTCTATGTCTTGCTTCATGAGGTCATGTTGTCTAGGTAGATAATCAGTTTCATCCCAGACTCTCACAGTGCATTAACGACCGGTTTCATCAACTTGGTGAAGCACCAGGGCACTGATGATACCCCGAATGGAAGGCATGTGAACTCCCAGGCATTCCCTTGCAAGATAAATTGCAGGTGTTCCTTTAGCATCACTCCACGAGTATTGTTAGTAAAGTGTCCTTCAGGTCTAGTCTAATAAGCCAGTCCCCCTCTCTTGGTATGTTTCTCAGCAAGTGGATCCCTTCCATCTTGAAATAGGTGATTCATTTGTTTTATTCCCTGAGGTTTATTACTGGTCTTACCTTTGCCTTCCTGTGTACCAAGAAAAGATTGCTTTCAGAGCTGATTCCATCAATGATTGCTGGCACTATCGCTCTCTAGTCCAACTGTTGAAATTCTGTCTCTGAAATTACTATCAGAGTTGGCCTCCTCCGCTGTAGCAGTTGTGCCCAGAATTCCAGATGGAAACCCTGCACTGTCTGAATTACGCAGGCATCACTCAATAAGCCTCTCCATTTCTCTATGCATAGTGCCGTTCTGCCACCTATCGGAGGACAGGCCACCTGCTCTCTCACCTAATTTAATGGCTGGCTGATGGCTCACCAATCTCTATCTCCTTCCTCTGCTGCCTTTTCCACAGGATGGGAATGTCCAGGGCAGCAAATCTGTCGAAATATTTCGCCAGCTCATTCTCAAAGGCATCTCTGAAAAGGAGTCCCTGCGCCACTGGACCTGTCTCGTAGGATGCCTGGTCGCCTAGCTTCTGGTGTATCTTGAGCAATAGACACTTCCTCTGTTATGACGCATTGGATCAGTTAAGGCACAATGCTCACTATGCCCCAGTTCACCAACACTACAGGGTCTACTGCTGTAAGCGATATTCAATCAACACTACAGCTAAGTCAATGCCTAGTCTGGGATGCTGAGGAAAACCCTTATTGATGTATTTTTATGTCCAGTTCAGTACTCTGGAAGACAACCCTTGTATAACACCCCCCTCTTAGAATCCCCCTGACCCCACTGAGCCAAGAAGTAGGTTTGTTTTGCAAATTAAAAGGTTTATTTGAAAAATTAAACAATATAAATATATCACACTTTTATAATAAATTAATATCTGATAGTACACTTAGAAATATGATGTGGATCCACAATGGGAAATGTTACAGTGGTACACTTGTTTACTTAGGAGTAGTATACAGGATGCGGTAGCTGAAAATGCTTGATGGTTTCAAGGAATGCAAGGTGGAATAAAATGCAGTACAGCAAATAAACTTGATATGATTTCAACCAACAAAAATGTAATCACCTTTCTCTGGCAACTCACTCCCCCCCTTTATACAACATAAGGAGATGGAAAGGAGAGCACACAGTCTTCACGAATCCCAACAATTCACACTTGATAATGCAATACACAGTTCCAGTTCCCCCAGCAAGCTTAGAGAAAACAGGTATGACTTTAAAACACAGGCGAATTACTTTGAAATGTGGTGGCAATGAAGTGAAAAGGTGTTAAAATATCTTTTAATTCCCTCTAGATGTTCAGGGTAGGTGATGGCTACTTTATATTAGTTCAGGCTCACTTTAGCAATGCTCTATGAGTAACTAGCAGGTTAAAAGAATTTTAGCAAAGGAAAGCAAGGAGCTGCTGACTTTTTTACTGGCGAATTAATCAGGCCAAATCGCAAATCGCTGTAAAATTCGCGAGTGCGTGAATCGTGATTACAGCAAAAGTATAAGGAGTAGCAAGTCGGTTTTAGGTTCGTTGGAAAGCCTGGAATCTCAGCTTTAAAATGAAAAAAAAACACATTCCTAGGACGACAAACGGTTCCGAAGATAAGGACAATTTAGTAAAGGTAGTTTTTCGGACTTAAAGTAAAACTCAGAATGACAGGTGACAGCTTGCAGCTTTAGAATGACAGATGACAGCTCGCAGCTGTAGAATGACAGATGACACGATTTCTAGGAGGCAGTTCTACTTAGGTTAAAATAGTTTGGATTAGATTATTTTAACTAAGAGATTGGGTTCTGCACAGTTCTGGCGGATACTCACTCCTAATTTTGAAATGAATGGGCCTCGTCACGGATCTGGTCAACTGGACTGGACTTCGGGCGATTCTGCTCACAGCGTCTGGGTCAGCTCTGCTCTGCTGGTCTAGCCTCTTTGGATACAGCGGCCTCTGGTTCTGCACACTACTCTGCTTTATGGTCCGGATCAAGTGGATTGTGGATGTAACACTGCTTTCTGGGTACTGGCAAAAGTTCTTGGCAAAGAATTCAGACAGCTCGCCCGGCTGTGGAATAGTTTGCAAATGATTTTAAGGATGCTGAGGTCTGCTGACAAATACTTTTGCTTGCAGTGGGCCTTCTTGGTTCAAAGTTCTGTAGTCTCTGTTTAGCTTGGAAGTCTAAGTGTTGGATCTCTGGATGTGAAGTCGTCGGTCAGCACGCTCCGCAGCAAAAGGAATTCAATGTCTCTACCTGTCCCAGCAGTCTCTTTTTATGTGTTTTGGAAGTGGGTGGGTCGGCTCATTCTGCATGCCCAACCATCTCAACTTATCATTGGCCCAGTTCTCCTTCGTCCCTTGATTGGGGAGCTGGGTTGTGTGTCATCTTTATGGCTTACAGAAAGACACTCCCCTTGTCAGTGTGCACACAAATCTATTTCTGATCCAAATACATATTTCCCAGATACACAATTTGTTGAAATTACATGTACACATTATATATTCCTTAGGGTCCATGCTTGTCCGCCTCTGATCTTCCTGGGGGCTTGCATTCAAAAATGACAACATTTTGCGCTTTTTGACTGGTTTTGCAATATTGGATTTTCATCAAAAATAACACAACTGTACACCCTCCTTCTCCACACATTCCAGCTATTTACTAGGTTTGTAGCATAAACCCGGTGTCTGTAATATCAATAAATAGTGGGGTTTGGTCCTAGAACACCGTAGAAATTGGAGTTTGGACTCAGATCGTGAGGGCATTTTTCATACTAAGAATCTCAAAGTTGTACATTCCTGTCATTTGGTTACAATAAGTTATCAATGTTTCTATAAAATATATATTTGTTGCAATTCAACTCCTCAAAGTGTTTGGGTCCGCCTCCAGAAGTCTGGGTGGGTCAGTGATCACATGTCTCTCCTTGCTGGCAGAGGGCTGTTGACAGGAAACATTCAAAATTAACATACCCCATTCAACTGAAAGGGGCTATTGTCTCTCTCCTCCAGGCTGAAGGGGAAACCCCCTCCCTCTCACTCAGAAGGGCCATGTGATATCCTGCCTCCTGTTGTGAGTCTCTGGGGTGTTAAGAGTTCTCAGCCTCTTGGCCTCTGGGAACAGCAGGTGGCTAAGATTTTCAATTACCCAACAGGCTTTGAAGTCCCTGCCCCCCTTGCAACTCCTAAATACAGTTTCCCTGTCAGAGTTTAGACCGCTAGCGCCGGTTTGTGGACAAAGCTGGTACTGCACCCATTTTTGGGATCTGTCTTGAATTGCTGCATTTCAATAGAGTAGTCTTTTGCTTGATAGAATAGGACCCTTGCTTAACATTGTTTTGATGGCATCCTTACAGTAGAGTGGTGATGTGGAACCCCCCACAAGAAGGTTGTATCTTTGGAGTGGTCTTGTGCCAACTGCGCAGTTCTCCTGGATTCTGGCGTGAATGTGGGCGGCGACAGCTCATCCCCACATCCACCCAGTCTATTGATTTAGTTTGTTCTGGGATAGAATAATGGGCGGCGACAGCTCATCCCCACATCTACCCAGTCTATTGATTCAACATGGGTCAAAACCCTTGACAAACCCCCGCCCGACTGTGCTTTGATTCGAGTCGAGGGGAAGTCGGGTGCAAAGGATGTTTTGAGCCCTGTGCTGGTATGTCCGCATTATCTTCTTCCAATTCTGTAGATGGCACAGTTCAGCATCTTTTCCTCCACCCAGTTGGATCGATCGGTTCTCCTCGCCGGTCCTGATGGGAATATTGGGCGGTACCCCGGGCCCCTCAAGTCTCTGCTCCCGGTCCCCGGTCGTCCTCCTTGGTCAGTCTCCATGGTTTCCTCTCTCCTAGGATGATAAAGCAAAAGCAGCAATACCTATTCATAGATATTTCTCCCCCACTATTGATATAGTGGGGCGACATATACATTTTATACTTCAATAGACATAGCATTCCAATTTTGAAAAACAAGATATAATTCAGAGACAGTGGCTTACAAGCGTCATAATATCTTAGAAACTATATGTGGGATATTTTAGGGTTGGAACTGAATTCATCTGGAGCGGTCCCCTCTGGTATTGCAGAGGACTCCTCCAGTTGCTGCAGAGTGTGCCTGGGATGGCAACACTTTAGCTGATTTATATGTACCCACTTGTCTTCCCCTTCCGCCAGGCTACCTTTGGGGATGCAGATCTTATACTCTACAGGGGAGATCTTGTCTATAATTTGAAACGGCCCCTTCCATGTAGGCAAACATTTTTGCTGTTTGGCCTGGTTCCTTTGGAAATTGTATAGATAGACCCGGTCCCCCACAGTATATTCCTTTCTGGTGGTCTTCAGGTCGTAGTGGGTCTTCATGCTATCAACTGATCTTTCTAGATTCCGCTGCGCATAGGCAAACGCATGCTGAAGGTGTTTCCTTAAATTCTCCACATACTCATGAGTTGTGGAGGCATTTATCAAAGTCTGCTCTTGGGTCCTGTAGAGCAAATGCTGGGGAAGCACCATCTTGCGACCAGTCATCAACTCAAATGGTGACATTTTAGTTGCAGATGAAGGGGTAGATCTGATGGCCATTAGGACCAGAGGTAGTCGGATATCCCAACTTAGCCCAGAATCTGCCACAAACTTTTTTAATATGCTCACAATGGTTCGGTTGTATCTCTCTACTGCTCCAGAAGAAGCTGGCCGGTAAGCAATATGTAGCTTCCTTTTGACCCCCAGTATCTCTCACATCTTTGTCATTACTTCACTGGTGACGTGGCTACCTCTGTCTGATTCAATCCTTTGAGGTAGACCAAAACGGGAAAAGATGTGGTTAATCATCAGGGCAGCTGCTGTTTCTGCCTTGCAGTTTGGGGCCGGGAGACATTCCACCCACTTGGTAAACAAGCATGTGACGGTCAACATGTACTTGTTACCTCTAGTGGAGCGAATCACGGGGCCTATGTAGTCGATTTGCAAATCTGACCATGGCAGTGTCATCCCCCTCTTTTGGAGAGGTGCCCGGTGTGTGAGGGATGTTGGCTGAAATTGTGCACACACAAGACAACCCTTCAAATACTGGTTGAAGTCCTGGCCCATGTGTGGCCAGTAGGCAACCTCTCTTAAGATTTCAAGTGTTGTATGAGGTAGGAACCACCCACTGATCATGGCCAGCTTTAGATTCCCTTACCAACAAACCGTCTTGGATTCGGAACATTTTTGGACATTTCATCAACACTCTTAGGTCCTCTTTCCCAATGTAGTCGGTATCCGTCAGGGGAAAGTTCTCAGGGTCCTCAATGTGTTGGTAAAAACTTACCCATTATTGGATCCCCCTTCTGAGCTGTAATTAAATCAGCATCAGGGGTCTCCTTACTCCATTGTGCAGTTGAAAGATCATTGTGAGCATTTGTCTGGGACCTAGTGATAGCAGTGACCTGGATTTCCCCCAACAGGGACTCTATTTCTATTAGATCCCCTTGGATGGCCCCGGTTTGGGCCAGCTGATCAGCTAAGTCATTTCCAGTTTTGTCTGGTCCCTCTACTTTGGAATGACCCTTGATCTTTTTCCAGTAGATGGTCATCCCATTCGAGGTGACCAGATCATCAATATTTTGGATTAACTTCCCATGTTTCAAAGGTTTGTTATTAGCACATAGCATGCCTCTGGTTTTCCAGTTAACCAGGTGCTCCACGAACCCGTTCCGTACATAATCCGAATCTGTGATTATGACCAGTTCGTGGAGTTGATGTTGGACAGCAGTGAGGATGGCCTGATGCACAGCCATCAACTCTGCCACCTGACTACTTCGGGGACCCAGTTTGTATCCAGCGGAGGGTTCTGGGAACTCCTTCACCCATGCATTCCCTACGCCGGCCACCAGTTCTTTTTCCCCGTTGTTGTCAACATGGTAAGAGCATCCATCCACATAGACAGTGGGCATTCCCTCACACTTGCCTTCTTCAAAGACTTTGTGTGGGGAATTAAGGTATGCCTCCATGTTGTCCTTGATTTTTAGACTTTCGTCCTCGAGACAGTTTTCTCTGGCACAATCATGCAAGTCAGCCAGACCTTGCGCGAGGGGACTCTTCTTGTTTTGGCCATATCTGACCTCCACAGGAAAGCCTTGCATTGACAGAATCCAGAAAGTAATTCGGGAATTACTCACATTTCCGGCCCGGATTCTGTCACTTTGGAGGTATTGCAGAGGCTGGTGTGGAGTCTCCACTATGATGTGTTCCCCCTGGATGAACGGGCAGTAATTCTTCAATGCCCACACCGTTGCCAGGAGTGCCTTCTCACAATCGTTGAATTTTTACTCGCATAGGAGATTACTTTATTGACCTTGTCATGCTTTTGGTATAATATTGCTGTCAAGCACGTATTAGAGAACCCTGTCTCCAGGAAGAACTCCTTGTTTCTGACAGGGTAAGCTAGGCAAGGCGCTTGTGAGAGGCTTCTCTTGAGTTGTCTTACTGCCTCGGATTGTTCTGGACCCCATTCCCACTTGACCCCCCCTTCAAGAGATGAATCAGGGGTCTGGTGATCTCTGCGTAGCCCTCAATGAACTTTCTGCTGTAATTAGTCAGTCCAAGGAGGCTCCTTAGTTCCCGCAGAGTTGTGGGGTCTTTCAGTTTCTGAAGTGTTTCCACTTTCTTTTCTTGGGGACAGAGACCCTGAGGAGTAATCTCATGCCCCAAGAAATTAACACAGGTTCTACACCACTGTGCTTTCTGGAAGGAAAGTTTTGCTCCGGCGGCCCTCAACTGTGTCAGAACATAACGGATCTCCGCTATGTGTTCTTCCACAGATGAACTTTTGATGAGGACATCATCTACATAGGTCAGGTTACCCCTCGCACCCAGGTTGGGCATGGCTTTATGTAGGAAAATGTTGAATTCATTGCCGGGGTTGAGGTATCCGAAGGGAGTCCGGGTCCATGTGTACTGCTGGCCCCCAAAGGTAAAAGCCAGTTTGTATTGGTCCTCCCTACTGACAGGCACGGTCCAGTATCCATTGGTCAGGTCTATTGCTGTGAATACCTGTGACCCCTGAATCTGGGCCAGCCCTTGGTCAATGTAGGGAAGAGGCCATCGGGAAGTATGGACCCGTTTGTTGAGCTCCCTAAGGTCGGCACAGAGTCTCCACTGGCCGTTTGACTTCAATATTCCCAGCACCGGATTATTAAAGGTGCTGTGGACTGGACGGATTATTCCCCCGGGACTCAAGGTTCTTAATTATTTCAGTAAGGGACTCCATGGATGCGAGAGGCAAGCGATATTGCTTCACAAACAGTGGAGTCATGCCAGGGTCCGTGGGGATTGTTGTTGTGTGGATGTCGGTGCAACCACAGTCATATGAGTCTACCGCAAAGAGATCTTGGAAATCCAAGAAAACTTGTTTCAACTTTTGCTTCTGTTCCAGAGTCACGCAGGCATCAGCTAGGTTGACCCTCTCTTCCACCATCTGCCTGAAGCCTGGAAAGACTTCTGGTTTGGCTATCTCAGCGGCCTCCTCCAGCTGGGATGAGAAGTCCCTGGTCAGAGTGCTGATTTGGACTGGAGGCTCCAGGTGGGAAAGGCAGCCCTCATGGACCTGGAAAATCACCTCATCCCTCCTGAAGTCACAAGTCACATCTTCCTTACCATAAGGGCAAGAAGTGTACACCAGGAAGTTCCCCCCATGCCGGGTGAAAATCCTGTCTGGTGTTGTGTTGTCATCACTGTCACTGTCAAAACAGTCCTTGGGGATCGGTCCTAACAGTTCATTTCCTAAATCAATGGAGAAATGTCGGTCATCAACCGCCATTCCAATGATGCTGCCTGCGGCTAGAGTAATACTCTGTAAGTCGCTGTTATCCACCTCTATTGGAATGGTGTCATGTTCTATGTTGACTAATGGAGTTGGGTTTACCCCTAACCCTTGCTGTTGGAGAGAAGCATTTAGATGAATATAAGCATCAGGGTTTTTCAATTTTTGTCCTCTTTTAACTTTCACTTCCAGGGAGAATTGTCGGGTCCTTTCTGGGATGGTGACTTCCTCTTTAAGCTGAATTTCAACTGCGTAAGGTAGCAATTGAGCTGACCTAAATGCTTTTTCTTGATCATCAAAGCCCATGGGATTATCTGCTAATCGGGACCAAGCTTTGAAGTTTATTAGGTCCAAACTAATGGCGAAGCGATTGAGAATGTCACTGCCTAAGTAAAAGGCGGCAGTGACGTCTCGCACGACCCAACAATTATGGACTATGCTCTTGTTGCCAATGGAGATTTTGAGCATACACCTGCTTGGCAGGAGATGTTTGGAATTAGGTGCTTCCAGGTCCATTTCCCATTTGTCTATCAGTTTGAATGTGGGAATGGCTGGATCTTTTGGGAGTTGGCTGAACATGGCTTCGCTGATGAAGCTCTTACCGTTGTTCACACACACTCGGGCGAGAACAGAGTCCTTCCCATCATTTAACTGAACAGGGATGAACAGCTGCTCTCCAATTTGCTGAATATCAGCCAGGCTCTGAGCTGATTTCACATCTTTCTGGACTATAGGAGTGGGAGTGTCTAATTGTGGATTGGTAAATAATTTCAGAGTGTTTCCTTCCAGTTTGGAATACTACCTTAAACTGGAAGGAAGGTTGATTTTCAGAAATAGAGAGGACCCCCATCACCAGTCTGTTGTCCTACTGCTATTACTGTCACATCTGGAATTTGGTTGTTCTGGAAGTGAAATTCTACTTGGTCAGATTTTTGTTCAACCATGTGGCACGTGTCGTGTAAACTAACATGGTTGACACTCTGTTTTAATATTATTGGTCGGCTAGTCTGGGTCCAGAGGACCTCGTTTACACAATCTATATGGGGTGACAACCTTCTCAGGAGGTCATTCCCTAGTAAACAAGGGGTGCCCTCTGGAGTCACTACTATGACCGGGTGTTTCACCTTGTGTCGCCCAATTTTGATGTCCAAATCTGCAGTCCCCTCGACAGGAATTTCCTTCCTGTCAAAGTTCTGCAGTTGTCCAGGAAGAGAGGTGAGAGGAATAAGGTAATTCTCCCCCCTTCCTGCATTTAGTTCATCAAAGGCCCTTTTGGACAGAAGGGTAGCTTGGGATCCAGTGTCCACCAGTGCCAAAATTGTACCCTGCCCCTGTACTTGTACCGGGGCATAGTATCTTCCCTCCTTCTCCTCAAGGGGGCACAGATAATGCACATTTTTGGACAACTGGTGGGCTAACTTTCTGGTTTTGGATATTGCTAGCGAAGAGATTTGGGCAGAATTCTGTGGAGAGCCTGGGGAATCTGAAAGAAAAGTTGGCAACTGGAAATGGTTTCGGGTTCTGGGCCGCCCCCCCCTTTTTGGAGGCAGTCATCAGGATGGGTTTGACCCATGGGATTTTGGTATTGTCGGTTCTGGGATGAGATGATGGGCGGCGGTAGCTCAGTCTCCACATCTCCCCAGTCTGAATTGGCATCCCTTGGGACCCATGTTTCCTTGGGAGGAGTTCCCCCATCTCTGAAGGAGAAGATCCTTTTCCCAAGATCTTCTGAGGATCCCTCTCCCTCAAATTGGAAGACCTGTACCTCCTCCACAAAGTGGTTCTGTTTGGGTCCTTTGTTTCCCCTACCCCCCCTCTGCTCCTTGGGAGGCAGGCTTTCAGGGGCAGGAGATTTTGTTTCCGGTTCCTGGTTTTCCAGGGGCTGTTTACAAGTTGGGAAGGAAGCTTCCTCAAAGGCTTTACACCCCCCTTCCCCTTGTGCCTCCTCCCTGGGAACCGGTGAGTTATCGGGGTGCTGCCCCCGTTATTGTTCTGGAGCACCAGGTCCAGAGTTTGGGGCATTCTGCAGTGGCATGCTCATCTGAGGGTTCTGTTGAGCCCTCAGTATGTGACCCAAATCTCATGCCATATTTTGGACCTGGCGCTCAAGTTGTGAAACCCGCTCAGGCTGATACAGGGCTCTATTTTCTCCCCTGGGCTGATCCCGGGAAGGGTAGCTATCCCTTCTCTGGTAATACCTTGGATTGGGAAGATTTGGGTACCCATCCACCCTTGGCCTCCCCTCTCCCGGATTAGGTTGTCTGGGCTCAGGGAATTGGGGAAAGAAGGATGGATGATTTTGGGGCTGGAAATCGGGTGGATACCTGGGGAAAAAGTTCTGCCCAGGATTTGGTGAATTTCTGCCCTCCTGGGGGACATTAGGAGGGAAGTTCCCTGGGTCAGGTGCTTGGCTGGATCCCCCCCTAGGGCTGGAGGAGTCCACACATAACTCAGGATGGGTCGGTTTCCCTTGTAGCGGGGACTTACATAATCAGGGGAGCGAGGGACCCCATTTGTGGGATTACCTCCTCGACTCCCTGTCTGTGACTGGCCCGAGGGCCTTCTGGGCTTGGCATTTTTAGGTGTAGGTAGGTTTTTAGGCCCCCCCATCGCCAAATCCAAAACGGGGGTGACCTTTACCTCGGCCACCTTGGCAGCAGCAGGGGTGCTGTTGGTTTTGGGGTTTTTCTGCACATTATTTTTATTTTCGATGGGCTTCTGCACCTCATAGATCCGGGTAGCCTGTTCAATGACCCAGTCTAAAGATCTTTTCTCATGAAAATCTCTCACTAGCTGGGTCAGTATGTATTTGGGTAAGGCATGGAAAAACGTATTGCTAAATTCTCTGCTATCCGTGCGCACCCTTCTGGTGGTCTGCGCAAAAGCATGCTTTAATTCTTGCACAAACTCTTGTGGGGCCTGATCCTCCCCACATTGCAAATTGTAGGCTGCCTTCCGAGCATCTTGAGGATTTCTGTGCACAGAAAAATGTTTGAAGATGGCCGCCCTGTATGTGGACCACCTTGAATGGTTTTGATCCTCCAGCCCTGCAAAGAAACTGGAGTATTCTGGTGAGAAGGTCCATTTGACGTACTGGATGCAGCTACTGCTGTCCTTCAAATGGAAAGTCTCCATCTGAAGCTCATAGAGCTCCAAGTGTTCCCAAACAGAATACTTGGCGTTCTTATGATAAGGCGTGATGACACTCCTTATTGCCTTTATTTGTTTCAATGGGTACTTAAGCAAGGCCCTTTTTGCCTTATTGGCCTTTTTGGTTCGGGTAACCCTGGTCCATTCATCCTCTGACTCAGAAGCACTGCTCCCAGAGGTGCCCGTCTGATCTTCCAGGTTTTCCCGGATTCTGCGAGCCTGGGAATGGCTGGCAGAATGTGGGGACCTGGTCTCCTGTGTCCTGTAATGCTCAGAGGAGTCTTCAGATCCCTCCTTGCTGCCAGGATTTGATGGGTACCCCCCCCCACTGACCTAACTGGGCAGAGGTTTTCAGGATGCCCTTAATGGGCCTACTCTCCTGGGGTTCCCCACTAAATTGCACTGAGCTTGGGTACCCATACCCGGATGCCCGCCCATCCATTCCTGGGTGGTACTGGCCTATGAGCCCCATCCTTTTGGCTGGATAGTAATCTGCCATCCCTATGGCCCTGTGCTCATGTGCGCCAGGGGACATGGGGGTGGCAGAGTCCAGGGACTGGGAGAGATGAAGGCCTCTGGTACTAGGGCTCCTGAGGTTATGCTCAGGCGTTTCCCTTTCCCAGCGAACCTCATCTCTATCAGCCCCTGCTCCCTGTTGCAATGCAAGAGCCTGCGCTTTCAGTTCCTCAGTTAAGGCCTTACTAGACTCTATCAGTCTCTCCTGCATGGCTACCTGTTGCTGGAGCCTATCATTGTGCTGGCAGAGAGCCTCATTCTCTCTCTGTGCCTCCTGATTGGTCCTGGAGTACTGGGCCAGTCTTTGCTGCAGGAGGGTTACCTCCTGAGGTGTGTCCCTATTGGCCTGCTCCTTTCTTGCCAGAGCATCCTCCACCCTCCTGGTGTGCTCTAACAAGTTCTGGTGTTCTTTTTGGAGGTCACCCAGTCCCTGGAGGGCCAGGTGATTTTCTTCCATTTTCCTTTTTAAGTGGCAGACTTCCTGGCCTAAGGTATCCCTTTCCTGACTAAGAGCCTGCATCTGTGCCGCCAGGTCGTCCCTTTGCCTTTGGAAGGCACCAGCTTTCTGGCGCTCCTGGTCAAACTCTGTCTGGGTATCCAGGTCTTTCTAAATCAGTTTATTGCTCTCTGCCTTCTCCCTATCTAGGTGGCTTTGCAGGGTGACTACCTGCTCAGCACATGACCTATTGAAGCCTAACTGTTGCTCCAGCTTTTTCTGGCTCTGCAGTAGGGAGTCCAAACCTTCTTGGTACTCCTTCTGCAAGGCCAGAAATCTGGTATCCTGGTCAGCCTTTTCCTGTTGCAGCACATCCATATCCTCCTTTATTTTAGTGATGTACTGTCTGCTGTCCTTTTCTGACTCCTGGCTCCTGAGCAGCCTCTGCTTAGAAGAGTCCAGATCAGATTGGGCCTTCTCTAACGCCATCTGTTGCCTATTTGCCAGATCTTGGCCTTCAGCACATTTGTCCTGCATGGCTCCCATATATTGATACAAATATGCCGCTACCCTAACCATCTTGTCATGTTCATCTTTAGCTTTAGGAGCCATATATAATTCACTCAGGGCCGCATGTAATGGACCCTGATCTCTCCATGTATCTGACCCTGTTTCAGTGACCTGTTGCGCGATTGCCTGCAACCAGACCATTTGGTCCTGATGAGTCTACTCACCTCTCACAAATAGCTTATGTAAGAAGTGCTCTCTGGCTATTTTGATGTCTACCAGTGTCGTCATTTTGGAAGTTGAGTTCCTTCCTGACTTGCAGAAGTTTGTATTTTATTTTGCAAAACAGACCTTCTCCTTAGTGCGTTCCTTTGAGGAGTGCTTTACAGAGTACCACAGCGTGGTGATCCGACCAGATGTATGTATCCCGTCAGTTAGCACACTGTATTAAGCTGCACAAGTGCTAAATCTAACTCAGAAGTTCCGGGCTACGAGCCCCCACTTTGTAAGCGATATTCAATCAACACTACAGCTAAGTCAATGCCTAGTCTGGGATGCTGAGGAAAACCCTTATTGATGTATTTTTATGTCCAGTTCAGTACTCTGGATGACAACCCTTGTATAACACCCCCCTCTTAGAATCCCCCTGACCCCACTGAGCCAAGAAGTAGGTTTGTTTTGCAAATTAAAAGGTGTATTTGAAAAATTAAACAGTATATATATATATATATATATCACACTTTTATAATAAATTAATATCTGATAGCACACTTAGACATATGATGTGGATCCACAATGGGTAATGTTACAGTGGTTCACTTGATTACTTAGGAGTAGTATAGAGGATGAGGTAGCTGAAAATGCTTGATGGTTTCAAGGAATGCAAGGTGGAATAAAATGCAGTACAGCAAATAAACTTGATATGATTTCAACCAACAACAATGTAATCACCTTTCTCTGGCAACTCACTCCCCCCTTTATACAATATAAGGAGATGGAAAAAGAGAGCACACAGACTTCACGAATCCCAACAAATCACACTTTATAATGCAATACACAGTTCCAGTTCCCCCAGCAAGCTTAGAGAAAACAGGTATGAGTTTAAAACACAGGCGAATTACTTTGAAATGTGGTGGTAATGAAGTGAAAAGGTGCTAAAATTTCTTTTAATTCCCTCTAGAGGTTCAGGGTAGGTGATGGCTACTTTATATTAGTTCAGGCTCACTTTAGCAATGCTCTATGAGTAACTAGCAGGTTAAACGAATTTTAGCAAAGGAAAGCAAGGAGCTGCTGACTTTTTTACTGGCGAAGAAATCAGGCCAAATCGCAAATCGCTGTAAAATTCGCGAGTGCGTGAATCGTGATTACGGCAAAAGTATAAGGAGTAGCAAGTCGGTTTTAGGTTCGTTGGAAAGCCTGGAATCTCAGCTTTAAAATGAAAGTTAAACCACGTTCCTAGGACGACAAACGGTTCCGAAGATACAGACAATTTAGTAAAGATAGTTTTTCGGACTTAAAGTAAAACTCAGAATGACAGGTGACAGCTTGCAGCTTTAGAATGACAGATGGCAGCTCGCAGCTGTAGAATGACAGATGACATGATTTCTAGGAGGCAGTTCTACTTAGGTTAAAATAGTTTGGATTAGATTATTTTAACTAAGAGATTGGGTTCTGCACAGTTCTGGCGGATACTCACTCCTAATTTTGAAATGAATGGGCCTCGTCACGGATCTGGTCAACTGGACTGGACTTCGGGCGGTTCTGCTCACAGCGTCTGGGTCAGCTCTGCTCTGCTGGTCTAGCCTCTCTGGATACAGCGGCCTCTGGTTCTGGACACTGCTCTGCTTTCGGGTCCGGATGAAGTGGATTCTGGATGTAACACTGCTTTCTGGGTACTGGCAAAAGTTCTTGGCAAAGAATTCAGACAGCTCACCCGGCTGTGGAATAGTTTGCAAATGATTTTAAGGATGCTGAGGCCTGCTGACAAATACTTTTGCTTGCAGTGGGCCTTCTTGGTTCAAAGTTCTGTAGTCTCTGTTTAGCTTGGAAGTCTAAGTGTTGGATCTCTGGATGTGAAGTCATCGGTCAGCACGCTCCGCAGCAAATGGAATTCTATGTCTCTACCTGTCCCAGCAGTCTCTTTTTATGTGTTTTGGAAGTGGGTGGGTCGGCTCATTCTGCATGCCCAACCCTCTCAACTTATCATTGGCCCAGTTCTCCTCTGTCCCTTGTTTGGGGAGCTGGGTTGTGTGTCATCTTTATGGCTTACAGAAAGACACTCCCCTTGTCAGTGTGCACACAAATCTATTTCTGATCGAAATACATATTTCCCAGATGCACAATTTGTTGAGATTACATGTACACATTATATATTCCTTATGGTCCATGCTTGTCCGCCTCTGATCTTCCTCGGGGCTTGCATTAAAAAATGACAACATTTTGCGCTTTTTGACTGGTTTTGCAATATTGGATTTTCATCAAAAATAACACAACTGTACACCCTCCTTCTCCACACATTCCAGCTATTTACTAGGTTTCTAGCATAAACCCAGTGTCTGTAATATCAATAAATAGCGGGGTTTGGTCCTAGAACACCGTAGAAATTGGAGTTTGGACTCAAATCATGAGGGCATTTTTCATACTAAGAATCTCGAAGTTGTACATTCCTGTCATTTGGTTACAATAAGTTATCAATGTTTCTATAAAATATATATTTGTTGCAATTCAACTCCCCAAAGTGTTTGGGTCCACCTCCAGAAGTCTGGGTGGGACATTGATCACATGTGTCTCCTTGCTGGCAGAGGGCTGTTGACAGGAAACATTCAAAATTAACATACCCCATTCAACTGAAAGGGGCTATTGTCTCTCTCCTCCAGGCTGAAGGGGAAACCCCCTCCCTCTCATTCAGAAGGGCCATGTGATATCCTGCCTCCTGTTGTGAGTCTCTGGGGTGTTAAGAGTTCTCAGCCTCTTGGCCTCTGGGAACAGCAGGTGGCTAAGATTTTCAATTAACCAACAGGCTTTGAAGTCCCTGCCCCTCTTGCAACTCCTAAATACAGATTCCCTGTCAGAGTTTAGACCGCTAGCGCCGGTTTGTGGACAAAGCTGGTACTGCACCCATTTTTGGGATCTGTCTTGAATTACTGCATTTCAATAGAGTGGTCTTTTGCTTGATAGAGTAGGACCCTTGCTTAACATTGTTTTGATGGCATCCTTACAGTAGAGTGGTGATGTGGAACCCCCCACAAGAAGGTTGTATCTTTGGAGTGGTCTTGTGCCAACTGCGCAGTTCTCCTGGATTCTGGTGTGAATGTGGGCGGCGACAGCTCATCCCCACATCCACCCAGTCTATTGATTTAGTTTGTTCTGGGATAGAATAATGGGCGGCGACAGCTCATCCCCACATCTACCCAGTCTATTGATTCAACATGGGCAAAACTCTTGACACTGCTGTGCCTGTGTCTTTGGCCCTTTCTGCTTGATCAATTATCTTGGCAAGGGGCCCGCCAAGTCTAAGATGTTGTCCTGGCATAGTCTAGGGGCTTGCAGAGCCTGACGGTCATATACTCTGCAACTCTGGGAGATGGCGCCCAGGCTGATGACCTTGGATGTCTGATGAGGTATGGATCAAACATGTCCTCTGCCATATTTGGCTGGGTCTGATCCTTTTTCTCCTCATTTTTGTGCCACTTGGGGGTCCCTGGCTTGCTGTTCGAAAACTAAAGCCCCCTCTGATGCCAAGTCCAACTCCACTATGGAGACTCCTGTATTGGCCAAGGGACCCGTGGCTCCCATATTATTCTCCTCTAGGCCAGGGGTCATTAGTCTGGGCACAACGTGCTGTGTAAGCGCAGCCCAAAACTGCTTGATCGCACTCTCTGTCTCCAGAAGACAAGCCTTCCTATGACATAAATGGTCTGGTGGGTTCAGAGAGGAACTCCTCTCCCAGACTTCTCCTCATTAATCTGTACAGAGGGAGGGGCCAGTATGGTCCTTCTCCCAGATTCTCCTTGTCCAGCCTTCAGGCGTCTTTCCTGTGAATCACCCCACTATAGTTTCTAGACTGTCTAGCCTCTCCTGGAGGGGGCTGCTACCATCCCTGAGCATTTCCATCAGAGTATGGCTTAGGGTCCTCTGGAACCTTCGGGGGGTAGATTGGCCCTGGGTAATCATAATTCTTCTGCTTCAAAATCCTCCTCCACTTCTGAAAGGTGCTCTTCCTGTGACCATTGCATGTCTTATTTACTCGGGTGTTGGGGGTGCAGTAGGAGCCTTGTTCTTATCAGAGATTGTTAAGATGAATTTCTAAACTCTGACCTAGTGGGAAGAGGTTTAGGAGGCCATGCTTGGTTTAGTGAAACAGGAGAAACTTCTGGACAAGCCAGACCAATCTAGGTAGCTTGTCAGGCGGTCAAGTCTAAGTCTCAGGAGGGATGGGAAGCCCACAATGATCACACACAGTAATGAACCACAAACTACTCTTAAACAAGTGTATATATCAAAAATATCTACACAATTATTGTCAGATGGACCAATAGACACAAGTAACTTTAGTTATGCAAAAACAGTTATCACACAAAGTCCTTATACTATACAATATATATACATTATGTTTCCTAATGCAGTTCAGTGATAGAATACAGCCAAAAACTGTAAGGAGAGGGCTGAGTTAACACATTAATAGCATTAGGCAACTCGTCAGAGTCGTTACCTAACTTTTGAGTTCAACCCTTAGAAGAGCGGTGCCTTGTGTGCAATAGTACAGTTGTGCATAAAACGCATGATCGCGTAGGTGAAGCAAAAAGCGGGTTTTCTTGGGAGGGCTGTCGCAAGTCAGGAAGGGGCTTGAGGCAATGAAGAATTGATTCCTACTATTCGAGTAGGCCCTGCCCTTGGCGGCAAAGCAGTGTTCAAGTAGTGGGAATAGCTAGGGAGCGCAGGCTAACCCAGCCAAGTTTGAATACCTTTTTGGGATACTCGTGCTAGAAAAGTGATCGGTTGTGCCAGGGTGCCACCAGTAAATGACGCAAGTACTCACCGACCATCGGCACAGTCTGGAGCAAACTTTGCCAGTTTAGTCGAGGTCGCTAGTAGGTTTGAGTCCTGTAATTTTGCGGCTCTCCGGCTCTCAGCAGATGCGGAGAGAAAGATCGACTGTGATGGGACAGTTGCCTTTTCTCAGCTTGTGAAGGAGGTCTGAAGAAAATTCTGGTGCTGCAGGCTTCAGGCCCGGCACAGGAGAGCAGAATAGAAAGGGTTCAACTGCGACTGTCACCAACAGGTAGTGACGCAGGAATCACAGATGCGGGCAGCGTTACGCACTCTCCTAATTCAGTACCCAAAGGAACAATGTCCCAAGTCTTGGGTTTGCACTCAAGACGGCGGCGGTTCTGTGGGATACCCTGCGGTAGAGCTGTACAGTTCACTGGATGGGGCAGGAACACTTCCGAAGGGACTTGTTCTGGGTAAGCAGGGGGCACCGAGATTAATTGTTCCCACTACTCCAAAGAGGAGAAGCACCTTGGCAGGCCTTCTTGATCGAAAAAGAAAGCAGGGATCAAAAAAAGGAACAGCAGAGCACGAAGGGTGCAAAACCTTCCAAAGCGTCTTTGGTGGTTTCACAAGTCCGTTTCTACGTGCAGGAGACTTGGCTCCATCTGTAGTTCAGTGAGAACTCAGGTGATCGACCTGGAATGGATGCAGAGCCCATTCTATTATCCAATATTAGCTTTGTGCCAAAATCAATGACTTTAATCAAAGATCTGCTCTCATGCAGGCATCCCTGTCATGGTCCAATCACGGTCCATGGTGGTCTCAGTTATTCAGGCACTCCAGACATCCTGATACAAGTAGTCTGGATTGTGACCAGAAAGTCCCAACCCACTTCCTGGGCACACACACGTGACAGGCAGAAGCCCGCAAAAGAGTTTACCGTGGAGTTTATTGTCATCATCAGCTCCCACCTGGTTATCTGCAGCCATTTTGCACTTGCATATGCTTGTACCCCAGGATGTATTATCACTCTACTTAACAGTCTGTAGTGTGCCGGGATGTCACTAAGAGCTGTTTCTGATTTGCCCGAGAGGTACTTTCCAGTGAGAGGTTCTCCTTGTCTTTTTATTCTTGTCAGTGTCTTGCCTGTGGGGGTGACACCCTGGGATGTGCGGCCAATTTGTCCCAGGGACCTCCTCCTTCTCCTGTTTCCTTCATCCATTTTGGGGAAGTCTTCCATTTTGATGTGTTGCTGCGGAACCACTAGGGAGGGTACATTGACGTGTACCAAAGTAAATTTTCCTCCCCATGATTGTGGTAGGCTGTGATATGTTTTTGCTCCGCACTATTGGTAGTGGTCCATTAGTACTGCTGTTCCAGCGCCCCCCTCAGGAAGCTTTACTATTCTTCGTTCACTCCCACAGCAGCCTCTCCATCATGCTGGTAACATAGCGTGGTGGATGTCAACAGAATTATTGTTAATGGCTCCTCCTTATCCATCCACGTGAGTAGCCCTGCACTCTTTGCCCATTCCTTGTACCAATTGTCATTTTCTTCTTGCACCGTCACTAGAGGTGCTTTCGCCAACGTCAGTATCTTGCTTCCCACTACTCCATCCACCCATCCATTCTTCGTGTACACCTTGCCAAAGATCAGTATCAGCGGTCTTTCCCAGCGCCCAGGTTCACCTCATATCTCTCTTGCGCTCCATTTGCATGGCAGATAGTCCAGTGTCACTTCTTTCATTTCTCCTTTGTCTGGCCCGTCTGTTACATACCGCAGTCCTGCTGTGAGCTGCCAATAGTTGTCAAACATAGGTAGTGTTTTGATAAAGTTATCTTCGTATGGGTATGTTGACATTGATTTCCATCTAAGCATTGCTGTTTTGTCTTGGAACTGCCCTTGTGTCTGAAACAGTGCTAAATATAGGAGGCACTCTGCTGTGGGCGCAGGTACTTCTGTGGCAACAAATGTTCGGGAGGCACTCATGGCATACGGAATCAACGAGCAGACGTAACAGTTGTCCTTTGTTGTGTCTTTACCAATTTTAAACATGTATTTTTACCACATGTTGTTAGAGACGTGTGCAGATTCTGTGAGATATGTGTCGACCCCATTTATATCAATGGAAGCACTATGTTTGCCTCTTCTTACCTTTTGTCCTGTGCTAACTGTACCACCTGACACAATGCCCCTTGCAGGTGCAGTAGGGGAAATATAAGTGCTGGGTGTTGCGGGTACATGCAAAGCACAGTAGGCCTGCCAGACAGCAGCAGTTATTAGTTCAGTGGTCAAAAATACCAATAGCATTTTAATCACAATCATTGCGACCACTGGCATGTTTGCCTTACCTATGCTGCCATCCTGCAGCTATTGTATCGAGACGATATAGGTGCCCGCCTGAAATTGTCTAAAGAGTAGCGTTATTATTGTTAGTATTTGTTACTTTAAGCCTTGCGGATCAAGTAATCGTTCAATGCCCATGCAAAAAGCTCCTCCCACAATCTCCTAACTGCCCTGTATCTCAGACCGTGTAGGGCCACGTGGAGCTGTGGGTCTGACCGTACTATACATTTAATTAAAGCGTTGTAATAAACGTGTGGCTGTCTAGGTCTTGAATGAGTTGGTCTTCTAAGGCCGTGTATGAACTGGTGTGATAGTGCTTCTGGGTGGTCGATGGGAGGCAACATTTAAGCCTGGGCAGTGACCAATGTGTTTTTATCATATACTCAAATATATTACAATGTACAAGATCTGCATGTGCGAGACAAAAGTGTGATGCGTATTGCTGATAGCCCTGTCAATGTCTACTGTTTACCAACTACTGTCAATCACTTATTTTATTGCATTCTGCATTACTCCACTATCATCTTCTCATCAGAGATCAATTAACTGTTCAGTGGGGACATTATGTGTCTGCAATCTCCCGAGCATGAGGTGTGCTATGGGCTGTGGCTCGTTTGTGTACTCAGGGGTATCTGATGCTTGTGCTGTGTCTTTTCCGTCACCTGTTGTCACGGTTGCTGATGCGTTGGCTCTGTCGCTGCTGTGATGGGGTGAGGTCAGTGCTTTGCAGGGCTTGATGTTGTGGATGTGTGTCCAAACGTCTCTGCTAACTTTACGCCCCTGGGTGCCACTTTTTCAACTATATGTGGCCCTGTGAACCTGGGAGTGTTCCACTTTCAATTAAAGCTCCTCAGTAGTACGTTGTCCCCCTCTTTCATTGTACACTCTCCTGTTTGGTCCTCGTTGTTAGTTGTTTCTTGTTGATCGTTCTCTGACCTGCCCTGTATCCACCGAATCTGTTGAGATAAAGGAGTAACTAGTAACCAGAGAAGTAACATAGTCATACATTTCCCGTCCAAATACATCATTGGTTCCTTCACAGTGTACATGGCTCTTTTGGGTGGTGTTAATGGGAGGTGCATTTGGCGCCCGGTCACCACCTCCTGGGGCGTGAGGTGGTGGTCCGAGTCAGGCTTGTTTCACAACTCGAACAAAGCTAAAGGAAGGCAGTAGAGCCAGTTCTTTTTAGTAGCTTGCTGTGTTTTTGCAATGGTTTCTTTTAAGAGGCTGTTGAGGCATTTGCAGATGCCGTTGGCTTGTGGGTGATATGCACAGGCAAACTTAAGTTTTATCCGAAGCAATGCAGTGATGTGCTGGAATAATCTGTTCGCGAAATGCGGACCGTTGTCTGATCTTAGTACTTCGCAAACCCCCCATCTCGGGAATACCTCTCACACCAGAAATGTTGCGCCCTAAGTGAGTTGGCATGGGGGCACGGACCAGCCTCAATCCACCTTGAGATGGGGCATACTACCACAATCATGTATCGGTAGCCTTGGCCTACATTGATCATATCGACGTAGTCGATGTGTAGGTGTAAGAAGGATCCTTCCGGCCGTGGTATTGTACCTTTGATCACTTGTTGCATGTGAACGGCCATAAATTGTTGGCAGTTAAGGAAGTTGCTGATGAAGTTTGCTACGTGCGCATTTAATACGGGACAGAACCATGACTCTTTTATTCATACTGCAATTACCTCTTTTCCTGTATGGGTAGGGTGGTGCAGTTGGGCAGGGCTGCTTTTAGTAGGGCCAGGGACATAACTACTTTTCCTGTGTTATTTTGTCTCCATAGTGCATCTGTTGGGGGCATTGTGCATCCTCTTTTTACCCACAATTCTTTTTCTGCCATTGGGGCTGCCGCCTGTAGTTCCATAATCTGTGTTTGTGGGAGGTGCGTGTAGCCTTCTTTCATTATCGTCGGTCTTGCCCTCCCCCTCTCTTTTTGTTTTTCTTGGAGGTCCCACATCTCGCCAAAATATGCAGCATTCTTAGCATCGGAGTCTGCTGCTTCATTGCCTCTAGATATTGGGTCTTCACCATTTGTGTGTTCCTGACATTTCACCAGAGCTAGTTCATGCGGGTATGTTATTACTTCTATCAGTTCACCCAGGAGGAGAGCATGCTGCACCGGGGTACCATCTTCTCTTCTAAATCCCCTTCGTAGCCATTTTATTAATCCTGAGTGTACTGTAGACGTGACATAGGCACTGTCAGAATATATTGTTACTCTTTTGCAGTTACTCTCTTCTAGAGCCAGTATGAGGGCCACTAGTTCTGCTGCTTGTGCTGAATATTGTGGGGGTAATTTGACACACTTCACTGGCTCGCTTGTCCAGTCCTCCCTTACACGCACTACGGCTGCACCTGTTCTTCTTATGCCATCACTCTGATCAATGGTTGAGGACCCATCAATGTACAAGACATCACCTCCATCTAGAGCGTCTTCCTCTACCTTATGAGTGGATGAGTAGTATTCAATAGCTTATGTGCAATCGTGACCATGTTTCTCCTCTGTTACCTCCTCTGCTATGAATTGTGCTGGGTTAACATTGTTGCACCTCACTATTTTTAGTTCTGATCTTGATATTGATATTGATATTTTATTTCTATCGCGCTCGTACACAAGTGTTTCAGAGCGCGACAAGGCAAGAGAGGGGAACAGGGGAGAACAAAACAGCGATCTTACTAGGCCCAGTGACATTGAGAATGCGGAAGTGCATGGGAGAGGGGGAGGGGAAAAGTCCATGGAAGAGGGGAGAAGTGGAAAGTGGAAAGCAGAGGAGAAACGGATAAATAACAATAAATAAATAATAAAGACAACAAACAGTTTTAGTGCAGCCAGCAATTTGCAAATGCTATGTTTAAAGCAGCAGACAGGGTAGGTCTGATAAGTGCAGGAAGAAAAAGGGGGGGCTGTATGGGTACAGATACAGACCCCAGTGCAAGGGGTGGTCCGGAGGCAGTGATGAGGGTGGCAGGGTGAGCAGGTACCTGGGCCCGGAGGACAGAGGGTGGCCAGGTGCACGGTGCCAAGAGAGAACAGATCGGCAGGGGAGAGGGGGAGCGCAGGCAGAAGAAAAGAGGAAGGTCCTGGGGTGCTTCCGGAACCAGAGATGGTTCTCCTCAAGTTTAGAGTGGCAGGGAGGCTGTTCCAGAGGGAGGCCCCAGCTGAAGACAAAGATCTACCCCAGCTCATTTCTTTGAAAAACGACTGACCCTGAGGGAGTTGGAGGTAGAGGAGTAAAGAGCTCGATAGGGGAGGTATTTGCGGAGGGATAGCTGAAGGTATTTTGGACCCAGGCCCCAGAAAGCCTTGTGGACAATGGAGAGGGTTTTGAATTTAATTCTTGCATCCAGTGGGAGCCAATGGAGAGATTTCAGAGTTGCAGAGATACGATCCCAGGGCTTGAGGCCAAGGACAAGTCTTGTAGTCCTGTTCTGGATTAGTTGCAGAGGGCGGAGTGTAGAGGCAGGTAGAATTAGAAAGAGGCTGTTACAATAGTCCAAGCTAGAGAGAACCAGAGCTTGGGATACAATGAGCTTCTGGGGGAAGGAGAGGAAAGGCAGAGTACCTCTGAGGAGGTGCAGTCGGAAATTGGACTTTTTAGAGACCTCAGAGATGTGGGCAGAGAAGGAAAGGGTGGAGTCAAAGATGACCCCGAGGTTCTTAGCCTCGCAGGTGGGGGTAGGAGGAGGACCAAGGGATGCCGGCCAGAGAGTGAGGGGAAAGGATGGTGAGGGTGTACCGATGAGGAGGATCTCCGTCTTGCTGGCATTCAGACAAAGACCATTGGCGGCACACCAATCTTGAATGGCAGTTAGGAAATCAGATATAAGAGAGGGAGAGGAGGTGGCAGAGGGCAGCCTGAAAATGAGTTGTGTCATCAGTATAGCACTGGAAATTTGAGCAGAAAGTGGCAATGCAGTGGGCGAGAGTTACCAGGTATTGGTTGAAAAGCCAGGGCGAGAGGAAACCCAGGTTTTCATGGAGACAGTTGAGCCGGATGGTATGGTTGACCGCGTCGAAGGCAGAAGAGAGATCGAGGAGGATGAGGACAGAGGGAATGTTAGAGTCAAGGTTGGAGAGCAGATCTTCGCGGATGTCCAGGAGAGCAGTTTCCATGGTTCTGGCAGCTCTGAAGCCAGACTGGTGCTCATGGAGACAGCCAATAGAATTGGCATGAAGGTTAAGCTGAGTGATGGACAACTTTTCCAGGAGTTTGCCAAGAAAGGGAGTAATGGAAATTGAGCGATAGTTAGCTGGACAAGAAGGATCAGCTGTGGGTTTCTTGAGAAGATGATGCACAAAGGAGTGCTTCAGAGGGGAGGGGAAGGATCCAGAGGCAAAGGAGTGGTTGCAAAAATCAGCAAGGGCCAGAGTGAGGGTGTCAATGTGGTCCTTGATGGTTTTAGAGGAAAAGGGATGAACCTGTTTTGATGATGCTTTCATAGATTGGACTTGTCTAGCGACCTCGTCAGGAGAGAAAAGAGGAAAGGACGAGAAGGATGGTGGGCGGTGGCTAAAGGAGGGTCAGCAAGCACAGATGGGTAGGGGAGAGAAGAGGTGTTGGTTGGAGAGGGTGAATAGGATGTCCGGGGTTGTTTAAATGAAGTGAGAGGCAAGGGCATGGCAAAGAGCCTGGGAGGCAACAGGAGGGGTAGAGACTGCAGGAGGGTTGGCCAGCACCTTGCAGATTTTAAAGACTTCGGCCGAGTTGTTAGATGCCGCAGAAACACGAGCTTGAATGTGGACTCTCTTCTTGGTGAGGACAGAGAGTCGGTATTGCCTTTGTAGCAGGCGACAGTCCGGTTTGTCAGAGGATGAACAGGAAGCCCTCCATTTCCTCTCAGCCGCCCTACACTTACCTTTAAGTGTAGCTAGGTCAGAGTCATACCAGGAATTGCACTTGGTTTTGGACTTCAAACGGATCGTCATGACAGGGGCAAGAGCATCAAGCATATCAGAAATTGAAGAGTAGAGCAGAGACAGGGCTGTGTCGGGATATGAGACAGCCAAAGGTGGAGGGGGGGAGAGAAAGTGGTGGCAAAAGCCTCAACTGCCACACGCTACATGGGCCGGATGTCTGAGAAGGTAGGTGGCAGTGTTCGGGTAGGCTTGGCTTGGGGGGAAAAGAGGGAGAGATAAGAGGAGAGGTGGGAGTGATCGCTCCAGGAGAGAGGAGTGGGCAGAGGGATGGAGAGGGGGAGGTCAGAGGAGATCAAGACATCAAGTGTGTGCCCTGCAGAGTGAGTCGGGCCAGAGGGGAGGATGGACAGGGAGAGGGAGTCGCAGAGGTCACGGAAGAGTGCAGAGGAGGAGCAAGGAGAGTCTAAATGTATATTGAGGTCACAGAGGAGGAGGAGTTGAGTGGTAGAGGCCAGGAGGGAGGAGGAGAGGTCTGCCCACTCTTAGCAGCCACATTCGGCCACCGTCATCCTTGTCCATTTCATTCCTCTGTTATCCATCATTGGGGTCATTTTTGTCATTTCATTGGACCACTCACATATGTTTTTTTTTACTTATGATGTGTCTGTATGCCATTGGTCAACCACTCCACACCTATTGCTTTTGCTGTTGCTCACCCTGGAGCCACACGCTCACCCCTGCATCCAGCCGTCACCCCATTGGCTGGATTTCCTGCAGGATTGATGTTTTTAAGAGTGGCAGCAACACTCCTCGGCAGAATCCATTGCCGCGAGGAGTGCAGTCGCCATTTTTTGCATTGTTAAGTTACGCTGCTTTTGTGCTTTTTTCTGCATGTAGCATTAGGTCCAGGTACCTTGAGCTTTCCCCACTAACCTCACGGGCATTCTCTTTTTAAAAAAAAACGTTCCTAATGGCTCCCAACTCACCATTTGATCTCCGTGCATGTGAGATACTTTTATACTTTCCGCCACGTTCGGGCTTTCAAGCACTGCTGCAGTGCCTTTGTCATCTTTAGGATAACTGCTATCTCTAGACCACCTTGTGGGCAACATTTAATATATTTATACTAACCTCGCATAGAGGTCCAACACGCATAGTCACTAGTTGACACACCAAAGCTAATACTGGATACCCTAGCTAGTCGCCACCACACTAGGTACGGGCACAACATCCCCATGTGTATATGCTATCTCCACTACGCTTGCCATGTGAGCATTTTTAAACACTTTCCTAACAGTAAATAACCACATACTAAATTCTTTAGACCACAGCCAGCAGCTCCTCCCAGCCCACAGTTCACTTGACAGTCAGCAGGACTGTGCAGCAGGCACCCCATTTACATTAGACTATAACTTACTCTACCCCACTTTGTAGACACCCACACCACTGGTGTCTGTAGTCACATACCACACCCGCACAATCCCACGCTGGGTGTGCCTGGACATGGTTTTTATAGACATGGTCCCCCTGAGTGTGGAGATAATGGTTTGTTAACCTTTTCTGTAACAGCTCCCAGAGGCCCAAGGCGATATTGATTTGCCTAGTAGACCCGGTTTGTACGGGTCTTCTCATGTCACCCGCTGACATGGCTCTCAGAGTCCGGTACTCATAACAGGACTCCCAGCACAGCGTCCCCGCTGCACCACAGTAGACGGTAAGCTGTTTTCTTTCAATACACCACCAGTATATTTGAGGCACCAATTAGCCATTATTCATTAATATTTAAATCAATCATTGGTCACCCGAGATCCTGACAGCTTTCCATTCCCCCACAGATCACTTTTACGGACAACACTACTACCAGTGATTATCCTGATGAAGGCCACCACCACCTCGGGCTCTTACCCAGCCCAGCTTGGCCGAAACACTTCCGTGTCGATGTCTTTTGGCACTACCCTTGTATATATGTGTTTATAGATAGTGTTGTGTACACTATTTTGTTTAGTACCCCCGGACCAACTACAGTCCTGGGTCGCACCCTGTAAAAATTGTATGTCACTACTTACCTGTATTGTACACTTGTGCATCACTGTGGAAATTGTCTCTCGACAATTGAAGAGGACGATACTCACCTGTATTTCCCTTGTAAAACAAACGTCTGTCCATAAACCTTCGTGCTTATCAAAAGTCTTGTAAATGTTTAATTCCTTTCATCTGTGCAAAATCGTTTTGGAGACAAAATAAAATAGCTTCAAAACTCGACAGCTGTCTACAGATCTTTCACCCTGATTTTTAGCATTTTGCATACATGCCCACTCAGAGAGAAATTAGTTGATTTGACCAGGAGGCCGGTAGATGGTAACCACAGTAAGAGAATGGGTAGGCAAGAGAGAAAGTGTACAGACGAGGCATTCAAATGAGGAGTAGGTCTGAGTGGGAATGATAGAGGCAGGAATCCACTCAGGAAATATATGGGCTACCCACCCCCCCGGACCGGGAGGATCTGGGTGCTGAGAGGATCTTGTAGCCATCAGGGAGGAGAGTGTCAAAGCTCGTGACAGAGCTGGCCATGAACCATGTCTCAGTAAGACCAAGGACATGAAGGTCTAGTTCTTCAAGGAGGTGGCAGATGATAGGATTATCTCATATCCTGTTGCCCTCTCGGTAGTGAGTGTACTTATTGGTTTGTGCAGAATTGCAAAGAGGGCATGCTCTACATACAGTGTTGTAAAGCATCCCATAGTTATGGATGATGACTTTTCTACTGCTAACGCTGCAGCAGCCAGGTGTTGTTTGCATGGGAAGTGTCTCATCATTACTGGGTCTAGGTGCCTGCTGTAAAATTCAAGAGGTTTGTGTCCCATGCTTGTTTTTTGGGTGAACACTGCTTTCATTACTGCACCATTGCAATGGTAAAAGATGTAGAATTCTCGTTTATAATTGGGGGTTCCCAGGACTGGTGCTGTTGATATGGCCTCCTTTAATTTGTTGAATGCATCAGCCATCTCTCTCATCCACCCCAACTTTATCCCCTCTCTTTGCGCTTCCCTGATGGCTGCCAGTAAGGGTCCTGTGTATGTGCTGTAGTCAAATACCCATGCTGTACAATAATTGCACAAGCCTAGAAATTGGATTAACTCTTGCACTGTCCGGGATTGTGGTGTATTCATTATTGTCTGAGCTCTTTGTGATGCGGTTTCATCCTTTTTGGGATATGATCTGGCCTATGTATAGAACCTGTTCCTGGCAGTACTGCAATTTTGCTCTGTCAACCATGTATCCTTTCTCTGCCAGCACTGTGAGCATTCTCACAGAGTCCTTCCTGCACTCTTTTTCAGTGGTGCTGCAGATGAGAATATCTCCTACATATTGCAACACTGTGCTCTCTAGCTCGACATTGCCCAGGTCCATCTGTATAACTCTGGTAAAAATGGACGGTGACTTGCAGTATCCCTGGGTTAACCTAGTGTGTTTCCATTTTGTGTTATGGAATGTGAAACTTGTCAAATCTTGTGAGTCTGGGTGTAGTGGTATTGAAAATAACACGTTCTTAAGGTCAATAACAGTGAACCGTGATGCTTCTGCTGGTAACCCACACAATACTGTGGCCGGATTAACCGCCACTGGGTACTCTGCCTCTACAATGTGCTTGTGGGGTCTCAAATCGTGTATGAAACGCCAAGACCCTCCCTTAGCCTTGTGCACAGGGTACACTGCAGTATTGCATGGTGATTCTGATAGTACCAATATACCCCTCTCTATTAGGACACTTATTGTCTAATAAATCCCTTCATCAGCTTCTTTTGACAGTGGGTATTGTCTTACTCTGGACAGTTTGCTCCCTTTTTTAGTTTTATCTTCACTCCGCCAATGCTTTTTATGCAACCTACATCATAGGGACTAGTTGTCCATAGTGAGGCAGGTACCGTGCCAAGGCTTCCTCGCAAAAAAAGGTGGTGCTGGGAAGGGTGCCTCTAATGCCATTGCCATTTTCTGTGCTCCCTCTTTGTACGTCACTTTTAACCAGACGTAGACGCTCTTCTCGAACACCATCTCGCCATCTCCTTCTTCGTCTGAGAACAGTTCCTCGTCTGACACCTGCGTTAACCTACACCCTCCCGCCAGTGCTATCACTGCTCTCCATGCCTTAACCTCCTCATCCACAGCGTGAACAGCAATCCAGTCCTGCCTGGACGTCCACTGATATGATTGCCCCTTCGCCTTCACCTGTGGGCGGCTCTGGCCTGAAAAGGTAGGCGGCTGGCCTCCTCCACAATTTACCCGCAATGCCTGGCAGCCATGCTATTGCCATGTCTGACCTGTGTTGGAAGACCTCAGGGTCCACTGGCTCTGCTCTTGGGACTGTCTTGCCACAATAAGCCTGAAGTATGTGACTCGCCGTGAGCATGTGTATGCCTGGTGTGGAGCATGTTATGACTTTGTCAGTGAAGGAGATGTTCATGTTCAACCTGCTCATGATGTCACCCCCAGTATATCCACTGGTGCTTGTTTTGAATATAACAAGGGCAGAGATAGGTCGTAATCTCTGACAGATAAAGAGATGTTATCAGTGAATGGAACCACCCCTCGAGCCCCAGAAAATCCTTCAGTGTGCATGGCATTGCCTGACAATTTCAACTTCCCCTCCCTGATCTAGTGGCCCCTGTGTCAACTAGGAAGGAAAATGTCTTGTCACCTATTGCCACCTTTATGCATGGTTCCTCTGCAGGGTTAGGTGTTACCGACAGGATGGGACACAACAAGGAAGTCTATGGGCTGTCCTTTTTGGGCTATAATGACTGTCCGTTACCTGTGTAGGGATGCCCCATGATCGTTACTCCCCCTATTCGCGCCATTGGTTCTGGGGTGTCCATGGGCTGTTGTGACTCGTCTTGCAATTGTGTTAGTTATTGCACTGTGTGGACATGTTGTTTTTGTGCTGTTATCATTTGCTGTTGTGCCTGTTTTTTTAGCAAGTTGGTGTGGCACCTGTTGTGTGTTGGCCATCATGTGCGGTGGCTGTTGTGGCTGTGGCTGTGGAGCGTTACATTGCTGTCCCATCTGCACCTGACCCGTCGGCTCGGTTTCTGGTTGGTAATAATTGTTTGGTCCCCCTTGGTAGTCCTGTTGTCCCTGTTCACCCCATCCTGGTTGTGCCAGTCTCGCCCTGCATGTGCGTGCTATATGCCCTACCATGCTGCATGTCCAACATGTGTGAGGCTCCCGGGCCTGCCATAGAAATCCCCCTGTGCTATCCATTGATCCCTGCTGTCCATATTGTGAATATCCTCGGTACCCGCCTCCCGGATGATGTGCCGGTGGTCGAAATACTATCCCCCTGTTAAAACCCCCTCTCCCCCTATAGTTGTTCTTGTAGCCATTGCCCATTGTCATGTATCCCCCCCCCCTGTGTTGTGCATATTGTTGTGGCGTTGTGTGTTGGGGCAGGGGTGGTAATTGTTGGGGTATGGATGGTGCTTGTGGCTGCTGCATAGTTGGTTGTTGCTGTGTGAGTGGTTGTACTGGTAGGGCAGGGCTCGTTATGAGCGGTCCCTCTAGGGCGTATTTTGATAGCTTTTTCTGAACCAATTTTGCCTCATCTGCCTTCCTGTCTTCCTCTTTCTGTTTCATCTTCTCTTGCCATAGTCTACAATGGTGCACTATAGGTAGTTGTATCTCCGGCCACGCCTACGCTTCGATCCCCACTAACTTTTTCAGTTATCTCTGCACAGGTTCTGGGAGCCCCTGTATCAGTATGTGATAAAAGATAGCTAGTGTTTTGTCCGACGGCTCCCGCGTTTCCAGGCGCCACTTCTCCTGAATTTCTTGGATGTAATTAACAGGATCCTCATTCTCGCGCATTTTGCGTGACGTAATCGCCCCTATATCTGATGTGTCGGAGTACTGTACCTGTAATGCCTGCCATACCGCGTGTCTACAGTTTGCAAATGGCGACCCGCTGTGCAATGTGTTGCTGATTGTCACCCCAGGGAACCCGCCCTCTTCCAAATGTCATTTGCAGCATCGCCCAAAGTTAAAATCAAGAGACCCTTGACGTCACCAACTGCTAGCCTGTGCCTGCTGTCAATTGTTCCATTTCATATATCCATTTCCCCACCCCTCCGGCTCAAGGAGGGCAGCCTACACTTAATGTTCTCCTTGTCTGCATGTTTCCAGGGTACATATTGTGGCCTTGGCCCACCCCTTTCCAATAAGGGCATCTGCGTGCCTTTGTCCATTTCCTCTTGTGTGCACTTATCCTGTGTTGTCTGTATGTCCTCCGTGTCATCCTCCATATCGGACAATTTGTCAAAGAGGTCTAGGAGGTTGTGTGCATGATGCGTGTCTGCTGTTCCCATGTGTTCCCGCGTTGGTATGAGTAGCCCTTGTTGTGCGCTATTGCCGGCCCCTCACTCTTTTGCCCGGGGAGGTCTCTGAGTCTGTTGATATGTGGTGTGTGTGTGTGGCCAACGATGTTACTGTCTGTAGTGTATCTCCCCTCTGCGCACTCGTTCCTTCCTGTCTGGCTGTTTTCTCTTCTCGCATTCTGCATTCCCATGATGACCCTGTGCCTGTACGTGTGATGTAGAGGTTGCTGAACCCCTCTCCGTTTTCATCGCTCTGTACTCCGCATGATTCTTCCCATCCTTCTCAATGCAGAACCCCCCGAGAATGTGAGCTTTGTGCGTGGGCGGGGGTATCGTACTGTTACCGTTTCCAAATCTATGTCCACGCACTTAACTGCATCCACGGTATCTGCCCTTTCCTGGGGTGCTATCACCGCTTCGCTACCGTGTGTACTCCACTTACTCCTTGTAGCCCTGTCATTTTCTTTTTGCACTCGTTCACCTGGCCGACACCTGCAACACCACTGGGAGGGGCCTTAGACGGAGTGCACCCCTCTCCCTCACTCTCCTAACTCTTGCATGCTCATCATCCCTGGGCCGTACCCCTGAAACATCTTCCAAAGCTGAAAAATGTCTAGATGATTTGTCAGCTTCTTCCCCTGGTATGTGTTATGTAAGTACGCTAGCAGTGAATTTTTGAGTTTCCTTGCAAAAACGACCATTAGGTAGCCAAGTGATTCTTATTCTTTCATCTGTGCCTTTACTCCATTCTACACTGTACTTCACTATCATATCTCTGTATGTTGGCAGGGTTTTACAAATGTATTCGAGTGGTGTGTCCCTATCCCATAGTACAATTACATTTTTAAATATATACCACTGTTATCTGGCCCCTTATTGGGGACTTCCAACTCTCTGCTGTCAGTAGGAAGGAAAGAATGTACGTTAAAATACTCTTAATTACTTCAGCATCTATTTCTCTGTTGTCTTGCACTGGGTTGGCATCTTCCGACACGCCCCTCTGTGCTTCTAGGGCCCCCTTTGACCCATGGCGTGCGAGGTCCCCTGCGACCCCACACCCTGCGCGGCGTGCACCTGGGCCACCCCGCCCTTTTCGGGTAGCCGCTGTTTGGCGCCCCGTGTTACTGTACGAGCCCCACCTCTCCTCTATTGCCTCACAGCCTGCGCTGCGTATGCTCGTACCGTCCCGCCCACACGGGTGGTACCGCTACCCGGCACACCCCCCTTGAGGACGTGCCGGTGTTCTCTGTGAGCGGCCGCCTGCTCACCTGCACCCTGCCCTAGCTGCTGGCCGCGGCCCCAATCTTCATAAAAGCGAGATATCCTATGCAATACTCTATGGGTGACATCACCAGCTGACACAACCTACTTCATACACACAGTTTGAACATGTAAGGTGCGCCACTTTCCCCATAAGAAAACCCCACAATCCCCACAGCTGTCTTCCCACTATGCCTGGAGTGGAGTATCCATTAATCACTTTTCTTAATATAGTTAGACTGCACCCGCTGCGTAGCCTCGCGTGTGATGCGCTCCCTCACCAAGGGAACTTAACCAGTCAACTATCTTCCACAATCTGAGAGAGACTCGAGCTACCTCCTGCGGGAATCCGTCATCTATTCACCGAGCTAAAACACTCAATTAATAGGAATCCTCATCTACTCATCGAATTACAACGGCGAGTCATAGGAATACCACACCCCCATTCATGTGTTCACCATCCAGACCAATCAGCGCGGCACTCTGTCCGACACGTGGGGACTCGTTACCCCACCCAACAGGCTCATCAACACGAGAAGGGACTACAACTCACGTGCTGATTACCACTGATAGACCACATTTTTTAAAATGTAAAACCACCCACCTCCCTATTTACAGTTCCCCCCCCCACCCGCACAACACGATATTTCTTGTTGTGTGGACCATACTCACATTAGGCTCACGTCTGCTGGTGCTACTCGGCTGCGGGCACCCCTCCCAATCAGCTCGCCACTTCCCCTTGGCTGGACCGTGTCTGGACACTCGCCAACCGCGGGCGGGAACATTTTGAATTCGGCTACCGACGGCCAATCTCCTGGTTGTGCAATCCGGTCGTCTCGCAGTTCCACAATGGTCTTGCAGTCCTCCAACCGGGCAACGGCAGAGGGGGCCACGTTGCCGGGCCACCTTATCACAGATGATCTAACTGGAGCCTCCAACGTGTTAGGGTAATTTATGGTGGTCGACAGAGCTGACCTCCAGCTCTCAGAAAGCCCTAACTCCTTCCTCCTCCCAAAGAAGTAGTGGGGCCACACAAGAGCAATTAGATACTGCTGTTTATTAGAAGAAACAAGCAGGGACAAATACATGGAGCATAGGTTCCAGACAACTTCTCATCATAATCGGGCTTGCAGACCCGTTTTGTACCTGAGTCACGCAACAGTTTGCGTCACCTGTGAATGTTCATCCCCGAACCTACCCCCCTCCGGATTGGTTCCCCGAGTGGTAGGTTCAGTATAGGACCATATAGTGAAAGGGATTATTAGTGGATTAGAGGTCAGGTGGTACGCTTGGTTCGTCCCTAGAAATTTTTACTTCGAAAATGATACATGGAGAGAGTTAGTGATTGGTTAGGTGGTAATGTCGTCAGTGGTTAGCCCCCCGTGTCCTGATTGGTCCATCAGCGAGCCCCCAAGCCTGGGACCATCGTCGTTCCCAGCCCGCGATGTACCTGGTGCTGCCAACAATGTACGACTATGTGTCAGCGAAAGATAAAGGACAGGTCCTGCTACTGCCATTAGAGCGCTCCTTTCCCATTGCCACCTGTGTCTGAGTTGTTACGACTTTGTTGCAAGAAGGGTCCCAGACGTGGGACAATAGTGCTTCTTCAGTCTTCGGGAATTGGCAGTGTATCAGGTCGGCATGGTCACGTGTTGAAAGACCGTGGCTGAAGCAGAATTACAGGGATTTGATTTGTATTTTGCTTCAGGTAGTCACAGCAGTGGCTGGTGTCACCTTGGCTTGGAGAGCGTGGAATGTGGATTGCAACATCGCAACCTTGGCTGTGGTGGATCCAGCCAGGGGCTGTTCTGCATGTTCAGCACCTTGTAACTCCATATGAGCTGCTCCCGGTCTGTCAGCTCTGGCCTGAGGCCTACTTTGGCTTGGTTGTATGCTGTGGCATATGGTCCATAGGGCAAGAGGGTGCGGGGGCAGTATGGTTCCTTGTACATTGGTCCATCTATAGTGTCGTGCCTCCAGGGTTAGTAGCATGAAACCTTTGCAAGCATATACACAAATTCTTCTGGCGTTTCTGCAATGCGGTTGCTGGCCTATGTGAAAAATAATAACAATGCATGTCTGTGTGTGTACACGGTCTGCTAAATCATAGCACTGATCATGTTCTTTGTGCGGATTGGTGTGTGAATGATCCAGGTGCGTGACAGCACATGTGTTTCTGTCCATCGTGGCTATGTCGTCATGTCATCTCTAACAATGGCAGCTTACGTTGCAAAGCGTTTAGTCGAGCTGGTCCATGCGATCGGACCCAGCTCTGTCTTGGTTCCCGCCATGTGTCTAAGGCAGGATGCGGCCTGGTTTTGCAGGGGGAGCATGGTCATGGTGTGCGTTGGCATCTGGGGCAGTGAGCAAAGGTGCGAACACGTGTGATCGGAGGTTCTTCGGTCGTGACGTCATCTTCCACAGTGTGTAGGTGGGTCAAGGGGAGGGACCTTCCCATTTTTCCTCTTCACTTCTTTCACTGTAAAGTTCTCCTTGGTAGCGGCCATGGCGGTTTCAATGAAACACTGATTTATCCACACCACAGGGTTCCAATATAAGTTCATAATAACTAGATACAGAGGTTTGGTAACTGATGGTTGGGTTAGCTCCAGTCTCATAATCTGCATACACAAGTTAAGATTCTTTTGGCTTATAATGTTTAGGCCTTTTCCAATTTTGATCAGTATCATAAGGCCCGAGGATGGTCTGTCTTTTTGACCTTTAGTTGCGGGATTCAATAACAGTGAGTAATAATCTATCACAGGCGGAGTTGAGGTCTAGGTCTCTTGTAAACACAAGATGTCAAATTGAGCTAACAGAGATGTTGAGGTGTGTTGTCATTGTAGAGATGTTTGAAAAACCTCCTACAGTAATAAGGTCTTCAGGCTTGTCAGTTGACTGTTATTGGGGGTTCTTTGTGTGCAATAACCCTGTAAGCCATCCCCAGTTTAACTCATTGTGGTTGATTTGTGATTTAGAGTCCAAGAATTTGAATTCACGTTTCGCATCTTGTTGGCTTTTGATCATGACCTTGAACCTAACATTTCCACCTGCTAGATCTCTTTCAGGTTGCTCCAAAGGGTCAAAGGGCTTTGGTAAATTGATTATACCATTAACCCGCGATTATTGGGTTTCTATTTGGTCTGTAGTGACTGCTAAAGGTCTAAAGTTTACTGATGGAATGGTCCCGCCTGGACTTGCCTCTTTGGAACTAAAGTCTTTAACATCAAACCCAATGGGCCAGAATAGCTCGAGAGAGTCCAGGATTAGTGGGTGAAGGATTTTTGAGTTGAAGTGAAGACATACACTGTCAAATGATTTGGAACTAGAAAATTAATCTTGGGATATCACTAGACTCCAGGTCACGCTATTTTGGAATGTGTTGGAACAGTCTGAACAATTTAGAACGATTCAGTCTGAACACTTTAGAACGATTCATTCTAAGTCCACCATCCACTGACAGTATTCTTTCCAACAATTTGTGTTACTCATCCGAAGGGCACTTATCTACATATTTAGATCTCAGGATGGCAGATGGGCATTGGGTCAAAGTCCTCGGCTCAAACTTCTTGTTTCTTAGTTAATATTACTGGTGTTTGCCTGGAATTGACACCATCAGCACATTGAGGTAGCAGGTTGTGAGGATTTGGCTTGGGACCGAAACACCCATCAGTCTGGGTATCGAGACCTTGTTGGTGAGTGGAAGTCCATGAAGGCAACACGGCCGACCTTGCAGGGCCATTTATTGTTTGTTCATTAGCAGTCACGGCTCTATTCTGTATAGATGTAAGAGTCCGTTGGTGCCTTTCTTCAAATGTTAGGAAGGCTAGCTCAGGTAGGTCATCAGTCGATGGAGAATGTAAGACTAGAGCTCTGGTGCCAGTCTGATCTTGTGAGGATATTAAGGGCCTCTTTGTTTTTGGAGATAGCAGGGGAACCAATATACGGATCAGTTTTCGGGCATCTTCTTCTTCATAGATCGAGATTACTTCAAGATCACTAGAAGCCTAGGTTTCTATGGTTGGTGGCTGGATGAGGGATTGGTCTGCCTTTTCAAGCACCGAGAGTTCTATGTTTCTTTTTTTGCAGTGTCAACAAGTTGCTGCCCGAGTTTGTGGGCACAACAGGCTTGTCGTTTCCTGTAGAGGGTAGGTGAGCCTTATGAAGGTGCCAGAACCATTTACTCTAGGTAACGTTTTTGAGTTGAAATTTTTTATATATTTTATTGTTGTGGCTGTTGTTCAAGGCATTTGTTATTTTTTTAGCCCTGTTTTCTTTTCTTTCTCGAATAGAATATTTCATAGTTCTTCTTGGATGAGTCTTCAAGTATGTGGGTCTCGGTAATTTACTCTGATGAGACTTCCTCTACATGGTCTATCACACATGGTAGATCAAGAGCTGTACCAACCACAGCGTTGTTCGAAAGGGCACTAGGGCAATCCGCTAGGGCATTCCACTTTGCTCAGTGAACTCATATTTGCAATTGAGGTTGCTGGTAATTGCCGGTCTTCAGGGGTGGTGTTCTCGATTGGCCCATTTTCCAAGTCCAGTGGAACTGCTGTAATTTGTATGTAACTGGAAAGAGTGGTTTCAATCGATTTTCTGTGATTTCTTGTTATTCATTCAACATTTCCTAGATCGATATTAGGATGTGATGGTATTGCTGATGGAATTGTTGAAAGGCAAGCATCTTTGATCAGCACCATGGGTTTCAGATGAGTTCTTTTTGCAGCATCTTTTCCCCATTTCAGTATTTCTTTCAGGACTACTAATTGAACTTTTTTTCTTGCTCTTGTGTCAGACATGTGGTCCACTGGTGACTTCTGAAGTAACCCTTCTGAATTTGACTCTGTTCCAGTGTCTTTTGGAGATTCGTTATGAAGGCTTCAATATGAATCAATTAAGTGTGGGTAATTGCAAACAAGGTCGGCTGGTCTCTATAGTTCTCATTTATTGACGCGTATAGTTTGAGGAACGGGGCTAGGGAGATTGTTAGGGCTGATCTACAATTTAGATCATAGGTAGTCGACGATCTTTGTTCTTTATTGACCTTTTTGCCCTTTTAGGCCCTTTGTTCTTATGAGGGGCCCACTGTGGAGTAACCTCAGATGAATCATCAGATGAATCACTGTTAGAGTCAGAATCCGAATTATGGCGTTCAAGTTGTCGAGTCACTTGATCCGGACCGATAGGTCGTTCTGGGCGTTGTGCGCCTGCCTCTCGGTTCTGTATAGCTGCTTGAGCTCTTGCGGTGAACTTGGACACAGAGACAATGGGGTATATCTTAACAAAGTTGTACTCTGGTGTTTTTGAGTGTTGTGAGCTTCAGATAGTTTGCTCTTTTTGTTGAAAAACATGGCTTCCAAGGAATAGGTTTCATGCGGCAATAATACTGGCTTGCTGTTACGCTCACCTGGTATCCACGGGATGCCACACGATACTGGATAGAGGTCTAAGCGCTATCCCGGACCCCTCTCTTCTTGGTTATGTGCCAGATGTTGGGTAGGGCCTATAACAGGAGAATGGAGGGTTAAGATACTGGTTCTGTGATGGGTGGACTCCCACCTCCCTCTGGTCCAAATCCCCTCCCTTGGGGTTATTGCTCACCTTCGGTTTTTGTGCGTTGAACTCTCCATTCTGCGTCTCTGTGCAGGGGCGCGTGGTTGGTGCGGCTGTTCCGTGGACTTAGTTGCTTCACTGTTCTGTGTGACCTTATGTCGTGTCCAGACCGGCTGTGACTCTGACTCTGCTTGCTGTCTTCCAGGTGAGTTATAATGTCTTTTCCGTCTTCATTCTGTCTCTTTCTTCCCCTCTGTTTTTTCTGTCTTCTCTGTGTCTTGCTCCACTACGCTGTTCCCTAACAATGTCTCTTTTTGTTTTCACAGGGATGGTTGCGATCTCGGAGTTGCTGCGCCAATGGCGAAGACCACGGTGAGTTATTGATGTGCGGAGCGCTGTGCTGTTTATTGGTGTTCATTTCTAACCTGTGTTCTCTTCTCTTCTTTGTACAGGTTGCAGTGATGTTCCCGAGTGATGAGAGATCGAAGCGCTGCTTGCCCAGGTAAGTGCTTTGTTAATGCTGACCTTGTTCCTACTCCTTTGCAGGTTGCGGTGAAACCCAGAGATGGGTGAGGTAAGAGGAGCGCAGGGTGATGCAAGGACTCGCTGCTTTCCCAGGGAAGAATTGTTATAATGCTGTCCTTGTTTCTTTCCCTTTGCAGGTTGCAGCGAACTCCAGAGATGGGCAAGGTAAGCGAAGCGCAGGATGGATTCAAGGCCGGTTACTTCACAGGTAAGTGTTCTTGCTTGCTAATGCTGTTCTTGCTCTTCCAGGTTATTAATGGAATCCGTATCTAGGGCTTCAGGATCAGGCCGCCGGAGAAGCAGAAGAGCAGGAGCTGGACACGGTGAGCGTTACGCTGCACAAGTGCAGAATAACTCGAAGCATGTTCTGCTGTTTGGGTGTGGTTTAAATAGCCCAGGTAAAGTAGTTCCAGGCCAAATAGTTCCAGGCCCAGCGACACCCAAAACACTAGACCGCATGGCTTGTATAATAGGCCTCCATGTTGGATTAAGTCCAAAATTGGTATTGCTATATTCCTGATAATCAGCCTGGCGCCAAAACTGACTCCTTGTATGTTTCTGATGGAGTTTTAAGGCTGTTGGGGCCAGTGTGAAGGGCTTTAGCCCCACTGCTGCCAGGGGACTGCTATACCTGAGGTGGTCAGGGATATGGATTGTGACTCTTGCGCGTACATTCAGAACTGTTGGTGTGGACGCATGCGGCTGCATGGGGTGGTTCTCTTTCCACTATGGCTCCTGTATGGTTCAAGGTGAGACTGGAATTCCGGCGTGGGAAGAGGTCGCAAGTGGAAACATTGTTATAGCCACCAAACATACAAGGATTAATTTTGAGCTGTCCTTCTCACACTGTCATGGTGGTTTCGGAACCGTTGCTGCGAGTTCAGACTGACATGATCTTTACTGAGTGGCCACTTAGTACTGTTTACATGAGCCGCTGGGAACGTATTATGCTCTTGGAATACCTCCTGAGGCTTCTGCACAGAGTGTGGTGAAGCCGAGGAATGGTGGTAAGGTAGGTCGGGCATTTCAGTGGCATAAGAGAAGGGTTCTAGAAGTAGGGTGTCCAGAGTAGATGCTGTGTCCTCATGGGGGATGTGAATACTTCAAAACTTACAGACGATCAATGTTGTGGTTCTAGTGCCACATTATCTGGGCCCAGCGGGGATGACAAGAAGGGATGAACATTAGTTGTCAGGTAAGTGGGCAGATTCATCACGGTTGTGCTCTGGTTAGCTGAACTGTGTGGTTCAATGTCAATGTTTGTATGCGGTGCAGGTATAAGTGTGAGGGAGCATTCTCATGTGTGAAAGACGTACCGGTGATGGTAGAAGGTGCCGAGGGATCAATGAGCTGCATCTCGTATAAAGGATCAGGTGCCATACGGTCATTCAGGATTTCAGATACAAAGAAGAGGCTTACTTGATTTCTGATGGAAGGCAGAATTTGTAAATCGCCGGTCTTGTAAAGCAGGCAAGCTTGACTCCTCAAGCGCTGAGAGGGCAAGTTCAGCTCCATGCTTTACCAGGGTTGCTGTACTGCAGAAAAACAAATTAAATTCGCATAGGATTTTCAGAGACGTACGAGGGGCGTGGGCAGCATGCTGCAAGGACTGCAGGACTGCTACTCTTCGCTAGGCTGTGCCGCTCCGTGGCGAGGGAGTTGTTTTATGTATATGATCCGCCTTCTGTAGCAAACATGAACGGCAGACTGGAAATGGTCGGGAAACAAAGAATCAAAGAGCAGACTCCACTGCAGGACTGCTACTCTTCGTTATTATTGTAGGGCCAGGGTTTTCGATTACAGTACCTTAATTCAAACACTTTTAAAAGGGCTAAAAGAAGCACAGGTGGGCAAGAGTAAAATAATATGGACAGAGGAAATGACTGAAGGATATGAAGAATTAAAAAAGGCGATCAGTACAGCCCCTGTGTTTGCAATTCCAGATTATCATGAAGAATTAAATTTTTTTTCCCATTCAAATGGAGAAGTCATGATAGCAGTTCTTACACAGAAAATTACATTAGGACATGGACACAAATCATTAGCCTATTATAGTGGAATTTTAGATATGGAAGGTCATTATCCTTGTGAGTAGGCATTAGCTGCTGCTGTATTCACAATTGAAAAAGCTTCAAGTGTAACAATGGGGTGTTCAATAACATTATTTGTTGAGCATGCCTTATTTGTGATTTTAGAGAAACCCAAAAGTACATTGACCACACACAGAGCATCAGGATACGAGGTAATAATATTGAATCCTGCGATTAAAATAGTCAGATGTAAAACAGTGAATCCAGCAACGTTCGTAGCTGAACCAGTAGGGGAGGATGAGTATGTACATGATTGCACAACGTTTACTGAAAACTATAATGAAATTCCCCAACCTAGAGAAAATGCTCTCAGGAGGGGGGGGGGGGTTTAATGATGGTTGTTCAAAAATTAACCAAACGACCAGCAAAAGGCATACTGGATCAGTGGTAGTAAATCTGAACCGAAAGGGTGACTATCAAGTAGTGTCAAGCGCAAGATTTCCTATGCATTGCTAAGCACTTGCTGTGGAATTAGTAGTGCTTATTGCTGCGCTTTAGAAATTCAAAGATGGGTAAGTGATGGTGTACTCTGACTCCGCCTATGCAACGTTAACCGTACATGCAGGCCTGTCACGGTGGAAAAGGAGGGGCTACCTCCTCACAGACGGCACTCCAGTGCAACTTGCGGCCCTATTGGATAAACGTATTGAAGTACTAGCACTCCCATTGACTCTAGCAGTCGTAAAATGCACAGGCTATTCTAAAAGGACACATTTTATTTCTCGTGGAAATGAAGCTGCAGATTTAGAAGCCAAAAAGGCAGCCTCTTTTCCAACCATTTCTAATTTTTAGATAAAAAGTGTTAAAAAGATGACAGGACGATGCATGCTGGTAAAGGAGGGCTTTAACTTGCTGTCTATTGTCCAGTTAATTGAGATACAAGGATGAGCACCACAAGAAGAGACAGAGTTATGGAAAAAAACAGGAGTATTCTTTATCCCCCACTGAGGCAATTTGGAGACAGGATAGCACAGGAAAGCCAGTTATGCCTCTAGAATTATTGAGGGTAGAACTGGATCAGCTTCACTACCCCACACATGTGACTCAAGAGAGTCTAGCTGCTACAATAGCAGAATAGTGTTTTTTGCCAAATCTGTAGGAGCATGTGGCAGAGTTTATTATACATTCCATTGTGTGCCAGGTGCCAGAAACTTACTGCAGGGCACACTTTGTGAACAGTGAGAAGAGCAATTCCTTCACCCAATGGCCCATTTCAGCACCTACATATACACTATGTAGATATGTTGCAGACATGCAACTTTTAAAGATATATACTGGTCGTGGTATCTACTTTTTCTAGAAGGATCGAGGCAGGTCCATGCACACACCCTGATTTGATTTGACAAGCAGTTGTATAGCGCAGCGTTCACCCAAGGCATCTTGGTGCTAACCTAGCAAGAAGGTGACCGAACACCAACTAGAAAAGAAGAGTCGTCAGATGGTTACAGAAAGCAACATGGTTGGTTGTAGCACTGAGGGTGCGGGGTAGGGCATTCCAGAGGCCTGCCGCTGATAAGGAAAAGGCGCGGCCACCCATGCGGCCACCCATAAAGGTGTTTCACCGCAGGGACAAGCAGCAGACAGGCATAAGCAGAGTGTAAGGCCTGTCTAGGGACATAGGGCCTGAATTTAGCCTGTAGGTATTCTGCGCCCCATCCATAAAAGGCTTGGTGAACCAAACATAAAGACTTAAAATGGATGCGTTTGATAACAGGCAGCTAGTGGAGTTAAGTCAAGATTGGAGAGATATGGCAGCAGTGAGGATTGGCTGTGGCTAACTGTGCAGCAGAGTTTTGAACAACCTGAAGATGCTGCAGGATATAAGCAGGTTGAGCAAAGAAAAGATAGTCAATAGAGAAGGAGACAAGAGCAGACACCACAGGTGCTTAAAGGTGCACAATAATGAAAGGCAGAACCCGACATAGGAGTTTGAGTTGAAAATGACCCTGTTGACAAACAGCACTGACCTGGGGTTCCTTATGATATGATATGATATGATAGTTTATTTATATAGCGCCTATACACAATGTGTTTCAAAGCACTTCAAGGCAAGGGAGGGAACAAGGGAAAATACAATGACATTCTTACAGGCCATGAACAGTAAGGATGTGAAATTAACTATCGTACTCGGCCTGACGACATTTCAAATACTGCAAGAGCTAAGACATAGATAAGTAAGGGAGGGGGAGAGTGGGAAGGAAAGGGATACAGACAGGCGACTACCGTACTAGGCCTGATGACATTTCTGGTAGAGTCGGAGAAAAACAAAAGGTGAGGGAGAGGGGTGCAGAAAGGGAGGGGAGGAACAAAACAAGCAACTATCGTACTAAGCCTGACAACGTTTCAGATAGTGCTGGACGGAGTGGGGGGGGGGGAGCAAAGGATGGGCGAGCGACAGACAAGGTTGCTATCATACTAGGTCCAGGGACAATTCTGATAGAGTAAGTGCGTAGAAGAAAGTAAGGGGACGAGGGGAGGAGATAGGAAAAGAGAGAGGGGAGGAGAGAACAGAGAGTAAGCAGTCAAAAAGAGTGGAGAAGCAAGAGTGGAGACCGAATACAACTGCAGAAGTCAGTAGTAACACATAATGGTTGAAGCCAGGATACAAGATGAAGATGGGAACAGCATGATTCAGGGTCACCATGAGTACAAGATGCAAAGGAAGTCCAGCATGAAAGTTAAGAAAGGGTAACGCACCATGAATAAAATCCAGCATTGGCCACAAGACGGTGATGGTGAAACCAGTATGTAGTGGGACAGACTTCTGTGTGCGGGAAGGGGGGGCACAAGGGAACAACACGGTGGGACCAGAGAGGGTGGGGATGGTCTGTGGGGGCAGAGGGTGTAAACATATGGTGGTGCATGCTTACCTGCTGTCTTAGCAGGGGTTCGGGTCCTGGATCCTCCTGATCCGAACAGGTCCAAACAAAAATTGCCCTTTGACTGCCCTTCGCTTTGGACGCCCGGGCGAGAGACGCCCGAGAGATGCCCTTGATCTAAGAGTTAAGAGCAGGAAGGAAGAGTCTAAGAAGGTGGGTGGTGCTTAGGCCAGGTGACCACTTACACCTGCTCCCCAGCTGCAAAGGAAAAGAGGCTGGAGGGCTCCTTAAGTAGGGAAAAGAGCGGCAAGCAGGAAGGCACCAGGTGGGCAGGGCTTGCTAAGTGGTGAAAAAGAGCAGCAACCAGGAAGGCACCACGTGGTCGGGGCTTAGGCCAGGTGACCTAGACCCACTTACACCTGCTCCCCAGCTGCAAAGGAAAGAAGCTGGAGGGCTCCTTATGTAGGGAAAAGAGCGACAAGCAGGAAGGCACCAGGTGGGCGGGGCTTAGGCCAGTTGACCTAGATCCACTTACACTGCTCCCCAGCTGCAAAGGAAAAGAGGCTGGAGGGCTTCTTAAGTAGGGAAAAGAGTGGCAAGCAGGAAGGCACCAGGTGCGTGACAGGGAGGAAGAGAGTTTCACTCCAAGGTGTTTAACAATAGTCACAGGTTTCAGAAAGGGACTGAGAGAAGGGGGCAAAAGATCAGGGGTCCAAAGAGAAGAAGGCATGGGAGGACCTACTACCAGGACCTCACCCATGTCCCCATTCAACTTGAGCCAGTAGTTCTGCATCGATTCTCCCACAGCCTCAAGGCACGCCCAGAACCTGGCCACCGACTCAGGAATGGACAGGTCAAGGCGGACCAGCATCTGCATGTCGTCTGCATACGAATAGTAGAGGAAGCTGTGGGAGAAGATCCAGTTGGTCAGTAGTTGAATGTAGACATGGAAAAAGGCAGGGGAGATAGCAGACCCTCGAGAGACACCACAAGAAAGGTTAGCAGCCACAAAGAGAAAAGGGGGAAGTGAGAGAGTTTGACAACAGTCTGTGAGAAAAGAGGTAAACCAAGCCAGGATGCGGCCCGAGAGATCTGCTCCGGCTAGGCGACCCAGCAGGATTCCAGGATCGATGGTGTCAAAGGTGGCTGATGGATCAAGCAGCAACAGAGCGCTAATGCCGCCTTTTTTATGAGTCTGTGCTAGGTCGTCCATAATAGAGACCAGGACACGCTCAGTTCCAAACCCTGGGAGAAAACCAGATTGTGAAGGATGAAAGAAAGAGATTCTTCGATAAAGTTAGTGAGCAAAGGACAGACAAAAGATTCATTAAAAAGGGGAGTAGAGAAATAGGCCAGAAACTTGCTGTGATTGAAGGATCAAGTGAGGGTTTTTCAGTAATAGGCGGTGTCCTCCCAGAGTAAACGTGACTATGCATGTTGTGCGGGAAGCAGATGAAATGTGTGCAGAAGGGCCTCACACATTTCCCGGGGGCTGATCTCCCATCATTCATTTTCATTAGTGAAAAATCAAAAAGCCCAGGCGAGCGCACTCACCTGGTGTGCGGGCCGTGGCAAAATACTGTCCATGGTGGTATATTTGCCAATGGTTGATTAGTCATCCTCCTACATGTGAGCCCACCCTACCCCCATTAGCCTTCGGTCAGCATCCTCCGAAATGCCTTCTTTTGCCATGTACCTGTCCGCATGATCAGTGATTGCAGATCCTTTATCACCCAACAGGTTCACAGGCCACAGAGGAAAGAAAGCCATGCCAAGGACATCAGTGTTAACGAGACATGTGACAGAGCACCAAGGTGCTAAAACCAACCACCAGCATCCCAGCCACCACTCCTGGACCCCACAGTCATAATACCCGATGGAAGACCCCTGGCAAAACAAAATTTGCTGTCAGCATCAGCATGCCAGTGGCATTCACTTACCAGACTGGCTCTACAAGAGCAGTTGTGGCCCCGGGCTCCACCACTACTGCCATTGCCACTAATGGTGCGCCACCACCTACTGCAACCCACCCAACACTGCTGCCAGTACCATGAGCATCTAGGCCCTGTGGAGCGCAGCTACCTCTTAGATACCACACCATTCACCCATGGGTTGACAGACACTTTGCTGGCCTCTCTTCCCCATCCTGACCTGTTCCATCAAATGAATGCCACAAGCATCAGGACACAGACAGGAGATGGGGATCGCCAGAATCACTGTCAAGGCAATAGGGATAGGTGTTGGGTGCGAAACAATCAGCAAGTGTAACAAGTATTTATTCATTTATTTGCAGGAGTAACAATGCTCTTTTGATTACAAAGAATGTACAAAAGATAAGAAATGAGATTTGACAGGAAGCAGTGAGCTTCTTACAATGGGGTGAGTTTGAGGAACATTCTGACCAGGTTGTGCAGGGGAGTAAATGGAACAGTCACCAATACATAAGTGGACATTGTGACTAATCCAAGTATGTCGTCACTATTTCAGTAGGGGGAGCCCGTTCCCCTGAGGCCAAGGAGGTGAGGCTGCTACCCAATAGTCCCCTAGTGAGCGGTATTCAGCGATTGGATCTCATCAGAGGGGAAAATCCCTATGGGACCAGTGACGACTAAAGTGGGAGAATGAGGTATCTACCTTGTACCACCATCTCTCCTTCACCCCCTCTCTCCTTACCTCTACCCTCCAGTCCTATACTCCTCTGTAGCATGGAAGAAGTAGGAAGGACCGAGACAAGGAAGAATAGGGATGAATACAATGAAGATCTGAAGCAAACAACTGTGACGAGGAAGAGGCGCAGAGCCATACGGATCACTCAGAGGAATTTATCTGAACCTTCTAGTCTTCAGTCACAGAGCTTACTGGTTGGGAGCATAAAGACTGACAATGGACTTACACGATTGTCAGATGCTCCAGAGAGGAACCGTGAGATGGACTGAGGCTCACAGAGAAGGCCGGCAAAGGCAGATCCAAGTGTGGAGACAATGAAGGGGCGATCCCTACCGTTACTGGCTGTGAGAAGTGAAAACAGCGCAGCACAACAGGAACACACCATCCGGCGAAGAGGGCGATGCCGAAGCGTGACTGGAGCCGCATAGCTGCGCCAGCAAGCCGACAGGAACACAGAGGTGCCAGAGAAACAGAAAAGTACACTGGGAAGTCCACAACCAACTGGAGGGCTACAGCCAAGACCCTGGGCGTAACTGGGTGGCTGAGCCTGTGGTTGGATGTTCCCAGAGGGTGAAGGAAACTCTAAAAAGCAAAACGAATGAAAAGTGGGGGAAAGAGGACAGTCCCTCCTCAATCCTAAGAGACAGATGAACAAGATGTGTTATCTAGGGAAACAGGGTCTGCGATCCTTCTGGGAAAAGGACATATCAAGTGATAAGAAGGCATAGTCTTCATTGTAGCAATACTTGGAGGGAAGGTGACCCAGGAATGTCACATAAGAGAAACCACAAAGAGAACTGTGAGAGCAATATATCTAAAGCCAGTAGTTGGCACTAAGTCTGTATGTAACATCAAGAGACCATAACAAGAATGATAAGAACAGTACAAAGGAACACAGAGCTTGGCAGGCAAGTGAACCAAGTATGTGTTTGAAACTAGGAGATCTGAGGAAGGAGGAACCCAGGTCTGCCAAGCAGTGTCAGAGACCCACCTCGGTTTGGAGGAGCATCCAAGCCACTCTTCTTTGTTGCAGTGTCTGGAGGAAGAAACCAGGTCTGCCAACCATGGTCATGCACCCAAAGCACTTTGGAGATGATTCCAAACTCCTCTTCTTTGTCAGAACCAGGCCTGCCAATCCAAAGGTTGGGGATCCCAGAGAAAGAGAAGAGGTTGAACTGTGTTGCAAGCCTGAAGAGGGCAGGGGAAGGGAGACATCCCCCGGAATTTGTCAAACTACACCAGAAGCCTAAGGAAGGCTGGGGAAGGGAGCCATTCCACCCACCATTTAAAGGAACTAATAAACTCCAAACTGTAATTTTGTCCAGGGGAAGAGAGTTATTATTTTGGGCCAGGAAGACCTCCTTTTCATTTAGTTTAAACTTAAGAGTGTGAAGGACAGGGTTAGGATTCTGACATTGGACATTGAGACATTTTGCTTTTGACATCCTGACAGTGACATTAGTTATTTTGGTTGAGGCAGGGAAGCCCCTCTTAGAGTTGGGGCAAGAAAGGCTTTACTTTTAATTTTTGTAACATACTAAACATTTATGCCAACCACCATGACCCCTTTGGGCCAGAGTCTTACTACTGCACCCTTACAATAAACATAGATTAAGGAAAACCAACATTGGACATTTTTAAGTGCAGGTAGGCACCACGGCCATTTGTGCTCGGGATGTGACCATGATGGGTGAAGTGCTAGAGTGTAGCCAGAGGAAGTGAGGGGAATAGGCAGGTTGGAGGTGAGGAAAAAATGGTAGCTAGCAGCAGATGAAAGGTAAATTAAGAGGGTAACTCAGAGGCGAGGAGGTAGTCTTTTAGTTTGGTTTTGAAAAGTAGCCATGGCATGATGGTCAATATGTCAGGCAATGTACAAATGACCCAATTGTTACTTCATTTCTCGCATTCCCTGAATCAGGCAATCTCTCATGGAATGATGGGGGGAAATGGTTAATGTCACTAGGGGATTACCCCACTTCCACCAGTGGTAACAGACGGCCTCATCACGAGTTGGGCTGTAGCTTAAATGTGGTGGTAACGGTATTACAGCCACATTAAAGGGCTGGCCCTATCACAAGTTGGGCGCTAAATGGGTTGTTTTACCTCTAGCCTTTCTCTGGAGGTGAAAATCCCCGGTTTTCAGCTGTATTACCGCCGGCTGTATTAGCCTGCACAATTAGCGCTGAAAATACCCCATTGAATCCAATGGACCCAATGGGGAATGGGGATTTACCGTTAACACCCAACTCGTGATCTGGCGGTAATACAGCCGGGCCGGTCGGTGCTAGGGCTATTACAGTCGGCGGTATTACAGCTGGGAATACAGCCCAACTCGTGATGAGGCCCATACACTGTAACTGATTTACAAATGGATATCTTATTTTTGGATCTTCAATACTGTGCACCCATGCATGTGCTCTAATATGCTTTCTGATAATCCTATGCACTTTGTGATAGTTATCCTGCTCTTGAGAAATGGTATTCAAATGGTGCGGTTTTTGTGCCATCTATGCTTGTCACGGTTGCATCTGTTATCTTACACCAGAGAACTGAGTTGTCTCCTGTCTAGTTATGGTTTTCCTATACATTCAGAGCCTGTAGTTCAGTCTTTGTTAATTTTGGTTTTTGCATTCCTTTCATGTCCAGATGTTGTTGTGCAGGGTTTTGTCCAGTGGGCTAGCACTTGGTATGTGTTGGGTCAGAGGGAAGATCCTTCTAGCACAGGGCTGTGAGAGGGCTAGCATTACATTACAATCACATAGTTGAAACCCTACCCCCAGATCGGTCCTACCCTTTGCATTTGTGAACTCTGTATGTGTGTTTGATGTTGATTGTATTTACACAGGATCCCAGTCTTTTTCCTTTGTTGGGTCACCATATATGCTGGTAGTGTACTGCTGCACAAGACCATGGCATCATGGGTGAAACCTGGGGAAGCGGACATAGCAATGGGTCACATTGAGGTCTGCATCACAGGCCACCTGTATGTTAAAGCAATGTTTTTTCCTGTACACCTCTTCCAATACGTAGAGCACCACCAATGTGACCAGTGCTGCAATGATGTTGGGCAAGTGGGAAGTCACATACAACTGTGCCTGTGTTGCCTTTACCTGAGCAGGGAGTGGCGGGCATGGCTATGTGCTGGGTTGTGTGCTGTATGAGTGAGTCCAGCACCTGGGCAAGCACAATTGAAAACATGGGTTGTAACATGCCAAGTTGTATGCCCATAATGTGCTGGAAGGTGCCTGTGGCATAAACATACGTCACCAACAAAAGCTTCAGCAATGATGGGATGGCTGTTCTTGTGTTGATTATTCTATGAAGATTTGCCTGTATCAGGGAGAGAAATTTAGCTAATGTCTGTCTGTTAATGCACTAGATTGTTATCAGCCGCACATCAGGTTGTACGCAGGGAAATTGCCTGACCCAGGAAATCCGTGCTATCCTTGCAAGGCATTTCCTCTGAATTTGTGTTGGTTGTACTCTGTGATGATATGATATGATATGATATGATATTTATAACATGCCTATACAAAGGTGTTTCAAGGCGCGACGAGGCAGGGGAGGGAAAACAGTGGAAAGACAGACAAACGATCCTACTAGGCCAAGTGTCATTCATATTGCGCAAGTGCAAGGGTAGGGAGAGAGGGAAAAGTGCCTGCGGGAAGGGAAAGGGGGAAGTGCAGTACATGTACATATATAAATGGAAAATAACATACATAGCATAACATGGGATAGAGGAATAAATATGTTGGTAAAGCGGCCTGATGGTGGCAAGTGCCTAGTAGAGCAGACAAGTGCTGGTGGGGGGGCTGTAGGGTTACAGAAAAACAGTCCCTAAGTGCAGGGGTTTCCAGGGAGGCAGGGCAGGAGTGCAAAGGGTAGGACCTGGCCCCAAGGTCAGAAGGGTGTCCAGGTAACCAGTGCAGATTCGGCCGGGAATTTCAGCAGGAGAGAGAGACAGAGAAAGCAGAAGCAAAGAAGAAGGTTTTGAGGTGTTTCAGGAACCGGAGATGGTTCTCCTCAAGTTTCAGGGAGGCAGGAAGGCTGTTCCAGAGGGAAGCCCCTGCCGAAGAGAGGGATCGACCACCAACTCGTCGATTGATGCAGCTGTGCATGCCCCTTCAGCTCAATGCACAGCAGGAAGTCTTGCCACTTAAGGTTTGCTAATGCTCATGGCTACATATAGTGGCTTGATAGTGTTGGGGAAGTTGTGGGCCTCCCATACCCTTTCAGAGCCAAATGGGTACACCTGTGGCGTCATTTACATCATGTGAATGCATTTTCTGAGGCAACTGCACTATGTTTTTGGTTAAATTGGCTACTATTTTTGGCAGGGTTCCGTCCGGTATTTCAACTGGAAGATACAATGGAACTAGCATTTTTGTTTCCAGCGATAATTCCGCTGGCGGATTTAGCCCCGGGGGAATTATTACTGGTTTTCATTGTTTATTCCTCCGGTGATAATTTCTCCAGGGTTAATTCCACCAGAGGAATTAGCGTCCATTTTCAATAACCCCTATATCAGCAGATTGGTCAAAGTATCTGCAATTCCGTTACTGTCACTTTCTCCTCCTTCCACTGAACTTGTAATGAGACCAAATTGTTATCAATTAAACATCAACGCTGTGAACATTTTTGTATAATCAGATAACATTTGAAGCCAACATTCAATTAATTCACATAACAAACTAGAGACAAGGCGGCATCAGTGCACACAATATGTTGTCTTCACAGTGTGCAATTCAATATAATCACACACCACCCCTGTGGGGACTTCAACTAAATCACAGAAACATAAGGAAGTAAAGTAAGTCACATTTTGATTGGTTTGTTACAAATGTAGCCAATGCTTAAACTGAATCGGGAAGTGTGTTGTGCAATGAGGAAACATTTATGTTGATTATTGATTAGAGCGCCTGGGGACCAATTCCGTTGGTGATGGTGCACGGTACAAATACCTTTAACATAACATAACATTATATGCAATTCTGCTAACCTACAAAATGCACAAAAAACATCTTAATTTCATTTATTTTACATTTAAACAAAAAGAGCACACGGTTCAGGCCATTAAAAATGCAATTGTACTTGTGTATAAATGGTTCCCATGAATCTGCTGTCTGCTGCCTGAGCATGTGGGGCATCCGATGTATCAAGTGTGTTTAAATTCCTGTCCATGTGTTGATGACTGCAATACCACATCCAGCCTACGGGGCCGAGCTGAGAAAAAAATAAACACACCAAAATAAACACAGGCCATTTTTTCAAAAGTTATACTAATTTGCACAGATGTATTTTAAGTCATTTGGAAGGCATTACCATGTGGGGACTTGGATTTAGGTCCCCATAGTGAGATCAAGTCCACACACGCTAGTCCCCACAAGGATAAACACTCTCTCTCTCTCTCTCTCTCTCTCTCTCTCTCTCTCTCTCTCTGTCTCTCTCTCTCTCTCTCTTCCCCCCCCCATCATGGAGCTGGGAATCACCTGCCACATGCAGCTCAATGACACACAGACAGCCACCTTTCACCTTATCTACTGACCACCCCAGACCAAAAATGCTTTACATGACGAAATCACAAGCCTCATTGTGAATGTGACAATCAACAACATCTTTCTCAGAGACTTCAACCCCACCCTGTACCGAAACCATACAGAAAACCAACAAGGAACATGGACAGGACAGACCACACTACAAAACCCATCCGGCTGTAGCACACTACCATAGTCAACCGAAACTAAGCGTAACCTCCTCCTTCAAGAACCTCCAATTAGATGTGCTAGAAATTAACCTCACCTTGCTGGTATCTATTCTCAACCAATTCCAATGACCTCCACAGCACACCCAACCTCACCAGGATGGACAGATTCAACACCCACACTCCAAAATAATCACATCTTAATATACTTAAGCCCTCCACACCCTGGTACTCAACAAGAAGTGACAGTGAATGCCCCATCAACAGACAATAAGCAATATGGTACAAATAACAAGAAGGAAACGGCCTCACCCAGAGGTCGAAGTGGGCGGGAGCGGTCGGGAGCGGTGCTACAATTCTTTTTTTTAAAGTTTCACTGTTCATATACTTTTATTTTAAAAAGAAACCGTTCTGGAATGGTTTAGTTTTAAAATAAAAGTGTATGAAGAAGTTGAAGCTTGTACTTCAGTGCACTGCAATGAACATTCCCTAAAATACCAGGTGTATGGATTTGGGTGTATGGATTGTGTATGCAAAGGGGCGCAGCGATGGGGTTTGTGGCGAGCGGGGGCAGACCTGCAGGGAACATAGTTCCACTACTTCTTTTCGTACACTTCTACCACTGGCCTCACCACCCAGAAACCCTGTCCTCTGCATATAGAAAACGCAGCCAAAGCCATTTCCACTTCTCTGTCATTGACAAGGCATCCAAAGAAAGCAGAGTCCTCTTCCAACGATACATCAACCCTCTAGCAGAACAGACATCCACGCAAACCTCAGACAAGGGCAACACCATCAACAACTTATTTACAGACAACATAACTAAAACTAGACTTCACAATGGCAGATCCAACCTCATCTCAGACCTACCACCCGTCTCTTCATGGCCCATCCTAAAATGGACCAAGTTCACAAATGTTACTGCCCTCAAAGCTACCACCTTCGAAGATGACATTCTCCCCATATCCGTGGCAAATGCCAAAAAAAGGGGATGCATTCACAACCAAGAAACTTGTCATTAATGCCTGCTTTCAAAAGGCATCTCTGCCAACACACTGAACCCCAGACAGATCTGATACTGCTTAACCCGCCTTCAACCCCAAAGTCTTCCACAGCCACACAAATCCCACATCAATCGTTCGTGAGAAAGGTCTTCCAGAAAACCCTTGCTATCCAACTACACAACTGTATATCTGAACACAGCATCCTCCATGAATAGCAATCCAGTTTCCTCACTGTGTTTCCGCGTTGAGATTCCCCCTGCCCAAGTGATCAATGGCACAGTTAGCATGGTTTACAAAGGAGGCTGCTGTGTCCTAGCCCTCCATCTTGCGTGGCGCGCACAGTCCACCCTACCCTGGCGGGTTTCTTGCCATCATGTCTGAAATGACAATATTCAGACTTTCTAACCATGTGTCTGTGTAACACATGAATGGACAAATGATACTTTGGAGGCGAGACATGCTGCAAAGATGCCAGGGCAAGTGATGGACAGATTAGAGGCTGCAGTCAAAATGAGTGTTTGCTAGGAGACCCTGCCTCTTGGTTCACCCCCATTTTCGACATTAACCCAACTCTTCAATCTTCTTCTGCTACCCAGTCCAGGCCTCTCCTTTTTTTTTAAATATAATGCCATTTGCGCTACATCTTCCTCTCTGCCTCTCAATGGCCCCAACCTCATAGCACAGCCTCACATCGTGTTAATGCTAGTGCCCTTTAAATACTGCGCAGGTTGAACATGTTTCGACAATTCATTGTCAGTTATTGTTAAGTCAATTTCCCCCTTAATATAAACTTCAGAACATCATTGGTGTACACTTCTAAAGTTGGCTATGTTGGTGGGCAGGCTAGTCAGCACGTGTGGCTTCGCCTAGCCCGGGTCATAGTTGATAAGGTTATGTTTTAGTTACCAATATAACATTCCTTGCTGATTATTAGAGCTTACATAGAGAGGCCAAAATCAAACCGTTCTGCATGAATCTTTACTGCTGGCTCGGCTGTGGAATAGGACCAAAATAGTCTGAGCAAAAATAGACGAATATTACAACTTCATTGGATGCAGAACGGAAATCATCCTTCTCTGCCAAACTGTAATTGGGGTCTTATGTTGGAGAATCTTGTCTTTTGACCGCTTGCATTACCCGCAGAGTATTAAACAGTTAGTGGAATAGCGTGATAATCTGTGCATTGACATGTTGCAGCCTTTTCCTGATCCAAAGATTATTATATCCTGCAGCAGTTCTGTTTCCAGTCTCTCAGCAAAATGGCACGCGCCGAACCAATGGTGTTGCGTGTAGTAGGTGCAATGTACACACTCAAGAGCGTTTTCCATCAGGACCAGTGTAAAGCACTGGGTAGTTATTTTAACAGCATAGTCAAGAAAAGTCAAGTTGGACCACTTTACAACACAAAATTGTGATTAGGGTACTGCCTGGATGTTGAGGTATTCTAAATGTCAAGGACCAGGCAAGCCTCTCTTTGTCGACCTTCCCTGCATAACCCCCTACAAGTCACCACAGTCAATCTTGTGGAAGTACCAAAGGGATGCACAACGTTGCAAGCAGTGAAAAAACACACATCCACTCAAGATGTTATGGTACCATGTCTCGACAAACAACCCTTTCCTGCTCTGCAACTATGTGTATCTCCTCCAATTGTAGAGTATAGGATCTAGGTAGGGGGGCATTAACTAGATTCCATTTTCCGTTGTCTGGATCATCTCTCAGGTACTGTTTATTCTCTCCATGACTGTATCAATACCTAACTGTTCCCCTCCCGATAACCCTCCCGATAACTCTCAAACTGTCGCTCTACAGACTCACGTACACATCCTAATCTTATCAATCTACAACTTATTGACACCTTCACTGCTATTGTCCTCTGCTTATGGAAAGCGAGGTCGCTCTCCAATAAGATCACTGTAGTATTGGACTTTCTTTTATGTTTGCATTTTCATTTCCTTTGTATAACCGAAACCTGGATTCTCCCACATATTTCAACTGTAGCTGCTTCTCTTACTTCCTCTCTATCTTCTTTTGCCCATGTCCCTCGAGCCAATGGTCGCGGTCGCGGTGGCGGTGTTGGCTTACTGTATTGTTCTATCTATCCCTTCTCCTGTGTCTGTACCGGAATATATCTCATTTGAGTTCATGTATACGATTTTCTCTGCCCCCTATGCCATTTCCTTTCTTATTGTTTACCGCCCACGTGTCCCACTTGGGTCATTTTGCGAGGACATTGACTACCTTCTTGGACACATTCTACATAGTCCTACTCCACTTGTCTTACTTGGAGATTTTAATGTGAGACTTAAATGTGAGTCGAGTTTCGAAAGAAAAGGAGAAGCTAAGTGAGTAGAAGCTTCTTCTTTTCTTTCGATACTCGACTCACATTTACTTTCTCCACTCCCTACTCCTCTGACTCATACTTCTGGTTCTACTCTTGACTTGATTTTTACTTCGTCATTTACTGTTTCTTCTATATCTCCTTTACCTGTCTATTTATCTGACCATTCCCTACTCTCTGCATCTCTGCTCCCACTTACCTTTCCTAGTATCCTTGGTTCTTCCTCACCTAATACATTCTTTAGGCGTGATTTACACAACTTTCATTCCTCACTTTTCTATGATACTTGCATAAACTCTCTTCCATCTCGTACAAACTTCTCTACTCTCTATGCGGACTAAGCCACATCCATTCTCTTCTTATTCCTTGCTTCTAGTCTTGACCAACTCTATCCTCTTTCTTCCTTTCAGCCTACCCGCAAACCTGCCCAACCCTGGCTCTCCCCCATCTCTGCTCTATGCGCCATCTTTTTCGTCACCTTGAAAGGCGCTGGCGCAATCTCCAGTCTCTCGCCAATCACGCTACCTATTTTTCATATCACGCTCTTTATGATAACTGTAATAACTCTGCTAAACGCACTTATTTCTCTGATCTTCTCCATAGTCAATCTACTCACCCTCAGTGTCTTTTTCAAACTCTAACTCGGCTTCTTTCTCCTCCCACATCGGATCCTTCATTAATTCATCTCTATCACCATCTGATTTTGCAAATGTTTTCTCTGCTAAAGTTCATTCCTTACGCCAGGAAATTACATTGTCACCCTCCGATAATTCTTCTCCTTTACATTTCTCTACCCATTCTAACACTGTCTCTAACTTCGCTCCTCTTTCTGATTCTGAGGTGGCTCTTTTCTTGGCCAAAGTCCACCCACTGCTACCCCCACTGATTCCATTCCTTCTTTGCTTATTCCCAAAATCTATCCGCTCTTGGTACCCTTTTTTGCCTCTTTCTTTAACATCGGTCTCTCCACTTCTACTTTTCCCTCTGCTTTCAAACATGCTGTGATTGTTCCTATCTTAAAGAAACCTACAGCTAATCCCCTTCTTGTTTCAAATTTTCGTCCTATAGCTCTCCTACCTTTTCTTTCCAAGCTTCTTGAGCGTCTTGTTTATTCACAAATCTCAATGTCTGTGTCTGGTCTATCTCTTCTTCCCTCTACTCAGTCTGGCTTTCGTCCCTGTCACTCCACTGAAACAGCCCTGACATGTGTGCTTAACTTTCTTCTTACAGCTCGTTATTCTAAACACTCCTTTGTTCTCATTCTTCTTGACTTATCTGCTACTTTTGACACTGTGGATCACTCTCTGCTTCTGGATACTCTCTCTTCCTTTGGTCTTCGTGTTTCTGTTCTAACGTGGGTCTGATCTTCCTTATCCAACCGTACTTTTGCTGTCTTCTCAGGTGGCAACACTTCTCCATCTTTTCCCTTTGATCATGGTGTTTCTCCAGGGTCAGTCTTTGGCGCTTTTCTATTCTCCCTATATACCTCACTTCTTGCCCCTATAATTTCTTCTTTTTGACTATCACACCATGTCTATGCTGATGATACTCAGCTCTTCCTATCCTTTTTGTCTTTTACGCCTGATATTCATCACACTCTCTCAACTTGCCTCTCTGCCATCAAATCCTTGATGACCTCCCATTTCCTTACTTTAAATGCCGGAGAGACCGAAGTCTTATTCTTTCCTGCTAATACTCTCTTGCACAGTCTCATCCACCCTCTATTTCCTTTCCTCCCTCCAGTCTATCTATCCCTCCCACTGCCCATAATTTGGTCTCTATTTCGCTGCCCATAATTTGGTCTCTATTTCGATTCTAATCTTTCCTTTGATCATCATATTTCTCTTACATCTCGCTCCTGTCGTTTTCATCTCTATTATATTCGCAGTCTGCCCTTGTCTCACTTTTCACGCCACAAAACTTCTTATCTCTTCGTTAATTTTCTCTCGACCATTTTATTGTTCTGTCGCTCCTCTTAAATCAATCTTCTATTCGCTCACTCTGTCTTCTTTCCTATCGGGACTCTATCTCTTCTTCTCTTGCCTCACTTGTCTGGCTGTCTTTCTATTCCCAGCTTAAATTTAACTTTCTTTGCTTAGTCTTTAAATCTCTTTATGGACATGCCCCTGACTATCTTGCATCTCTCCTCTCATTTTATAATCCTTCTCGTTCTCTCCATTCGTCTTGTCTTTTTAGGCTGAATGTTCCTCGTCCCCCTTGTGCTCATTGCCGCTTTCGTTCTTTTCAGCACCTTGCTCCTCTTCATTGGAATATGCTCCCTCTGTCTCTCCGCTCCATTACTTCTTACTCTTTGTTCCGATCCTCCCTAAAAACTCACCTGCTCCAGTCCTCTGATTGATTGTTACCGGCAGTATCTGAACGCTGATTTGCACTGCTGATTTTATGTACTGTTGCTTTTCCTATGTAAAGCGATTTGGACAAAGGCGCTATATAAAGCACAATAAAAATACAAAATACAAATACAAATTCCATAGGGGTTCAGTCAAATGGGCATGGTGGCATTGAGGCCATGTGAGCTACTTCAAAGTATCCCTTCTGAGTAATGTAGCAGGGAAAGTAGACCCCCTGAGTGGCTGAAGGAATCTGCTTCACCTCACACAGTAGGGATCAGACCCGCGGTACATGGTAAGGGGTACCGATGGGATACTGATGATGGGTTCCTTACATTTAGAAGGAGTTGGTCCTATATACCCGTAATGCTACACTGCTTCAGGGTGACATTGTGCTCGCTAGTGGCACTGGGCTGGCTCCTCGGCCCCTCCATAATGGGCGAGGGTGCCACTGGGTCGACGCCCCCTTGCCAATTATTGAAAACCGCAGGCGAAGCTGAGTGATGCCATGGATTTTTCTGGTTAATATTATATCATATCCCATGAACTGCAGGGTTTCATCGCCATGCATGGGCGAGGTAGCTACGTGGTTTGCAGAAATTAGCCCCGGGGAGGTGGAGGGAGGGACTGGATAGTCTCAGGGTCCATCGGCTCTAGGGCAGGATTGAGTCAGAGGGCAGCTACAGGGATACTGATCCTTTATGCCCTAGGACTGGATGAGTGAGAGCATCGCCTGCTGGTGCTCGATCGTTTTTATGAGTTTAGTACAGGTGTGAAGACACTAACATTTTAAGGATTGCAAGGTTCAGGCGACTGGCACAGGGATAATGGTCCTTTCACCATAAGGTATGCATGGTTAGCTTCAATGACATAGGGATAGAGAGCCTTTGACCTTAAGGACTGTATTGTAAGGAAGTTTGGACACGTCTATAGAGCGTTTCCCTTGAGCATTGGATTGTCAGGAGACTGACACAGACACACAAAGCCTTTCACTCATGGGTTGCATTGTTCAACGGATTGGCCCAGGATGTTGTTTTGGCCATTTGACTTATACAGGGAGGCAGAGGCTTTCATTCTAAGCACTTTATTGTTCCGGGGGCTGGGATATGGATGCATAGCTTTTCACCACAAGGACGGCATGATTTAGGGGATTGGCACAGGGATAACAAGCATTTCACTTTAAGAGTTAGATAATTCAGTGGGCTGGCATATGGATGCTGTGCTTTTCGCTTATGGTAACAGATGCCACATTGGCTGTGCGGGGGCACGCAGGAGCACCTACTCCCTGTGGCAACCACCTTTTGGATTGGGTACATCTTTGAATTGAAAAGGAGTCACTTAAAGAGCAAGATTAGATTGTGAGATTGCTACATTAATGCAGCACCTTTCACCTCCAGAACAGGATATTAGAGGGGACCAGCAAAAGCATACAGAGCCTTTCACCTCCATATCACGATGTTTCAGGCAACCAGCAAATGTATACACCAGCCTCCCTAAGGCTGGGGTCTCACCTGCCTCCAGGAACGCGGCCGCGCCACCCTGGGGGGGCATGGCCCACAGTTTGAATACCTCTGCGTTAGACCATACACCCAGTTTGTCAAAATGTAACAATATATGCACTATGAAAACAACGGGGTCAGATTGAAGCTGTAAAAAAAATGGTAGAGGAAGTCACTAATGAAACATAGTTAGGTCCAAAACGTGATTTTGGGTTTGACTCTCAAATATTGCTCTATGTTGTCTTGGATTGGATTCACAGAGGTATACCATCTCTCGTTGCTGAATTGCCTGGAACGCAGATTCTTGTGTGCAAAGGGAAGGGATGAAGGAGAGGAGGTGAGGGGTATAGGTAGAACAAACAGGGGTTTAAACTGAGTCTAGGCAAAGTAAAGAAATGATAGTGTTTGTGACAGTTTGGGTGCACGTCGATCCAGCAAAAGAAGATTATAGATTGGGGTAGCGGGAATTAGGGGGTACATCATAAGAGAAGGTAATATTTCCGTGAGGCCAGTTTCAGAGAGATACCGTGTTGCACTGTGCGGCTTTGTGATGTACTCAAGTGGACCCTGGAAGTGTCTCAGCTTTCATTGCCTGGGAGTACCACAAAATGAACACGGATCGCAATTCTGGCCCGTCTGAGTCTACCGGCCAAATCAAGAACTGCCTTTGTTAAATGCAGGTGCATGGAGACAGTCAGGGCCACTAGGGAGGGATGCTGAATGCAGTGAAAGCAGAGCAAGCTTGTGTTTGTGTAGGTGGAAACCTCACCATGTAAAGGCAATTCCTGGAAAATAGTGGAAATACCTAGCATATGATGTAACTAGCTAGGTATATCACCTAGGCATATGATGGGATGGGTGGATTTGCCTATTAAGAGAATAACTAAACAAATGAGATTGGATGCATTGGACGAGTAGATGTTGTTTACAAACCTCTTGGGGTTAGATTGGGTCGACTTGCCCAGAGGCGCTGGGCTAACCCTGTCGATAATGGCCCACCACCTAAGCTAAGAGCCTGAGCAAAGCGGGGGTCCTTTAACAATAGCGGCGGTGCCGTTCTGTAATCGCCGGGTGCTAATGGTGTTTCTTTTTTTAAAGAAAGGTCCAGCGCTGTGGTTCCTTTGTGCGTTTTCAATGTTGATGACTGTGTCATCGTCAACATTGAAAATGGACCAAGGAAAAGCACTGCATGGCTCGACGCCACTCAGTAAAGATACTTTTTGTTGTTGTTGTTGTTGTAAAAGACCCATCACTAGCACCCATGTAGGGATGGTAGGGAGCCATGGGGGATGGAGGTGGTGCTGGCTAGCAGCAACCAGTGTGCTCGGAATTTGGGCTTGTACCAGACAATACAGCCCATGTCCCGGGCATCCTGATTGGCTAGCGCCCCTTCCAGGGTGCTAATTTGGCTAAACCCATATTTGCATATCTTTTCTTGCCCTTTTTCCCCCGACTGTGTCTTGCTTCTCCCACTCGGCTGCTCTTAGACACTCTCTCTGTCAGCAGCCCGTTCTTGGTTTCGTGATATACCCTCCTCCTAAAGCCGCTCTGTTGCCCTGGCCTGAATGCTGTCTAAATACTTTCTGCCTTCGTACAAACAAGGAGAGGCCAAGCCTGGGGTGAGTGAAGGCCCCTGGGCTCAGTGAAGACCCAGGTTCCCCTTGGTCAGTCATCATCTCTTCAACTGCATCAGCCTTAGGGGCAGCTCTATGGTGACCCCCCAGTGTTTGCATGTGTAGATTGTCTGCTGTGAGACCTTACCACTCAGTTTCTACTTCACTGGAGGGCCAGGCGTGTTATTAAGAGGCCTCGGTCCTGTAGCGATTACTGTTCCCACTAGGAATCCATTTATTTCGATTTTTGCTTAGATTTGTTTCCATGGTTATTATAGTTCTGTTTTATATTTTTATTAAATGTTTTCTTCATTTCTTGTCCATAACTCTACCCATTGCTATGATTCCTCTGCAGAAGTGAATGTGTCTGCGTGTTGTGCATGGCATCTGCATCATTTTCTGGGCATTGTCATCAGATGTCTAGGTATGCCCACCATTTCTAGGTATTGTCTCCAAAGGTCCAGGTACTCACCTAACTGCTAAGGGACGCCTATGAACTCACGCCATTGACACGGACTTCTATCCAGTGAGCAGTTACACACATGGTTACATAGCAATGCTATTTAATGTCCAATTACTGATAGGCAATAGGCTATCATCTCTTTCTTAGGTACAAACACCATTTGACATGTTTTGCCACCAATTGCCTAGGTACTAAGACGACTGGCCAGGGATTGTGTGTTCGTATCACTTGCCATAACAACGGCCAGGTATCCACACTAGTGGCAGATATTGTCATGGAATGCCTGGCTAATCACAGCACTGTCAGGTACTATACTCAAAAGCCCAGGCACGTAAACCGATTCTACATTATAATATCCTGGCAATAACAGCATGGTATAAAAATGAATCAGTAAAAACGAATAGGGAGAAATAACTAATTTAACATTAAAAGTAATATAAAGAGTAAAAGCAAAGGCATTTTAAGTGAAGGAAGTAAAATTACCTAAATTAGTTATTTTACTTATTTGTAAAAAAAATAATCTGTGCAAATGGTTGATTTCCTATTTCATGTAGCAGTAGCAGGGGAACCCCTACACTTGCCTGATTCCAGCACTGAAAGCCTACACATAAAATGCAGGGACAGCCCCAAGCACTGCTGAAACCCTCCAGCGCCACCCTAAACGGTTCCATGTGTTAATATCCCCACAAGAAATATGGCCATACAAAAATATTGCCATATTTATTCGGGCATGGAACCTGTGGGGGACACCCCCGCAACCCCTGTATTATTTTAAATGGAGCGGGGGCACCCCCGCAACCCCCGCTCCCAAAAAACCCTAATTTTATCCCCACTAAAAATATCACCTATGGCCGTTCCCGATGACAGCAATATTTTTGGTGGGGATAATATTACCTGATACCTCCTCAGCTACACTAAGCAATAATGACCCCAGCCAGGATTTGATCTATTGTATGTTTATTACATTTTAAAGAAAGCTTATTTGTGCCCTCTTTATTTTGACCTTAGTTATTTTCAGTGTTCGTAATTTATTCAGTTATTTTTACTATGAACCGCTTGCACTATTACCCGGCATTACTAGGGAAGTTGCGGTACTTGACGTACTGTCAGCGTTTGCCATTATATTCACGAGTACTCGCACCAAGGCGGGTGATGGAGATCAAATTCCCAGTTACTCTCAATATTGCCAGCAAACGCATACATACATGCTCGACAAGCTGCAGATGCTGCCATCAAATGCTCAGGTTGTTGTCCTGTGTGTTTGTTAGTCTTAGCAATGCACGTGGTGGCACGAGTTATGGTTGCTTATCTTACCATAACTGGTGAATGTCTGAGGTTTTTTGGTTTTACTTGTAACCACAACGTCCCTTTAGCAAAGTTTTTTCATTGAATTTTATAGGTTTTTATTAGTGCAACTTAACCATAATGTCCCTTTAACAAAGATTTTTCATTGAATTTCATAGGTTTTTATCAATGCAACTTAGTGCGACTTAACCATAATGTCCCTTAACAATGTTTTTTTCATTGAATTTCATGGGTTTTTACCAGTGCATGCTATTTTCCTACAACTTACTAATATCATACTTACCCCAATATAGCAACACTTCTGTCCAATTTACAATGTTTCACCTTGAAGCTCTGCCATTTTCCAACTTCTATCATAATTTGTAACACATCTATACACTTTTTGCAACTTTTTCCATTGTTTATGCATCCATCGACGTCTGCGAATGTCTGATGTCATCACAGACCTTCTGGACAGTGTCACGTGACCAGGCGCTCGCACCCAGCATGATGACATGTCCGCGAAGGCGTCCGCATTTTGCAATCGGGTCCGTGCTTCGAGGACTGTTTGGAACTGCATTTTTCGATTGATCTAGGAACTTTCAAGCTCAAAATGTACCCTTGCACAGCTCCAACACCTATACTTACTCATTATCCATTAACAATCTAGTACAAAGCACATACTTGGAAGACTAATAGCAAAACTGCTATTTCCTTTAAAAATGGCATCAGCTATTGCCATCCCTCCTCCCCAAGAGCCACCACCACCACCAGCTGGAGGACCCACACAACACAAAAAAGCACAGTATTTCCAAAGACAATGAAGAGGACAAAGAAGATGAGGTAAAGGAAGTGCCTACCTCTAGCACCCAGATAGAATTAAGGGTGTGGCAGTTCTTTACCACTGTTGGGAGTGTACCAAAGGCTAAAGCCACCAAAGTGAAATGCACTGAGTATTCAGTCGCTGGCTACCTGGACAGTACTCCTACGGGACCACCTCCATGTGCCGCCACACCAAATCCAACCACTGCAATGCCCTCAGAAAGGTTGTTCCTTTCTTAGCAAGTAGTAGGCTGTTTTCCTCCACCTCATCTTCCTCAACCAATACTGCAACCACACAGCCTACTTCTGTCGGACACAAAATCCCACCAGCTACCTTGAAAGCAATAAAAGAGGCTGTTGACCCATATCTTTGGAAGACAACAGTCCTCTGTATATACTGCAACACACCACTCTGCAGGGGGAAGCAATTTCAAAGTGCTTTTGAAGCTATAATCAAGGAGCATGAGAAATACTGCCCCCTACCATAGAAGTAACACACGTGCAACATCTTCCCCTTTCCATCTGCCCCTCCATATTAGTGTTTGGTGCCTCTTCCCACCTTTCCCTTCCCACCCTAACCTCTCCTGCAAAAAAAATGAAAATCAAAAAACAACAAAAGAAAGGTTCCTTTAGGAACCACCTTTCACAGTTAAAAAATAGAACTAAAAATAAAATCTTATAGACTCCATCTACTTTACATTTCTCAGTAAAGTACATAGACTCAATAAGATTTTCCAACATTTCCATTAGCATTTTGTGTTATGCTAATGGAAACAATATGGCGTTCATCCCCTGTTCCAAGGACTGAAATGGGGATAACTGCCCGGAAGCTAAGGTTATCGGCTGAAGTGAAGCGAAGGTGGATAATGAGGGCTTCCAGAACGTTATCCCCTGTTCCAGCCCCTGCAATGGGGGTTGAAGGCCATTAGCACTCCGGGTTCCCAAAGCAGGAACCCGGGGTGCTAAAAAAAGGATTATTCTTCCTACACCGCTGTAGGAAGGAAAATCCTGTTCCTAGATGGCCACCATGAAAAGGGAAGGCGGGGCTCCGTACAGAGCACCTCTTCCCTTTCCATGGCATCATGCAGAAGGCGAAGAGATTTACCTTACAAACCTGTCCTACTTTCAAATTACTTTACCACATAGCCGGTCCCAGGTGGACATGGCCACTTTAACCCCATTTGTTGTCCCTTGTGGTCATGGCCAGTAGACAGATTGTCCGGGTCATGACCTTATGCCATGACCTGGACAATCTGGCCACTGCCCATGGCCACAGGCTATACCTCAGGCACCAAAGGTATACCACTATTTTTTGTACCTACATTATGACACTTGTCAAAAAAAAATGCACGGTTACATTTGCAAAACCATGCTTTCAGGTCCTTGCCAATGCGCCTTGCTTGGGTTTGCTGGAAATCCGCCCCATGTTTTATTTTTCAAAAGTGTCAACATGTATGTAGATTCAATAGTCATATAACATATCTCCCACTTGAAAAAACCCATTCAGACTTTAGACAAATGTTCAAGATTAAGTCTATAATCTTTCTGTCCACATTCGTCAAATGGCAACAAAGTTATGAGCCATCTAAAAATGTTGAGACCCCCCTCTAATTTAGCCCTAACTTGAAAAAATCACACCAAACTTTAGAAAAACATTTATATCTCAACCTAAAATCCTTTTGCAAACTTTTTTGTAGATTTATCAAATGGCAACTCATTTATAAGCCTTTACATTATTATGGACCCCACTCTAATTTTACCCCCTGTTGACAGAATCCCACCAAACTTTGCAAAACCATTTATATCTAGATCCAAAATCGTTGTGCTAACTGTTGTGCATATTCGTCAAATGGCACCACATTTAAAAGCCTTTACGATACTTTAGGACCCTCCACTAATTTTGCCTCTCTTGACAGAATCCCACCAAACTTTGCAAAACCATTGAGAATTAGGCCTAGAATGAAATTCCAAAATTACATGCAGTTTCATTGAGTGGCGCCAAAGTTATAAGCCATCCCAAAACTGCTTTTCACCAACCCTGTAATGCAGAAAAAGGCACAGATGTCCTAGGACATCTGAAGTGTCCGCGGGCACCACAGGACTGTCCTACGACATGTGGAGTGTTTGTGGACTTCAGGGATGAAAAACACCTGTTTTTTGGATTTCAAAGGCCATATCCCTTCCCACCCTAATCATCACCCACCTCCCCAGAGATTGTTTGGTGAGTTTGACAAGTGCAATGTTGTATTTTCTTTTAGGTTTCTACCACGATGTCTACGATGTCCGCAGAGCTGACGTTGCCGATAGGCCAATCAGATGTCCTGTCCGTGGACCGAACAGGGAAATGGGTCTGCGGAGCGGAGCCAGCTATCACACATTTTTTTGGACCTACTTTATGGTCATTTAAAAAAAAACTACTGGATAGATTTACACCAAATTTACAAACGCATGCTTTCTGGACCAAACCGGCGCTCCTGCCGCAAATTTGGTGAAAATCCGTCCAGCGGTTTGGGCTGTAGGCGTGAGCAAAGTTTTTTTCCATTATGTCTATGGAAAAAGAAAATGTTTTGGGTCCCCACCTATAACTTTTCCCCCTCCTGATGAAACCTCACCTTGCTTGCCACATGAATTCAGAGCGGGCCATATACTTCTTTTGCAAAGTTTGATAAGGATTCGTTCAGGGGGAGCGAAGTTATAAACTGCCCAAAAGTGCTCTTCCTATGAGATGAGCAACTTAAGCATAACTACACGGCCGCTACCGCAGGCCGTGTGATATAGCTGGGACTGTTGGCTTACTTAATAATAGATCCAATCGGATATTCAAGAAATCCAAAATGAATATGTATTAGAAGAAAATACATTTAATGAATTTCAAGTGGCACATATTTTCATATTTGGTGGTCATTCTGAAAAGCAGAGTGGATTTCATGGCTCAGCAGCCGCAGAAACCCGGTCCTAGCCTGAATAGCTAAACCCATTGATAGAGTCTCCACTCTTCCTATTTGGCCAACAGACTCACCCACTGAATCCCCCATTAAAGACATATTGTTGCTACTTAAGCATGTGGGGTACTGTAGTCAAGGTGCCTTGGCACTCTTCAATGATTGCACTATTAAACGTCCACTTTGTGCCCAGGAGAAGCAGTGTAGGCGCCTCCTGCGACATACTGCGGAGAACCAATAGTGAGCAGCTGCCGAGAGCGCTGGCAACCGATCTAGGGCAGTAATAGAAGTGTACCAAAAAAGTAGTGGAACTGTGACTCAAGCGGGGGACAGAGTAGGAAGGAAAGGAGCAACATGCAGCACCTTTTTCAAGGGTTGCAGTCATGCTGGTTGACAGCCAATTGAGTCGAAATAGATTTCAGTTTAGCTGTAACTGATATCCGGTGGCAAAGTGGAGAAGTGTGCTTTAACTTCACAAAGAACAGTTCTGGAATGGTAAAGAATGGTTGCAAAAAGTAGTGGAACTGTGTCTCCAGCAGGGGACAGAGTAGGAAGGAAAGGAGCCACATGAAACACCTTTTTCAAGGGTTGAAGAAATGCTGGTTGACAGCCAATTGAGCTGAAATATATTTCAGTTATCTGTAACTGATATCCAGTGGCAAAGTGGAGAAGTGTGCTTTAACTTCACAAAGAACAGTTCTGGAATGGAAAAAATGGTTGCAAAAAGTACTGAAGCTGTTGACAGTAAAAAATGAAAGTAGTGGAACACTGCTCCCGACCGTTCCTGCTCACTTCGACTGTTCCTGCTCACTTGGACTACTGATCTAGGGGTCCCAGATTGCTCCTGCAATCAGCACATGTGGACCCTTTGCCACAGGCGTGGGGTGGCAACATGTGACCAGAAGTGCTTTGCCCCAGGTGAACGGAGGATAGCACAGGGGCAACATGCTTGGAAGCAAGACCATGCTGAGCAAAAGAGGTTTGAATCCCGGATCGGCGCTTAGAAACCAAACTCAGCTGCCGTATTAGACATGTTATTAAAAAAAAACTATTTAATAAATACAATAAATAAATAAAATCGGGAGTATGCATCCTGCTAGTAACACCACCTCTAGACTGGAAGGAAATAGTCCACCTGATACACACAAGAAATCTCGTAGTATTCAGTGCAGGGCAATAGACCGAGCATTTGAGGGCTCCAAGTCATAGTAGTGGATGGATGCCTCATAAATAAATGTAATATTATAATAATATTTTCCATAGTTGTTGTTTTCCCCGCTTACACCTGGTACTTTTGCCCTGTTCCTTGCCCATATCTCATAGCCTGAATCCTGTCCATATTTCAGTTCTTGGTGCTTTCCTGCATGTAATGGTTTCGTCCTTGTTGCCACATTTCATCACTAGAAATTAACAATACAAAGCAGACTAGGGCGGCCGCAAAGCCCACAAATATGCTGTGGATTGCTCTGGGGAAAGGATCAGCCGTATCAGAGGGGCCGATGGGTTGAATTGAAGATTGCAGATGACCCTAGAAATGGGGGCCTCTCGCGGCGCAGACGCTCCAAAGGGCCCTATTCAGATTACATGATAATCTCCTAACTGGAAGATTGGCAGGGGATTATGGGCTCGCCAGCAGGGGGAATACATTTCTCCATCTAGAGCCTCCTTAAAGCAGGCCCACTCTCCGGAGGTATCAGGCATCTGCTGTGCATTTGAATAAAGAGTTGGTGGTCTGCAAAGGGGGAAACTAGAGACGCTGCAATTATCAATTTGTGTCAGGTTCGGTGCCATGCCTGGATTGCATGTACCATCACAGGGTGCACTAACCAAACATCCAAACAGGGGTCCATGCCAAAGAGAAGCATGGATTTGGAAGAGAAGAAGATGGCCACCAGGGGGCAGATTACATCATATTTGCACCGATGCCAGAGCAATTCTGTACGGTATTAGCACCAGGGCGGCAACATGTACCCTGGCGTAAAGACCTGTTCTGTTAATACAGGTTGCAGCAAGGAAAGGTTTGCCCGGTGCAAAGCAACAGGGCAGTCTTTTCCCTGGTGCAAAAATGCATTGAAAACATATTTTTTGCACATGGTGTTTTTGCAAAAACGCGCCCTAGGGCTAATGCTCTTCAAAATTGCATTGGCAGAGGGGCAAGGTTTCTGTAATCCGGTCCCAGATAAGCACATTTGTTAGCAAGCCCATTCTTCAGGATTTGAAAGTCTGCAGGTGAACATAAGCACGGCTATTGTGTTGAATTGTATCACACACGCTTGACTCCAAGCTTATTTTTCACAGCATATTGTTGTTGTTGCTGTCCTTATGGTGTGGGCTTTAATGTAGTCCCTGTTGTTTATGACTGGTGTGCTACGTTTTATAACACGTTTGGTATTCAAAGTATCAGTGGAGTAACTTTGCTGAAAATGTTGGGGCGGGGGCATGACAACGGAAAGAAAGGGGCAGGGTGGAGGAATGGCGAAGAGTGTCTCTGAGGGATAACACTAAACTACTACACCATAAGAGTCCATTACCAATTCTCTGTTTTCACTTTCATTAGACTGGCGGCATATCTTTATAATTCAATTCTAAAGGCACACCAGTCTTCTGAAACGTATAACAACACAGTTGCTGTTTAGAATTCACTGCATTGACAACAGTAAAAAAAGCCTGTGCCCCCTCTACCTAAAGAGGGCCTGCCAGTAGGTTGAAGGGAGCTGGTGTTTGATTATTGCCACCAGGGCACTGACTCAAACAAGCATATCAACATAATCCAAAATGAATGCCTGCAAGATTTTAAAAGAGCACATTAGGTTGCTTATTCTAATTTCATCAATTACTTGCAACATTCTGAGTCATTAACATTAAGTTTATTATCCTGTGTTCAAATGACCCAAACAGTAGTGTACCGAGCGGGAGGCCTTACTGGGACATTTGTTTTAGGAACGGCACTCCCGCTCGGCCCTCAAAGAGGGTGCCCAACAGGAAAGGTGTCCCACTGGCATGACAATGTGTGAAGAGCAATTCCTGCTCAGCACGCTTATTGTGCTGGCAGCAGGACACCTTTCCCTGTCCGAATGGTAGAGGTATGCCGGTGCCAGGACAATGTCCCAAGGAGGTCCAGGAAGCAGATGGTCCTCACGCTTCTCTGTGTCAACAGAGCATTACACTCTGAGCCATTAGGCACTGATGGGAGGGAGGGTGTGACTATTAGCAGGGACTTTTGTCCCTTTTGATATGTGAATGGGAGGGAGTGATCAGAAGTGAGAAGGGTACATAATGTTGCATATTTTATGAAACAATGACTATGGCTTTAAAACCCAAGGGGGATTCGTTGGGCTCACGTTAATATGCATGATACGTTTGTGACTTTGCATGCAGGATGGGGAGAATAAAACTAAAGCCATACTCTCATTCCTCAACATATTTCTCTCACAATATATATAGTGTACAGTTAGTCAACTGTGAAAGGCTAGTTTATTATGTAATGTGCCTTGCTTCCAAGGGACTGCTATAAATAATTAAAGCACATGAAATGCAAAGCAATACCTTAATAAATATCTATATCAACTAAACCTGGGAAGATGTGCACAGTTGCTTAAATTGTCCACATCCCAGTTAGACCATATAACCAAAGTGTGTGATCCTGGGCAATTCATTTAATACCACTGTGTCTTATCTGAAGCTCTGTACGTGATTCCAATTCAATTCAAAGCTTATGTTAATATATCATGCTATTATAATAAAAAAAAGCCTGATGACTGTAGAGTTTCTCCATGCATAACAATAGTGCATTTCAGGTATTTTACACCACAAACTTATTTGCCACTTGGCTTAGTTATGGCAACTTATTCTAAAGTCACTTCCATGGTGCCTCCACATACCAAAGACTGATGATGCTCCTTGCAATGTTATTTTCTATGAAATGATTTCTGTTGGTGCAATCCATATGCAAATCTGGAGGTTTCCATATATTTTGCCCCAGAGCGCCTGGACCGCGCTTTAATAAATGCAATCTGTGTCTAATGTTACCAAAAAAGTACATTGGGGCAGGGGTGGGCCGTTTGGGGGTGTGGATGAGAATATTACATGCACTGCATTTAGTGGCTCACCTCACCCCCACTTGTGCAATGCTAAATACACCCCTTACCCCAAATGTAATTGTCGAAATGTGACCCCTCATTAGGGTCAGCCCGCCGCCCTGCCCTCCAGCAAACATACACGCAGCTGAGCACATGTCTGCATTATGCAATGAGACAGCGCAAGCCTGGCTGGGCACTTCAGCCAGGCTCACGCTGTCCACTTTTATGATCAATCAATGCGGCAGCCACCAAAGATGGGGGGACAAAAAGGCATGCCACAAATGTTGGGGGGCACTTGTCCCCCCCGTATAATTACGCCCATGCAAAGAATATTATTTTTAACCTACTGTTGTTAGTCATCCTGTGCATAAGGTAGGAGCTGGTATGCAGATGTCTTATCTGCCACCGTATTTCATTTCATGTTACGATCAGGGCCGGTCTTAGAGCAGGGCTGGCCGGACGACCGTCCGGGGCGCCATTAGCCCCCTGCCACGCCACCTCTGGAGTTTTTTCAAGGTCTCCCCTGAGCTGGCATGGTGGGAGAAGGCACAGCAGGTGCCCTATTGAAATCAAATCTGCCCCGTTCTTGGGAGCGGGGCGTATTTAAAAACAAAAGGGCGCTGAAGTTTTTGCATCAGCACCTACTGAAAAATGTGGTGCCCCCACGCTGCATGACCAGGGGCACCTGTGGGGCAGGGGAATGGTGCCAAATGTTCTCTCCGTGCTGCTCCGAAGGCGATTTGCTAATGCTTGGACAAGCCCTATCCACACCAGCAAGCCGGGAGGCAAAGCCGGCCTGCTGGCAAGGGCTGCAGGTGAGGCTCCAGTCCAGCGTCCCTGCCGATCTCAGCCGGCGAAGCGACGATGCAGTGGATCATCCTCCCATCTCACTTAGTCATATTGCTCCCTGTTCCAGCAGCAACTTCAGGTAAGCCTACCGCGCCAATCCCAATGAGCGCACAGGTTTGTGTTGCTATGTATGACACCCCAATCCCAATCGGCCCAGATGCATTAAATACTTGTTGTCCAAGACTGTTGTCTACTGTCTCCAAATCCCCTCTCTTTCAGCCTTTTCTCTCCCATCTACTGCCACCTTATGCCCCTCCACTTCCACCCATCTGTGATATCTGGGGGAAATTCAGCCTCACACCGCTTCCCGCTGTTGTTCTGCTCTTGCCACTGACACGCGTTTGCAACTTTCATTTTCATGGACTATTCACCACAAACAACAATGTGCATAACTGATGTAACCCCAACTTCTCCAGGGCGTGACTTTTCCAGCATGTCCACTCTTGACTTGCCTCACCAGACGTTTGCCATTATTTCTACTCGCAACCTATCTAGCCTGTCTTTGCAGCATTTGGATGTATATGCTGCAATCTATCTAATTTTATCTTGCGCAGCATTTTGTTGTACACCAATGTTACCCGTAACACACCTAATTTGACATTATGGAACTCTTGGCTTTCTTGAATGCTACTCGCAATCTATCGAACCTGTCTTTGCAACATTTGGATATGTATGGTTGTTACCTGCAACCTAGCTATGGTGTGCCCTAATCCTGTCACTCATGTATCTATATGCCTGATGTAGCCCCCCATACCATGAGGCGTGGCTTTGCCAGATTATGCATTTTCCCCCAATCCGGTCTCTCATGTATCTGCATGCCTGATGTAGCCCCACCCGTACCATGAGGCGTGACTTCGCCAGACTGTGCATTTAGCCAAATCTTGTCTCTCATGTATTTGCATGCCTGAGGTAGCCACTGCCCATCATACCATGAGGCGTGGCTTTGCCAGACTGTGCATTTACCCCAATCTTGTCTCTCATGTGTCAGCATGCTTGATGTAGCCCCCGCACCATGAGGCGTGGCTTTGCCAGACTGTGCATTTACCCTAATCTTACCCACTTACCAAACAGTAACATTATTTTACCAGGATAACATAATTGGTGAAATGGTAAAGCTTGGATTTGAGCCCAGTTTTCATTGTGTTGCGGTTTGAATTTCAACAGCAGGCTACATCTACATCTCCTCCCATCCCAACACACTTTTAACTTTTGAACAATGTAAATAGGTGGAAAAGCTTGAGACTTCATTGCTAGAACAGAGCCATTGCTAAGCCAGGAGGTCTGGGCTTGTTCTCAGAGTCAAAAATGAGCAGACATGGCAAAAGACCCATACCTGGCATCTTGCCTCCCCGACCCACGACACAAACCCCATATCTGTTTATGGAGGGACAGGGCCTCATAGTCCTTGTCCTACCACTTCTCTGAGTGTGTTTTCTCTATGTTTTCTGCCACCAATGTCCACCCTAGACCTCTGACAGTGCAGCTCTTCATGTTTTCCTTATGGTGAACAACACTTATGGGATACCCTTATGGCACCCATGGGTGGGGGTACACCATTGTACCCCTTATGTGTGGTTTTGGGAACCGTTGTGTTTCCCACAGAGCAGGGTATTGGTTGGTGGCAGCTACATGCTGACTTGGCAGTGGCTCTGAGGGTCCTCCATTTTGGGACACATAGTCCCTCCGATAGGAATCAATGGATTCCTGATAGAAGGCAAGATGGCCCCTGTGGCCTCTTGTCTTCTATTGCCTTTTACCTCGTTTCCCAAAGTCCTGGGAAGCCCTGTCTCTCTTACCTTCCTCCATAGTGGCTGTTGTGTGGACAACCATATATGTATATGTTCCCTTTCCTCCAGCATGGCTGTTGGGTAGAAATACCATATATGACTCTGGGGCTGCCTCGTGTCTGACTGACTGGAGCCTTCCCAGGGGCTGTGTTGTGTGTACACATTAGGGGCGGGACCTGTGTGAATGGAGTCGGTAGCCCACTCACATTCTCTCTTGGCAATATCTGTTTATGTGTGTGTGACAAAATGAATGAGACAGCCCGACTGAAGCTGCCATGAATAGAGTGTAGTGTGCTGAAGGGCTGGGTACTTACCCCAATCTGCATTCGTTGTTAAGGGTGTCTGGGTGGAGTGAATGGCCTAAATGCCTGTGAGCCTTATTGGCTGCCTGCTTGAATGGCTGACTGAGCCTGGCTAGGCCAGAGTGAATGGGGACAGATGTGTATATCTGGGGACCTCTCACTTATCAATTTGTTCAGAAGATGAAGTCGAAGTTTAGCCAGAAGAAGCTGTTCCTTAAAGCCTTGCTGGTGGAGAAGTCTGCTGCTGCATTTTCTTCAATGTAACCCGAAAGCTGCTGTGTCTCCCAAGGACTGATCCAGAGAGGATCTGCAAAGGAGACCTCTCCCCGAGCTACGGGTGGCTAACGTGCAAACTGCTGCTCTTGATCTGAAGTGCCCTGGAAGCCAGTCCTGTGTGCTTGCCATCCAGAGAATTGGTCTTCGAGAGTCCTGAAGAGGAGTGCCCAGGAGTCGAAGAAGTCCATTGTTGTCGCCCAGGGCAGAGGTGCGTTTTGTGACCGCTGGAAGCCGTTGATGTCACCGCCCAGAAGAGGGGGTACCCTGGCATAGTGCTGCTGGACACCTGGAGCTGCGAAAGTTCCAAACTGCCTAAGAACGATTCAAGGGACATCCTTTATTTTTTTATTTATTCGCATTTGTTGAGCGCACAACAGACCGAAGGCATTGTGGTGCTTGTTACAGTGTTGCTTATACTTAGTTACACACAATTCAGGTCCGTCAGTGTTACATTGCACGAGAATATTTATACATTGAGTGGCATGTAGCTGGGAGCGCATGGTTAGTTGAAGAGGGCAGTTTTAAGTTTTTTGCGGAAAGAGAAGAGAGATGTTTCCGCTCTGAGGTCAGTGGGGAGGGAATTCCACAGCTTAGGTGCACGGAAGGGGAAGCCTATACCTCCTGTCTTGCTCCTATTGATGCGAGGTATAGTGAGTTAATTGGTGTATTGTTGTCTGGTCGGTCTGGTGGATTGCGATCTGTATAATGTGTCAGATAGGTATGAAGGTGCTGTGAGGTTGATACATTTATGAGTGGTAGTGAGATTTTTGAAGGAAATGCGGTCCTTGACTGGGAGCCAGTGAACTGTCAGTGAACTGTCTTCCTGGCTTGTGTGATGTGGTCTCTTTCTGGTATGCTGAGGGCTGCTCTGAGAGCATTGTTTTGAGTTGTTTGGAGCCTAGATAGGTTTTTTTTGGAGGTGCCGGCTAAGAGTGAAGTACAGTAGTCTAGTTTGGCTCCTATGGTTGCTCTAGCGATGGAGAGGCAGTTATACTTGGTTAGGAATGGTTTTATTGCATTGATGAGTTTAGTACTCAGTGCGGAGGCCGAGACTATGGCACTGACTTGTTTGTCCATAGATAGGGTCGCGTCTATGTGGACCCCCAGTGTTTTGACTGAAGATAATACTGGGATGATGCAGTTATCTATGTTGAAATTGAGGTACAGCGGGTTGAGGTTGGAGAGTGTGGATTTCTGGCCTAGAATGAGGATTTCGATCTTGTCCCCGTTCAGACAGAGGCCGTTAGTAGCCATCCACGCTTGTATGGTGGAGTATATTTGCTGTAGGGTAGTGGCGTCTTGATGATAATGCCCAGTAAGGGGAAGGAGAACCTGGGTGTCATCAGCGTAATTTGTGTATGTGATCCCGAGTTTGTCCAGTTTATCAAAGAGAGGCTTGGTAAAAAGGTTATAGAGCGTGGGGGCAGTACATGAACCTTGTGGGACACCGCAGTGGATGATGGAGGGTGCTGCATGAGCTGTGTTAGAGAACACTTTCATAGCTCTACCCTCTAGAAAGGAGGTCACCCATGATGCTGCGTCCTTAGAGAAGTGCGCTGCATGCGTAAGATGACTGGTAAGTGTGATATGATCTACCAGATCAAACGCTGCTGAAAGGTCAAGGAGGAGGAGGAGAGCGGGCTTGCCTTTGTCCAGGATGTTAGTGATTTAGTTTTTTAATTCTAGAAGGGCAGTTCGGTTCCGTGCCCCTTGTGGAACCCAGATTGTCTTTTTCCTAGGATTGCATTTGATTCAAGGTAAAGTTGAATCTGTTTGTGGGCGGCCTTGTCTAGTATTTTCTTGAGGAATGGAACTGTTGTTATGGATCAGTAGTTATTGGGGTTAGCAGGGTCTAGCGTTGTTTTTTTTAAAAGAGGGTGCACCAGGCCTCTTTAAGGCTGTCTGGGACTATGCCCGTTTTGAATGAAGCATTGATGAATGCCGTGAGAAGAGGGGTGAGCAGGTCTGCGCAGTCCTTGATGATTTTTGGGGGGCACACATCACCCTTACATAGTGAGGGTTTGAGGTGTCTGAGGCTGTCAATGACATAGGTTTCGGAAATTTCAGTGAATGGGAATTTGGGCATGTTGCTTGTTTTTACATTAGGTTGTGTCTGTACATGAGGGCTTTGCTTAGGTAAGGTTTTGTAGTGGTGAGATATCTTGTTTTGGAGGAGGTTTATTTTTGCAAGCATGGCTGATTGTATGCCTGTGCACCATGCTTCGTCTTTGACGATCTCATCAGGGCATGTGGGTGGTACAGTTAATTCTTTAAAGATACTGAAGAGTTCTTTGGAGTGGGAGTTGGCAGCAGAGATACGATGGTTGTAGGCTTCAGATTTAGCGATGAGGGTGGCGTCTTTATATTTTTTGGCTATGGATTTGAAGTTATCTTTTGTGGTGTCACAAGGATTGCACTGCCATTTTGTGAGCGCCTGGCGTTTGTTTTTGCGCAGTGTCTGAAGTTTGTGAACCAGGAATTGGAGTGGAAGGATTATTTCTCTTTTTTGTTTTCTAGTGGGGCAACGGTGTTAACAGCCATGGTAATGGTGTCTTTGAATATTTCTGCAAGGATGTTGGGGTCCGGGTAGAAAGGGAGCGCTAGGCATGGCAAATTGAGGTGTGCGCTGAGATTGTCTGCAGTGAGTTTTTTGGCACTGCTGGCTAAGGTCGCCGGTGCAGTGGTAGGCACTTTAGTGCATATTGGGACTGGGATGTCGAATTGGAGATAGTTGTGGTCTGTCCACGGGAGGCTGATCTTGGAAGTGATGGCTGTGTTTCAATTGTGGTCTATGATCCAATCTAGGATGCATCCTTTTGCGTGGATAGGCGATGTGATTTTTTGTGTGAATCCTAAGTCGTGGAGGTCTTTGGCTAGAGAGGTAGCAGTTTTGTCCTTGGGGTCGTTGAATCCTAGGTTTAGGTCTCCTATAAGTAGTGATTTGGTGGATTTCTTAATATTGTTTCCTAGGAGGTGATTGCCATGACCTATGAAATTGGCAGTGGAGCCAGGTGGTCGGTATATGATATGAATATTTATAGTACTGTTTGACGAGAGTGCTAGTTTGACTGATAAAGTGTCAACATTTCCTTCCTCTTGGTGGGGATATGGTTCTGATATAGTGTTTCTTTGTAACTAAGAGCTACCCCCCTTCCTGGTTTGGCGATCCTGTCTTGTCTAAGGATGGCATACCCTTGTGGTAAGGCTAGCGTGATGGCTGGGCCGGAGGCTTCATTAGGGCCAGGTGTCTGTGATAGCAATGTGTCTAAGACTTGGGTGGTTATTAAGTCATTAACTTCTAGGGCGTGGGCATTGAGCGAGCGTACATTGATTAAGGCGCACTTGTATAGCGTGGGGCACAGGTTCTTTATAGGTATGGTAGGAGGGTCTGACTTGGGTGAGGCAGTATGTGGAGTGTAGGAGTTGTCGCTAGGTGTGGCATGTGTAAGCTTGGTGGTGTGGCCTTTAGAGGTACTGTCGCGGTGGCGGTGTGTGTTCACTTTGATAGTTCATGAGCTAAGTCGGCCATCATCACTGACCACTTTTTCCCCCCGGAGAGAGTCCAGAGACGCTGAATGCAGATGCAGGTCCGTTGGTGGGTTTCCCACCACCGGGAATGAAGATGCAACGAGGGTCCACTAGGGTGGTCGAGTCCAGGTCACCAGAAGCGGTCCAGACATCTGTTCTGTGGCTGCAGCACAGAAGAATGGAAAGTCGGAAAACCGCGATATTCCAAAACTAGACACCAAATATGACCTATGCACCCATCACAACCAGAAGTTATTGCAGGGTCCCAGGGGTCCTACTCACATCTGCCAAGCCTTTTCGGATCCCACAGCAAGTTTCATCTTCACAAGACTTCTACAGTCAGAGAAATCATCGGCCAAAGGAGAACACCACGAAGAGCAAAACTGCTGCACTTCAGAATGACTTTGATTACATTTTTCTTATGGACTCAGCATCCCAGTGGCTCCTTTTTCCAAGGGGGGTCCATCCTCTGAGAGAATTGTCAAGTGAAACTGAGAAACCATGCCACTTCATCTGCCAAGGCACCAAAGGTGCTGTGACGACTAAGAGCATCTCTACTAGCCTCAGAAGACGTCCAGGGGTCCCAGATTCATCTTGGATCCTGTTCTCCTGTGGCCTCGCAGGTGCTTTATGTTGGTAGAACATTTTAAAAGAAAGCAGAAGGTTATTGAACATTATTGGACTGGGCTTTAAAAGACAAGATAAGTTACTCCCTAACGTTTTTTCCCTTACAGGTTTCCCAGGTGTTATGTTATTTGGCATTTATATAGCGCTCTATATATCATTGGTATGACCTCAAAGCGCTGGTAGGTTGAACGCCCTCAGGGACCGTAGTCCAGGTCAGTTGAGAGAGTAATGTGTCATAGGGTGCTTGGGTGCACCATTTATGTGTGCAGCTGATGCAATTGCCTGAGGGCACCTGCATCCTAGCATTAGGTGTGGTAGTATTGATATGAGTTGAATGTGTGCAGTCTGGAGGGTGGACACCAAGACTGGGTTCTGGCTGTGTTAGGCCTGTGTAGGACGCTTATGTGTGCAGCTAGGCTGGTTTGTCATGGGATGTAGCTGTGTTTTATTAGAATGATGAGGTGTTCATGGGGTAATGTTTGTGTGAGCAGCTAGGCAGAAATTGATCGAGGGGCGTAGCTGCACTCTATAGTGATATGGGAGGTGAGTGTTTGGATGGAGTTATAATCTAAGGAGTTCGCTATTCCGGATTTCAAGTGTGCATTTGCTTAATAGTGACTTAATAAGCATATTCAGTGGTGTCATTGCACCGGATCTCATTGAGCATTTGTCATCGGGTTGCAAGGGCTCAGTCGCCTCAGATGGACGTGGTCGGCATTATGGAAAGAGCCACGTTTTTAGAGCTTTTCGGAAGGTCATATAGTCTTGGGTGTGTCGAATATGTAGGGGGAGTGAGTTCCACAGAGTTCAGGTGGGGGGATCTTCACACAGAGAATTGTATATCTAGTCTAAAGAAAGCATTATGTCACTGTTCACAACTAACCTGCCTTTCTTCCCTAGTCTATGCTGATACACCTCACTTAAAAATTCACATGCCTATTTAAAACTGCCTGCAGTTAGTGCATCTATCACTGAATTTAAGTATTGTGTGGCACCACATAGAATGTTTATATTTGCCATTCTTTGAATAAGTATTTCCAAGTACAAAGTGTTGTTATTTATATGTATATATTTTTGGGTCCAACCTTATTTTATATAATGAAGCTGTGTTATCAGCTAACATAGTGTGCAGACATTCCTTTGTGGGAGTTTGGGGGAAACACTGTACTTAAGAACCGCCTGCATCACTTCCTGAAATCTTAAACTTGGCTGCTCGCCCGTTCCCTCAAATTGAGACTGTTGCTGGGGTGTTCTGTACCTTTATCCTACCATATGGAGGTCAGAAGTACAGATATCCAATCAGGTCTTTGCACTGGTGATACAATGGTAGGATCACTGGTTTTAAGACACAGGGCCTCATCACATGTTTGGCAGTAAATGGGCACAATTACTGCCAGGCGCAAATAGCATTGCCACCGGGTTGTGCAGCGGTATCTGCGCCGCCTCACAACCTGGCGAGCATGCACCCCCAACTCTGACGGTAATGCTATTAGCACCCAAAGGTAATTGCGCCGAAATAAGGGCTACCACCATAAAACCGGCACTAATAGCGCTACTGCCGTTGACCCCGGCGCTATTAGCACCAGCGGAAAATTGCGTCACCGCAGGAACGGGAAGCATTGCGGTGGCCATTTTGAAAAACAGAATCCTTTAAAATATCTCCACTTCCTGCAGCCATCCAGCACAGCAAAACATCAAGAATGTCACAGGAGAGGCTAAGAGGCAAGGGGGCCAAACATCACCTCAGGAAGCCCAAATTCAGCTAGGGTGCGTTTGTGGTCCTCACAACTGAGGTAGTGGTCCACTGTGAGGAGCTGTATGGAGCCAGACAAAGAAATACCAGTGGGTAGCGGCGGGCAGCAATATGGAAGTCACAACATCACCCAGAAGGTAACAGCAGTTGCCAGTGCACCCTGTGATGGTGAGTACTGCCAGAAAAGGTGGAACGACCTGAGGGTAAGGGTGCAGGGACTGCTGTCCCAACACCGCCGGGAGCCCCTGGCGACAGGAGGAGGCATTGCCGAGCCACTGGTCCTCACTGCATGGGAGGAAAAATGCAGTATGGTGCTCAACCTCGAGGGGATAGGAGGTGAGTGAAAACCCCGTTCCACTAATGCATGCACAAATGACAACCCAGTATAAGAGGCCCCAGTGGACAGGGACACAAGTCAGCATATCCCAAAGCTGCGCATGCCGACAGGGCAGAGTGAAGCAAAGTTACAGCAGGAGGAAGGGCAGGCAAGTGAACCAAACAAATGCCATGTGCACATCACCCCTACTGGTGCACCCTGTGCCAGAGGGACTGAGGTGCATAAGCAACCATTGTACCGTGCAGCAGTCACTCCAGTATGTGGCGGACCCAGTAGGCCTGCCCCATGAGGGCATGCCAGACAAGCCTCAGGGAAACACACGTTCCACACACAGACATGTTCCCAGCCTGTCAATCACTGTGCACCATAGAACAGCCCTGCTGGCTGTGCATCCGTTCCTCATAGTGCCATGACGGGGCCATGGAACAAGCCACCACCCTAACCCCACTATGCCACTGCCACCAGGGGAGGGAGTGCTGTGCCATGAAGGATCCCAAGCATACATGTCTGACAACATCCGTCTTAGCATGGGCACCCTGCCCTACTCAAAAACTGGTAATTGACCAACAAGCCATGGGCCACACACCCATTATTTTATGCTATACCCTGACAATGTTTCCACATGTATCCTCCCATGGCCAACCATTCACATTTGCCCAAATGTGTTTGTTTACACTTTGTACCATATCAATTGTGTCTTGCATGCCAAAACATGTGGGCGGACCATAGCTGATGACATCCCTTATGTCCTTTCCAGGCACTCACGTGAGGAGGAGGCATGATGGCTCATCAGGCAGTGGCACTTCAAGACCCTCAGGGTCTGCCACCACCATGCCACATAGGTACACACAATCCACATCTAGGTACACAGACTGCCAATCAACATCTGAACCCAGCAAGGCCAGCTCTGCAGGTCGGCCAGTAGTCCCTGCACCAACACTAGCAACCGTAGCCACGGAGACGGAGGCAACACCTGCTGCCACAGACACTGAGGAGCCAGAGAGTGGACAGCATCCCAGAGTCACCACTTCCTGAAGGCCATCAATCTCCAGGGAACACTCCGTACCACCACCAGCATCAATCCCCAGGGAGCCCTCCACCCCGCCAGCATGTGATGACACCTAAGCTGGACGTAGACACCCCAAGCTATGGCTCACCTGCCCACAAAACTGGCACAGTGCAGAGTCCCCCTCCCAGACCCCGTATTCCACCTTGCAGCATGCTGCTGCATAGGCCGAATGTGATGGAGTGCAGACAGCGTGGGATAGAAGCAAGCAGGCGCCATCACTGTGCACACCTGCCGGCTATCAGGGACTGTATTTAGGGGGCCACCCACAGGGTAGTGCGTCAGATGGTGCGGAACAGGGCTGAAATCAGTGCAAACACTTCCCGCCCTGACACCTACGTGCAAAACCTTATGCGTGAGTCCATCCCATCCACCTTCAGCACGCCCATGGATGATTCACGGAGGGGCATAAGTGTGCTGGGGAGTTGGTGGTGGGAGGGGGAAGGGTGGATAGTCAGGGCACATAGTGAGAATATAACAGTTGAACTACATCAATGTGAGGACATTCCTGATTGTGTCTTTGTGGAGTTTATTTACAGAAGTGACAGTCACACAGTGGTGCATGGCTTGTGCCATGGTGAACCAGTCTGCCATCCCTCACGTCATCTCTGACTTTTCTTGCTGTGGCACCTGCCTCAGGCACTTTGTCATCATCTTCTGGGGGTGGCATGGCCACGTCAGGAAGCATGGGCACATTCTTCTTCATGCAGATGTTGTACATAAGCACTACTCTGTCCAACTTTCTCTGGAGCGCACATAGGGGCTCTGCCTGTATGATCTAGGCAGCAAAAATGTGCCATCAGGAGTCCAAAGGTGCGCTCAATGCACACACGTGTCCTGCTGTGTGCGTGGTTTTAGGCTGTGTCATGCAATGTGGATCACGCACAGGGGTCATTAGTCAGGGCAGCTTCAGGTATCCGGAGTCACCTGCATGGGGAGAGGCACAAACATTAGTCTCTGTGATATGCGTGGGGGTGGTTTTACAAAGCATCATGACAATGGTCATCATGTGCATGCAAATGGGGCTTTATCCCATGGCGTGTACCAGTACAATGTCTGTGCATGCTGTGTCACTGGTATCATGCATTGTATTGGCCTCACATGCCCCTTGTTATGTTACAACAGATGTATTGTGATGTGTCTGTCAGTGGCATGTGCACCTGCTGGCTGTCTTGTGGCTGGGTATTGCTCTCGTGCATGTGTCTTGCTGGGTTGCGTATCAGCATTCTATACGCTTCTGGGCGAGGTGGGTCAGCAATGTGGGGTGGGTGTACAAGGGTAAATGGGTGTGGCACTGGTGGTGCTGCTGTTGTGTGCTGTAATGTGGAACTTTCTTTGTTTTTGCTTTTGATTAAGCTTGATGCATTGTGGAACCTGTTATCATGTGTGTCAAATGTATTGCTGCTGTATGTGTTCATCTGCATGTCCACGCAGGTGTGTTCTACATGTGCATGCTCCCTGGGCTGTACCCTGTCATTGGTGCAGGAGCTGGCCGGGAACTGGTTTAGCATTTCCTTGTCATGCCATGCTTTGTGTCATTATTCACATCCCCCACCCCACCAATTTGGTCAGGTGCTTCACAGTACATAAGTGCTGGTAGTTTTACCCACACACTATCCAGGTTCATGGTCCTCTGTGCCCCTCCATGTATCCTGGCAATGTGCTGTTCCGTAAGACCATGGAGTCGTGGGTGGAACCTGAGTGGCAGGCGTAGTAGTGGGTGATGATGAGGTTGGGGTCGCAGGTCACCTGCACATTGAGGGAGTAGTAGTGCTTGCGCTTTTGGTACACAGCGTTGTGGGCCTGGGGAGCCAGCAATGCAACATGGGTATAGTCCAGGGCTGCAATCACATTAGGCAATTGGGCAATAGAACTTTGTCTTCATGGCATTGACCTGGGCTGGGGTGGTGGGCAGTGAGGTGTGGTTTTGCACATGCTGCATGATGGCATCCAGCAACTGGGCAAGAAGTGCACAGAAGCTACAAATTGTAATACTGACACTAGTTTGAGCAGTAAGGGCACAGCTGTATGGATTTTTATCCTGCTCTCTGTGTCCTCATGTATTGTACTGAGAAGCTCAGTAATGGTCTCCCTGTGAGGCGATACAAGGTCACCAACTGGGTGTCAGTGTGGATCCAGGGTGAGGGCCTGTACCTTGGGATGGGGATGGGTACACACCCTGCGTGTGCTCTTCTTCTCCTCCTTCTCCTCCCCCTCCCCCCCACACCCCTGTTCACCTTGCGCCCTGGCCTGCTTCTCCTGCCCCTCTCCTTCCAGACGCAGCATGAGAAACTGCCTGTCCCAGCTCACAGTGGCTAATGGCAGCATGGTGTGGGAAACAGTGTTTGGGTAGGGATGTGCCTTATGTAGCCATTCATTTGAAGTGCATTGGTTGCCTCTGTGCCTTGATGTATGCCTCCTGTGTCCATTTACCTCCAGCTGGATGCTGGAGGTAACTGTGCCATGTTGTCATCAGTATGTGTGCCGGTTTTCAGTTTAAACACTGCAGAGGATGGACTTGTGATGTGACTGTGTTTGCACCTCATGTGGGCGGCAGTAATAGCGCTGCCTGTTTTTGCACCGGCTGTAATAGCGCTGCCTGCTTTTACAGTCAGCAGTATTTGCACCAGCTCATGATCTGGCAGAGCGGTATTGGTGATGCTATTACTGTTACCACCGCTTTTAAGTGTTACCGCCAGACTTGTGATGAGGCACACAGTGTTTAACCTAGCTACTACAAAATATACTGATAATTACACTACAAACAATGGAAACTACTGCAAACGGTAAATTGACCAGAATGAGCTTAGACGCTCTACAGAGTGCTTGTGAAGTGAGAGAAATTGATTTTTAAGAAAAGTCTAGGGCAGAGCTTATATCTGCCTGTGTGGATTACCAGGCAGATTGGCAGATTTTACTTATGATGAAAATGGGGGAGGCTCTGATGAGGACCCTGTCCCTGGGGAAGTCACAGTTGTTACTAATGGGATTGCCACCTCTCACACCACTTTTATTCCAAAACCCAGCATTGCTCCTCAGGGGATGCACTGAGACTTGAACCTTTGAAATTGTATCTACAGAGAGAGCAGTTAGCCTTCCAATACAAGAAACTTGAGACTGAAGCTCAGTTGAAGAAAGAGGAGTTGGCACAACAAGTGATTATCAAAGACAAAGGTACTGAAGGCCAAAGCATCATCCTAGAGAAAGCTAGGTTGGAGACATCAGCAAAACCAGTTGAGGGTGTCAGGTCCCCTGCCACAAAGTTTATGAAAGGTTTGGTTGGTATGTATATGGAGGGTTCTGATATTCACCAGAGCTGCGTCATTACATTTCTGACCAGAATATCTTGGATCCCTTTAAGTTGGCCAAGTTGGCTGATAAGTGAGTCTCCGACAGGGTGTCCCCTAAGGATCCCAGTGGGAAGGACAAGGACAAAGAGAAAGGGACCTCTCAGAAGGATGAGAAGTCCAAGAAGCAGCCCCATCTGAATCAAACTAAACATTCTCCCTCTAAGGTCCAACAATCTAGTGGGGATAAGTCTCATGGGGGATGGAGTAAGAGTAGTGGTGCTCCTGCTGCAAAGCAGGCTCCCAGTGGATCCAGTTCAGTCCATCGCATTCATGGCACCTGTTGGGACTTTCGGGCCTTGGAACACAGAAAGAGTGACCCCAAGTATAAGTGTAAGGAACTTGGTGTCCAGGCTGTCAGCCTATCCTACCCTTACTCTGTACCTGTGGTTGAGGCCACTGTCCTCCCCATCTCTCCAGAAATCACCTTTGGTGTTCATGTAGAGATTTACATAGTGTACCTTGGGGCCTGGGACCAGTAATCAGAGGTACTGGCTACTATCCCACAGAACCACTAGAAGCTTTTTGAGACATGTCCTCATAAATGGCCAGCCTTTCACTGGTTTGAGAGACACTGGGACAAGCATGGCAGTGGTGGACAGGACCCTGCTCAGGCCAGAGGGCTATGTAGGTGCTCCTCTGAGAACCACAAGGTTAGCTGGTGGGCCTCACAAATTATCTCCTGTAGGCCGGGTCACCATTCAGATTGATGAAAAGACACCAACGTTTCCTTTCCTGGTTCAGGACAATGTACCTGCCAACATTTTGTTGGGGAATTACTTAGTAGAGATGGGGTTCATTTCAGATGGGTTACCCCTGACTGCTGCTGCAGTCACTAGGTCACAGGTCATACAGAGTCTGACTGATAGTCAGTTACCTAAGCCAAAGGGGAAAAACCAAGGCTAAGAGGAAGAGGACGAAGACCAACTCTGTGAAGGGGGATCCTTCTCTTCCTGCTGTTTCTACAACACCCACTGTTGTCCCAGGTCATGAAGGACTAGGCCCAGTGGTGACTCTTGACTCAACTCCAGAGGGAGAAGAGCCAGAGTACCCTCCTCAGGGAGAGGTACTCAACCCAGAGGATCACCCTGACCGTCTATGCTTGCTGGTTGAAGGTGGGCCCTCTAGGGGGTCAAAGAGAGTGCCACTCTCTTGAGGGTCTATGAAAACTCACCCAGGCAAAAGGAGAAGTGCCTAAACCATTTAGGATTTATTCAGAGGGTGAGCTCCTTTACAGTTTTCCCACTCAGCCTAAACATGGTGCAGTCAAGAGGTTGGTTGTACCCAGGTATACAGGCCCTTACTGTTGCAGTTGGCACATGAGGTGCCCTTAGCTGGTCATCTTGGGACCAAGAAGACTAAACAAAGACCATCAGCCCACTTTTACTGGCCCAGAATGGGAGGAGAAGTGGAAGCCCACTGAAAGAACTGTCCCACTTGTCAGTTGTCTGGCAATACTGGGGGGCAGTGTCATTGCCCCCCTGCAGCCTTTTCCAGTGGTTGGCAGACCGTTTGAGAGGGTTAGTATTGACATTGCTGATCCCTTTGATCCTCTCACATCAGGTGGGCACAGGTTCATCCTTGTACTGGTAGATCATGCCACCAGATACCCTGAGGCTGTACCCCTTCAGACCATACCAGCCAAGGTGTTTGCTAGGGCTTTCCTGGGTATCTTTTCCCAGAGTTGGATTTCCTGAAGAGGTGATCTCCGACAGAGGGACCAACTTCATGTCTAGTTACATGCAAGCAATTATGAAGGAATTTGGTGTAAAGTATAAGTTATCCACCTCCTATCATCCTCAGTCCAATGGTCTGGTTGAGAGATTTAATAAGACTCTCAAGGGCATGTTGGGTGCTTTGGAAGAGGCTAAGGAGGAAATGGGATCTCCTCCTACCATGCATGCTATTTGCTTACTGAGAGGTGCCTCAAGAGGGTGTTGTCTTCAGCCCCTTTAAGGCCCTCTTTGGACACCCAGTGAGGGGGCCCCTTGCCTTAGTACGAGAAGGTTTGGAAGCCAACCCTCCAGGTCCTTCCAAGCAAGTGGGGAACTGTGTGTTAGCACCCAGAAGGCGGATGGCACAGATGATGTTCCAGGCAACAACACATCTTAGGGCAAGCCAAGAATTGATCAAGTACTGTGTCTTTAAGGCCTCACAAGTGTTTTGGACTCCTGGTTAGGAGATCTTTGTGAGGAAGAAAAGAATACCAAGCCTCGAGCTTTGGCAGATAAGTGGACTGGACCCTTCAGAATAATCTCCAAGATGAGTGAAGTGAACTATCTGATTGACGTGGGGTAGCCCTTCAGGTACTCCATGTCAAAAGGCTCAAGCCTTTCCACAGGAGAGGAGAAGTCTCATGCCTCTTGCTAGCTTCAGAGCAAGAGGATTTGCTGCATGGCAACCCTCAGATGGCTCAGTGGAGGGAGTGTAACTCTCTCCAGATCTGACACCAGGGCCGCAGAGGACCTGCAGACCTTTGCTCCAGCAGTATGCCCCTCTGTCTCACTGACACCAGGCCTCACCTCATGGTGTAGACATGATATTGACACTGGTGACAGTGTACCTGTCAAAAGCAGATGCTACAGGATGTCAGACACTGTTAAGAACCACATTCAGGCAGAGGTTGCCAAGATGTTGGACTTGGGTATTATTGAACCCTCAACCAGCCCATGGTCCAGCCCAGTGGTCCTTGTGCCTAAGGAAGGTAACAATGATTGAAGGTTCTGTGTGGACTACAGAGGAGTCAATGCAGTCAACAAGACTGATGCACACCCATTGCCCAGGGCTGATGAGCTTGTGGACAAGATAGGTCCGGCCAAGATTGTGAACACCTTTGACCTCAAATCATGCTTTTGGCAAATAGCTCTGACTGGACAGGTCAAGGAGGAAACGGCTTTCTCAACACCAGAAGGGATCCACCACTTTAGGGTTATGTATTTTGGGTTAAAGAACGCCCCTGTCACCTTCCAAAGGTTAGTCAATCATGCTCTCAGTGGGCTGGAAGCCTTTTGTGTGGCCTATCTGGACAAAATCGCTGTCTACAGTTCCACCTGGGAAGATCATTTGACACACTTTGGGTTTTTCATGCCATGGAAAGGGCCAACCTCACTATCAAGGCAATCAAGTGCCAGATAGCACAGGGGAAGGTTACCTACTTTGGTCATGAGTTGTTAACTGGGGGGCCAATCCAAACTTTCTCTAGTAAAGTACAACCTGTACACGACTGGGAGACTCCCTCTACTCAAACCCAGGTGAGAGATTGTTTGGGCCTTACTGGGTGCTACAGAATCTTCATGGCAGACTATGGAACCATAGCTGCACCTCTGACAGCTCGGACATCACCCAAATAGCCTAACAAGTTTCATTGGAGTGAAGACTGTCAAAGGGCCTTTGATGGCTTGAAGGAAAATCTGTGTAGGGCACCTGTCTTGTGTATCCCTGCAAAATCTTTCTTGTGTAAGCTGATGCATGTGGCACCGCAATTGGAGCTGTCTTGTCTCAGTAAGATGACAAAGGGAGAGAACACCCCATCATTCTCATCGGTAGGCAACTCAAGGGTAGGGATCTTAGGTGGGCCACTGTTGAAAAGGAGTATTTTAGTATAATTTGGACATTTTAGAACTTACCTTACAGGGTCTTCCTTTAAGGTCCAAACTGTTCATAAGCCCTTAAATGGCTTATGCAGATGAAGGGTGAAAACCCCAAACTTCTCAGGTGGTCCATTCACCTGCAAGGGCTAGACTTCACCATTGAGCATAGGCAAGGGAAGAGCCATGATAATGCAGATGGCCTTTCCAGAAGGTATGTTGACTTTCTGGATGAGGGTAATAATCTCCAGTTTCCCTAACCTCAGTCTGGTGGGGGGCGTGTGTGTGATGCTGGAAATGCCTTATGGAGGTTCAGGTCCTCCTGTCCTTGTCCTAACACTTCCCTGTGTGTTTTCTCTATGTTTTCTGCCACTGAGTTCCTTCTGGACCTCTGGCAGTGCAGTTCTTCGTGTTTATCTTTTGATGAACAACACCTATTGCATACCTTTATGGCACCCATGGGTGGGGGTACACTCTTACACCTCGTATGTGTGTTTCTGGGCATCTGTGTGTTGCCAACAGAGAATGGTATGGGCTGGTAGCAGCTACATGCTGACTTGACAGTGGCTCTAAGTGTCCTCCATTTTGGGACACCCAGGCATTTTCATAGGACTCAATGGATTCCGGATAGAAGGCAAGATTGCTCCTGTGGCCCTTAGGTTTCTATTGCCTTTTACCTTGTTTCCCAAAGTCCTGGGAAGCCCTGTCTCTGTTCCATTCCTCCTGAGTGGCTGTTGGGTGGAAAGACCATATATGGTGCAGAGACTGCCTCCTGTCAGACTGACTGGAACCTTCCCAGGGGCTGTGTGTTGTGGGTACACCCTAGGGGTGGGACCTGTGTGAATGAAGTTGGAAGTATGTTGTGGGTGTCTGGTTTCTGTGTGTGTAACACAATGAAAGATACAGCCCTGACTGAAACTGACACAAATACAGCGTAGTGTTCTGAAAGTTTGGGTACTTACCCTAGTTCAGATTCTTTGTTATGGGTGTCTGGGTGGAGTGAATGGCCTAAATACCTTTGAGCCTGATTGGCTTCCTGCCTGCATGAATGCCCTTATGCATGATTGGCTGACTGAGCCTGGCTCAGCCAGAGTGAATGAGGAACAGATGTGTGTATTTGGGGACCTCTCACTTGCCAATTTGTTCAGAAGCTGAAGTCGAAGCTTAGCAAGAAGAAGCTGTTTCTTGAAGCCCAGCTGGAGGAGAAGTCTGCTGCTGCATTTTCTTCAATGTAACACTAAAGCTGTTGTGTCTCTGAAGGACTGATCCAGATAGGAGCTGCAAAGGAGACCTCTCCCCAAACTACGAGGGATCACCATGTAAACTGCTGCTCTTCATCTGAAGTGCCCTGGAAGCCAAACCTGTGTGTCTGCCGTCCGTAGAAGGGGTCTTTATGAGTCCTGATGAGGAGTGCCCGCACATCTCGTGTCGAAGAAGGCAATCAGTGTCATCCAGGTTCCAGAGCAGCGTTTCGTGAAGGCTGGAAGTCGTTGCTGTCCACCGCCCAGAAGGGGGGTACTCTGGCATAGTGCTGCTGGACACCTGGAGCTGCAAAAGTTTCAAAAGTTCGAAGGACATCCTTGCCATCATCATTGACCACTTTTTCCTGCCAGAGAGAGTCCAGAGTCGCTGAGTGCAGAGGAAGGTCCCTAGGTGGGTTTGCCATCACCAGAAGCTAACAAAGACGTCCTCAGGGTTTAAACTTGGTGAGGTTCTGAGGTCCACTCCAGTGGTCATTTCTAGGTCTCCACAAGCGGTCTAGAGATCTGTGCTGTGGCTGCAGCACCGAAGAACCGAAAGTCAGGAAACCGCAATATTATGAAACCCAACACCATAAGTGACCTATTCACCCATCACCACCAGAAGTCATCGCAGGGTCCAGGTTACTCTCATCTGCCAAGCCTTTAAGGAGCCCACAGCAAGTTTCATCTTCCCAGGACTTCTACAGTCGGAGGAATCATTGACTAAAGGAGAGCAGAGTGAAGAGCAAGAATGCTGCACTTGAGAAAGACTTTGGTTACATTTGTTCTCATGAGCTCAGCATCCCAGTGGCTCCTTCTTCCAAGGGGGTCCATCCTCAGAATGAATTGTCAAGTGAAACCGAGAAACTCTGCCACTTCACCTGCCAAGGCACCAAAGGTAATATGATGAGGAAGAGCATCTTCTAGCCTCAGGAGTCGTCCAGGGGTCCCAGATTCGCCTTGTATCCTGTTCTCCTGTGGCCTCAGGTACTTTGGGGTGGTAGAACCTTTTAAAAGAAAGCAGAAGGTTATTGAACATTATTGGACTTGGCTGTAAAAGACAAGATAAGTTACTACCTAACTGTTCCCTTACAGGTTACTGAGGTAGGGGGGATCTTCACACAGAATGGTATATATAGAATGCATTCTTCCACTGTTTGTTTGTTTGTTTGTTTATTTATTTCTATAGTGCACCGAACCCGGAGGTATCTGGGCGCATTTAACATGAGTTAAAACAGTACAGAGAAACAATTATACATTGTGGCACAACAGTTACAGTAATACAAGACGACAGATCGCACCTTACAATATAAGGTGGGTTATGAGGTTGAGTAAGATATTAGAGCATACGTTAATACTGAGAAGTTGCATGGGTTAAAGGGAGACATAAAGGTTTAGGCAGACAGAGTAGTTAAAACAAGTGTCCGTGCTGTGTTAGATCTTGTCGTTAAGATTGGTCCTTCAAAGTTAGCCATGTGATGGCTTTCTTGTTGAAGTTGGAGAAGGATTGGGTCGTTGGACAGAATAAGGGCGCTGGCTAGTGTAAGGAAACCTTCAGTGGAGAGCTGTGGTTTGCAAGATCTTATCAGTTTACCCATATAGGCTGTAGCTGTGGCCGTAGCGTTGGCTTGTTTATGTAAGTTTAAGGTGGAGTCTAGGTAAAAACTTAATGTTTTTACCTCTGTCGGGGGGACATTCTCCTGGGGTCGGCTGGGCCGTCCGCGGACCTCCGGGCAGGGAGGCCCCAACTCCTCCCGCGTATCCCAAAAATGAGTATGAGGCACACGCAAGAAGCAAGGTGATTCTGCTGTTTATTAAACAAAACGGCAGGGATGGGTCAAGGATCGTACGCGTCCGTCCTGACACTCTCTCTCTTCGTGGGGCTCGCAGGCCCTTTTTAACACAGTATGATGCGCTACTTGCGTCACATGGGAAAGTTATCAAAAAACCTATCGCCACTCTGGATTGGTTCCTCGAGTGGTAGGGTTAGTATAGCATATGTATAGAGAACGCTGTTAGTGGTTGAGGGTCAGTCAGGTGGTATACTTGGGTTGTCCCTTCAATTAGATACATGAAAATTGTTACATGAAGACCCCTGAGGATTGGCTAATGTTAATGGCGTCAGTGATAAGTGCCCCATGTTCTGATTGGTCCACTCGCGAGCCCCCCAGTCTGGGACCATCGCTGTTCCCAGCTCGCAGTGCACCTGTCATTTGCAACAATGTATAACTATGGGTATGTGCAGACAATGCGAGGATTTGTTCATATGCTGGAGGGCAGACTACTCCCACCGCCGCAGATGTCCATTGAGTCGCTTAATTGTTGCTGCCTGTGTCTCAAAACGTGGGATCCAGGCGCCTCCTTCCTCCTGGGCCTGGCACCCTGTCAGGTTCGGCTTGGTCACGTGAGGAGAGACCGTGGTTGAGGCAGAATTCTGCACATTTAATATTGCATTTTCCACTGTGTGCCTGGCTTAGTTTGCAGGTGTGACCTTGGCTTCGGCTTGTGGCATGCGAGTTTGCAACATTGTGCCCTTGACTGTCTGTTCTCGCCGGGCTCATTCTGCAGGGTCAGCAATTGTACTCTTGCTCGTTCAATGTTCATGGAGGCTCTTGCTTGCGGCCTACTTGGGCCTGGTGCATAGGTGGGGATGTTTGATGCACGGCGCTTTAGGTTATGGTATCATATTGCTTTATCCCCAGTATCATGTCTTCGTTATATTTCTCATTGCAATGCATGGGGTAGGAGAAGCATCAGCAAGCATTTTAGATGAGTTCGTTGGGCGTCTTGCGTTTCTGCATTTTGAAAAACCTATGTGAAAAATAATAAAGATGCGCGTCAGTGGGTGTGTCCGTTACCTACGTCATAGCACTGAATATGTTCTTCGTGTGGATTGGTGTGGGAGTGTCCAGTGTGCATGTTTGCACGGGTGTGCTGACCGTTGGCTAGGTCGTCATGGCATCTCTAACGATGTGTTCATTTACTGTTGAATGGTTCAGTCGAGTTCATCCATGCCGCAGGTGTCGGCATGGGCAGGGCAGGCTGGTGGGCAGGCTGGTGGGCACATCCGTATGTTCCTGTACCAGGGTATTTGGTCGTCTGGTAGATAGGCAAACTCCTCTCGTGGCGGGTGTCTGGGCCGCGATCCTCTAGGCCAGGGGTGTGAGGGGATTGGTGGGAGCCTTTTGTTCCATTCTCCCACTTCAGTCCCCCCTCTGGTCGACTTGTCGACCACAAACATATCTTTTTCCTTATCTCCTCTTACTCTCCATATTTTAGTTACTCCTCCCAAATGTCCATAGTGGTTGACATGGTCTTCAAATGACCAATACATATATACACAGGTTCCTCCAGGTGTGCAGTATACCCATTTCCCTATGTAGCTCCTTGGGTTTCTTGGGTTTTCGAGCTTCACAGATGGTGGGTCCAGGTGGTTGGTGATGATCTGTTTGCGCAGTTTTTCTCTCTCTTTTATTATTGTGCCTGTGTGCTGGCCATCATCTGCCGGCATCAAGGGGTGCATACCAACCATTTCGATCATTTCGTCTGTAGTGCGTGCCTTCCGGCCCTTCCAAAATCTTATTATGATCAGTGCAGCTCCAGTCAGTATTATGCATCCAACTATAATCTTCAGTCCGTCCGACAGCCAAGATGGCATCCATGACCATAACATTGAAAACCAGCTGTCATCCTTCTTCACTCCTTTACTTTCTTCCATCATTTTGGAGTGCATCTGGGCCAGTTGTGATACTGCTTCTGTCAGTGTACCATTGTCAGCATCGTTAGCAGGAATGAATGTGCAGCATGATTGTCCTATCTTTGCGCAAACTCCTCCTTCCATTGCTGTAAGGAGATCTAATACATATCTGTTCTGTAGTGCTACCATCCTCACTGCTCGCAGTTCCTCTTTTATTGCATTGAATCCATTTACTGTAGAATTAATTGTCATCATCAGTTCCCATCGAGTTATCTGGAGCCATTTTGCGTTTGCGTAAGCTTGTAATCCCGGATGTATTATTGATGAGAAGAACATTGCTGCTCTGCTGAATAGTCTGTGTTCTGGTGGGATTGAAGTGAGTGCTGTTTCCGACCTTCCCCATAGGTAATTTCCTGTCAGAGGTTCTCCTTGTCTCTTCTTTCTATTCAGGACATTGTTGTTGTTGTTGTTTTCGTTCTCTGACCCCTTCTGAGGTTTTACAGATCTCTTCTTCCTCTTGTTTCCTTCATCCATTTTAGGGAAGTTCGCCACGTTCACATGTTTCTGGGGCACCACTAGTGATGGTACATTAACGTGTACCATTGTGCATATACCATTCCACAGAGGGGGCAGTGTGTGGTATGCCTTGTTTCCACAGGCCTAGTAATGGTCCATTAATACTGCTGTTCCTGCTCCCCCTCAGGTAACTCCATCACGCTTGCACAGTTGGTGTTGTATCCCACGTCCACTTCTCCTCTATGTTGGTAGCATACCTTAGGTGCAGACATCGGCAGTATGCTTATTGGGTCTTCATCCTTCTCCATCCATGTCAGCATGGGTACGTACTTGACCCAAATTGTCCAACATCTGTTATTGTGTTCATCAATAGTTGTAATATATATTGTTACCATGTTGCTGCCAATCACTCCTATGTCCCATTTGTTGTCCATGTACACCTTCCCTGTTATTGTTACCAGTGGTCTTTCCCAACATCCTTGTTTACCAGGAACTTCAGTGGCGTACCAGTCACATGGTAGGTATTGTAGTGTTTCTTTCTTTGTTTCTCCCTTTTCAGGGCCACTTGTCATGTATCTGAATGCTTCAGCATGCAAACTGCTCTTGTGGTAACTCAAATAAGTCTTGAGGAAGTTGTTTTCGTATGGATATGTGTCTCGCGTTTTCCACACCAGGTTCACCACCGTCCCTTGAAATCTCCCTTTCGTTTGGAACAGTGGCAAGTATATTATACATCGTGCTGTCTTTTCATCTATTTCCGTGGCAACGAATGTTCGAGAAGCGCTCATGGCGTATGGGATCAATGAGCAGACGTAGCAGCTGTCTTCTGTTGACTGCTTACCTATTTGGGTCATGTGTTGGTACCACATGTTGTTCGAGACGTGTGCTGAATCTGTTATGTAGTTATCAATACCTTTAACATCTGAGTATGTGCTGCGTTTAACTCTATTTCCCTTATGTGGAATCTTGCTAGTACCACCTGACGTAACACCTGTTGCAGCTGTGGGAGGGGGTATATTAGGTTTGGGTACAGCCAAAATATTGATAGCATAACTTTTCTGCCATACAGAGGCAGCCAAAAACCCGGTGATCATCAAAATCCCTATCATCTTTATTACAGAGGCTAGTCTCACCGGCATTTTGCTCTTACCTTGCTGCAGTCCGGCAGCTTATTCTTGCAACGTTAAAGTTGCCCACCTGAAAATTCTCAATAGGCTTGTTATTAGTGTTAGTTGTTGTTTTCAAGCTCTCCCTATCAAGTAGTCGTTCAGTGCCCAGGCGAAGAGCTGTTCCCACGCCAATCTAAGCGATCTGTCTCTTGGGGCAGGCAAGTGTTGGTGAAGATGGGGCATTGATTGTTCTATGGCCAAGATAAATGCTGTGTAGTAGACACGTACCCTCCTTCTTTTCAGGTACTTTGGCCTTTTTATGTGATAGACAAATTGGTGTGATAGAGCTTCAGGGTAGTTATCGTCTGAGGGTAGCATCTACTCCTGGGCAATGAACTTTGTTAGTTATCTGTTTTCTTAGCAATACAATAATACGCGGTACCTGCATGTGCGAGAAAGAAAAAAGAGAACATTCAAGTGTTTACATGTGTATATGTGCAAGACAATGGCCCTCATTAGGACCCTGGCGGAGTGGGTTTCCGCCAGCGCTAATCGCGGCGGACCCGTCCGCCGTACTACGAGTTCCCTTAGCGCCATGGAGGTTTTCTCCGCCTGGTTTTACCGGGCGGAGAAAACCATGGCGCTAAGGGACCTCGTTGTTAATTACGCCGCCGTACTTTACGGCGGCGTAATTAACTCCTTCCCCACTCCCATTATACCCTATGGGGCAAGAATGGGAATGGGGAAGGGTAAAATGGGGATTGGGGATTTACCGCTCCGCCAAGGTCGGCATGGGGTGGTAAATCCGCCAACCCCCATGGCGCTATCGGCGGCTTTCCGCCATGCTCCGCGGTGCATTTAGCACCGCGGATTCCGCCAGGGTCGTAATGAGGGCCAATGTCCTTCAATTGGGTGGTTACTGTAGTGGGTAGGGGGTCGATGGGCAGAGGGGTTGGGGCTCAACTGGCGGAAGTCTCTTTACTCTTTGATTGTGTGACCATGGGGTGGGCAGTATGGGAATTACCAGTTTCTATTTCAGTAGTTGTCTCTGGGGAATCTGGGGGGTGGCAGGGTATGGAGACACTTAGGTTGTCAGCTGTGGTATAAGTCTCTTCCTCCGTGGGTGACGCTGTTGCTGTTCTTCCAATGCCCTGTCGGTGACGCCAGGGCGGGTCTGGAGTTTGCAGATCTTTACATCGTGTAGGTGATTCCAAGCACGCTTATCCTGCAACTTTACTGCTCTCGTAGATATCTCCTCTACAAGGTGGGGACCAGTGAAGCGTGGGCTGTTCCACTTTCTATTGAAATTGCGGAGTAGCACGTGGTCACCTTTAGCAATTTTGCACAGTTTTTCCTTTTCCGGTCCTTGGTCCTCGTCTTCTTGCTGGTAACTCTTAGACCCACCCCGCGTGCGCTCGAGCTGTTGAGACACAAACACTACACTAGTAACCAAAGGAGACACATATTGGTACATTTCATCACCAAGAACAGTTGCAGTGTTTTCATAGTCTGTGAATGCCCTTGATGTTGGCGTTAGAGGAAGGCGCATTTGTCGTCCGGTCACCACCTCATGAGGAGTGAGGTGGTGGTCGGAGCCTGGTCTATTCCTCAGCTCAAATAGAGCTAGCGGAAGGCAATACAACCAACTCTTCTTTGTTGTTTGCTGTATCTTTGCAATTGCCTCCTTCAGTAGGCCATTCAGGCGTTCGCATATACCGTTGGCCTGCGGGTGATATGCACATGCAAATTTATGCTTGATGTTCAGTAAGGATGTGATGTGCTGGAACATTTCATTAGCGAAATGCGAGCTGTTATCCGACCGCAGTACCTCGCACACTCCACACCTGGGGAAAACCTCCCTCACTAGAAATTTAGCTGCTCTAAATGCATCTGGATGTGAGCAGGGTCCTGCCTCAATCCACCTGGAGAATGGGCATACTACTACAATCATATACCTATTTCCTTGACATACGTTGATCATATCAACATAGTCAATACGGATGTGCAGGAAGGGTCCCTCTGGCCGGGGTATAGTACCTTTTATCACTTTCAGCGTGTGACCGGCCGTAAACTGTAGACATGTGAGGCAATTGCTGATAAAATTTGCCACATGGGAATTTAACTCGGGACGGAACCAATCTTCCCTAATTCGTGCTGCAATAACTTCCTTGCCTGTGTAGGCTGGGTGGAGGAGTTGGCTCAGGGCGGTGTTCAATAGTGCCAATGGCATTACCATCTTTCCAGTGTTACCCTGGCGCCATAGTGCGTCAGTTGGCGACATTGTACATCCTCTTTTTACCCATATTTCTTTTTCTGCCATTGGTGCAGCCGCTTGTAACTCCATTATCTGTGTGGCTGGGAGATGGGTGTACCCTTCTCTTATCAACATCTCTTTAGCTGTCCCTCTCCCTCTCCCTCTCTCTGACTCTGGGGGTTTCCATATCTCACCGAAATATGCAGCATACTTCGCATGTGCGTCTGCTGCTGCATTTCCTTTTCAGATATGATCTTCTCCATTAGTGTGTGCGGTACATTTGACCAAGGCTAATTCTTGGGGGTCATTTATTACTTCAATGAATTCAGCTAATAAGAGAGCATGTTGCACTGGGGTGCCGTCAGCTCTCCTAAACCCTCTTCTCCTCCATTTGGACAATCCTGAGTGGACAGTAGACGTGACATATGCGCTGTTAGAATATATAGTCACTCTTTTGTCAAAGCTTTCCTTCAACGCCAAGATCAGTGCAACCAATTCTGCTGCTTGAGCAGAGTAATGTTGTGGTAATTGTATGCATTTCACCGCCACACACACCAATTCCTCTGTCATTTTTACCACTGCTGCCCCAGTTCTCCTTATCCCATAACTTTGGTCTATTGTTGATGACCCATCAATGAACAAGAGCTCTCCTCCATTTAGCGCGTCCTCTTCAACTTTTCTAGTACATGAGTACATTTCAGTAGTCTGCGTACAATCATGTGCATAGTCTCCTTCCTCAATTACTTCTGCTATAAACCTTGCAGGATTAACTGTGCTGCATCTAACAATTGATAATTCTGGTCTAGATAAGATGATCTCATAACCTGACGCCCTCTGCGTGGTTAGTGTGGACTTAGGCTTGTTCAATATTGCAAATAGTGCATGTTCCACAAATAGTGTGGTTGGGCACCCCATTGTAATTGATGATGCTTTCTCTACCGCGAAGGCAGCTGCGGCGAGACCTTGTTCGCAAGGGAAATGTCCTAACATCACAGGATCCAAGTGACCACTGTAAAATGCTACTGGTTTGTAACCCATGCTTGTTTTTTGAGCCAACACTGCTTTCATTACTGCTGAGTCGCAATGTGAAAATATAAAGAATTGTCGTTCATAATCTGGGGTGGCCAGTACCGGAGCAGTTGATATTGCATCTTTCAGTTCATCAAAGGCCTCTTTCATTTCCATTGTCCACCCCAATTTTTTCTCCCCTTTGTTAGCTTCTCTTAATGCCTCAAGTAGGGGTCCTATGTACGAGCTGTAATCAAATACCCATGCTCTACAGTAGTTGCACAGTCCCAGGAACTGCTGCAGTTCCCTCACTGTTTGTGGCAACGGCGTTTTTGATATTGCCTGTGCTCTTTGTGGTGCAATCTTTCTTCCGTATTGGGATATGAGCTGACCAATGTATAGTACCTGTTCCTGACAGTACTGTAACTTTTCTTTGTCTACCTTGTAACCCTTTTTAGCCAATATTGTCAGCATCTTCAATGAGTCCTCTCTTAATCTTTTTTCACTTGTGCTGCAAATTATTATGTCATCAACATACTGCAACACTGTGCTTTCCAATTCAATGTTTCCCAAGTCCATCTGTATTACTCTGTTGAAAATTGAGGATGACTCGCAGTACCTTTGTGGCAATCTGGTGTGTTTCCATTTTGTGTTTCTGTACGTGAAGCTTGTTAGATCTTGTGAGTCTGGATGCAGGGGTATTGAGAAAAAGGCATTTTTGAGGTCAATCACTGTAAATCGTGATGCCTCTGCTGGAATGCCACACAATATTGTGGCCGGGTTTGCTGCTATGGGGTATTCTGCTTCCACTATGTTGTTCAAGGGCCTGAGGTCCTGGATGAAACGCCAAGACCCTCCTTTAGCTTTGCGCACTGGGTATACGGCTGTGTTACATGGTGATTCTGATGGTACCAATATGCCATTATTTATAAGGGCCGTTATTGTTTCATATATGCCCTCATCTGCCTCTTTTGATAGTGGGTATTGCTTCACTCTAGGGAGTATTGCACCTTTTTTCAATTTTATTCTTACTCCCCCTATACCCTTTATGCACCCCACGTCATAGTAGTCCATAATGATGTTGGGACTTTTGCCATATCCTCCTCAAAGAAGGGAACTGTGGTGGATGTGGGTGTTTCAAGTGCCATTGCAATTTTTTGTGCCACTTGTCTGTATGTCACTCTTAACCATATTTCTACACTCATCATAAATACCATTTCACCTTCTTCCTTTTCTTCTGAAAAGAGCTCCTCGTCTGACACCTGGGTAAGCCTGCATCCCTCAGCTAGGGCTATCACTGCCCTCCATGCTCTTCCTTCTCTGTCTTGGGCATGTACTGCGATATAATCAGCAGTTGCTATAATGCTCTCCATGCTCACTGAAATCACCTTTCCTTCTGGTTCATTGGCTGGTGTTTCTGGTCTAAACAAATAGGCTGTTGGCCTCCTCCAGATCTTTCCTTCTATTCCTGGCATCCATGCGAATGCCATGTCTGTTCCGTACTGGAACAGTTCACCATCTACTGGCTCAGCCCTAATCACTGTCTGTCCACAGTATGCTTGCATAATTTGTCGTGCAGTGAGCATGTTTATTCCTGGAGTGGAGCAAATTATGCCATCCTCCGTAAAGGAGATCGTCATATTCAGCCTGCTCATTATGTCTCTCCCGAGTATGTTTACTGGTGAGGCCCTAGAATATAAAAGCGGGACGGACATGTCATAATCCCCTATTGATAAGGGAATGTTATCAGTAAAGGGAACCAACCCCCTAGCCCCAGAGAATCCTTGGGTGTTCATGGCTTCACCTGACATCTTAAATTTACCTTCCCTTATGCAAGACCGGGTCGCCCCGGTGTCAACAAGGAATGACAATTTTTTGTCACCTATCGTTACCTCTATGCGTGGTTCCTCCGCACTATTAGGTGTTACCGACAGGATGGGACACACCAAGGCCGTCTGTGGGCTGTCCTATTGTGGGTATAATGATTGACCACTTCCTGTGTAAGGGTTGTGTCCCAGGACCATCACCCTTCCCAGTTGTGTTTGCTGTAGCTGTGTATTGGTAGTGGTTATGTTATGGTCTTGAATTTGGGCAGGTTGCTGTACTTGCTGCACTTGACGTTGTTGTGTTATTGCTACCTGTTGTTGTGGTAGTGAATATGTATGTGGCTGTTGTTGTGTTACTAGTTGTTGCTGTACATTTCCCGGTTGCAGTGCCTGCTGTTGTTGGGTGTCCTGCTGTTCCCTTGTAGGTCCTTGTTGTCCCTGTTCTCCCCATGATGTTGTGCCTGGTTTCATTCTACATGTGCGTGACATGTGCCCTAGTAATCCACAAATCCAACATACCGGTGGTTCCCTGTTCTGCCATGGAAAGCTCCCAGAATTGTCCTGGTATACTGGTTGCCCTGTGGGGTAGAAATTTCTGAATCCTCCCCCTTGCTGTTGTGTGTTATAGCCGTATCCCCTCCCCCTCATCATTCCTCCCCTTCCCCTGTTATAATTATAATATCCAGCTCCTGGCGTTGAGTATCCTCCTCCCATGTTAGTCGTGTATGGCTGGGGTGGTGGCAGCTGTTGTGCTACAATCTGTGATGGTTGTATTTGGGAGGGATCTTGTGCAGCCACGACTTGTGTGGGGTTTTGAGTCGTTGTTGTAGGTGTAGTTATTAGTGCACCTTCCATCATGTATTTATTAAGTTTTTTCTGTACCAATTTAGCCTCTTCCGCTTTTCTATCCTCTTCCTTTTGTTTCATCTTCTCTTGCCATGTCCTACAATGATGTACTATCGTCAGTTGTATTTCTGGCCATGCTTTTGCTTCCATCCCCACTACCTTCTTCAGTTGTTTCTGAACTGCTTCTGGGAGCCCTTGTATTAGTATATGATAGAATATTGCTGGTGTTTTGTCCCATTGTTCTCTAGTTTCCATACGCCACTTCTCTTGAATTTCCTGGATATAATCAACAGGATCTTCGTTCTCAAGCATCTTGCGTGAGGTAATTGCTCCTATGTCTGATGTGTCTGGGTACTGTACCCTCAGCGCTTGCCATAATGCATGTCTGCAGTTTGCGAATGGTGCCCCATCGTGTGATGTGTTTGTTATTGTGACCCCGGGGAAGCCTGCTCTCTTCCAGATGCCATCTGCTGCATCCCCCAATATTAATATTAGAAGGCCCTTTACATCCCCCACTGCCAGTTTCTGTCCTGCGGTGTGTTTTTCCATTTCATATATCCATTTTCCCGCACCTCCACTTAATGATGGGAGCCTGCACTTTATATTTTCCTTGTCTGCATGCTTCCAAGGGACGTATTGTGGTCTAACCCCTCCCCTCTCCAGAAGTGGCATTAAGTTGTGTCCTCTTTGACCCCCTGGGTTCCACAAAATCGAGTCCGTGCACCCCTCCTCTTCTTCCGTGTCTTCTACATCGTCAATTGCGTCCATATTTCCTCTGCTCGTAACTGTTTCTCCTCCATCTCTTCCCCTTCTTTTATCATTTCCTTTATTTAATGTGGGCGTGTGTATTCATTCTCCCTGCCTGCGTCCAGGGAGGTCTCTAAGCCTGCCTGCATAGGGTCTCAGTTCGTGAGGGGTGGGTGAGGGTGGAGGTGGGCATGTTGCACGGGATGAGTGTGGGGTGGTAGAGCACGTTGGACGGGCTGATGAGGGTGTAGCTGCATGTGTCTGCCTTCCCGCCATTCCTCTCTCTTCCCTCTCACTTCCCTCCAGTTCTTCCATTCTCCTGCAGGTCCATGGTGATTCCCTATTTGTCCTGGTGATGTATAATTTATCTGAGCTTTCCCTTTCACTATTTCTTCCTTCCTTCTCCATTCCTTCTTCTTCCTCATTACAAAAGCCATTCAGGAGTGACAACCCCCAATCTGTCTTTTTCCCCCCGATCGTTACTGTTTTTAAGTCTATTAGATCCGTTCCTCCCGTTTCTTCTCTGCCAATTGCTCCCTTTTGTGCTGATGTTGTTGCTACTTCTGTGTCTCTGCGTACATACCTCCTTACTTCAATCCCCCCTCTCCTATCTTCTCTTTCCCCTTCTTTTTTCTCCTCTATTTCTCTGCCAATTTCCTCTCTTCTCTTTATTAATTCCTCCATTACTTCACTACTCGTCTGTTCCAATATCCTTTCTTCTTCTCTCTTCCTTTCCCATCTCGCTCTTTCCCGCTCTAATATACTCTCTATCATCCTCCCTTCTTCGTATTTCTTTGTCGTTTCTGATAGTAATCTCCTCTTCCATATTTCCATTTCTTTTTCTTTCTCTTCTTCCTCTCTTTTCTTGTCACGCAGTGCTGCTCTAGATACCCTTTCTGCTACTGCCTTTACCCTTTCGGCTTCTCTCTTTTGCTCCTCAGTTCGTTCCCTCATTTTTTCCAACTCATTCTTACTTTCTTTCCTTTCCCGTGCTCTCTCTCTTTCCTCTCTCTCAAGCTGCTTGATCAGTGCATTCTGCTCATCCCTTAATTCTGCTAATCGTTCCTCCAAAATCTCTTCCTTTTGTCGTAACAGCTCTTCCTCCTTTCTTTTCCCCTCTTCCCCTTTCATTTCACTCTTTCTGGTATTATCCTCGTCCATTTTCCTTACTACCTCCTTCTCCTCTCCTGTTAATGAACCTCGTAATTTTAATAATACCTGCGCAGCTACCCACTCATCATGTCCTATTCCTGCGATCTGTTCTTCGCCAATCCTCCCCTCCCCTGCGGGCATCTTCGTACGAGCTGATCCCGTCGTACTAGTCTGCTCCCTTCCCGTGTGGCCACCTGTAGCTGTATATGGTGGCGGGCTGTATGCCGGGTTCGAGTACCCCTCAGCCGCCCTTAATTGTTCTCTTACCATTTCTCGTAGTTCTGTCAAAGGATATAACCCCCCTCCCTCCGTTTTCACTACCTTCGCTAGGGGCATATCGTCGCTCTGTTCCTTTTTTATTTCCTTTTCGTTTGAGTTGTTACTCTTTTCTCCTCCCTCTTGTCCGTTCCCCGTGTTCTGTGTTCCTTCACTCTCTTTTTTCCCATTCTCTCCTTCTTTCTTAATCTTCTTCTCTTCCGTTGTTTCCCCCATAATGAACATTCCGTTTGGTCCTGGCCGGGACCCTTGGAACATCCTCCATAAGTTAAACACCTCCACGTGGTGTGTCAACTTCTTCCCCTTGTATGTGTTATGCAGATGGGTTAATAGTGAATGTTGGGTATATGGATCGAAACTGCCATTAGGCGGCCATGGTGTCGTCATTTTGTTGTCCGTCCCCTGTGTCCATTCTATGCTGTATTTGATCAGTTTCTCCCTATGGGGTGACAGTGTTTTACATATGTGCTGTAGCGGGGTAGTGAGGGTGTTCCCCCACCCTCCCGAACCTGTCCCGTATGACATAGTAGCACTTCACTTGTTTTCCTACCCCTATTTGGTAGCGGTTATCTTGCTAACAGTGTACGCTATACAATCTTAGGTCTTTACCTGGCCCCGTAATTTTGGGGACTTGCGATTGTCCGCTAAGGAAAAATAGTAAAATATAGCATTTGCATTTGTATATTCTTTTCTTTCTTCTCTTCCTTTACCGAACACCTTTACGGCCCCCTACGGCTGAGGCGCACGTAGCCCCCTGCGGCTGCGTGCCCTGTGTGACGTTCTTATACAGCCGTCCCACTTTGTTTTACCCCTCCTCCTCTTTCTTCACTTGTCGTGGCCGGCGTTCTCCGTGCGCGGCCACATCCCCCTTTTCACCTTGCCCTGATCTACTCGTTACCGTTTATCTCCGTCTCCACTCCCTTACCATTATTCTCTTCCCCACCACTCTCCAAAAAATGCCTTGTGTTCGAGATATCCTATGAAAGCCCTACTGGTGACGTCACCAATCTCCTCCAAAACTACTGGTAAGTTCTTTACATGTTTTTTAAAAGGCCAAAATACGCTTGCAATCTACCCCCGTTAACCCCACAGCTGTCCTCTTGTCACGCCTGGAACAAGGTAATCAACAATATAATCGGACTGCGCACACTGCGTCGCCTCGCGTGTGATACGCCCCTCGACAGGAGGGCTTAACCAGCCAATTATCTTCCGTATTAGGCAACCAGCTAGCTACCACCTACAGGGAAACGTCATCTATCTATCGAGTTTCCTGCTCGATCAATAGGGATCCTCATCTACTCATTGATCAATAATCACCAAATTGTAGGAAACCGCACACACACATTCCCTTACACGTGGTCGCAACCTAGGCCAATCAGTTTCTACGAGCGGCCGCACATGATGTTTTCATGCTCCGCCCCCTCCTCTTCCGTATCATAGCAGACTGCTCTCGCACTTGTCCAGCTACCATTCACTTCACCGTCAATACTAATTTATCAAACCTTTGCCGCGCACCTGTGTAACACCTCCCGCTTCCCGTATTCTATTCCTCCCCCCTCCCTCACAATTTCACATTGCTTGTTGGGCGTGGCATACTCACCAAGTTCTCTTGATGCGGGGCCGCTCGACTGCGTGCACCCCTCCAAGCGGCTCGCCACCTCCCCTCGTCTGGACCACGTCTGGACACTCGCCAACCGCGGGCGGGATACTTCTCAACCGGTTCCCGAAGGCCAATATCCGGATTGCGCTGTCCGGTCTTCTCGCAGTTCCGCAATGGTCCTGTAGTCCTCAAAAGGGGGCAGCGGCAGAGGGGGCCGCGCCACCGGGCCTCCTCGCAACGGGAGCACTCGGAAAAATAAAATAAAAGCAGATCTTAAACAGATCTCAGCAGTGCCTCCAACTTGTCGGGGGGAAATTCTCCCGGGGTCGGCTGGGGCGTCCGCGGACCTCCGGGCAGGGAGGCCCCAACTCCTCCCGCGTATCCCAAAAATGAGTATGAGGCACACGCAAGAAGCAAGGTGATTCTGCTGTTTATTAAACAAAACGGCAGGGATGGGTCAAAGATCGTACGCGTCTGTCCTGACACTCTCTCTCTTCGTGGGGCTCGCAGGCCCTTTTACCTCAGTATGACGCGCTACTTGCGTCACCTGGGAAAGTTAGCAAAAAACCTATCGCCACTCTGGATTGGTTCCTCGAGTGGTAGGGTTAGTATAGCATACGTATAGAGAACGCGGTTAGTGGTTGAGGGTCAGTCAGGTGGTATACTTGGGTTGTCCCTTCAATTAGATACATGAAAATTGTTACATGAAGACCCCTGAGGATTGGCTAATGTTAATGGCGTCAGTGATAAGTGCCCCATGTTCTGATTGGTCCACTCGCGAGCCCCCCAGTCTGGGACCATCGCTGTTCCCAGCTCGCGGTGCACCTGTCATTTGCAACAATGTATAACTATGGGTATGTGCAAACAATGCGAGGATTTGTTCATATGCTGGAGGGCAGACTACTCCCACCGCCGCAGATGTCCATTGAGTCGCTTAATTGTTGCTGCCCGTGTCTCAAAACGTGGGATCCAGGCGCCTCCTTCCTCCTGGGCCTGGCACCCTGCCAGGTTCGGCTTGGTCACGTGAGGAGAGACCGTGGTTGAGGCAGAATTCTGCACATTTAATATTGCATTTTCCACTGTGTGCCTGGCTTAGTTTGCAGGTGTGATCTTGGCTTCGGCTTGTGGCATGCGAGTTTGCAACATTGTGCCCTTGACTGTCTGTTCTCGCCGGGCTCATTCTGCAGGGTCAGCAATTGTACTCTTGCTCGTTCAATGTTCATGGAGGCTCTTGCTTGCGGCCTACTTGGGCCTGGTGCATAGGTGGGGATGTTTGATGCACGGCGCTTTAGGTTATGGTATCATATTGCTTTATCCCCAGTATCATGTCTTCGTTATATTTCTCATTGCAATGCATGAGGTAGGAGAAGCGTCAGCAAGCATTTTAGATGAGTTCGTTGTGCGTCTTGCGTTTCTGCATTTTGAAAAAGCTATGTGCAAAATAATAAAGATGCGCGTCAGTGGGTGTGTCCGTCACCTACGTCATAGCACTGAATATGTTCTTCGTGTGGATTGGTGTGGGAGTGTCCAGTGTGCATGTTTGCACGGGTGTGCAGACCGTTGGCTAGGTCGTCATGGCATCTCTAACGATGTGTTCATTTACTGTTGAATGGTTCAGTCGAGTTCATCCATGCCGCAGGTGTCGGCATGGGCAGGGCAGGCTGGTGGGCAGGCTGGTGGGCAAATCCGTATGTTCCTGTACCAGGGTATTTGGTCGTCTGGTAGATAGGCAAACTCCTCTCTTGGCGGGTGTCTGGGCCACGATCCTCTAGGCCAGGGGTGTGAGGGGATTGATAGGAGCCTTTTGTTCCATTCTCCCACTTCACCTCCTTGGACACCAGAATATTATTACCGTCTATATTGAAGGAGGTGTAGTCTGAGTTAAGTTCAGGTTCGTTGGGGAGCCTAGGAGCAGTATTTCAATTTTTAGCATCATTCAGGCATAGGCCATGTGTGGCAATCCATGCCTGAATGATTTGATAGAGTTTATTCACAAGTCTTGTATCTTCGTCATAGTTGCCCATTAGGGGTAGGAGGATCTGGGTGTCATCTGCATAGTTAGTGTAGGTCACACCCAGATGATCCAACTTGACGAATAGAGGCTTTGTGAAGCTATTGTACATGGTGGGGGACACTCAGGAACCTTTTGGTACCCCGCAAGAGATAGGGATTGGAGCAGCAGCAGATGGAGGGAAAACTCTCATTGTCCTATTGTTTAGGAATGATTCAACCCATGTGATTGCTTTTGGGAGAAGTGTGCTGCAGTGGCAATGTGATTACAGAGTACTCTATGGTCAACCAGGTCAAATGCTGCCGATAGATCCAGTAATAGTAGTAAAACAATTTTCCCTTTATCTTTGAGATCGCAATCTGGCTTTTTAAGTCAATTAGCGCCGTTTCCGTGCCATGTTGTGGTCTAAAGCCAGACTGCTGAGTCCCTAAGAACCTGTTGGTCTCTAAATAGTCTTGGATTTGCAGGTATGCAACCCTGTCCAGGATCTTTAAGAGAAAAGGGACTGTGGTAATAGGGTGGTAGGATCCAGTGATGGTTTTTTGAGGAGGGGCAAGACCCAAGACTCCTTTAAGTTAGTGGGTACAATATCATATGTGAATGAGGCATTTATCCGTTTTGTTATGAACAGTGTCAAGTCCCTAGCCGCATCGTTAATAATTTGTGCAGGACAATAGTCGCCCTGGCACCTCGAAGCCTTGAGGGAGGCAATCATTTTCTGTACCTCTGGGACAGAGGTCTTGGAGAAGGTGAAGCCTTGGGGAGGTATCACAGTAGTTTTTTTTTAGACTGGTGGGTCATATCTAGAGTTGGTAGGTTTTGACGTTTGTTAGCAATTTTAATTTGCAGTGTGCACATTTTATTGGTGTGGACATTCAGGATGTTCGTACACCAGAGTTTGGGCCTCATTACGACCCTGGCGGAGTGGGTTTACGCCAGCGGTATTCGCGGCGGACCCGTCCGCCCTACTACGAGTTCCCGTAGTGCCATGGAGCGCTTTCCGCCTGGTTTTTCCGGGCGGAGAAATCCATGGCGCTACGGGACCTTGTTGTTAATTACGCCACCATATTTTACGGTGGCGTAATTAACGCCTTCCCCACTCCCATTATACCCTATGGGGCAAAAATGGGAATGGGGAAGGGTAAAATGGGGAATGGGGATTTACCGCCCCGCCAAGGTCGGAATGGGGCGGTAAATCCGCCAACCCCCATGGCGCTATCGGCAGCTTTCCGCCGTGCTCCATGGTGCATTTTGCACCACGATTTCCGCTAGGGTCGTAATGAGGCCCTTTGTCTTTTAGGCATGGGTCTGAAGGTGGATTGGGAGCTTCCATCTATCTAAGGATGACGAAGAGCTCTTTTGTACTGGAGCTAGCTTGATTCTTTCTGTTATTGTACATCTCACGTTTGGTTCGGATTATTTCATCTTTGTAGGTGGCGGTTAAGTTAGAAAGGTTGGTTTTGTTCTCAATGGATGGGGCTTGTTTGCATAAGGTTTCCAATTTTCTTTTTTCAGTGCGTAGGGTTTTTAGCTCAGGGGTGAAGCAGGAGTTCAAGTGGGCTCTTGGTTTGCCTTTACGCATTTTAAGAGGGGCTATGGTGTCCAAGGCTTTCGTCATTGTATCGTTATAGGGGTCAACTAGTAAGTTTGGATCTGTGTCATTTTCTACAGCATTACTGTCTGCATCACAACTAACCACCTTTCATCCCTATTCAATGCTGATACACCTCACTTAAGAATTCACATCATGCCTATTCAAAACTGCCTGCAGTTAGTGCGTCTATTACTGAATTTAAGTATTGTTTGGTACCACACAGAGTGTATATATTTGCCATTCTTTGAATAACTATTTCCAAGTACAAAGTGCTATATTTATATGTATATATTGTTGGGTAGCAAATCTTATTTTAAATAAAGAAGCGGTGTTATTACCTAACATAGTGTGTGGAAATTCTTTGTGGGGGCTTTGGGGAAACACTGTACTTAGGAATTAGCCTGCATCGGGTCCTGAAAGCTTAAGCATGGCTGCTCGCCCATTCTACCAAAGTGAGAGCCCTGCTTGGGTGTTCTGTGCCTTTACCCTACCATATCAAGGGCAGAAGTACAGATACTCCCCTCCAGTCATTATACCTTAATCTTCTCCTATTCCATCTTCAATGTTGGAATGCTTTCTGCAAAGCTGTTATTTCATGGCTAAACTAGTATACTTTTCAATAAATCTGTTTTTTAAAAGCACCAATGTATCTACAAGAGGGAAGCCTATTCATTGGCTGTTTCCAGAGGCAAATGGATCTGAGAAACAGACTAAGATCATATTTATAATGAACATTTACAATAATTATAATCTTATTCTGTACAATTGTGTGTACTTTCAAATCACCAAGCAACCTCAACAAATATAAGAGAAGTAGTAATTGAAAAATATGTTCAAAGCAAGTATGGATCACTTAGAAAAAGGGTCAAGCAAATCCCACAATGGGGTGCAGTGGCATGCAGGTCAGACATATATCTCAGCAACAATCAACATGCTGATCTATGTTCCTCCATCTCATTTACCCTATTTTCCAAACCTGTCATCCTCTTGTGGTCTTCCCTTGCACCACATTCTCAATTACCCCCTTTCTTACAATTAACTTTCTGACCTCCATTCCCCTTTTGCTCCATCCTTAAACTACTAACTCAATCCCCTTCCCTTACCTTGCACGCACCCCCTTGCCTTGCCCACATTTCTCGGTCACTCATTCCTCGCCACTCATGCCCTTTAATTGCCCATCACGCCAAGCCCATTCTTTGCCCTTCACCACCTTCCATTGCAATGGCTTACAGTTAGACAGTAGACCACCTTGATTTGCCAGTGAGTCTCTGCCAGACACAAATCCATGGTCGGGGTCTTGCTGGTAATTGTGGCTACGGGGTGTGCACTTGTACAATACAGAGCGAAAAGCAATGAGGCAATGTGGTTTTTTGTGCTGCCAAGTTGCACTTTCTTGGAAAGTCAGCTGCATATTTCTACTTACGGAAGCAGAGAGAACTGCAAGGGGAATACACCTTGGACCTGGTGATAGACAGCAAGAGTGGCCTCTTATATTTATGTGTGCTTACATATAAGGTGGAGTGTGTGTATGTTTTTGTGTTTGAGTGTATTTGTGACAGTGTAAAGTATAGATGGAAAGATGTACCTGACCTGTGTTCGTGTGACTTTGTATCTATATATCTGAATCTGGTGTGCTTTGTATGTGTGTCTTTTCTTGGTCACATAAGAGATGTGTTCTGGACAAGACAATGGAAACTGATCACTGACTTAGTGGGTCATTCAGCGTTGGGTGGTAACAGTAAAATTGTCAGAATTTGCCAAATACCATTGATATTACTGTCTACCCAATTCAGGGTTTGACCAAATACCAATGGTGGTGTTCCATGGGAATACCAGCAGTGGTATTTTAGGTATACTTCTTGCAGAAAATCCACCTATTTTTACCTCCACCTTGAAGGTTGAGTTAAGGAATCAAAACTGGCCGCAAATGTTTCAAATCTTTTTTTTTTACTGTACAGAATAGAAACACAGGTGCTTCCCTTTAATAGAGTGAACAATATTTTTACCAAGGGACATGTTGAGGGGGTATAAAGGTGGTCATCTATGATTGCCTCCTCTCCCTACCTTCCCCATGCAATACAAAAAAGGGCCAGAATTTACCCTTTTGTGCATAAAGAAAATTAACCGTAGTGTTAACAGCAACTACTGTACATAACCTGTTTCTTCTTCCACAATGATGCTGAAAATGGCTGAAAACAATATTAAAACTACCTTCTTACATTACCGCCAATAGTGGTGGTGTTTCTGAATGAGCACTGGAGGTATCCCAGAAATACCACCTCTGCTGTTGGTAAACTTTGAGTGGGGCGAGTTTTCAGAAATACCACAGGCAGACCTGGTAACTTTCTGCAGCGTTATTTAAAAATCCGCCCAACTCTGAATGACACCCTTAGTTTGTAGTCTTCTAATAATGAATACTTGAATTTTACATCTATGTGTATTTTTCAACTGTGTCCAAAAGTATGTACCACAAACATTCCAACAGCCTTTTCTATAACCACTATATAAGTAACATCCATGGGTGCTAATCAGGGTGCTATTAAACTCTTTTTGTGATCAAGAAATTCACCAGAAGATAGAGGAAGCATTTATATCGAATCAAACCAAGGACCAACTCTAATAATACGTGGACCCTTACTTCTTTGGCAAGTAGGCGTTGTGATAGGCTGCTGTGGATTGTAACAGACCAATGGTGCCAACATTACCATCCAGGGTCACTGAACCCGTTACTCAAATTCACGCATTGCCACTGCAGCCTAGAGCCCTCTCCCTGTCACTCACTGTGGAGGCCGATGGTTGGTGGCCAACCAGGCCTTTCTACAACATTGCTGAAATCAAAACAAATGCCTCACCCCCATGCCAACCCTCCCGATTTAGGTGGGAGACGCCAGATTTTATTAGCAAAAATGTTGCTGTTTTTTACTGCCTCGCATCTAAAATAATTCTAACCCCAATGCATTCTAATGGGGCAATTCAGCTCTCCCGATTGCTCAGAGACAATCTCCCTCCCAGCTGCTGCAAAATGTTGGCATGTATGCACCCCAATTACACAGAATATAAGCAGGCTTTGCAGCACTCGGCGCCTTTGTGGCAGGCTAGATTTTGAAGGATTTCGTCTTTTTCAAGTATTTGGTTTGTATTCTGGAGCTCTGGCCCAGAAGCAACAGCCCAGCCAGCCTGGGGGACAATTGCCCCCCTGCCTCCCTTGCCAGTCTGCCCCTGAGTAGAGCTAGAGGGTCATCCTAGCATGGCTACTTACCATCTAGCCCCGCTTGCTCCATTCGTGACCTGCTTTTTAAAACTGTCTCCAGTCCCGCAAAATTTGACGGTGGCGTCACCCTTGGGCACTGTATATGTTTAAGAAAATTGTCTTAGTCATTTGGGATCTACTATACCAGAACGTTTGCAGAATTGTCTACGTTTTACTTTATAAAGCAGTGCAATGAGGGATCTAATCGTTCAAAAGTCATCGTATAATAAACACTTTTAGACAAATGAACGTCCTGCGGAAGTGGCTCTGTAATACAATTCTGAGTGCAGTGCTTCTTCCAAGATGGCCGCAAAATATGACATCATACTCTCGTTCCATTTTTAAGGAGCGCAGGGCTTCGATGAACACGACAGGATTTTTGGAAGGTGACCGTCCTCACCTCACCTTCGCAAGTGTGAATAAAACAGAGTCCTTGATCATAGTTATTTGGAAACTAATCAATAACATCTGTATTTTAAATACATGGGGGAACCATTTTAGTTCTCCGTTTTCAAAGGCTTCTTGTGTTGCAAGGTGCCAACATCCAACTGTCGAGATGAGCTTTTATTTTCCTCCCGGGGAAGCAGCCACACACTTTGACGTTGCGGTTTTTAAGTGACGGGCATATAATTTTGCGAGTGGAAATAAAGACTGCCTTCTTGTGCTGTTTTAATGAAGGTCTTTCGGAGGCAGGCGCGTGTCACCATTCCAAGCCACATCAAGTGCTTCGCGAAACGCAGAAAGACGATGGTTGCTCTGGGTTTCCAGACGGCCCGGGAAAGCGCCGCATAAATGAGAGGCTAATGCAGCCGTGCGCTCATATATCAAGGACGATTGCGTTACAGTGGAGGGAACGCAGCATATCTTAGGCTCGGCCAGGTCTGTGCAGCCTGCCGGGCTCCCGACTCTGATTGGAGGAAACCCACGAACATCAAACGTGATCAATAGTGATCAAATGTGTTATGCAGAGAGTGTGTCTGAATATGGAGGCACCGGTAAATCTAACCATGATATGCAAATAGATGCTGCTTTGGAAATTGAATCTTTACATTTTTTTTAGCAGAGAATTAAATGCTTCTCCCTGTGGGGGTAAATGGCCTGCAACACATTTTTCCTGTCTTGCCACATGTTGTCATCTCGCGCCACTGGCCCTATTCGCCTTTAAGCAGAGAATCAAATGTAGGCCGGCCCAGCAGTGACCATACCATCCTAAAGCTCTTCAGTTGCATTGTGTTCAAATGCCACGACTGTGGGCAGGGACGTCATTTCACCAAACTGCTAGGGGTAGCGGGCGTGACAACACACGACCCTTGACCTGTGATGACATCACAGGAAGTGATGTCATTTGACCCCACCCCGAAGAGCTATTGCGGGAAGTGATGGACCACAACCTTTCGCCACTTGACAAAACAGGAAGTGGCATCACATATCATTGTTCCTAAGTACACTACGAAAAATATGGTTACCATATCACTATAATGTGATCTACATTTCATACAAGAATGGATCCCCATATGTTTCATTAATATCAGTGTGTATAGGCCCATATTACCGAATGACTGAGAATACAAGCAGGCGTCCATGGCCATGGATAATGATGTGTTATTATATAGCACTTACGCTTAAGCGCTTTAAATAGAAAAAATATACATCGAATATCATTCACCCAACACTGCGTTGGTACTCATTTATCGACCTCAGAAGGATGAAAGGCTGAGTTGAGGTGTTTAAGAACAGACTAAATCAGTGACTCATCCCTTGAAGTGTGCCTGAAATAAACCTTTAATGAGTCTAACAATTATTGCATAGAATTCCAGAAAGACACATTATTTGGTATTCCTATTCTTTCTTATTTAGGGTCAGTGCTGACAGTGTTAGACTTGTGGAACACCTGTTATTTTTTGTAGTGTTTTTTTTTAGAGGCCTGAACAAGAAAGCCAGCCAGTGCCACACCAGAAGCAAAGAGCCACATGGCGCTGGGCACAGCCCAGGAGCTTACACAAAAAAAAGAAGACAAAAAGAAAGACACTTCTTTTTTTTTCCAGGAGTAGCAGGGGAGTCCACAGGGGTAGAAAGGGGGAACTCAGGGGTCGCAATTGCGACCCCTGGTGACCTCTAAATGCCATCCCTGACTGTGGGTGGTGCACCGGTTGGACGGGGTGCACATTTTTATATGTGGTTTCACATGTTGGCTGAGTGGGTACAAATCCTGGATGTTGGGTCTGGAAATATAAGATGAGTGGGTGACATCCATTATGGTTTTGACTGGTTAGGACTTCACTTCTTAATAATAGAAAAGACCGGATGCATGTTTGTAAAATGCAGTCATGCGCAGTAGAGACTGCCCGCATGCCCAGAATGCTTGGCTAGAGGGAGCTGTTGCCTTAGGATATACAGCGGTCCAATTCGCATAGCTTGGCCTGTTGTCACCGCTAGAGGGAGCTGTTGCCTTAGGATACATAGTGTTCCTACTGTGTTAATGAAAACCTGCACTTTGGCTCCTGTACACAGGCTGTTACCCTAGTCAGATAATATCTTGGGTTCTTCTAAGTGCTGAAATTACAGTTGTGGATGGTACCCGATTTAATGTTACTGAATGTATCACTCTCTGGAATGTTGAAGGGTTGAGGTTGGCCTTGCCGTGGCATATGAACTTGTGAAGTGCAGCCTGGACCGATTTCTGAGGCAAGCAGATAAAGGGCCTCATTACACGGTAGGCGGTAAACCATGGTGCTATTAGCACCATGGTTGCCGGCGGTACCATACCGGTACCACCATGGAGGAAAGGGGAATTACCACCCCATTCCAAGGTTGGCGGGGCGGTAATTCCCCCTTTCTCCATGGCCCTTCCCCATTCCCATTTCTGCCCCATAGGGCTCAATGGGAATGGGGAAGGAGCTAATTACGGTACCGCAAATTGCGGTACTTTAATTAGCACCAAGGTCCCTTTGCGGGTCCCAACTTTAACGACTGGTCTACACCAGCCGTTAAGGTTGGGTCCCGCAAAGGGACCTCGTAGTAAGGTGGTAAGGGTTTACTGGTACCGGTGCCCTTACCGGTACCGGAAAAACCCTTACTACCTACCGTGTAATGAGGCCCAAAGAGTGAGATATTCGCACAGCTAAAGAAAACACCATTACAATTCGAAGTGCGTCCATGCTTCTTGGCATATCAGACCCTGAATTTAGAAAAGTATGGGATGTGAGCTCCACATGGGGTGGAGTGGGAACAGGGCTCAAGTCGAGGGTACACGCGGGTGGATGGAGTCCCGCCACTTTTTTCAGAATTTCCCCCAATTTCTTTAGAGGGCACCATGATATACTCATTTCTGGTGGCACCACATTCAATTGGTATGTTAATCAGTCCCCCCACTAATTATTAGGACTTAACCCCTGACTGGGAACTAAAAGGGCCGTGGAAGTGTTTTTCAAAGTGGCCCCATATTACACAGTGTGAGCAAGCCCAACCCCTTTCTCATAAGAACATTTGGAAATAAAATAGGAAACCACACAAAAGAGGTTGCAAAGACCCACCGGGAATATCCAGAGTTCTCTGTATTCCAGTCCCCCCCCCCCAAGCCCCCAATCTACTCGATAAGGTTTTGTAACTTTAACAGTGGTGTCTACCCAAAACTACAAATTTCAAAAGCTACAGTGGCATAGCTTGCAATATATACACACGCCACTCAAGAATGTGTAGGCAGTTTTCAAAGTTTGTAAATTGCAGGACTAGAACCCAAAATAAAAATGACTCCTATAATCTGAGTGACTGAGGGTATTTAGAGTGAGTTTGGAATTTACATAACACACACTCAAATATAATTGACTCTTGGCTGTCAGTGAAAGATGCACAGCAGCAGAGTGAGGAAGGTGGTGGATCTCGCGACGGAGCTGGCTGAATTAGGAGAAGTACCAGAGGCAGTAAGGCTAATACTGGAACTTCAATCAACAGAAGAAGAGCTACCTTTTTATAAGACAAGGGAACACGCAACCAGCAAATGTTTTTGATAACTCACGTTTTTATTTAGGTTTCCACTTAACAGGGTAGTCTTCCTGTCAAGATGTAGTAGCCTGGATGACCAGCTAATAATGAAGGGATCCGTCTCCAATTCCACCCGTAGCTGGTGGCAGAGTTTATGTTGTCTCTTCTTAGGCTGGGTTATAGAGAAAGAGTTCCTCCCCATATGAATGCATTTATCTGTGTGGTGGTCTTCTAGGACATGACATTCCTAAAAGAGTGGTCTTTCTGTTCCACTTGCTCCCTGAAGGAGAACATTTTTTACTAAAAACATGATTTCTCCACAAACCAAAGTCTCCGGTGCGAGTTGTCTCCTCAGCACAATTACAGTCTTTAAAGCATCAAAAGTGAATTCATCACTATAGTCTCTCTTGGTCTTTCTCTCCTGTTGCTCACAGTGTCGTGACCCAATGTGGCCTGGGTGGATTGTTTTGTGGTTTCCGGTGGATCCTTTTCTTAGAGTTACAGGGCGGGAAGGGAGTGTGCCTACTTCCTTCGAGTAGTGGATCCAGGAAATGCATTGCCTGTCCAGGACAGAGAAGTTAATATATAAATTGAAAGGTAAATTGTCTACATATGAGAAGATCTGGAACGTGTTTAATGACTTCTTTTAATTTTTGTTCTTGTACATTGTGTTACTGTAATGTTGCTTGTTGCTGATGTATTCTATGTATTGTATATATTGTAAATAAATAATTTAAAAAAAAGAGTTACAGGGCGGGAGTGTCCTCCGGTAGAACAAACACTGTTGTAGTGCCAAGTTTTGTTGCAGTAGTGTCCACAGCGCCTTTTAGGGAGTGGGAAGGCCAGAAGGATCTACAGGTACCAGTTAGGGTAATATGGTGTTGCTCTGGCCCTGGTCCCTGATCCTGTCACCCAGTCCTTACTTACTTTCCTCCTGACTGATCCTAACTCATTTTTGGGGACAGTCTCTAGGCCTGGGCTCTGAACCACTTGCAGTGTGTTGGCTAACCACTTTGTCCGGCCTCCCACTCCTTCCAGGGAATGTTTTGACTGTTGTCCTATATCTGTCTCTAGCAAAAACAGAAAGGTGATGGAGAGAAGGTTTGCAATAAATCATTACCAATGTCATTGCTCTTGACAACCATCAAGAGCATTGTTCTTCAGCCTGCCATACCATTATAGACAGGGAAAGACCATATGCAAATCAAGGGCAGTCCAGCCAAACTGCTATGACACATCCCTCCTGCACGAGACCACAAGTAAGCCCAGACATGTTTCAGGCTCATTGGCCATCATCAGTGAGGTGTAGATTGTGTCTCTTCACACAATACGCTTGAGAACCACGTATGGGAATACCTATCCAACACTGGGTGACTTTATCAACACAGAAAGGTGATGGCTGGAAGGTTTTTGAATGGATCATAACCGCCGCCATTGCTCTGGGCAACCCTCCAGACACTTATTTATCTTTCTGTGGCGGGTCATACTTTTCCAGGGACTGTCCCATGCTCTACTCTTTCTTTCAGCTTCTCCTTCCTACCTGCATCTTTTCCTCCTTGGATGCTTGGCCCCCCTTCTTCATTGATGTTCGCCTCCAACCGTCATACCCTTCCCACCTGCTTACAGTTCTAATGCATGCTCTACTGTCTTCTCCCCTACTGCTTGATATTTTGCTCCTCCAACCTTTTTGTCCCTTTCTCGTCCTGGTTGATGTTCCTTCTCCCAATCTCTTTTGTTCTCTCCCCTCCTGCTTGATCTTCTCCAAACTATTCCCCTTTTATCTTTAACTCACTTTAAATCCCCCACCCCATGGGCCAGGCTGTTGTCTATGGTTTGCATGTGTCTCTAATGATCACTTTGAGCTGGGGAATGGCTATGCAAATTCAATGTGCCACTAACAGTGTATTCTTCCCTGTGGACTAAGCGTTCAATAGGCTGGTCTGCCATTTTGGATTTCCACTTCTTCAGAAGTGGAGTAGTGCACACCCTCAGTCTCAGGTGTCCCAGTGGGGCAGGCAAGCAATCTGCTTTTTGCTTGGGGTTGTAGTACCCGTGAGAGACACAATCTGTTGAGACCTTAGTTTGATCATTCTCACAATTTCCTTGCCACTGTTCCTCTCCCTCAGGAAACCTGTCTCTGAGCTTCTAACGTACCTAAAAATAAGTATAGCTTTAAAGGGTCAGTAGTTCTTGTGTCCCCATCACTATTCACCACTCGTAGGTCCACCTAACCGTGCGGCATGGCAAAGGTTTTTATCACATATATAACTTCACTTAGAGAACCAGCAGCTCTTGATCTCTTTTTAAGAACCCCCTTCTGCCAGTATGCATGACCCAAGCCGTGGTGGTCATATTTGCCTTACACATTGGCTACTTCAGAGGTCCTGCAGCGGTAGAACACTTCATGCGGCAGTCCAATGTTTTATGCCCCTGGTGTTGTGGGGGTGGGGCAGGGGATCCCCAACACAAGGAGTAGGTGGTGGGGCATGGCCCCCTGAGTCACTGCCCATGCACACCCTCTGGGCCAACCAGGGTCATTGCCACATACAACAGATGGGAAGGTTGACTATCACAATGTATGTAGCAGTGGCATCATTGCTATGTCCAGAGATATTTGGCAGGAAGGTCTGACTGGATAGGGCACAAGAAGTGACATCTGACACCATTCTTTTTCTAAAAAGTATCACCAGTCATTAATCGCGTGAGCATCAATTCCTACGGGTGGTAAGAATGCAAAAGACCCCAAGGGTGTAAGGTAGAATCCAATGTGCCTTGTTGCTTTTCTTATATGAATCCTATAGGTTCTTACATAAATCCTACTTCAAACGTATAAGATTTTATAAGAATTCAATACGTATTTTAGTGTTGGGTAAATTCTGACAATTAAAATAAATATGACTCAAAATTTGGTCTACACAAATAGACTCATTACTCTTTTTGCGCAAGATATCCGGGCCAACCCAAAAGTTTCAACCCCACAAGAGGTGTGGCTAACACCTCCATTACCTGTGATCTCCCAGCACGCAATCTCATAACAAACAAACAGCGTACAATTTCTGAGTGCTGCGCAAGTGGAAATAAAACTCTGGAGGCCAACTACTATTGTAATTCTTTTAAAGTTCTTATTATTGCTCTGAAAATCTTCTCACAAGTTCTTACCTGCTACTTATAAGAATCATATAAGGCATTTTTGTATGTTGTTATTGAGATGTGTAATTTCAACTGACACACACTGCCCTTTTGGCAACAAATGAAACCCACTGCCTCGTTGAGTGAAATCTGGTTGATGTATTTCTTTTCCCCCCATCGTTCATATGACTAAATAGAAAGTAAGATCCCCTTTCCAATCTCTCCATGGTGTGGTGGGAGACGGAAACTGCAACCTTGTGCAAGGTTTTGACCAAGACGAATGCATGGTGACATGTAGGAATTTGTTCATGCTGAACTCTGCATCTGTGGGTTTCCCAGTCACGGCGTTGATTGCCAAAGCGGAGAGAGCATTCACCTCTGTTGGTGAGAAGCCATTTGAACTAAATTCGACTCTCATCTCCTGAAGCACTTTTAATTATTGGATTTATTAAATTGTATTTTATTTAGCTTCATTGTGTTGCCTTTGTAACAAAAGTCAATAGAGATCAAAGCTTAATCCGCCTTATGTTCAATAAGTCGAGCGGGGGATAGGTCTGTTTACTTGTACAAACATGTGGCGGCCCAGAACAAACCATTCTCATTTGAAACCCATTATCATCCAATACTGATTTATTTTTTTAATCAAATACTAATAATTAGGTTGTTGCTTACAGAAGTGATCAGAGCATTTGCCTCTGATGCCTTATTTCATTGGCTTTTTAATTTAATTTTGTTTCATTTTGTTTTGTTGCTTGATCCACACACAGAATAAACAGAAACAAAAGCAGACACATGCTTTGCGTACAGTGGTACAGTGCAAGGTGTCTGTCACCTGACCGAGTGCCTGGCGATACATGATGATTGCTAATGCTCCTCTACGTTTCTCTGGACTGCCTGCTCATGGTGTTAGCTGTGAAGTGGTGAGAGTGTTCACCTCCAGTGTTGAGAACTGTTTTTGGAGCTGGATGCATCTTTTACTTCCTCCAATGCTATTTGGAATTAGGATTAGGATGTTTGGTGCAGAACTATTTGGGGTGCGCTTTTGACCAGTCTTTTTTTGATTGTAGTTAAGCAGCATCCACCCTTCCACAAAGCCCATCCAAAAAGGATAAGAAGGTATGATCCGAGAAATAAGTTTGGAATGTGGTGAACCGTGCACAAACTTCCTTAGTTTTACAACAGTTGTAATATTATAGTTGTAGTATTATAGACACTTGTAGTTGAAACATTCATAAGTGATTTATTCATGTGGAGATCAGCTGACACGTGTTTCGACCTGTGGTCGTTCTCAAGGCTGACAGCAAAGTATATAATAAAAATAAAAAAGAAATAAAAAAAATACATTGGATTGACCAAATTGTAAAATAGCGATCATTTAGACCAATCAAGGACATGCAGCTATTGCAATGGGTTTTAGAAATACAAATATATTAGATAAAATAATAATTAATCACAAACAAAATGTGCTTTTTGGAATTAGCCTTATTTTAAAATGTATTTGGTGTTTTTGTTTTAACATCTGCAAACAATAAAATTCAAAACAAGACACAAACAAAAAAAATAACATACTGCGACCAAATATTGTTATGCTGTTGAAGCGTACGTATGATTGGATCAGCAATTAACCCCACGGCTTTGATGGTTGCATAGATCTATTTGTGCCCTCGTAGTATGTATCATGGTACAGTGCAAACAGTTCCCTTTCTACAGCCCTTCAAATTTAACACTGATTTCTTTTTGTAGTAATTAGTAATAATTAGGATTTTTGTGGAAAAACGGGTGAGAGGGTTTGACTCAAATGGTTTTTTATTTTATTTTTTGTAATTAATTTGTTTTTAATTTGTTCAAAATTGGGTCAAAGCTTAATCCACAAAATTAGAAACAGAATCAGACATGCTTGCAGTGGCAAAGGGTCCTGGACAGTACAGTGCAGAGTGATTGTTAGAGCGTTAAGGCTGGGTTTATGGAAAGAGGACCGTATATTCTACAGTGTATTGTACTTTCTTTGACTCCTATGGTATCTCCCTTTTATCTTTCATGGTTGCTGAGAGATGAGGGTGCCCCACTAGTATGGAGAATTAACCTCATGCAAAGTACCTGGGTCTGCATTTGGCCTTTACAAGGTGGTAGGTCAGAAGAAGGACACATACTCTGGTTTGACATTTCACTGGTGGCTTTTATGAAAGGAAAGGATAAAACCCTGTGTTCCCCTAATCTATAAGGCTTCCTTACCTAACAAAACTAGCTAGGGTACTTCTCAATCGTCAGTGAATGTCTTTAAATGAAACCGTTCACCGTCCTACTCTAACCTCTCTGACCATACTACTATTTGTAACTACTGAAATCAGGAGACGGTCTCCCTTCTCCCTTAGTTTATTGACTGCTCAATCAATGATATTCAAATAGTCTCTAGTGATTACTTTTATTACTTCATTGATTACGGTTTTTTACCTTTTCTTTTTTTTTGCGTGTGGTTTTTATTAATAAATAAACCTTTTACAAACAACAGCATACCCATTCTCAGTCCATTTAGCATAGCAATTCTTTATAAACAAAGAAAAGAGTGAATAAAGCTACATAATCTATTGCCCTCATCATTCATCCCAGATTATCAACATCAAAAAGTTACAATTCATTACTCCTTAAAATCTTTAAGAATACATTCAATAAATGTAATTCCTGCTAAAACAAGGCTTAATTTTTCCCCAAATTAAAAACATACCCCGCCATTCGGTGGTTGTTAGGGAGCAAGTCTGCTTTATATAGACTTCCCAATATTGAGTCCTTATTTCCACCAAGGCTCTACAAACCACCACCGAGTGGAATAATGATTCTTTGCTCCCTCTAACTTTACAATACCTGCAGCCTGAGTCTTACTTAACTATTTGCATCCTAGCCAATTGGACCTCTCTTGTTGGGAGCGTATTCAGGCGAAATCGCATGAATAGGTCATGATAGTGAGCAGTGGGGAACTTTTGTAAGTACAAAGGTATTTGGTTTAGCAATCTATTCCCTCTATCGGGCAATAATGTCATGTCACAGAATCTAAAATGGGCCATACATTTATCTTTCCAAGACCCAAACCACGCATCCAAATGTTCCGGGTCACTGTGTATCAGAATGTCAAATGGGTAAGCTTTTAGACTTTTGATTCTTCTCTTCTTATATAGGAATTGATTCTTTTCTCCTCCTCTGGCAAACTTATCCCAGAAATATCTTTTCCTTCTGGGCTATTTCCTATTTTTTGTAATAGTGCGTAGTCTTTCCTTTGCTTTTTTTCTGGCTCTGTAAGGTTCATAATGAAAAAAGAGAGAAATATCAATTGTACTCCTCACAGGAAAACCTGCAAACCAGTGCTAGCAACACATATATTTAAATATTATTAAAGCACAGTATATATCCAACAGATGTATATGTAAATTTCAAGACACAAAAAGTCCAAACACTAAACAATTAATGAACCCCTTTCTGAAAATATGTCATAAAAACTAAGAACTATGATCAATAATTTCTTTAAAAGCCCTCTTCGATCAATAATTACAGTGCCACAATCCTACCAACAAACTTCGGTCCAGCACAAATAAATATTCGTGCATCACGGCACATCTTCAGTGTGCCCGTAACTATCAATGACCCTCATTATGAGTGCAGCGGTGTGGCCAAAAACGGTGGTACTACAGTAGTAAGTGTTACCACTGCATTACCGCCACATTACTGCACCGCCGAACTATGGGTTTGGAGGTAAAGTGGAGGAATAACCTACAGCAAAATGTTGGAGGGAATTCCGTCACCTTACCACCAAACAACAGTAATTTTGGTGGAATTACTGCCAACAGTAATTTTGCCAACATTTTGCTGGCTAATTATCGAGTCCTATGGACTCTATAAATGGGTACTAACACTGCCATACCACCACTTGCAATCTGGCACTAATTCCGCCGCACCAAGTGTCAGTAACAGTAAATACCTTTGGTGGTGTCTCAGCAGATTTCCCGCTGAGATACCACCAAACTTGTAATGCGGCAGAAAGGATTACAGATGGGCATTAATCAACTAGAGGGGATGTGTTCAATGAGGGGTTCCCAGTGTCTTCGGGAGGACAACAAAAGCAAAGCTCGAGTAGTCTGTGACGCCACTCTGAATGCTCAGGTGAACGGTATCCCCTAAAGTTGAGAGATACCAATCTTTAATTTTACATTGTAATTGGATTCCATTGCATCCACTTAGCAGCAGCCTTGATATAAATGCTAGTGCAATGGGCTTCATTATAAGTTTGGAGGTGTGAGCAATATTTTGTGGTAATTCTGTTACACCACTATTTTTGTCTGTAATACAATTACGGACAAGTTTACAGCACTACCAAACTCCAGTAGAAGTGAAGCAAAGGATTTACCTCCAGGATATAGATTAAGGAAATCCTCTAGTTTGCATCCAAAATTTGACAGATTGCCCATGGTAGGATAACCGCTCGCAATAAATCCTCCAAACTCTGCATGGAGTCCTTTGGACTTCAGAAATAGATATCAACATCACCTTAGCACCACTTGAGATCTGGTAGAAATTCCACTGGTCCAAGTGGCAGTAACAGTAAAGAGGTATTGAGGGAATTTTACAGGAAATAATTTACAGAATTAGGTCCAAATGTGTCATGAAATAAGGCAGTCACGCTCAAGTCACCCAGCTACCTCGCGGATAATCTCAGCATCTCCAGTGGACAGTGCACCACTAGAAGCCAGGGCATGTGCAGGCTTGAAATCCGTCACTACAAAAAGGAGGACCAGAAAACAGCCTTCTCTGCCTATGTCCCAAGACTATGGAACCTCCTCCCAGTGATCATCAGACTCACCCCCATACTCCTACAATTCAGAAAAGAACTCAAGACCCATTGTGAAGGCATCATGAAGCAAGACACAGATGACAGATTCAAAGTTCAAACAAAATACATTTATTAACTTAAGTGTCAGAATAGGAGAAGGCCTATCATGCCCTATACTAAGGTGGGATTTCCCTACCGAAAGAAACAAATGATTGTCTGTGTCCATGAGTTCAACTTAAAAGACTGTCTGGTTCCAAAACCTATGATTGCCGTCACATTTAAATGTACATAAAGTGTAGGGATGTTACCAACCACAAAAATAGTGCTCAAAATAAAGATCTGAGCTTCTTTCAGCTCCTCGGCTTGTAGTATAGCCCTTCTATAAGTCCAAAGCACCTTCACAAACCAAACCACAGAGATCCTTTCCCCAATGGTAACACAGTCTCATCAAGGATCTTGGGGTTCCCTTTCCAAAGTTCAGCACAGTTCCAAAATAAGGCCTCAGCGTTCCCTTCTCCAAGTTTAACACCGTTCCAAAATAATATTAATTTCTCTTGGTTTCCAGAAAATTTGCCATACCAACTTTGCAGTTTAAACAGCGCTTTCCGGTCTAGGCACAGTTATCAGACCACACTGTCCACCCATCACAGGTCATGCAACCGAAAACCGTTGGCACTTGATTATAGTTTCTGGTTCTCTTGAAAGTTCCTTGAAGGCAGAGGCTCCCTCTTTGTCCCTATATAAGATATCGGTACTTCCCAATTATTTGTCTCCGGGGGACCAATTTCAAGAAGGGAAGAAATGGATAACAATATATATAAGAGGAAACTGGAAACTGGTTACTCCTCCCTTTCACAACAACACGATTTGGGATTGCACATGACCCCACCATTTTGGCTAAAACCTGACTAGACATCATGGGCTGAATAGTCTTCCATTTCCATAAAGGATGAACATTTCTTGTCTTTTCTACAACAATTTACACCAGCACATTATAGATTTATTAGAAACCATACCAAAGGGTCTGAGTAGGTGGAACTATTCCTCGACTTCCTCTGTTGTATGTAGAGGTTATGTGTGGTTTTGACTTACATGAAATATGTCAAACTGTTGTTTATAAAAAAAGATGGTGTTTTGCAGCTAAACAGATCACCTCATACTAACTCCTACACACACATTTTGCAGTGTCGCTGTCTGTTGAATAATTGTTGGAATGAATATGTCCTTTATATTTCTATAGGATTTTTGTAATTTTGTATTCTATAATTTGCTAAGATTTTTATAAAAAGGAATAAATATGAATTTTTGATAATCAAACACTCTGTTTATTAATGCTGATGACATGTTGAGCATCTAGCTAGGACCATGTGTAATCCCAAATCGTGTTAGTGTGAAAGGGCGCGTAACCCGTTTCCACTTATATATGTTGTGTACCTCTTTATACCTGCATCATTTAGCTATTTGAAGAACTTTCACAGTGACAGTGTTCTAGGCTCTGCCTCCATGTGACTTTAACAACGTTCACTTTGGGGAGACGTTTCTTGCCTCCTCAACACACTTTCACACTTTACAATAGTGTTGTATTCCTGCGCTGGGCTCGTTCTCCCAGCTGGATTCCGGCAACTTGGGTTCTCTCTCCTAGCTAGCTGGATTTTCCGTCCTTTTGATTTCTTTCTCCTTATATACACCGGTGTCCTGGCAATTGGCTCCTGGTGTAAGTCCTTTGCCTGACCCCGATTAATGGGACTTGTCTGACTTGTATACTGAGGTTTCACAGCCCTCTTCCTCGTCTCAGTAATACAGTGGTAAAGTACATGTCAGTGTGCACTGCTCCAAGTCGCCTCGTCCTAGTTCCAGTACTAAAGTGGGTTAGACATGGAGAAATGCTTTACTATAGCTTATAAATTATGGGGGAGGGGAGGGTTGGTTCTCAGAAGTAATGAGGGGATACCATGTCTCGCCTTTGGATATCCTCTCCCCAATCCCCAAGGACCCTCCACCCAGGTGATCCACCCTCGCTTCTCCCCCCCAGGGTCAGGATACAAAAGTAATGGCCTTTCCCTGGCCACCTGAGCAGAGGATGCAAGGGTAGAAGGTGTGAGGATATCCTCAGATTCTCACACCACCACTTCAAAGAGTTTCTCCTCCTCAACACCTAGACCAACAGGTCTCTCCTCTCGCCACCTGACTCGCTAGATGCCGCACTCACTCTCTTCCCTGCCAGCCGGTGCAGCTGAACCCCTACTCAGTGCCCCTCTTCTATATCCTACCCGCTGTATATCTGTTCTGTTATTACCTTTGAAAAGCATACAATTATGGATCTGTACTGTTGTATACGTCTGTAAAGTGCTGCGTGAAGTATCTGTATTGTTGTACACCTCTGTAAAGAGCTTAGTTGCTTCTGAAAGCTAGGTCTGCACTCAATTAATATGATCATAATAATAATGAAATCGCTGAGGGAAGGAATGGACAGCACAAAAGACCAGATCTAGCCATTCTTGTAATAACCACTACGCAAGTGGTGGCAACCTTCTCCATGCAGGCAGTCATGAAATACTGGCACCATACATGCAGCGTTTTCTGAACAAACATATGTGGTTATCTGTTCAGACATGCAACAATTCCTGCATGGATGCAAGCTTCTTCATATCATATCAGTATCTGTTGTAGAGCTGCTTCTGACTGTCGTTTCACTGTAAGGGTTGAGGAGGACATTTTTGTGCTTAGTGAATATACACAAGATGGAAAATGGATATGTTGTGTTGTATGTCAAGCATCAATAAAAGTCTCTTCCACACATTATATCATAGTCGACTTATATAGAGGACAAAGGGGGTCATTAGCAGTATGGCGATAGGGGCTTAACGGCACCGTTAAGGATGGCGGTGCCCAGTGCCTTAAGTGGCACCACAAATCGAGCCGGGGCTCATCGAGGGGGCGTGGCCTAACAACAGGGGTCTTGATGGGCCGTTAGGCCACGCCCCCTTGACGAGCCCCGGCTCAATGGGCTACTGGCACCCCTGCCAGGCAGCCTTTTGTAGAGATTAGCACCCTCTCCCCTATGGGGGAGAGGGTGCTGATCTCAGCATTTATTTTGTATAGGATTGCCTGGCAGGGGTCAGTGCCTCGCCTATTCAGCCTTAATGGTGGCGCTGCCCCTCGCCAGCTGGGGAGGGGCAGCGTCACCATTAAGGCTGAAAGGGTGAGGCCACTGGAAGCAGAGGCCTTTTTCCTAAAGACTGAAACTCCCGCGAATCCGCGGGAGCTTCAGTATTTAGAAAGCAAGGCCTCTGCTTCCAGCGGCCTCACGTTTTCTCCATAATGGTGGCGTCGCCCACGGGCATCACTTGATTAAAGGGATGCCGCGCAGGTGCGGCGCCACCATCATGGTTCAAAGGCATTTTTTTCTGAGGCCTGAAGCTCTCGCACACGAGCGAGAGCTTCAGGCTGTAGAAAAAAATGCCTTTCGTGTAGCGGCCGGGGCTGCCAGGGGAGAATAGTGGGCCCCGGCAGGGCTCAACCTCAAAACGAAATTTCAGAGCATGCCGGGGCCCAGCCCTGGCAGGCCCCGGCCCACTTAAAGCCCTGGCGGTGCCGTTAAGCCCCTACTGCCATATTCCGAGGTCCCTTAGCGGGTCCCAGCAGGAACGGCTGGTCTGACCAGCCGTTCTTTGCGGGACCCATTAAGGGACCTTGGAGCTAATAACAGGCCCGCAATTTGCGGGCCCGTTATTAGTGCCTTCCCCATTCCCATTGAGCCCTATGGGGGCTCAAATGGGAATGGGGAATGGTTTACTGAATGGGGACTTACCGGGTCCGCATAGGTCGGAATGTCCCGGTAAGTCCCCATTCAGTGACACCGGACCTGGATCCGGGTTGGGAGCAGCCATGGCGCTAATAGCGCCATAGCTACCTCCAAACTCGTAATGACCTCCAAAGACTCACCTGAATGCATCTACTCTTTGCTGTCAAATGTTTACATTTTAATAATTCTGACCATCAAAGATTCCAAACGAAGATTTCCATTTATCAATTGACAACAATATTAAAACGTGCGTAACTAAAAAGCCAAAGTACATAAAACAAGTATGGGCAAAGCCAACAGATTCTGTGCATGTATGGCATAGGCATTTGCCAGGCACCGCCACAATTGTAGCACCTGGCCATGGGATGGCAATAGTTAGAATATTGTGTTGGAACCTGGGCATATTATGTCAGTGTCTAATGACTATACAAGAGCCAAAAATGCCGGCTCTGATAATGCTTGTGTTTTATAGGAATTATCTGCAAGGAATACATGCAAGAAAATGGTTATGTTCTGTATGTTATGCTGGGTTCCAGAACCAGTAAGTTTCTTGAACACAGCACAGTTGAAGGGGAGCTTGGGCTGGGCGCCTGCTGCTCTCTGTGTTCATACTCAATACAACTGGTTAACCCATACCTCCTCTATGTCGTGTGTCAGCACCTCATCAGTGGCGACGAGGACGTGGAGCTGCTCCGCTCAAGGGGACGGAGAAGAAGGGAAAAACAGAAGCAGCAGTCACTGCAGAGGAGAGAGGAGGACTCGTGGACCTGGCCGACAAGGTGAGAGGGACGCAGTACCACTCTGCACGGAAGCGAAGGGTGGTGGATGAACTTCATTGTACCTATCTATTTGCACTGGGTGCACACAGTGCTGCTAGTAGAATACAGCTATGTCATATGGAATGTGATGGGACCTGAGGGTTCCAGGAACTACAGTTGGTAACACAGGATGGGAGAACCTGACTGAAAGGATGTCATCTGTTTAGCTCTCTGCCCCTTTCTATATAACTAGCCCTGTAACTCTGTAACTTATAAATAAACTCACTCCTTTTATATATACTGGTCTCCTGTGCCTTACCTGAATCCAGATGTCTTCTTACCATCCCCGATACTACAAATGGCGACGAGGATGGGATTAACAGGCGGTTGCTGGTTCCCGTTGGACTGTCATATGTTTGCCTGTTGATCCCAAGATAAAAGGACCCACTGATGAAAATTCTGCTGACTCCTGGCATCATAAAAATGCTTTTGGCAGAGGTCCATGATGAGCCCACCAGTGGCACAGCCAGCGCCAGCTTCCATGTGAGATGACTTCATATATCAGCCTACACAAGGTATAAGTCCTGCTATTATTGTATCTATATGGCAGGCAGCCGGCACGCAAAAGACTATTGAGGAGCATCCATATCAATTGAGGTACTGTGCGGCATGGCTGGGTGCTGTAGCAGCGTTTAAATTAAGGGCAGGGTGTTCATTGCAGCTGCTGAGTTACAGGGCTATGAGAGGATTGCTACTCCTCCTTTAATGCAGCTACCATTGAAGTACGGCGTGTGTTCAGGCAGCGTCTATGGGGAATGTGTTTTTTCTGCATCCAAAATGATAATTGTGCTCGGTTGTCGATGCCGGCGCAAAAGCACATATGTTCCCGTCATGTTTGCAGGTGCAGCCCCATTGGTACTGTCGCTGTGCCGGCCGGGATCCGCACTGCACAGTGAACCTGTGCTTAATGATGACGTAGCGTAATGCAGCTGCCGGTATGGCGATAGCGCGAGCATTGAGGCTGTAAAAGTTCCAAACTGTCATATGGAACTGATGGTGTTCAGGAGTGCGTTGTGCGGTTTCGTCTCTGAATCTGAGTAAAAAACATCAGAGGAATGGCCTTGGCAGCGTGATGTGCGTGATGACGTATCCAGGAAGAAAAACCTCATTGTCGAGGTTTGTTTCGTTTTGAAGACTGCAAGTAATATGCCCAACAGCAAGGGCTGTTCCTTGCAGCGTGGGCTTGCGCGATGACGTTTACAGGAAATATTCTCCTCTGTTTAAAGAAACAACATGTGAAGATGCCTCCCGAATCCGTTCGGAAAGACGTCCCGTGAGTTATGTCCTTTTTATAATATGACTGCATTGGATGTGCAGGAGCAAAATAAATCAACTGATCGGATGTTTCAGGAAATGAAAATGAATTGCAGTGCATCCGTGGGCCAAGTATTACAGCGTCCATCGGTAGTTTTGAAAGTCTTGTGTTATTTGTGTAACCCCAGTAATGCTTTCCGTTCCGTCTTGGAGAAACTATTAAGGTACTGTTTTTGTTTTCTTCCTTTAACAGAACTTATTCTACGTGCAATTCATGGACTGTGCAACAGTTGTTTCATTGTACTTAGTAGTTCGGTCATGTTTTGTTTGCTGCAATTATATTTCTTCGTGCAATTCATGGACATTTTGCAGTTTTGATGAGTTATGTTTCTCAAAATCTTAATGGAATTTAAATGCACGTTTATTTCTGAAGCAATGTATTATTATTATTTATGGTTTAAGCTGATGTATTTTAGGAAGGGATTGTAGAGAGGAATTATCCGTATAGGATTGTCAAACAGGCAAGAAAACGAGCAAGGAATATACAAAGAGAAACAACTCTTAACCAACATGGGAAAAGATCAAGGAATGACACGACCATCACTGCAGTGTTCAGCCATTCCCCTATAATCAACCGCCTGAAAAAGGAAATCCGAAAAGCATGGCACATACTCAATGTGGATGAGAAACAATTGCCGGAACCACTGTTCGCCATAAGGAGGAGAAAAAACTTAAGAGACTCTTTAGTGCATACTTATAAAGAACCACTGCCTGCCACGGACACAAACACACTATGGGATACACCGAAAGCTCAGGGCCATACACCATGTGGAACTTGTACCATTTGTAAATATACAAAACGTACTACGGTCATAGACGTAGGCTGGAAATATCCCTGGGAACAAAGAACTCTGACTAACTGCAACTCCACTAATGTTGTGTACCTTATACAATGTCCCTGCAACAAGAAATATATTGGGATGACGACCCGGACAATAAAACTACGAATAGGAGAACACCGTTCCAACATTAGGACACGAAAAAGGACGGCTCCCCTAGTGGAACATTTCATTGAAAACCATCACACCGTAGAGGATATTATGTGGACCATAATAGAAAAAGTAAAAGCACCGACAAGAGGTGGAAACATCACAGCACTCCTATTAAAAAGAGAACAACAGTGGATATACAGAACACGCAGCCACTTGATTGGCCTCAATGATGAGATCTGCTGGCAGGCTCTGGCAACCCTTGGATGAACAGGGTTAGCCAACTATGACTCCTTACAGGGCATAGATTATTGCCTAGAATATCATCTGTGGGACCATACCCCACAAGGCCCTGCCGCCCCTCTGCCAAGTCCCATCTCCTTTAGAAACATCAAACAGAGACTCCATGGCCACATTGAATTTCAGAGACCTAGCAGTCAATAAGACCTACAGGCCAGGCGATTAATAGAGAACTCGCCTTTAGCGATTATGGTTCCCCCCCCATTTTTGCACCTAAGCCTCCACTACGAATAATCAGTCTTTGACAGGTTCCCACAATGTTTTTGTGCTAACCCTTGTCCTTAATGCAAAAACTTTCATAGGTGTTGCACTCAGAGACAAAGAGAGTGTGATAGATATCTACAATGGTCATGTTCCTTCTCTATAGGAGAAACAGAGGACGACATGATCCATATGACCCCATTTTGGAGATACGGCGTCAAAGCATACACGATGGTGAACCGATCCCGTGTTCCCGATGTGATTACGTCCCCGCCAAGAGTGACGGCTTCGCATCGGGCATGTCTATTCGATCACGCGCACTGGACGCGATTGCGTACACGTGATCACGTGATCAGATATCTCACGTGCACGCGATCACATGAGCGGATATCTCGGCCGCGTGACCGTGCACATGACCATAAAAGAACAACAGACACAGGGCAACGCAGTAGTGGATACGATTCGATCCGGGAAGGAACAAACCGATGAATGGAGGTAAGATGCGCCAACACCAATGCAGAAAAGCCAGATTCGGAAAACGGCATCCTTGCAGTACCTCTAATCTCTGACATAAGAGTAGAGGCCATTGCTAAAACCCAATTTGGAAATAACTAAAACAATTAAGGAGAACAACAACTTAAACAAAAGCCTACCTCACTCTTAAGAAGCGATGTACCCATGAAAAATATTTGTACAGATGCAATATAGATGATAGCAGGCTCTTACAAACATCTTTTTCTTTCAAATCATAGGGATAATATCCAGAAGAAAGGATGAAATAACACCAACCTTGCTAGCATTTTGGCTATAAATTGGACATCACCGAAAAATCAAGCCGTTACCCTTGAACTACAACACAGAGGTATGATTCCCCATACAGAGGTGGTACTGATAGAAGTACCTTAGAATTCTCTGTTTTTAAAGTAGAAACTGTTGGTACATGAGACTGATTATAGTCCCCATTTTTTCTTGTTTTGTTGTCCATACAGGACTAGGAAGTAATTACCCTATCAAACCTTGGACACCCTCTACCATCTAACAGTGTTGAAGACACTGTTCAGGATACCTCAACTTGAAGTATTCGTCCTGAAGAAAGCGGCAACTCAAGAATCCCGCTGAAACCGGTTGACCATACAAGAGGCCTGGAGGGTAACCCAGACCCACACTCCCTTTCCAAAGAAAAACAAAGGGATTGTCTCAAGGAAACTTAATTTGTTATCCACACAATTTGCGGTTCAAATCTGAAACCTTTGGGAGTTATGAAGAATTAATATCTTCACTTTCCACATAGTTTTTAAACGAAAATTCTTTCCCCATTGTTATCTGGCCATTCATCCAGATACTCTGGGATTAGCACTTGTTTTTTTAACGATAAGACACACGAATTGGGGGCGACATATTAAAATTCAAGAATCGACCTCCAACCTGTGTGCACATACCAGACACCAGGAAAGTGTTTTTAGAGAGTACAGGGAGAAGATCTCGACACCTTTTGTAGTCGGCCCAACAGCACTAACTAGGGACCCTACTTAATGGCCAGAGATTATTCACAGATAGGGAGATTTAGTTGTTGGCTAGGGATCTAGCTACAGGAATAACTTATAATAACTTTACCTTCTGTTGTTTTGAGTGTTATAAAAAATAGGAAGGGATTGTGCCATGATTGTATGGAATGGTAAATCCTAATATTTAAAAGGGTGACAGTGTGCAATTGGTGATTGCATTTACTTTATGAGGGAGAGTGGTTGTGTGGGTTTATGCATAACACTATATCACACCAACAACCTAACCAACAAACAACACAAAGAAAAAATGTTTTTTTTCCTGCGTGTAGTGTTTAACAATATTATAGGATTTTCAGGTCTCCAAATGCTGCAATTCATATATATTTTAAATGCATGTTGATATTTTAAATGTGTATCAATCCAAAAGGGAAATATGTTCATTAATGATATATTATCCATATGTGGATTGTAATAAGTATAATTTAAGTGGCACAGCATCGTTCTGATGCAATGTTATAGTATAATATTTTTGGCACAGCATCGTTCTGATGTCATGTAATACAAGAGTGAAAATATTGAGTCATTGTCATGTTAAATGAGTGAGCCCTATGGTTAAATGTGACCCAGATGTTGCGTGGTATGTATACAATTTTTTGGGCATATTACTTATGGCATGCATATGAATATTTTACCGGTTTAGATTCCTTGGCCTAACATGTTTTTAAACCTTGGATGCTTTCATTTTTTTTGGCTGCATTGAAAACAATTTTGTTTTCAGAGATCTTTTGCACTTGGACTCAGATCTGATCAGTCTCTGTCGCGGTGTATTCTCTTCTCGCGCTGTTCTTTTCCAGCTGCGTTGTTTTAATGTGATCTTTGTTTTGTGAGTTTTCTTTTCTGCATTTTCCCACTTTTCATTGTTTCTTGTGGCAGGGTGTGTATGTGAATATGTGATGGCGCAAACCACAGGTGTTTCGGAGAGGAATGGTGGTGTATGTAGTTATGCAGTTATGGTTGTGAGGCAAATGTAATGTTGATAAGGATAAAATACAAGAGGTCCATATGAATGTTAGATAGTTCCTGATGGTTGCGTGAGTAGGCGGTTGTGCTGGGTGTGGCAGACCCTTGTCTCCATGTGGCAGGTGGAGTGGGAGGAGATACGCTTTGATGGTTGAGAGTGTGGCAAGGAACGTATGTGCTCGCAAGTGGCAGTTGTGAGGCCCGGGAGTGGCAGTCCCGGGCAGGTGGTGATTTGTGTATTTGATTGTTTTGATTGTTAGTTACGTGAATGTGGATACGCTTTCTTGGTTGTGAATGTTGTATAGGTTTTACGGATGTGCAGGAGTGTGTAATTTTGAAAGCCTTTTTTAATGCTTGGTTTGTGATACTTTGTTTGGTGTTCAATTGAAGAGAGGGAGATGTGTAGTATTGTACCTATCTATTTGCACTGGGTGCACACAGTGCTGCTAGTAGAATACAGCTATGTCATATGGAATGTGATGGGACCTGAGGGTTCCAGGAACTACAGTTGGTAACACAGGATGGGAGAACCTGACTGAAAGGATGTCATCTGTTTAGCTCTCTGCCCCTTTCTATATAACTAGCCCTGTAACTCTGTAACTTATAAATAAACTCACTCCTTTTATATATACTGGTCTCCTGTGCCTTACCTGAATCCAGATGTCTTCTTACCATCCCCGATACTACAGACCTGGCCGACAAGGTGAGAGGGACGCAGTACCACTCTGCACGGAAGCGAAGGGTGGTGGATGAACTTCATGGGAGAAAATAATGTAATTTAGCAAACAAGTAAAGAAATGGGATGCTGCAGATAGTGTAACACAAGCATGTAATGTTGCGCTCCCGAGTACCACCTCCACGGATAAAGTGACATGCAACATGCGCACAACGCCCCCCCTCCTCCTCCAACCAGGCATTGTGACGCTTTGCTAAGCAACACAATGCGTCACATTCCGGTAAGTGTTTACCAGCCAGCATTGTGTCGTGTTGCCCAGGCAACACAAGGGAAAAAGAACGAAGGTTCCCAGCACTGAAAAAAGAGTGTACAAAGGATATAAGCAACGTGCAGAACAAAGGATAAGGAAGGAAAGGATCACTCGTCAGGAAGTGCAAGACAATCTGGTGAAGGAATGAGAAACTGAACTCAGCACGCTCTACAACTGCTGACAATAATTGAAGGTAGTCTGCACAGACTACAGATGGAAACAATTAAGGAACAGGAAGGTGCAACAAGCTTACAAGTGTAACCATGGCTGCTGCAGCATACCTCCCCAAACCCCATTCCTGGCAGAACCAGGAACACCACCGATGTTGGGAGAGGTGGATTGGCATCGGCTGCAGCTGTTTTTCAGTGGGTGATGGAAACGGTGCAAGAAGGGGACAACAATGTGATTGTGTTCCGAGATGATATTCTTGTGTTTGCTGATTTCATATAACAACATGATAAAATATATTGAGATGTGCGTCGGAGAATTTGGGTGAGGCTGGTCTGACTACATCGTACTAAGTATAGAATTTGAGTGCGTGAGGTGGAGAATTTGGGGCACAAGATCTCGGCTCAAGGATTATCTCCCAGGCACAGTCTGGTGAAGTGTATAAGTAAGGCCCCAGTACCACAGGACAAGGATCAATTGAGGTCGTTCATGGGAATGGCAGAGTTCTATCACAAGTTTGTTCATCATTTTGCCGTCATTTCAACACCGTTAAGAGCGTTGTTAAAGAAAGGAGTTACCTTCCTGTGGTCGGTCGAATGAAATTAAGCCTTCCAGCTGATAAAGAAGGCACCGGCACCTTCATTAGAGGAATTTGTGAGTGTATGGACTACAGTGTTGACGGTGGATGCCAGCCTGCTGGGCCTGGGGGCATTGTTGTCGCAGTTAGACTGTGGGAAGGAGGAGCATGTCATTGCATTTGCATCTAGACCATTAAGAAGTGCAGAGAAGAATTATTCAGTTGTGGAAAGAGAAGCCTTATCAGTGCTTGAGATGATTGTTGCCAATATCGAGCAAATGGCCTTGGATGAAGAGGCTTGGATGGTAGCAGAGAGAGTTGACACAGTGCTTAGTAAGTTGAAGGAGTGGACTGTGGAAGGATGGCCTTGCAAGAATGAAGTAGAGAAGAAATGTGATTGATTCTATGAGATAAGGAATGAGTTGTGTTTGTTGGGGTCGGGAGGAAGTCTCAGAAGGGGGCATAAGGTGGTTCCTCCTGAGGGTATCAGGTGCAAACCTATTGATATTGCCCATCAAGGACATTGTGGAATGAATGGTACTAAAAGAATGTTAAGGCAGAGCTACTGGTGGCCATCTATGGATAGCAGTGTGGATAGGAAAATAAGGGAATGTGATGTTTGTCTAGTGTGTGCCAAGAGCAAAGTGGTGTGTGAGATGCCACTTCGGCCTGTGCAGGTACCTGAAGAGTCATGGCAGAAAATGGCAGTGGACTTGATAGGTCCCATCCAAGGTTTAGGTGAAGGCATCAAATGTATGGTGGTGTTGGTAGATTATCATTCGAAGTGGAGTGGAAGGGGCTTAAGGAAGCTACAACGGCAGAGTTGGTTGCATTTTCTGAAGATTTTTTTTGTTCGGTATGGGTTTCCCACAGAAATTGTGATGGATAATGGCGTGCAATTTTGCTCAGAAACTATGAGGAAATGTGTGTTGCGGTTTTGCATTTTGCACACGCGCAGCGCATTGTATCATCCCAGAGCGAATGGGCTGGTAGAGTGAGCGAATAGGTTTCTTAAAGGGGGTATTCAGTTGGCTATGAGGTCAGGGTTGTCATGAAGTGAAGTTTTGAGGGAAATGGTGTGGAGTTATTGTGTTACACCTCATTCGGTCACAAAAGTGTTTCTCTTTGTCTCGTTAAAGGGGCGCCAAACCGGTACCAAATTATGTCCAGGTTGGGTAGGGTTAGCTTGCAGAGTAAATGTCAATCACAAGGAGGTGATGAGTTTGGTGGAAGAGGCTCAATGTCAGTACAAGAGAGTGTTTGATGGAACTTCTAAGGTAAAGTAGCGGGAGAGGCTGATAGGAGATTTTGTGTTTATTAAGAATCCCAGATATGGCCATAAATATTTGGAAAGTACATTTCTATGGCCAAAAAGGATTGCATCAGTGAGAGATATTGTGGTGATTGTTGATGGTGGAGAAGAATGGTCAAAAGGTAGGCTGGTGTTAAGCAAGGAACAAAGTCAAGGAAGGGGTAGTAGTGATGAGAGTAGTACTGTGACGGATGGGAGAGATACTGTACTGGATGGGGGAAGCGTGAGTAATGGAAGTCATGATGGAAGAGGTAAGATGATGGATGGGGGGGCGTGTTGGTGGAAGAGACAAGAAAGTTCCTGTCAGCTTTAAGGATTTTATTTGTGGTTGACGGGACATTCTAAGTGGGTGTCATGTAAAATTACTCCTATGATTGAAACACATTGTTGGAGGGGTTTTCTGTTGGATGTTTTTTGTTGTTTATTTTTCTCATTGTTAAGGGGGAGAGATATGTTGTGTTCTGTATGTTATGCTGGGTTCCAGAACAACCAAGATTCTGGAACACAGCACACTTGAAGGGGTGCTTGGGCTGGGTGCCTGCTGCTCTCTGCGTTCATACTCAATAAACCTGGTTAACCCATACCTCCTGTGTGTCTTGTATCAGCACATCATCAGAAACACATGTTGCTTATAAATCAAGCTGCTGAAGGCACACTTGATGAACACAATTTTATTAAACCAGGAACTAGTTTAGCAATTCAATTAAGCAATTTTGGGTAGAAAGAGGCAGGTAGTGGATGGAAAAGGCCATATTGACTAGCATGGCCAAATCCAAACAAAACCCACAGGCTCTGTTTCCAGCCGCAGATCCCATCTCTCTGATATCATCTCTTCCCAGATACATAGTTCTGGCTTATAGGGAGTGCTTACGGTGTTACAAAATAACAAAAACAAAATAAAAATGACTTTGAAAGGGACTGACCTCCCTTCTAAATTTGGGTAAAACCTTTCAGTATTTCAAATCGATGAACAAAAGTAAAGGAAGCACTGGGGGCATAGACCTGGTGGGAAGGTGTGGCAGGAACCTGGAAGGAGAATCCAAGGAAAATGTAGTATAACTGCAGTCTTGGAAAAAGAAAAAAGAAAAAACAGTATTTAAATATATTGGAACAAAAATAAACGATACAAAAGTATTTTTCAACCGCAACATTGAGACAAATAATTTTATTCAAAATGTTGTAGATAGAAAAGTGTCACTTGAAATAGTTTCTTCTCAAGGAACTCTTCATATGATATATTGTAAGATTCATGAGGGTGGTGAACTTGAAACATTATCTTTTGGGCACTCTGGGACTGACTATGCTTCTGGCAGTATTTCTTTGCAGAAATACTGCCACATTGATTTACTGTTACCTCATGTGGTAAGCATGCATTACCTTGAAGGGTCTGCAGGATTCGGAATCATATAGTCCTTTCAGTTATTCCCCATTTTGGAGCTCCATAGGCACCATAGGGATTGTAGAGGGAAAGTATGGCACGCGGTATTACGGCATTTGGTGATATTGAATCTTTCAATGCTCTTGTGTGGAAGGTGTTATCTCGGCACAAAAGCAGGCGGGAATGCAGTCTCACTTCTGAAACTTGGAATGAGGGAATGCTTAAAAATATGAGATGTTTTACCACTAATGCTAAATTCGTAATCAGGCCTTCAAGTTAATACCTTCCCACGCCAAATTTTACAGTACATACAGTAACTATTTGGCCTGCAGCGACTTCAAGGGGCTGCATTGAATGATTAATAAAAAAAAGTGCTGTTGAGGTGGGCCTGGCAGTGTGTTCATATGAATCGCTGGAACTTTACAGAAACCAGAGTTAGGAATAATTGCAGGTTCTCATTTGTTCGCCATTAGGGAGATTCAAATCCAAGATCTGCTTTTAAGTATGGAGGGTATTGTATTAGTTCAAATTGCTGACATTTGCAGAAGGTGGAGGGATGGGGAATATCATGGATGACAAGCACACGCATACATAGCAATCTTTTCCAGCATCTGGGTGTCGTAGGTGCATATTTTGAAAAGTCTATCAGTATTATTTTGGCAATGAAAATGCAATGATGAATAGGAGCCAAGGGATAGCAGTCGGTAGCATTTCACTCCTGCAGGTCCCCTGCTAAACCTCTCCTTTGTGGGAACCTGCAGGGTTGGACTTAACTGATGCATCCAACCATTGGCACGTTGATCTGTTTCAATGGATTCCGTTCTTAAATGACTCTCAGATTGATAGCTAGATTTCCGTGAAACTATCTGGCAATCCAGAACGTACACCATTGAAGCACACACCGTATCGCGTGTCAATCAAAGCATGGGGAGTTGAATCACCTTAAAAATCAAACTGTAAGGACCAGAAGTTATGGTCATTAATGAGTCATAAACCCAATGAGCATCATTAAGAGTATGAAGGTGCAGGAACATTCAGTGGTAACGTGGCAGTAATTCTGTTACTGCCACATTGCTATACCACCATACTATAGGTTTGGCAGAGAAGTGGAGGATTCAACTCCAGCTAAGAGTTGGAGGTAAATCTGCCACCTTTCCACCAAAAAGAGGAACAATCAGTGGAATTACCGCCAGCAGTAATTCTGCTGAGATCCTATGGATCCCAATTAATGTGGACTAATGCTTCCTGCCACCACTTGTAATCCGGCAGAAATTCCACCAGAGTAAGTGGCATTAATGGTAATTTAGTTTGGTGGCATCTCAGCAGATTTGCCACAGAGATACCACCAAACTTGTAATGAGGCCCATTGTCTTCCCATTTAGGGGCATAAAACTTTGGTCTGTGTCAGTCTCCCCAGACTCAACCATTCTCAATTTGGGTATCATCATGGATTCTGACCTTTCACCTGCACCTCAAAATGCATGAGTGAACAAAACAAGTTTCTTCTACTTGCTAAGAATCAAACAATTCTTACCTTTGCTCTCTTGTCCTCATTAAGCATCAGCTGTTGATGCTTAATCTCTACTCTACTGGATCTTGGTAAAACCACTTGTCTGGACCTGTATACCAAACGAATGACCCATCTGCAAAGGTTTACAGAATGCAGCGGACAGAAATGCGCTCAGTCTCTGCCAAGTGGTATCACATTTCCCCCTGCACTGGCCTCTTTACATTGGCACCCCGTGGTGAGCAGAGCCACCTTCAAGTCACTGGGCCTCATTACAAGTTCGGCAGTAGCTTTGCTGGTAAAACCGGCAGGCTGCCGCCGAACTTGTGAATTTTTTGGGAATGGGGAGAATTATTTACCGGCGCCCTGGAATGGGCAATTACCGGGTCATTACGGCTCTGCCAGACTCGGTATTTGCCCATTCCCGGGAGCCAGTAAAAAGTTCTCCCCATTCCCATTTGAGCCCCGCAGGGTTAAATGGTGGTTGGAACCGGTAATATTGGTAGTACGAACAAGGCTAATGGAAGGCAATGGAGGCAATTTTTGTTCAGCTTCTTTTGGTTTTGGATATCCTTTCCTTGTGCAAGCAGTTGAGATGCTCACACACTCCATTTGCTTGTGCGTGATGGGCACAAGAGAATTTGTGTTGGATTCCTAACAAGGTTGTGATGTGTTGAAACATCTCATTGCCAAAGTGAGGGCCATTGACAGACCACAGGACCTCACACATGCCCCTTCGTGGGAATATTTCCTGTACCAGGAATTTCTCTGCCCTAAGGCCATCAGGAGGGGAATGAGGACTGGCCTCGATCCAATGGGAAAATGGACACACAACCACTATCATGTAGCGGTAACCTTGGCAAACGTGGATCATGTCAACATGCAGGTGTTGAAATGGACCCACTGGGTGAGATATGGCTCCTCTCACTACCCTCAATGTATGACCTGCAGTAAATTGTGTATACACAAGACAATTAGTCATTGATTCAGCCACATGTTCTGCCAGGTTAGGACAGAACCATGTTTATCCAATATGAGCAACAAGCACCTCCTTCCCTGTATGGGTCGGATAGTGTAATTTGGTCAGTGCAGTGTGCAATAATGAAAACACTTTCCCTATGTTTTTCTGTCACCATAAGGCCTCTGTCGGAGACATTGTATATCCCCTTTTTATCCACAACTCTTTTTCTTACCTGGGTGCAGCTCCATAATTTCTGTCACTGGTAATGTGTTGTACCCTTCCTTAAGTATCATTGTTTGTGCATAATTGCATGCATGGGACGCTGCCTCAATTTCTAAAATGTCCCCAAATTAGGTGGCACATTTTGCTTCTGCAACTGCTGCTTCTTTTCCCCTGGAGGTGGGACCACCTCTCCCCCTCCTGTGAGCTTGGCACTTTGCTACTGCTATTCGCTCTGGGAGGTCTATTGCTTCTATCAATCTGCCCAACAGGAGTGTGTGCTGCAACGGTGACCCATCAGCACACCTGAAGCCCCTCTTAAGCCAACGTGCGAGCCCAGCATTAATATTGATATTGATATTTTATTTGTATCACGCTCATACCCAAATGTTTCAGAGCACGACGAGGCAAGGGAAGGGAACAAGGGAGAACAAAAACAACGATCATACTAGGCCCAGTGACAATCAGATCGAGCAAGTGCAGTGGAGAGGGAAAGGGGAAAGTGCGGGGGAGGGGAAAAATGGAAAGTGCTGAACAAACAAATAAAACAACAAGTGGTAGTGCAGCCAGCAATTGGCAAGTGCTAGGTTTAAGGTACAGACAGGGGGTGTCTGATAAGTGCATAAAGGGAGGGGGGACTGTAGGGTTACAGATTCAGACCCAGGTGCAAGGGTTGCCAGGAGGCAGTGCAGGTGGGTGGCAGGGTGGGCAAGTACATGGGCCCAAAATCAGAGGGTAACCAGGTGTGAACCCATAGACCTGGGTCCTCTAAGACGAGGTAGCAATACTTAGAGATGGATGTGGATGCAGAATTTACTCAAACATCAATAATCAAATTGACTCAGGAATTTGGCCAAACTTAGTGCTCTTTTATTTGCAATTGTCTAAAACAGGGAGCTACACAAGACATCAACAGATGTTGCAAAGCACGATCTCGATGAATTTCATAAAAGCATAACTTTTGTTGTGAATATTCGTCATCATTGACATCACACTAAGTGGCAAACTACAAAAACCTACTTAGGGGTATGATAGGCTTACAAGGAACATCTAAGTATAGGTTCCATACTAACAGGGTTGTGATTGGGTCTCTAACATCAGGTGGACAACTAAGCCCTCCTCTGTGCAAGTCATCTTCATTGTCATAAAATACATGAAAATTCCTTGCTTATACAAACTATAGGGATCTCTGTTATGTGGCCCTCGATAATGGATTGGCACGCTTGTACCCTTCTGCAATAGTCCACATGCTAGCAGCATGCAGGCTGGTACCCCAGGTGCTGGGAGGGTCGGCCTGGTCATGCCTCCCCACCCAATTAGCCCAACATCTGTCATCACTCTTGGCTTCTGCCATTCAATTAAGGGTTTGAACTTGGCCTTGCGGAAGATCTCTGTGCCTGAGAATAAAAGGGAGTGTGGTATGGTCTTATCTTTTGGTTTTGGTGTAGCTCGACCCAAAGTATATTTTCATCTGACCATGTGACGGAAGACCACGTTTTTGAGCTCTTTGCTGCATATAATACTATTAAATGATGAACTCTTGACTCTTCCATTGTTATTTCATCCCACCTCAAACGTTCATGTAACTATTTGCCAGACAACCAGGCTCACGGTGTCCTCCACTCTTGGTGCTGGGCCAGCCAGCCTTCCTTGAATTCTCCTTCGCCATTAGTTATTTCAACTGCGCCACACTCAAGCCCTTTCCATTCACAGGGTATAAGTCTTGCTCAGATTATATACATTCCAATGTATATACATTGGCACATTGCTGCAATCTATTCCCTACGTAGCCAGCCTCAGGATTATTTTGTCTACTTGCGTTATGGCACCTGTACATGTTTAAAATGACTTGCATTTTCTCCAGCCTTTCTTCGCATAAACATCTTCATTTTGATCCCGAAATGTTGCTTGTTTTTGACACCTCCTCTTCAGATCTGATAGAATGTCTATGTTCTTTCGGCTTGTGTACCTTTTTAGGGTGTGTCAGTTCTGCTTCGCATGAAGTCACCAGTCTTCTTTCTCATTCATTTTCACACTTCTTCTGGGACTCTGTCCAGAAGACCATCATTTCTTCGATAATGCACATATGGTTTTCTCAATGGATACCTTGTTTCCAGAACTCTTTTTGGTGCAGGCATCCTCACTGGTACATCACGTGTCTCAATCTCTGGTTCCCAACATATGGCAACATTGGTACAGAACTCATGGAAGGGGGTTTTGGCTCTTCCTCTACAGATGCAAGATGCTGAAGCAGAACAGACCAACAGGAGAGAGGACGACAGATGGCAGAAGCAAAGCGGAAGGTCTTGAGGTGCTCCCGGAACCAGAGATGGTTCTCCTCAAGTTTGAGAGTGGCAGGGAGGCTGTTCCAGAAAGAGGCCCCAGCCGAAGACAGAGATCTACCCCAAGCTCGCTTATTTGAGAAACGACTGACCCTGTGGGAGTTGGAGGTGGAGGAGTGAAGAGCTTGAGAAGGAAGTTATTGGCGGAGCGAGAGTTGAAGGTATTGTGGACGCAGGCCCCAGAAAGCCTTGTGGACAATCCAAAGGGTCTTGAATTTAATCCTGGCCACCACTTGGAGCCAATTAAGAGATTTCAGGGCTGGAAACATATGATCCCAGGGCTTGAGGCCAAGGACAAGTCTTGCAGTCCTGTTCTGGATGAGCTGCAAAGGGCGGAGAGTAGAAGCAGGTAGATTTAGAAAGAGGCTGTTGTAGTAATCCAACTTAGAGAGAACCAGTGCTCGACAGACAGTGAGCTCCTGGGGAAAGGAGAGGAAAGGCAGAATACCTCTGAGGAGGTGCAGATGGAAGTTTGACTTTTTAGCGACATCAGAGATGTGGGCAGAAAAGGAAAGCTGGAGTCGAAGATGACCCTGAGGTTCTTAGCCTTGCATGTGGGGGTAGGAGGAGGGCCAAGGGAGGCCAGTTAGAGAGTGACAGACATCGTTGGCGGCACACCACTCCTGAATAGCAGACAGGCAATCAGAGATGAGAGAAGGAGAAAAGGTGGCTGAGGGAAGCCTGAAAGTGAGTTGAGTATCAGCTGCATAGCACTGAAAATTGGAGCAGAGAGAGGCAATGCGATGGGCGAGAGCTACCCGGTATTGGCTGAAAAGCCAGGTGAGAGGTTAGACCCCCGGGGAACACTGCGGGTAGAGAGAGAGATAGAGGAAAGGAAGGACCCAAGTTGGACCTGTGAGGGTCGATCATATAAGAAAGAAGTTAGCCAGGCCAGAGCCTGATCAGTGATTCCCAGGTTGTCACAGAGACAGTTGAGCAGGATGGTATGGTTGACAGTGTCGAAGACAGAAGAGAGATCGAGAAGGATGAGGACAGAAAGGATGTTAGAGTCAGTATATACTCTGACAATAGTTTGCCGGGCTGTGGGTTTCTTGAGAAGAGGGTGCACAAGAGAGTGCTTCAGAGGGGAGGGGAAGGCTCCCGAGGCAAAGGAGAGATTGCAGAAATCAGCCAGGGCAGGACCAAGGGTGTCAATGTGGTCTTTGATGGTTTTGGAGGAACAGGGAAGAACCTGTTTGGTTGAGACTTTCATAGATCAGACTTGTCTAGAAATCTCGTCAGGGACAAAAGAGGAAAGGAAGAGAAGGAGGGTGGGGGTGGCTGCAGGAGGGCCAGTCTTCGCAGAATGAGAAGGGAGAATAGGGGGAGGGGACGAGAGGCTGGACAAGATGTCCTGGGTTGTTTAGATGAAGTGAGAGGCCAAGGGCCTTTCAAAGGGTTTGGGAGGTGACAGGAGAGATAAAAACTGCAGCAGGGATGGCCAGCTTCTTGCAGATTTTGAAGAGTTTGGCCGAGTTGTTAGAGGCCACAGAGACACAGCCTTGGATTTGGGCTCTCTTAATATGGACAGAGAGTCTTTAATGCCTTTGGAGCAGGCAGCAGGCCAGTTTGTCAGAGGATGAGCAGGAAGCCTTCAATTTCTTCTCAACCACCCTGCACTTACGTTTAAGGGTAGCTAGGAGGAGTTGTACCAAGAATTGCACTTGGCTTTGGGCTTCAAACAGAACCTCATGACAGGGGCAAGAGCATCAAGAGTATCGGAGATAGAAGAGTAGAGCATTGAAAGGGCTGGGTCAGGATGAGAGTCAGCCAGAGATGGAGGGGGGGGGAGAAGGTGGCGGCAAAAGACTCAACTGACACATGCTTCATGGGACAAATGTCTGAGGTGGTAGGTGGCAGTGTTGGGGTTGGCTTGGACTGGGGGGTAGAGAGGGAGAGATGGGAGGAGAGGAGGGAGTGATCACTCCAGCAGAGAGAAGTGGTCAGAGGGATGGAGAGGGGGAGGTCAGAGGAGATCAAAGCATCAAGCGTGTGACCTGAAGAGTGAGTCGGGCCAGAAGGGAGGATAGAAAGGTAGAGGGAATCACATAGGTCACAAAAGAGTACAGAGGAGGAACAGGGAGAATCTAGATGGATTTTGAGGTCACCAAGCAGGCAGAGTTGAGTGGTTGAGGCCAGGAGGGAGGAGGAGAGGTCCGCCTACTCAGAGCAGAATGAGGTGATCTAACCAGGAGGCCAATAGATAGTAGCCACGGTAAGTGAGTGGCCAGGAGAGAGAGAAAGACTGCATTTGAAAGAGGAGTAAGTCTGGGTGGGAATAATAGAGGCAGGAATCCACTCAGGGAAGAGCAGGGCTACACCCCCTCCAGATCGGGTGGATCTGGGTGCGCAGAGGATCTTATAGCTGTCAGGGAGAAGAATGTCAAAACTCCTGACAAAGCTGGCCGTGAAACAAATCTCAGTGAGACCGAGGACATCAAGGTCGAATTCTTCGAGGAGGCGGCAGATGTCAGAGGAGTGTTTGACAGCAGAGCGTGAGTTGAGAGTGTCAAGATGAAGAAGGTTGCCAGCCTTAAAGGACTTCCGGGAAGGAGTATAAATGAGAGGTACACCTTACGAAGGTGAAGAAGGAACCTGAGGGGGCAAAAGAGGAGGGAAGAGAGAGCAAGGTAGTTAATGGGGGTGGAGGAGGGAGAAAGGGAAGCAGGAGGGAGGAGAGAGGGAACAGCAGGAGATGAAAGAAGATTGATGAGGCGAGGGAAGCGCCTATCAAAGGGGAGTTTGGCCTGAGGGCCTTGGACCATGATGGTGCTGTAGAGGAGTCAAGTACCCCCACTCCAACTGCCCCGCCTATATTACCTGAAACGTATAAAGTAAAATATGTGACATATACTGAACAGTTAAAACAACAAAGAGAAGAGAGAGGGCTCTTTGCAGTACCCATAAGAATACCTATACCTAAGAGAATATGGGAAGTAAAGTACCCATTGAGGAAACCATACTTGCATCCAAGACAATATGATGGCCATTTGAACAAGATTCCTGATGAAACAAAGAAACTGAATGACCAGAATGAATGGTGACATCATACAAAGTTGAGTCTACACCCAGATAGAAAGATAACCAGACCAGAGAGGCAGACGATTACAAAGAATAAAGAAGTACCAAGGATAAGTGACATCTTGGGATCTCAAGATGAAGAAACCTATGCCACAAACGTGATGAAGATATTTAGTTAGTTTAAACGTGTACAGATGCAATTAAACACAACCTGCAAAGCAATCATGAAGCTAGCCACATGCTTAAATAGATCAGACCGCGGCAAGCACCAACATTTACCTATATACCTCATAGATACATATTGATTAAGTAAAGAATGAATGTTTCCACTGCGTATAAAGCCATACTGAAGAACGCGAGAAGGCCTCATTTCAATGTTGCAGTTACAAAAAGCAATTGAACTAAACAGAATCCATTTCAGCTAATGAGTTTACTGAGCCAAGAAAACCAAGGCCTTATCAAACTAGGAGTTGGCTGACATTGGATAAAATTAACATGAAAGAACAGAAGCTGCTGTTGAAGAAGGTCAAGCAAAAACAAAAGACGTCAGAGGACTATTAAAGAATAAATCAAATACATGAAAAGGCTCAATTCATGGTGTCCAGTCACGTGATGGAAGAAAGTTGGACAGACGAGATGGTCAAGCCTACGTACGGAAGCCAGATAGTACCCATACTCCTTTAAAAATTCTCAGAGAACAGTACAGACTGAAGGCCAACTTCAAAAGTACTAATTGACACTAGACAATTGAAGTGCTGATGGATCCCATTTTAATTGGAGGGAAGCTGCTACTAAGACGAGCTTATCCGCACCTGGTTGTTAAGTCTGCATGCTGCTCATGCAGTGGAAAATTACTGACGGGGTTAGAAGCCAACCAATTGTAGGGGACCACGCAGTTAGGGGTCCTATAGTTTGTGTAGCCCATGGAACGTCATACATTTAGTGATGGTCATAGTGGCCATTTTGGAGGGAGTGCTTAGTTGCCCCACCTGATGTTAGCTATCCTATTACCTTTCTCCGTTACTCCATAGAGATATAGTACATATGCTTAGTTATTCACTTAGACCCAATCCCGCTTCCTGATAAGTTTCTGTAGTTTGACAGCTAGGATGATGTTGGTAATGACGCAGGTCAATACGTCAGCTATGACCAATTACGGGTATAAGAACCCAACTATTTTATGAAGTAGTTAGAGTCAGAGTATCCAGCGATTGCTGATGTTCGTTGTACCCCCTGTTTTAAGACTTGCATTAAAACAGATGAACTTTGCCAAACTGTGTTGTCTTGATTATTGATGTATGAGTAGAATCTGCATCCCCATCCATATCCAGGGTACTGCTACTCATCTTAGAGGGCTTGAGGCCTCCAGTTCACTTGGTAGCAGAGGATGGTTAGATAAGATACCATCGGCCGTCGACATAAGTAATTTTAGAGTGTCAGCAATATCACACAACCTTTTCCATTTGGCTGACAGGATGTGAAGCTCCCCATAGATAGTGGTTAGCATAGGAAAAATTCCCGCAGGAAAAGGTTTAAAGGGACCCCTATTTTGACATAGAAACCCCTCCCACATCTACAAGAAGCAGTTCGGAAAGCGGCTCAAAGATGCGATAATGAAGGCAGTGATCCTGAGGGTCCAAAGATGAAAAACATGTGAACAGTGAGTGAATAGACCAAAAAGTATGGCAAAGGGATGCATGCATAATAAATAACGGAGCGTAAAGGAGGGACGCGGGATAACATATAATGCAAGAGTAAGAGTGTACTATATATGTATATGGGAAATTAGATATTTATTGACTTGAGTATGGTCAAGTAATATATGCGGAAAAATAGTCGTGGGTGTGGCCACGCTATGAGGATGCGCCCTGTTCCTAGACTTAGACATATAGGATATAGGAGACGAAATTAGTTTAAAGACTTTCTTAAAGGAATTAGCTTAAATTCTAATCGGAGCAGATCTAGAGTGAAAAACGAATCTTAGAAGAAGATTATAAGCATTACGTACATGTGGCTGGTCAAGTCTGTCTGTTTTGTTTTATGAGGTTGTAAGGTGTGATGATGTAAGAGTTGAAAAAATAAATGTTTTAAGTGATTCAAAAACGTGAATTTGAGACGCGAAAAGTGATTGTTATAAGATTAAACTTTGATGGTTGTTTTTTAGCAAGATTAAAGTTAAAAAACAAAAAATAATTGTATTGTGATGGAATTGGAGCGTGCAACGGTTGGTGTTTGCTCATAAGTGTATATTGATTAAGACGTACAATTTAAAAACTGTAACTAAAGCATAAGCAAGTGGTAGCAAAGAGAAAAATAAAGGTTAAGATATGGAAGAAGTCGAAAAATACATCCTGTCCAACTCAGGATCCAAGAAACTGATCTCCACACTCTATAATTTTATCAACACACAGGACGAAGAAATGAAAAGGACTTACATGAAAAGATGGGAAAGAACACTAGGGGAAGAAATCCCAATTCAGCAGTGGCAGAAGCTGTGGGCGGGCATTCCCAAACTAACACGAGCAGTGGAGACCAGGGAAATGTGGACAAAAATAGTCACCCAATGGCATTACACACCGGAGAGGCTTAACAGTATGTACCCGGGAACATCCGACCGCTGCTGGAGAGGTTGCCCGGAAGCCGGCACGTGGAGGCATATGTGGTGGGACTGTCAAGGGGTCAAAGGCTTCTGGTCGGAACTGATAATAGAAATAAAAAGATGTTCCCGGATGCGGATCAACTGGGGGAGAAAGTGTGGCCCTGCGGGATGATGGGGCATCAGTCCAAGAAATACAGCAAGGCACAATGGAGAAGTTTCATGGGCCTGGTCATAGCGGCTTGGGCCACTATCGCCAAAAACTGGAAAAAGCGCGACCCACCATTAATTTTCACATGATTGCATAAGGTCTTGTCGCAAATGACAATGGAAAAGATCACACACCACCTACAGGGCTCGACTCGGTCATTCAGAAAAGAATGGGGGGGAGTTCTGGAATACCTACAATCGGACTATATGGAACAATGGTGCCTGCACAACATTAGAATTACGGATTTATTTACCTCATAGTCGCACCCGAGAAAAGTTGGAACATGGAACATGTCTTCCGGAAGGGGGGTGGGGGAAGGAGGAGGGGGGATCCAAGGGGATGTTACTCAGTTATACTGTATTTGTTACACTGCAAAATAATAAAAATATGTTTTAATAAAAAAAGAAATGGAAGAATGAATGCCCTTAGTGCATCTTTGCAAATAAGCATGTGCTTAAACTTAAACAGTACAGTGCAGAATGGGTTAAAGGAATCGCAGATAACATGTTTATGCCATGGCCACAAGGCGGGTCATTATCGAGAGCAGTTCTGCAGCATATGATGACATATTTGCATGCTGCATACACAGGAAAAACGTTAGAAAAGCGCCTAGCGAGTCTAGAGCTTTGGAAAATGTATGAACATGAGAAGGAGGTGGAGCCTCCTTTAGATTGGATACTCAATATATGCAAAGAGGGGGATTAAGAGCCTTCTGCTCCGCCCGCCCTGTCTGAAATGAAAGACGAGATTAAGAAAGATGAAGGATTTAGAGAACTTAAAGCAGCAACGGGCTATAGCAATCCGTCACAAGAGTCCCCTACGCAAAGTAGTGACGAGGGCCCAGAGAAATACACCAAGAAAGATATAACCTCCAAAGTCCCGAGGGATAAGGAAAGACGCGATAGGGAGTGAAATGATCGAGCAAGCACATCTCTAGACATAAGTAGAGAAATAAAGAGATGAAAAGGAGGTAAGGATAAAACTGATGCGATAGCGCTCTTACAGAACGAATGGTTAGGAGGTCAGATTCCACTTAAACTTGATGGCAAGAGTATTGAAGAGGTAAGACAAAGGGGAGATCAAGACGAACAAGACAGAAAAGACAATGAGGGGGAGGAACGATTGAAAAATGAAGGAGCGAAAAGAAAAGATAGACAAAGAGAAGAACAGTTATATCAAGATGAGCAAGCTAAAAAACAAGAGAGAGCAGAAGAGCAAAGAAAACACGATAATAAAATGAGAACAGCCGATGAATAGGAAAGGCTAGAAGAAAAAAGAATAGAAGCTGATGAACGGGAAAGGATAAGACAGAAAAGAATACCGAGATGAAGGGATGAGGAAAGATGAAGGGCATATAAATGAAGGGATATGAAAAAGAAAGAGGAAGATAGAGAAAGAGAAGAAGCGTGAAAGCGCAGTTAAGTCGATGATGACATGAATTTGTTAAACAATATTTGCATATACCGTCTGATTATGAACATTGGCCTGAGCACATTCGCATTGTACAGAAAACTGCATTTAGAATGCCCTGAATAAAGTCGACTTCGCCGCCATTTTAGAACCATCTACCATTTTGATTCTACCTCCTGATTTCTGTCCTAAAATGGTAAACTGTGTTTTCAGCTGCAGCTGAGCAGAGTGAACTTTGAGCTATGTCAACATTAAGGCTGCTGAGAGCAGAATGTTTGTTCTAGGCAAAGAAACCTTGTGACTAAACTGAACTGCAATCTAAGTGTTGTCTGCACCCACAGCCTCATCCTCATTCAAACAATGGAACAGAATGCAAAACAACTAAAACCTGTGCTTTGGCAGAAACCCTTTGTGTTCATTCTTGAAGCTGGACTTACTCTAAGATGGAGAACCAACATCGCCATTGAATCTTCATGGACAAGTAAACATGTTAAATGTGTTAAACAATATTGTCATATTTGTCATATGAACTGGGCATGAACCCTTGTATGTAACTTATTTGTTTGGAAAAGGGCTTGACAATGACCGGGATGGTGTATAAATAGAGCACGCTTTGGGATGTCCAGCACTCACTCCCCACACAGTGTCTGCTTGCACACACTGCGAGGTGTTGGGAGCCCGTATAGCTATCTGATTTTGCCTTTGAATCTGTACAGAAATAAAGATATTTGTATCTTTGAACCCGTGATTGGCGTATTTCATTTTGTGGTACTAAGCCTTGATATTTCTTTGGTCTTTCAGATGGTGCCCAAATAGGGACCCTCAAGATAGATGTCACCTCGCTGAAAAGAAGACGCGGCTATCGGACCAGGATCGGAGAGTGAAGGGGCCCCTTTGTATGAGACCTGACACCTTGACAGTACTGCACAATCAGATCCCTGAATGATGAGCAAGCAGTTTGAGAGGGCATCTTGACGAGGATCCCCATATCGAGGCGGGCTCTTTGCCAAAATCGCCAAACAGGAGGATCCTTTGTAATCCGATTGGACCTCCTTAGAATTGAAATCAGGTGAGCCGTGCCCCGATTCCTAAGAATCCTGATCTTGGTTGCAGTTTTGTTCTCATGAGTACAAACAACGCCAGGTAACAACAGTAATCCGACATGCCTGGGAAATTGTCTTCCTGTTTCAGTGTTTTACTGCAGAGAGAATCTTTGGGACAAGGCCAACCGGCACCACCCGATGGGTCGCCGGCTTGTTTAATGTACTGTAAGTAAGGCCTAAATAGTATTGTATTTAATGATATTTGGCACAGACAAACTAGACATGCTTCTAAACTTCAGTGGCCAGTTCATGGTAGTTTTGAAATTAAGCGTATAGAGTATTTAGAGTCTATATTGTTGAAGAAAAAGGCTAGGCCTGCAGCATTTGGAGAAAGGAAGCTATGCAGCAACTTAAGAGTAAAGAAAAACATGTACATAGACACATGTCTAATACTGAAAAAGCATTATTGTATGATCAACAGAAACAGTCAAAATCCATTAAAAATTTGGATAGGGCTTTTCAACTTGGAGTACAGAAAATATATCCGTCTCAGGATTTATTTTCATACCTCAGATGAACTTATTAATAAGCTATTGAATGAACGTATGACTGTTGCCACTGCACCACCTCCTTATGTGACTCTCCCGGTTGTGTTGCCCCTTCCCGCTGTTACACCTCCTCCCGTTGTTGTTCCCCTTCCTCCCGTTGCTGCTCCTCCTCCTGCTGTTGCTCCTCTTCCTGTTGTTGTTTCTCTTCCTGCTGTTGTTCCCCCTTCTGCATCTTCACCCTTACCGACAGTTGCCGTTCCATTAATTCCGTCTCTACCGCCAGTGGTAGTGTCTCCACTACCTATTGAACACGATTTGTCTGACTTTTCCTTTCCAAGTGGTTCTGTTCCACTTGTAGAGGTTGAAGGGGCGGGAGCTGATTCAAGAATAGTAACTCGTAGCTCAGTATCCAAAGCTAGAAAAAGAGAATTGTATACATGGGCTAAAAAATATATAGAAGAGGATGAAGAATCAGCTGTTTTTGTTGCGATTTCTGTCCAAGAAAGTATTCCCGAACAGACCATTTTGATAGAGGGGATGGGAACGCATTTGGCTGATATTTGGAGTGATTTGATGGACATAAATGTCCCACAAGGGTTGAGGGACTTGAATGTCCTTGCTCACTCAAGGGACACTGCGGAGAAAGTACATGAGGATGTTGAGAAGATATTTGAGTTTAAGAGGGAGATAGATCGGTTACAGAAAGATGAAATAGATGGTAATAGACTGGAAGCCTCATATGTGCAGAAGCAATGTCTTCCTTCATTGAAACCAATGAGTGAAGAAACACGCATCTGCACAAGAGACGCTCTTAGATGGATTTCGGATGTTTCAATTTCTCCCATTGAAGTGCATGACGCGTTTAGTCAGTATGCTCCGGCTCTGCAAAGGAAAGTGTTACAGGTGATGGTAGAGTATTTACAAGATGAGTTTGTGAAGATAAAGGTTTGTTGTCCCGCAGATTTGATGGCCATTTGAGTGCATTTTCGCCCGATACCGTTTGGACTACTTTGTCACTTGATTTAGCCTTGTTGCTTAATAAGCGTTCAGATTTGCCTACTTTACAATTGCCGATGAGGGAGGTTCCTCTGACATTTGTCCCCAAAGCAGAAATTCCAGCTGATGCCGCAGCAGGTACACCAGCTACTACTATTGAAGCACATTATGTCTCACAATTTGTGCATGTCCCATTTTCTAGACATGAAGTGAATACCATTAGACAAACAATTTGAGATATTAGGAAGAATCCAACAGGATTTTATAAAGAAATTGAATCTGTCTTGCATTCGTCAGTTTTCACGCTGGGTGATATAGATTTAATGTTCCCTGTGATCCTACCTGCTGATTTGGGGAAACAGATTAGAACTGTAGATGACCAGGCAGGAATGGGTGATACATTGGTTAACTTGGTACGGATAGATGGAGAAAGGAAGGCTGGTGAGAAACCGCCACAACTGATACTGATGTTGCCAGACAGAATAGTAGCTAAATTGAAAACTCTGGTTCCAGAGAGAAGAATAGTTTGGGACGAGCTTACAGCTTTCATCCAAGGGAAGTCTGAAGGTGCTACTGATTTTTTTAATCGATTTGAACAAGTGTTTTCAGATTTCAGTGGTCAGGACTTATGTACAGAGTCAGGGAAAAGGCTGTTTGTAGACAAGTTTGTGCGGGATTGTTGCCTGAACTTCAATCACAAATTATGACTTCCGAAAGTGATTGGCAAGCGAAATCACAGTCTGAAGTATTACATATGGCTCAGAACTATGAGAATAGGGTTAATACTGAAAAGGAGAAGGTAGAAAAGAAGAAGGGAGACTTGAAAACAAAAGTATTGTGCAGCAAATAGAGGAGCCAGAGGTGGAAATACACATTTTAGAGGCCAATTTACACCACAGAGTAATACGCAACTGGGTCCTGTGCACATGAACCAATGTGCATATTGTAGACAGGAAGGTCATTTGCAAGCACAATGCCCGATCCTTCAGCAGCGATCAAATAGCACGTATGGTACCATGGGTAGACGATCCAGAGGCTGTTCTGGGATCGGGGGTCCTGGTAGAAGTCAGTTCGCTCAGAATCAACAGTCATCTTCACAGGATAGTCAGTACATAATGTTAATAGTGGGAATATTTTCGATAATCCTTTGACTGTCTTTTTTTCTGAGGATCTTGCATTTGATTATATATTATTCCGCTAGGACAACCCGAAGCAGAGTCTGAAACCAGTTCTTATTCCCGTCGATCAGAAAGGGTCCTATGTTGAGATGCATGTGGGGAATAGGAAGCAACTATTTTTGATAGATACAGGAGCACAGAAGTGTTCTATGGATCATTCACAGGTTCCGGATATTCCACTGTTAGGGCAGAACAACATTTTTGTAGGGTTCTCTGGTACGCCAGTGGTTAGTCCGATCTCTCAGCCGGTACCGGTTTCACTGGGGCCATTTACTGATTTATGTCCTTTCTTTTGATGAAAAATTGTGGAGAAAATTTGTTGGGGTTAAATTTGTTGAAAGAATTGAATGCTGTAATTTACTGTTCTTCGGATGGAGTGCATTTAACGATTTTGCCTCAACAAACTTCCATTCCACAATTTTTGTCTAGACCTTTATCACCTGAATTGAATAAGGTTCTGACATGTCTAAGGGCAGTCAATGACAAATTGAACCAGTTAAAATTGTATTGAAACCAGGTGTTAAATTACCGCATATTACGCAATATAAGATTTCGGTTGATGGTGAACAAGCTTTGAAGAGTATTGTTTCTGATTTTGTACATCGAGGAGTGATTGAGAAAATTGCAGGGAGTGTGTGTAATAGTCCGATCCTACCAGTATATAAGAAAGGGCATAGTGCAATTCCTTTTTGTTTCATTATTCACTTATGTGCCATTAATAAGGTTGTTGCCCCACAATTTCCGATTGTACCTGATGTTACTACGATATTACCAATGATTCCAGCTAGGGCTACTCCTTTTAGTGTTGTGGATTTAAAGAATGACTTTTTCAGTATCCCTGTACATGTTGACAGTCGATATTTGTTTACGCTCACCCTAGGGGGACGCATGTTTACATTTACTCGTGTGTCACAAGGCTACACTGAGAGTCCAAGCATTTATAGTAGAGCGTTGAAGGAACAGCTTGATACGCTTGAGTTGCTTCCACCTGCACGTTGTTGCAGTATGTCGACAATCTACTTCTAGCTGCAGATTCTGAAGTTGCTTGCAAGGAGGGCACCATGTTGCTGCTTATTCATTTAGCAGAACATGGGCATAAGGCTTCATTGAAAAAGTTTCAGTATTGTCAACAGAAAGTCGCCTATCTAGGCTGCCTCCTGTCGAAGGAGGGAGAAGACTGACACCTGAACAGATACAAAGCATCTCTAGCATGTCTGTCCCAAATACACAGAAAGAGGTCAGAGCCTTGATAGGTATGGCTTCATACTGTAGACAGTGGATCCCAAACTTATGAGATCATCATGGGGAGATCAGCCAATATTTGGAATCTACCGAAACCCAAGTTGTTAAAGAATGTGGAGCATTTGCTTCTTTTCGACTACTGTAACCAGTTAACTCAAAACTTGTATTTGATTCATCAACAGGTGTGAGAAGCCCTCCCAGTAAAATACAAGGATCCAGGTCATCGACTCTGACGTGGTGAGTGGGTGCTCGTAAAAGCATTTGAATGAGCCTTTTGTCTCGCACCTCACTGGAGAGGACCACACCAAGTCCTCTTGACCACACAGACCACCGTACGAGTGGCAGGGAAAAGTCATTGGATTCACGCAACGCATGTCAAGAAGATTCCTTTTCCTCTGCCTCACAACAAAGGAGAGGAGAGGAGAAGGAGATTGTTCACTTTGATGCTCACAACAAGCCTGTGCTAATCGACACAGAGGGTGTCCTGGAAAACCTTCCTGAGCTCATGGGGCCTGGGGAGACTGCTGCTTTGTCTTCAAGTTCTTCTTTGAATTTTTCATCACCGTCGAGCAACCTTGCTTCCGCTTCATCATTTCCTTCAGGAAACGACGACACTCTGTTCGCAGATCACACTGTACCTGGAGTCTTGAGATACGACCTGCGACCGAGAAACCGAACTTACAGCACAGCATCGGCTGTGCCTACAAGAGACCATCGTTGAGCCAGTCCCTCATCATTCTTCTACTGAAAAATAAATAAGAGGCAGGACCGGCAAAGTTACCTTCAAGCAACAGAGGCCACGTGGTCAGGAGCCACCAATGGATGAACTAAAAGAGCCTAATGGAGAGGCTTCTAAACGGACTCTGAGAAACAATGCCCATTCCTAAACCCACTCGTACTGAAAAAGATACTGGTCACGTATCTAATGATGAATCTATTCATCGAAGGTCATGGTCCCTGAGGACCCACTGTTTGCTGGTTACAATAGTAATTGGTTTAATAATTATATTTAACTTCTGTCTTTGGTACCTGGAAAAAGGGCAGCCAAATGATATTCTGCTACCCACTGAAAAAATCCCCACTGTGTCTCCACCTTTCGTGCATCTGCACACTCTTCCTCCTTGAGACTTCCAACATAGAAAGGGTTACCATAATAACACTCTTCTAATGATCATGAATGCAACCCATGCAATTCTGAACAAAACAAATTGCTCGGTGTGTTCACATTTGCCACAACATGGGGAAAATGGACTGGGCTGGTATATTCATCCCCTTCCCTTAACTGCTGCATGCTATGCATCGCTCAGGGCACTATTCTTTGGCCATTGGAATGATAGTGGTTCTGGGAGCTTTGACGGGACTAATCTAAATGAATTTGAAAAGCGAGTCTTAACACCTCTGGGATGTTCTCTCTTTGTGAATAGGAGAAAGCTCAATGTTGCTTCTATTAGGCCTTCTGATAGACTCTCTAGACCTTTCCAATCACTGATTTCCTTTAAGATGGCTCCCGTAGGTAACCGGGATGCCATGCCTCCTTCCTATACTATCAATCATAGTCCCAACTCTGTTCCTTTCTGCACACAAAGAGAAGGTTCTCAGCCAATGGGTACCTTTGAGGATTGTATTAGCATTGCGAATCTGACCAGTGAGGACAGACCTTTGTATATAGGAGATCTGGTTTATTTTGTTTGTGGCAATGAGACCTATCCATGGTTACCCAGAGAATGGCAGAGTACTTTGTACTTGGGGATATTGTTGCCAGGAGTATATGTTGCTACCACCTTTGAAATCTCTAAAGCTCATCCCAGGTGGTATGAGAATGGTGATACTCCTTCACAAGTCTTGGGTGATGTTACAAAATCCTTTGTCAGATTCTGGGGACAGATAATGAATTCTGAGGATATCAGAAGACTAGCAAGGGTACTGGAAAAGACCATCAATAGTGTGATGCTGGAAATGCATTGGAGGGACAGGGCCTCCCCGTCCTTGTCCTGTAGTCCTTTTTCATTTGTGTTCTGTATTGTTTTGAGCCCAGGAGTCCATGTGGGACTCCTGGCAGTGCAGCTCTTCCTGTTTTCGGTTTGGTGTACAGACCCATGAGATACCCGTATGGCACCCATGGGTGGAGGTGCAACCCTGTGCCCCTAGTGTATGTTTTTGGGCACCTGTGTGTGTCCCACAGAGCAGGGTATGGGCTGGTGGCAGCTCCATGCAGAATTTGACAGGTGCTCTGAGTATCCTCCATTTTGGGATATCCAGGCCCTGCCATTGGAATCAGTTGATTCCTGATAGGAAACAAGATGGCCCTTGTGGCCTCTTGCTTTCTATTGCATGTTACCTTCTTTTCCCAAAGTCCTGGGAAGCCCCGACTCTACCCCTTCCCCCTGACTGGCTGTTAGGTGAAGTTCCATATATGGTGTTGTTGTGAAGTCCAGGCCAGACTGGCCGGAGTCTTCCCAGTGACTGTATATTGTGCGTACACCCTGTGGGTAGGGACCTGGGTGAATGGAGTGTGTGACCAATATGCACTGCCCGGTGTGGATGTATGGTTTCTGGTGTATGACACAATGACTGAGACAGCCCTATCTGTAACTGATATGAATGCAGTGTGTAGTGTTGAATGGATGGGTACTTGTTCCAATACACATTCCTTGTTGTGAGTGTCTAAGAGGGAGGAGTATGGCCTGAATGCACTGTATGCCTGATTGATTGACTGACTGACTGCATGAACTGCATGAATGCCCTTCTGTCTGATTGGCTGCTGAGTGTGACCCAGCAGTGTGGATGAGAGACAGAAGAGTATATCTGGGAACCTCTCACCACTGGAAAGTGTTCAGAAGCTGAAGAGAAACTGGAGTTGAAACTGAAGCTTAACCTTGAAGCCCTGATGGAAGAGAAGTCGTGATGCTGCTCTACTTCATCAATCTGAAAGCTGCTGTGTCTCCAAGGACTGACCCAGAGAGGACCTGGTAAGGCGCCCTCTTCCTGAGCTACGAGGGACCATCGTGCACCAGCTGATCTTTGCCAAAGCTCCCTGGTAGACAGACCTACGACAGGCTGCTGACTGGAGACGGGGACTGCCGTGGAATCAAAAGGAGAAGCCCCCGGACACTGTTGTCCATCATCGTCGATGAGCGCCGTCGCCGACCGGAGCCACCGTGCTCTCTTTGCCTAAGTATCATTTGATCCAAGGACGCTCTCGCCTGCACCGTCGACCGCTTTGTCCTGCTGGAGAAAGTCGAGGCTGCAGTCGTGCCGAGGAGCATCCGCTGGTGGGTTTCCCCGCCACCTGACGACCGTAGAGATGCCAGACGACTCAACGGCCTTGCTGGGCCACAGTTCTTCACAATCTCTTTGCGGTCCTGAACTATCATCATCGAGGTGCCCCGCACGCCTCTTCCTTGCAGGACGCCAATGCTCCATCGTCGCTGAGCGCCGCTATGAACAAAGCTGCCACCTCGTCGTCGTCGTTCACCCCTTTTTCCTCGTGGGATCTCGACGATCCGTGGCTCCTGCCTTGAAGGGAGCCGCTCAAGACGGATCCGTCGATGACCCGATGACGAACTCTGCTATTCCAGGTACATTGGGGTTGTAGAACTATTTTAGAAGGAAATAAGACTCTTTTGAACAATATATATACTGGGCTTCTATGATATATCTTTAATTTACAGGTTGCCCAGGTGGGGGATCTCCACACAGAAATGTGCCTAGTTGGTAGGGGGTCAATATTCTGCCCATTGTTCTAACCAACTGCTTTCTTCCTATATCTATTGTTGGTTACTTTTATTCCTTGATCTGTGTGACCTTTGACCAGAGTATAGTTGATGCACTTTAATGAGATCTGATAATTGTGGTACCACTTTAGAACTGTATATATTTGCCATTGTGGATTTTCTGAGCGCAAAGTAAGTTATTGTGATAGTGTACATAACCTTGAATATTAATTATATAAAGACTGTGTTTTAACTAATTCAGTGTGTGGATATTCCTTTTTGGGGGCTTGGGGACTAGACTGTACTTAAGAACAAGCCTGCATCACCTTCTGAGAAGCTAGGCCTTGATTGCTCCACCAGCGCTACCCTATAGAGAATCTTGGCTGGGGTCCTCTGTGCCTCTCCTCTGCCATATAGAGAGCTGGAGTACAGACACCCTCCTCCAGTCTTTACACTGGTGGCAGCGGTGGGATTCTTATGGTTTTAAGAATCAGTGTATAACCTTGCCACTTACATAAATATCTGCACTTTGTTAAATTGAGGTTTAGTTGTGTACAAGATAACTGCAGTACAAGCAATGGAGTCTATTGCAAATGGTAAATTGACTAGGATGTGCTTAGAGGCTCTCCAGAGTGCTTTTGAAGTCAGGGAGTTAGACTTTGTGTATAAGTCTAGGGCTGAGCTGATAGCTGCCCTGGTGGACTACCAGACTGATGGTGAAACTCTTGATGAGGGGGGGAATGCAACCAATGAGGTCTCCACCCCTGGGGTTGTCACTGAATATGATTCTGGGAATGCCACCATTCCCGCTGCCTCTGTACCAAACCCCAGCACTGCCCTTTAGTGGTAAGCCCTGAAGATTGAGCTACAATGGGAACAGTTAGCATTTCAATACAAAAAGTTGGAAACAAGCTGAGTTGAAGAAAGAGGAGTGGCACAGCAAGTGATACTCAAAGATAGGGACACTGAGCACCAGAGAATCCAGCTAGAGAAATCTAGAGTGGAGACTTCAGCCAAACCAGGTGAGAGTGGCAGGTCCCCAGCCACCAAGTTTATGAAAGATTTGGTTGGTGTGTTTGTGGAGGGTTCAGATATCCTCCAATGGATTGAAGCGTTTGCAATGGCTTGTGCAATTCATGATGTTGATAAGAGAGATTGGGCTAAGTGTATGTTAAGCAGAGTACCTCAGACTGGATATGACTGTATTCTGAAACTGAGTGTGGAAGAAAGGGGTCAGTATGAGTGCATAGAGTCTGCTTTGATTGCTAGGTTTGGCAAGACACCTACCCAATACCTTAAAAGGTCCAGGGATTTTAAGAAAAGAGAGAATGTGTCTTGGGTTGACTGGGTGAGTGCTGCGCACATGAACATGATGGGGTGGATTGATGGTTACAAAGTGAAAACGTTTGTTGAATTGTCCCACCTTTTGTTTTTTGAGCATTTTTCTGAAGCCTGTTCACCAGAGCTGTGTCAGTATTTTGCTGACCAGAACATTTTGGATCCCTTTAAGCTGGCTAGGTTGGCTGACAAGTGGGTCTCCCACCGGGTTTCCCCTAAGGACTCCAGTGGGAAGGACAAGGACAAAGAAAAGGGGACATCTCAGAAAGCTGAGGAGCCCCAGAAACAATCACAGTCGAATAAACCAAAACCTTCCTCTCCTAAGACCCAAAAATCTAGTCGGATAAGTCATCTGTGGGTGGGAATAAGAGTAGTGGTCCACCTGCTGCAAAGCAGGCTCTCAGTGTTTCCAGTACCGTACCCTGCATTCCTGGCACTTGTTGGGAATGTGGGGCTCTGGATCACAAGAAGGGTGACTCCAGGTGTAAAGGTAAGGCACTTGGAGTACAGGCTGTTAGCCTGCGCTACCCTTACCCCATGTCTGAGGTGGAGGCCACCGTCCTCCCCTCCTCTACAGGAATCACCTTTGGTGCTCCTGTAGAGATTACCTTAGTGTCCCTTGAGGCCTGCGACCAGTACGCGGAAGTACTGGCGACTATCCCACAGAACACCCATAGGTTTTTGAGAAGTGTCCTCTTGAATGGCCAGCCTTCTACTGGCTTGAGAGACACTGGGGCAAGCATGACAGTGGTGGACAGTACCCTGCTCAAGCCAGAGGACTGTGTAGGTGCTCCTCTGAGAACCACCAGGTTAGCTGGTGGGCCTCCTAAATTATCACCTGTAGCCTTAGTCACACTCATGATTGAAGACAAGACAGCAAAGCTTCCTGTCCTGGTTCAGGACAATGTCCATGCTAACATTTTGTTAGGTAATGATCTAGTAGAGTTGGGATTGATCTCTGATGGTCTTCCCATGACTGCTGCTGCAGTCACTAGATCACAGGTGACACAGGGTGTGGCTGTGAGTCAGGTACCCGAGTCAAAGGCGATGCCTAAGGCAAGAAGACGGAAGAACAAGAAGGCCACCTCTGTTAAGGGGAGCCTTCTCTTCCTGCTGTTCCTACAGCACCCATTGGGATCCATGCTCTGGACGGCTGGGTCCAGTGGAAAACCCAAACTCAACTCCTGAGGGAGATGAGACAGAAGACTCTCCTGTGGAAGAGGTTCTCAACCCAGAGGTCCAACCCGACCTTAAATGCCAGTTGGCTGAAGGGGAACCCTCCTGGGCGGACTTCTGTAAGGGACAGAGAGAGTGCCACTTCCTCGAGGGCCTGGGGAAACAGGCCCTGTCCCAGGCACAGGGAGAAGTGCCTAGGACATTCCGGATCTATTGGGAGGGTGAGCTTCTTGTTAGTGAACCCACTAAGCCTGAACCTGGTGCCCTCAAGAGGTTGGTGGTACCCCAGGTTTACAGGCCCTTCCTGCTGCAGTTGGCACATGAGGTGCCCTTAGCTGGTCATCTTGGTACCACGAAGGCTAAGCAGAGGCTCTCTGCCCATTTCTACTGGCCTCGGATGGGAGTAGAAGTGGAGTCTCACTCCAGGACCTGCCCAACTTGTCAGTTGTCGGGCAAGACTGGAGGCAGTGTCATTGCCCCACTGCAGCAGTGGCATTGCCAGTGGTTGGCATCCCATTTGGGTGGGCATCGACATTGTCGGTCCCCTTGACCCTCCCACTTCAGGTGGACATTGGTTCATCCTGGTCTTGGTTGATCATGCCACCAGGTACCCTGAGGCTATACCCCTTCCGACTGTTACTGCCAAGGTGGTTGCCAGGGCTCTTCTGGGCATTTTTACCCGGGTTGGATTCCCTAAGGAGGTTGTCTCTGACAGAGGATCCAACTTCATGTCTAGTTACATGAAATCCTGTTGCACTGACTATCTAAAGGAGATAGATGAAGGAAAAACTCACCCTGTTCCTACATTCAATGAGGTGACTTCCAGGCAAGATATTAACAATGATTGCATTTATCAAAACCTTAATTTTGACACAAAGTAGTTAAAAAGTTGCAGTTTTGGGAATTCATACCCCCAACCTGCACTCTTTGGTCAAACGGACAGTTCGCGTGGGAGTAGACGTCACAAATCTGGACAGTTTATTTGCCATCCGAGAGGTGTGTCTGATTGATCCAAGTGTAGTGTACTAAAAGATTTAAGCATATAAATAATGCTTTCAACATGTTATTATACTCCCACACATTATCTCTTCCTTTGGGGTACACACAAGACTTAGTTTTGTAAGAGCACATCATTTTCACATTAAAACGATTAGAATTTCCACATCATTAGTTCAAGTTTCCAATTTGCACAAGTCCGCTATGTGTCACTCTTGGTCAGGTGACACCTACAATTCTGGTCGACCGGTTTCAATGATTTTCTTTCGTATATCATCTTCCTCAGGACCAATTACTTCTTTGTTTAGACCCAATCTGTGCACCCCTCAGAACCGTTAATTCAGCATATTCTGTTTTTCTGTTGTGTGTGCAATGATGATGCGCGCCTAACATGAAGATTCTTTGGGCAGTTCCTGTTAGCCAGGTCAGGGAACCTGTGTCGATGCTTGATCTGACTGGAATATGGTTGACACAGGTGCCCTGACCTGGCTAACAGGAACTGCCCAAAAAATCTGCGGCATTCTCAACAACTGAGGGACTCTACCTTAGGGTCATGCCTTTTGGGTTGAAGAATGCCCCTGCCACCTTCCAGAGATTGGTCAATCATGCGCTCAGTGGGCTGGAGGCCTTTTGTGTGGCTTACTTAGACGACATTGCCGTCTGCAGTTCCACCTGGGAAGAGCATTTGATACATCTGGATAAGGTGTTGCAGGCCTTGAAAAGGGCTAACCTCACTATCAAGGCCACCAAGTGCCAGATAGCTCAGGGTAAAGTCACATATCTTGGTCATGAGGTAAGAGGGGGTCAAATCCAACCTCTCCCCCGTAAAGTACAATATGTACATGACTGGGAGACTCCCACTACTCAAACCCAGGTGAGAGCCTTTATTGGGTCTCACTGGGTATTATCGCAAGTTCATGGCAGACTATGGCACCCCTGACTGCACTGACGTCACTCAAACAGCCGAGGAAGGTTAATTGGGCTGAAGACTGTCAGAGGGCCTTTGATGGCTTGAAAGAAAGTCAGTCTGTGTAGGGCACCCGTGTTGTGTGCACCTGATTGCAGCAAGCCTTTTATCGTTCAAATGGATGCCTGCGACACCGGAACTGGAGCTGTCTTGTCCCAGTTAGATGACAAAGGAAGAGAACATCCGATCATATTCATCAGTAGACAATTTAAGGGTAGAGAACTTAGGTGGGCTACGTGTTCCGCTCACATGGTATCCACATGGACGCCCTTATGTCCTGGTTGCCGGATTCACCCTGGAACCTTCCCGATTCCGGACGATGTCTTCTATGGTGGTCGGGCCTGAAAACACAGGAGGACTGGACTTAGGAATAGATTTCGTTTCCTCCCACTAGCCCCCCTGAATTCGACCTGATGGCCCACTCCTCACCTTGTTGCGATGTCTGGCGTGCTCTCCGTCCTGCCTTCTGTGTAAGGGCGCGTAGTTTTCTGCGGGTTGGAGCGACCGAGTTAACTTCACTGGTGCTAACCCATTCAAGTGTGTATAAGGAAGTAAGTCTGGTTATAGCAGTCTTAAAATGTCCTTGCTTTCTTTTCTTGCTATTAATGTCTTTTCTTTATTTATTCCCCCTTAGGTGCACGGAGGTTCGGTGGGTGCACCACTTGGATCAGGCTCCTGCCAGGATGATGGACGCAGGAGCGTATGATGGATGGTAGGTTAAGCGCGAAGTGCGGCGCAGTAATGTCTTTTCTTGCTAAGCTGTATTCTTTATTCCTTTTCAGGTCACAATGGTCTTTCTGGGCGTGTGAAGATTTCCGGAGCGGAACCGGCCAACAAATGCCCAGCCAGGTGAGGATTTCGTGATTACTGCCGAAAAATAACGTGAGTAACCTGTTCTAACATTGTCCTTCTTTCTCTCTCCCTCCAGGTGCTTTGTTCCGGTGTGTGCATGGTGTACTGATGATGCTGCCGACTGGATGGAAGACCGTGAGCAGCAGGAATCGATCGCTGGAGAGTTGCAGGTAAGCAGAGACTGCTAATGATGTTCTTTTGTCTCCTCTGCAGGTCCGCTGTTCAAGGATCGCCGGGTGCTGGTCTCTGAACACAATGAGCGTCACGCTGCTGGCTGCAGAATAACGCAAAGCATGTTCTGTAGCTTGGGTGTGGTTTATATAGCCCTCTGTAAAGTAGTCCGGGCTACCACACCCTAAAACACTGCACCGCACAGTCTGGTTCTTAGGAACTAGACTGAGTGGGTGCCTCCATGTTGGCTGCAGGCCTTCACAGAAAAAGTAGTCCCTTCAAGACAATGTCCCAATCCGAACATGAGCCTGGCGCCAAAGGTGCCAGGACTGACTCCAGGAGAGTCCATGATGATAATGCAAGGCCCTTGGGGCCCCAAGTGAACCCTGAGTCCTAACCCTACTTGGCATGTGACCATGCCAGTGGAGTTTTGGGTAACGGGTTGTGACACTACGGTTGAAAAGGAATGTTTTAGTATAGATTGGAGCCTTAGGCCTTTTAGACCCTACCTTACCGGGTCTACCTTCAAGGTCCAAACAGATCATGAGCCCCTGAAGTGGCTTATGCAGATGAAGGATGAGAACCTGAAACTGCTCAGGTGGTCCATTAGCCTGCAAGGGCTAGACTTCACCATGGCGCATAGACCAAGGAAGAGTCACAATAATGCAGATGGCCTTTCCAGAAGGTATGTTGACTGTCTGGATGAGGGTGTCTATCTCGTGGAAGATTAGGCACCCTAACCTCAGTCTGGGAGGGGGGGCGACTGTGATGCTGGAAATGCATTGGGGACTCCTGGCAGTGCAGCTATTCCTGTTTTTGGTTTGGTGTACAGACCCATGAGATACCCTTATGGCACCCATGGTTGGGGGTGCAACCCTGTGCCCCTAGTGTATGTTTTTGGGCACCTGTGTGCGTCCCACAGGGCAGGGTATGGGCTGGTGGCAGCTCCATGCTGCATTTGACAGGTGCTCTGAGTATCCTCCATTTTGGGATATCCAGGCCCTGCCATTGGAATCAGTTGATTTCTGATAGGAAACAAGACGGCCCCTGCAGCCCCTTGCTTTCTATTGCCTGTTACCTTGTTTCTCAAAGTCCTGGGAAGCCCTGACTCTGTCCCTTCCCCCTGAATGGCTGTTGGGTGGAAGTTCCATATATGGTGTTGTTGTGAAGTCCAGGCCAGACTGGCAGGAGCCTTCCCAGTGACTGTATGTTGTGGGTGTCATGACCCTTGCCCCTGGCTCTCACTGGCAAATCAGCCTTCCAGTTAGGGCCAGGTCAAAGGCCTTAAAACCTCATCCAAGACTCTTTTGGAGTCAGTCCTGGCGCCTTTGATGCCAGGCTCATAACCATCATGAAGATCATCATTAGAATGGGACTATTTACTTGGGACTATTTAACTTGGGGGGGTTCAGCCAACATGGAGGCACACACATAGCTCAGTTACCAGGAACTGAGCTCTGCGGTCTAGTCTTTTGGGTGTGGCAGGCCTGGGACTATTTTACCTGGACTACTTTGGGTGTGGCAGACCTGAGACTATTTTACCTGGACTACTTTACCTGGGACTATTTAAACCACACCCAAACAGCAGAACATGCTTTGCGTTATTCTTCTGTGGGCAGCGTAACGCTCACCATGTCCTGCTCTTTGATGCCAGCTTACCTGAAACCAAGGAACTGTAGAGAGAGAAAGAACACTATGAAACTTACCTGGAACAGTATCCTATCTTCCATCCATCGCTGACTTCAGTTCCACTCACCTGAAGGTACGAACTCCATCATCCAGCACCGCATTCATCCCGGAATACCATAACCTGGAAAGAGGAGAAAGAAAGACAGCATTAGTAAGCGTTTACTCACGTTTCCTCCCGAATGAAGAAAGCCACACAATTCTTACCTGGGTAGTCATCTCCTGGTCAATATCATTGCTGGAACATTACGGCGCTTGGCGAGGAACATCGCAACCTGCAAGGAGAGAAAGCGCCGCGCATCGCTCATTACTCACCGTACAGCATCGGGCACCCCACGCTTTCGCCTACCGGCCTATGCTCATCTTCAAGCTGCATGACAACACCAAAATACCTTTCCCTACCTAAACAGAAAGAAATAAGACATTATTATTCGAACTAAGAGGAATATAAGAACTTCATATAAAGACTGTAAAGCAGCAAACCTACGGAGTCGCAGCAGGCCTGGATTCCCACAGGGGGGCTCACAACTTGGTTGCTGCTCGCCCCCCACATCTACGCGCCCCTGCCGCGAGGAGCATGACAGAGAATCCACCTTTCACAATATTAAGGTGAGGAGAAGGCCTAAGGGGGAGGAATTAGTTGAGGCCAAGGGAGGTGGGAAAACATAAAGACAATATGGTATTGAATCCAGCTCCCCTATATTGCAGACCCATCTTTAACCAAAGGCCTTACCAAGGGACTGGGAGAGGGTTCAAGAGTGCAAATCATCCAACCAGGGCTGGGTGGTGTCCCCGTGGATACCAGGTGTGCGTAACAGTGGGCACACCCTATGGGTAGGACCTGGGTGAATGGAGTGTGTGACCAATATGCACTTCTTGTTGTGGATTTCTGGTTTCTGGTGTATGACACAATGACTGAGACAGCCCTGCCTGAAACTGGTAAGAATTCAGTGTGTAGTGTTGAATGGCTGGGTACTTGTCCGAATACACATTCCTTGTTGTGAGTGTCTGAGAGGGAGGAGTATGACCTGAATGCACTGTATGCCTGATTGGCTGACTGACTGCATGAATGCCCTTCTGTATGATTGTCTGCTGAGTGTGACCCAGTAGTGTGGATGAGAGACAGAATAGAATATCTGGGGACCGCTCACCACTGGAAAGTTCTTAGAAGCTGAAGAGAAACTGGAGTTGAAACTGAAGCTTAACCTTGAAGCCCTGCTGGAAGAGAAGTCGTGATGCTGCTCTACCTCATCAATCTGAAAGCTGCTATGTCTCCTAGGACTGACTGAGAGAGGACCTGGTAAGGCACCCTCTTCCCGAGATACGAGGGACCATCGTGCACCAGATGATCTTTGCCAAAGCTCCCTGGTAGACAGACCTATGACAGGCTGCCGAGGGAGACGGGGACCACTGTGGAATCACAAGGAGAAGCGCCTGGAAACTGTTGTCCATCATCGTCGATGACCGCCGTCGACGACCGGAGCCACCGTGCTCCCTTTGCCTAAGTAACATTTGATCCAAGGATGCTCTCGCCTGCACCATCGACCGCTTTGTCCCGCCGGAGAAAGTCGAGGCCGCCGACGTGCCAAGTAGCAACCGCCGGTGGGTTTCCCGCCACCTGACTACCATAGAGATGCCGTACGATTCAATGACCTTGCTGGGCCACAGTTCTTCACAATCTCTTTGCGGTCCTGAACTATCGTCATCGAGGTGCCCCGCATGCCTCTTCCTTGCAGGACGCCAACGCTCCGTTGTCATCGAGTACTGCTAGGAACGAAGCTGCTGCCTCACTGTCGTCGTTTACCCATTTTTCCTCCTGGGATCTCAACGATCCATGGCTCCTGCCTTAAAGGGAGCCGCTCAAGAAGGATCCGTCGACGACCCGACGATGAACTCTGCTATTCCAGGTACATTGGGGTTGTAGAACTATTTTAAAAGAAAATAAGACTCTTTTGAACAATATATGGACTGGACTTGTACCATATATCTTTAATTGACAGGTTGCCCAGGTGGGGGGATCTCCAAACAGAATTGTGCCTAGTTGGCAGGGGTCAACATTCTGCCCATTGTTCTAACCAACTGCTTTCCTCCTATATCTATTATTGGTTACTTTTATTCCTTGAATTGTGTGAAATTTGACCAGAGTATAGTTGATGCACTTTAATGAGATCTGATAATAATTGTGGTACCCCTTTAGAACTGTATATATGTTTTCGGCTACAGCTGAGCAGAGTGAACTCTGAGCTATGTCAACATTAAGGCTGCTGAGAGCAGAATGTTCTGCGCAAAGAAACCTTGTGACCGAAATGAACTGCAAGCTAAGTGTTGTCTGCGCCCACAGCCTCATGCTCATTCAAACAGCGGAACAGAATGCAAAACAACCAAAACCGTGTGCTTTGGCAGAAACCCTTTGTGTTCATTCTTGAAACTGGACTTACTCTAAGCTGGAGAACCAACACCGCCATTGAATCTTCATGGACAATTAAACATGTTAAATGTTTTAAACAATATTGTCATATTTGTCATGTGAATTGGGCATGAACCCTTGTATGTAACTTATTTGTTTGGAGAAGGGCTGGCCAATGACCGGGATGGTGTATAAATAGAACATGCTTTGGGATGTCCAGCACTCACTCCCCTCACGGTGCCTGCTGGTACACACTGCGAGGTGTTGGGAGCCCAGATAGCTATCTGATTTTACCTTTGAATCTGTAGAGAAATAAAGATACTTGTATCTTTGATCCTGTGATTGGCGTATTTCATTTTGTGGCACTAAGCCTCGAAATTTCTTTGGTCTTTCGAAGCGTAAAAGAAGACAGAGAGCACGGGATCTAAAGTATTTGGAAAGGGAAGTAAGACATCCCAATCCACAAGTACCATGGGAAGACATAGAGGAATTCTTCCCCGAGTCTGAGTCATTAACAGGCATGTCTAGAGCAAATCTAGAAGGCGAGTTTGACTCAGGAAGTATTGGGAATACGATTGATAAGGTATACCATGAAATGCAAGCCCAGAAAGAATCACAAGGGAAACGAACAAATGATCATCTCGAGAGCACTCAGTTGTATGACACGTAGGAAGCCTCCTGTAGTGCGAGACATAAAGACCAACGCTAAATAGAGATGATGAGGAGTGAAGTTGCACGAGTTGGGCACAAGAAGTATCAGACGAAGAAAGGGAAATCTTCCCAAGGGAAAAGAGAAGTGACAAATATGGTCCAGAGGGATGTTCACCTATGGACAAGGGTGCACGATGGTCAGATTCAGAAATACCTATGTCTAAGGCACCAGAGCCACTGACACAGTCAGATCGACATAAGAGGCAACCCCATGGTCAGAGGGGGGTCTCCGCCTTATGTAAGCAGGCTAAGATCACTGCCAAGTAGACAGTGATGTGGGAATATTACCCCGGCGGTAGATAGACAAATGATGAGAATGAGTTTATAGCGTCACAGTTCCCCTTGTTGGAAAAGGAATATATACCATGGCCCAGATGGACAGAGATAATTTAAAATGTAAACTCCCTAATTTAACTTCTGGTGCTGGAAAATGGATACATGAGTTAGAAAAAATTACGGGAGGGAACACATTAGCTTTAGGGGATATTAGAGGTCTTCTAATCACCATACTTGGTGAGAGAGCTGATGACATGTGGTCACGGGCAGGTTACCCTGGTATGACTACAGTCAACACCGCGCTTTGAGTGCTATATCCGCACACGTCCAATATGGAAGCTATAATTACGAGAAAAATAAAGGAAGGAGAGGATCCCTTGCTTTACATTCAATGGAGCCAAGGGTAGACGTAATTATAGGTGGCAAAGCTTTTTCCTTCATAGTGGACATGGGTGCAACGCGCTTGTGCATACTTGAGGGTACATTTTCAATGTCTGGCGATGTGATGAATGAATACTCAGGGCTTTACAGGAGCAACAAGTCCTGTTCCTTTTACAAAAGAATTACCAGTCTCCATAGGAGAATGCGATATGACAGTGTCACTGCTTTATTCGAGGCAAACACCTGTCAACATATTAGGACGAGATTTAATGACAAAAATGAATATGACCATTTCATTTACAGATGATGGCATTTTATGCTCAACACCGGGAATGCATTATTTAAATGTATGTGGAATGATCAGGGCATACGCAGGGCAAGTAGCGCCTTCCATTATGGGATACATGTTTTGTTAACATGGCTGCCAGGTCTAGTAGGCAGAGCCATGAGAATACCAGATGAGTTTCTATTTAGACCTCAGATACCCATGGACGAAGAGGAGGGGCAAATTTTCCGCTTAGGCATAGAAGCAGCTATAGTTTGAGGAAATATGGCTTTGCTTGATCCAACTGATGATCAAGGTGGACGATGCACAAATAATTGCCATTGAAGAAGGTTGCAGAGTGGCTGATGCCACTGATGAGGATTGGTTTGGAGATGAAATATCTGACAATTTTGTGATAGTTTAAATATGCAGGCGATTAAGGGAGAAGTTCCACAGAGAATGATGCTAGCAAAAAAGCATCCTGAATATTTTGATGAAGAGATGGCGAAAGTCGCAATTTCATCATGGACCACTGGCCCCTATGACTGAGGCTTACTGAAAGGAGTTGGGGAAGTAAAGATTAAATTGAAACTCGGAGCGATTCTACCTCAAGCGTGACAACATCCCATGTCTTGAGAGGCAGATGAAGGTATTTTCAAAAAATTTACACCTTGATGGACCAAGGTATCTTAGTGACGTCAGAGTCACCATGTAATACGTCAGTTCATCCTATCAATAAATCTATCAAGAAATCTAAGGGGGGGTTGTGGCATTTAATACAAGACCTTCGCCCAATAAACCAAATTGTAGAGGCCGAGTTCCCTCTGGTCACTAACCCGTCTACGATTTTATGTAATATGCCTGTTGATGCACGATATTACACAGTGATTGATTTGAAAATGCGTTTTTCTGAATCCCATTTCACGAAGACTCACAAGATTTGACATCATTTACTTTTAGACAAGTGCGATTAAAAAACACAAGGCTGCCTCAGGGGTACTGTGAGTCCCCATTGATTTTTAACAGAGTCCTCCAGATGGACTTGAGAAATATTGCTTTAGAAAGCGTTGTGCTGCAATACGTAGATGACATTTTAGTTTTCAGCAGCACAGAGGAAGAGTGCAGACGCGATTCTGTTCACATGATGATTATGCTTGCTGACAAAGGATAAAAGCTTGACAAGGAAAAGTTACAATATTGTCAACAAGAAGTGTTGTACATAGGCCAATTGATTTCACATGAGGGAAAGAAGGTCACCCCTGAAAGAGCTGAGAACATTTTAAAAGCAGCAAAGCCACGATAAAACAAATGCCATGTTTTCTCGGACTATGTGATTATGTCAGAGCATGGGTCTTTGGCTACAGCTCACATACAAAGCCCCTTTTATAGGCCTTGAAAAAAGCACACGCAATGAAAGAAAAAATTGTGTGGACTGAAGCAATGGAAGAAGGGTTTGATGAATTGAAAAAAGCAATCTGCACAGCTTCAGTTCTAGGGATCCCCAATTATGCTTTTATTCTCACATACACATGTTACTTTTATGACAGCAGTACTCACACAGAGAACCACGTTGGGGTACAAGCCCCTTGCATATTACAGTGGAATTTTGGACGCAGCAATGAGAGGTCACTTTCCATGCAAACAAGGTTTGGCAGCTGGCGCGTTTGTCATAGAAAAGGCTCCAAGCATAGTGATGGAATGCTCCATGACTTTATTTGTTGAACATGCATTGGGATGCTACATGACATTATTTGTGGAACATGCATTATTTGCCATTTTAGAAAAACCAAAAGGCACATTGACTACTCACAGGGCTTCTGCCTATGAGGTTATCATATCAACTCCAGCGATTAAAACAGTTTGATGTAAAATAGTGAATCCAGCCATGTTCATAGCTAAGCTAATTACCGTAGGATAGCGTATACATGATTGTGTAAACTATGAAGAATTCTTTGTTGAGCTCCCTAGAGTAAAAGAGAATGCACTCGCAGGGGGAGAGATTGTCTTCATTGACGCGTCTTCGAGAATCAATCAAAATAATGGGGAAAGATATACAGGCACAGCGGTAGTGAAACATTTAGCAAATGGAGAAATTTGAGTGCTCGTGAGTACTCGTTTGCCATTTCATTATTCATCTGCAAGGAAATGGTATCTGTGAAAAGCTCAATGGCCTGTTAATAGAAAAATAGATAAATTGAAGCTTATTTTGAAAAAAGCATGGTTGCACTGCCTACCACAGGCATTGTATGTATTGAGGAACCAACCAGGTTCTGACCACAATCTTACGCCGCACGAGATTGTAACAGGCAGGCGAATGAGGATAGCTTTAATGCCTCCATCCCAAGTTAGAAGTGATGCTCAGCCAATGCCAGAAATTCTAGGACTTGAATTGTAAAACTACTTGAACTGTTTAACAGCTAGTTTTTCTGTGATTTCAGGACAGTTGCAGAGACGAGGGTTTAAGGCAGTACAGAACACAGAAGGAAATGCTTCAACAATCCAGACTACTGAATTTCTGCATCCAAGAATCTACCCTGGAAATAAAATCCTAATTCATAACCACAAAAGGAAAAAGTGGGACGAGCCCCGTTTTAACTGACCTTTTGTCGTTGAGGATGTGACGCCATCTGCTGTCAAATTGCAGGGTAGGCGAGCTTGGATTTTCCCAGGAGATACAAAATCTACTCCGGAGAGACCCCTCTGGCTGCACCCCTCTGCAAAGAAACTACAAACATCGGGGAAGAACCACAGCACATGCAGACGAGATCTATGGCGAAGAAGAAGGACGCATAACCCGACGAGTGGAAAGAAAGGAACCTACTAGTGGACTGTGGCTTAATTTGAACACTCCCTTTTCAGCTACAAATAAAAGGGTAAAAGGACACATTCAAACACTTGGTGCATCTGAGTTGCAAGGTTAAGGGAAGATCTGCATTCTTGAAAGCCACAGTAGGTTATTGACTTTGGAATAAGGCAGACACAGCATTTGGAAAAGTGTACAATACCCTGATTCATTTTACATGTACAATACCGTGATTCATTTTACATGGAGTTCTTATTTGGCTCTACTCATGGTGTTACCCAGTGATGACCTTTCTAGGTTTGTACTCACGTATCTTGAGTGGGTGTTACATTGTTATCCTGCATTGATGGGGAGAACTTGCTGTATTCCAGCATATATCCAGGATCCTGACAATGAGAAACTTATTAGAAGATTGCTCATAATCATCACTGAAGAGTTTTTGAAGTTGCACAAATTCAGTGAGGAAACCACAAATGCCCCTATCAACTGACGCAGCACATAGACTGGTCAGTGTGGTGCTCTTTCGTTTAATTGAAGAATACACACAATTCGTTGGAAGACACACAGATGTAGTAACTTTCTTGTGAGATCCAAGAAATACTGAAAACTTGAATGTGATCCTGGAAGGAATTACCATCCAGGTGGCAATCTATTATGAAAGAAATCACAGAGCTGTGTAGAAACTTTCCTCGGGGGGGACAGATCGAGGAATTGAATGAAGGACAAAACTCTTTGTTCATGCTGACAGGGAAGCAACATGTCATCTGGACTGAAGCAGATTCGAGGCATTGATTGGGAACTAATAAATGAAGCAGATTTCATAGAGGCTCACCAACGACATTTTTCTTCACGATAATGGATCATTTGCATCCTGATTGGGGAAAAACTGGTTCAAGAGAGAAAGATGAAGTCACTTCTTAAAAGCATCTGGAAAGCAGGCAATTGATGAAGGATGCATGGTGAATGAAGACAACAGCTTCCAGAAACAATCTAAATATGCAGAGCCATTAAAAAATAGTTTCTCCTTCCTTAGCATCAAATGATCGAGATGGGGAATTTAACAGAAGCGTTGTGTTGCCCCATGAGGACAGACGTACAAATTGTCCAAGAAGTGGATGCTGTCGCATCACCTACCACTGTATTATTTACACATGCATTGTATTCATACTAATATTGCTTTCACTGACAGTGAGAATTGCTTTCTATATAGGAGCACATGATGCAAAGATTCCTGTATATGTTTCTGAGCAGAAGGAAACAGTGAGTGTGGCAACTACAAAGCATCCTAGACCCTACATAGTTATTCCTGTCCCAAGAAAAAATGGGAAGATCTCTGAGCTTGAGATGGATGTTGTCAGTAATAAATCACACATAGCACCTGTTTCAAACACTGCCTTTAAACGCTGGAGACAGGGTCGGCGGATTAGGCAAAATAAGGGGTTGACAAAGGTTGGGCCTACACAAATAATGCATACAGACACACCTGGTCCAGCAACGAAAGGCCCAAGCCCAAGTCCCACAAAAAGATCACGGGCAGAGATTATAGCATAATCTATATGGCCTTTTTTTTAGCTATTGCCAGAAAAAGACAGATGGATAAAGAAAGACTTGCTGAACTTTCTTCTACGCAGGGAACCCGGATGGATGATCCTGCCAATCGACCAGTCCGAAGAAGCTATACTGATGCATTCAAAGATGTAGTTATAAGTAACTACATGAAGACTTTGAGGACCAAAAGAAGCACTCAAGAAGATAATTATGAACTGAATGATTATCTGGACAAAACAGCACACTTGGGAAATAACATATGGTACCAACACATGAAATAAGTTGGAAGAAGGACGTCAGATGAAGAATGCTTTGTATGTGCACTCCTGCCATACAGCATGGGGAAGTCAAAGATCTTCATAGCTGTTGAAATAGATGTCCTAACTGCACACTGCATAGTGCACTTAGCTTTCTGTAGTACCAGAGGCCAATTCATAGGTCGAACAGCCTCTCTCAAATGGGCAACTGAAGTAACAGATCCAAATGAAGATGACTATGTTCAAGACATAAAGACAAGAAACAATGCCAAAACAAAGAATATTGTGATCAGATATGAGAAACCTGGAGTAAAAGGAACTGGAATAAGACGAGAACTAAATAAAAAACGGAATGTTCCAGGACACTCTAAAGAAGACATCCGCAGATCAAAGAACAGAGGACAGATGCAGATTTGGGGAACTGTCTTATCACCAGATGGATGGGAAGAAGGAGTAGTAATCTGCAGAGACTGGGTAATAATAGGTTACCAACAACCAACAATCAAAAATGCACAAATGTTGTGTAAACCATTAAGGCCAAAACTTGCTAAACTACTGACATGGGTCGAAGACAGAGGAGGACCCCTGCATATAGTACCATTGAATAGTTCTAATTTGTGCCTCAGGAACAATGGTACAAGAAAACTGGGAGGAAATCAGAACTGTGATCGTATCTTCGATGCACCAGGAATGAATATCGGAACAGCAGTAATCATTTATCATTATTGGGCGTGTGGATCTAAGGCCTACATCAGACTGCCTAAAGACTGGGGAGGAATCTGTACATTGGTTCCTGCACTAGTGATTCCTAATGGTGATCTGAACATTGATAGTTTCCTGAAAGCAGATGCTCATCTAAGAAAGAAGAGATCTGTGGATCTAATAAATCGAATGAAGAGGGAGAATTACTTTTTAGCTAATTCAATAGAAGCCTTTGATGCTATTCCATATGAACATGGACTGTTCAGCCAGACCTCTTCAGTGTTCATGTTGATCTTCATGCCAGGGATCCAGGTTGAAGCAAATACCAAGTGGCTTCAGATCACCAGATGGGAACTGCTACAGATGATCAATACTACCATAAAGCAATTCAATGCAATCAGGGAAGAGCGGAGAGCTGTAAGATTGATGACCCTCCAGAACAGATATGTCCTGGATATGATTACAGCTATGGATGGCGGTGTTTGTGCGAAAATTGGAGAATCATGTTGCACATTTATACCTTCTCATGATGATGAGAATAGAACATTGACAGAGGCGATAGATATGCTAACGAAACTACATGGCCAGATGATAGAAGAGGCCGAAACTTTGCTGATGACAACTGGTTTGGATCACTTTTCTTATGGGTTGCACAATGGATGGAAGATATGTTCAAGTTTTTAGGAGCTTTATTATTGTTAGTAATGCCTGGATTCTGTGTGAACAAAATAATAATCTCACAATGCAAGAAGACAGCAAAGAAAGCCATAGGGATGAAGATTATGATTGATGTTGCAGCAGGATGGAAGCCTAAAGATCTGACTGATGAAGAAATCTGAGACTTTGTGAAGGCCAGTATCCATGCACCTGAGGGAACAAAGTTCTGTATCCAAAGGACCATAAGAAGTATGTGGGGAGATGGATCTACTGCAGTCCAAGTCGACAGTGTACGCTCATGACATGGAACAAGGATGAGCTTGTGAAATCAGCTGGATGCTTAAAGGGGGTCATAAGGATATGGATCCTTAAGAATCATTTCTTCAGACCAGGATATCTAGATACAGAAGAAGATGTGAGAGCGGTTGATAGATCGCCCAGAGGGGGGAGTGTAGAGAAAGAGTCAAGTACCCCCAATCCCGCCTTCATTATCTGAAAGGTATGAACCAAAATATGTGACGTATACTAAACAGTTAAACCAACAAAAAGAAGAGAGAGGGCTCTCTGCAGTACTCATAAGAAAACCTATACCTAAGAGAATATGGGAAGTAAAGTACCCATTGAGGAAACCATACTTGCATCCAAGACAATATGATGACCATTTGAACGAGATTCCTGATGAAACAAAGAAACTGAATGACCAGGATGAATGGTGACTTCATACAAAGTTGAATCGACACCCAGAAAGAAAGATAACCAGAGCAGAGAAGCAGACGATTATAAAGAACAAAGTAGTACCAAGGATAAGTGACATCTTGGGATCAAGATGAAGAAACCTATGCCACAAACGTGATGAAGATATTTAGTTAGTTTAAACGTGTACAGATGCAATGAAACGCAAGCAGCAAAGCAATCATGAAGGTAGCCACATGCTTAAATAAATTAGACCGCGGCAAGCACCAACATATACTTATATACCTCATAGATACATATGGATTAAGAAATAATGAATGTTTCCACTGTGTATAAAGCAGTACTGAACAACGCGAGAAGGCCTCATTTCAGTGTTGCAGTTACAAAAAGCAATTGAATTAAACAGAATCCATTTCAGCTAAGGAGTTCACTGAGCCAAGAAAGCCAAGGTCTTATCAAACTAGGAGTTGGCTGACATTGGATACAATTAATGTGAAAGAACAGAAGCTCCTGTTCAAGAAGGTCAAGCAAAAACAAAAGACGTCAGAGGACTATTGAAGAATAAAATCAAATACACGAAAAGGCTCAATTCATGGTGTCCAGTGACGTGATGGAAGAAAGTTGGACAGACGAGATGGTCACACCTACGCACGGAAGCCGGATAGTCTCAACACTCCTTAAAAATTCTCAGAGAACAGTACAGACTCAAGGCCAACTTCAAAAGTACTAATTGACACTAGACCATTGAGGTGATGATGGATCCCATTTTAATTGGAGGGATGTTGGTATAGGACGAGCTTATCCGCACCTGGTTGTTCAGTCTGCATGCTGCTCACGTAGGTGGAAAATTACTGACGGGGTTAGAAGCCAACCAATTGTATGGGACCACGCAGTTAAGGGTCCTATATTTTGGTTGCCAATGGGATGCTCATACATTTAGTGACATTCATAGTGGCCATTTTGAAAGGAGGACTTAGTTGCCCCACCTGATGTTAGCTATGCTATTACCTTTCTCTGTTACTCCATACAGATATGCTTTGCTTAGTTATTCAATTAGACCCAATCCCGCTTTCCCATAAGTTTCAACACAAAAGCTATGACCAATTATGGGTATAAGAACCCAACTTTTTTATGAAGTAGTTAGAGTCAGAGTATCGAGCGATTGCTGATGTTCATTTTACTCCCTGTTTTAGGACTTGCATTAAAACAGACAAACTTTGCCAAACTATTTGTGTCGTCTTGATTATTGATGTATGAGTAGAATCTGCATCCCCACCCATCTCCAGGATATTGCTACTTATCGTAAAGGGCTGGAAGCCTCCAGTACAGTGCCATTTAGGTAGACATTATTGATGACCTTAGAGGAGTCTAAGGGGGGGGCATGAGGTCTTCCCAGAGGGTGCCACCATTAATGGGAGAGGAGGATAAAGGACAGAGCACAGAGATCATATGAAGAGTCCATATATCTGGCAAAGGAACAACAAAGAGGATGTCAGTGAGGGTCTGTCTAGAGGAAGCGCTGGAAAAGAGTCAGTGATAGGGAGACCAATATATCTTTTTTAAACTTCTTCCTGCCAGACTTAGTGAGAAGGGAAGGGTAGTCGATGGAGAAACAGTTAGATAAGATAGGAGAAACAGAAAGTGCCATGGGTGAGGTCGAGAGAAAGGAAGGGAGAAGCAGGGGGGAGGGACAATGTGTCAGAATTGAACAAGTAGAACGGAGCAAGTCACTGGGCCAGTAGGTTACAGAAAAAGCATGCAGTACAAGCAAAGGGCACATGAAGTTTGCAAAAGCACAGCTAGATTTGATTTAAGCTAACAGCAAAAACACAGCTAGATTTGATTTTAAGCCAAATGCAAAAACACAGCTAGATTTGATTTTAATCCAAATGCGAAAAACACAGCTAGATTTGATTTTAAGCCAAATCCAAAAAACACAGCTAGATTTGATTTTAAGCCAAATGCGAAAATACAGCTAGAATTGAAATTACAGCTAGAATCAGATGCAAGCAATGGGTGTAAAAATCAATGCAAGCAAGAGTGTAAACATGGGAGACAAGCAGAGAACGAAGTGAAGTCATGAGAGGGTAGGATTGTGTCCAGAAGGAGGGACCTAACCCATAGTGAAGGAGGTTTAAATGTCATGGTAGTCCAGATTTCTATGAGGGGTGAGGTAGCAGCATCATGGAAGCTCATGTGCAAGGGTGCAAGAAAGTCCCAAGCAGCATTCTGGTAGCAGACAGGGAGCAGACAGGCCTTTGTTGTGGGCCTTGGATGAATGGGCCGGCTCCCACCTCCCGGTTGCTATGATTGACTGATCAAGCCGCGGGCAGCCAGTGGGAGAGGGAGGTTGGCCAGGCCAAGGAAGGAGGGTCATGAAGATCCTAATGCAGTCATGTTGGAAGGCCAAGGGCACAATGGATGTGCAATTTCAAACACACCAGTCAGGATTTTGAAAGTAACAAGCAGTTACAGGCACAGATGCAGTTTTCAGAGTGCGCTCATTAGCCGATGGTAAATGGAAATGAGAGATTCAGCTTTTTGTAAGAAATGGCACTGGCGTGCACATTCACACAGCACAATCACAGGCTTACCCTGGAGCAGCTGATTGTGCACCAGGTGGAGATTCTAGAGCAATCAGGCTATGGAACGCGGCAGCACTGCATCGTCAGAGTTGCAGGAGAAAGAATGAATGCACTGTCAATGTCATGTAGGGTGAATCTGAATACACTGTCACTTCTTTTTCCCTACTGTGTTCTAGTGCCAATATTAAGGCCACTAATTCTGCTGCTTGTGCTGAATAGTGTTATGCCAGATATGCGCTTGTCACCACCTCACCTGTCCCTTCCTCTCTCAATCTCACAACTGCTGTCCCAGTATGTATTTACCCAGTCGTTTGGTCAATTGCTGATGACCTGTCAATATAAAGTACCTATCCCCCCTCAAGTGCGTCATCCTGTACTTTGCGATTGTCACTGAATTCTTCTTTGTTTGCAGCGCAAATATGTCCATAGGCACCATTCTGTAAGACGTTGGTGATGAACGTTGCCGGGTCGAAAAGTCTGCATCTCACTATCTTGAGAGCTGGGTTTGAGAGTAACATGTCATACCCCGAAGCTCTCTGTGTTGTCTATGTACTTTTTGGTCTTTCCAGTATTGCAAGGAGAGCATGTTCCACATAAAGAGTGGTGCTGCATACCATGGTAATACTCGCTGATTTGCCCAGTGCTAATGCGGCAGCAGCCAATGCCTGTTCACATGGCTAGTGTCCTGTCATGACTGGGCCAAATTTCCCACGAGAGGCTTGTGCCCCATGTTCGTCTTCTGTGTCAGTACTGCAGTCATAACCACTTCATTGGAGTGTGAGAATAGGAAAAATTCTGGGATCCCTAACACTGCATTTGTGCATATTGCTTCTTTCAGCTCATCAAATGCCTCAGTCATGTCTGTTGTCCATTGTAATGTCTTCTCCCCTCTTTTTGTTTCCTTCAATGCGCTCAATAAGGGCTTAGTGTAAGTTCTGTAGTCGAATACCCATGCCCTGCAATAGTTACAAAGTCCTATGAACTGCTGCATCCGTCTCACAGTTGTGGGTTTTGCTGTCCTGCATATTGCTTCTGCTCTTTCTGGTGTTATTCTTCTGCCATTTTGGGATATCATCTGTCCAATGCACAACACTTCTGTCTGGCAATATTGTAATTTGGCTTTGTCTACCTTTAACCCTTTTTCTGCTAGTACTGTCAACATGTGTACTGAGTCATTTCTACACTGTTCCTTTGTCTTGCTGAAAATCAATATGTCATCTACGTACTGTATAACCGTGCTCTCCATCTGTACGTTGCCTAAGTCCAATTGGAGTACCCTGTTGAATATGGAAGGCGAATCACAGTAGCCTTGGGAAAGTCTTGTATGTTTCCACTTCTTATTTCTATATAGAAATGAAGTTAAGTCCTGTGAGTCTGGGTGCAATGGTATAGAGAAGAATGTATTCTTCAAATCAATGACCGTGAAGTAGGCAGCTTCTGTGGGGATGCTGCACAAAATTGTCGCTGGATTCGGAACTAAGAGAAATTCTGCTTCTACAATGTGCTTAAGAGAGTGCAAATCCTGTATAAAAGGCCAATATCCCCTCATTGCCTTTTTGACAGGGTACACAGCCATGCTGCATGATGATTCCAATCGCTTCAGGATGCCCTGCTTCACCAGTGTTGCAATGGTCTCATAGATACCTTTGTCTGCCTCTCTCAAAAGTGGGTACTGCCTAACTCTTGGTAGGATGGCTCCTGGCATCAGCTTTATTTTCACTGCTCCTATCCCTTTCATAAGCCCCACATTATAGGGACTTGTGGTCCATAAGATTCTGGGGACCTTTGCCAAATCTTCCTCGAGAAAGGTCGGCGCTGCTTCAGCACCATCGCCATTCTCATGGTAGCTCTCTGTAATGCATTCCCACCCAACATGTGATGCTCATTTCGAACACCATCTAGTGATCTGATCTGTTGTCATTTGATAGTTCTTCGTCTGTAACTGTGGTCAACCTGTATCCTTCTACCACAGCGATCACTGCTCACTATGGTCGCCCTGTGTCATCTTTCCCTTGCACTGCTATCCAGTCGTCCCCCACTATTACTGCCTCCAAATCTAGTGCCACTATTGTCCATTCCTTCTAATCGAATGGTATTTCTGGACTTAATAATTACTCATTTGGGAGGTGCCACATTTTCCACTGAATCCCTGGAAGTCATGCTATTATTATTTCAGTCCCATAGTCAAATAGTTCCTCGTCTACTGGCACCATCCTTTGTACCCTCTGTCCACTGTAAGAGGATTCAATTCAGCACTACAGCTAAGTTAACGCCTAGTCTAGAATACTGAATGAAAACCCTTATTGATATATCTTTATGTCCAGTTCATGCGTTCTGGATGACTACCCCTATATAACACCCCTCTCTTGGAATCCCCCTGACCCCACTGAGCCAAGAAGTAGTTCTGTTTTGCAAGTTTAAAAGGTTTATTTGATAATTTAAAATATATATATATCACACTTTATAATAAATTAATAATTGAATAGCACACTTAATCTGATATGATAAAGATCAACAACGGAGAATCTGGCACTAGCACCCTTCTTATAATCACTAATGAGTTGACATGAAATGGATAAGGTAGCACACTGGTAAATAGGAACAAAAGTATAATGTGGTAGAGGATGCTTTATGTAAGCTCAGGTGGATGCAATATTCAATGAATGCAGTACAGAAAATACTCAATATGATTTCAACCAAACAATGTAATCACTTTTCTCTGGCAATCCCCTCCCCCCCTTGATGCAAGGCAAGGAAATGGAAGGAAAACACACAGTTCTCAGAAATGCAATCAATGTAAATCAGTTCACCCCAGCAAGCTTACACTACAGAAAACAGATAGGAGTTTTGAAAACACGGGCAAAATGCTTTGATATGTGCTAGCAATGGATGAGAAATATGCTGGAAATGCTTTTAATTCCCTTTCAGAGGTTCAGGGTGAGTGGTATCTAGTTAATATTAGTCCAGGCTCACACTAGCAATGAGGCAGGGATAGTTAGCAGGTTAAACGAATTTCTGGCAAATGGAAGGCAAAACTGCTGTCTTTTTACACGTGAAGAAATTTGCAAATCGCGGCAAAATTCGCGAATGCGTGTTCCGCGATTGCGGTAAAACTATAAGGGGCGTTTCTAGGTTCGTAGGAAAGCCACGATTCTAACCTTTCAGATGAAAGTTATTGCAAGTCTCTAGCACAAACGGTTGCGGAGATATGAGCGATTGAATAAAGGTCGTTTTTCAGATTTGAAATTTTAAAAGCTCAAAAAGACAAGTGCAGCTTGCAACTAGGAAATGACAAGTGACAGCTTTACAAATGACAGGTGACAGTTAGGAGACAGTTCTACTTAGATTAAAATAGGATTGAATTATATTATTTTAACTAAGAGATTGGATCTGCGCAGTTTTCTAGGTACTCACACTATATTCTTGAGTGAAATGGGCCACGCCACGGATCTGGTCAGGTTTTAAACTCGCCTCTGTTCTCTGCACTTCACAGTGATCTGGGTCAGCTCTCTCTGGTTCTCTGGTCTGGGTCTCTAGTTCTGGATAGATTGAAGTCTCTAGTTTGGCTCTCTGGAGGTTTGATGGAGGTAAAGTATGGATTTTTCCGGCAGAGCTTCCAGCGGCAGATGGATTTGAAAGTCCCCTATCTGTCCTGTCTGTCTGCTTTTATGTGTTTAGAATGTGGGTGTGTTCTAGCATCACTGACCCTACCTCTCTCTCAGCTTCTAATTGGTCAAACTTCCATTTATCATTTGATTGGCGAAGCTAAGTTGTGTCAGAGTGATGTCATTTTATGGCTTGCAGATAGGACACTCCTCTGTCAGATTGCACACATTCTATATTTGATAATAAAAGACATATTTCACAGTTACACAGTTGCTTGAAATTACATATACATGGTGTGGCTGAATTTAGCCATGTCTCTGTCCAAATCTGCTGTTTCTAAGAGCTTGCATTCAGAAATGGCACATAATTGACTTTTTAACTGATTTTTCAATTTCTGACATTGACCCAACTTTACATACATGTGCGCAGGGAGTATGGACATTAACTGATGAAGTTTCAGATTTTTAACATGCATACATTTAGAGTAATATCCACTTTTCCGCTGACACCCCCCTGCACATGCCACCGGGTCGAAAAACCTCTTAAAATGTGGGCAGAAAAATCACAAGAATTATGGTGTCATTTATAAAATTTTCACATGTCCACTCTATGAATGATCCATCTTTTTAAAGTTATGTTCTGGCTCCAAAGGGGTGTGGTTTCCCCTCAGCACAAGTTAGAAATACTGGTTTTTCCAGTTCTGCCAAGCCAGCTTGCTCTCACAGGCAGTGCCCCTCCCCTTTCCTCAGGAGGAAGCCACTTTTTACGACCATTTACGACTCCTGCCAATAAAACCTTTGCCTGAGCCAGGACAGGGCTTTGTTCACTTTCCTGCAGAGCACAGGTAATTCAATTATCAGATAGATGGCATATCCTTAGTGTGAGCAGCAAAAGGGCAGCTAGGCCTGGGAACACAGCTGTGACTCAAGTTTCACTCCTGATGGGGGTAGTTGCCAGGCAGAATTCAGTTCCTTAAGCCAGGTTTCAGATAAAATGTCACTTTTTGTTCCCCAGTTCCTGCATTCAAATAAAACTAAACATTTTTACATATGCAGCTAGAATGCTGATTCTAAGTGCAAAACTATGACATTTCAACAGTTACAAAGGCATGTGACACCAAACATAGGTCACTCATTTAATCTAAACATTTTCGATTTTAGTGTCTTTAAATCCAGTGCACCTTAAACTGCTGACTCCATAGCTCAGCCAGTTTTGTTATAAGCATTGTTCTGGGCTCTTCATTTCCCAGATTTTGTAGGCACACAAAACTCCATTCTACCAAATGTCTGCTGGTGTTCAGTGAATATTTTGCACATATTGCAATGTTTGAAATAGGCACTTTGGCTTGCCTTCAGAGAAACACAGGGTGGTTTTAAACTGCCGGCTTTTGGATAGTGGTGAGTACTGGTACTGCACCCATTTTTGGGATTTAAGAAAATGAATTCCCCACAATTCTAGGTTGCATTTGGCAATCAGCATTGCCATTCCCAATGGTTTCAGACTACTGTGCGGGTAGTCCAATGGTGGTTTTAAAGCGCTTTGAAGCTAACCGGCGCTACTGTTTTTCCTTTGGCAACCCATTTCCCTCATGGCAACCCGGCCTTTCATTCTCGCACTGGTGGGTGGCAAGTGAGGCAACCATTTTGGTGTGCGCACAAACTGCGCAGCTTTCCTGGATTTCGGCGCACATGTGGGTTTTCCGCCATCTTGAATTTTCTAAGCCCACAGCACCAAATGTTGTGGCATGATAGCTTAAACGTGGGTCAGGACACCCAACAAGCCCCCCCACGCGACTGCACTTTGAATTTGAGTCGATGGGGAGTCGCGTGCCCAAGGGTTTTGACCCACGCACCGGTCTGTCCGCATAATCTTCTTCCTCTTCTGTAGATGGCATAGTTCAGCATCTTCTTCTCCATCCGGTACTGATCGATCGGTTCTCCTCGCCGGTCCTGATGGGAATATTGGGCGGTCCACTGGGCCCATTGGATCTTCGTTCCCGGTCTCCGGATCGCCCTCCTTGGCCCGTCTTCAGGTTTTCTTTCTCCTAGGACGACAAAGGAAGAGCGGCAATACCTACTCATAGACTTTTTCCACCACTGTTGAGATAGTGGGGCAGCATATGCATTTCATCATCACGAAACATTACATTCTTATTTTGAAAAAATAAAAACAGTATAACTAAGAGACAGTTTCATGCAAATCACAATATTTTAGAGACTAGATGTGGTATGTTTTATGGTTGGAACTGAATTAGTCTGAGACAGTACCCGCTACGATTCCAGAGGATTCCTCCAGTTGTTGCAGAGTGTGCCTGGGATGGCAACACTTCAACTGGTTTATGTGGACCCACTTGTCTTCCCCCTCTGCCGAACCGCCTTTGGGGATGCGGATCTTGTAGGCCACAGGGGAGATTTTGTCTATGATCTCAAAGGGTCCTTTCCATGTAGGCAAAAATTTGCGCTGCTTGGCCTGGTTCCTTTGGAAGTTGTATAGATAGACCCGGTCTCCCACCTGATATTCCTTCCTGGAAGTTTTCAGGTCATAGTGGGTCTTCATGCTATCAGCTGATCTTTCTAGATTCCGCTGAGCACAAGCAAAAGCATGTTGGAGGTGTTTCCTTAAATTCTCCACATACTCATGAGTAGTGGAGGCATTTATCAGTGTCTGCTCTTGGGTCCTGTAGAGCAAATGCTGAGGAAGCACCATCTTGCGCCCAGTCATCAACTGAAATGGTGACAATTTGGTTGCAGATGAAGGGGTAGATCTGATAGCCATTAGGACCAGAGGTAATCGGATATCCCAACTTGGCCCAGAATCTGCCACAACTTCTTTAATATGCTCACAATTGTCCGGTTATATCTCTCTACTGCCCCAGAAGAAGCTGGTCTTTAAGCAATATGCAGCTTTCTCTTGACCCCCAGTATCTCCCACATCTTTGTCATTACTTCACTGGTGAAGTGGCTACCTCTGTCTGACTCAATCCTTTGAGGTAGACCAAAACGGGAAAAGATGTGGTTAATCATCAAGGCAGCTGCAGTTTCTGCCTTGCAATTTGGGGCTGGGAGACATTCCACCCACTTGGTAAACAAGCATGTGACGGTCAACATGTACTTATTCCCCCTAGCCGAGCGAATCACGGGGCCTACAAAGTCGATTTGTAAATCTGACCATGGCAGTGTCATTCCCCTCTTTTGTAAAGGCGCCCGGTGTGTGAGGGATGTCGGCTGAAATTGTGCACCCACAAGACAACCCTTCAAATATTGGTTGAGGTCCTGGCCCATGTGTGGCCAGTATGCAACCTCTCTTAAGATTTCCAATGTTGTGTGAAACCCCCTGTGACCGGCAGTGGCCGCATCATGGGCGTGACTTAACATCAGGCTGCGGAATGAGGTAGGAACCACCCACTGATCGTGGCCAGCTTTGGATTTCCTTACCAACAAACCGTCTTGGATTCGGAACATTTTTGGACATTTCATCAACACTCTTAGGTCCTCTTTCCCAATGTAATCGGTATCCGTCAGGGGAAAGTTCTCAGGGTCCTCAAAGTGCTGGTAAAATTTACCAATAATTGGATCCCCCTTCTGAGCGGTAATCAAATCAGCATCAGGGGTCTCCTTACTCCATTGTGCAATTGAAAGGTCGTTGTGAGCATTTGTCTGGGACCTAGTGATGGCAGTGACCTGGATTTCCCCCAACAGGAACTCAATCTCAATCAGATCCCCTTGGATGGCCCCGGTTTTGGCCAGCTGATCAGCTAAGCCGTTTCCAGTTTTGTCTGGTCCCTCTACTTTGGAATGACCCTTGATCTTTTTCCAATAGATGGTCATCCCATTCGATGTGACCAGATCATCAATGTTTTGGATCAACTTCCCATGTTTCAAGGGTTTGTTGTTAGCACATAACATGCCTCTGTTTTTCCAATTAACCAGGTGCTCCACGAACCCGTTCCGTACATAATCCGAATCTGTGATTATGACCAGTTCGTGGAGTTGATGCTGGACAGCAGTGAGGATGGCCTGATGCACAGCCACCAATTCTGCCACCTGACTACTTCGGGGACCAATTTTGTATCCAGCGGAGGGTTCTGGGAACTCATTCACCCATGCATTCCCTACGCCGGCCACCAGTTCTTTCTCCCCGTTGTTGTCAACATGGTAAGAGCATCCATCCACATAGACAGTGGGCATTCCCTCACACTTGTCCTCTTCAAAGACTTTGTGTGGGGAATTAAGGTATGCCTCCGTGTTGTCCTTTATTTTTAGACTCTCGTCCTCGAGACAGTTTTCTCTGGCACAATCATGCAAGTCAGCCAGACCTTGCGCGAGGGGACTCTTCTTGTTTTGGCCATATCTGACCTCCACAGGAAAGCCTTGCATTGACAGAATCCAGGAAGTAATTCGGGAATTACTCACATTTCCGGCCCGGATTCTGTCACTTTGGAGATATTGCAGAGGCTGGTGTGGAGTCTCCACTATGATGTGTTCCCCCTGGATAAACGGGCGGTAATTCTTCAATGCCCACACCGTTGCCAGGAGTGCCTTCTCACAATCGTTGAATTTTTCCTCCACAGAGGATAAAGTTTTGCTCGCATAGGAGATTACTTTATTGACCTTGTCATGCTTTTGATATAATACTGCCGTCAAGCACGTATTAGAGAACCCTGTCTCCAGGAAGAACTCCTTGTTTCTGACCGGGTAAGCTAGGCAAGGCGCTTGTGAGAGGCTTCTTTTGAGTTGTTTTACTGCCTCGGCTTGTTCTGGACCCCATTCCCACTTGACCCCCCCCTTCAGGAGATGAATCAGGGGTCTGGTGATCTCTGCGTAGCCCTCAATGAACTTTCTGCTGTAATTAGTCAGTCCAAGGAGGCTCCTTAGTTCCCGCAGCGTTGTGGGGTCTTTCAGTTTCTGAAGTGCTTCCACTTTCTTTTCCTGGGGACAAAGACCCTGAGGAGTAATCTCATGCCCCAAGAAGTTAACACGGGTTTTACACCACTGTGCTTTCTGAAAGGAAAGTTTTGCTCCGGCGGCCCTCAACTGTGTCAGAACATAACGGATCTCCGCTATGTGTTCCTCAACAGTTGAGCTTTTGATGAGGACATCATCTACATAAGCCAGGTTACCCCTTGCACCCAAGTCGGGCATGGCCTTGTGTAGAAAAATGTTGAATTCATTGCCGGAGTTGAGGTATCCGAAGGGAGTCCGGGTCCATGTGTACTGCTGGCCCCCAAAGGTAAAAGCCAGCTTGTATTGGTCCTCCCTACTGACAGGCACGGTCCAGTATCCATTGGTCAGGTCTATTGCAGTGAATACCTGTGACCCCTGAATCTGGGCCAGACCTTGGTCAATGTAGGGCAGAGGCCATCGGGAAGTATGGACCCGTTTGTTGAGCTTCCTGAGGTCGGCGCAGAGTCTCCACTGGCCGTTTGGCTTCAATATCCCCAGCACCGGATTATTGAAGGTGCTGTGGACTGGACGGATTATTCCCCGGGACTCAAGGTTCTTAATTATTTCAGTAAGGGACTCCATTGATGCGAGAGGCAAGCGATATTGCTTCACAAACACTGGAGTCATGCCAGGGTCCGTGGGGATTGTGGTTGTGTGGATGTCAGTGCGACCACAGTCATATGAGTCTACCGCAAAGAGATCTTGGAAATCCAAGAAAACTTGTTTCAACTTTTGCTTCTGTTCCAGAGTCACACAGGCATCAGCTAGGTTGACTCTCTCTTCCACCATCTGCCTGAAGCCTGGAAAGACTTCTGGTTTGGCTATCTCAGCGGCCTCCTCCAGCTGGGTGGAGAAGTCCCTGGTCAGAGTGCTGATTTGGACTGGAGGCTTCAGGTGGAAAAGGCAGCCCTCATGGACTTGGAAAATCACCTCCTCCCTCCTGAAGTCACAAGTCACATCTTCCTTACCATAGGGGCAGGAAGTGTACACCAGGAAGTTCCCCCCATGCCGGGTAAAAATCCTGTCTGGTGTTGTATTGTCATCACTGTCACTGTCAAAACAGTCCTTGGGGATTGGTCCTAACAGTTCATTTACTAAGTCGATGGAAAAATGTCGGTCATCAACCGCCATTCCAATAATGGTGCCTGCGGCTAGAGTAATACTCTTTAAGTCGCTGTTATCCACCTCTATTAGAATGGTGTCATGTTCTATGTTGACTAATGGAGTTGGGTTTACCCCTAACCCTTGCAGTTGGAGAGAAGCATTTAGATGTATGTAAGCATCAGGGTTTTGCAAATATTGTCCTCTTTTAACTTTCACTTCCAGGGAGAATTGTCGGGTCCTTTCTGGGATGGTGACTTCCTCTTTGATCTGAATTTCAACTGCATAAGGTAGCAATTGAGCTGACCTAAATGCTTTTTCTGGATCATCAAAGCCCATGGGATTATCCGCTAATCGGGACCAAGCTTTGAAGTTTATTAGGTCCAAACTAATGGCAAAGCGATTGAGAATGTCACTGCCTAAGTAAAAGGCGGCAGGGACGTCTCGCACGACCCAACAATTGTGGACTATGCTCTTGTTGCCAATGGAGATTTTGAGCATACACCTGCTTGGCAGGAGATGTTTGGAATTAGGTGCTTCCAGGTCCATTTCCCATTTGTCTATCAGTTTGAAGGTGGGAATGGCTGGATCTTTTGGGAGTTGGCGGAACATGGCTTCGCTGATGAAGCTCTTACCGTTGTTCACACACACTCGAGCGAGAACAGAGTCCTTCCCATCATTTAACTGAACAGGGATGAACAACTGCTCTCCAATTTGCTGAATATCAGCCAGGCTCTGAGCTGATTTCACATCTTTCTGGACTATAGGAGTGGGAGTTTCAGATTGTGGATTGGTATAGAATTTCAGAGTGTTTCCTTCCAGCGTGGAGTACCACTTTAGACTGGAAGGAAGGTTGATTTTCAGAAATAGAGAGGACCCTCCACCACCAGTCTCTTGTCCTACTGCTATTACTGTCACGTCTGGAATTTGGCTATTCTGGAAGTGAAATTCTACTTGGTCAGATTTTTGTTCAACCATGTGGCAGGTGCCGTTTAAACTAACATGGTTGACACTCTGTTTTAATTTTATTGGTCTGCTAGTCTGGGTCCAGAGGACCCTGTTTACGCAATCTATTAGGGGTGACAACCTTCTCAGGAGGTCATTCCCTAGTAAACAAGGGGTGCCCTCTGGGGTCACAACTATGACCGGGTGTTTCAACTTGTGTCGCCCAATTTTAATGTCCAAATCTGCCGTCCCCTCGACGGGAATTTCCTTCCCGTCAAAGTTCTGGAGTTGCCCAGGAAGAGAGGTGAGAGGAATTTGGTAATTCTCTCCCCTTCCTGCATTCAGTTCGTCAAAGGCCCTTCTGGACAGAAGGGTAGCTTGAGATCCCGTGTCCACCAGTGCCAAAATTGTACCCTGCCCCTGTACTTGTACCGGGGCATAGTATCTTCCCTCCTTCTCCTCAAGGGGGCACAGATAATATACATTTTTGGACAACTGGTGGGCTAACTTTCTGGTTTTGGACATCGCTAGCGAAGAGATTTGGGCAGAATTCTGTGGAGAGTCTTGGGAATCTGAAAGAAAAATTTGGCAACTGGAGATCAGAGCCATTGTGGGTTCCCCTGGTTCCAGTTCTGGGCCGCCCCCCCCCTTTTTGGAGGCAGTCCCCAGTATGGGTTTGAACCCGGGGATTTTCTTGCTGTTGGTTCTGGGATGAGATGGTGGGCGGCGGTAGCTCAGTCTCCACATCTCCCCAGTCTGGATTTGCATTCCTAGGGACCCATTTTTCTTTGGGAGGAGTTCCCCCCTCTCTGAAGTAGAAGATCCTTTTCTCAGGATCCTCTGAGGATCCCTCCCCCTCAAATTGGAAGATCTGTACCTCCTCCTCAAACTGAGTCTGTTTGGGTATTTTGTTTCTCCTACCCCCCCTCTGCTCCTTAGGAGGCAAACTTTCAGGGACAAGAGATTTTGTTTCCGGTTCCTGGGTTTCCAGGGGCTGTTTACAAGTGAGGAAGTAAGCTTCCTCCAAGGCTTTACACCCCCCTTCCCTTTGTGCCTCCTCCCTGGGAACCGGTGTGTTATCAGGGTGCTGCCCCCGTCATTTTTCTGGAGCACCAGGTCCAGAGTTGGGTACGTTCTGCGCCGGCATGCCGATCTGAGGGTTCTGCTGAGCCCTCAGTATGTGACCCATATCCCGCGCCATGTTTTGAACCTGGCGCTCTAACTGGGAAACCCGCTCAGGCTGATACGGGGCCCTGTTTTCTCCCCTGGGCTGATCCCGGGAAGGGTAGCTGTCCCTCCTCTGGTAATACCCCGGGTTGGGAAGATTTGGATACCCCTCCACCCTTGGCCTCCCCTCTCCCGGATTCAGTGGTCTGGGCTCAGGGAATTGGGGAAAGAAGGATGGATGGTTTTGGGGCTGAAAGTCGGGTGGATATCTGGGGAAAAAGTTCTGCCCAGGGTTTGGTAAATTTCTGCCCTCCTGTGGGAAGTTTGGAGGGAAGTTCCCTGGGTTAGGTGCTTGGCTGGATCCCCCCCCTTGAACTGGAGGAGTCCACACATAACCCAGGATGGGTCGATTTCCCTTGTAACGGGGACTTACATAATCAGGAGAGCGAGGGACCCCATTTGTGGGGCTGCCTCCTTGGCTCCCTGTCTGTGACTGACCCGAGGACCTCCTGGGCCTAGCATTATTAGGTGCAGGTAGGTTTTTAGGCCCCCCCATCTCCAAATCCAAAACGGGGGTAACCTTTACCTCTGCCACCTTGGCAGCAGCAGGGGTGCTGTTGGCTTTGGGGTTTTTCTGGGCATTGCTTTTGCTATCTATCGGTTTCTGCACCTCATAGATCCGGGTAGCCTGTTCAATGACCCAGTCTAAAGATCTTTTCTCGTGAAAATCCCTCACGAGCTGGGTCATGATATATTTGGGCAAGGCATGGAAAAACGTATTTATAAATTCTCTGCTATCTGTGCGCACCCTTCTTGTGGTCTGTGCAAAAGCACGCTTTAACTCCTGCACAAATTCTTGTGGGGCCTGATCCTCCCCACATTGCAAATTGTAGGCTGCCTTGCGAGCCTCTTGAGGATTTCTGTGAACAGAAAAATGTTTCAAGATGGCCGCCTTATAGGTGGACCATCTTAAATGATTTTGGTCCTCCAGCCCCGCAAAGAAACTGGAGTATTCCGGGGAGAAGGTCCACTTTACATATTGAATACAGCTTTGGCTGTCCTTCAAATGGAAAGTCTCCATCATTTGTTCAAACAACTCTAAGTGCTCCCAAACAGAATACTTAGCGTTCTTATGGTAAGGCGTGATGACGCTCCTGATCGCCTTAATCTGCTTTAAGGGGTCCTTAAGCAAGGCCCTTTTTGCCTTATTGGCCTTTTTGGTTCGGGTAACCCTTGTCCATTCGTCCTCGGACTCAGAGGCACTACTCCCAGAGGTTCCCGTCTGTTCTTCCAGGTTTTCCCGGATTCTGCGAGCCTGGGAATGGCTGGCAGAATGTGGGGACCTGGTCTCCTGTGTCCTGCGCAGTTCAGAGGAGTCTTCAGATTCCTCCTTGCCGCCAGGATTTGATGGGTACCCCCCTCCACTGACCTAACTGGGCAGAGGTTTTCAGGATGCCCTTAATGGGCCTACTCTCCTGGGGTTCCCCATTGAACTGTACTGTACTTGGGTGCCCATACCCGGATGCCCACCCCTCCATTCCTGAGTGGTACTGGCCTATGAGCCCCATACTCTTAGCTGGATAGTAATCTGCCATCCCTGTGGCCCTGTGCTCATGTGCGCCAGGGGACATGGGGGTGGTAGAGTCCAGGGACTGGGGGAGATGAAGGCCCCTGGTGTTAGGGCTCCTGCGGTTATGGTCAGGAATCTCTCTTTCCCAGCGGACCTCATCTCTATCCGCCCCTGCTCCCTGTTGCAATGCAAGAGCCTGCATTTGTGCTTTCAGTTCCTCTGTTAAGGCCTTACTGGACTCTATCAGTCTCTCCTGCATCGCTACCTGTTGTTGGAGCCTATCATTGTGTTGACAGAGGGCCTCATTTTCCCTCTGTGCTTCCTGGTTGGTCCTGGAGCACTGGGCCAGTCTTTGCTGCAGGAGGGTTACCTCCTGAGCTGTGTCCCTATTGGCCTGTTCCTTTCTTGCTAGAGCATCCTCCACCCTCCTGGTGTGCTCTAGCAAGTTCTGGTGTTCTTTTTGGAGGTCACCCAGTCCCTGGTGGGTCAGGTGATTTTCTTCCATTTTTCTTTTTAAATGGCAGACTTCCTGGCCTAAGGTATCCCTTTCCTGACTGAGAGCCTGCATCTGTGCTGCCAGGTCGTCCCTTTGCCTTTGGAAGGCACCAGCATTCTGGCGCTCCTGATCAAACTCTGCCTGGGTATCCAGGTCTTTCAGAATTAGTTTGTTGCTCTCTGCCTTCACTCTATCTAGGTGGCCTTGCAGGGTGACTACCTGCTCAGCACATACCCTGTTGAAGTCCAGTTGTTGCTCCAGCTTTTTCTGGTTTTGCAGTAGGGAGTCCAAACCTTCTTGGTATTCCTTCCGCAAGGCCAGAAATCTGGTATCCTGTTCTACCTTTTCCTGTTGCAGCACATCCATATCCTTCTTTATTTTAATGATGTGCTGCCTACTATCATCTTCTGACCCCTGGCTCCTCTGCAGCCTCTGCTCAGAAGAGTCCAGATCAGATTGGGCCTTCTGTAATGCCATCTGTTGCCTATTTGCCAGATTTTGGCTTTCAGCACATCTATCCTGCATGTCTCCCATATATAGGTACAGGTATGCTGCTATCCTGGCAATCTTATTGTGTTCCTCTTTGGATTTAGGAGCCATATATAGTTCACTCAGGGCCACATCTAAGGGACCCTGATCTCTATATATATCTGACCCTGTTTCAGTGACATGTTGTGTGATGGCCTGCAACCACACATCCTGGCCCTGTTCGGTCCATTCACCTCTCACAAATAGCTTATGCAAGAGGTGCTCTCTGGCTATTTTCATGTCTACTAAGGTCGTCATTCTAGAGATTGGTCTCTGTCCTGACTTACAGAAGTTTGTATTTTATTTTTGCAGAACAGAACTTTTCTTGGAGTGTCCCTTTTGAGGAATGCTTCACAGCGTAATGCAGCGTGGTGATCCGACCGGATGTATGTATCCCGTCAGTTAGCACACTGTATTAAGCTGCACAAGTGGTATTCTAACCCAGACGTCCGGCACGAGCCCCCAATTTTGTAAGAGGATTCAATTCAGCACTACAGCTAAGTTAACGCCTAGTCTAGAATACTGAATGAAAACCCTTATTGATATATCTTTATGTCCAGTTCATGCGTTCTGGATGACTACCCCTATATAACACCCCTCTCTTGGAATCCCCCTGACCCCACTGAGCCAAGAAGTAGTTCTGTTTTGCAAGTTTAAAAGGTTTATTTGATAATTTAAAATATATATATATCACACTTTATAATAAATTAATAATTGAATAGCACACTTAATCTGATATGATAAAGATCAACAACGGAGAATCTGGCACTAGCACCCTTCTTATAATCACTAATGAGTTGACATGAAATGGATAAGGTAGCACACTGGTAAATAGGAACAAAAGTATAATGTGGTAGAGGATGCTTTATGTAAGCTCAGGTGGATGCAATATTCAATGAATGCAGTACAGAAAATACTCAATATGATTTCAACCAAACAATGTAATCACTTTTCTCTGGCAATCCCCTCCCCCCCTTGATGCAAGGCAAGGAAATGGAAGGAAAACACACAGTTCTCAGAAATGCAATCAATGTAAATCAGTTCACCCCAGCAAGCTTACACTACAGAAAACAGATAGGAGTTTTGAAAACACGGGCAAAATGCTTTGATATGTGCTAGCAATGGATGAGAAATATGCTGGAAATGCTTTTAATTCCCTTTCAGAGGTTCAGGGTGAGTGGTATCTAGTTAATATTAGTCCAGGCTCACACTAGCAATGAGGCAGGGATAGTTAGCAGGTTAAACGAATTTCTGGCAAATGGAAGGCAAAACTGCTGTCTTTTTACACGTGAAGAAATTTGCAAATCGCGGCAAAATTCGCGAATGCGTGTTCCGTGATTGCGGTAAAACTATAAGGGGTAGGAATGTGGTTCTAGGTTCGCAGGAAAGCCACGATTCTAACCTTTCAGATGAAAGTTATTGCAAGTCTCTAGCACAAACGGTTGCGGAGATATGAGCGATTGAATAAAGGTCGTTTTTCAGATTTGAAATTTTAAAAGCTCAAAAAGACAAGTGCAGCTTGCAACTAGGAAATGACAAGTGACAGCTTTACAAATGACAGGTGACAGTTAGGAGACAGTTCTACTTAGATTAAAATAGGATTGAATTATATTATTTTAACTAAGAGATTGGATCTGCGCAGTTTTCTAGGTACTCACACTATATTCTTGAGTGAAATGGGCCACGCCACGGATCTGGTCAGGTTTTAAACTCGCCTCTGGTCTCTGCACTTCACAGTGATCTGGGTCAGCTCTCTCTGGTTCTCTGGTCTGGGTCTCTAGTTCTGGATAGATTGAAGTCTCTAGTTTGGCTCTCTGGAGGTTTGATGGAGGTAAAGTATGGATTTTTCCGGCAGAGCTTCCAGCGGCAGATGGATTTGAAAGTCCCCTATCTGTCCTGTCTGTCTGCTTTTATGTGTTTAGAATGTGGGTGTGTTCTAGCATCACTGACCCTACCTCTCTCTCAGCTTCTAATTGGTCAAACTTCCATTTATCATTTGATTGGCGAAGCTAAGTTGTGTCAGAGTGATGTCATTTTATGGCTTGCAGATAGGACACTCCTCTGTCAGATTGCACACATTCTATATTTGATAATAAAAGACATATTTCACAGTTACACAGTTGCTTGAAATTACATATACATGGTGTGGCTGAATTTAGCCATGTCTCTGTCCAAATCTGCTGTTTCTAAGAGCTTGCATTCAGAAATGGCACATAATTGACTTTTTAACTGATTTTTCAATTTCTGACATTGACCCAACTTTACATACATGTGCGCAGGGAGTATGGACATTAACTGATGAAGTTTCAGATTTTTAACATGCATACATTTAGAGTAATATCCACTTTTCCGCTGACACCCCCCTGCACATGCCACCGGGTCGAAAAACCTCTTAAAATGTGGGCAGAAAAATCACAAGAATTATGGTGTCATTTATAAAATTTTCACATGTCCGCTCTATGAATGATCCATCTTTTTAAAGTTATGTTCTGGCTCCAAAGGGGTGTGGTTTCCCCTCAGCACAAGGTAGAAATACTGGTTTTTCCAGTTCTGCCAAGCCAGCTTGCTCTCACAGGCAGTGCCCCTCCCCTTTCCTCAGGAGGAAGCCACTTTTTACGACCATTTACGACTCCTGCCAATAAAACCTTTGCCTGAGCCAGGACAGGGCTTTGTTCACTTTCCTGCAGAGCACAGGTAGTTCAATTATCAGATAGATGGCATATCCTTAGTGTGAGCAGCAAAAGGGCAGCTAGGCCTGGGAACACAGCTGTGACTCAAGTTTCACTCCTGATGGGGGTAGTTGCCAGGCAGAATTCAGTTCCTTAAGCCAGGTTTCAGATAAAATGTCACTTTTTGTTCCCCAGTTCCTGCATTCAAATAAAACTAAACATTTTTACATATGCAGCTAGAATGCTGATTCTAAGTGCAAAACTATGACATTTCAACAGTTACAAAGGCATGTGACACCAAACATAGGTCACTCATTTAATCTAAACATTTTCGATTTTAGTGTCTTTAAATCCAGTGCAACTTAAACTGCTGACTCCATAGCTCAGCCAGTTTTGTTATAAGCATTGTTCTGGGCTCTTCATTTCCCAGATTTTGTAGGCACACAAAACTCCATTCTACCAAATGTCTGCTGGTGTTCAGTGAATATTTTGCACATATTGCAATGTTTGAAATAGGCACTTTGGCTTGCCTTCAGAGAAACACAGGGTGGTTTTAAACTGCCGGCTTTTGGATAGTGGTGAGTACTGGTACTGCACCCATTTTTGGGATTTAAGAAAATGAATTCCCCACAATTCTAGGTTGCATTTGGCAATCAGCATTGCCATTCCCAATGGTTTCAGACTACTGTGCGGGTAGTCCAATGGTGGTTTTAAAGCGCTTTGAAGCTAACCGGCGCTACTGTTTTTCCTTTGGCAACCCATTTCCCTCATGGCAACCCGGCCTTTCATTCTCGCACTGGTGGGTGGCAAGTGAGGCAACCATTTTGGTGTGCGCACAAACTGCGCAGCTTTCCTGGATTTCGGCGCACATGTGGGTTTTCCGCCATCTTGAATTTTCTAAGCCCACAGCACCAAATGTTGTGGCATGATAGCTTAAACGTGGGTCAGGACACCCAACACCACAAAAGGCTTGAATAATCTCCCTCACATTTAGAAGGAGTATCCCTGTTGTGGAACATACTATCCCCCTGTCGGTGAATTAAATGGTCATGTTAAGTCTGCTCATGATAACTCTCCTCAGCATGTTTACGGGTGCCTGTTGAGAATAAAGTAGGGGCAAAGCTAAGTCATGTACACCTATGGAAAGTGCAATATCTTCTATGAAAGGAACCAATTTGGTCACCCCAGAGAACCCTTGAGCATTCTTGGCACCGCCTGACATAATGTGTTTCCACGCTAGTCGCCCCTCTGTCTACAGGAAAGGAAAAAGTCTTGTCACCTATCGTCACCCCTATACGTGGTTCCTCCACCGGGTTGGGTGTAATACATAGGATGGAACACATGAAGTCCGCCTGTGGGCTGCCCTATTGAGGGTATAATGACATTCCGTTTCCCAAGAATGGGTTGCCCCCCACTACAGTGACCCCCCTAATATCCTTATGGAGGTCGTTATGATATGATATGTCATTTATAACGTCATGGAGTCCCTGCGTGCCACTGTCCTGTTGTTGGGTTGTGCGCTGTTCTGCATCTGTGGTATTTGCTGTGCCGTGCATAACTGCTGAGTGTTGCCCTTTATATGCAGAGCCTGCGAAAACTGCTGCACGGACACCTGCATTTGTGGTGTGTGTGTCATGGGCTGCTGTGTCTGTGGGGATGCATTTGGTGCCTGTCCTTGTGTTGCATCTGGTCTTGGGCATAGAACTCATTCTGTTCCCTTGGATATGCTGGCTGTTATTGCATTCCCCATTCTGTTGTATCCCTCGTCTGCTCCTACATAACCTTGAGATATGTCCTTACAGTCCACACACCCAGCAATGAGGCGGTTCTCTCACTTGCCAGTGATACCCTCCAGGAAAACCTTCTGGTCCCCGCTGCATTTGTTGTCCATATCCGCAATACCCTCCTGGAAATCCCCCTTGGTTCTGTTGCATGCGTTGCCCATACCCTCATCCCCTTGGTGGCCCCCCTCTTCGTCGAAACCCATGCTTCACATCCCCTCCCCATGAACCCACCTCCCGTGGGTGGTGGTGTGTACTGTGCCTGTGGCGCCCCTTGCCCTCCCATGCTTGTTAATACTGCCCCTGCCATGGCATATTTAGATAGCTTCTTCTGTACTAACTTTGCCTCCTCCTGATTTCTTTCCTCACACTTTTTCCTTGTGTTCTCTTGCATTAGCCTACAGTAATGTACTATTGTAAGTTGTATTTCTTATGGTTTTTGCCTCCATCCCCACCAGCTTCATCAGTTGCCTTTGCATCTGTTCTGGCAACCCTAGGCATAGTGTATGATAGAATAATTCCACTGTTTCATCCCATGGTTCTCGTGTTTCAAGGCACCAGAGCTCTTGAATAGCTTGAATATATTGTAGCGTGTCTTCGTCTTCCCACATTCTGCGTGCTATAATCGTGCTAATGACTGACGTGTCTGGGTATTGCGTCCGCAAAGCTTGCCATACAGCTGCTCGGCAGTTAGCGAATGGCGAACCATTGTGCGGCGTGATCTGGGTTGGTACCCTGCCCTCCGTCATATGTATTCAGCGGCCTCTCAGAGAGTTACCACTAGTAGAACTTTCACGTCTCCTACTGCTAATTTCTGCTGTGCCGTCATTCTTTCTATCTCATATATCCATTTTCCTGCACCCATGGTCAACGAGGCTAGCATACACCTCAAGTTATCCTTGTCTATATGTTTCCATGGTATGTACTGAGGCCACCCCCCTCCCTTTTCCATTAAGGGCATCTGTGTGAACCCCACCCGGGCCTCTTGTCAACTTTATTTACCCCTCTGGTCTTCCAGTGTCTTTGGTGGTGGTGAATGCCCTTACCATTTCCCCACTCCTTCGTGCTGGGAAGTCTCTGAGCCTCTGTGCATATGGAGTTACACTAACCAGGCTGCGCAATGCATCCCTGGACCGTTATGGTCTCTTGTCTTTGTCACCCTGCAATTCCCTTGCATCTTTGTCTGCTCCCCATGTCAAGATTCAATCTGTCTTATTCCCTATCCACCAACGAGCAGGTTGTCCCATCCCTTCATCCTCACTCACTGCCAAGTCGTTTTATGACTCAGTGTCTCCCATGTCACTGTCAAAATTGTCATTGGAATTTTAGTCTCTTCAGTACCTTGCCTCCTTGTGGTTCCCCTCCTAAGTCCATCAGGTACCTGCTGTCCGACCTCACGGAGGACCCTGCGTCAGTTCTGCCCTTTCATATGTCTTACTGCAATCTTGCGCCACTTGCCTATCTCTTCTTGCATTATCGTCAGACACTGTTAATCCCCATTTCAGTCTTATTTCTCTCACTATGTGCTCCTCCTCCTCATGTTTGCACTCTCTTGCGAGACACTGTGATTCCCACTTCATCCTTTCTCTTCTTACCAAAGCTTGCTTTTCCTTCTTGTCTTCCTCTCTTTGTCTCTCTATCTCCTCGAGCTCCCTCTTTCTACTCATCTCTCTGTGCTCCAGCTTCTTGTCTTCTTCTCTTTGCTGATCTCTTCAAACCCTCTCGTGTTCCTCCTTCCCTTCCTTCTCTTTCCTTTCTACTTCTTCCATTATCTCTGCCCACTCTTGTGCTTCACTGCTTCCCTTACATTCAGCTACTTCTTTACTCGCCCCTCTGTTTTCTCCCGCTGTATTCCCATCTAATTTCAATTATATTTGCCCTTCCAACAATGCAATTCCTTGCAGCCCCTCCTTGGTGCTTGACTGGGTCTCGCTGCACACCCCTTTCTGGCCTTCCTCCTTGGTATATGGTGGAGGTTCAAATGTTAGATTTGTGTACCCCTCTGCTGCTTTTAATTCCTGTATAGGGTATAACCCCTATGCTTCTGTTGTAGTTCCTCTGTTCTCATGGCCAGGAGGAGGTGGGAGAGTGGGGGCCGAGGGCGCTGCTCCCAGAGTATTGTGCTGGCTCAGCATCCACTGGTGCCTCGCTACTTCCCCTTCATTCTCCTGAAACATCTTCCAGAGCTTGAATATCGCCATTCGACTGCTCAGCTTTTTCCCCTTGTAAGCCTTTTGTATGTATGTGTGTAATGATTGCTGGACATATTGGGGGAAACCGCATTGTGGCCATTGCTTAGTCAATTTACCTTCTGTGTTTTTTTTCCATTCTGCGCTGTATTTACAAATCTTGTCTTCATATCGCGGAAGGGCCTTACATAGGGGCTGTAGGAGCATATTCCCCCACTTCCCCTGATACATTGCTTTATACTTACTTGTCCTCAAGTCGAGGCTTTCGATACTTTTAATTCTGTTTTTCAGTTCTTATCAATTCTCCCGAGCCCCTGTGGTTCCCAACCAATCTTTCAGGCGTGCTCCACGCACAGCCATTCTAAAACCCTTCTATAACTTTCTGCCTCTTCAGGCACACCCACCAATCTTGCAAATTTGCCTTCCAAACACCGCCACTAAACTGCTTACTCTGTCAATAGCAAATCGTGATCACCAAATTCTGTACATCTTGTGCTGTCCTAGTCCTAGGTGCAGGCTCTATGGGTAATGTCAGTGTTCACTACATAGGGAAAATATAGAAATCACTAACAGAGGTCTCAATGCCATTGTTCTATCACACAGACAATTTTTGGGAACCCGACAATACCCGCAGTTGTCTTCCTGCCTCCTAATAGGACATACCAATATTTCTAGTTTTGAATCTGTACCTACAGCGTCACCTTGTAGATAAAACACCTCTGCAAGACTTTACCAGAAGAACACCTTCTGCAATTTAAGCTAGCGCCCTTTGCTTAGCCCTTACACAGGGATACCATCATCCATGACCTGAGTTAAAATGCCCAATCCACAGGGAATCCAATATTTAGACAACTTTTATCATCTGTACTCTTAAGTCAATAATCTAGGTTATTCACCAGAACCTTTTACCTTAAGACCGAATGCTCCCTAACCACGGAAATGACATCTACCTCGGCTCCTTTCCCTACTATACTTCACCCTTCTCGACAATACTAAATGATACTCAACAATACTTCAATTAAACTCAACAATACTCGTCACCACCCGAAATTACTTTACCACCCCCCACAGTTGCTGTATGGCTGAGTCAATACTTACACTGCGTGACCCACTGACACTGCTCAGCTACCAGCTCCCCCAAAGCTGCCACATCACCCTTCTGGGCTGCTGGACTCCTCACGGACCGTGGGCAGGATATTTTCTAAACTGGTTCCTGACGGCCTCTGCACGGGGGTGCACCTCCCATTGGTCTCACTTTCCATGAGGTGCCTCATAGCCTGCCAGCCTCTGCGATGGGAGAGGCGGCTTATGACAATCAGGCATAGTGAACCATCCTCTGCTACCAACTTGTTGGCTTAGGTATACCAGAGCGACTGGGGGTCACACTATGAGCTCACCGTTCCGTTCCAGCTCCTAGGGCCCAACTAACCCTGCGCCAGTGCACAGATGGAGAACTCAGCTAAGGGCAAGTTAGAACTGTCATTTATTACACAAACAGCCAGGGATCACACAGGACATTGAACATCTCCCGGACTCACAACTCCTAAGTTTGCGTTGGGCCATTTTGTTTAATTTCTATGTCAGAACATGGTGTGCTTCCCCAAAAACCTACTAGAAGACAGGATTGGGTAGTTGGGGTGGTAGTGCCTATGCATGGCACCTATAGATGTTACATTATTGGTCCTCACATGTCAGGTGGCTTGCCTGCCCCTTCCTCAAAAACCATCTATTACATTGTTGCAGGGTCACAGGATTACCATTGGCCCTTGCCCCCTGCCATACACCCCTGGATTTCTGTTGCCTGATTGGCTGGAGCTGATCTCCCCAGGCCTGGGATCCAACTCTGTTCTCAGCGCTCAGTGCACCTTCTCAAGGTGTTGAGAAAGACTATGTGTTCCCAATGTAACCATCAGTGTTACCACTTTTGCCTGTGAGAGTGCCCTCAGTGTCGGAACATTGTAAAGGAATCCATGTTTCACTTCATGTCTGTGTTGCTGAGAACTGTTTGTCTTCCCACCTTGGGTTAATGACTATTGTCTGGCTCGACTGCACCACGTGGTTGAGGACCATGAAATCGAGCTCTCTGCTCTGCAATTTATGAGGATGTATTCTGCTTGTCTGCAGATGGCTCCTTGTCCCTTAGTTTCGGAATGTGCTGTTTGAGTCTGACCTTGGCTGAAATCCCTGGCCTGCTGTTCTGTACAGCCTAGTCCTGTTTTCCTTTGTTTCTCATCCTGTGGCTTGTGGCCTCATGTAACCTTATTATAGTTATACTTTTATTTCTATATATCTATACCGTGCTATGTTTCTTTTCAGTTAGTAGTATTCGGTTCTTCCAGGCTTCTTATACGATCCTGTAGTTCTATAGTGTTAGTTGTGATAAGCATCTGCAAGCTTGCTCTGCATCTCTTCTTTTGCTTTGCGTTCAGCGTTTCTCCACTTGGCTAATGAAAAAAATAAAATCTTTTGACATTATGTATATGTATCTGTCCTCTATCAACAGAACTGTGTAAGCGTGTTCTTTGTGTGAGCACATGTGTGCCCATGTAACTTCGTGCATAGCTACGAGTTTGCTTCATGACTAACGCTGATATGTCGTGGTGTAACTCATGACGTCAGTACAATGGTTTTTCCATTGTTAGTCAATCAGATCCATTGAGGCATTTGTATGCATGATCTGGGTAGTGGCACCTGTATCCATAAAGAACAAGGGGGTGGGGGGTCTGGGAATTTCTCTACCAGGACAAACACAGCCCAATGACCTGTTCTTGGGTGAATAACCCCTGGGAGAGACTCTACCAAGTCTTTAACTCACTGTCCCTTTCACAGAGAAGAAATTTCCCTGCATATCAGTCTTTGTCCTGCCCAAGGACAGTCCAGCACCGAAATACTAGGCAATTCTCCTCTGAACAAGAGTACCAACAGCAACCCCATACACGTGTTTCAGCCTTGTTGGGCATCATCAGTGAGGTGAAGCTGTGCCTCTCTAAGAACAATGAGCAAGGGGTCCACGTCTGGATCGCCCTGGTAATTTAGGGTGAGACCCAAAGTTAATTTATGCAAAACAAGGGGGGTCTGGGAATCTCTCTACCAGCACAAACACAGCCCAATTACCTGTTCTTGGGTGAATAACCCCTGGGAGAGACTCTACCAGTCTTTAGCTCACTGTCCCTTTCACAGAGAAGAAATTTCCCTGCATATCAGTCTTTATCCTGGCAAGGGCAGTCCAGCACCGAAATACTAGGCAATTCTCCTCTGAACAAAAGTACCAACAGCAACCCCATACACGTCTTTCAGCCTTGTTGGGCATCATCAGTGAGGTGAAGCTGTGCCTCTCTAAGAACAGTGAGCAAGGGGTCCACATCTGGATTGCCCTGGTAACTTAGGGGGGCTGTACAAACACTGAGTTGCTTCATGCGCTCTTGACTTTTTGGGCTGTCATGTTCATGGAGGTGACAAGGGGCATTCCAGACAGGGACCCTCTCTTCAATGGTACCAGAGTCCAATGCAGCCTTGCAAATGCCCGGATGCGTCTTGGCGGCCATGCATAAGCTGCCAACACAGCCTGCCACTTTGGTGCCGATTCTAAGTCTTGACATACACAAGATGCTGTGTTCTTACAAATCCTTCCCTGTCTCAACCTATGCGTTTATGTGGCCCAGTTCGGTGCAAATAGAGGACTGCTCTAAGCAACAGTCATTCTTCAAAAACAAATGACAGAATTGCAGAGGTACAGATTTCTATTTGGCTGTAACTTCAATTTTGGGGCTCTGTCAGCATATTAACCTGCTCACTGCAACGGAAGGCAATTATGTTCTAATTAAGCCCTTAGAAAATCGCTTGTGGTTGTATGTGTCTGGAGAACTAACTTTTTAGGGCATTTCTTTGAATGTTTACAAGATAAATAGTGTCTTTGTATTTTTGACTATACGGTTTACCCCTTGCAGATTCTCAGCTCATCAGCTTCTGTGTACTTCACGAGACTGAGGCAGCAGGTGATGCTCCTGTCTGGGGTAGGACGCAGGGGCGTTGCAGGGGGGAGGTCTAGGGGCTCTAAAGCCCCTGGTCTTTTGGTTGTAGCCCTAGATAATAGCTCTGGGGTTACAACCAAAAGACTAGCTAGCCCCAAGTCTGTCCTGACAGTACCGACATTAGCATAGCCCCAGATCTTTTCCAGACCTAGCAACACCCCTGGTGGGACGTGTCTATGGGAAAAAGAAGCTTTCTTTGCAAAGTAAGTAAGGAGACAGATAATTCACACCCAAGTGGAAATCCCACTTTACACTTTCCTGCTTGGATTTTTGGATTAACACTGTTAACACCTTTCCAAGAAAGGAGACAATTGCCCATCTAGGCAAACATGCAACTTGTTAACAAGGGTAGTCAGGTTGTCATTTAAATACATTCAATAGGCACTCCCTTTTCGTCGGTGTCTCTGGGCGTTTTCACACTGTGCGGGTCATTACAAGTTGGGCGGTAAGGGATACCAGGCACCGGTAAGTAGACCAGTGCCAGTAATCCTTTACCGCCCAATTCCGAGGTCCCTTAGCGGGAACCGCAAGGGACGTGTGGTCTGACCACACGTCCCTTATGGGTCCCGTTAGGGGACCAGGGCGCTAATTACGGGCCTGCCATTAGCAGGCTCATAATTAGCGCCTTCCCCATTCCCATCGAGCCCTATGGGGGCTCAAATGCGAATGGGGAATGGTTGGTTCAATGGGGACTTACTGGTCCCTCCAGGGTCGGAATACACAGGTAAGTCCCCATTGAACCAGACCGGTGCCGGACCCGGTATTGGAGGCAGCCATGGCGCAAATAGCGCCATTGCTACCTCCAATCTCGGAATGAGGCCCTGTGTCAGGCAGGTACGGAGGAGGGAAAAGGTAAACCGTGGTAGATGTAATGAAAGTTAAGAGGACCTGTTGCATCAAGCATGGTGGATTCGTTTGGTTAACTATGGGTTTTGCTATTGTAATTTACCTGGTACATGACGTTTTAGAGAGCAGAATGACATTTTAATTGGCCACCTATGGGCCGGTGGGCAGGGGGCTTAAAGAGCAGTGTTTCTATTTGCGTGGGACATATTGAGATGGATATACGATTTTAATGTGGTGATGTCTGTAAAGTGGCTTATTTTGATGCTTGGTTGGAGTTTGATGCTCTATTTGTGTTTGAATTCAATCTGAATACAAATACATTTTTAAAAAACTGTTTACACTGCGAGAAGACCGGAACCAGGTGACAACAGGCAGGCACCCCTCTGCCTGTGTCTAAATAACTTCCACTTTAACCCAGAGAAATATGAGCAAATAACACTTTCTTAACAACGGTGACAAACCCTGGTGAGAGCATTACCAGGTTACAAAGCACACATATCCCCTCATGGAAGTTGGGTCTCCGTCAGGGTGGTATGTTTGTATGCTGTAGGTTTCGATTTGGTGCAAAGGAGTGACTGTGGGGGTATCAGGACTCTGCTCATGGGGTGGGCGTGATATTTCTGAAGTACAGACTACAGTCGGTACACGTTCAGGAAACATAACATTAGGTAGAGGTTTAGTGCTCAGACCGCAAACGTCATCACGCATGCTCCACGTAATACCCCAAAGCTCATTCAGCCTTGTTGGGACCGGGCCACTCACGTGTCAATGCTCCTAACTTGCAGGTATGCTGTTTTCACGTTTTTTCTACTCGTCTTCCTCCTTGCTTGTGTTCCCTCGCCTTCCCTTACTGCTCACTCGTCTTGGCAATCCTTAACCTTTATCTGTCTGGACCCCAGTTTGGATTGCTTCCTGGAACCATCCGTCTCCTCACTGCAAGAATGCCGTTGCCCTGCGCTGCAAACCTTGGTATGCCCGCCACCCGTTTACCGGGTCGGGCCCAAGACAAACGAGTTCGAGAGAGCACATCTCTTTATTTCTTCAAACTACTCTCACTTCCCTTCTTCGGGCCCACACCCCTAAACGGCCATTCCCAGATAGTGAGGCTAACAGGCCTCCTAACAACATGACACCTCCCCCCTTCTTGAACTCAAAGAGGCTCACTCCAATTCTTCTATAAGCCTCACAGGCTTTATGTTAACCCTCATTGGGAGTCCTGCTGGCTGGCCTACTGGACTTCCACTGGGTTAGGGCTGTCGAGGGTCTCTCCTCATTTCCCACTCCTCCTCCGATGCCTCACTGTGACCCAGATAGGATTCATCCGATTCTCCTCATATCTCTTCTTCTGTTTCACTGTCTCTGAACATTTCGTCCCTCACTTTCTTGAAGCGTCACATATTTCGAGTAATGGACCACCCCTCACCATCACCTGCTGTGATCATGGCTCCATTTCGGTGTGACACAGTGAGAGCCCTGGGAGCGAACGTGGAGTCTTCCTTCCTTTGCTTCACCTGCTTAACTAAAACACAATCATCAATATCCAGCACAGAGTCTTTGGCACCTCTCCGGGCATCAGCTGCCTCTCATTATTGCTTAGCAGCTGCATCTCATGGCCTCACCTTGCAATCCTCAGGATGGTTAATCTTCTCGTTGGGATTCTGGGGTAGACCAGGTCCTAATCTGTCGGCCAAAAATTAGGTTGGCACACACTCACCCTTGGAGCAATGTCGGGTGTGCCTGTAATCTCTCAAGAATCGATATAGGACTTGTTTGAACGGGTTGCCTGTGGCTTGCGCGATCTGCAGGGTTCTCTTGATGGTGAACATGAACCATTCCACCATGCCATTGGCCTATGGCCAGAGTGGTGTCATTTTCCGATGTTTGAACCCATGTAGTCTGCAAAGTTTGATGAGTTATGACTCGTGAATCGTGGTCCGTTGTCCGACTTAATGACCTTCGGTATGCCATAGGCAGTGAGGATCCGGTTCAAAGCGGGGAAGAACACTGTAGCTGCGGTGGAGGGTATGATCTGGACCTTTGGAAACCGCGAGTATTCAACAATTAATACAATTACATGGGAGCCATCTCTCAGCGGTCCAAAGAAATTGATCGGCAATTTCTCCCAAACACTATCTGGCAGGCAGGACATCTGTAGCGGGTGAGGCCTTGGAGGCGGGGCAACTACCCTGCATATGGCACAGTTCTGCAGCATGTTTTCTACTCTGCTTTCAAGTTGAGGGAACCATACTTTCTGGTAGAGCAGTTTTTGTCGAGACTGTACCCCGATGGACCTCATGGGCGAGATCAAAGATCCTTAGACAGAGGGATCTGGGTAGCACAATCTTGCAGCCCTTGAGGATAATGTTGTCGCCCGTGACAGTAATTTCTTCTTGAACCAGGCACAGGCTTTGCACGCCATCTTGGATGAATTGTTCCATATGTTTGACCATGTCTTTGGAATGTCTCCTACTTCCCCCCTCTGATGCTTTGGGAAACAATGTTAAGAGCCTGGCAGCCTCCGATTCCTGCTGGAGCGTCGTCCAGGCGATTGGGAATGGTTTCATTTGGTGGATGATACAGCTCAGGTATTTTTTCACTATGGAATGTTCTTGCCGTGCGGCTCCCTGCTGTGGTGGGCCGGTAGTCTGATGGGTTTTTGTCCTTTCCAGGCCTTTGTTGAGTTGTTAATTTATAGTTCTGCTGTAGGAGGCCCCACCGGGTGATAGAGGGAGGCCCCAGTCCAAGAAAGAGATCTACCACAAACTCGTTGCTTGGAGAAGTGACTGTCCTGAGGGAGTTGGCGGTGGAGGAGCGAAGAGCTCGAGTAGGAAGGTATTTACGAAGAGAGAGTTGGAGGTATTGAGGACACAGGGCCCAAAAGACATTGTGGACTATGCAGAGGGTCGTGAACTTAATCCCTGCAGCCACTGGGAGCCAATTCAGAGATTTCAATGCGTTATAGACACGATCCCTAGCCTTGAGGCCAAGGACAAGTCTCGCAGTCCTGTTCTGGATGAGTTGCAGAAGGTGGAGAGTAGAAGCAGGCAGATTTAGAAAGAGGCTGTTGCAATAGTCCAACCTAGAGAGTACCAGAGCTCTAGAGACAATGGAGGTAATTCATGGAATAAATGTGCCCCGAAATTTGTGGCGCAAGCGTGAAAAAGCTAGCACACGCGTGCGATTCATGGAAGAACATGAGCGTGTTTTTCCCAGGATGTGCACCAAATCCGCGCTTACCTTACACATCACTGCGACTTTCAAAACGTGTGTGCGACAGGAACGGGGAAAGCGCACAACTTCTCGTGCACACACCTAAAAAGGGGGCGGAACAGGGGGAATGGGGAACAGCGCATGAAAATGTAGGCGTAACATGGGAAGTACCACTAAGAAACACATGCACACCCACACGCTAGTGAAAAACACGTATTCATGGAATCAAATAGGGAAAACCTGTGTACGTCAAAACACATGCACACGCACAAATACGTCCGCCACTCGAAAGCAGGCGGAAGTGCCCCCGCACAGCATAAAAGTGTGCGCAAACAACAAACAAGCATATTGGGGTCGGATTGCGCACATGTGTAATTCGTGATGACGTGTGTGCTTCCTGGGGGGACCACTCATGTCATCACAAAGAGACGTATGCCAATGTGGCCCTCTCCTCCTCTGTGCACACTATACACCAGTCGTTCTCCATGCCGTCTTCTAGCCAGATGACACCAGGGCCCCCTGTGGACCTGCCCCAACCAACGCAGCCATGCTGGTGGAGATCCCATCCCTGCCACAGTCGGGAATCGGAGCTCCAGCACAGGTGGTCACCCCAGCAACTGGACCCCTGGCTACGGACGATGTGCAGGCACATTCAAGCAGGTCACCTGCACGACAGCCCCGGGTGTTGCCATCTACCCGGAGGCAGTCGTGATGGTGGCGGCAGGCAGCAGAAAGGCGGCAGCAGGCTCGGCATAGGAGGCATGTGGCCTCAGGGCCATCTACATCATCGAGCAGGCATCGGCCGGCGGGCTTGAGGACCTAGGAATGGGAGTGTCTTCTGTGTGGCAGCGGTTGGGCCAGCAAATAGGTGCAGAGCAGAGGCGGGTGGAGAGGGCACGGCTCACCATGGTCAGGGCGGAGAACTCCATGCACAGGGCATTGAGGTGAGCTGAGTGCCTCGAGGCAACTCGCAGGGAGTTGGAGGAGGCCATTTGCTGCATCCCTGCGAGACCTCGAGGCCACGGATGAGGCCCACCTCCGGAACATCGACGTGGAGTTTGGTGATGCCCTGGGCCGGAACATTAAAAAGTGAGCCGTCGGACTAGCCTGCCGCCTTTCTATATAGTTATTTAGGTTTAGGTTTCATTTGGTTTATATTTTTATTTGGAGTTCACAGACTTTGCTCCACTTTTTGTATATGGTTGTATTTTAGATAGGGTTTTAGGTAGGTTTCCTTTTGTATTGGGATAATGGACCCTTCAGACTTTTGTTTTCATTATTACAGACTTGTACATACTTCTTTTTTTTATTTTCACATGGAGTAATGTTTTTTTATGCTTTTCATCTTTGGCTTTATTTCTATGGACTTTGGGTATGGACCACTTTTATTTTTTCATGTTTTGGATTTTTATTTTCCCTTGGATTTCACTTTCTTTTTCATATTGCTTTAATTATTTCTTTATTTGTATGTGTGATTTTCATATTGTCATTTGTTTTTATTTTTAATACATTTAATAATTCTTCATTCTTGGTGTGGCCTACTATGATTTCATTTTTGCATTTCTACATGGGCATTGGCTCAGTCATGTGTTGCCACTGTGTGGCTCTGTAGGACATTTGTTGATGGGCATGCTGGTTCTTTTCAGACTATCATGGAATGGTTGATTTACTAGGGAGTGGGTGCAGTGGATCGTTGGGTGTTTGTACTGGGGGTGGGGGTGTTGGATTTGGGTTGGCATTAGGGCCATGGGTCTGTATAGTTATGACGTGGTGTTTGGGGGGACATGAGTCAGGGCCTCCTGGCAGGTGCCTGTGAATGGGGGTGGGTGGGGGAGACATGAGTCGGGGCCTGCTGGCAGGTGCCTGTCAATGGGGGTGGGTGGGGTAGACATGAGTCGGAGCCTGCTGGCAGTGCCTGTGAATGGGGGTGGGTGGAGGAGACATGAGTCGGGGCCTGCTGGCAGGTGCCTGTCAATGGGGGTGGGTGGGGTAGACATGAGTCGGAGCCTGCTGGCAGTGCCTGTCAATGGGGGTGGGTGGGGTAGACATGAGTCGGGGCCTGCTGGCAGGTGCCTGTCAATTGGGGGGGGTGGGGGAGACATGAGTCGGGGCCTGCTGGCAGGTGCCTGTCAATGGGGGGGCCGTTGGGGGGACATAAATCAGGGCCTGGTGGCAGGTGCCTGTCAATGGGAGTGGATGGGGGGACATGAGTTGGGGCCTGCAGCAGGTGCCTGTCAATGGGGGTGGGGGGACATGAGTCGGGGCCTGCTGGCAGATGCCTGTCAATGGGGGTGGGGGGGACATGAGGCAGGGCCTGCTGGCAGGTGCCTGTCAATGGGGGGGTCTGGGGGGGACATGAGTCAGGGCTCCCAAGTGCATGGTACCATGTGGCCTGCCTGCGGGGTATGGGGAGGGTGGATGGGCTGCCTGCGGGGCATGGTCAAGGTGGATGGGTTGCCTGCGGGGCATGCTCAGAGTGGATGGGTTGCCTGCGGGGCATGGTCAGGGTGGATGGGCTGCCTGCGAGGCATGGGGAGAGCGGAGCGGCTGTCTGCGGGGCATGGTCAGGGTGGATGAGCTGCTTGCGGGGCATGGGGAGAGTGGATGGGCTGCCTGTGGGGCATGGTCAGGGTGGATGGGCTGCCTGCGGGGTATGGTCAGAGTGAATGGGCTGCCTGCGGGGCATGGTCAGGGTGGATGGGCTGCCTGCGGGGCATGGGGAGAGTGGATGGGCTGCCTGGGGGCATGGTCAGGGTAGATGGGCTGCCTGCGGGGCATGGGGAGGGGTGTATGGTGGACCCCTGTGGCGTGGTCTGGCTCCAGGGGGTGCATGTGGCTTCTCACCACTAAATCTGGGGGTACAGGAGTGAGAATTACACGCGATTGGGCTGGCACGAGCGGGGAATGTGTATTCCAGGGGTGCTCAGGGAGTTTTACACATGATTTCGCAGGGGCGAGCAGGGTAGGTGTATTCCGAGGGGTGCGCATGGAGTTTTACAAGTGATCTCGCCGGGGTACGCATATTCCGAGGGGTGCGCGTGGAGTTTTACACTCGATTTTGCTGGCACAAGCGGGGAACGCATATTCCAGGGGTGCGCAGGGAGTTTTACATGAGATTTAGCTGGCGCAAGCGGGGTACACATATTCCGAGGGGTGTGCGGGGAGTTTTACATGCGATTTTGCTGGCGCGAGTGGGGTACACATAATCTGAGGGGTGCGCGGGGAGTTTAACATGCGATTTTTGCTGGCGTGTGCGGGGTAGGCGTAATCTGAGGGGAGCACGGGGAGTTTTACATGCAATTTTGCTGGCGCGTGAGGGCTGTGTGGCGTTTCTAGTGCATTTTTGTGGTTGGGGGGCTGTATGCCGGTCCTCTGACCCTTGCACCATGTAGGGGATTTGTGTGATGTTTTTGGCGCACGAGGCGGGCTTGGGGGCATAACCGGCGCTGTTGCAGGGCCGCTGTGCCACTCTGCGCCACGGCTGGTTATGGATGTAAGTATCCATGAATACGCTGTGTATCAAAATGAGTTTTGGCGCACGCGGCTGGCGCAAACTGGCGCACGCTCCCTCTGTGCACCAGCAGCGTGCGCCACTTCTGCGCTAAATTCTATGAATTACCCCCAGTGAGTTTCTTGGGGAAGGAGAGTAAAGGAAGAATGCCTCTGAGGAAGTGAAGTTGATAGTTTGACTTCTTAAAGACAGAGATGTGAGGAGAAAAGGACAGTGTGGAGTCAAAGATGACCCGAGGTTCTTAGCCTCACAGGTGGGAGGCCAGCCAGAGAGTGACAGGAAAGGAGGGTGCAGGTGTGCGGATGAGGAAAATCTCTGTCTTACTGGCATTAAGGCAGAGATCGCTGGTGGAACACCACTTCGGGATAGTAGACCGGCAGTCAGAGATGAGAGAAGGAGAAGAGGTGGCAAAGGGGAGCCTGAAAACAAGCTGATTGTCATCTGCATAGCACTGAAAGTTGGAGCAGAGAGCAGCATTGCGGTGGGTGAGAGGTGCAAGGTATTGGTTGAACAGCCAGGGAGAAAGGTTAGAGTAAGATAGAGGAAAGGAAGGACCCAAGTTGGACCTGGGAGGGTCGATCAGAGAGGAACGAGGTCAGCCAGGCCAGGTCATCACAGAGATGATTGAGCAGGATGGCATGGTTGACCATGTCAAAGGCAGAAGAGAGATCGGGTAAGATGAGGACAGAGGGGAGATTAGAATCAAGGTTAGAGAGCAGGTCTTCACTGATGTTCAGGAGAGCAGTTTCTATGCTTCTGGCTGCTCTGAAGCCAGACTGATGGTTATGGAGTCAACCAACAGATTCAGTGTGAAGATTAAGCTGGGAGATGGCCATCTTTTCCCAATGTTTGCCCAGGAAAGAAGTGATGGAGATTGGGCGATAGTTAGCCGCACATGAGGGGTCAGCTGAGGGTTTCTTGTGAAGAGGGGAAGTGAAGGCTCCAGTGAAAGAAAGCAGTAGTTACGGAAGTCAGCCAGGGCAGGAGCGAGGGTGTCAATGTGATCCTTGATGGTTTTGGAAGAACAGGGAAGAACCTGTTTTGACAAGACTTTCATAGATCAGACTTGTCTAGAAACCTCTTCAGGGGAGAACAGAGGAAAGGAAGAGAAAGAAGGAGGAGAGGTGGCCACAGGGGGGCAGGAGGAAGAGGACAGAGTAGAGGGAGGAGGATGAGAGAATGAGAGGGTGGAAAGGATGTCCTGGGTTTTAGAGATGAAATAAGAAGACAGGGCCGTGCAGAGGGCCTGGGAGGGGACAGGAGAGGTAGAGATTGCAGTAGGGCTGGCCAGCTCCTTGCAGATGTTAAAGAGTTTGGCCGAGTTGTTAGATGCCACAGAGATGTGGGCTTGGATGTGGGCTCTCTTCTTAGTGCGGACAGAGAGCCGGTATTGCCTTTGGAGTAGGTGGCAGGCCAGTTTGTCAGAGGATGTGCAAGACACTAGCCATTTCCTCTCAGCCACCCTGCACTTGTGTTTAAGGGTGATGAGGTGAGAGACATACCAGGAGTTGCACTTGTCTTTGGGCTTCAAGTGAATCGTCATGACAGGGGCAAAAACATCAAGAGTATCAGAGATAGAAGAGTGGAGCATGGAAAGGGCTGTGTCAGTCAGAGGAGGAGGAGGGGTAGAGCAAGTGTCGGCGAAAGCCTCAACTGACACACGCTTCATGGGTCGGATGAGCAAGAAGGTAGGTGGTAGTGCTGGAGTTGGCTTGGCCTGAGGAGTAGAGAGGGAGAGATGGGAGGAAAGCAGAAAGTGATCACTTCAGGAGAGAGGAGTGGTGAGGGAGATAGAGAGGGGGAGGTCTGAGGAGATCAGAACATCCAGAGTGTACCCTGCAGAGTGAGCCGAGCCAGAGGGGAGAATAGAAAGAGAGAGTCACAGAGGTCACGAAAGAGTCCAGTGGAGGGACAGTAAGCGTCCAGGTGGATGTTAAAGTCTCCAAGAAGGATGAGTTCAGTGGTAGAGGCCAGGAGGGAGGAGGAGAGGTCTGCACACTCAGAGAGGAAGGAGGTGATCTGACCAGGTGGCCGATACATAGTAGCCACGGTAAGAGAGTGTCCAGGAGAAAAAGAGAGCCTGCAGACAAGGTATTCGAAAGAGGAGTAGGCCTGCAATGGAATGACAGAGGCAGCAATCCACTCCAGGAAGATCAAGGCTACACCCCCTCCGGAACGGTTGGATCTGGGCATGGAGAGAGTCTTGCAGCCATCGAGGAGGAGAGTGTCAAAGCTCGTGACAGAGCTGGCCGTGAACCATGTCTCGGCAAGACCATGGACATTGAGATCAAGTTCTTCCAGGAGGCGGCAGATGTCAGAGGAGTGTTTGACAGCTGAGCGAGAGTTGAGAGTGGCAATATGGAGAAGGTTGCCAACCTTGAAAGACTTCTGGGGAGGGGTACAAATCAGAGGTACGCTCTGTGGAGGTCTAGAAGGAGCCCGAGGGGGGCATAAGAGGAAGGAGGAGAGGGCAAAGTAGCAAAGGAGGAGGCAGAGGTGGGAGGCAAGGAAGCTGAAGAAGGGAGAGAAGAGACAGCAGGAGAAGAAAGGAAATTGATGAGGCGCGGGAAGCGTCTATCAAAGAGGAGAAGGATGTCCTGAGGACCTTGGACCAAGATGGTGCTATTCAGGTAAACATTAATAATAACCTTAGAGGAGTAGAAGGGGGCCAAGAGGGCCTCCCACCGGGGGCCACCATTAATGGGATAAGAAGAGAAAGGAGAGAGCACAGAGACCATATGAAGAGGCCATAGGTCTGGTGAGGGAACGGCAAAGAGGATGTCGGTGTGGGTCTGTCTGGAGGAAGCACTGGTATAAGTGTCCGCGTTAGGGAGGCCTGGGTTGGAGACCAGGATATTCATTTTGAACTTCTTCATGCCAGACTTAGTGAGGAGAGCAGGATAGTCGATAGAGAAGCAATTTGAAAAGATAGGAGAAACAGAGAGCACCATAGAGTAGGTGGGGGAAGTGGAGAGAGGAAGCGGGGCAGAGTGGAAAGATGGGGGAAGACACTAGGGGAGGACAGAAGGAGGGGTGCAAGCAGACGAGACAGAAAAGTACAAGACAATAGTGGACGATTGACTAAGTAGACAAGAACTCAGATGAAAGAGCAGGCAGAAAACAGGGCAGTCTGGTAAGCAAATTAGGTTACCAGGGCATCAGGAACAGAGCAGTCATTAAAAAGAGTCCCTAGAGGAGGGTTGAGCACAGCAGAACACAGAACAATATACAAAAGAACAAAGCAGTCGACAAATGTAAACCTAGAAGAAGGAAGAATGCAGCAGAACACAAAGCAATACAATGCAAAATAGGGCAGTCAATGAGGAAAAGCAAAGGTAGCGTGGGGGGGCACGAGGCAGCCGCGATAGGGTGTTGCGAGGGACCACGCAGTCAGGGAGGCGCAACTGCGAGCAAACCGCACATGCACGCTGCAGGTGGTATTGTGGTAGATGTGGGTATTTGAGGGAAAAATGCCCTGTAGCCCCAGGACGCAGACAGGGAAACCCTCTCTCCCGTTCCTTAGTGGGACCTTGGCATGGGAGACCAATCAAAGTCCTGCTTTTCAACCAGTTTCTAGACTGCCACTAAAACATAGCCAATCTTCGCGTGATATGGGTTCCATTCCCACTTCTTTCCGGATTTCCCTGCTCCCTCCACACTGGTATACAACATAGACATAATCTCTGAGATGCAAGAAGGACACAAGAAAGTCTCCAAACATCTTTGGGCAGCCCTAGACAGCATGAAGAAATATGCAAATCAAAGTGGGCATCAGATCTGCCCTTTCAAGAAGGAGATAATGTGTGGCTAAAATCTAAAGACCTGTGTCATTTGGTACCATCCAAACTGACACCCTGCTACTTTGGCCCTTTTAATATTCTTCATAAGCCAACCCACTGGCTTTCCATCCAGCTATCCATCTCATGGCATAGGATACACCGAGTAATTCGGTCTTAATTTCTTTGTGGATGCTTACTGGATCGTTTTCATCGCAAGGGACTTGGACGGCCTCCTACCACTCTGAAAGGAGAAGAACCGCAATTTGAAGTGTCTGCTATCTGCGATTCCAGATACCGTCGGGGGAAGTTGCAGTACGTGGCACACTGGAAGGGGTACCAACCATGTGACTGGACCTGGGAATGTCCATGCCCGGTGTTGCTTCTCAAGTTCCAATATATTCATCCAGGCAGGCCCAGTTCCTCTTGCCTGTAGAGGGGGAATGCTGCCATGTTTCCACGATACTGAGGGCTTCTAGGGACTTGGTATGCATTCATGAAACATAAAACTAGGTAGCTGTCTAGCGTTTAGACTGGCCACAACACCACGTATGCTCCACCTAACACCCAGACGTTTCTTCGGCCTTGTAGGGACCAGGATGTTTGCGCTGCAATGCTCCAAATTGCAGGTATGCTGTTTTCCCTTTCTTTTCTGCTGGTCTTCCTCTTTACGTGTGTTCCCAATCCTTTCCTTCATGCTTGCACGTCTTGCCTCTCTTTACCCTTCTTCAAGCCCCCAGCTACTTAGCCAGCAGATTCGCACTACACACCACTACGAGGCCTCTCAAAAGTGCACAAACCAACTGTCTCTCTGTCCCATGCTTCAACTTGCAAAGATCTGGTGGACGTAGCTTTCCAGTCCTAGCAGCCAAGCTATGGAATTCGCTACCTAATCCACTAAGAGCAGAAACTTCGTTCCCGGCCTTCAAGCGCAAGGCCTCAGCCTGGTTGTCTGCCCAGGACTTGCTATGACTCCTAGCTCACAACGTCTAGGGTCTCTACATCCGCATCACTGACTCACTGCCATTACCTGCTCTTTCCCATTATATATTTTTTGTATAAATGGCGTATTTACGTATATATCTCATTCAAATGCCTTATTTTACCATGCCTGTAATTACATGTTGTATAACTTGTATATATGTATAATCTACTCTAATGCTTTTTCTTACCATGCCTGTAACTAAACTGTAAACTGTAACTAAATAATGCGCCCGGTGCCCTTGGGCCTGGTGCGCTATATAAATAAATAAAATACAAATACAAATACAAATTCAGTCTGGACCCCAGTTTGGATTGCTTTCTGGAACTGTCCATCCCCTTACCTGCCCTTAGTACTACCTGTTTAGCTCCTGGACTACAACAAATGGTGGGGGTTTTCTTCCCTAGATGGTTTACCCCATCTGGACTGGGCGATCTCCCCTCCTGGTGACTGAGGTACAGACCCTATCTCTCCAAGACCAGGGATCAGAGACAGACCTGGAGCCGAAAAACCCAAGGCAAGATCAGCTTAAAAGGTGAGCCAAAAACAGAAATTGGTGAACCAGGTGCTTCCTCTGACAGTGGGTGCAGTTGGACATCCACTTTTTTAAATTTGATGTAGTGCGTTTGTAATGTGATACACTAGGTTGGCTTGTGTATGAGATGTAGAGATGAGCTTGATACAAACGGTACCCCTGAAAGCTTTGTACCTTGTTTTGCCTGGGTCAAGCTGAACTTGGGACGTCCACCTTAGACATCTTGTTGGCCTGTAGACAGTGAACACGTTGGTGAGATAAAATGGCATTCAACCATGATAACATTGTGTGTGGGGCAAATCATATTACATTCAAATTGTATTTTCATCAGAAGCCTGTGGAATGTGTTTAAGGCCAGGTTAATGAGATCAGACCATTTCAGGCTGGAACTTTGCCTAGCTGCACTTTTCTGGACAAGCTGAAGACAGAGCATGATTGTGTGAGAAACCCCAATGATGATTCCATGGCAGTAGTTGTGCCAGGACAAGACTTCTGCTACAATGACAGCAATTCTGTGAGCGGTTGCCAGTAGAAGGAGGTTGCGTCTCAGGATTTGCAGATGGTGGAAAGCCTACTTGTTTACTGTATTAATTTGGGGTTCAATTGATAGATTTTTGTCATAGATGGCTCACAGGCTACTGGCCTCTTTTTTTGTGGTGTAGCAGTGGCATCAAGTTAGGTGAACAATTTCAGAGAATTGCTGCCAGGAGAAGGGGCCACTTAGCAAGAATAGTGCCTGTGACAAAATGTCTACTGCTCTGCAAGAGTACAAAGATGAGGAGTAAATAAAACTCCTTCTCAGGCCCACACTACTACTAAAGCAGCAGTAATCCCAATATTTTGTGGCTAAGCGGATGTGGAAAGTGAAGGTGTGCTCTCACATCTTGGACCTTCTGATAATGGTGATTTGTTAAGATCTTGTGTGCATTTTCCATGGCCCGCACTGTAATTCAATTTAAAATCAACTTGTTCACTGACTGGCGGCTTATTTGAGCCTGGTAATCTCTCCTTGATTCCCTCCCTCCGTCCCTCCTAACTTCCCACCCCCCTGGCCTGATTAGCTGGCTGCCGTTCTGATGCCTAGTCAGAGGGTATCCCTTTGCCAACGCTCGTTTTGACTTCTGTGGCTCAGCGGATGCTGTGAGTAAAGGTGTGCTCTTACATGTTGGACCTCTGATTTTTTTATTTTTTATTTTTAAGTGTTTTTATTGGCATTTGCAATAATATACATAGCAGTAGAGCACGAGGTGTGCTTTATGTTATTGACCATGTGTCGTGTCTGCCAAGAGAACAACAAATAACAACAAACTAACAAACAAAATTAACAGTGATAACAACCTTGACTGTGCACTCCCATGGAATCGTAACGTGGTTTTTATTCTGCGTGTTTGGCCCAGAGCCAGGGCCACCCCTCTTCGTGGCCGTTTCAGGGCACGGCACTTGGAACGCACTCGGGCTCATCAGTCTTATCGTGGTATTTTACCTGGAATTTGTGTCCTGTTGGGCTATTCAGGGAGGTTTGAAGTCGGTCGAGAAGATCATGTCCCTCATGAGGGCTTTCCAGGACTCCAGTGTTGAGCTCACGTCATCCCCGCCTCTTTTGTTTCCCTCCTCCCAGGCCAAGGTTTCGGCCATGGTCCATCTTTCCATTTCCCTGATCCAAGGGCCGTATCTGGGGCCTGCGGGCGATTTCCAAACCATCGCTATTGTTCTTTTCACAAGAATGGATGCCATGTCCATGAGCTTCACTAGATGTTTGATTTTGCCAAGTCTCGGGTGGGTGCCCAGGAGACACTCCTTAGGTGTCCATTCGTACCTTTCCAGTCCAGCTCTCCTGCAGGTTCGCTCGGCAGCAAGCCAGAGCTTCTGGGACCTGGGGCAAGCCCAGAACATGTGAATCAAGTCAGCTTGTTCGGAGGAGCACCATGGGCATGTCGAGTGGATTTTGTTGTTGAAGGTGGCTATCCTATGCGGGGTCATGTAGGTCCTGTAAAGGACATTCAGCTGGATCATCCTGAACCTGGCGTTCCGTGACACCTCCTTCGGGTACAACAGAGCTCTTGCCCATTCCTCCTCCGTGATTTCAATCCCCAAGTCGGTCTCCCACTTCTCTTTCAGGCACGCTCTTCTGGGGTTAATTCGGTCGTTTATCTGGGCGTAGAGCCTCGATGTCGGCTTCCAGCCGTCACTCAAGTTATACATCTCCTGAACAAGGGGGTGGGTCGCTGGTTCCTCAGGCCATGTGTTCCATTTGGTCTTGGCTACGTGCCTCACCCTCTGATAAAATAAGAATTGTCCCGAAGAGAGTCCATCCTTTAGTTCCAAAGTCCCTAAAGGCTCCCTCGTCAAACATGTCTCCCCATGTGTAGAGGCCACAAGTCTCCCAGTTCCTCATTACTGGGAGGTCGATGGGGGTCCTGCACACGTCTGTCAGCATGGGGATTTCGGGCATGTACGGGTGATGGAGGCCTAGTAGTGTTCTAACCCTGTTCCAGACCCGCCTCCCCAAGGTTACTATCATGGGCGGGTCAGGAGGGCCCACCTGCGAGCCCCATATTATCTCCTTAGGGTGCGTAGGCCCGGTCAGTTGGCGAAGGAGGCCAGTCTCTGCGGAGGGTTCATCTGAGAGCCACTTCGTTACGTGTGTCAGTTGTGATGCGAGATAGTATCTCTGGAAGTCGGGTAGTTGGATGCCGCCCTCGGTGTGGGGGAGCGTGAGGATGTTCAGGGCGAGCCTGTGTCTGGACTGACCCCAAAGGAAGTCCCTGACCAGCGATTCCAGTTTCCTGAAGAAAGGCGGGGGGATGTAGTGAGTGATGTTGGTGAAATAGTAGAGGAATCTTGGGAGTATAATCATTTTGGAGGTTGCAGCTCTACCCATCATTGAGAGGGGGAGCTTTGACCAGAATTTAATGGACCTTCGAACCCCGCACATTGCTGCTTCGGTGTTGCGCTCGTGAGTGGAGGCTGGCGTGTGCATAATGGTTAAGCCCAAGTAGCGGAAGGCCTCCGGTTGCCACTGGATCCCCATTCCGGGTAGTTCCTCTGTGTCCAGTCCTCTGAGTCCCGCAAGGCGGAAGAAGCATGATTTCTGTCTACTAAATTTTATCCCCGAGTATTTGGCGAAATTATCGAGGACATCCAGTGCTGTGGGGGCAGTTTCTCGGGGGTTCCTGAGGTATAGAAGGACATCGTCAGCATATAAGGAAATGATGTTGTATGTTCCGCCAATGCTGATGCCAGAGTCGAACAATTGCTTCCTGAAATAGATTGCCACTGGTTCCAGGCCCAGAATGTACAACATCGGCGATAGAGGGCACCCTTGCCTGGTTCCTCTTTGGATGGGCCATGCGCTTGATACCATGCCACCAGTCTTCACCCGGGCCACCGGGTTATTATAGAGTATCTCGACCCATCGGATGAAGTGTTCCCCTAGGCCAAACTCTCTCAGGGTCAGGATCAGCCATTCCCAATATATCGAATCGAAAGCTTTTACAGCGTCGAGCGAGAGTACCGCTAGGTCCTCCCTGCTCTCTGCTGTTTGTGCCACAACATGTTGGAGCCTCCTCAGGTTGGCGGTGGTGTTGCGTCCTGGGACGAAGCCGTTCTGGTCTTCATGTATTAAAGACCCTATCACCCTAGAGAGCCTCTTGGCTAGTATAGTCGTGAGGATTTTGCCATCATAGTTCAGCATAGCCAGGGGGCGGTACGAGTCGCACACGTCAGATGGTTTGCCCGGCTTGAGCATTGGTATTATGAGAGTCTCTCTCATACTGCTCGGCAAGGTTCCAGACTCATAAGCCTCCGAGTAGACTTCATGCAATATCGGGGTTAGGGTCTCCTCGTAAGCCTTATAGAATTCTGGAGTGAGGCCGTCCGTCCCGGGTGTCTTGCCGGTGGAGAGGGACCTGATCGCTTCCGATATGTCTTCTAATGTGATAGCCTCCTCCAGCCTGGCGCGGTGTTCTTGGCTCAGCTTGGGTAGTCCGATTTCGTCCAGGGTGTCTCTTATGTCTTCCTCAGGGATTCTCTCGTTGTGGGCGTAGAGTCTGGCGTAATAGCTTGAGAAGACCTCATTTATTGCTAGTTGCGTCCTCTGTGTTGTACCTCCCTCGTCTTTGATCTCTTTAAGGGCCTGCCTTGGGTTCTCCCTCTTACATAACCAGGCGAGTATCTTGCCGGGCTTGTCTGCTTCCTTGTGTGCACGCAGGGTCCGTGTGGAGAAGTCGAACTTGGACAGCCTCTCCCAGGCTGTCCTGCATTCTTCCCTGATGTCCTTCAGTTTGGCTTCCCTGGCAGCGGTCGGAGGCGAAGCATCTTCCAGTTGCCTGATCTCATCCTCCTTGTCCTCCAGCTCCTTCCTCAGTTGCCTCCTGATGCCACCGGCCTCGGCTATTATCTCACCCCTCGTTACCACCTTCATGGCTTCCCAGAATGTGCTCCACTTCTGGACCGATCTTTTGTTGATCTGTACGTACTCGTCTAGTTTCCCTCTTAGGGTTTCCTTGAATGCAGGGTCCGTTAAGGTTTCAGTTGGCATGCGCCACATTGGGATAGGAGGCCGCGGGCCTCTTAGGTGAAGCTGTATCAGGAGAGGAGAATGGTCCGAGATCGATCTTCCCAGGTAGTTCGCCGACTCAACCAGCGGTATCAGTGCGTTATCGACGAAAAGGTGGTCTATCCTGGTGTGTAAATCGTGGGGGGCTGAGTAGAATGAGTAGGCCCTGTCGATAGGATGTAGGTCTCGCCAGGCATCAACCAGGAACAAGTCCGAGACCGCAGTGCGGAGAGCGCGAGAGGCAGGGCCGTTGGGGGTACGCAGCGTTAATGATCTGTCTGTGTCTTCGTTCATCACGCAGTTAAAGTCTCCCCCCACAAGAGGGCGTCCTCCCTGTGGGGTGCGATCCTGGCGCATATCTGCCTGAGGTGGGAGGGTATGCCATGTTGCGGGAAGTATGAGTTGACTATGCATAGCAGGGAGTTTTCAAGCATGCCCCAGATCATCACATACCTGCCCTCTTCGTCCGTCTCCATCCCCATCTGGTGAAAGGGTGTGTCAGGGCTCACCCACGTGTATACGCCGCGTGCGTACTTCGAGTAAGAGGAGCCGCTGCCCTGGCCGCCCCAGTAGTCTGCCAATTTGTTCGCGGTGTCGGATGTGAGGTGCGTTTCCTGCAAGAGGGCAAACGATATCTTCTTCCTCTTCAAGTAGGAGTGTATTCGGTTTCTCCGCAGGTAGGATCCCATCCCTCTGACGTTCCATGTGATTATTCTGAAGCGTGTTGCCATTGCTTGGTTTTAATCATGGATGGGGGAGGCTCTCCGCCCACTTTCTGGGCTGGGCATACACTGCTGGGTGTCATGTTTCGATATGCTTGCGTGGGGTGGTGGGCTCCAGTTTCCGGCCTTTGATCCTCCATAAATTGGGGGACAGTCTTCATGAGGAGTGCAGTCATAACAAAAACTGAACAAAAATAACCATAACTGGTGCACCCAGCTACTGCCAAGGAGGGGGCAGTGCTCGGGGGCTCTCGTGCTGTCTGTCCCCGTCCGGGTTTCTAGCACGAGTGGGTTCGTGCCGGCAGCTAGCCAGCACTGGTCTTGCGTGGGTGTGTGCTGGGCGCCCATGAGCGGGAGGCCGGGTGGGCCCCGTAGTCACTTGATGTCCTCAATGTAGTTTCCTCGGTGGTGATGTATACTCTTGTGATGGTGTACAGTGCTGGGTCAAGGGCAGTGGTGCCCAGGTGTCGGTCCGTCGCCCCTTGTGCTTTCGGTTCAGTTCTCGTGGGTGGGTTCAGGGGGGGCGCACGCCAGGTTATTATGTTCCAGCCACATGGTGGCGGCGGCTGGAGTCTCCAGAAATATCGCTCTCCCCTTGTGAATCACTTTCAGTCTGGAGGGATACAGCAGCATATATTTTAGATTTAGTTTTCTCAATCTAGCTTTGATTGGGACAAAAGAGTTCCTTGCTCGCTGTACTGACTGCGTGTAATCGGGGTAAATAGTGACTTTCGAGTTATCCCGCTCTATCTCTCCACCCTCTCTCGAAAACTTCAGGATCACCTCGCGGTCCCGGAAATTGAGGACTTTCGCTATGATGGGGCGAGGGAAGGAGCCCGGGGGGGGTTTCTTCTGGAGCGATCTGTGGGCCCTTTCGATGGCAAAGCCCTGAGAGAGTTTTTCCGCCCCAATTTCCTGCTGTATTAGGGATTCTATGTAGGCCGTCGGGTCCGTGGTCTCGGCTCCTTCGGGAATACCCAGTATCCTAATATTGTTACGCCTAGCGCGGCCCTCTGCCTCCTCCGATCTTGCCTCCAAGTAGCTCACCTTCCTCCGGAGGTCCGCCACCTCAGCCTTGAGGTCTTGTGTGTCCTCGACGATGTCCTTCTGGGTGGTTTCCATGTTGGTGACACGTTCCGTCAGATTGCGGGCATCTTGTCTTATAAGTTGGATGTCAGCCTTCACCTCGCCAATTTTCGTGTCAATAAATGTCCTTAGGGCAGCAATCGCCTCGAGTACCTGGTTGTCCTTGCCGCGTTCCTCTGAGCAGGTCTGCGGAGCTGTGCTTTTAGGCGTGGACTGGGCGCCCGGGTGGGGTTTCGGGGTGACGAAAGGATCCATAGTGGCATCCTTGGCCTTGCCCCTTGAGGTAGACATTACAGAGCCTCTGGTCCCCTTTGTCTGTTGTGAGTGCCCGGTCGTGTGGCTCTCCCCAGCCTGCAGCCCGCGGGGGGGGTGGGGGGGTGCCTCAGCAGGCTAATCCGCCTGTTATGTTCGGATGGGGCGTCGGGCCAAGCCGGAGGGCGTCTTCGGTGTCTTCGGTGCTGGTTCCGGAGCGCGGTCCCCCGCGTGTTGTTGCAGTGGGCCTCGAGTGCCAGGAGGCCCGATATACCAGTTCAGGGTGTCCCCGCAACCTCCCCCCGCTACGATCTGGAAGGGTCCCAGCGGGCGGGCCTCGGGTTCGCCGTGGATAGAGAGTCTTGCCGGGAGGGTCCTGGGCCCCCCAGTGATGTTCTGTTGGGCGGCGCCACACGGTTCGGCTGATTTCGCTCGAGCGGCAGGAAGTGTGAGCGCCCGACAGGTCCCGGGGAGAGGAGGTTCAGGCTCTCCCGGGCATCGAGGCCGCCATTTTGGATGTGCCGCTCGGAGAGGGGGGGAGCCGGGTAAAAGCGCCGTATCGGGGCTCCCGGGCTCCGATTTTCGTCGAAAACAGCTGCGGGGCACGGGTCTTCGCCTCAGCTTCGGTTAGATTGTCGGAAGGGCAGCCCAGCGAGCATGAAGCACCTAATTCAGGATCAGACTACGGGGCTTGGCCGGAGCTCAAAAGTTCCGCGTCCTCACTCCAGGAGCACCAAGCCACGCCCCGTTGGACCTCTGATACTGGTGATTTGTTAACATCTTGTGTGCATTTTCCATTGCCCGCAATGTAATTCAGTTTAAAATCAACTTGCTCACTGCCTCGCGGTTTGTCTTAGCCTGGCAGCCTCTACTTTATTCCCTCCCTCTGTCCCTCCTATCTTCCCGCCCAAGCGGACTGATTGGCTAGCTGCCATTCTGGGGCGTAGGCAGAAGGTATCCCCTTCGCCGACGCTTGTTCGCCTTCTGTGGCTGAGCGGATGCGGTGAGTAAAGGTGTGCTCTCACATTTTGGGCCTTCTGATACTGGTGATTTGTTAACATCTTGTGTGCATTTTCCATTGCCCGCACTGGAATTCAATTTAAAATCAACTTGTTCTCCATCTCGTGGCTTGTCTTAGCCCTCCAGTCTTTCCTTGATTCCATCCCTCCCTCCTTTCCTCCCTGCCTCCCTCCTCTTCCCTCCCCTGTGGTCTGATTGGCATACTTATTGGACCCTCCAGGGCAGCCCTCTGCTACCCCCTGTGGCTAAGGGCCCAGAGGAAAAAGGCAGCTCCCACATTAGCAGCTCCAGTGGGTGTTTGCTGTTGCTCGTTGTGGGAGCATGCAGTGCAGCCGTCAACTACCTGTGACTGACAAGATAAGAAAGGTAAGAAAGGTGCAGCCAGGGGCAACAGCCTTTACTGCTCCCTATTTATTGGTCCCTCCTCTTTTATTACTCCTATTATCTAAGCTTATGTTATCCATTTTTGGTACTATGCGTATTATGTAAGCCATTGGGGGCTTGCCCTCCTTACTCTCCTTCTAGGAAAGTATGTCGATTCTGCACGTTTTTTTCAGTGCTGTTGTGTTTAAAACATAGGCTTTCTCTCTATCCCTCTATCTAGGATTCTCTCTCTATCTAGGTGTCTTGCTTTCTACTTTATGATGTAACCTGAGCTTTTTATTCCCCTTGCTAGACACTTAATTCTTGATTGTTGTTTTGCCTGGTGGGTAGTTTCGTGCACGGCAGTTTCTCCCTCTTACTCTCTCTTCCCCCTTCCTTCTCTCCTCACTCTCCCTCAATGGTGCGCTCTCTCATACCCTATATTCTCTAACTGATATCCTATCCCTCTCTCAAAGTCTGGAAGGAAAAAATCCAAATCAGGCCTGCCCATTGCCGACACCTATGGCAATGCTTCTTCCAAGCAGACTTTCACCAACGTCCTCATCCTCATCCTCTCTTCTGACCTTTGGACTGCCCATATGGTTGCAGGGCTCTCCCCGTTTTCCTCCTCTCCCATTAATGGTGGCACCCATGGGAAGTACTCTTGGCATCCCTCCTGTCCTCTAGGGTCATCATTAATGTCTACCTTAATGACTGCGTCATGGTCCAGGGCTCTCAGCCCAACCTCCTCCTTCTCCTTCTCGATAGGCATCTTCCGTCTCTCATCAACTTTCTCCCTTTTCCTGCACTCCTCCTTATGCCACCCATCTGGCCCCTATGCCACCTCCGATGGGTGTGCCACATTCCTGTACCCCTCCTCGGAAGACCTTCAAAGTAGCAACCTGCTCCACTTAGCTACCCTCAACTCTCGTTCTGCTGTCAAACACTGCTCTGCTCTGACATCTGCCAGCTCCTTGATCTTGACGTCCTCACGCTCACCGAGACATGGTTCACTGCCAGCTCTGTCACAAGTTTCGATATTCTCCTCCCTGAGGGCTACAAGATCAGCTTTAAGCTCAGGCCTTACCGGTCTGGGTGTGGAGTGGCCCTGATCTTCACTGAGTGGGTCTCTGTTACCATCAAACCCACTAAGTTATACTCCTCTTTCAATGCCTCGCCCGCAGGCTGGTTGTCTCTCCTCTCCTCTCTCCGACTCTGGCCTCCATTTACAGGTCCCCTGGCCAGGTCTCCCTTTTCCTCTCAGAGTAGGCTGACCTCATCTCTTCTTTCCTGGCCTCTACCCCTAAATTGCTCCTCCTCTAAGATTTCAATATTCACCTCAACTCCCCTGATGCAGCCTCTGGGCTTTTCCGCAACCTCTGTGATTCTCTTTTCCTCTCCATTCTTCCCTCTGGTATAAAGCACTCAGTCAGAAACACCTTGAATGCTCTCATCGATTAAGACATCCGATCTCCAACCCCCTCATTACTCCTTTATCCTGGTCTGATTATTGCCTACTTTCCTCTGACCTGGACTTCCTGGGTCCCCCACCTAAACCCCCACCCGCACTGCCAGTCTCCTTCTCCATCATTTGAGCCATGAAGCGCGGGTCATTTGCTGCTTTTGCCGCCACCTTCATGCCCCCTCCTGCTCCTGCCATTGACTCTCACTCTGACAGAGCCCTTACTAACCTTCAACACCGTGGACATTCTTGCCCCTGTCATGAGGATCGGCATGAAACCAGCCTCCAATTTCAACTCCTGGTTTAACTCCGACCTTGCCTCTCTGAAACGCAAGTGCAGAGCAGGTGAGCGGAAGGGTGGGATTCAAGCACATCCCCTAACAAACTGGCATGCCGCCTACTCCAAAGGCAATATAAGCTTTCAATCTGCTCGTAGAAGAGGGCCTATTTCCAAGTCCTCATCTCTGTACCCACTAACAACACTGCAGAACTTTTCAAAATCTGCGAGGAGCTTGCTGATCCTACTGCAGTCTCCATTTCTCCTCTATCTTCCCTGTCCCTCTGCACTTCTCTAGACTCTCACTTCACTACTAAAACTCAGGGCATGCTGTCCTCTCTCCTCTACACTCCCCCTCTCCTCACCCACTCTCAAGCCTCCATTGCCCCCCCTCTTGCCACCTACTCTCCTCTTTCTCTCCCATTTCACCTGTTGAGGTTTCTAGACAAGTTCGCTCTATGACAAAGCCTGTCGCCGACCCTTGCTGTACGGCTATCGTCCTTTCTCCATAACCCCCTTCCTTGGCAAACTCTTGGAGAAGCTGACCATCTCACAGCTCATCTACTACACTGAATCTGTTGGTTGCCTCCACTGCCACCAGTCTGGCTTCAGAGCTGCCAGAGGCACAGAAACTGCACTACTGAACACCCATCATGACTTGCTCTCTAATCTCAACTCCAACTCTCCTTCCATTCTCATCCTTCTTGACCTCCCCTCTGCCTTTGATATGGTCAGTTATGCCACCCTTATAAATAGACTCTGTGATACCCTTGGTATCACGGACCTGGCTCTGTACTGGCTGAACTCCTTCATTTCTGAAAGACCTTGCCAGGTTCAACAGGGTCCTTTTCTCTCGTCCATCTCAATCTCCACCTGTGCTGTCCCCCAGGGCTCTATTCTCTCACTGTCGCTTTTTAACTTCTACCCTGCTCCCCTAGCCCATCCGATCTATCCTTTCTCTCCTAACTTCCAGTGTTATGCGAACGACATAAAGCCCTCCTTCAAGCTTCCCTCCTCTACCTCCTCCTCTTCCCCTCTCATTCCTGTTTGTCTGTCTGCTATTCAGGCATGGTGAAACGCTAATGATCTCTGCCTCACTTCTAGTAAGACTGAGATCCTTCTTATTGGGACTCCTGCTCCCTATTTTCCCCCTACACTCTGGCTGCCCTCATAGGCCCCCCTCCCCTCACTCTCCTGTGAGGCAAAAAACCTAGGTGTCATCCTTTGACTCCTCTCTCTCCTTCTCTCCTCACATCACAGACATTGCCAAGAAGGCTCACTTTCAGCTTCCCCTCCTCAGAGGCATTCCTCCTTTCCTCACCTTCCCCCAGAAACTCAATGTCTCCAGAGCTCTGGCCATCTCCAGCCTGGACTACCGTAACAGCCTCTTCCCCAACCTACCAACCTCCTCCCTTCACCCCTTTCAACTTATCCAGAATAGGACTGTAAGACTTATCCATCCTTGGCCTCAAGCCCAGGGACTGCATCTCTCCAGCCCTACAATCTCCCCACTGGCTCCCGGCTGCTGTGACGATCAAGTTCAAAACCCTCTGCATCATCTACAAGGCCTTCTGGGGCCTGGGACCCCACTACTTCCAACTTTCCCACCCTAAATACCCCCTGCAAGAGCCCTCCGGTCCTTTTGCTCTAACTCTCTGCAGATCAGACGCTTCTCCAAGCAGAGAGTGGAGGATAGATCTCTCTACTCCACAGGTGCCTCCCTCTGGAATGGCCTCCCTGCCCCTCTCAGACTTGAGCCGGAACTCCTTAAGTTCCGGAAGCTTTTCAATATCTTACTTTTCTTTTCCTCCTTCCCTCTCCCCCTCCCTCTAACTTCTCCTCCCTCTGCTTCTTGACTGGCAGCCTAGTTCCTCCAGATTCTCACAAGGCACCAGGCCCTCCCCTACCAGACTACCCCTGCACTTGGTCTTCTCTGACACCCCTCCCCCCAACTTGCCCTTTTGGGCTCACTCCCCCTGCACTAGCCTTGCTGGGCCTGGACCCCCTTAGCCCTTCCAGCTGTTTCCTCGCACTTAGCATGTGGACCTTCTGTCCCTGAACTCTCTTCTTCCTGGGCTTTCTAGGCACTCGCTCAAACATCCGCCACTCCCCTCCCTTGCCCTTCTATTATTGCACTTGCACGATCTGAATATAGGACAGTTTATGTTTTGTCATCCCTGCTCCCATCTTGTCTTGTTGCGCCTCTCCAATGAGGACGGCTTCTACGAATTAAAGTGACCTTCATTATGAATCTGCTCTGGCATGTAGCAGGGTACCCTGGGGAATAAGTCAACAAGCTTGTGGAGCTGGGAAAATTACACAAGTGGCGGATTATGGAAGCCTGAGAAACCGGAAGAGCGATAAGAGGCCAACCTACCCTTTTCCCAGACAACCCACAATCTTAAATACCATACGGCTGCTGTTAGGGAAATTGTAAAACATCAGTAAGTCAGGGCCCAACAACATCAAAAGACCCTACTTTATAGACAAGTTGTAGGATGATCTTTCTCTGTTGGGGAATCTGTCTTAGTTCTCCTTCCCACCTCAGAGAACAAAGAAATCTCTAAATGGTACGGTGCCTATAAAGTTCTTGAACAAACAAGTCAGTTGAATTATGTAGTGCCCAACCAGATAGACATCAGAAGACACAAATAGATCATGTAAACTTGTTAAAAGAGTGGGTAGTTATTACAGAAGAGGAGACTACTAAAACATTGGCCACCCTGCTCATCAATCAAGACCGAGAGCACTAGTTGGTCCCTAGCCACCTACCACTCTCCCATCAAGAAGATCTTCATGATTTACTGAATTAATTACCAGAGGTCTTCTCTGAAGAACCAGGGAAAGTAAAGACTTTTCTTTGTTACATCAGGACACCAGCCAGGCAAACAGAAAATGTAAAACCTTACCAGACCTCGAAGGCAACAAGGAAAATCAATGAAATTGAGCTCCATGAAATGCTCAAGGACAACATCATTTAACCCTCGGAGAGCCCATGATCTTCCCCCATTGTTTTATTAGCAAAACCAGACAAGATGTGGATGTTCTGTATAGATTTCAGGAAACTGAACTCCATTTCTATGTTCGATAACTACCCCATGCCATGAATGGATGAGCTCTTTGAGAAGTTAGGGCGATGTAAATACATATCCCCTCTGGATTTAACCAAAGGATACTGGCAGGTACCCCTAAAGCCCACTGATAGGGAAAGGAACAACTTTACCACCCACAGAGACTCTTTAAATTTAAGGTACTCCTCTTTGGTTTGCACTGTGCTCCTGCCACATTTCATGGGTTGATGGATACGATTTTAAGGCCATGCGCTAGTTTTTCTGGAGCCTACTTGGTCAACATTGTCATACACTGTAAGACCTGGCCCGAACACATGCACCATCTCTATGTCATCGCAAGAACACTTAGAAGAGCAGATTTAATAACGAATTTAAGAAATGCCATCTGGACCAGGCACCTGTAAAGTATCTGGGCTACTTCCTGGAAAATGGACTGATTAAACCTCAGGCGGAAAAAGATAAAGAAGTACAACAAACACTTGCACTTAAAACTGAGACCTTTGAGCTTTTCTAGGATTTAGAGTCTACAACAGACAATGTATACCTAAGTATTCCACTTTGACTACCAATCTTATAGACAAGCTAAAGAACATTCACCCACAAAAGCTTATCTGGGGAAAAGAAGATCAACAAAACTTTGACGGTTTGAAACATATATTATTTCAAGAACCTGTCTTGAAAAAGCCCAATTATAATCAGGAATACAACCTGCAGAACGATGCCTCCACGGTCTGGTTGGGAGCCGTATTATCACAAGAACATGCTAGAAAGGGACACCCCGTTGTGTATATGAGTTGGAAGTTGTTCCCTAGAGAGCAATCATACGCCACTGTTGAGCTGGAAGCATGGCCATCAAATGGGCAATCTTAAACCTGTTACTATCTGACAGAAAGAAGATTCCAGCTTGTGAGAGATCACTCCCCTCTGACCTGGATGAGTCTAAGAAAAGATTCCAATGCCTGAGTCATGAGATGGTTTTTAGATCTTCAACCTTGTTGTTTCTTGGTGGAACATCGAATAGGAAAGAACAAGACAATGTGGACCTTGAGTCTCTTTCCCTCTTCCCAATCAAGGAGGATCTCTCGTTTAATGGGTGGGGTATGTGACAAATCTGGATTATTTGTCTATTCTCCCCAGAGTGGAGCCAACCCCTTTGAGGCTAAAGAGGTGGGCCTGCACAGCAAGACCCTCCATACGGTTCTGGACAAGTGTTATCTCACTGGGAGTCACTCCCCTCTGAGGGACAAGCACTCCAATTGCTGCAAGTAACTCCACACCCAGAACACATTATCTGCCTACATGGGAATTGGAAAGACTGTTGTGAACCCTGTATTGGATTCACCAGATAGTGACATTTCTTCAATCTCTTTGGCTTCTGGTAATGCTGGATCCTGCCCGTACTCCACAGTCAAAGAGGAACAACACATCCCTTTTTTATGAGATGACATACATAAAACTATGAGGATCTTAGAAACAGAGAGAATAGAGAATACTACGCAAAGGTGTAAAATGTCCTTGAGGGGCAGAGCTAGGCAGAACCATGGAGCCAGCAGTAACATGACGCAGGAGAAAAAAAGAACAAAAGATGCCAGACAACTAGCGTGCAGAGAAGTAGGGAAACCGCTTTTGTAACCGAGATGGGGACACTGGCTCGTCTGGTGGTGAGATCATGCCGAGGTTGTGGTGGGCCTGGCACCCGGTAACAAACACTGAAACTAGACACCCTAGGAAAAATGAATCCTCTATCCTGTGCAGGGTGGTGGAGGCTACCCCAAAGGAAGAGGAACTATTACAACAACTGTATGTCAAAAACTATTGCAACTCTTCAGGAGTGTGAAACGTGATGAGAAAAGCATTTGAATTGAGGAATATCTAGGAATTTGTTTTTACGAATAACAAGATGACTTTTCTTTGTTGCTACTTTTTGATTGTTTCCTCTTGAGTCACAAACTGGATGACGATCAACAACACAGTGAGACCGGCCCAAGAGCACTGTAGGTCCGAAACGCAGTGCTCTGATGATTTAGGTTTGTTTCCATAGTGTTAGGGTTAGAAATAAGTTAGGTTTTCTAATTTTTGTTAGAGGAGCACCCTTACTTTTAGATTACTAGGTAGGGACCTGCCTCATGGTGATAGGAATAGATAGGCATTTTCTTTCTTTTAGGAAAAATAAAATCCTTGAAATGTCCCTTCAAAATCTGAGTACTTTTTCCTTGTACACTACACACCCCAAAAATATCCTTGAGAAGGCGTTGTGATGGTTTGGATGGAATGTGAAACAGGATGCGATTCCACATCATGGAAGAGCAGTAGAGTTCTGAGTGAGAGGCTGATGGTCGAGGCTCTTTAAACCCACAGACTTTGTATGATAATAAAAGTAATTTGTCTTCTCATCGAGTCCAACATCCTAATAATGGTGACGGTTTGGAGACCGAGCTGCTGGTCCACAGTGTGAAAGGAGGAAGTGACGTGCCAAGTATTAGTCCGGCCAAGGATTCTCTGGTAGGAGTTGACACTGTGTCTGAGGACAGCAGGTAGAGCATCAAAGATTAGCCCATGCGCCAATGGATTGGGGAGCCCAAATCAAGACTGTGTCGATAGCACGAGCAAAGCGCTGGCTTAAGTGTGAGGTGCTTAGAGGAAAGGACATGTACCTGTAATACGTCACACGTTAAAAGACCAGGAAGTGACTGAGGAAAGCGCTGTCAAGGAAAAACCAATACTAGTGATTTCCGCTGGGTAGCAGAGCGGGTGGTGTGTGAGAGCTTTCATTGCCCTGCACTTGAGACCCCACAGAGGTGAAAACTGAACAGCAGCGCATAGCAGTCAAAGATAAAGGATGCAACAAAAATAAAATACAATAAAGGGTTCACTTACCACAGAATGGTATCCCAGGGTATAACATGTCCTGTGGTATTTATACCTAGGCCGCAACCAAAGGGCAAAAATAACCGCAGTGGAAAAAGGGCTTTGTGCATTACCTGCGTGTAACATGTGGTAATGGGTACACCATGGACAGGAAGGTCTCCATGCCGATGCACTTTTAAGAATACGAGGGACAGAGAATTTGCGAGACATACCTGGAGATACCTGTTGATGATTCAGTTACGGAAGGTTTAACTAACCTGAAAATTGTCTTGCGAGAGCACAATTCTAGAGAGATATAACTTTACAGCATGATCTCAAAAACCAGGAGAATCAGTGAAAGACTATGTCACAGCACTTTGGCACTTGGGGCTTACGTGCAATTTCGACACCACCCTTGATGAGCTCATTCAGGACCCATTTATGGTCCACTGCACTGACAATAAAATAAGAGAAGAATTGTGGCTGAAAGGCGATCCCTTTAAAAATGAGGTATTGCAAATCGCAAAACATGTGGAGCAATCTTTAGCATGTGTTGCAAAGCTGAGTAACAAACCCACAAAAGAAGTGAGCCTGGAAATCTTGGCCGTGTGTGCTCGCGCAACGTGAAGAAGCAGCAGCTGTGGTGAGTGAGGAGACCGTACGAACAGTAGCAAGAACTCCAAAAGAAATCAGAGACAGACAGTCTAGCAAGAACAACCAGCAACCTCAATAGTGCATGTTTCGGGTGTGGAAGTAGCAATCGTTTCACTGGATCAAGTATATTCTTGTTCTGGAAGATTGCATGAAACAAGTGAAAGAGGTGGCAACATTTTGCTAATTAATGTGGGCATTTTCAACCGGCTAGATCAATGTCAACTAAGTTTGTCCAAAGGATCGAAGACAAGGGTGATGGATCCGAGGGTGAGGAAGATGAAAACACAGATTTAGTAGCAATCATCCTTGTAGACACTGCCAGTGACACAAAAGAAGGTACACATATGGCTGGACCCTAACAAAACAGTCAAGTGTTGCATGTGAGTGTGGAAAGAGTGAGTGAAGAGTGTGTCGGGAATGAGAAAGTATTTAGTGAGTCAATGGGAAGGCTGAAGGGGGTTTGTACACCAAAACAAGTTAAGGGGAACTAGCGTGCCAGTTGCTGCCAAGTTGCAGCCAGTGCCTTTGAATTTGACTGTGATGCATATAAAGAGTTGTGAAAGTTGTATGTGAAGAGGAAACGTCGAGTATCGTCCCCAATCCAGTTGCCCCCCTCTCATTACCTATTGAGATCACACCAAAGTATGTGACGTATGAAGAACTGTTAAATCAGCAGAGAACAGCACATGGGCTCTGGCCAGTACCTATCAGTGTAACACCACCTATTAATATACCGACACCTAAGAAAACATGGACAGTAAGGTATCCATTAAAAAAGCCATACCTATATTCTAAACAATATGACGGATGTTTGAATAAAATACCCAAAGAAGCAAAGAAGATAATGTAGGAAGATGAATGTTGACGTCATAAGAAATCGGACTGACGCACATATAGAAGATATAATGACATGAGAACACTGACAAGAGGCGAAATATAGAGAAGACACCATGGATAAGTGACATCTTGAGCCCAAGGTGAAGAAGTTGATGTCAACATGAAGAAACTTATGCCACATACATGATGAAGATATTCAGTTAGTTTAAACGTGTACAGATGCAAGACACTGCAAGAGGCAAGTAATTGTGAAGCTTGCTTATGCTAAATAGTCGATAGATTGAGGCAAGTGCCAACATTTACAATTATATACCTCAAGAAGCACTTTATGTATGAATGAAAATCCTCTACGCATATGAGCAGAATTAAGCAAAGGTCATAAAAGGCCCAAATTGGAGTGTGTCGCAGCAAGAAAATCGAGAATCAAGATAGAGCAAAACTCAGCTGAAGGATGACCATACCAAGAAGTCAGGTCTTATCTGGCTGGAACAGGCCGACATTGGATACAATTAAGGAGAAGAGAACAGAGGATCGTGTTCAGAAAGGTCAAGATAAGCTACAGATGTCAGAGAACTGGTAGAATTAAAAGAAATATACAAAAAGACACAGAGAAAAAACAATTTTACAATGTCCAGTCATGTGACAAAGGCAGGCTGGAAGAAGGAGAATTTTACAACTACGCATGGATCCCCGCCATGCCCATACTCTTTAAAAGTTCTCAGAGCACAGAAGAGACACAAGGCCAAACTACAAAGCAGTAATTGACATATGACCACTGAGGTGATGATTGATTGTAGCATAATTGGTAGGAAGCTGGGGTGCAGACAAGACTTCTCTGCACCTGGATGTTCTTTCTTTGTGCTGCTAGATGTAGGTGGTAAAGTATGAATGGGGTTGATGCCAACCCAATCATAGTGGACCATGTAATCTAGGGTCCTGTAGTGTCTACAGCCAATGGGACGTCGTACTTTTAGTGACATTCATAGTCACTAAAGGGAGGGCTTAGTTGCCCCACCTGACATTGATTATCCAATCCCCTTTCCCCGTTACCATATACAGATATAGTACTTATGTTAAGTTACCTTCCTATAACCAATCCCGTTGCATGTTTTGTTTTTAAGATTGCCACATAGAATGACGTTAGTACGTGCGCAGGTTGTACGTCAGCAAATCCGAGTGTTTGCTATAAATATTGTGTTTTTTCTAAAAGTAAAGAGAGCAAGAAGATCGAGAGATTGCTGATGTTCGTTGTACTCCCCGTTTTATGAAGTTGTCATTAAACGGACTCACTTTGCCAAACTATTGTGTTGTCTTAATGATTTGATGCATGAGTATGCATCTGCATCCCCATCTATCTCGAGGGTACTGCTACTCATCTTAAAGGGCTGTTTGGAGATCATCCAGTTCACTTGCTAGCAGAGTCAGATGGTTAGATTAGATAAAAATACCCATTGACCGTCGACATAAGTAACTTCTGGTCCTCAGCAATATCACACAACCGTTACCACCTGGCTGCTAGAACGAGAAGCTCCCTGTAGATAGTGGATAGATTAATTAAAAAACCCTGCAGGTTTGGTGTGACAGGTTCCTTTCTTTCCCCTAAAAACCCCTCCCACTTCTAGAAGTAGCGGATCAGACGAGCGGCACGGAGAGGCGGTAATAAAGGCGGTGATCCCGAGCGTCCATAGATGAAAGACATGCAAACAGTGAGTAAAAAAGACTGAATGTTTTGGCAAAGCATGCATGCTTAGAAAACAAGTAAGGAAAGGTAATGGAGGGAGGTGGCATAAAATATAACGTCAGAGTGTGGCCGCGATAAGGGTACACACCCAGTTCCTAGGTTTTAAAGAATGCTAGCAGAAGCCCTTATCTAAAGTCCTGATTAATTGGATAAGGTAGGAGACTGGATTGATTAAAGGCAATCCGAATGAGATAGGCTTAAATTCCATGTCAGAATAAACATAGGGGTAAGATGCGTTTGAGAGAGCAAACGGCATACGATTTATGTGGCTGGCGAGAGTTTGTCTGTATGTTTTATGTGTTTGAATAAAATCATGACATCATATGTGAAAAAAGAGTATGAAAATTACACGATTGTAGAAGGAAATTGTTGCATGATATGGATTAATGGTTGTTTTTTAGCAAGAATAAAGTAAAAAATATTGTTAGTTATATCATATATAATATAATACTATATATATATATGTATAGTTAAATATTATAAGTAACAGGATTGGAGCTTGCGACAATTGGTGCTTGCTCATATTGTTAATTTTTAAGATGCAATTGTGATAAAGTGTGAAGTTAAAAAATATGCAAGTGTTATATGAATAAGGGATAAACGAGTTAAGCATGGAAGACATCACTCCGTTAATACACATGTGCAAACAGTTTCCGAAACACACACCTAAGCTTAAACAGTACAGTACGGAATGGGTTAAAGGGACCGCACACAAAATTTTTATGACATGGCCACAAGGCGGATCGCTATCTAAAACGGTCCCGCAGCACATGACGTCATATTTACATGCCACGTACACTGGCAAAAAGTGAGACAAGCGCCTGGCTAGTTCAGAACTTTGGAAGATTTACCAGGAAGAAAGGGAGGAGGAGCCACCGTTAGATTGGATACTGAATATATGCAAAGAGGGGCGTGAAGAGCCTTCTGCGCCGCCCGACCCGTCTGAAATAAAAAACAAAGCTAGTAAAGACGACAGATTGTATCCACTAAGAGAACTTAAAGCAGTAACGGGATATAGCAACCCATCATATGAGTCACCTATGCAAAGTAGTGATGAAAGCCCAGAGAAGGACAGGGAAAGCAATATTACCTCCAAAGTCCCGAGGGACAAGGAGAGACGCGAAAAGGAAAAAGGTGATCAAGCACAAGTAAGTACATCTCCAGGTAGAGGAAAAGAGATATAAAGATGGAAAGGAGATGAGGATAGAACTGATGAGATGGCATTCACAGAGAACGAATGGATGGGAGGTCAGATTTTATTGAAACCCGATGGTAAAGGCATTGAGGACATGAAACAAAGGGGAGAACAAGACGAACAAGAGAGAAAGGATAAGGAGAAAGAACGATTGAGAGATGAAGGGGCAAGAAAAAAGTATAGGCAGAAACGAGAGCAGTTATATCATGATGAACAGGTCAGAAAACAGGAAAAGGTGGAAGAACAAAGAAAACGGGATAATAAGCAGGGAACAGCTGATGATCAGTAAAGAATAGAACAAAGGAGAATAGAAGAAGAAGAAGAGCAAAAGATACGAGAGAAGAGAATAAAAAGACAGAAAGATGAGGAAATACAAAGGTGAATGAATGAAGATATACTAGGAAAAAGGAGGAAGACAGGGTTCGAGAGGAAGCAAGGAAGCGTAGTGAATTTGATGATGACATAGAACGCAAACGAAGACAGAGAACGCGTGATCTCGACTATCTGGAAAGGGAGGTTAGAAAACCTGATCCAGTGGTAGAATGGGAAGATATAGAAGAATTCTTTCCTGAGTATGATTCAGTACCAAGCACGTCTAGAGTAAATCTAGAAGATGAGTTTGACACCAGAAGTATCAGAGAGACAATCAATAGAATATATGATGAGATAGGACGAGAAAAAATACCCCAAGGAAAGGGAAAGGATGAGCACCTTGAAAGCACTCAGTTGTACGATACTGAGGACGCTTCACGCAGCAGCAGGCATAGAGAGCTGTCGTTAGATCGGCTCATTCTAAATAAAAATGAGGAAGATGAGAGAAGCTGCATGAGTTGGGCACAGGCAATATCAGACAAAGAAAGGGAAGCCTGTGAAAAGGAAGGAAGAGAAGAAAGAGACACAGAGCGAGGTTGTGAGAGATGTTTCTTTAGGGGCAAGGGGAGAACGAAACGAACAAGAGAGAAAGGATAAGGAGAAAGGACGATCAAGAGATGGAGGGGCAAGAAAAAAGGATAGGCAGAAACGAGAGCAGTTATATCATGATGAACAGGTCAGAAAACAGGAAAAGGCGGAAGAACAAAGAAAACGCGATAATAAGCAGAGAACAGCTGATGATCAGGAAAGAATAAAACAAAGGAGAATAGAAGAAGAAGAGCAAAAGATACAAGAGAAAAGAATAAAAAGAAGGAAATATGAGGAAATACAAAGGTGAATGAATGAAGAGATACTAGGAAAAAGGAGGAAGACAGGGTTAGAGAGGAAGCAAGGAAGCGTAGTGAATTTGATGACGACATAGAACGCAAGTGAAGACAGAGAACGCGTGATCTCGACTATCTGGAAAGGGAGGTTAGAAAACCTGATCCAGTGGTAAAATGGGAAGATATAGAAGAATTCTTTCCTGAGTATGATTCAGTACCAAGCACGTCTAGAGTAAATCTAGAAGATGACTTTGACACCAAAAGTATCAGAGAGACAATCGATAGAATATATGATGAGATGGGACTAGAAAAAAGTACCCTAAGGAAAGGGAAAGGTTGAGCACCTTAAAAGCACTCAGTTGTACGATACTGAGGACGCTTCACGCAGCAGCAGACATAGAGAGCTGTCGTTAGATCGGCTGTCTCTAAATAAAAATGAGGAAGATGAGAGAAGCTGCACGAGTTGGTCACAGGCAATATCAGACGAAGAAAGGGAAGCCTGTGAAAGAGAAGAAAGAGAAGAAAGAGAAACAGAGCGAGGTTGCGAGAGATGTTTTTCTGGGGGAAAGAGAATAAGATGATCGGATTAAACTGCGTCCACATCTAAAGTACCAGAGCCAGTGACACAGTCAGATTGGCATGAAGGACTGCCAAACGGTCAGAGGGGGGTATCTTCCCTGCTATATGTAAGCAGGTTAAGGACATTGCCAGGCAGACAGCGATGTGGAAATATTACCCCTGTGGTAGACAGACAAATGCTGAGAGAAGAAAATTAGTTTAGTGCGTCACAGTTTCCCTTATTAGGAAAGGGAGGGACAAGGCCACAGTATATACCATGGCCACAAATGGATAGAGAGAATCTAAAAAACAAGCTCCCAATATTGACATCTGGAGCTGGGAAATGGATACATGAGTTGGAAAAAATGACGGGAGGTAATACGTTGGCTATAGGTGAAATCAAGGGTCTTTTGATCGCCATACTTGCTGACAGCTGAAAATGTTTGGACACGTGCAGGTTACTCTCGTGTGACTAGAGTTAATACAGCGCACGATGGAGCACTGTTTAACAATTGCAGAACCGCTGTATGGTAAGCGCTTCGAGTTCTATACCCGGACACTTCTGACATGGGAGCTATAATGACACGTAAGGTGCAAGAGGGAGATGATCCGTTGCTTTACATTCAGACTTTTCAAGATGGTTGGGTACTGGAAACTCTTGAATCTTGGGGGAAATCTATACCAGTATTCTACCATATATTATGTCAAGGGCTGCCAGAACCGGTGCAGAAGCAGCTCAAGAAGTTGGTAGGAATAGAAGCTAAGCCATGGTGAGAAATACAACTGACCATTGCGCATTATTGCAGGCTGCTGCAAGAGAAAACTCACAAGAAGAAGGATGCAAGGAAAGGTGAAGAGGCCAAATTAGTGCAGAATATTTTTTCAAAATATGCCATTGAAGGGGCAATGTTAACAAGCACATATGGATCCAATGCACAGCAGGTCAATAACCAAAGGCAGTTCGATCAAAGCAATAATGGGTTTAACACAAGAGGAAGAGGTTACCGAGGAAGGAGATGGCAAATAATCAGGGAGGCTTTCAGAATATGCAAGGCAGAATTCAGAATATGCAAAATGGGCAAATGATCAGACCGCCGCCAACATGTTGGACATGTGGGATGACAGGGCATCTAGCATGTATGTGCAGAAGTCAATGGATGGTGTAAAATGATCAATTTACAAGAGGGGGAATGATGAATCCACCTGCGTTTCCACAGCAAGGTGGAGATGGATTTGCGCAGAATAAAACTGTACAGCAGCAAGCGCCGAGAGTGCAGCAAAGCTTACAGCCACAGAAGACTGTGACCAATTTCCCGCAAGAACAGTCTCAACAGTCTTGATGCAACTTCTACAGACTACAGGCACAGGACAGTTATTGAACTCTAGAGCAGGAAAAGCCACTGGTGATGGAGGAAATACATTCACTAACTGTGGGACGAAATTGTACATGGACCAGGACAGCTCACTGGGAGACCGGATGTTTTTTCATCCTATCAGTGACACCAAACCCTCATGGGGAACCAAGGGTAGATGTCACTCTAGGGGATAAAGAATATTTGTTCCTAGTGAACACGGGTGCAACACGCTTGTGTATATGTGAAGGCAAGTTTTCTTTATCTGGCGACACCATGAATACCCCAGGTTTTACAGGAGCCACAAGCCGTGTTCCTTTCACAAAAGAACTTCCAGTTTTCATAGGAGAATGTGACATGAAAGTGCCACTATTGTATTCAAGACAAACGCCTGTCAATATATTGGGACGAGATTTGATGACAAAGTTAAATATGACAATTTTGTTCACGGAAGAGGGCATAATGTGTTGAACTCCAGGAATGCATTATTTAAACGTGTGCGAAATGATCAGAGCATACGCAGGACATATGGCTATGAGAACCATTTCATTAGATCCTGAGATATTCGCATATGGAGTGCGCTTATTAATGTCATGGCTACCAGGCCTTGCAGACAGAACAATTAGAACCCCAGATGAGTTTCTATTCAGACCAAGAATACCTATGCATGAGGAAAAGGGACGAGTGTTTCCCTTAACAATACAAGCAGCCATAGTGTGAGGACAGATGGTTTGCTTGATGGCTGTGATGATGAAGGCAGACAATGGTGCGCAATAATCGCCATTGGGGAAGGTTACAGATTGACGTCACTGATGATCTGTTTGAAGAACATCTAGGTGAGGATGAGATGACATTTGAGGTAAACCTCATTTATTGGGTGAAAATGATTTCGTCCTGAATATTTTGATGATGACATGGGAAAGGTGCCTGGCTCAGTATAGACTACAGGCCTGTATGACATAGGCCTCCTGAAAGGAGTTGGAGAAGTGAAGAATAAATTGAAACCAGGAGCAATTTTACCAAGAGCACGACAATATCCCATGTCTAGGGAGGTAGATGAAGGGATTTTCAAGACAATTTCTGCCATGATGGATCAAGGCATCTTAGTGACGTCAGAGTCGTCATGCAATACTTTGGTTTATCCGATCAAAAAATCAAAGGGAGTGTCTTGGTGTTTAATATAAGATTTAAGGCCGATAAACCAGATAGTAGAGGCCGAGTTCCCTCTAGTCCCTAACCCGTCTACAATTCTATGTAACATACCTGTTGAGGCATGTTACTTCATGGTGACTAACCTGAAAAATGTCTTTTTCTTAATCCCTTTGCACAAAGACTCACAAGATTTGACATCTTTCACGTTCAGACAAGTTCGACTGAAAAGCACAAGGCTGCCTAAAGGTTATTGTGAGTCCCCTTCGATTTTCAATAGAGTGTTGCAGATGGACTTGAGCAACATTGCATTAGAGAGTGTTGTTTTTCAATATGTGGATGCCATTCTAGTTTTAAGCACAACAGAGGAAGAGTGCAGACACAATTCCATTGAGTTATTGACTACGCTTGCTGAAAAATAATATAAAGTTAAGAAGGAGAAGTTACAGTATTTTCAACAAGAGGTGTTGTACATAGGCCAATTGATTTCACATGAGGGAAAGAAGGTGACTCATGAAAGAGCTGAAGCTATTTTGAAAACAGCTAAGCCACACACGATAAAGCAAATGCAAAGTTTTCTAGGATTAGGCAATTACGTCAGGGCATGGGTCTTTGACTACAGCTCTTATAACAGGCCCTTATAACAAGCCTTGAAGAAAGCATAGGCAACAAAATGGTGTGGACTAAGGCCATGGAGAAAGGGTTTGATTAACTAAATAAGGCCATTTGCACAGCACCAGTTTAGGGATTCCCAATTATGCAGAGGAATTCTACCTGTTTTCACACAGAGGTGTACTGTTATGACAGCAGTCCTTACACAGAAACAATCACGTTGGGGTGCAAGCCCCTGGCATACTACAGTGGGATTTTAGACCCAGTAATGAGAGTTCATTTCCCATGCAAACAAAGTTTGGCTGCCGCTGCGTTCGCCATAGAGAAAGCTACAACCATTGTAATGGGGTGCCCAATGACGTTATTCGCTGAGCATGCATTATTTGCCATTTTAGAGAAACTGAAAGGTACATTGACATCACAAAGAGCCTCTGCTTATGAAGTGGTCATATCAAATCCAGCGATTAAAATAATTTGATGCGGAATAGTGAACCCAGCTATGTTTATAGCAGAGCCAGTTACTGAAGGAGAGCCAATACATGATTGTGCAAACTATGAAGAATTCTATGATGAGAGCCCCAGAGTAAAAGAAAAATGCATTTCCAGAAGATGAGATCGATCAAAATGATGGATAAAGATATACAGGTGGCGCTGTGGTGAAGCACACAGCAAATGGGGAATTTCGAGATGTCTACCGTCTCATTATTCAGCACAGGCTGCAGAATTACTGGCGCTGAGACTCGCGCTTGAGAATCACGCAGACCAGGAAGTAATGGTGTACAGTAGTGACTCTGCCTATGTGACGTTGACAGTACATGAAGGCTTAGCGTGCTGGAAAAGGAGGGGCTATCTCTGAGCGGATGGCATGCCAGTGCAGCACCCCGCCTTATTGGACAGGCTCATTAAGACACTACAACTCCCAGTGGGCATAACCGTCATGAAATGCGCAGCCCACACGAAAGGGACAGATTTTATCTCGTTTGGAAATCAAGCAGCAGACACTGACACAGACACTGAAGCCAAGCGTGTGGCAACTGAAGATGAAATAATGGTGGATGTGCATAAGAAGATTATTGTTGTGAAACGTGAGCCGCAAGGCTACAGTGATATGTCAAATACTCAGTGAATGGAGCTCCAAGGGGAGGCACCGCAGGAAGAAAAGAACCTTTGGATACGAAGAGGGTATTCTTTAAACCCCTCTGAGGCTCTGTGGTGACAAGATAGCACTGGTAAACCAGTAATACCTATAGCCCTACTGAAAATAGCACTGGAATAGTTGCACTATCCAGCACATGTAACAAGAGAGAATCTAGCAGAAACCATTGCCGAAGACTGGTTTGTACCATAACTAGCAGAGCATGTTGCATTTTTGATGATAAATTGCATAGTCTGTCAGAATTCTATGGCTGGGCATACACCAGGTGTGATCAGAGGAGTCATCCCAAGGCCTAATGGTCCTTTTCAGCACTTGCACATCAACAATGTCAATATGATTCAAGTATGTAACGGATACAGGTATCTAATTGTTGTTGTGTGTCCACTCTCTAGATAGATAGAAGCAGGTCCATGTACACACCCAGACTCTACCTGTGCAGCCAAATTCTTGGAGAGGGAAGTGTTTCCCAGATGGGGAGTTTGTGAAGTGATGAGGTCAGATAATAGTCCTCATTTTGTTAACGCACTATTTGAACAGATCAGCTTGTTGCTTGGTATAAAGCACACATTTTTGTCAGCGCATCATCCGCAAGGGAATGGCATATGCGAGAAGCTCAACGGCTTGTTAAAGGAGAGGATAGCTAAATTGAAGCTTACTCTGAAGAAAGAATGGTTGCACTGCCTTCCACTGGCATTGTATGCACTCAGAAACCAGCCTGATTCTGACCACCATCTTTCGCCACATGAAATTGTGATGGGAAGAAGAATGCGGACGCCGTTAATGACTCAAACTAGAGCTAGATGTGATGCTCAGCCAACAGGAGAAGTGCTAGGATTGGAAATGCAAAACTACCTGAACTGTATGACTTTCAGTTTTTCTGTAATTTCAGGACAGCTGTAGTGTCGAGGAGGGTGTAGGGCAGTACAGAACACAGAAGGACATACTACAACAGACAAGGTTCCAGAGTTAAGTGTACCTCAACTATACCCTGGGGATACTGTGCTAGTTCGGAATCACTCAAGGAAAAGGTGGGATGAGCCAAGGTTCCAAAGCCCTTTTATTGTGGAAGACATAGGATCACGCTTAGACTACTGCAACACACTCCTACTAGGCACGTCGGCAAGGAACATCAAGAAACTCCAAACAGTGCAGAACAATGCACTCAGAGCAGCCACAGGGATCTCTAAAAGAGACCACATCTCGGCTACAAGGAAATCCGTCGATCGGCTACCCGTCGAAGAACACATCCTCTTTAAATCCCTTGCACTGACCCACAAATGTCGCCATGACTCAGCACCTTGTTACCTCGCACAAAGATTCTCTGCGCCCCCATCTAGCAGACCAGCTAGATCCAGCCATACTAACCGACTGTCCATTCCTAAAAGCCTCAGGATCAGGGCAGGCGGCTCTAGTTTCCCAGTTCTAGCGGCGACCAACTGGAACCTGCTACCTCCCGCTATCAGAGGCATTGAATCCCACACAGTCTTCATAAAAGCAAGAAAAACCCTCCTGTTCATGTAATCTTCCACAATAGCTGGATGCCAACCTGTAATGCATATAACACTGTCTGTAAGCAATGTATAACATATGTATCACCCCACCTCCTGTAACTAAGTCAAAATCTTGAAACAGCACCACAATGGCTCCGGGATGCCAGGCGCTTTACAAATATAAAAATAAATAAAAATAAATAAATAACAGCATCTGCAGTAAAGTTACAGGGAAGAAGAGCTTAGCTCTTCCTTGGTGACATTAAGCCACATATCAGAGAGACCCCTCTGCCCGCACTCCAACCCGGAGAGACTTCAGACAATGGGGAAGAACCACAGCACATGCAAACGAGTACTATGACGAGGAAGAAGGACGCATGACCAGTCAAGTGAAAAAAGCAAGGAACCTTTGTGATAAGGTTGTGGCCCAGTTCTAGACAGCTCCTTTGAGCAAAATAAAGGAAAAAAGGATACAAATTTGAACACTCTGTGCATCCTAGTTGCAGAGTAGAAGAAGAAAATTGCATTTATTGAGCCACAAGTAGTTTGTTGACTTTGGACTGAGGCACACTAAAGCCTTGATAAGAAAAGCTATGCCTAATTTTGATCGAGGATATATAAATTGGAAGAGAATACAGTATCCCAGTCATTCAATACAGGGTATTTGTTTGGACTTACTTATGGTGTCACACAATAGTGACCTCTCTAGGAACATACTGACCTATTTCAAATTGGTATTGAGGTCCTACCCGTCGTTGGTGGGGAGACTTATAAGCATAACAGAGTTTTTTCGAAATCCTGATAACAAAGAAATAGTAAGAAGACTGCTCACAGTGATCGCAGAACAGTTTCTTTTACTTCCGGAGTACAGCGAAGACAAGACAAATGTCCCTATAACCAGAGAATCGTAGATGGCAAATGCAGTGTTTTTTCATTTAATTGAAGACTTTCTAGACCTTGTTAGGAGACATGCTAATGTTGATGTGCTCACATTCATCCGTAATCCAGCGAACACTAAGAACTTGAGTATGCTTCTCCATAGCATAATAATACAGGTTGCAATTATTTCTTCTCATCAAAATCACATAAGAGTGTAGAGACTTTCATTTGAGGGACAGATCGTTGAAGTGTTGACAAGAAATACACTTTTTGCTAGCAAGGAAGCAACATGTTTTCTGGAGTGAAGCAGATCTGAGGTACAGACTGGGAACTAGTGTATATGGAACACGTATTATAGACTTGCCGAGGTCATTGTTCAGTGTTGGAACATTATATTGCAAAACAGAACTGTTTCCAGAGACAAGAGACAGTCCAGTATCCAAATTCAGAGGTCAACTGGTCCAGAACTATTTTTCCGTTAAGCAGAGACAGCAGAACCCAGAGAGAAGTGATAATAATGAAAATGTATTAAAGAACCAGTTTTTGCTTCCTTAAATGATCGAGATGGGAAGCCAAAGCAGCAGCGTTGTTCTCCCTCAGGATGAGAGACATCCATATTGCCCAAGAGACAAATGCTGTAAAATGACATACAAATGCATTATCTATGCATGCATTATATTCATAATCATATTACTGTCATTAATGATCAGAACTGTATTTTGTATAGGTCCACAAAGTGTTGTTCCCGTACACCCACCTGAGGATGTATGCGTGATACCCACAAGAGCTCCCAGACCTTATATAGTCATTCCAGTTCTGAGAAAGAATGATAGAGTGACTGAGCTTGAAATGGATGTGGTAAGCAATGTGGTAATGGGTACACCATGGACAGGAAGGTCTCCATGCCGATGCACTTTTAAGAATACCAGGGACAGAGAATTTGCGAGACATACCTGGAGATACCTGTCGATGATTCAGTTACCGAAGGTTTAACTAACCTGAAAATTGTCTTGCGAGAGCACAATTCTAGAGAGATATAACTTTACAGCATGATCTCAAAAACCAGGAGAATCGGTGAAAGACTATGTCACAGCACTTTGGCACTTGGGGCTTACGTGCAATTTCGACAACACCCTTGATGAACTCATTCAGGACCCATTTATGGTCCACTGCACTGACAATAAAATAAGAGAAGAATTGTGGCTAAAAGACGATCCCTTTAAAAATGAGGTACTGCAAATCGCAAAACATGTGGAGCAATCTTTAGCATCTGTTGCAAAGCTGAGTAACAAACCCACAAAAGAAGTGAGCCTGGAAATCTTGGCTGTGGGTGCTCGCGCAACGTGAAGAAGCAGCAGCTGTGGTGAGTGAGGATACCGTACAAACAGTAGCAAGAACTCCAAAAGAAATCAGAGACAGACAATCTGGCAAGAACAACCAGCAACCTCAATAGTGCATGTTTCGGGTGTGGAAGTAGCAATCGTTTCACTGGATCAAGTATATTCTTGTTCTGGAAGATTGCATGAAACAAGTGAAAGAGGTGGCAACATTTTGCTAATTAATGTAGGCATTTTCAACTGGCTAGATCAATGTCAACTAAGTTTGTCCAAAGGATCGAAGACAAGGGTGATGGATCTGAGGGTGAGGAAGATGAAAACACAGATTTAGTAGCAATCATCCTTGTAGACACTGCCAGTGACACAAAAGAAGGTACACATATGGCTGGGCCCTAACAAAACAGTCAAGTGTTGCATGTGAGTGTGGAAAGAGTGAATGAAGAGTGTGTCGGGAATGAGAAAGTATTTAGTGAGTCAATGGGAAGGCTGAAGGGGGTTTGTACACCAAAACAAGTTAAGGGGAACTAGCGTGCCAGTTGCTGCCAAGTTGCAGCCAGTGCCTTTGAATTTGACTGTGATGCATCTAAAGAGTTGTGAAAGTTGTATGTGAAGAGGAAACGTCGAGTATCGTCCCCACTCCAGTTGCCCCCCTCTCATTACCTATTGAGATCACACCAAAGTATGTGACGTATGAAGAACTGTTAAATCAGCAGAGAACAGCACATGGGCTCTGGCCAGTACCTATCAGTGTAACACCACCTATTAATATACCGACACCTAAGAAACATGGACAGTAAGGTATCCATTAAAAAAGCCATACCTATATTCTAAACAATATGACGGATGTTTGAATAAAATACCCAAAGAAGCAAAGAAGATAATGAAGGAAGATGAATGTTGACGTCATAAGAAATCGGACTGACGCACATATAGAAGATATAATGACATGAGAACACTGACAAGAGACGAAATATATAGAAGACACCATGGATAAGTGACATCTTGAGCCCAAGGTGAAGAAGTTGATGTCAACATGAAGAAACGTATGCCACATACATGATGACGATATTCAGTTAGTTTAAACATGTACAGATGCAAGACACTGCAAGAGGCAAGAAATTGTGAAGCTTGCTTATGCTAAATAGTCGATAGATTGAGGCAAGTGCCAACATTTACAAGTATATACCTCAAGAAGCACTTTATGTATGAATGAAAATCCACTATGCATATGAGCAGAATTAAGCAAAGGTCATGAAAGGCCCAAATTGGAGTGTGTCGCAGCAAGAAAATCGAGAATCAAGATAGAGCAAAACTCAGCTAAAGGATGACCATACCAAGAAGTCAAGGTCTTATCTGGCTGGAACAGGCCGACATTGGATACAATTAAGGAGAAGAGAACAGAGGATCGTGTTCAGAAAGGTCAAGATAAGCTACAGATGTCAGAGAACTGGTAGAATTAAAAGAAATATACAAATAGACACAGTGAAAAAACAATTATACAGTGTCCAGTCATGTGACAAAGGCAGGCTGGAAGAAGGAGAATTTTACAACTACGCATGGATCCCCGCGATGCCCATACTCTTTAAAAGTTCTCAGAGCACAGAAGAGATACAAGGCCAAACTACAAAGCAGTAATTGACACATGACCACTGAGGTGATGATTGATTGTAGCATAATTGGTAGGAAGCTGGGGTGCAGACGAGCTTCTCTGCACCTGGATGTTCTTTCTTTGTGCTGCTAGATGTAGGTGATAAAGTATGAGTGGGGTTGATGCCAACCCAATCATAGTGGACCATGTAATCTAGGGTCCTGTAGTGTCTACAGCCAATGGGACGTCGTACTTTTAGTGACATTCATAGTGGCCATTTTGAAGTGAGGGCTTAGTTGCCTCACCTGACATTGATTATCCAATCCCCTTTCCCCGTTACCATATACAGATATAGTACGTATGTTAAGTTACCTTCCTATAACCAATCCCGTTGCATGTTTTGTTTTTAAGATTGCCACATAGAATGACGTTAGTACGTGCGCATGTTGTACGTCAGCAATGCCGAGTTATTGCTATAAATATTGTGTTTTTAAAGTAAAGAGAGCAAGAAGATCGAGCGATTGCTGATGTTCGTTGTACTCCCCGTTTTATGAAGTTGTCATTAAACGGACTCACTTTGCCAAACTATTGTGTTGTCTTAATGATTTGATGCATGAGTATGCATCTGCATCCCCATCTATCTCGAGGGTACTGCTACTCATCTTAAAGGGCTGTTTGGAGATCATCCAGTTCACTTGCTAGCAGAGTCAGATGGTTAGATTAGATAAAAATACCCATTGACCGTCGACATAAGTAACTTCTGGTCCTCAGCAATATCACACAACCGTTACCACCTGGCTGCTAGAACGAGAAGCTCCCTGTAGATAGTGGATAGATTAATTAAAAAACCCTGCAGGTTTGGTGTGACAGGTTCCTTTCTTTCCCCTAAAAACCCCTCCCACTTCTAGAAGTAGCGGATCAGACGAGCGGCACGGAGAGGCGGTAATAAAGGCGGTGATCCCGAGCGTCCATAGATGAAAGACATGCAAACAGTGAGTAAAAAAGACTGAATGTTTTGGCAAAGCATGCATGCTTAGAAAACAAGTAAGGAAAGGTAATGGAGGGAGGTGGCATAAAATATAACGTCAGAGTGTGGCCGCGATAAGGGTACACACCCAGTTCCTAGGTTTTAAAGAATGCTAGCAGAAGCCCTTATCTAAAGTCCTGATTAATTGGATAAGGTAGGAGACTGGATTGATTAAAGGCAATCCGAATGAGATAGGCTTAAATTCCATGTCAGAATAAACATAGGGGTAAGATGCGTTTGAGAGAGCAAACGGCATACGATTTATGTGGCTGGCGAGAGTTTGTCTGTATGTTTTATGTGTTTGAATAAAATCATGACATCATATGTGAAAAAAGAGTATGAAAATTACACGATTGTAGAAGGAAATTGTTGCATGATATGGATTAATGGTTGTTTTTTAGCAAGAATAAAGTAAAAAATATTGTTAGTTATATCATATATAATATAATACTATATATATATATGTATAGTTAAATATTATAAGTAACAGGATTGGAGCTTGCGACAATTGGTGCTTGCTCATATTGTTAATTTTTAAGATGCAATTGTAATAAAGTGTGAAGTGAAGAAATATGCAAGTGTTATATGAATAAGGGATAAACGAGTTAAGCATGGAAGACATCACTCCGTTAATACACATGTGCAAGCAGTTTCTGAAACACACACCTAAGCTTAAACAGTACAGTACGGAATGGGTTAAAGGGACGGCACACAAAATATTTATGACATGGCCACAAGTCGGATCGCTATCTAAAACGGTCCCGCAGCACATGACGTCATATTTACATGCCACGTACACTGGCAAAAAGTGAGACAAGCGCCTGGCTAGTTCAGAACTTTGGAAGATTTACCAGGAAGAAAGGGAGGAGGAGCCACCGTTAGATTGGATACTGAATATATGCAAAGAGGGGCTTGAAGAGCCTTCTGCGCCGCCCGACCCGTCTGAAATAAAAAACAAAGCTAGTAAAGACGACAGATTGTATCCACTAAGGGAACTTAAAGCAGTAACGGGATATAGCAACCCATCATATGAGTCACCTATGCAAAGTAGTGATGAAAGCCCAGAGAAGGACAGGGAAAGCAATATTACCTCCAAAGTCCCGAGGGACAAGGAGAGACGTGAAAAGGAAAAAGGTGATCAAGCACAAGAAAGTCCATCTCCAGGTAGAGGAAAAGAGATATAAAAATCGAAATGAGATGAGGATAGAACTGATGAGATGGCATTCACAGAGAACGAATGGATGGGAGGTCAGATTTTATTGAAACTCGATGGTAAAGGCATTGAGGACATGAGACAAAGGGGAGAACAAGACGAACAAGAGAGAAAGGATAAGGAGAAAGAATGATTGAGAGATGATAGGAGGAAGAAAAAAGTATAGGCAGAAACGAGAGCAGTTATATCATGATGAACAGGTCAGAAAACAGGAAAAGGTGGAAGAACAAAGAAAACGGGATAATAAGCAGGGAACAGCTGATGATCAGTAAAGAATAGAACAAAGGAGAATAGAAGAAGAAGAAGAGCAAAAGATACGAGAGAAGAGAATAAAAAGACAGAAAGATGAGGAAATACAAAGGTGAATGAATGAAGAGATACTAGGAAAAAGGAGGAAGACAGGGTTAGAGAGGAAGCAAGGAAGCGTAGTGAATTTGATGATGACATAGAACGCAAGTGAAGATAGAGAACGCGTGATCTCGACTATCTGGAAAGGGAGGTTAGAAAACCTGATCCAGTGGTAAAATGGGAAGATATAGAATAATTCTTTCCTGAGTATGATTCAGTACCAAGCACGTCTAGAGTAAATCTAGAAGATGACTTTGACACCAAAAGTATCAGAGAGACAATCGATAGAATATATGATGAGATGGGACTAGAAAAAGTACCCTAAGAAAAGGGAAAGGTTGAGTACCTTGAAAGCACTCACTTGTACGATACTGAGGACGCTTCACGCAGCAGCAAACATAGAGAGCTGTCGTTAGATAGGCTGTCTCTAAATAAAAATGAGGAAGATGAGAGAAGCTGCACGAGTTGGTCACAGGCAATATCAGACGAAGAAAGGGAAGCCTGTGAAAGAGAAGAAAGAGAAACAGAGCAAGGTTGCGAGAGACGTTTTTCTAGGGGCAAGGGAATAAGATGATCGGATTAAACTGCGTCCGCATCTAAAGTACCAGAGCCAGTGACACAGTCAGATTGGCATGAAGGACTGCCAAACAGTCAGAGGGGGGTGTCTTCCCCGCTATATGTAAACAGGTTAAGGACATTGCCAGGCAGACAGCGATGTGGAAATATTATCCCTGTGGTAGACAGACAAATGCTGAGAGAAGAAAATGAGTTTAGTGCGTCACAGTTTCCCTTATTAGGAAAGGGAGGGACAAGGCCACAGTATATACCATGGCCACAAATGGATAGAGAGAATCTAAAAAACAAGCTCCCAATATTGACATCTGGAGCTGGGAAATGGATACATGAGTTAGAAGAAATGACGGGAGGTAATACGTTGGCTATAGGTGAAATCAAGGGTCTTTTGATCGCCATACTTGCTGACAGCTGAAAAAGTTTGGACACGTGCAGGTTACTCTGGTGTGACTAGAGTTAATACAGCGCACGATGGAGCACCGTTTAACAATTGCAGAACCGCTGTATGGTAAGCGCTTCGAGTTCTATACCCGGGCACTTCTGACATGGGAGCTATAATGACACGTAAGATGCAAGAGGGAGATGATCCGTTGCTTTACATTCAGACTTTGCAAGATGGTTGGGTACTGGAAACTCTTGAATCTTGGGGGAAATCTATACCAGTATTTTACCATATATTATGTCAAGGGCTGCCAGAACAGGTGCAGAAGCAGCTCAAGAAGTTGGTAGGAATTGAAGCTAAGCCATGGTGAGAAATACAACTGACCATTGCGCATTATTGCAGGCTGCTGCAAGAGAAAACTCACAAGAAGAAGGATGCAAGGAAAGGTGAAGAGGCCAAATTAATGCAGACTATTTTTTCAAAATATGCCATTGAAGGGGCAATGTTAACGAGCACATATGGATCCAATGCACAGCAGGTCAATAACCAAAGGCAGTTCGATCAAAGCAATAATCGGTTTAACACAAGAGGAAGAGGCTACCGAGGAAGGAGATGGCAAAATAATCAGGGAGGCTTTCAGAATATGCAAGGCAGAATTCAGAATATGCAAAATGGGCAAATGATCAGACCGCCGCCAACGTGTTGGACATGTGGGATGACAGGGCATCTAGCGTGTATGTGCAGAAGTCAAGGGATGGTGTAAAATGATCAATTTACAAGAGGGGGAATGATGAATCCACCTGCGTTTCCACAGCAAGGTGGAGATGGATTTGCGCAGAATAAAACTGTACATCAGCAAGCGCCGAGAGTGCAGCAAAGCTTACAGCCACAGCAGACTGTGACCAATTTCCCGCAAGAACAGTCTCAAGAGTCCTGATGCAACTTCTACAGACTACAAGCACAGGACAGTTATTGAACTCTAGAGCAGGAAAAGCCACTGGTGATGGAGGAAATACATTCACTAACTGTGGGACGAAATTGTACATGGACCAGGACAGCTCACTGGGAGACCTGATGTGTTCCATCCTATCAGTGACACCAAACCCTCACGGGGAACCAAGGGTAGATGTCACTCTAGGGGATAAAGAATATTTGTTCCTAGTGAACACGGGTGGAACATGCTTGTGTACATGTGAAGGCAAGTTTTCTTTATCTGGCAACACCATGAATACCCCAGGTTTTACAGGAGCCACAAGCCGTGTTCCTTTCACAGTTTCTATAGGAGAATGTGACATGAAAGTGCCACTATTGTATTCAAGACAAACGCCTGTCAATATATTGGGACGAGATTTGATGACAAAGTTAAATATGACAATCTTGTTCACGGAAGAGGGCATAATGTGTTGAACTCCAGGAATGCATTATTTAAACGTGTGCGAAATGATCAGAGCATACGCAGGACATATGGCTATGAGAACCATTCCATTAGATCCTGAGATATTCGCATATGGAGTGCGCTTATTAATGTCATGGCTACCAGGCCTTGCAGACAGAACAATGAGAACCCCAGATGAGTTTCTGTTCAGACCAAGAATACCTATGCATGAGGAAAAGGGACGAGTGTTTCCCTTAACAATACAAGCAGCCATAGTGCAAGGACAGATGGTTTGCTTGATGGCTGTGATGATGAAGGCAGACAATGGTGCGCAATAATCGCCATTGGGGAAGGTTACAGATTGACGTCACTGATGATCTGTTTGAAGAACATCTAGGTGAGGATGAGATGACATTTGAGGTAAACCTCATTTATTGGGTGAAAATGATTAAAAGAGAGGTGCCCCAGAGGATGATGCTGGCACAAAAACGTCCTGAATATTTTGATGATGACATGGGAAAGGTGCCTGTCTCAGTATAGACTACAGGCCTGTATGACATAGGCCTACTGAAAGGAGTTGGAGAAGTGAAGAATAAATTGAAACCAGGAGCAATTTTACCAAGAGCACGACAATATCCCATGTCTAGGGAGGTAGATGAAGGGATTTTCAAGACAATTTCTGCCATGATGGATCAAGGCATCTTAGTGACGTCAGAGTCGTCATGCAATACTTTGGTTTATCCGATCAAAAAATCAAAGGGAGTGTCTTGGTGTTTAATATAAGATTTAAGGCCGATAAACCAGATAGTAGAGGCCGAGTTCCCTCTAGTCCCTAACCCGTCTACAATTCTATGTAACATACCTGTTGAGGCATGTTACTTCATGGTGACTAACCTGAAAAATGTCTTTTTCTTAATCCCTTTGCACAAAGACTCACAAGATTTGACATCTTTCACGTTCAGACAAGTTCGACTGAAAAGCACAAGGCTGCCTAAAGGTTATTGTGAGTCCCCTTCGATTTTCAATAGAGTGTTGCAGATGGACTTGAGCAACATTGCATTAGAGAGTGTTGTTTTTCAATATGTGGATGCCATTCTAGTTTTAAGCACAACAGAGGAAGAGTGCAGACACAATTCCATTGAGTTATTGACTACGCTTGCTGAAATATAATATAAAGTTAAGAAGGAGAAGTTACAGTATTGTCAACAAGAGGTGTTGTACATAGGCCAATTGATTTCACATGAGGGAAAGAAGGTGACTCATGAAAGAGCTGAAGCTATTTTGAAAAAAGCTAAGCCACACACGATAAAGCAAATGCAAAGTTTTCTAGGATTAGGCAATTACGTCAGGGCATGGGTCTTTGACTACAGCTCTTATAACAGCCCCTTATTACAAGCCTTGAAGAAAGCAGAGGCAACGAAATGGTGTGGACTAAGGCCATGGAGAAAGGGTTTAATTAACTAAAAAAGGCCATTTGCACAGCACCAGTTTTAGGGATTCCCAATTATGCAGAGGAATTCTACCTGTTTTCACACAGAGGTGTACTGTTATGACAGCAGTCCTTACACAGAAACAATCACGTTGGGGTGCAAGCCCCTGGCATACTACAGTGGGATTTTAGACCCAGTAATGAGAGTTCATTTCCCATGCGAACAAGGTTTGGCTGCCGCTGCGTTCGCCATAGAGAAAGCTACAAACATTGTAATGGGGTGCCCAATGACGTTATTCGCTGAGCATGCATTATCTGCCATTTTAGAGAAACTGAAAGGTACATTGACATCACAAAGAGCCTCTGCTTATGAAGTTGTCATATCAAATCCAGCGATTAAAATAATTTGATGCAGAATAGTGAACCCAGCTATGTTTATAGCAGAGCCAGTTACTGAAGGAGAGCCAATACATGATTGTGCAAACTATGAAGAATTCTATGATGAGAGCCCCAGAGTAAAAAAAAAAGAAAATGCATTTCCAGAAGATGAAATCGATCAAAATGATGGATAAAGATATACAGGTGGCGCTGTGGTGAAGCACAGAGCAAATGGGGAATTTCGAGTACTTATTAGTACATGTCTACCGTCTCATTATTCAGCACAGGCTGCAGAATTACTGGCGTTGATACTCGTGCTTGAGAATCACGCAGACCAGGAAGTAATGGTGTACAGTGACTCTGCCTATGTGACGTTGAAAGTACATGCAGGCTTAGCGTGCTGGAAAAGGAGGGGCTATCTCTGAGCGGATGGCATGCCAGTGCAGCGCCCCGCCTCATTGGACAGGCTCATTAAGACACTACAACTCCCAGTGGGCATAACCGTCATGAAAAGCGCAGCCCACACGAAAGGGACAGATTTTATCTCGTTTGGAAATCAAGCAGCAGACACTGACACAGACACTGAAGCCAAGCGTGTGGCAACTGAAGATGAAATAATGGTGGATGTGCATAAGAAAATTATTGTTGTGAGAAGTGAGCCGCAAGGCTACAGTGATATGTCAAATACTCAGTGAATGGAGCTCCAAGGGGAGGCACCGCAGGAAGAAAAGAACCTTTGGAAGCGAAGAGGGTATTCTTTAACCCCTCTGAGGCTCTGTGGTGACAAGATAGCACTGGTAAACCAGTAATTCATATAGCCCTACTGAAAATAGCACTGGAACAGTTGCACTATCCAGCACTTGTAACAAGAGAGAATCTAGCAGAAACCATTGCCGAAGACTGGTTTGAACCATAACTAGCAGAGCATGTTGCATTTTTGATGATAAATTGCATAGTCTGTCAGAATTCTATGGCTGGGCATACACTAGGTGTGATCAGAGGAGTCATCCCAAGGCCTAATGGTCCTTTTCAGCACTTGCACATCAACTATGTCAATATGATTCAAGTATGTAATGGATACAGGTATCTAATTGTTGTTGTGTGTCCATTCTCTAGAAGGATAGAAGCAGGTCCATGTACACACCCAGACTCTACCTGTGCAGCCAAATTCTTGGTGAGGGAAGTGTTTCCCAGATGGGGAGTTTGTGAAGTGATGAGGTCAGATAATAGTCCTCATTTTGTTAATGCACTATTTGAACAGATCAGCTTGTTGCTTGGTATAAAGCACACATTTTTGTCGGCGCATCATCCGCAAGGGAATGGCATATGCGAGAAGCTCAACGGCTTGTTAAAGGAGAGGATAGCCAAATTGAAGCTTACTCTGAAGAAAGGATGTTTGCACTGCCTTCCACTGGCATTGTATGCACTCAGAAACCAGCCTGATTCTGACCACCATCTTTCGCCACATGAAATTGTGATGGGAAGAAGAATGCAGACTCCGTTAATGACTCAAACTAGAGCTAGATGTGATGCTCAGCCAACAGGAGAAGTGCTAGGATTGGAAATGCAAAACTACCTGAACTGTATGACTTTCAGTTTTTCTGTAATTTCAGGAAAGCTGTAGTGTCGAGGAGGGTGTAGGGCAGTACAGAACACAGAAGGACATACTACAACAGACAAGGTTCCAGAGTTAAGTGTAACTCAACTATACCCTGGGGATACTGTGCTAGTTCGGAATCACACAAGGAAAAGGTGGGATGAGCCAAGGTTCCAAAGCCCTTTTATTGTAGAAGACATAGGATCACGCTTAGACTACTGCAACACACTCCTACTAGGCACGTCGGCAAGGAACATCGAGAAACTCCAAACTGTGCAGAACAATGCACTCAGAGCAGCCACAGGGATCTCTAAAAGAGACCACATCTCGGCTACAAGAAAATCCGTCGACCGGCTACCCGTCAAAGAACGCATCCTCTTTAAATCCCTTGCACTGACCCACAAATGTCGCCATGACTCAGCACCTCGTTACCTCGCACAAAGATTCTCTGCGCCCCCATCTAGCAGACCAGCTAGATCCAGCCATACTAACCGACTGTCCATTCCTAAAAGCCTCAGGATCAGGGCAGGCGGCCCTAGTTTCCCAGTTCCAGCGGCGACCAACTGGAATCTGCTACCTCCCGCTATCAGAGGCATTGAATCCCACACAGTCTTCATAAAAGCAATAAAAACCCTCCTGTTCATGTAATCTTCCACAATAGCTGGATGCCAACCTGTAATGCATATAACACTGTCTGTAAGCAATGTATAACATATGTATCACCCCACCTCCTGTAACTAAGTCAAAATCTTGAAACAGCACCATGATGCCTCCGGGATGCCAGGCGCTTTACAAATATAAAAATAAATAAAAATAAATAAATAACAGCATCTGCAGTAAAGTTACAGGGAAGAAGAGCTTAGATCTTCCTTGGTGACATTAAGCCACATATCAGAGAGACCCCTCTGCCCGCACTCCAACCCGGAGAGACTACAGACAATGGGGAAGAACCACAGCACATGCAGACGAGATCTATGACGAGGAAGAAGGACGCATGACCAGTCAAGTGCAAAAAGCAAGGAACCTTTGTGATAAGGTTGTGGCCCAGTTCTAGACAGCTCCATTGAGCAAAATAAAGGAAAAAGGATACAAATTTGAACACTCTGTACATCCTAGTTGCAGAGTAGAAGAAGAAAATTGCATTTATTGAGCCACAAGTAGTTTGTTGACTTTGGACTGAGGCACACTAAAGCCTTGGATAAGAAAAGCTATGCCTAATTTTGATCGAGGATATATAAATTGGAAGAGAATACAGTATCCCAGTCATTCAATACATAGTATTTGTTTGGACTTACTTATGGTGTCACACAATAGTGACCTCTCTAGGAACATACTGACCTATTTCGAATTGGTATTGAGGTCCTACCCGTCGTTGGTGGGGAGACTTATAAGCATAACAGAGTTTTTGCAAGATCCTGATAACAAAGAAATAGTAAGAAGACTGCTCACAGTGATCGCAGAATAGTTTCTTTTACTTCCGGAGTACAGCAAAGACAAGACAAATGTCCCTATCACCAGAGAATCGTAGATGGGAAATGCAGTGTTTTTTCATTTAATTGAAGACTTTCTAGACCTTGTTAGGAGACATGCTAATGTTGATGTGCTCACATTCATCCGTAATCCAGCGAACACTAAGAACTTGAGTATGCTTCTCCATAGCATAATAATACAGGTTGCAATTATTTCTTCTCATCAAAATCACATAAGAGTGTAGAGACTTTCATTCGAGGGACAGATCGTAGAAGTGTTGACAAGAAATACACTTTTTGCTAGCAAGGAAGCAACATGTCTTCTGGAGTGAAGCAGATTTGAGGTACAGACTGGGAACTAGTGTATATGGAACACGTATTATAGGCTTGCCGAGGTCATTGTTCAGTGTTGGAACATTATATTGCAAAACAGAACTGTTTCCAGAGACAAGAGACAGTCCATTATCCAGATTCAGAGGTCAACTGGTCCAGAACTATTTTTCCGTTAAGCAGAGACAGCAGAACCCAGAGAGAAGTGATAATAATGAAAATGTATTAAAGAACCAGTTTTTGCTTCCTTAAATGATCGAGATGGGAAGCCAAAGCAGCAGCATTGTTCTCCCTCAGGATGAGAGACATCCATATTGCCCAAGAGACAAATGCTGTAAAATGACATACAAATGCATTATCTATGCATGCATTATATTCATAATCATATTACTGTCATTAATGATCAGAACTGTATTTTGTATAGGTCCACAAAGTGTTGTTCCCATACACCCACCTGAGGATGTATGCCTGATACCCACAAGAGCTCCCAGACCTTATATAGTCATTCCAGTTCTGAGAAAGAATGATAGAGTGACTGAGCTTGAAATGGATGTGGTAAGCAATGACACACACACAACACTTGTTTTAGCAAATGAGTTGAAACGCCGGGGACAGGGCCGGCAAAGTAAACCAGATAAGCGATTGATGAAAGTTACACCTACACAGATGAGTACAAACACACCTGGTCTAGTGTCAATGATTTCAGAATCACATTCCGGAGAATGGGGGAAGTTTTGACAAACAAAGATGAAAAGTTTTACACCAAGAGAAGTTGAGAGACAAATGGAGGAAACTGAGCTTTTAAAGAGACAAAAGTCTTTAAACAATAAGCAAACAGAGACAACACCTGCAGGCACACTTGATCCTGCGAGACATGATATCAGCGCACTGCCTGGAAGGAGAAAACAAACAGAAATTATAAGAGACATTTTCATGCCTAGTTGGTATATTGAAAGGATGAAGAAAATTGCACAATCTCCTATTTGAACAGTATACATGGAAATGCCCGGATCATTGATGGAGAATCCTCCAGCAAGAAGGAGCTACACAGAAGTACTGAGTGACGTGCTTGTGGAAGCTCATATCTAAAGAGTAAGAGCCAGAAGAAGCACCCAAGAAGACAAGAACAAATTGAACGACTACCTGGATAGCAGAGCACATTTGGGAAACAACATATGGTACCAACATATGAAGGAGGCTGGAAAACGAACTTTGGATGAGGAATGCTTTGTATGTGCACTTCTGCCCTACAGGATGGGAAAGTCAGAAATGTTTGTAGCTATCGAAATAGATGCTCAGACAGCACACTGTCTGTCACATATAGAAAAGTGCAAGACCAGAGGTCAGTTAATGGGAAGTGATGCTTCTCTCAAATGAGCAACTGGAAAAACAGATCCAGATGAAGATGATTATGTTCAAGACATACAGACAAGAAACAATGCCAAAATGAAGAATATTGTGATCAGATATGAAAAACCTGGAGTAAAAGGAGCAGAGATCAGAAGAGAAGTGAACAAGAAATTGGAGACTACAGGAAATACTTCAGAAGAATCTTGCAGATGGAAGAACAGAGGTCAAATGCAAATCTGGGGAACAGTGCTTTCACCAGATGGATGGGAGAAAGGTGTAGTGATCTGCAGAGCATGGGTAGGCATCGGTTGTTACCAGGCTACCATTGACATAGTGCAAAATTTATGCAAGCCATTATGGCCAAAGCTTGCTAAACTACTGACATGGGTCGAGGACAGAGGAGGACCTTTGCAGATAATATCATTGGAGAGCCCAAAATTCTGTTTCAGAAATAATGGCACAAGAAAAATGGGAGAAAATCACAATTGTCATCGAGTCTTTGACGTTCCAGGAATGGTGCATGGTACTGCGGTGATCATGGATCACCATTGGGCGTGTGGATCCCAGGCATACATGAGATTGCTGAAAAATTGGGTAGGTACATGTACATTGATGAATTGTAAAAAAAAATATTTTTTCTTACTACCAAAAACAAACAAATTAAAAACATTTTTTAAAAAAAGAATGCCTATGTTCCAGCATTGGTAATTCCTAAAAGTTATGTGAACATTGACGGTTTCCCGAAAGCAGATGTCCACCTGAGAAAGAAGAGATCTTTGGAGCTTATGAAGAGAATGAAGAGGGCAACTACTTCTATGCAAAATCCATAGAAGCTTTCGATGTTATCCCGTATCAACACAGATTGTTCAGTCAGACTTCTTCAGTATTCACCTTGATCCTGATGCCAAGAACTCAGGTTGGAGCAAATACTAGTTGGTTGCAGATAACCAGATGGGAGTTACTGGATACCATTAACAGAACCATAAAAGGATTCAATGCAATCAGAGAAGAGTTGAGAGCAATCAGACTGATGACACTCCAGAACAGATATGTCTTAGACATGATCACAGCTATGGATGGAGGTGTTTGTCCAAAAATCGGAGAATCATGTTGCACATTTATACCTTCCCACGACAACGAGAATGGAACCTTAACAGAGGCCAGAGACATGTTGAAAAAACTACAGAATCAGATGATAGATGAAGTTGACGAAGTTGATGATGACAGTTGGTTTGGAGCACTGTTTTCATGGATTCCCCAATGGATGGCAGATGCATTCAAGTTCATAGGAGCCTTGTTGGTGATGATATTACTTGGATTCTGTGTGATCAAATTAATGTTTGTTGTTTATTATTTATAATGCGCAACATACCCTAAGGTAACAGGGCGCAGCAGTTACATGAATATGTGAAGCTTGGTTCCAACAGCGTAAATATTTACATACAGGTATTAAATACAAGGGTATATACACATAGAACATACTTATCAGCGGATGGTACAAGAAAAATACAAATGATACATACAACTTGTTTATAACAACAATATATACAGGTATAGGTAACAGCAAGGTGAGTATGTACAGGTGTACAATTGGGGAGGGGTAATTGTGGCTCCTTGCGGTGGATCCTGACTGCTTACTGCAATTAGTGATCATTCGCTTTCAGCCACAGGATAGTGTTGGTCCTGAAGTTTTGGTAGGGAAGGTCAGTTCTCAATGTGGGTCGTAGGGAGTTCCACAGTTTAGCTGCTTTCACCGGGAAGCTGTTGCCACCGATTATGGAACGATTGAAATTAGGAATAGAGAGGCAATCTTTATAAGCTGTTCTAGAGGGTCTCAGGTAGATTTGTCTATGGAATCTGTTGACCAGGTAAATGGGCACAGTGTTATTAAGGGATTTGTAGATGAGTGACAAGGTTTTTAGGAGGATTTTGTCATTGGTTGGGAGCCAGTTATTCTGTCGGCTACTCTCAGAGATGTGGTCTCTTTTGGAGATGCCTAATGCCGCTCTAAGGGCATTATTTTGTAAAGTTTGGATTTTTCTAATGGTGGCTTTGGTTGACCCAAGATAGAGGGCGTTGCAATAGTCCAGGCGAGAGAGGATGAAGGCTCTAGCCAAGGTGGTGCAACTAATGTCAGAGAGAAATGGTTTAGCTGTGCGGATGAGTTTACATGTGTAGGCCGTGGAGGATGCTAGTGAATTAACCTGTTTGGCAAATGAGAGGTTTGAGTCAAGGTAAAAACCTAGTGTTTTTACCTTATGCCCTACTTTGATGCTGTTACCATCAATTATAAATTAGCAGTAGTCAGGTCTTAGTTTTTTAGGCTATAGGTGGTGCCCAGGATGATGAGTTTGGTTTTATCATCATTCAGGCATAGTCCATGCGTGGCCATCCATGCCTGGATGATGATGTACACTCTAATCACCAAGGCCAAATCCATTACATAATCCCCAGAAAGCGGGAGGAGGATCTGGGTATCATCTACATAGTTAGTGTAGGTGATACCGAGATGATCCAGATCATCGAAAAGGGGCTTGATAAAAATGTTGTGCAATGTAGGCGAGACACAAGAACCCTGGGGCATGCCGCAGGTGATTGGTATGGGTTCAGCAGCTGCAGGAGGCGAGAAGACCCTCAGGGTTCTGCCATTTCGGAAGGATCTAATCCAAGTAATTGCCTTATCGAAAAGTGAGCAGCTGTGTTAAGATGGTTGCATAGAATGGTGTGATCGACCAAGTCGAATGCAGCCGAGAGTTCTAGGAGGAGGAGTAAGGCAGCTTTACCATTGTCTCTAAACTCGTCAACTTGGGTCTTAAGGTCGATGAGTGCTGTCTCCGTTCCGTGTTGAGGACAGAAGCCTGATTGTCTGGCTCCTAGTAAGTGGTGTACTTCCAGGTGTTTTTGGATTTGTACATAAGCAACTTTATCCAGAATTTTTAGGAGGAAAGATACTGTCGTGATTGGCCTGTAGTTGGTCAGCACGGATGGGTCAAGAGTCTGTTTTTTCAAAAGTGGAAGTACCCAGGATTGTTTAAGATTGGTAGGGATGCTACCATTGGAGAAGGACGCGTTGATAAGTTTCTTAATGAAAGGGGAGAGGTCTTGGGCTGCATCCTTGATAAGCTGTGCAGGGCAGAACTCGCTCTGGCCGGTAGACGGTTTCAAGGATAGGATGATTCTTTCTACTTCAAGAATAGAAACTTTGGTAAAGTTGAATTTGCTGGATTCATTAGCAGTAGTACTCTCAGTTGTTTTAGATGGGGGAGAGTCGTTTAAGGACTCTCTTTTACTGGAAATTCTATTTTTTAAAGTGGATATTTGATTGGCTAGTGTGTTTTGGATCTCTGAGCACCGTTTTTAATCTTTAATGCATGTGTCAATTGGTGCAATGGGAGTCTCTATTTCTTTGAGGATGGAGAATAGTTCCTTCATATTGGATTTGGCTTGGGATATGCGTGTGTCGAAGGAGATTCGTTTTGCTAGACTTATTTCTTTTTTAAAGAGGGATGAAAGTTTAGTGAGTTTGAGTTTATTAGCTGCTGAGGGTAGTTTTTTCCAAGCGGCCTCGCAGTTTCTTTTGTGTTGCCTTATGTTTTTTAAGAAACGCGTAAACCATTTATTCAGATGAGTTTTAGGCTTACTTGCTCTAAGTTTGAGAGGGGCAATCGAGTCCAAGGAGGTGGTCATAATTTTATTGTATTCCTCAACCAAGATCTCAGGATCCGTGTTGTCTGGGAGCGTGTTGAGGGTAGGGAGTAAGGCCGGGATAAGCCTATCCACAGTAATACTCTTTTTATTTCTGGTTAACGTGGGTGGAGCCCTGATGGCTGGTGATGGTGGGGGTCTATTGGTGGAGAGCATGAATGACACAAGGTGGTGGTCAGTCCAAGCTAGTTGTGAGATAGAGAGGATATTGGCTTGACAGTTGTAGTCTGCCACCCAATCAAGTATTCTACCTTTATTGTGCGTAGGTGTGCTATTCTTTGGGTGAAGCCTATTTCTGAAAGGGTGTTGAGTGTAGTAAGGGCGAGCTGGTATGATGGGTCATTGAAACCCATGTTGAGGTCCCCAAGTACAAGTACTTGTGTAGAACATTTGAGGTTACTGGCCACAATGGTGTTAATGTCATCCTCGAATGTTCCGGGAGGGCCTGGGGGGCAGTAGATCAGGTGGATATTAAGGGTTTGGGCATTGGATAGTGGAAATTTAACAGAAAGCAGTTCGCATGAGAGGATATCAACAGGAGTTGCTAGTCTCATGGAGAGGCTACATTTGTAGATGATAGCGATGCCGCCTCCTCTAGATTTGAGTCTGTCTTGTCTCAATATGGAATATCCGTCCGGGACTGCTAGCATGAGCATGGGGCCTGCTGCAGGGTGTAGCCAGGTCTCGGTGATTGCGAGGAAATCTAGGTCCTCATTTAGGATCATGTCAGGGATTTCTGTAGCATGTGCTACTAGAGATCTGGAGTTGATTAGAGCTCCCTTGTTCAAGGAGGTTGTATTTGTCGAGTGGTGAGCTTGCAACGTTTTAGATTTGCTGTGCTTGGCTAGTCTATTTATAGGCACAGGGTCAAAGTTGGGGGCTAGGTTCACCTTTGTTTTAGTTTGGAAAGGCTGAGTTGACATGGACCTTAGTCCTGTTGTGGTAGGGATAGATCTAATGGGAGGCTCATAAAATTTGGCTAATCTAGCTCTGAGACGTATGTTCCTAGCTGTAGTTGGGGAAGGATTACTTGGTAGCGGGGATTTAGTGTCATTCATGTCTAGAAGTAGTCTGGAAGTTGTAATATTATGTAAATTGGGAGTATTTGTCAGGGTGGGTACACTATGTAGTAAGAAGGAGCATGCTAGAATAAGGTGACGGAACACTTTCAATAGTTAAAGTCAGACCACCATGCGAGGGCTTGTACTGACAGTCAGTCAAAGGTTCAGATAGGCAGATAATGGCAGTGGTAGGAAACAATCAGTGGGAAGGCACTAGCCACACTTCTTCGGAGCAAGCTTTGCAAAGTAGGCAGACAATCAGTACAGGCAAGCGGTTGGCAATCAATCAATACATAGGTAAGAAATCAATACGGTATATGCCACCACAAGTCAATACGGGCCAAAGCCACAATAGATCAAGTTACGGCAAGCAGGCATTGAAAGCGTTAGCCTCATTTTAAGCAGGTTTCCCAAGAGAGCTAGTCAAGCAATCAATAGGGGAGAGATAAAATTAGGCCAGCAAACAAGGAGAGGCGCTAGCCTCGTTCTAAAACAGGATTCACAAGCAATCAGTCAAGCATAGCAGTACAAGGCACAGGCGGTTGCAGCGCCAGTAAGGGCATGCAGACTTTGAGAGGCGCCTCGTTCTAAAATGGATGTGCATGGAAGTAGTCAGGCAGTGCAGGTACGGGTAGCCACAGCTCAAATTAGGCAGGCAAACCTTGAGGGGCACTTGCACAGACATAGGGAGGATATGGTAGAGGCAAACAAATTGCCATTAGGGTGCGCTCCTCAGGATTGCAAGGCAGGTTAAAACTTTGACATTCGATTTTTAGTATTTTTAACATTTAAAACAATTTCATAGAGTTCAATTGTTCATCCGCAGGGCACTCATGGAGTACAATGGTATTTGAGACATTCTAGCGCCGCCTTCAAGGGAGGAGCAATGGACCGGGCATCACTATTCAAAATGGGCAGCAGACTGAAATCAGAGTAAGCAATGGGCAATGCAGGCCGTCTAAATTCAAAAGAGGCAGCAGGCTAGATGCGACAATAGCAATAGTCAGTGTGGGTTGAAGAATACAGGGTACAGATAGTTTAACAGGGTGAGTCAATTATAGTAAAGGGCCATATTGGGTGTGTAGGTGCCCAAAGGGTGACGATATTGTAGATGTTGTCCGGGTGGAGTCTGAGTGTGGGAGCAAGTTCCAAGGGTATTAGGGAGTGCTCTGTGACTTAGAGGGGGCAATCGCTTACTTTAGGCATCAAGGTGATGTGGTCGGACAGCGTGCCAGGTCTCCAGGCACCCCAGGCACTGACAGGAGTGTGCCTTGAGATGAGTGCCTTAGGAGGATTTGCCGGCTCTCGCCTTCCGGCGGCCAGCGTGTCCGGATGCAGCTATGTGGGCCAATGGATCTGTGTTAGCTGCGGCCATGATGCCAACGGTGCTGCATCCATTTTGTAGAGGCTGCTTGTGCTGGATTCAATGAAATCAGGGCAGAAAGGGCTCAGTGGGGCCAGTAGGACCGGTTTGTGAGCTATGGATCAGATCTGGAGCAGGGGATGCATCAGTAGGTCTGCTTACCGTGCCAATAAAATGAAAAGCATGTAGTGCTCATCGATGATGAGCCGTCTTTGGCAGGCTTCTGGGGATCATGGGAGGATCGGGCTCCTGCCCTACCTTGTGTCGAGGCAGACTGGGTGCACTGGGTACACATAATCTCACAATGCCAGAAGACTGCAAAGAAGGCCATATGGATGAAGATCATGATTGATGTTGAGTCAGGATATGGACCCCGGGGAAGCATCTCTTCAGGCCAAAATGTCTAGATCCAGAGAACGAAATAAAAGTGAAGGATGAAGAAAAAATGGATGCAAAGAAAGAAGTGAGAGTGGTCGATGAATCGTCCAGAGGGGGGAGTGAAGAGGAAGTGTCGAGTATCATCCCCACTCCAGTTGCCCCCTCTCATTACCTATGGAGTTCACACCAAAGTATGTGACGTATGAAGAACTGTTAAATCAGCAGAGAGCAGCACATGGGCTCTGCCCAGTACCTATCAGTGTAACAGCACATATTAAAAGACCAACACCTAAGAACACCTGGACAGTATGGCATCCATTAAAAAGCCATACCTGCATTCTAAACAATATGACGGTTGTTTGAATAAAATACCCGAAGAAGCAAAGAAGATAATGAAGGAAGATGAATGGTGACATCATAAGAAATCGGACTGACGCACATATAGAAGATATAATGACCTGAGAACACTGACAAGAGACGAAATATAGAGAAGATACCATGAATAAGTGACATCCAGAGCCCAAGGTGAAGAAGTTGATGCCAAAATGAAGAAACATATGCCACCTACATGATGAAGATATTCAGTTAGTTTAAACGTGTACAGATGCAAGTAACTGCAAGAGGCAAAGAAATTGTGACGCTTGCTTATGCTGAATAGTCAACAGATTGCGGCAAGCTCCAACGTTTACAAGTATGCAACTCAAGAAGCACTTTATGTATGAATGAAAATCCACTACGCATATGAGCAGAATTGAACAAAGGCTACAAAAGTCCTCAATTAGAGTGTGTTTCAGCAAGAAAATCGAGAATCAAGACAGAGCAAAACTCAGCTAAAGGATGACCATGCCAAGAAGCCAAGGTCTTATCTGGCTGGAATAGGCCGACATTGGATACAATTAAGGAGAAGAGAACAGAGGATCCTATTCAGAAAGTTCAAGATAAGTAACAGATATCAGAGAACTGGTACAATTAAATAAAATATATGAAAGGAGACGGAAAAAAGCCTTTTTCATGGTGTCCAGTCACATGACAAAGGCAGGCTGGAAGAAGGAGACTTTCACACCTGCGCATGGATCCCCACGGTTGCCAGTCATTTGGTCGAAAAAAATTGGTCGACCAGACAAATGGTCGAACCAATTTGATCGAAAACCAAATGGTCGAATTTTTTATTTTTTTTATTTTAACCCTTTTTTTTTTTTTTTGGGGGGTCCCCCCCCAACCCACTTTTTTTCTCTAAAAACCCCTTTTTTAACTAAACGAAAACCCAAAAAATAAATATATAAATAAAAAAAAAAATTCGACCATTTGGTTTTCGCCCAAATTGCGTCGACCAAATTGCAGTCGACCAGTTTTTTTTCGACGAGTTGACTGGACACCATCCCCACCATGCCCATACTCCTTAAAAGTTCTCAGAGCACAGAACAGACACAAGGCCAAACTACAAAGCAGTAATTGACACATGACTATTGAGGTGATGATTGATTGTAGCATAATTGGTGGGAAACTGGGGTGCAGACGAGCTTCTCTGCACCTGGATGTTCCTTCTGCCTGCTGCTAGATGTAAGTGGTAAAGTATGAGTGGGGTTGATGCCAACCCAATCATAGTGGACCATGTAATCTAGGGTTCTATAGTGAGTAGAGCCAATGGGACATTGTACTTTTAATGCCGTTCATAGTGTCCATTTTGAAGGGAGGCTTAGTTGGCCCACCTGATTTTGATTATCCATGAGGTATTGCGTATCTAGGGCATGAGGAGTTATGAATGGGGGTTGAGACCGAAAAAAGGGCTGGTGGAGATAAAGAGAGTAATGGAGCTGAGGTCCTTTCTGGGTGTGGCTGAATTCTACCAAAAGTACCGTGATTAATCTGAAGGTAACATCGCTTCTTTCCCTGAGGTAACCTCTCCCTATGTGGCCAGGGGACGGCAGCCGTTACCCGATCCTGATTCTGGAGGTGGCTGTATGAAGGAGGACCACCTGGGGAGAGGCGACACTCTGGGAGAGATGTGATGGATATATGAGGGAGGACCACCTGGGGAGAGGCTATTCTCAGGGGAGGGTTGTGATATCATCTGGTTCTAATGGCTTGTTTCACCACTCATCCTCATCCATGTACTGAATCCAGTATTAATATTCCCTGACATGATAAACAGAGCAATACTTTAATTTCTGAGATGAGGAAGAAGCAGGGAGCAGTGATGATTACTCCTGAAAGAACCCCATGCCAGCTTCCTCAACAACACAGAAAAAATCATCCATCAACTACTGAGACGAGGAAGAGACAAAGAACAGTAAAGATCACCAAGAACGGGAAGCCTACACTGCGGTCTAGTCTTTGGAAACTTTATAATAAGACTGGGAGATTTAAAACCCCCACAGCCAACAGCAATGAAAGAGAGATGTAGACGCTGAGCTGCGCTGTTACCTGCATGAGCATCGGCTGGAATGTTGGGAGGAGAAGAAGCTGCAGGAAACTCTGCCAAAGCGAATCAGCCCAGCAGGAGAAGGAACCAGAGTGCCGAGGATGTGCTGCCCAAGAGGGAAAGACAGCAGAAACCAAAAAGACCGTCATGACTGAGGTGCAGCTGGTGACAGGTTGCACACTGAGTCCCCAATCCGACGAGAACAGAAGCAGAGAGCTGCGAGAGACACTTGGAGCACTCAGTAAGCGGAGAGGGTTCCCTGAAATTGTATGCTGATTCGGAGTAGCTTTCAGTTAACCAAGTGAAATAATTGAAGAAGCTAATACATATAAAAGCTATACCACAAGTGAGCAAAGTGAAGTATGTGAAGAAGCTAAAAGACGCATGAGCTGATCCACGAACAGTTCATTGAACCCGCATATTAAAGAGACAGAAAGAGAAAACCAAGTAATGGTGAGCGAACTTGAGAAGGGCAAAGTCCCTATATATGAAGGAGAGAAACACTCAGAAAATGATACACCAACATTAGGCTGGTATTGTTTCATGGGTTGAAGAGAATTGTTATACGATTATGATATGAAAGTCCTGGTATGAGAGTACACCAGCTGAAGAGATTTGTAGTAAAGCTATAATGTGAAAGTCCTGGCAGGAGAGTACACTAGACAAAGAGAATTGTAATACAGTTAATGGTATGAACTGGCAGGAGATTAAACCAGGTGAAGATAAATGTATAAAAGACTGTAAAGAAGTCCACAAAGAAGAATATACCAAGTCAAATCAAGTGTGTTAATATTCCCCGCCATGATAACCAGAGGTATACATTAATTAATGAGACGAGGAAGAGGCAGGGAAAAGTAAAGATTACTCCTGAAAGAATCCCATACCATCTTACTCAACAACACATAAAGAATCATCCATCAACTACTGAGATGAGAAAGAGACAAAGAATAGTAAAGATCACCAAAGCCGGGGAGCCTATGCTGCAGTCTAGTCTTTGGTAACTATCAGACTGGGAGATTTTAAAACCCACAGAGCCGACAGCAAAGCGAGAGAGCTACAGACACTGAGCTGTGTGGATACATGCACGAGCACCGGCTGAAACGTTGGAGGCAAAGACATTGCAGGAAATGCTGGCTAATATAATCTGACGAGCAGGAGAAGGAACCAGAGTGTAGAGGACACTCTGCCCAAGAGGGAACGGCAGTAGAAACCGAAGACTGGCACAGCACATGTGCAGCAGATAACAGGTCACACGCCGAGCCCACAATCTGACGAGGCAGAAAGGTGCGAGAGGCACATGGAGCATTTGGTAACCCAGGGAAGCAGAGAGGGTTACCGGGTTGCCTGAAAGTGTATGCTGCTTTGAAGTAGCTATCAGTAAACCAAGTGGAATATGTGAAGATGGCTATCAATATAAAAGATATACCACGAGTGAGCAAAGTGAAATATGTGAAGAAGCTAAAAGACCCATACACTATTCCATGAATTGGTTGTTGAACCTGCATCCTAAAGAGAAGAGAAAATGCAGTAAAGTTGAACGAACTTGAGAGAGGAGCAAAAACCATATACATGAGGAAGAGAACCATTCAAGAAATGATACGCCAACATTGGGATGGTATTGTTTCATGGGTAAAAGAGAATTGTAATACAATTATGACATGGAAGTCCTGGCAGGAGAGTACACTAGGTGAAGAGAAGTGTAATAAAGTTATGGTCTGAGGGTCCTGGCAGGATAGTATACCAGGTGAAGATAACTGTGTAAAAGACTGTATAGAAGTCCCAATAGAAGAATATACCAGGCCAAATTAAGTTTGTGTTAAAGTATAGGAGAATCCTTAGGAAGCTGCATGCCCTAGGATTTTGAAGTATTTGAAACATGATTCCTTGTTTTGAATTTACCTGAAAAAAGGAAACTGGGGAAGTCAACTATTTTGTCAAGAACTGTGTGTGCACCAAGAGGGAGAAGCCATCATCTTGGGATACAAGAAACTTGCATATTCATAGCAGGAACCTGGTGAAGGGAGCCATTCCCTGTCACTGTGAACATTACCACTTGGAACGTTCTGTTGAGTTATATCATTTTGTTGAATTGGAACATTTGTGCACCTTGAAATCCAGAGAGAATATCCTTTACACCTCAGAGTAATTTTTAGAGTGTGTGGGCCAGAATAGGATTTCAGACATTCAACATATTTTTACTTTGGACATCTTGACAAGGGACAGAGTCCTTAGTTTTTAGTTGAGATAGGGAAATACCTCCAAAGATATGGATAGTATGGCATTTCACCGCCCTTTTGATTTTGAATAAAGGTTTACAGCCATTGGAGTACTCTCTGTCTGCATCTCATTCCTGGCTCCTCACAGTATGTTAAGAACTTCGCAGACAGTATACAACCTGAGATAAGTGCTGAGGAAAGGTGAAGAACTTGTCTGGGATAGGGAGTGTGAAAGAGAGTTTGAGGAGATCAAGGGCAACATAGATATGGCTGGAGCTCTAGGGCAGTTTGACTCTAAGTTGAGGACAGTTATTATCATCAATGCAAGTGATACACATGAAACCAAAAAGGAGGTACTCAGTGGTGAGAAAGGAGGCATTGACTTGTCATTTTGGTATAGAGAGATTTCACACATGTTTATGGGGTTAGGATTATGTATTGTGAATGGGTCAAAAGCTCTTGAAATCGATTTTTGAATCCAATGGATTAGATAAAGTATCGCGTCATATTGCTAGATGGGTTTCCAAAATGCAATGTTATAGTTTTCTTGTTAAAGTTTTTGCAGGGCACGAGAATGCATTTATGAACCATTCGTCTGCTATGACAATTACTGACAAAGGCATAAAAAGGGAGTGGATGGAACAGGTGTATGTGACACATGAGATGAGGGAGGGATTGGGCGTGATGAATTGATGGAGAGTGTCAGGCAGGAGGCATCTGTTGGTCGGGTTAAATTATATGGAGTGTGTTTGGCCCGCAAAACAGATGCTAGTGCAGGAATAGAGGAGTTATTGTGACATCGGGAATCAGTTGAGTGTGGAAGGAGAGTTGCTATATAGGATGGGGCATGTTGTGGTTCCAGAGGAATTGTGCGACTGTTCGACTGAGATTGCCCTCACGGGTTACATTGGGGTGCCAAAATCAAAGGCAGTGGTTAGAGAAGACGAACTTTGATGTTGGAGTGTAGTAGAATTTGAAGGGATGTATTGAGTGCGAGTGGCCTGATAAACGTTTGTTTGTAAGTGCTGTTGCTGTTCCTATGGTTGTGGTGGAGCCACCAAGTGGAGTGTGGGAAGAGCATGATATGCACATATCGGGACCGGTGTGTTTGTGAAGCAGAGGGTTTTAATTTATTGTGGTGTTGGTTGATTTGCTGTTGAGATGGATTGAGATTAAGTTCATGAAGGAAATGAACGCAGATAGGGTGGTGAAGTTCTTAAAATTAAGTCTTTAGCCATGGGGATATCTTAACAGCATTCCTTCTAAAAATCTGACACAGTTTGTGGGAATAATAATGGGGCATTATTTATCAAGATAGGGAATCAAACATAAGAAGATTGCGCTATACCACCCTCAGACAAATGGAGAGGCTAAACAGGTGCATCATGGACACCATACAAATGGTGGATGTGTGTGGGAAGGATTAGAGGGAAGCTGTGGAAGAGAAGATCAAGGCACTGAGGGATGCTTCACATGCAGTAATGGAGGTGGTACCATTTGACTTAATGAGAGGGAGGAAAGGAAATATGGTGGTGTGTCCTCCTTGGCAGAGGTCGGGAGAGAGAGTGGAAATTGACATAGAGGTGGGGTGAAGGATGGAGAGAGATCTGAAGTTGAATATGAAGTTGGGACATGACGGGAAGAAGAGTGGCAAGGAGAGCAGCTTTAAAATAGGAGATTTGATGCGTATTTGTAAGGCAGTGGTGAGGCAGAAGGGGAGTGCCCCAGTAAGGGTTGAAAAGGTTCTTAGTGGAGCTGTCAGTATTGAAGGAGGGCAGATGTGAAACATGGGAAGGGTGGTGAAGGTTGGTGTTACAGCAGGAATGATATTAGCATAATTGACCTAAAATCATTTGACCTAAAATATTTGACCAAATTCTTGTGACCTTTTTTTCAGTCAAATTGTATTAATTATAAATATGAGAGTGGGTAGGGGTATAGATTAGGTTGAGGGGAAGTGGGGGAATTTCCGGGGGTCTCCCCCCATTTTTTAGACTGAAAAAAAGGTCAAATAAATTTGATCAAATGTGATTAGGTCCAATAGACCCAAACCACAAGAACAGTATGAAGGTCTGGATGGATTGTGTAATAGGATGCGATTGCACATTCTGTAAAGAGCGATTGGTGAGGAGAGTCCTGAGTGGGAGGCTGAGGATGGGGGCTCTTTAAACCCACACACTTTGTATGACCACATAAGTAATTTGTCTATTCACTGAGTCCAGCATCCTGATAGGTTAGGTAGGTTAGGTAGAAGAGCTTGCCTCTTCCTTGGATATCTTGGTATTTACCTCTACTGAATTACTCTCAATAAAGGGTTCCAGATGAATTCTAGTTCTTCAAGTGTTGAAAGATGAATAAGCTAACGTGAGGCCCCCCACCCTTAAATAGGCAAAATACCACAGTGGATTGTTCACCACTAGCCTTATTTTTTTTTTTATTTTTTTTTTTATTGAACTTTACTCGGTAAAACCAAGTTTTGTCAAAATTTCACAGTAGTCTGAAGTGCCAGTATCCTTTGATAGCAGTGGAATGCGGCCATGCTGCTTTATCTATCACACCTAGCAAGGTCGCCTAGAGCAAGGCTCCACCATTAGTCACACGCCTGGTGCTGTGGCAGCTCATCTTCTAAGTTGTGCTGTTTAATTTGGTCGAAAACCCGGTCGATGAGTTTGGCTAAGGCTTGAGACCACTTGTTGTTTTCACCGGAGATCAGTCTGTTCCACAGATCATCTGTTCGAAAAATCCATAGATTATCGTCAAGCGCAGGGAGGTACAGATTTCTAGATTCCTGTCATGATCTCTGCTTCCAAAAGGTCAGGGTTTTCCCAACTCCCTTGGAATCAGATCCATAACCCAGGTTCCGAGTGCCAACCAGTCCCAATTGGGACCTTTTGGACCCAGTCCTGGCGCCAGTGGCACCAGGCTCATAAATATGCCCAGTCCCAGCGCTGGAAGCGCCGGGCTCATAATGCTTGGGTGGACTTACCTTCAGCAGACCATGCTGCTTACTTGCCTGCCAGTTGAGCCTCTGATCCTCTTCTGTTTGGAACTACTTTTCCTGTTGGGTGGGGCTGGAGCCACTCCCTAGATTCAGAACACTGGAACTCTTCTGGAAGGCAGGAACTCTTTTCTTACCAGGAACTCTTTTCTTACTTAGGCGTGGCTGTGGAAGGAGACACCTAAGCACTACAGGAGGCTATTTAAACCACACCCGGTGGATGAATCTTGCTTTGCGTTATTCTGCAACCTCTGCAGCAGAACGCTCATCGTGTCTTCTGCATCCGGTCCTGGGCCTAAGGAAAAAGGCTTACCATCCTGAATCCAGTCTTCAGCAACACCTAGAAAGACAAGAAAGAACAGGTTAGCATTCCGGCATCTGAAAGGCAAAGGCTTACCATCCTGAATCCAGTCTTCAGCAACACCTATAAAGACAAGAAAGAACAGGTTAGCATTCCGGCATCTGAAAGGCAAAGGCTTACCTACTCTTCGTGCGCTCCGGAGGTCTTCCCACTGCATTCCGGCATCTGAAAGACAAAAGTTTACCAACTCTTCGCACGCTCCGGAGGCCTTCGGCACTGCATCCCGCATCTGAAAGACAAAACAAGGTGCGTTTAAAGACATTGGGGAACTTTAATACTCACGTGCCATTACTCCTTTCCACATCTAATCCAGTGGGTATTCCGGCACCCTGCAGCCGCTCCGAACTCGTACCTGCAAAATAAAAAGACAGTTAGAGCGCATAGTGAAGCAGGCAACAAGAGCTTACTTACGTGCTTCCAGGCGCTTCTATTCATCACACGGGCTCCATCTTCAACTCACTTCAGCCCGTCATCCGCCATCGCCGGAACCCTGCAAAACAAGAGACATCATTACTAAAGACTTTAAAGACATTTGAATGACTCGAAACTTACCGTTCGTGCAGTAAACGACGGACAGCAGTCCTCTGAAGTCAAGAGGCCTGCGCTACCTATCCAGTGAAGAAACTGGTTACAGCACCCTGCCCCGAGGCAGATGGATAGCTCGGCATTCACTTACCTAAGACATCTTACTCTACACGTCAGGCATACAGTGCACAGAGGTCCAGCCCAAAGAGCCAACCGGGTGCTACACATCACCTTTGAAGATACGGTAGTCGCCCAGTCAAGACCGGCGCCTCTGCGAGAATCAGGTGAGCGTTACAGAACGCAAAGACTACCGCAAAACTCTCGCCCAGGCGCTATGGAAACCTCGGATACTGACCCCCTAGCCCGGTTACTTGGGGAACTAAGGGCAGAAGTGCATGCAGCTCGTCAGGAAACGAATGCTCTAAGAAGGGAACTAATTATTTCCAAGGAGAGAACAGACAATCTTGCTAGACAAGTGCTACAGTCACAAGCCGGACAGACCCCGTTACCCGCATCAGGGGCAAATCTTCCTTCAACATCCTCTATGAATCCAGTGCAGATCAACCTACCTGGGAATGTACCTCTGGCTCCGCCCGAACGATTTTCTGGTGACCCAAAGAGGTTTGCAGTATTTATCAATCAGTGCCGGTTGCACTTCTTATGCCGGCCAGCAGCCTTTCCAACTGATCAAGCAAAAGTAGCTTTTGTACTTTCGTACCTTAGTGGCAATGCGGCAGACTGGTCGATCCCTCTAGTTAATCAAGAGGATCCGGTTCTCCATGATTTTCAAGCCTTTCAGCTTAGTATGGAAAAACTGTTCGCAAGACATTCACAGGGGCAGGCCTTGGACAATGAGCTTCTTTCGTTGCGGCAGGGTAATCAAGACCTTTTGGCTTATATTGCATCTTTCAATAGACTAATAGTGGAAACTCAATGGCCTGAGGACAAAAGGATTACGCTGTTTTATAGAGGTCTACGTGGAGAGCTCAAAGACGTTTTAGCCCAAGTAGTGAATCCCCCACAAGACTGTTCGGATTATATAGACTTGGTCGTTCAAATAGATCACAGGCTGCAGAACAGGAAGGCCGATCGTTCCAAGTTTGATTCTCGAGTATTTTCCAAACCGCCAACTCCTTCCAAAGGAGTAGACTCCGGGGAACCCATGCAAATAGGGGGTCTGAAAGGTCCTCTAACACAAAGGGAGCGGGAAAGGAGGAAACAGTTGCAATTATGCCTATATTGCGGAAACTCAGGGCACTTTCTTCGAGACTGTCCGGTGAAACCTGCCAAGAAGGCAGTAGGAGCTGCAGTTACCAAAGTTACAAACTCTGAGCAGGGAAACGACCTCGCCCGACAAGAATAGAGGTCCTCTTGCCGAGCGTGAAAACCAGTTCCGTGACCTCGCATTTCGTGATACCTATGGTCCTCATTAGCCCTGATAATCCGGATCGATTACATGCAATTGAAGCTTACGTCGACAGCGGTGCCATCGGCAATTATGTGGATCATGAAATGGTTTTGAGGATGAATCTAACTCTTTGTCCCAAGGCTGTAAAGGACGTCATTACTACGGTGGATGGTACGGAGATAGCCTCCGGGCCAGTAACGCATACCACTCAAGAGGTGACGCTAGTAAGTCAAGATGGACACCATGAGAAGATCGTGTTCGATGTGATCAAGGCCCCTCAGTTTCAGATTATTCTAGGAATACCTTGGTTAGAGAAACACAATCCTCTGATCGATTGGCGAGCAAGAACGGTCCAGTTTCCAGAATGTGTCTCTACTTGTCACCCTCCACCTGGTGTTGCACTGGCCGCAATTTCTTCAGAGACTCCCCAGTTACCTCCCGAATACCTAGAATACCAAGATGTTTTCCGGAAGGATCAGGCTAACTCTCTACCTCCTCATAGGTCTTATGACTGCCAGATAGACCTGATACCTGGATCTACTCCTCCTTGTAGTAGAATTTATGCCCTCACCGAGCCTGAGAATCTTCACCTTCGACAATACCTGGATCAATACCTGGCAAATGGGTTTATTCGTCCTTCCAAGTCCCCTGCTTCTTCAGCTTTGTTCTTCGTTCCAAAAAAGGAAGGAGACCTTAGAACTTGTATCGATTATCGCTCCCTGAACCAGATCACCGTTAAGAATAGATATCCGTTACCTTTGATCCCTGAACTCCTGGACCAAGTCAGAAAAGCATGCATATATACAAAGCTGGATTTTAGAGGAGCTTACCACTTGGTACGAGTAAAAGAGGGCGATGAATGGAAGACGGCCTTCCGCACCAAGTATGGGCTATTTGAATATCAGGTCATGCCCTTCGGACTTTGCAATGCCCCGGCCGCCTTTCAATATTTTATGAACGATGTCCTCAGAGAGCTCATAGATGTATGTGTTGTTGTTTACATTGACGACATCCTCGTTTATTCTTCATCGGAATCTGAACATCGGAAACACGTGAAAATGGTCCTCGAAAGATTGCGTCAACACAAACTTTTCGCTAAGTTGGAAAAATGTGTTTTCAACGTGACTGAAGTTGAATTCTTGGGATTCATATTATCACCTGGCGGAGTGCGTATGGATTCAAAGAAGGTCGATGCAGTTCTCAAATGGCCATCACCATCCTCCGTAAAAGGTGTGCAAAGCATGTTAGGCTTCGCTAACTTTTACCGCAGGTTTATCCCCGAATTCTCTCGAATAGTCCAGCCCATCACTGCCTTGTTAAAGAAAAACAAACGTTTTGAATGGTCTACCGAGGCGGAACAAGCTTTCCAGGATTTGAAGACTAAATTTATCTCTGCACCAATCTTAAAACACCCTCGCCCCGAACTCCCCTACATCGTGGAAACTGATGCTTCAAGCCTTGCCATGGGGGCAGTTCTATCACAAAAGGACCCGGTAACCAATCAGTTGCATCCCGTGGCATTTTGGTCCCGCAAATTCTCGCCTCCTGAAATCAATTACACGATTACTGACAAGGAACTTCTGGCTATCAAGTCTGCCTTTAAGGCTTGGCGGCATTATCTGCTGGGGGCCCGACACACCGTTACTGTGATTACGGATCACCGAAACCTGCAATATTTGAAGACCGCAAAAGCCCAATCCTCTAGACAACTCCGTTGGGCATTATTCTTTGCCGAGTTTGACTTCATAATTACCTATCGACCTGGTACAAAGAACGGTAAAGCCGATGCCCTTTCTCGGATGGGAGTGGAAGAACACTTGGTCAACCCTAAACCTGTACCAATCATTCCCGAACAAAGAATTCTGGGTGTAATCGCCACAGAATCCATAGAGGAAGTTAAGGATAAAGCCAGGCAACTTGTAACTCCAGCAGACATACAGAATTGGCATCTGCAGGGAAAGGACTTTGCAGTAAAGGACAACTTATTGTATTTCCAAGAACGATTATACCTACCCAGCACAGATTTACAGAAAAAAGTAATCTCTTGTTATCACGACTCTTTAATGGAAGGTCATCCCGGTATAGCCAAGACCTCAGAAAAGATCAAGCGCTACTTCTGGTGGCCGTCTTGGAAAAAAGATATCAGAGACTTTATAATGTCCTGTGGAGTATGCGCCCAAAACAAGAGTCAAAAGGAAAGACCAGCAGGCCTCTTACGCCCTATTGACATCCCACCTCGCCCTTGGCATACGCTTTCTATGGACTTCATCACCGATCTACCTCCATGCTCCGGATACAATACGATTCTAGTAATCGTGGACTTATTCTCCAAGATGGCGCATTTCATTCCACTTAAAGGCTTGCCAACAGCAGCAACTCTGGCCCGAGAATTTCTCGAAAACATCGTCCGACTGCACGGTTTTCCTTCGGTTCTAATTTCGGATCGAGGTAGTCAATTTATTTCTCATTTTTGGCGAAGTTGCTGTCGGTCGGCTCAAATTGATGTGAGACTATCGACCAGTCACCACCCTCAGACCGACGGACAAACCGAGAGGACCAATCAAACTCTGGAACAGTATTTACGCTGCATGCTGCAACAAACTGAAAAAACTTGGAAAGATATCCTTTGGATAGCCGAGTATGCCTACAATAACTCTGTCCATTCGGGAACTGGGAAAACCCCGTTTTTTCTTTTGTACGGCAGTCACCCTCGAACCTCGGAGTTGGATCCCCTCCAAGATCTTGAAACACCAGCAGTAGACTACCTGCATTCTACAATCACCCAAGCCTTTAAGGAAGCTGTTTCTCACCTTCAAAGGGCTAAAGAACAATACAAGAAAGGAGCAGATCAACATCGGAAGGAAGCCCCTCACTATCAAGTAGGGGATCAAGTCTGGTTATCCACCAAATATCTATCTCTAAAAGGGCCACGCACATTCAACCCAAGATACCTTGGTCCCTATTCCATCACTACCATAGTAAACTCAGTAGCGGTCAAGTTGGACTTGCCCCCGCACATGAAGATACATCCGGTCTTCCACGTCTCTCTATTAAAACCCGTGCAACCTCAAACCCGACTAACCAAATCTCCAAAACCTATCCTAGTGGATGGAGAACTCGAGTTTGAAGTCAAAAGCATTCTGGACTCCAAGATCTCCAAATCTAAACTATTCTACCTAATTGACTGGAAAGGCTACGGCCCCCAAGAGAGATCCTGGGAACCTGCTGAATATGTCCACGCTCCTCGCCTAATCAAAAGATTTCACCGAACATTTCCTGACAAGCCAAAACCCCCGGAGAAGCCCGGTTTGGGAGGGGCCTTGAGGGGGGGTACTGTCATGATCTCTGCTTCCAAAAGGTCAGGGTTTTCCCAACTCCCTTGGAATCAGATCCATAACCCAGGTTCCGAGTGCCAACCAGTCCCAATTGGGACCTTTTGGACCCAGTCCTGGCGCCAGTGGCACCAGGCTCATAAATATGCCCAGTCCCAGCGCTGGAAGCGCCGGGCTCATAATGCTTGGGTGGACTTACCTTCAGCAGACCATGCTGCTTACTTGCCTGCCAGTTGAGCCTCTGATCCTCTTCTGTTTGGAACTACTTTTCCTGTTGGGTGGGGCTGGAGCCACTCCCTAGATTCAGAACACTGGAACTCTTCTGGAAGGCAGGAACTCTTTTCTTACCAGGAACTCTTTTCTTACTTAGGCGTGGCTGTGGAAGGAGACACCTAAGCACTACAGGAGGCTATTTAAACCACACCCGGTGGATGAATCTTGCTTTGCGTTATTCTGCAACCTCTGCAGCAGAACGCTCATCGTGTCTTCTGCATCCGGTCCTGGGCCTAAGGAAAAAGGCTTACCATCCTGAATCCAGTCTTCAGCAACACCTATAAAGACAAGAAAGAACAGGTTAGCATTCCGGCATCTGAAAGGCAAAGGCTTACCTACTCTTCGTGCGCTCCGGAGGTCTTCCCACTGCATTCCGGCATCTGAAAGACAAAAGTTTACCAACTCTTCGCACGCTCCGGAGGCCTTCGGCGCTGCATCCCGCATCTGAAAGACAAAACAAGGTGCGTTTAAAGACATTGGGGAACTTTAATACTCACGTGCCATTACTCCTTTCCACATCTAATCCAGTGGGTATTCCGGCACCCTGCAGCCGCTCCGAACTCGTACCTGCAAAATAAAAAGACAGTTAGAGCGCATAGTGAAGCAGGCAACAAGAGCTTACTTACGTGCTTCCAGGCGCTTCTATTCATCACACGGGCTCCATCTTCAACTCACTTCAGCCCGTCATCCGCCATCGCCGGAACCCTGCAAAACAAGAGACATCATTACTAAAGACTTTAAAGACATTTGAATGACTCGAAACTTACCGTTCGTGCAGTAAACGACGGACAGCAGTCCTCTGAAGTCAAGAGGCCTGCGCTACCTATCCAGTGAAGAAACTGGTTACAGCACCCTGCCCCGAGGCAGATGGATAGCTCGGCATTCACTTACCTAAGACATCTTACTCTACACGTCAGGCATACAGTGCACAGAGGTCCAGCCCAAAGAGCCAACCGGGTGCTACACATCACCTTTGAAGATACGGTAGTCGCCCAGTCAAGACCGGCGCCTCTGCGAGAATCAGGTGAGCGTTACAATTCCTTCGTGTTCACACATTCCATCACCAAATGTTTCAGTGTTTCCGTGGAATCGTTGTTTTTACATAATCTGCAATGTTTAAACCCTCCGCCTCCTCTAATGGCTATGATCTCTCTGGTGGGCAGGAGGTTGAGCCTTGCTCTCATAATTACGGTTCTCAGTCCCTTTTCCGGGAACTTAGCACAGTACTGTAAAGGTTTTTTTACCTTGTTGAAAGTTGGCGGAAGATGGTTCAGGAGTTTATTCCCGGTGGCCTTTTCTATGGTCGAGATCCAGTCCAGATCTTCTAATTTCTTTTTAATTCTGTCGGGGTTTTCTTTTAGCTCTTTATCTGAGCATTCAATTTTTGCCAGATCCTCCCTTCTTCTGTTGGCCCAGTTTTTCAAGGCCGTGCACTTCCCAGTTTCAATTTCCTCACAAATAGATGCCACGATGGGTAGTGCGTCGGCTATGATGATGTTTCTATATAGGCGCATCGCACTTTGGTCAACCATGGAGGCCAAGGATAGCAGCCCTAGATCTCTCCTGATCGCCGGCATGGAGGTCGATTTAGGGAGCCCCAGTACTGCTTTCCACACATATCCTTCCAGTTTAGCCCAAGTATTCCGTGGGAGATATAACGAGGTCTCTGCTCCATAGATTAGTGCCGGGACCACCTTGGTTTTATAGAAAGTTATCGCCGGAAGCAGGGAGAATTTGCCATATTTGCGGTCAATCGCTCTTGTTTGGGCTGTAAGAAGTTTGGCTTTCTCCCATAGTTGGGTTTGCAGGCTCTTTTCTGTTTTTGAACTATCTAGGTTGATCCCCAGGTATTTAAAAGACTTTACAACTTCAAGCTTGGATTTATCAAGAAATATGTTTAACTTGGTTGTTCCTTTATTGATCACTTTCTCCATTACCATGATTTTGGTCTTTGTCTTGTTGATTGCCAAGTGGTTATTCTCAATATACTTTTCGAGGTTCTGTATTTTTCTTTGCAAACCCACTTTGGTCTGGTCGATGAGAATAACATCATCTGCGTACATTAGGCGAGGGATCTCCATTTTCCCTATCTTCGGGGGAAATGCCCGGATTTTCGCTTCAGCTGTTTGATAGTCCCCTAAGAAGGCTATGAACAAGGCAGGGGCAAGCGGACATCCCTGTTTGACACCTCGTCTCACCAGAATTTCCCCTGAGAGGGCGCCTTGGTGGTTCAGTTTGACTCGCATTTTTGTGTCTGTATTTAAGGCCTTCATGGGTTCCAGGATGTTTGCTGGACATTTCCAGCTTTGAAGCTTAGCCCATAGGGTGGGCCTGTCGACCATGTCAAAGGCCTTTGAGAGATCGACAAAAGCCAAGTAGACCTTTGGTGCTCCTTCTTTAATTCTGGCTTTGAGAATATTTAACACCATTAAATTGATGGTAGTTGATCCCTTTTTTTGGAATCCTGTTTGGAGTGGGTCTTTAGCCGGACTTTTTTCCCCCCCAGTCTCGAAAGTGGTCCAGAAGGCGGGAGGCATATAATTTGCCCAAGATATCCAATAACGCAATTGGCCTATAGCTTGCTGGTTCTTGCCTTGGGCCCTTCTTGTAGATTGGGACGATCACGGATCTTAGCCAAGATTCTGGCAACAACTTTGTTCTGGTGCATTGGGCAAATATTTTACTGATCCACTTAGCCCATTCCACCGGTGATGATTTAAGGTCTGCGTTGGTTAGCCCGTCCGGTCCTGGAGCTCTGGATGTTTTCAGGTTCCGTATTGCGGTTTCAATGGCTTCAGTATTGGACAGGTCTACCCATGGTATTGCGTGGTCATGGGTCCCTTCTTCCGTGGTGCCAGGGAGTCCCTCGAATTCGGCCGTGAAATACTGCACCCACCTTTCTTCAGCTACCGCGTTTGCGGTGATGGTTCTTTGGTCCGCGTTCTTGTCCTTTATGAGGGCCCAAAATTCACTAACTTTTTTAGCGGATAGTTTGGACATCATCTCCTCTGCATCTCTTTGATATTGCATGGCTCTCTGCTGTCTGAGCCAATTTTTGTATTTACGTTGTTCAAGGCCCCAGCTCTTCCAATCTTCTATTGTGTTGGATTTCTTTGCTATTCTGAGCAATCTGCGGACCACTTTTCTTTTAGTCACCAGCTCTTTATCATACTGGTGGGCCGTGCTGGTTATTTCATTTTTCTTTTTTGAACCATTGACTTGGTAGGCCACTAACACGGGCAAGTAGTTTGGTCGTTGCTTGGTGTCCGACATAGGGTCGCCGCCCTCGATCTGATCCCACGCTCGTTTGATTTTTTCAATGTCTTGTGCCTTCAGCCGAAGTCGGGTTTGTTGTAGATTGACCTCGGTCGCCCACTCGTAGAAGTTAGTTTGTTTCTTAGGCGTCTGCCATGTGCATTTCAATAAGTTGTGATCACTATTGGCCGTTTGTTGGACCGTGAAACTGGTCAGTTCCCTGGTGAGACCGTTAGACACAAAAATGTGATCTAAGGTTGCTTTAGAATCATTACGTTCCCATGTTGGCAGATTCGTTTGATTGGGGAACAGTGTGGCCACGTTTTGAATGCTTCTCGAGCTCAGAATTTTATTCCAGGCCTTTCCTCTCTTTACGGTAGGGTCGACTAATCCGCGGCAGTCAGTGGAGCATTTCGTGTTTGCCGTGGGTTCAATGCATTTCGCGTTGAAATCCCCGCAAATAATGAGTTCAATTTTCTCAAATTGTTCATAAAGCTGGTCAATCAGGGCACACATGTTGTCACAGAAAGCTTTCGTGGATGTGTGCTGAGGATTCCAATAACAATTAATGATTGCCACCCTTTTTTGCAGAGTAGTTGCTGATTTTGAGTTTTTTCCCTCTTGGGTAGTTAGAATTATTAGTGTTTCATAAGACTGTTTCCACATCGTTGGTTCTGTTAGGCCTGAGCCCGATTTTATCGCTGTGAGCAAGCCAGATGATGGTCTTCCCATCGGGCCTTTGACTGCCGGTGCGATCATCAAGGAGAACCCATCTAGGGCTGGTTGTTTCATCAGCCACGTTTCCTGCAGGCATAAGATGTCAAACTGGCTTAGGTCCACGTCTCCTGGTATCGTGAGATGCATATGGCCTCTACTATTCCAGGACCCGAGGGTGAAAGTAACCTTACCGGGGTGTTTGCTTATTCTCTCCTTGCCGTTGTCATCGATGCGAACCGCCCCTGGTCGTTGCTATTTAGCCTGGTTTTTATTCCAGGTCGTCATTAGCCATTTCCATGGTCCCATTTGTTGTTTTTCGATGTTCTCCCTTTTTTCTTTGGGACTGCCCCCGACCGTCCTCGTGTGGTGTCATTGCTCTTGGGCGGCTTTGCCACTGGGGCCCCTCAGTCTTTGATCTTCTCTGGGTCTTCTCGGAGAGTACCGCATCTGGTCCTGCTTGTTTTTACTGCTGTGATATCTTTGGAGATTTATATCATCCCTCTCCTCTACTTCCGTTCCCAGGTTTTGACCCTTCGCTTTGTACTCTTGTCTATGATGTTCTTGTCTCTGTTGTGGGTATGTATATCGCTTATCTCGGTATAGTTCTTCCGTTCTTGATCTAAAATGGTAATGTGTTTTAAGCCTCTCCACCCTTCCCTCGTCTCGGTCTTGGGTGTCTATCCTGTTCCTTAGTTCCGTCAAGCGGAAACCCATTTGATCCAGCTCTTGGTATGCCGCGTCCTTAATATCTTTAATGGCCGCTTCTTTCAGGTGGAGAAACGCTTTCGCCCTCTTCTCCCTATGATAGGGTTCCACCAGCACTAGGTCTGTCGTTGAGATTTTTTCCAAGCTTTTTACTTTCTTTGTAATTTGTAGAACAGTCGGTCTGTTTAGGATGATAAAGTCTTTGTCTGATGCCATTTGTTCAAGTTTAAATATTCTGATCACTTTTCGACCTTGTCTTCTCCTTTCAAGATTGTCTTTGTCTAGGCGTTCTTTTTGTGGACTGACCCGCCCATCTTTTATTCCCTTAGAAACTGCGGTGGAGGATGATGTCATTCTTTTTTTCTTAACCCCCCATTGGGGGTTGTCCTCCTTTACTCTTTGCCCTGAAGTGGTTTTGGGATTGGGTTCTTCCGATCTAATTTGTCCCTCTTTCTCTTTATTAGTTGGCGGGGTCGAGGTTTTTTTTCCTCCTAAGGCGTCTTTTTTTTCTTTTTTTTTTCCACGCAGTCCATCAGTTGGCTCGTAAATCTCAACAACCTCGTTTTCCGAATAAGTGGATATATTCATTAGGTCCGAGCGTTCTAAGAATTCCTCCACTGTTATCGGTGATTTGGGCTGGTTGACTTCTTGGTGGTTTTTGCTTTGCGTTGGATCCTCTTCCTCCACCGCCCTTCGAGCTGGATCGGTTTTCTGCTTCGTGGGGTTCTTAAAGTTGCTTCTTGTTTCCTTTTGCATCCTGACTGGGGTTTTGAGCTTTTGTGGCATTTGCCGCTGGCTCTCTTCCTGATTGCCTTGATTTAATACAAGCAGAATGTTCTCTTTTCTCTGGGGGCGTGTCCCCTCTTCATACCCTTGAGCCCCCCATGAAGATGATTTTACTTGCAGCTCGTTGTTCCACTTTTCCATCTCCTCGATTTTCTTTTCCAGTATTTCAATTTTTTTTTCCCACAGTGTCTTGTAGATGGATTGAACCTGCGGTGTCCCTGGTCCTGTAAGTCCTGGTAATGCTTGTCCAAGCTGACGGGCTATGGAGTCCATTTTTTTTTCGACAGCGTCAGATTTTGATGCCCAGTGGTTGTGTTGGTTGAGCATTTTTTCACTGGTTTCTCGGAAAAGGGTTTCCATCTGGGCCAATTTCTCCATCGTATTGGATAAGATTGCCGTGTTGTCTTGTACATTCCCCTTGATTGACTCATATAATTTACAGAATGGCGCTAAAACGACGGTCATCGCTGACATGATAGCGATCATGTCTGGTTTCTTGTTCGATGATTCGTTATGTAATGACGCTGCAATCTCACTGAGTCGTCTCTGTTTCGGGGGGGTAGGTATTTTCTCCGAGCTTCTCACTTGGGCTACTGACTCGAAGGTGGCCCCTTCATCTAATAATCCTTGGGCTCTGTCAGTGGTTCTCCCTGAGCTGGGGGAACCACCCCACCTTCCCGCCGTCTCTTTGTTCAAACTAGGGAGCGCCTCTTTCCTTCTTGGTGTATCATTTTGTTGGCCAAAGATTAGGTGAGGTTTCGTCCATGCCCGATGCACTTCTTTGTTCTTGTTCTTCTGCGAAGTTTGGTCCATGGTCCTGTCAGTCTCTATCTCTAATCGACACGCTTCTTCTTTGTCATTGTCCTCTATTACTATTGTGCCTGCCTCGCAGAGGCTTTCCATTTGTTTGTTCTCGGGGTCTCTCTTGGGCTGACCCTGTATGTCCATTTGTCTACCTTCGGGGGCCTCCGACTCTTTTGTTTTTACCGCTTCCTTGGGTAGATTGATTGTTAGATTGTTGGTCATTTCATTCTGGGACCTATTAGGAGACCCTATTTTTTTTGTTACATTAATGTCTGGGTCTGTGCTTTTCTGTTTTTCAGCAGGCTGGGATTCAGATACTAGTTCCAGCATCTCCGCATCTGATATTTCAGTGTCCACGCTCTGTTTTCTTTTCTGTTGTTGGGTAAAGAACGATTTGAGCGATTGGAACGACAAGTGGTTGGGGAGCCCTTTAGAAATAGGGGCTCCTCTGTTGGGCCCCTTTGTTGGATTTTGTGCCCCCTGTCCCATGTGTTTTCTAGATCTCATGGTCACTCTTTTCTTTGCTCCTTGGGGTCTCGCAATAGCTGGGATAGTAGTTTTGTTTCTCTTCCTTTTTGAGACCCCCACACCCGCCTTCAATTGTTCTCCGTCCGTTTCTTTATTAGAGTCGTCCAGTTCTCGCTCCAGTTGGTCGTCACTGTCTGTGGCTTCTGCTTCTAGGTCTGACTCACTCTCCAGGTTCGATCTTTTCCCTTTATCTTCGTGGACTTTTGCCGGGCTGTACCTCTTTGACCTAGTCTTTTCCTCGTCTAGGTCGCTAGTCTCTGCCTCCCCATAGGTTTTGTGGAGCATCACTTCAGTTTGAGGTGACTTTGATGTTTGGCCGTGTTTATTCTCTTCGGTAAAGCTCTTCATGGCCCCTTTGTCTTTCTCCCACCTTGGATTTGACTTAGCTCCGAGTGTCGAACAATGTGGTAGAAATTCTCTTTGTTCGGTTATTCTCATACTTTCTTTTAGTTTTAGTGTTTCCACTGTCTCTTTTCCTTCCCCTAACCCTCCGGTAGCTATAACGCAATTGGGAGCTGCGCTCCTCCGGGCTTCTGGGATTGTGTCTGGTCTCTTGGGGGACTGATGTGTCCTCACGTTCATAGTTAGTTCTTTTACCTGGTTTGTGTTCCGCATTGCTTTTTTCACCTCTTTCCCCTCACACAAACACCGGATGGGTCGGGCACTTCAACGCCTCTCATCGAGACCCTCGACCAGGCCCTCCCATTTCCTTCGTCCATTGGGTCTGCGCTGAGCGATCCTGATCCTTGCTGGCTAACCGTTGATTTACGCGAACCTGAGGGGGGTCCACCTAAGCCCTGGTCCAGAGTCATCTGGGCCCTGCTTTCCTCTCGTTGCTCCCCTCCTGGGTGCTCTGGGTCCACGGGCCTGGGCTCGGGCCGTTCCTGCCCGTGCGACGTCCCTCCCGTTTCCAGCGGACCGCTGAGCTGTGTGTGCCGTCCAAAATCCCGCTAGGCTCGGGTACGTTTTCTTCATTTTTGTCAGAAATATATTCGCCCAAACCTTCTGGGGTCTGTTTGAGTGTTTTGATGTTTGGAGTTATTGCTAAAGGGTCCCATGTTGACGGGGACGTGGGGAGTCTGTGTGCCGAGTCTGACTTGCTCCTCCTTCTCCCCGGACTCGTATCTTTCCCACACCCCGACTTCGCTGTCTTTGCTGGGGGTCGATCTTTTGGGGTGGGGTTGAGAGCCCTCGGGTCGTGGATATCTACGGGGGGACGTACCTCGGGTTCCATTCGGGCGCGGCTCCGCGTCTGCAGCGGACTGCTGCAGACTGGCTCACACCTCAGCCTCACAGCTCCGCTTCACCGCTCCGCGGTGTCAGGTAGCAGAAATAGCACCTTCCGGACACAATGATGTGGTCAGACTGGCTCACACCTCAGCCTCACAGCTCCGCTTCACCGCTCCGCGGTGTCAGGTAGCAGAAATAGCACCTTCCGGACACAATGATGTGGTCAGACTGGCTCACACCTCAGCCTCACAGCTCCGCTTCACCGCTCCGCGGTGTCAGGTAGCAGAAATAGCACCTTCCGGACACAATGATCCTTAGCCTTATTTACAGGGTTCAATTATGACAGCGCCTTCAGAATCTTCTTGCCCGATAATGGCATACCCAGAGTGCTCTTTCTGCAGGAAATGGGGAGTTTGGGAGGCATTGGGAAAACGAAAATGGTGGGATCCCACTGTTGATTGTTCTCTTTACTGTCTCCAGTAATCAGCACCCTGGTTTGAGTTACCCATTCTACTGGCCGGACTGCCTTTAAAGCACTGGTTCCCAGCTAACCCCACAGGGGAAATTCCCTGGCCCTAGAGAAGGTGGCAAGCCTTCTCAGGGAGATCAAAAAGAGGGTTTCCTGGTTGGGACCCAAATTGATGCTTTGGATGAATCAAGCCCAGACAACTGAATAAACACTAGGCCATGTCATGAATGAATCATTGGCCACCAAGCGGAAAATATAATGACATACATTACTTGTTGCTCTATAATCATGCAATCCCAGTACTCCTTGTCTAATCAGACAGAGTTTATATTTAGTTATGAATCCAACTGCTACCAGACTGAAGGTAAACGGTAGCCCTTGCCATTTGGTGTTTTGGTTTCCAGCAGTCTATATTCATGAATGAACATGTAACCATTGGACCTGCCATGTTGCCATTAGATGGCAGCTCATGGGGATGTCAGTGGCCAGTCACCTCAAAGGTACATGTGTACACAATACTCTTTGGCAAGGAGCATTAGGAGAGTGAGCTAGATTTGCAAAGTTCACTCTCAGAGGCAGAATTGATGCGTCATGTTATCACTTAAAAAGAAAAATGCTCAGTCCATTCCCTCTCACTGATGGCATTCTGTCACAGTGCCATCAATATCCTTTGTGGTCATCCACTGCTGATTGCGAGGAGACAGTTTAGACCACTGCACCTGTCGCCATCCAGTTGATCCAATTTGGAACAAAGCTGAATGTCTCAGGGCTTGGCATGAAAGCAGCATAACAAGTTTCAATGATGAAATATAGACATTCAGATCACACTGAAAAGTATCTTTCAGAGCAATTACCTGCCCGGGAACACACTTGAGATGTTTCTGGTTGCCAAAGGCAAGACACATAATTGCACACGATGGTTGCAATTTCTGAGTACCGGTTCAAATCATTTCAGGGCCATGCCAGTAAATGCCACATAGCTTTCGATCATTTGCACCAGGTGTCATGGTAGACTGTGCCAGATAATGCTGAGAGGTCGAGTAAGATCAGGGAAGACACCTAGCTGATGTCTGTGGTTCAGAAGCTCCTCACTAAAGTGCATGAATGCATTTTTAGTTCCGATGCTTCAGCAAAAGCCAGATTGACAGTAACTAAGGAAGTTGCAGGATTGAATGTGTCTATGGATGTACTCTTTCTTTGCAATGCCAATCACAGCTTTGCTTCCTAGCTTTGGAAGTAAACAGGCTTTGCGATTGGTTTACAATATCACCCCCATCTCTGTAATGCTCTCTCCCTTCATCTCATGGAAGCATCTTTTGGTACTTCCCTTCTTGGATGTGGGGTAGTGCCAATTGAAAGGGATGATTTAGTCTAAGGCTTCAGCCACTCCTCATGTTAACATGTCTGTGATCATGTTAGAGGAACTTCTGAGAGAGTCTTGATCTTTGGGAACACGTCACTCTAGTCTGCATGATTGATTGAAGATGGAGGAATGAGAAATGAGCAATGAGGGAACCAGGATTCTGTGAGTTCTACAAAATGGAGGGAATTGTCTTCATGCATGTCCTGTGTGATACGCAGCTGGTTACCAGCTAACTGAGCATTAAGCAATATCCCCGAAGATCAAGCGATGTGTCTGGGCTATGGACGAAAAAGGGTCAATGCCATGGACACCATGTGCTCTCATATCAGGAAAGGACAACACCGAAGGCATAGGACAGGGTGGACAGATTGTCTGTGTGATGCCTTTTGAACTGATTGAGTAGGTGGGAGGTTGGATCAATGTATGTTGAGATCATTGTTCTGCAGGATTGGTAACATTGCCATTTGAAGGAATAATGTAAGAGTTACATTTTTTAGACAATTTGATTCTATGCAAAACAAGCGGGGAAGACAAATCAGGAGGTACTGGGTGTAAACTCACCTAGATCCTTGGTTCACTCTAGTATGGCCAACAGCCTTTCAATGGGCACCTAAACGAATATCCAGAGAAGTGTTAGAAACAACCAGATTTGTTTTTTAATACAGATTTCATATACATATCCATTAAGTCAGAGTGTAACACAGGAGAGGAGTAATCTCTTCAAGAACAGGCCCAAATCATTACCATCAGCAGGGGCATACTTTCTCTAAACAAAAACACAAATAAAAAGGGGAATCTGGACTAACCGAAGCACAGTATACATACTCTCACCAAGGGAGCAGAGTAGTAAAGTCCAATTTACTTCAAAAGAGCAAAAGCCCAAGCATAAAGGGTGTAGCCAGGCAATGCCTCTGGTGGAAGCAAGAGTAGGAATACTATCAGTGCAGATGAGAGCTATAATATATGCTACTTGAGGGTCATGTGACAATAAATGTTGAAAACAGACTACACAGTTATGAAAATTGAAAACAGGCTATGAAGGAAATAACAAAGACTGTAAGTCACATTAAGAAACCAGTTGTTATCAGCACTTCTCTTTGGATACATATTCGAGAGCCTTTGGCCATACTAGAGTGCACTATGGTTGTAGGTGTAACCACTAATTCTGCTCAGACATCAGTGATTTTGGGTGGTGCCTGCTGTTTGTAGAGAGGTCCTCTAATCTGTAGTGGAGTTACACCAAATGCGTAATTAAGCACGGAGATGCAGCTTCACAAAAGATTGGGGTCATAGGCCTTGTCTCCCCAACCGACCTAGAGTTCCCTTCTGCCAGCTTTGTTTCAGGTTCTTTCCTAGAAACACAAAATTTAACAGTTAGCTCTAGATATATCTTTAGGTTCACTATTTATTTATTTGTGCATGTACAAGCATCATGCCTTGTTCTTTCGAGAGAGGGGTGCCTGCTACCTTTTTTTGTATTTTTGAAAGGAACTTGGGGTTGGTCACCCTAGGTTACCTGGGGGCAACCAGACGTGGACTCCCTGCTCACTGTGCTTAGAGAGGCTCAGCTTCTCCTCACTGATGATGCAAGGCTAAAACACGTGTATGGGGTTGCTGATGGTACTCTTGTTCAGAGAGGAATTGCCATAGCATTTCGGTGCTGGACTGCCCTTTTGGGCGGGACAAAGACTGATATGCAAATGGATATTTCCCATCTGTGAAGGTACAGTGAGCAAAAAGCAATGGCTGCGAACTCTCAATGTGGTTAATAACCACTGAACAGGTTATCATGCCTTGTTCTTTCGAGAGAGGGGCGCCTGCTACCTTTTTTTGTATTTTTGAAAGGAACTTGGGGTTGGTCACCCTAGGTTACCTGGGGGCAACCAGACGTGGACTCCGTGCTCACTGTGCTTAGAGAGGCTCAGCTTCACCTCACTGATGATGCCCAACAAGGCTGAAACACGTGTATGGGGTTGCTGATGGTACTCTTGTTCAGAGAGGAATTGCCATAGCATTTCGGTGCTGACTGCCCTTGTGGGCGGGACAAAGACTGATATGCAAATGGATATTTCCCATCTGTGAAGGTACAGTGAGCAAAAAGCAATGGCTGCGAACTCTCAATGTGGTTAATAACCACTGAACAGGTTATCATGCCTTGTTCTTTCGAGAGAGGGGCGCCTGCTACCTTTTTTTGTACAAAGCATGCAAAAACCCACAGGTATCAAAGCAACTACTTGTCTCTTAGCTCCCCCTGCCCTGGCTCTATACCAGAATTACCTCCACTTGGGCTACAAGGGAGCTCCAAGCGGCCGTGGGTTTAAATCCAGAATTTACTCCACTTCTGGAGCACATTGCTCTGTGCTTCAAGAATATATTTGTTGCTACAAGCGGCTTGCCGCAGTCTCTAGTGAGCGGTAGGTCCTCTGCTCCCTGCGCGTTAAAGACCTGTAGGCATAGTTCAAAGCATGCAATGGTCTGAACTTCCTTGTCTAATATTCACAGCAGTGTTCTGTTTTAATGGGTCTGCCCTTCCTTTTGCATGTGCGGATGAAAGTTACAGAAGAGCCACGCTGTGATACAGTTTAGTGGCTGAATAATGTTCCCTGTGAGTGACCATGCCAAACTCACCCGTGTAATGCTCGGATTACTTAGCGGTAATCCTGTTTATTCCTAGTCTTACTCTTCCTCGTCACAGTACTTACCTCATGAGGCCCCTCCCTTTGACACAGGACTTTGTTCTATTACTTTTCTTTTGTATAACACCTCCCCTTAATCGTCAACTCTCAGTTTTAACATAATCAAGCCAGACCATGGGATCCCCCAGCCCCCGATACGATACAGGAGGGTCGTCAGTACTGTGACGAGGAAGAGTAGGACTAGGAATAATGGAGATTACCAGTAAGTAATCAGAGCATTACCTCCATGTTCACTCTTCCTCATCCCAGTACATACTTCATGAGGCATACCAGAGCAGCAAAGTTGAGAGGTCCCAATGAGACACCAAGACAGAAGTGCAGCAACATAAAGCACAACTTTATTGACTCCAATAATCACATTCCAATGGACAAAACACCAACCCCGAAAGAACCATCCCCGGAGTGGGAGACATTCAACTGATAGTGGTTGACAAAGGTGATCTGATCCGCCCAGGTGGCAGCCCAGGTGGCAGCCCTAGAAATCTCCTCTAGAGAAACCCCCCGAGCATCCACCCAGGAAACAGGCAAACCCTAAACGTGGTCAGCCACAGGCAGGCCAGAAGCCACAAAAGCCATGGAAACAACTGTATGGATCCACTGGCTAATGGAAACCACAGAGGCCTTCCGCCGGGCACCGCACTGCCAAAAGTAACCAAGATACTATCAGACTGCTGGAAAGAGGTAGTCCAAGCCAAATATTCCACAACCGCCCATCGCACATCAATGGTATGCCAAGCCACCTCGTCCGGCGTCTGTGGATCCTGAAAAAAGAGGGGAGAACCAGATCCTGAGACGTGTGAAAAAGACAGGAGAACCAGATCCTGAGACGTGTAAAACTGAGACATAACTTTAGGCAGAAACTTTGGATCACACCGCAAAACCACAGAGTCTGGCAGAACTCTCAAAAACGGGGGTCGACACAACAGAGCCCCAACCTCCCCCAGCCTACGGACAAACGTGACAGCAATCAGGAAAGCAGTCTTCAGAGTAAGGTGCTTGATATCAATTTCCGACAGGTGCTCAAAAGGAGTCTCCTGAAGGAACCGCAAAACAAGAGGGAGATCTCAAGGGGGAAGGCCCTTATAGGTACAAGGACGGGAAGCAGAGAGACCCTGAAGAAACTTCCCCACCAAGATCTCCCCCTCCAGGTGGCCATCAGAGTCCCCCAAGAGGATTTTAATGGAGGCCCATTGGGAGCGAAGCGTGGAGAACACCAGGCCCTTGTCAAAACCCTCCTGGAGAAACTGGAGCATAGCCGGCAGACCAGATAGGAGGGGGGATCCCAGACTGCCCACACCAAACCCCAAAATGGCCGCAGTGTCTGTAATATGCCTTCAGAGTAGACGCCCATCGAGCATTAATGATAGACCCGACCACAGGACCCGAAAAACCCTTGGAAACTAACCGAGACCGTGCAATAGTCAAACTGCCAAATGAATCTGCCTGACCCCAATCCCTAGTCCTGCCTGCAGGGGAGAAGCCCACCTTGGAATCAACCAGGGATCCTGGGACTGAAGTTCCATTAGGACCGACGAGGCCAAAATGGAGCAACAAACAGCACAGTCACCCTGCTTTTCCTGATATGCTGAACCACCCGGGGAAGAAGGGGGACAGGAGGGAACGCGTAAAGGTGACCGCAAGCCCCCTCCACAGTCAGCGCATCCAACCGCCCAATCCCCCTCAGCCAGAAACCGGGAGTAGAAGAGAGGAACCTTTGCAGAGGCCGGAGAGGCAAAGAGATCTAGAACCGAGCGCCCAAACATAATGCAGACCTCTGCAAAAACCCTGTCCGACAGAATCAGTTCCGAAGAGGAGGGGAACTGGTGGCTCAGCCGATCCGCCCAAATATTATCCACTTGCACCCACACCAGAAGAGGACTTCTTGAATGTCGAGGAAGATTTCCGTCGTAATTTATCATTGTGTTTGTCAGCACAAAACACTTTATCTACTTTATCTTCATGTACATCACCAAACAGTTTGGAACCGTCAAAGGGAACTTAAGGACAGTCATCTTCTGCAAACACTGTTTTCCAATCTCGCAGATGAACATGCCTCTGGGCCGATGCACCTGCACCCATAGCCATGGCCGAGCCATGCACCCCATCAAACGGCAGATCAGACAGGAGTTCAACCTACCTCTGCATGTCTGCCAGTAGCGGGACACGGTGTAAGCCCCCTTCCATGGCCCTCAGTAACTTCTAGAAACCACCCAGTACCGCCTCTGCAGTGTAGGAACCGTAGACATTCGCCCTGACGGAGAGGTGCTCACCATCATGAACATTCTTCAGGCTGGAATTCACCCTGCAATCCATCGAGTCTCGGACAGCCACCTCTTCAGCTGACATAGAAAAGAGACCCACCAGACTAGTGAGGATATCATCAACTCCAACAGCGTACAAGAGCAACTTCTCACTCCCCTTCAATGGGTAGAGTTTGGCCATAAAGTGGGGCATGGAAATCTTCTCCAGAGCACGCTACTCATGAGGGATTTTAGTACGGATGTCAGAGACCAATGGCAACCCCATCCTCGGGGTATGTTTATACTGTCTAATTGTGAGGTCAGTCCCATCCTCCTGCACCACGGGCTCTGAAAACCCCATACAGTCCCACACTTGAGTAAGTACTTCCTCCACCTCTTCCCTGTCTACATATTTCCCTTCCGCATCAGCTGATGAGGAACGGGAAGTGGCTGAGGCGGCTTCTGCCCCAGAAGAGGAGGATGATGTAGAAGACAAATGGCAGCGCTTGTGCCCATGAATTTGAAGGAGCAACTTTTGAATGTCTTTCTTGGTCAAGGAAAAACGTCTCGACTTCTTCCCCTTTCTTTTGTGATGCCCAGAGAAAGTGGAAGAAAAGGAGGAGGAAGGCGTAAGGTGCCTGCATTTCCCGGTGCATTTCTCCATGGTGCTGCCAGATGAACAACAGCACCAAACTGTATAACCAGAAAAAAAACCTGAACCGTGCACCCTTTGTACTTGGCCTGGGAGAAAACCACCAATAGGTGTGAAAAACCACTTAGCTCCCATAGCAAAAGGCCGCTACAGCAGTGCCCCTCCAAATTACCAATAGACCTTTGGAGCCGGGTAAGCCTGCCTCCGGCAGCCAACCAATCCGCCACAAAAGACGACACTAGGTGCACGACCATGAGGCAGTTCAGTGCCGAATCTGGGGTAATTAAGGGCCACGACACATACACATCTGCCACGAGTGCAACCCATATCCATGCCCGGGCCGAACGACCCAGGGCGGTGATGCCTCACACGCTGGCCACGTTGTCCTGCATACGACCGGGAGAGGCTCCATGCTCAACCGGAGCCGAGCCCCACATGGGAACTGGGAGCATGCCACACCTTCAGGAAAACCAAGGCCCCACCACTCAGCCCCATTAGGGGAGCAGCACACGGAGCTCCCCAGAGGCCCGCACCCGGAACAGAAAACCTGCCAGAGGCAGGAAAAATTTAACTGAGAGTTGATGATTAAGGGGAAGCGCGAGGGGAGTGGTCTTTTATCTGTTCACCATCAAGATGGACCTCGATACGTCTGTGTCCTCACGGGAACAGGTTTAGGAACTACATGGCCTGCTGGGAAGTGTAGTTTCAATTGTCATTTCCTGCCAGTGGCTTTACTTGGAACTCCCTTTGCAGTGTGTGTGCCTGAATGGGCTTCTATGAACCCGTAGAAGCTCTTCTGAGCTTCTTGTATGCATGTACCCCTATGAACAAATTGTGTGTGTGCAAGTCATGCCAGTCCTGACAGTAGGTGATTTTTCCACCTTGAATTCCTAGTTTGGTGTACAAGACTTGCATTTGAGGTCATTTGCATACCTGAAATGCATTGCCCATGTGGCTCTGAATTGCTGAAAAACTTCCAGAGTTGTCTACTAGGTGGTGCTGTAGCATGTGTGACTTGCTCATTTCTCACTCAACCATACAAATACCTTAAGGATATTATGTGAAAATGTACATAAAACAACTCTGCATGGCCATAATTAATGTATGCAGTTATTTGCTCAATGCTACCTAATATCTGAGTGATCTTCACAAAGCCAACTGCTAAACACCTATTATGAGAAACATGAGGCCTGTGCGCTGTGAAGCAAAGGCAGGTTTTCCCACGTCACCAGCCCAACACCTTCCATAGTATGTGGAAGTGCAACCAGCTATGTAGTGTTACATCAGTGTAAGTTCCATACAATGCCCTGAGCACAATCATATGGGCAATTATATTCGCAAATATCATCACAGCAAATAATGGAAGATTTTGTGGTGGGCGCCACAAGAATAAATGTTAATGTTAATGTTAAAGGACATTTGTACCGCGCACTATCACCACCGAAGTCCATAAATGTCCATAGACCTGGGTTGATTTTTCCGCACGTACGTGGCTAAGCCTTAAAGTGGGCTCTTGATTTGAAGTAAGCCTACAGCAATTCGTTTTTATTTGTAATGCTTTAAAACTCCTCTATTTTCCTGCCTGGCGATTTAATGAAGAAATCACTGCAAACTGAATTGACAAAGGCTTGTTTTCTGTAAGAAGTGAGTTGACCGCTGCCATCTCTTTGGTATGGGTTCTTCCCTATGTAATGTAATATGGCATTTGAATAGCGCCTGTTGGGGAACGCCCTTGGAGGACCGAAGTCCGAGGTATGAGAGATTTGTCAGAGGATTTTTTAGAATGCATGTGCATTTTGGACAGTAGGAAGGTAGGTAGTCCTTGCTAACTACCCATGGAAAACTTGCTTATGGATGGGTGCTGTGATAGGCTGTCGGGAGAGTATGCGAGTCAAGGAGACTGATTATGTGTCCAGCTAGACAGATTTCATATCATGGGACTTAGCTGCATTGTAGTGGCAGAGGTTATTTATTTATATTTAGTGCTCAAACAGCCCAAGGGCATTGAGGCACTGTTACGTACAATAGCTTAGTTACAAGGGCACAGGAATAGTAACATTCAATGGCACATTCTGAATACGACAAGGCATAATACTGATATTAAGACTGGTACAATTGGTCATAACATTCCTGCATATGCATTGGGCGAAATGAGAGGTATTGAAACTGGTGCGACGCCCCTTATGTAAAGAGGGTGGTTTTTTATGGCTTTGCGGAAGGGGCTGAGGGAGGCCTCACTTCGGATAGTGGGAGGTAGGACGTTCCAGTGAGTAGGTGCGAGGTATGGGAAGCTGGATCCGCCCGCTCTGGCTCTTTTTACTAGTGGCACAGAGAGCATGTTGGTATATGGTGATCTGGTTGGCCATGTAGAGGAGACGGGGTGGATCCTTTGAGAGAGGTAAGCAGGAGCAGTGAGGTGAATGCACTTGTGGGTAAGTGTCAGAGCTTTGAAGACGATCCTTGCCTTTATTGGGAGCCAGTGGGCTAGCTTTCTTGTCTCCGAAATGTGTGCACTTTTGGCAATGCCTTGGGCAGCCCGGAGAGCACTATTCTTTATGACTTGTAGCCTCTCTAGGTTTTTATTGGAGGTGCCTAGAAAGAGTGCATTGCCGTAGTCAAGCCTGGAACCAGTATTTATGTGCGATATTAGATCAAGTAATGGATGATTGCAGATGTATGAGGGTGGGTAGCTGTGCCTTGAGAGGGGTACAGCTATCCTCCATTGAGATGGACTGCCATACGTACCCAGCTGATTGCTTGATTCCATGACAGAGTGCATGTCCGGTCATGCGGGTCTACAGGAAGCCTTTCTGTGCATGCTCAGTACTTTCTTGGAGTCTCCTCATGTGACTCATCGATGCCCCCGCCTACCTGCCTGGGCTTGGAAGTTCACACGAGAGGCGCATTAGGTCAGTCAAGATGCAGATGGGAAGAGCCAGGTCTTGAGTGCCTTCCGGAAGGTGAGGTGACGCTCTTTGTGGCGGATGTTTAGGTACTAGGGAGAAATGGATAATTGTCACGCACCGCATGATGCAGATCTAGGCACAGCTCCTTAGATTCCTCTGCCTAGAACCACATAACGCAGTGAATTTGCAGGGATCGCAGTTGTGCCCACACTATAGTTATTGGTCATCTCTGCTTCTATGAAAAAACATGGCGCCCACCGTCACGGCGGGATCGCTACCTGCTTGTTTCAAATACAAAAGAAAGGGGAGATTCTGTGGGGATCACTCTCACACTGCTCGCTCCATAGAGGCAATCCATTCCAAAATGTCGCGAATGCACAAACAACACAAAGTTCGTCACTGCGTGCATCCCGCATATATGTGCCATTTTGTGAAAAGAGAAAAATGAGGCCATATGAGTTTATAAGTAGATAGGACTAGTACGCAAGGTATACAGAAACGAAATTTGAATTGATGAAACTAATCTCTGCTTGCCAATTTAAATGCTTTTTCTATATTTAGGAACCTATGCAAACTAAAGATGGCTAAAGATAATTATTTAACAGGCACATTGCTTTTTAATAATAATTAGTATTCTGATCACGCACTTCATGCCGGATTCCTCAAGCTTCTAAGCGCTGTAATAGCAAGTGTTAATATTGGACATTTTAATGGTACTTGTTCTGTTGACCTCAGATGCATGACTGGGGGAAAAAAGTCACCCCGAAGGAGACAAGCGTGGCAAGCAGGCTGCCCAAAGTTCAGCGCTTTGCTCCTGGGCTATCCTTCCTTTAGGAGGCATACTCCAAGCAAAGTGTACAAAAAACAGAGCTGCTGTTATTTCACCCGCAGAAGTGGATTGCTGGATCAGAGGCGACTGTAATGATTTTTCTGAAATATGCAAGAAATGGAAACCTGGACCGATTTAAATATTGTTCCAGGTGGAGCACTTTTGATGGTGTTTTCTCAGTCGGTTTGCTGTTCCGCGGCCCTCCAGTCTGCCAGGGTTTATACACACCCGAGGTCAGCAAATCAAAGCCAGGGCTGCATGGCAGAGGGACACTGATTGTCGGTAGTTATAAACCGCATTTCAAGCGAAGGAAAACTTAAAAGGCAAAGGATGATTTACGTGGCAAGAAATGTACATTTTTAAACTAATATGTTCTGTGAATGTGGGTGGCTTAACATGGAGGAAGTGAACAGCAGTAGAAGAGACGCCTACATAGAGGAAGGGAGAAGAATGAGCCAACATTATTGCAATGTAAATATATATTTCTGCCTACAGAGAGAACCAAATTATCCACCTTTCCTCATGCTCATCCTAAGATGTTCATTTTTCCAATTCGTTTTATAATCATTTTCTATTGGTATTGGTGCAGAAGGTTGGGCAAAGTACCACTCTGTGGCCAAAAACATTCTGCAGACGATTGAAGAGAAGGTGTTTAGGAAAGCAGAATATTTCTATGGCATTGCAACTGGCAATGCTTGCAGCGTGCATGCGCCAGAGCACTGATTGATTTTGTAAGTGTTCTACAGAAAATGAACCAATGGGGATTTGTGTGAGAATATTGGTACTGATCAGAATGTCTGTAAGGACGTGGCGGGCTTTCATTTCATAGCCAGCAGTGATCTGACCAGCTTTTATCCTCGCAGCATCTGTTGAAACAGTGTGAACCTTTGCTCTGTGGCCATCATGGCTCTGCCACTGCTCACTTTCCTGCCAAACTGGACTTCCCTGCTGTGCATCGCCAGGTGGGCAGCCACCACCTCCAATGAGTTCCTGGGGATTTGCAGCCCAGTACTTTGGCGGACCTGCAGCCCTTTGGTGCTCCTGCCAGAGCTAGGCTTTACATGCTGATGGACCCAGCATGGTGCCAGTTCACTGCACTCCCATCTGCCTCTTCCTCCTGCCAGAGGCCTACTGCCACTGTCTCAGGGCACCGTGCAGGGATGCTGAAACTGGGAAACTGATGTCAATGCTGCTTACTCTCATGTGGGTGGCAGCGTGTGCAGCAGGAGAGACAGAGCATCTGTCTACACTGGAGCTGCAAGAGGGATTTCTTCTGCGGCTGCCGGATTGGCTGGAGGGGGTCTATATTTTCTTGTTAACGCATCACAGGGTGAAACCACCACCTCCCCTATTCCGTGCTGGTGCTGCCTGCCCACCATACCCATTGTTAGGGAGAATTCTCATTCTATGGCTAATTTCCCTTACCTATAGAGTCCCCCAGCGGCTTTGCTAATTTGAAGGGTTTGTTTCTATTTTTCCTGCTAAGGTGAGACTCTTTCTTCCCACTCTTAGGCATTTGTGCTGTGTGTTCTAGGCTATTTTTGTGTTTAACGCCTATGGGATCTTTCTCAACCCCATAGGAACCATCTTTATTCACATGTGTTACACACACCCTCAGTGCAGTGACACAGGGGTGTCGTAGCGACCCCCAAACATAGACTCCATACCCCGGGACTTACTACTGTCTCCCAGGGTATGTAAAGTCCCCATTGACTTTACTAGTGGAATCCTATGAACTAAACCAGTACAACCCATCTTACTACGGAGGTACTGGAAGGGCTTAATAGTTTTTCCCCTATGTTAATTTTCAAGAGGGTACCGTACAGTCCCTCTCTCAAATGTTTCTGGCTGGTGGCAGTGGTTACTACCGTAAATATTCGACAGTGAATATTTCCCTATGGGATTTTCCTATTGTTCGAGGCTACCACTTTTACTGACAGCCTCTAACATACCGCCGGTGTATTTTAATATTAACTTTACTCCGGTAGGTTTTTATTGCCAGAACTTTAATATAACTTCTTTCTCATGTCTTCCTCTAAACTCCTAACCCAGGTCGGGGATCCTTTGCTCGTCCTTTTGGCCGGCTTCTGCCGAAAAGCCCTCCTTTCGGCACCACTGAGTCTGGGGTGGGTCCATTGGGTGGGAGGGGGAGTAGGAACCCTGGACAGGGTTGCCTCAGCAACCCATGTCGCACTCTATCCTGATAGGCTGGAGGGCCTCCCACCACAATGACCACTCCACTGTGTGAGTGACAGCTAGGCCATATGAATGGGGATCTTTTTGCATAAAAGCAGGGTCCTGAGGACTGGAAAAGCAAGACGTCGCCAGTGGAACTAAGAAGCCAAAGAGGAGAGAAGCCAAAGATATCTGCAATGACTGAACCACCGGTGAAGCCCTGCTGCAGCGTCTCACCACTTTTCTCCACACGACGAAAGGAGATCTTCACCTGCAAGAGCCTTCTTCCCTTGAACTGGTGGGGCCAACGAGTTTGCCAATCGCCTTCCCGGACCAGCCTTGGTCGAATCTCCTGTACCCTGTACTCGGAGGCCAGACAGCCAGGCACCAGTCCACCCGGACCGCGATTTAAAGGAGCATCCATTTTATTCGTCGGCCAGTACCGCAGCTGATTTCATCCCTGGGTAGTGCAGTAACTCGAACCTTCTTCCACTATGAGAGCCTCTCTTCCTCTGCTGGATCACCTGAACTGCAGGAACTACCAGGAACAACCGCCACCGCAGGAGCCACTTCTCCATTTTAAGGTACATGGTTCCGCCAGGCCGCCCTTTCGTTGCGGTAGCACTAAAGGTGTTTTAAATCCTTTACCTACCTGTTGGGTTTGCCGTCCCTCTCTCTTAACATTGTCTTTTCAACGTCTGCATCCACCTTTTCCACTTCGTTACCCAAAGACTTGACTGCAGCTACAAGAACATTTTTGCTCCTGGGCCCTTGCCCTGTACCAACTGACTTTGGCACAGGCCTACTGACTCTGGTCACATTTGTTAGATCTGCCTTCTTTAGACAGATTCTCAGCTAGAACTGTGTGGTGCACCTATTTTCTTTTAACTACCCTTTCCTTCCCATTTCTTAACCTTGTGAAATGCCATTTTGCTCAGTTTTCATTTAAGTATTGCTTATACTGATACACTGCCTTGCTTAAACTGGTTCACAAACTGATGGGAGGTGTTGCTAGGGTGTGTAAGAACCTATTTCATTATAACTTGTGCTTTCCCTTCCTTGTGAGGAATTGTTAGAGGATCCCTTGTGTGTAGTTGTCACTGTGCCGTTTTGCTCAGTTTTCACTCTGGTTCACTTGGTCTACAATTTAACTTGGGAGTGTATATTTTTCCTTTGACTTAATTTAACTTGCTTGATGACTGTGATACATGTGTTTTATTAGAAGTATATAAAATAAATATTTATCTACTTTTTAAATACAAAGCTTTGGTCAGTGTTTCCTTGTGCCATAGTCTAGTGGGCCTATTGTGTAAACCCTGAATACTGCTCATCTCCCTCTTGAGATAAATCTGACTGCTCAGCCACAGTTAAAAACTAAATCTTTGTGGTACAGACTGATACCAAAAGGGGATTTATTGCTCTCACCTGTAGTCCTAATCTTGTGTAGTGCTCCCTAAGGGCACTGCACAGGATTCTGCCTAACACCCATGCCAGCCCATTCATCCACCCTACTGCATCCCATGCATACCTAATACCCCATGTCTGCCTATCAATCAAATACCCCAAATCTGCTTACCGTATTCCATGCTTGCCCATATTTCATAGCTTCCCACTCACCCTCCCCATTCTACTGAAAGCCTCCTCACCTGCCGTCGCACACTAATCCAGGCCTGCCTCCTCGCTACCTCCTAATCCAGGTTTATCCAATTTGCCCACTCCACACTACTTCAGGCCTAATCCTCCACACACTACTGCATGAAAGCCCAATCCCCCCCAAACCTACACCATGCACACACGTACCCTTCCTACCCTACTTCATTCTCTCCCTCCAGTCACCATGCTCCAACCTACACTGACTGCCCACTAACTCTTCCCACTCTACCCTTTGACTGCAAAGGCATTAACCTCATCATATTCCATGCCTGCTCACCCAACCCACCCTATTACAATATCAGTGATCACTTGTGGATTTCTTTAATGGGGCCTTACATATTTGCCAATAGTGAGTGTAGAGGAGCAGCTGAAAGCCTCTGCAGGAAGTCCCCCCCTACTTCCGGTATGTTGGGAGCCTGAGATCGTGCCATGCCTGACACTAGCAGTGGTGACCATACCCCAGAGAATATTTGAAAGAAGATACCCTTATAGAAAGCCCTATCAAATGTGTGCCTGAAGAGATGATAATCTGAGGGAGGAATTCATTGAAGGAATATGAAAAAGACCAAAAGTGGAGTTAGTGACATCACAAGAGACGAGCGTGACACACTAAGAAGACTGGCTGAAGAGAATGCACGGGCCATACAGAAAGTGATGACAAAGTTAAGAATCGAGTAAACTTTCATATTTGACAAGAAGATTGCATGTGTTTGACGCACTGCAGAAAATGCAAGCCGTTAAATAATATATGATAGGCTATTTATAACGCGCTTAATACCCAGAGGTTTCTAAGTGCGGACCCAGGGATCGAACCTGTGTTGCACCGTTTCGTCTTGCTTCCAAGGCGAGCATGTTGCTGCTGAGCTATCCTCCCGAGACAACTGTACAGACACAGCAACAGAAGCTGGCTTTGACTGCACCCAGAGCTGCCATTGTATAGAAGCTGGACATCGGTGTCATGAATTAGTAAGCCCAGTCCCATGGAGAAGAAAACCAGAGAGCTGTGTTGCAGTAAAGAATTAGCTCAGATCTCGGACATGAGTGGGGATGTTGCATGGCCACGTACCAAAGCTGAAGCAAGCCAAGGTCGGTTATCTATTCTCAAGGCAAGTGAATGTGAGGAGCCGAATCATCCCTTGTTAAGGTGCAAAGAAAAAACACCAAGCATGCCAAGTTTTATTAAAATAATACATTTAAATACTGCAAAATGGACCGAATTGTGGTCTCCTGTCAAGTAAGCCAGGTATGAAAATAGAGTTGGGCATGAAGTTCCCGGACTACGATTGCGCATGCTCACACTCCCTTATATTCTCAGAGACAAGACTACTCTTCAAGGCCAAGTTCAAAGACTATCTTCATGGCAGAAGGCATGGGTGATGAGAGACACCGGGCTAATTGGGTGGGGAGGTAAAGTCATGTCCACCTCCTGGCACATGGGTATGAACTTACATGCTGCTAAGAGAACCGAATGTGCACAAGTGTGCCAACCCATTATAGAGGGCTGTATAATGAAGGGCCTTAGAGTTTGAAAGCCAATGATATATTATGTACCTAACAGTGTTGCAGATGACTTGCAGTAGAGGTAGGCATACATTTCCCAACTGACAGTAGACGTCCAATCACAACCTCACCCTTTATAGAAAGTATACTTAGATGTTCTCCTTGAGCATATCACAATCCGTCATAGGTTTTTCTTATTTGTCATGTAGTATGACGTCACGTATGAATAATTTCTAGTGTAAAGATGTGATCTTTTGCAAAATTTGCTCAAGCAAATGTCCGTTGATGTCCGTTGTAACTCCCTGTTTTAGACAATTGATAATGAAATAGAAAACTTTGCCATCTTCCTGAGTTGATTCGATTATTAGCGACTGAGTGAAGCATGGCAGCCCAAAACAGCCAAGGGAGGGTTGTAGGGTGCTTCTCAACCATTCTTAATATACTTTGTTAAAATTGTGCCCTTTGCAGAAATCTGAAGTGAGAAATTGAGTAAAAAGCCAGACAATTTACAATCTGGTATGAGGGGTAAGACAGTAAAAATGTCAATAGATGCAAGATCACCAACAGCGCAGAAATACATTCTCAACACATTTTCAGTCTGTCGGTGTCCACAATATATGCGAGTATTTTCAATGTAAGAAGAACACACCCCTGACAGCTTTGACCAAAAAGGCCAGTATTGTCAGACATACACTGTAAGAGCACACCAACAATGGCTCTGTCCAATTATGCAGTACTACTAGCCACTATAAGAACACACTAGGTTTGCCTTTGCCCAGTGCTGTAACTGCAATGGCACACTCGTAACTGTTTTGTATAATAATGCCAAGACCAGCACTGCCTGCCTCACAATACCAGCCACTGAAAGAAGACACTTGTCTTGGCTCTGCCCAGAAATGCTAGTACTGTAACTAATGCCACACATCTGATGGCTTTGCCTAGCTTGTGCAGGGCCAGTGTTGCATGTCAGCCAGTACCAGCCACTGAAAGAGTGCACTTGTCTTAGCTTTACCCAACAAAGCCTGTACAGTAACAATAAGAACACACCCATCCTGGCTTCGTCCAATAATGCAGCACCGCCAGCCACTGTGAGAATATGCTTGTCTTGGCTTTGCCCAATAATGCCAGGACTCGAATTGTAAGAACACACCAATGACTATTTTGCCCAATTATCCTAAGGACAGTACTGTCTGCTAGTACAGGCACTTTGTTCATCATTGCCCATGGTGTAACTGGAAGAACACACCCATAACTATTTCACCCAATAATTCCAAGGCCAGTACATCTGTCCACCCATCCGCCATAAACCCCATCTACATTGTACCCCATTGATGACTTCAGCCTCCCACCTCCCAACTCCACACCTGCCTTAAATATCCTAAGATTACCTTGACCCATCTACCTTCCCATCCACCATATCCCATTCCCACCTTACCTCTGCTTTCCCACCCTGCCTGACATATACCTATGCACCCCCATTTCCCCATGGCTTCCTCCCTACCCTGACTGCCTAATACCCCTACCAAAACACTCACACTGCTCCATAGAGGTCTGCCTAATCATTGCAAATGGAACCATGATATAATTCTTCATAGAAATGTAGAATACGGCATAAAATATGCATTTGGAGACTTATTTATTTACTTGTTTCTACATCGTCTATGACCTGGATGGATGAATATCTAAAAGGGCTGCCAATAATCACCTTGGCATACCCGGTTGCTACGCCAGATCACCATCAATCGCAACAGCATCGGTTAAGAAAGGGGCCTACACATTGATCCATAAATGCATAAATGCCACAGAGTGGCTGTATTAAATGTTGATGAAAAAAGACTTTCTCAGATGCATGGAAGCCAGATTGATGACTATATACTCCCTACCCAAGAATCACAAAATATTTGACAATATTCCAGACCTGAGACCAATCATGAGTGACTTCGGGTGGGTTACAAAACCAATATCTCAACATCTTGACACACAAATCAAGGAATATGAATACAAGTAAGAATCGTATACCAGAGATTTGATAGACATTTTACACAAGCTAGAAATTATAGAATGGGACAACAACGACATGCTAGTAACATATGATGTGAGATCCCTCTATACCTCCATTCGACACACACTTGAGAGAGCTACTCTCAAATTCTGGTTAGTTGATAAATCAGTGTCACATTATATACATTATGAAATACTTGAGGAAATGCTTTTCTTTATGTTAACAAACAATATTTTCATCTTTAATGCTAATTACTACAGACACTAAATCAGAGTAGCGATGGTGGATACACCTATGCTAGCTAACCTTTTTAGGGGCCAATATGAAATAATTAATGACCTGGGTCCCAGTAGTTCAGGTTTGGAACAACATGTGTTAATATGTAGATGATACATAGATGATATACAGCTAAACTTAACAAAACCCATTTGGTATAGCACTGACCCGTATGCATAGCCAAGACAGGATTACTTTCCTTTATTTAGAAATCATGATTGTGGAGAAGCTTACAGGAAAGGAACTGAGTTAAATTTTACATGCCACAAGTGGCAACAAACTCAGCATTATTATCAGCATTCTGAAGGAGAGATACTCAGAGCTAGAAGAAATTGCAGTAACAATGAGGACTTTGAATAAAGGTATACAGATCGCCATAAACAAAGCTTAAATAGCACAAAAGAAGGAACTCTTTTCCCCAAAATCAAAGCAGAAAGGTTCGGACAATGTCATAGTTAGATGCATTACAAAACAGTCAGCACAAAATCACAACATCTACAAAATCATAAAGAAACAATGGGAAGACTTACTTTAAGATAATGATCTAAAAACTAAACTAAAGATATTGGCCTTCATTACGACCCTGGCGGTAATTTGCAGACATTACCGGCATGGCGCAATTAACGTCTCCGTGCTGGTCATATAGCGCTAAAAGCAGCACATTACGACCTCTCGGGCACGAGCATTGCGCCATGCCGGTAATGTAACAACCGCCATGGCGATAAAGCACTAAAAACGTCACTTACTGGCATTTTATGCCGTGCAAATAGCGCGTCCGCCACCTCAGCCATCGATATCAATGATCACCGCCATTAGCGGTGACCGCAAATAGCGGGGACCGCTATTAGCGGTGACTGCAAATAAGCAGATCCAGAAGTTGCGTCAACGCACAGGAACGGGAAAGAGCACGGCGGCCATCTTCAAAAACACAATCCATTGCCATCCGCTGCAACCAGTGGACACCTGACCCCCACAACCTCGGCAAACCTTCCTCTACATCAATCCTTCACCACAATGCCAAAAGTTGTTAAAAAAAGTAGAGAGCGGCTGTGGCAGGAGCGCTTCTCTAAGGAGGAGCTGAACATGTTGGCCGACACACTTCAGGAACACGCAGATGTGGTGTTCTCCACTGAGATGACAAGGCCAGCAATAGCCCGTAAGAAGGCCATATGAGCCATGGTTGCACAGAGGGTAAGTGCAGTTGGCACTACACCCCGCAATGCACGACAGTGCAGGAAGAGGTGGGATGACCTACGGCTCCGCGTAAGGAGCATTCTTTCTGCCAACAGAAACCTGGCCATGGTAACTGGTGAAGGAGCACAGTCCCCAATAAAAATGCAGCCATGGGAGGAGACATGTGCCGCACTCATTGGCACCGAATGCATCGAGGGGTCGGAGACATGGAGAGAGGAGCCCCGACCTCATGTGACGCAGGTAGGTGCCTCAAATCCAGCCATGCCAAAGTCACTGAAGTCCACTTTGATGGGAATTGCAATGAAGCCTGGGTTAACACAACACATCTGCACAATACTGCCAACAGGCAGTTCTGACCTCCACCTTGTACACATGCAGTATGCACACCCTTCCCGTAGCCACACACATGCTTCCATGCTATACCACCTACAAGTATGTCACTGTCTCCAAAGTACAACATGTAGAAATCAAATTGAATGCAGCCATCACAATGCCTGCTCAAAGTCCACAGAGGCATCACTAACCCTTCCCCCCTTTGCTCCACCACAGGCTCTCATTCGGACAGTGACGAGGAAGACACTGCCACCACACCTGCAAAGAAAGCCAGGCCCGATGTCCCCACACATCAACCCTCCACCTCTGCTGTAGAAATCAAAATCCCTCAGCAGGTGGCTCGGACCATGATGCAGGGAATGCAGATATATTTGTAGGTCCCCCCACTGGCCACCTTCATTCCCCCTACCTGTCCCCATGCAGCCTGCAGGATGAAGGCATACAGGGTCAATCCCCTGATAACTCTTGGCCAGCCACTCCATCCCCAGTTGAAAATGTGCAGAAGGGGAGCAGCACATTCGACACGCCACTGGCATCCTCGTCGGCCCAGAGAAACCAGGAGTCAATGGAACAGATAATCCAGCGGCAACAACAACTGTCCTCACTGATGAACCAGCATTTGGCCGAATGTGGGAGTGCTAGGGCCGAAATGCAAAAATGTGCTGATACAGTAAAGGCGGCAATAGAATCCTCAACCAAGGACATATGTACGGAATTAGCCGCGGTGCGGCATATGCTCACAAACCTTGTTCAGGTTTTGAGGGACATGCGTCCTTGTGAGGGGCCAAGTACCTCTTCGGCTGCCAGTTCTGCCCCATGCAGCCCCGTCCACAGATCTGCCAGGCACCTGCGGAGTACATGCAGTGGTGCCCCGGGTGCAGGGAGAGGGGGGGCAATAGAGTCCGCCCAGTGGGACAATCCCACATGATGCATCCACACACTTTTGTGGGAAGTTGAGGGGAGAGGGGGGATGGGGTGTGTTGGGGAGTTGAGGGGGGAAGGGGAATGGGGTGTGTTGGGGAGTTGAGGGGGGAGAGGGGATGGGGTGTGTTGGGGAGTTGAGGGGGGAGTGGGGATGGGGTGTGTTGGGGAGTTGAGGGGAGAGGGGGGATGGGGTGTGTTCATTCAAATCACAATTTCAATACACTTTTTGGTTATGCACAAATCACATGTGTGGACATTGCTCATTGTGTACGTGTGCTTTATTGGTGAACAGTCCACAGTGTGCATGTGCCAGACACACACAGTGCCCCAAGTGCCATCTCCATGTGACACCCACCATCCATGTGTGCTAGACGCATTGGTTAATGAGAGTCTGACGCATGGCATGTCCCTCCTATGCATCGCTTCCTCCCTGAGGTGCTGCCCCATCCCCACCCTCCTCATCCTCATCGTCAGGTGTTTGCAGTTCAGCGTCAGGGGGCAGGGGCACATTCCGTCTGATGCACATATTGTGTAGCATTACACATGCCATGACGATCTTTGCCACCTTCTCATGGTGGTACAGGAGTACCCCACCAAACCTGCTGAGGCAGCGAAACCGTGCCTTCAAGAGGCCAAATGTCTGCTCAATCACCACACGGGTTTGTGTATGTGCACAATTAAAGTCCTCCTCGTGCCGGTTCTGTGGGTACCGGACTGGGGTAAGGAGCCACCTCTTCAAGGGATAGCCTGCATCACCTGTATGTGGGCAACAATGTATGTGTCAGTCATGACATCAGATTTCAAATCATGACGTAACACCATGGCATGCATTCATCTCTTACTTTGAACCCCATTTCCATGCACGAATGGAGTCACACGATGTGATCGCTATATGTGTATTCCTCTTATGGATTGTTTTGCATGCCTTCAACCACTGTATGCAGGGGGGTCCAGTACCTTATGAGTGCCCATTCACTGTGTTAGTACAGAGCGGTTGTTTTGGTGATCTGGCCAATGTCCATGTGTTATCAATGCTCTCATCATGGCACCATTGCTGTCAGCCTCATGATGACCTCACTGAGCACTTCAAATGTTGTTATGCAATTCATTTGGGCCTCTGTGTCCATGTATTGGTGTTTTGATGTTCATGTCCGTCATGTGGCTCCTTTGTGCGCAGTTATGGTGGACTGCCCTTCCAGTTGATGGTGTTTGGTGCCGTGTATTGGCTGAAGTCATTGCATGTAGGTGCATTTCTTTGAGGTGGATGCGGTCTGATTTTGTACAGTGCACATGCATTTGGTTGGGTCATGGTTGGGACACATCTTCATTCACATGGTAGGGCTGCCTACATCTGGCATTATGTGGTCAGGTGTCAGCTAAAGTCTGGACTGCTTTAGGGTATGAGCTGGCTCCATTACCTCTGCTACTCGCAGCCAGATGAAGTATGCATCCTCCCCCGCCCCTGTTAGCCAGATGAAGTATGCATCCTCCCCCCCCTGTCAGCCACATGAAGTATGCATACCCCCTTGCAGCCACATGAAGTATGCATCCTCCCCCGCCCCCTGTCAGCCAGATGAAGTATGCATCCTTCCCCCTGCTGTCAGCCACATGAAGTATGCATCAACCCCCCCCCCCTGTCAGCCAGGTAAAGCATGCATTGGTACGTCAATCACCTATCCACTTCACAATTCCATGGCCATGACATGAGACTCACCAAGTAGCCAGGATCTCGGCCCTGCATGTCGCTCCATGTAGCGTGGTATTGTGGAGTTCCGCAGGACCATCGAATCATGGGTTGATCCGGGGTATCGGGCACAACCATCTGTGATGATCCTGGAAGAGTCACATACCATTTGTATGTTGATTGAGTGGTATTGCTTGCGGTTGCGGTACGCTACCTCCATGGCATGTGGGACCACCAATTCCACATTGGTGCAGTCGATGGCACCAATGCAACCAGGTATGCCGGCCAGTGAATGGAAACCCACTTTGGTGTTTGCCATCTCCTGGGCAGTCCGTGGTAAGGTAATGTAGTCGTCTGTGTGCTTGAGGAGGGCATTGAGCACTTGGTTCAGCTTACGTGAGAATATGGTTGTGAAATGCCATGCAAGTGCACCACTGTGTGCTGGTAGGTGCCTGTGGCCAGAAAGTGGAGCACGGACACTACCTTCAGTAGGGGGGGATGGTGGTGGGTGTTTCAATCATGCTGACGATGTCATTGTGTATCATGTCCACGATGGTGGTGATGGTGTCCCGGTGCAAACAGTACATGGTGTGGATCTGCTCAGCAGTGAGGTTGAATGGACTGGCTCTGATGCGTGGGATTGGGGCTGCCTGCGTGGTAGCACTGGCTGTGCTGGTGGGGCTTGCTGGCCCTGCCTTGCCCTCCTTCTCCTCCTGCATCTCCTCTGTGCTGCCTGTTGTTGTAGTAGTTGTTGTTGCTGTAGCGCTTCCATTGCAATCAGATCCTCCAGCCCCAACATTGCTAGTCGTATTGGAATCATTGTGGAGTGTGGGAAGGGGTGGGGTGTGCTCCTTTTGTACTTGGCCAGTCTGTATTGCCTCCACCTGTGCTGATTGTGTGCACCTGTGACAGCTGGGAACACTGCACATGGCCATTTACGGTTGGTCCGCAATGGCGGTATTAGCACCATGGCGGTAAGGTACTTTACGGCCTTCGCAAGGGCGTTAAGAGCATGTCCTCTCGACTCGTGATGTTCCCCAATTTGCGCCATGCCGTTATTTCCAGCATGGGGGGTCGCGTGCCCGCGCCCTTGGTGCTGTTAGCGACGCCGTTAACTACGGTGCCGCTAATTGCACTTCCTCGGATCATAATAGTACCTAGCGGTAAGCGATGCCGGTAATCCTTTACCGGCATCTTTTTTCACTTACCGCCAGGGTCGTAATGAGGGCCATTGTCATGAAAAGAGATGCAACTTTAGGAGTGCAACTCATCCCAAGCTACATGGCACCGGCTATTAGTAGAGGTAATGGCGCTTGGTTAAAGCAACATAAAGGTTTCTACAAATGTACCACATGTAGTATGTGCCCCTATGTTGTATCTAAAACTGAAGAATATATTACATATAAGGATAGGAAAAGTGAATTAATTAATTCTAAAACTACATATGTGGTTGATATCATTGTCTGCATATGCCACACGTTTTATGTGGGAAGTACTATAAGAGAATTGAGACACAGAACTGGAACGCATCTCTACGCCATTCGAACCAAGAACACTTGCCCAACACTTGACAACAGAGCATCCAAATGGTGAAATGCCAAAGGGCATCCTGGGTGTCAGAAGAGTCAAGCACAACAGAAGAGGAGGAGACAGAGCAGCACTGATGAGAAAGAGTGAAGCCAGACTCATTTTCAACTTAAGAGATGGATTAAACAATGACAATGAACTCAATGTAATGATAGGCACCCCATGAACATTACAGTGTTGATTTTAGTGGAGACACTTGTAACACCACAATATTTATAATGGTACACTGTGGTGAAAAGTCTTCTACTTTGAGAATAATGATTTCTATATGTTGCTCAGAGCACTAGTACCTCGTAGGACTCTTCCAATGTAGGCCACTGGGAGTTGTTTTACAAGCTGAACATCTAAATTGTCAAGCACTCCATTATATGTAACAGTAAAATAATTCTATGTCAAGACCGAGGCTCGTATTATGCTTTCTCTTTCATTTTACTACTTGAGCAGCAAAGAACAAACCATTAATATGATAGAAACAAAGATCAAACTACAATTCCCAGTTTTGATAGTCTTTGGTAGTCCCAGTATTATTGGTCTCTGAAATGACCACTGATAAACATAACCAATCATAACTGTCCATGTCCATAAACACACTGTACATCCTCCATTAGTTCCTCTTTCCTTGCTGCTCGTCAGCGATTTAAGTACACATTTATTTCTTCATATCATTGAATGGGGAAACTGTGGTTACCGTTAATGATTATTGTAGCGCATGCACGCACGCAGTATAGTATTTTTCGGCAGAGCATATCCGCGCGGTGTGTTGGCAGTTTCGCTCCGGCCGAGACAGGGCTGGGGCTCCGGCGACTGGCAATTACTTTTTGTGTCCTCAGAGGGCATCATGGTCACAGAAGAGGGAAGAATGATGGGACCACGTAGTTCCGGCGCTTCACTTTCTTAAGTGACCGTGTCGGGTGAACTCTCAAAGCGGAGAGGAGCGAGAAGCGTTAAACTGAATTTTAACTATCTATCAACTGATTATGGCATAACGCTCACACTACCGAGAGCACAGACAATCCGAGCATCACGATCGCTATATTGCGATTGGTGAGAATAGCGCCCCTGCAGGCCATAAGTGCCACAGCAGCTCTTTATTGTGACGGGCGCACTCCCAGGTAAAATAAAGGAAACAAGGTTATACAAATACATACAATCTTGACAGGTGACAAACCCAGGCAAGCTTTTGATACAAGATATAATCCCCTGTACTTTGTGCTAACCATGAGCTCCTCCAGTGATGGAGGAAAGGCTGGTATTAGCCAAAAGAGACGCCCTACAGAACCAGAAAAACAACCCGTAGGGCAGATGAGGGCCATAATTCCCCCATCCCCCGGGCACTCCACCAAAAAAGAATGGTGGTAAGAGAAGGAAGGTGAGAGCCAGAGCAGGTTTTCTCAATATCATCAAAAAGCACCAAAGAAAAAGAAAGTTGATAATTAAGAGGACGGTGGGGGTGATGACTTCAACCCTGAAGCATTGATGCACCTCCGGTCTTCCGAATGGGAACCGTCAAAAAATATAGCAGCCTATCTTAAAAAAACACCTAAGGGCACCTCTGGCGAAAGAAGACAGAAGCAAATTGAGGATGGAATGCCTGAGACCACACCTCCCTAAAGGAGCCACAGAGACTCCCGAGATAAATGAGAAAATGGTCACATTCATGGGGAAATATATGAAGGATGCGAGGAAAGGCATGGACAGGTCCTGGCGCCCCTGCCAGGACAAGATATTGGATACAGTAGGCCCACTCTTACAAGATCTTACAAATGGGCAAAGAGGCCAGGGAAAAGAACAAGCAGGTGGACCTGATGGTACTTATCGGGGGGTCTAGAGGGCCATTTGTATGTTGGGAAATGCCAAATGCGCTATTACCACGGAAAGGAGGAGGTCATTACTAGTCAAACTAGACCCCAAATTGAGTGAGTTAGCCTCTTGGGAGGCAGCAACCGCAACGAAGGAGAACTCTTCAGGGATTCATTCTTCAAGGAATTAACCAAATTTGCAGCACTGGATAAAGCACAAGCTTTGCTCAAGGGAGTGTTCGGGAGACACATTTAGAGAAAGGGGTTGCTCTTCCAGCCGTTTCCCATACAACAGGCCCTACAATGCTAGAACACACTGTAGAGAACAGGAGGATCGGTGACACCACCCATATCTTCCCCTGCAGGGGCGAGGAAGGGGCAGAGGCTGGCAACAAGGAGATCATCAACAGACTGCCACAGGTGAGGGCAAGTGAGTTCCAGCGCACCTTAAGCATAATTACCCCGGCAGTTGGGGGGAGACTAGCAGAGTATATTGAAGGCTGACGCGACATATCCAGAGATACTTGGGTCCTGGAGACAGTTCAGTGTTTCCATATAGATTTGGACACAACACCACACCAAGCAACCCCCCCAAGGTACATATGTCTAAACTTAGAGGACCTAAAGTTTTTAGAGGAAGAGCTGAAGAGACTAGAGCACAAAAAGGCTGTAAGACAGGTGACAGACTCCTTAGTTGGGGTCATAAGCAACATGTTCCTAGACAGAGGGAAAAACAAAGTAAGACCGATCATCAACCGGAAGGGGTTGAACGAATTTGTGATATACAGACACTTCAAAATGGAAGAGATTCACCTTCTCAGGGCTATATTATTACAGGGCGACTGGCTTGCCAGGATAGGCTTGAAGGACGCATATCTGATGGTGCTCATAGCAGCAGAGCACCAGAGATTTCTGAGATTTTTCTGGGGAGAGGCAACATGGGAATTATGCTGCCTACCTTTCGTGCTGGAATCCGCACCATGGTGTTTCACCAAAGTAATGAACTGGTAGTGACTCATCTGAGGGTACAGGGCATATGCCTCATAATCCACCTTGACGATATATGCATAATGTGCCAGGACAGGGAATTGCTCCAGATACAAGTGCAGACGACGGTAGCAGTGGCGTAACACAACATGTGGGGACCCCCTGCAAAACCTGCTAAGGGGCCCCCTCCCAAGCCCCCTTGAAAAGCCTAGGCAATACCAAATAATCCTGCACCAATTTCGGCTAACACGCATGGGAAATGTGCATGATGATAACTCTGATGAAATGGCACGCTGAGAGCTGCATTAGGTCCAAGATGTAAGTAGGTTTTGAATCGATCCTTTCATCTTGCATCTAGCGTCGAAACCAGGGTGTAGCACCTAGCCTTCAAACATACCAGCCACTACATTGCATCGCCAGCAAAATGATTGTGCACATGACAGTGGTAGAGGCAGTTTTTTCTAACAGGAAGCTGTCCAGCTTCTGGTGAGGCCCCAGCATTGTAATTGATTCAGGGTCAGAAATAGCAGTGCGTTTTGTTCAGTGGAAGGCCAATATCATCTCATATGAAGTAGTTCAAGCGACCGAGGGAGCCTTAGATAAGTTCACAGGATTCAGGGAGGGTGGGAAACGAGTGTGCTTCCAGCAAAATATTAAAACGAATTTTTGAAATAATGCATTTTACAGCACAATTTTGGAGAAAAATCTATACGATTTTCAATTAGTTCTCTGGGGTCTCACATTAAAACTTCCCATAAACGTGATTACATCACAGTACACAGGAGCATTTTTCTACATGTTCTTAATGTGCCTAGATGCCCTTGGGTTAGGTGCGCTATATAAACTGCAAAATAAATAAATAAATAAATAATGCCTTTGTCCACAACATATGACAGCATTTCTATCGTAAATTAGCAATTCACATCCATGCAGTTGCGCCACGATACATGAAAGCATTGTCAAAGCAAATCACTTTCATGAAGCTCTGGCCAAAATCTATGCCAGTATGGGCACTACTATCAGTCACTTTCATAAACCTGTGGCCACAATCTATACCAGTAGGGTCACTATAAATCCCTTTCCTAGAGCTGTAACCACAGTCCATACTAGTATGTTAACAGGCAATTATTTTTATAAATCTGCTTCCATGACAAATGAAACAATTGCCATTGTAATTTAGCAATTCACATCCATGCAGTTGCGCCCATTATACATTACAGCATTGCCAATGCAAATCCCTTTCATGAAGCTCTGGCCAAAATCTATGCCAGTATGGGCACTACTATCAGTCACTTTCATAAACCTGAGGCCACAATCTATGCCAGTATGGACACTACTATCAGTCACTTTAATAAACCTGTGGCCACAATCTATACCGGTATGGTCACTGTAAATCACTTTCCTGAAGCTGTAACCACAGTCCATGCTAGTATGTTACTGGGCAATTATTTCCATGAAGCTGTGGCCGCAGTCTTTGATCTATGATAATTACTGAAAATCACTTGCATGAAGCTTCTTTCACAGTCTGTATCAGTATGGTCACTATCAATCACTTTCAAGAAGCTGTGGCTAGAATATACGCCAGTAATTGTTACTATAACCTACTTTCAGGAAGCTGGGTCCACAGCCTTGGTCAGTGCATTAAGTTGTATAAGAAATCATGGGGCAACACCTCTAGCAAGGGAGCATGGCCAACATGTGCTGTATGTGGCCTTAAGGAGTGGCAACATGACACAAGGCACTGCAGACTTGTATTTTGCATTGTCTCAAGAGGTGGTTTTTGCATATTGTAAATAAAGCTCCCTTTGGTTCGGTTTCTAAATTAATTAATTACAACACTGGACAAATAAATAGTTTTCTCCTTCATTATATATGCAGTTCAATAAATTAATACATTACCTTCAGTCTGTAAATAAATGGCCTTGCCGCAGTGTGCTTAATAGATTGCGGTAAGTGCTCAAATGGGGTTTCAGCTCTCCTACTATCTGCTTTCTTTGTTCTGCTCTGCAGAGGCCAACACCCATGTTCATATGATAATGGGGGCTCATGTTATGCACTCTCGATTGTATACCCAGGGAAATCACCCATTGGAGTTAGCCTTAGGAAACATTTCCATTTTAACTTATGCACTACATAGCTGACTCAGCGGGTGGGTGGGAGATATAGTACCACTGCAAACAGCGTGCTGCTTTACAGACATCAAAGATTATTTTGAAACATAAGAATAAACAGCAATTTGTATATATCTCATATCTGTGACAGTGATGTCAAGCCTGCAGCCCTGCTGCACACATAAAGCACACTGGCCTTCCAGCTTGTATCTTTTATGGTAACAACTTGATAGTAAACTGATTAAACCCTCAAGTCATATGTACTCATTTGGACAACCATTGACTTTGGGAGTCAGGTGGTGGCTGTCCTAATATAGCAGCAAACAGTTTCCCGACAGGTATTTCGGTCACAATCACAGTAGTTTAATTAATCAATAGTTTCCTAGGCTAATATATATATATATATACATATATTTACTAAGAACTCAGTCATTCCTACTATCTACTCTCTCCCTGAAGTTCATAAGTATCCCTTCCAACCACCAGGAAGACCTATTGTGACCCTGTGTGGGTCCTTATTGGAAAATATGTCCAGATTCGAGGATGAAGTCCTTTGCATTTTTGTATCCAGATTACCCTAAACTGTGAGGGACACCACCGATTTTTTATCAAAAATTGATGAACTTCCATGGGAACCCACCTATCTGTTGGCAACCATGGACGTGGTGTCCTTATATATGTCCATCAAGAACAGTGGTGGGATACTTGCCTATCAGAACTTTCTCAATACTCGATTCTAAACCATCTACAACATTCACAGATGATCCTCGAAATGATTAAAATGTGCCTGGAAAACAACATTTTCATCTTTAATAATTAAACTTTTCGCCAAACCCTGGTTACCGCTATGGGCACGACTTTCGCGCCATCATATGCGAACCTGACGATGGGTCATTGGGAGAAAACCACGGTATGGGCAGAAGCCAATGAAAAATATACTGAAAACATTGTATTGTTGCTTCGCTACATAGATAATGTATTCACCATCTGGAATGGACCAGCTCAGCTTTGGTGTGAATTTGTAAAATCGTTGAATATCAACAATCTCAATCCTAAATTACGGAACACCATAGCTGACAATCAATTGTATTCCTGGATGTGCAAGTTAAGATAGTGGCACAAAAAATCGATTCTGAACTATATAGAAAAGCCACAGGTGCCAACATTCCGCCACATGCAAACAGTGCAAATCCCAAAACTTTGTTATGGAGCATCCCACATGGTGAATTCATTCGTATCAGACATAATTGTAGCAACATCGCTGATTTTGATCTAGCCAGCCAAGTAACTACCCACAATTTCTTACAACAACAGGACCCTGAGAAGATTATTATTATTTTTTTTTAAAAAATGTTTATTTACATTTTACCATAACAAAAATACAACTATCACAAAGTAAAAAACAACATGAGCGGAGAACCACAATATAAACAATGTTTGAATACATAAAGAGAGAGAGAGAAGAAGAAGAAAAAAAAAAACCTCTTTAACTATATACATTCCTCCTGAAAATGCAGGATTATATATATTCTCCTTGTTAATAGAAAATTAAGAAGACATCCCACACCTTAGCATGTACCTGCAATTTCCTCAACCGCATATACATCACCTTCTCAACATTTGCCAAGGAAATCATCTCATCAATCCAACCATCCACTGTTGTCCAACATCCAAACCACAACACCAACACACATCCGAATCAGACATGTCCCTCTTCTTGAGCTTCTCCGGACACCAAAACACTCTGTTTAGAACTTTAATTTGCCTAGATTGTTCACACAAATTAACTGAGCAAAGCCTCACATTCGGACAAATCTCATTCCACATATCAATGGTAATCTCACAACCTAATCGTCTGCTCCATTCATCCACCAATCCAGTATTATCTTTGTAGTTTGTAACCATCCGGCGGTATATTTTGCTCGCCACAGACCGACAATCCACCGCCATATTTTCCAAAACCTCAAGTTCACATACATCAATCTCACCAATACACCTTTTCAATTTCCTGTAATCCGCAATGGACACATTCTCAATATTAAAATCAACACATAACAGATCAAAATCAATCCACTTCCCACCTCTGTAAATATCTTTAATCCAGTGAACACCGCCAATAAACCACTCCGGCCAAAAAATAGGCTTGCCAGCCTCTGTGATGGATTTATTAAGCCAAATCGAAGCCGAAGGGGATGTCTGAGCAGATGAGCCACACAGTTCATGAACGCCCCTCTACACATCCTGTAAAAATCCAGTCACGGGAAGCGTCCTACCACGTTTGCTAACAGTCGTAAGTATTGCTCGTGGAGCAAGAGGACCCAAAGCACCCGCCTCCGCCACAGCCCAAGCACCCAGAGAAACATCCAGAAAAGGAATCAAAAATTGACAAGAGAAAGCAAGATGATACGCCCTAAAATTGGGGACCCCAAGCCCCCTCTGTCCACAGGGAGCTGTAACTTCCACAATTTAAGCACAGGAGGCTTTCCGTCCCAAAGGAAGGTTTGCATAACAACATCAATCATTCTCCAGTAATATGCACTAATCTTCAAAGGAAGCATACTCAAAATATAGTTGATTTTGGGGGCCGCCACCATCTTCAAGGCGTTCACCTTGCCCCATAATGACAAACGTAAAACCGACCACCTCAGCGTGGATGACTTCAGTTCACGACAGGCATCCCCCAGATTTGCTTCCACCATATCATTTACAACTGGAGTCAGCCAAATCCCCAAATATTTCATTTTGTGGATGCACCAACGAAAACCAAAACCAGTCACCATTGATCTAACACAGCTCCTCGTAATAGGTAAAGCCTCAGACTTCGACCAGTTTATCAGAAAACCCGAAATCACATGGAACCGGTCCAAAATATTCATCAAAGAAGACAAAGAGACTGCCAAATTCCTTAAAACCAATAAAAGGTCACCCGCATAAAACCAAGATTTCTACTCAACTCCATTAAAAGACACACCTTCCAAGGATAAATCATTCCGCAGAGCAATTGCAAGTGGCTCAATAGCTAACACAAACACTAAGGGCGAAAGCGGACACCCCTGCCTAGTGCCCCTCCAGAGATTAAAGGTTTCAGATAACAAGCCATTAATCTTAACATTAGCCGTAGGGCGAGCATACAAAAGTGAGACCCATGAAATAAATTCATCACCCAAATTCATCGCCCTCATCACTGTGAACATGTATTGCCAATCAACACGATCAAAAGCCTTATCAGCATCCAAAGAAAACACCACCACATCATCATCCAGATCCCGGGCCTGAGACATGGTTAACAAAAGATTCCGAATGTTGCTAGAAGTTTTACGATGTTTAATAAAACCTGATTGATGTGTGTGAATAAGCCTCTGAAGCACATCCTCAATGCGTAAAGCAAGGACCTTAGCCAGAATTTTGCTATCAACATTTATCATCTTATAGAACTCGGTCGGCAGACCATCAGGACCCAGTGATTTCCCAGAGTTCAAACTTGCAATAGCAAACCTAATTTCCTCAACAGTAACGGCTCGACTCAAACCAATCAAATCCTCATCCGAGACTTTTGGAATAGTCAAATTATCCAAAAAACCAACACCACCGCCATTAATACGAGCTTCTTTCTCGTATAAATTCATGTAAAAATACTTAAAAACAGCATTTATCCTGCCTGGATCAAAAGTGACCACCCCATCCAGGCCTTTTATAGAATTAATGGCCCCCTCCGACATTTGTTACCGCAATCTGTAGGGAAGCCACCTGTCACATTTTTCGCCTTTCTCAAAATAAGCACTTCTGATTCTATATAAATCTTTTTCAGCTCTAGAGCCCAAGATATCATTCAGACTCTTCTTCAATCTCTTATATCATTCGGGTCACAAATCAGAGCAGCCATCACCTCATGAATACGAGCATCAATCTCCGCCTGCTCATTACACAATCTTTTCCTCCTACCACAGGATAGACCCAAAGTAATGCCTCTCACTGTACATTTGAATGCCTCCCAAATAACTCTCTTACCAATACCATCTGAAGAGTTTTCATTCACAAAACATTCAGCCTCCGTTCTAATTTTCTCCAAAATAGTCTCCTCCTGTAATATAGAAGTCTTCATTTTCCATTGAAAAGTCCTACAGCGTGCAAAAGACAAGATTATTGAAAGGGCATATCTAAAAGTCAGAGAAATGAATAGACAAAAAATGTTTATAACATCAAAGACGGACTTACGAAATATGGAAGAAGATAACACCACCAGACTCATTCTGACATTTGGAAGCCATTCCCAAGTTATCAAACGGATAATAAATAAATATTGGAAAGTACTAAAAGCTGACAAAGATAGAGGCAGTTTATTAAATGACCATCCTGACATCACTTTTCGAAAGAACACCTCTATCAAAGACCTAGTGGTGAACAGCAATATGACTGCAGAAAAGAATGATGCAAGTACTGACTGGCTTTCCACAGCGGGAGATGGCTTCTCGAAGTGGACCAGATGTAAAATGTGTAAATATGCAAAAAACTGTAAAAGTTACATTCATTCGATCTTGAAACATCTGGTCCACATAAAAAGTAGAATGACATGTGAATCCGAATTGGTGGTCTATGTTCTGATATGCCCCTCAAGTGGTATGTTGAAAGAACTAAATGTAATTTTGAGGTGGTATCTTACAACACGTTAGAGCCATTATTAATAAAGACTGTACATACCCAATAGCCAAGCACTTTTCTGAATTCCATAATGGAGACCCGGCCAGTCTAACATTTTTTGGTATATATAAGGTCACTGTTGGCCCTAGAGGAGGAAACAATGAGAGAGTACTCCGGCAGGAGGAAACAAAATGTATCCTCGATTTTGAGATTAAGACACCTGGTGGTCATAATGTTGATGAAGAACTACATACATTCCTGGGGACATAATCCCTATTTATGTTGTATATAGTGAATCAAAAAAGAGACTATCATCAACTCCAAGTACCTTATATTGAAACCTTCCCTGTGTGGTTGTTCTTATGGGTTTCCTTTCCTTTCTCTTGGTTATTGTATTTTGTCGAAAGGGCATATAGTATGCTATTCATAATAGAAATATATATATATATATATTATATTACACGGCCCACGGTAGTGGCCGTGTAGTTATGGTTAAGTTGCTAATCCCATAGGAAGAGCACTTTTTGGGCGGCTTATAACTTCGCTCCCTCTAGACGAATCCATACCAAACTTTACAAAAGAAAGTATATGGCCCACTCTGAATTATTTTGCAAAGTTTGGTGAGGTTTGGTCCAGGGGGGGCTGAGTTATAGGGGGGTTCCAAAATTTATTTTTTTCCCATAGACTGAATGGGGAAAAAACGTTGCTCATGCCTACAACCTAAACCACTGGATGGATTTTAACCAAATTTGTGGCAGGAGCAGCGACTTGGTCCCGAAAGCTGCCTTTGTAAATTTGGTGAATATCCGTCCAGTAGTTTTTTTTAAATGACCAAAAAGTAGGTCACAAAAAATTAGTGATATCTATGTCCGCTCCGCGGACACACTTCCCTGTTCGCCCTGCAGAAAGGACACCAATTGGTTAATCGGCTTGCGTCATGTCCGTGGACATGCAACGTGTTGGCTGATTGGATGGTGAAGAGGGTGAAGTGAGTCAGATTTTTGGAAACGCCCGCCATCTTGGATTCTGAGACAGCGGCCGGTGTCTGCAGACATCGCAGTAAAAACATATTAAAAAACACAACATTGCACTTGTCAAATTTATCAAATAATCTCTGGGGAGCTGAGGGGTGATGAGGATGGGATGGGATATGGCTGCAAGAAGCAACAAAAACTGGTGTTTTGCCACAAAAGTCTGCGAACAGTCTGGATGTTCGCGAACAGTCCTGTAAAGTTTGCAAACACCTCAGCACTACAGGGTTGGTGAAATGCAGTTCCTGGATGGCTTATAACTTTGGCGCCACTTAATGGAACTGCATGAAATTTTGCATGTACATATCTGATTCTGAGTGAGTATGCAAGGTTTGGTGGGATTCTGTCTTGAGGGGACAAAATTAGAGGGGGGTCCCCAAAATAATGGAAAGGCTTATAAATGAGGTGCCATTAGACGAATCAACACTTAATTTGGGAAACTGAAAATAAATTTAGATATGAATGTTTTCGCGAAGTTTGGTGGGATTTTCTGAAGAGGGCGAAAAATTAGAGGGGGATCCCAAAATAATGTAAAGGCTTATAAATGAGATGCCATTTGATGAATCTACACTTCATTTGGCAAACTGATAATAGATCTACATATACATGTTTTTGTGAAGTTTGGTGGGATTCTGTCAAGAGGGAGCAAAATTAGAGGGGGATCCCAAAATAATGTAAAGGCTTATAAATGAGATGCCATTTGATGAATCTACACAAAGGTTTGCAAAAAGATTATACATCTACATCTAGATTATACATCTAGATATAGATGTTTTCGTAAAGTCTGAATGGATTTTGTGGGGGCTTGGTTATATGACAATTGTATGTGCATACATTTGACACTTTTGAAAAAATAAAACATGGGTGGATTGGGTGGATTTCCAGCAAACTTGCGTAAGGAGCATTGGCTAGGACCTACAAGCATGGTTTTGCAAATGTGCCAGTGTTTTATTATTTGACAAGTATCATAATGTAGCTACAAAAAATAGCGGTATACCTTTAGTGACTGAGGGGTAGCCTGTGGCCATGGGCAGTGGCCAGATTGTCTGGGTCATGGAATAAGGTCATGATCCGGACAATCTGGCTACTGGCCATGACCACAAGGGACAAAACATAGGACTAAAGTGGCCATGTCCATCTGGGACTGGCTTTGTGGTAAAGTTATTCGAAATTAGGATAAATCTGAAAGGGAAGACAAATGTGCTTGTGGTAATATGGTCATATGGTTCTCTTTTTGCCTTCTGCAAGCTGCCATGGAAAGTGAAGAGGGGCCCTTATGGAACCCTCGCCTTCCCTTTCCATGGTGGCCATCTTAGAAAAGGATTTTCCTTCCTACACCGGGGCGCCATAGGCCATAGGCGTCCGGTGTAGGAAGGAAAATCCTCGTTTTTAGCACCCCGGGTTCCTGCTCTGGGAACCTAGGGTGCTAATGGCTTTCATTCCCCATTTTAGGGGCTGGAATGGGGGGATAATGGTCCAGAGACCTCGTTATCCACCCTCGCTTCGCTTGGGCTTATAACTTGGGCTGCTGGGATGGTATCCACTGTTCCACAATATTTCCATTAGCATAACACAAAATGCAAATGGAAATGTTGGAAAATCTTATTGAGTCTATGTACTTTACTGAGAAATATAAATTAGATGGAGTCTATCCATTCTTTCTATTTTTTAACTGTGAAATGTGGTTCCTAAAGGAATATGTCTTTTGTTGTGTTTGGATGTATTCTTTTGGCAGGAGAGCTCGAACGAACGGTGGGGAGGGAAATGAGGGAAGAGGAACCAAACACTAATATGGAGGGGTAGGTGGACAAGGGAAAATGTTGCGTGTGTGTTATTTCTAAGGTAGGGGGCGGTGTTTCTCATGTTCCTTGATTACAGCAGTGGTGGTGGCTCTTGGGGAGGAGGGTTGGCATTAGCGGATGCCATTTTAAGATAAATAGCAGTCTTGCTAAAAGTATGTACTGTGTACCTGATTGTTAATGGATAATGAGTAGGAATAGGTGTTGGAGTTGTGCAAGGGAAATTTTGAAGTTGAAAGTTCCTAGATCAGTAGAAAATGCAGTTCTGAACTGTCCGCGAAGCAAAAATCTTATCGTGAAGTGCGGACGGGTTCTCATCATGCCGCACGCCAGTGTATGGTCATGTGGCACTGTCCGGAAGGTCCGCTATGAAGTCAGATGTTCGTTGAGGTCTACGGATGCAAAACTAGTTGAATTAGTTGCAAAAAGTGCATAGAAGTGTTAAAAATAATTCCATAAAGTAGGAAATGGCAGAGTTTTAAGGTGACACTTTGCAAATGGGACACAAATATTGCTATATTGGGTAAGTATGATATTAGTAAGTTGTAGGAAAATAGCATACACTGGTAAAAACCCATGACATTCAATGAAAAAACTTGTTTAAAGGGACATTATGGTTTCAAGTAAAACTGAAAAACCCCAGAAATTCGCCAGCAGAGATCTTATTGTGAAGTGCGGACTGGTTCTCAGACACGTCATCATGCCTCGCGCCAGGATATGGTCATGTGGCACTGTCGAGAAGGCCCGCTATGAAGTCAGATGTTCGTAGACGTCTACGGATGCAAAACTAGTTGAAATAGTTGCAAAAAGTGTATGGAAGTGTTAAAAATGATTCCAGAAGGTGGGAAATGGCAGAGTTTTAAGGTGACACTTTGTAAATTGGACACAAACATTACTATATTGTAGGAAAATAGCATGCACTGGTAAAAACCTATGAAATTTTACTGAAAAAACTTTGTTAAAGGGGTGTTATGGTTAAGTTGGACTAATAAAAACCTATGAGATTCATCACAAGATGTCAGGGGTGATCGGGAGACCTATCATGAACTCTGGCTGGGAACAACATACATTAGGATCGTCCCATACTCTTCTTGGTGGTATGGCTGAGAAAACCACCTGGGCAGTGGGAAAAAGCCTTTTCACGGCATTCATCAACCTCTTCATTTGATGCAACAAACGTGAACAAGCCATGTAACCCAAATGCATGCCACCATCATTTCTTTTCTTTTTTTTTATTGTGTTATAGTTCAAAAAGAACTTTTCACAAAATAAAACATGATTACAAAACAGCAAAATTCACATATACATTAAATTCAGCAAAACAATTGATACATTAAAAAAAGAAAAAAATATAAAAAGGAACATAAAAAGAAGGAAATAAAGGTAGAACCAAACATGGAATGATATATACAGTAGAATAGCAAAGGTGAGCATCTTACACAGTAGTACCACAAGCAA